>NW_027042477.1:0-1200000 GCF_035927105.1 Exophiala bonariae | reverse complement strand
ACCGAAAACCATGGTATTGCGTACGAATATGAGTGGGAGTCTGGGAGGCAGGTTTGGCCAAGACGGGGAGGAGAGAATTCAGTCGAAATGAGATGGAATAGGAGCATGAGGCAGTATCAAATATGGTCTTATCAGTGGATATTGAGTTCTCATGGCGGTGAAACGGGAGGGATCTCTCTCCTGTCTCGAATCGAAGGATCTCCAGTATGATCGACGTTGGGTTGGAGATTAGATGGGTCGATGTTGAGCAAGAATACAACTACCGTGCTACATGGAAGTTTGGTAAATGACAGGGTCGCCGGATGTTACAAGTGTTACTGAAATACATGCCCTGGAAAAGAAGCAAATGGTGAAAGCATGATACATAGCAGACCAGTCCAGATAGTGATAAAGGACGAATCAATTTGGTCCTGCCAGTGGGCAACTGGACTCGGTATCCGTAGGCTTTGGAGTACGAGATCATCCGGGGAGATAAATCTCAAGACTCAGGCCTCATAGGCGAACAGCGTCACCAGTAAATCCCCTGTACATAACCTGCTGCTCGGGAACCACCACCTCAGACATGACCACCGTACGAGTATGAACAATAATACCCCCCGAGTTTGATACAGGCAGCGGAACGCGGGCGGCCACCCGGGCCTTAGGCTGTACTTTCTGCAATTTAGACCAATATTTGAAGTTCCAACTTGTTCCGCGGCTAGATTCGGGGAGCGAAACACCAGATTGTGCACGGCCTGAATTAGAATAGGCGTGGTTGAGTGCCCCCCGGGTGACCCCCCATCTCGAAGCCTATCTTGCCCATGCCACCCACTATCATGTCCACCATCAACGCTTATTCACGCTAAATCATCCGTGTCGAATCCCGTGCGCCCCCGGTCTTCGTCAACCACTTGGAACATGTCCATCATCGCCCTTGTCCCATCAATCAGAAAAGAAAAAAAGGCCTGTTGGGTTGCAGAAGCTCCGGTCAGTATTCTCGTGCTCGTCCCCTACAATTATTCTTGAGATGAGCACGAAAAACATTCACCCAGCATAAAAAACAAAACACCACCACGTCATGCCGCCACCCATGTTCACTCGTCCTTGTCTGCAACGTCTCACCACATCAAACCTCGCCTATTCAGAATCACAACACAGACATCTACTTCAAACCGGGGCCTTGTCACTGCAGCTGCACAAAAAGACGAGGGCTCAGGCTAGCACAAAGGCACGTCAGCCAAAGAACGAGCTTCCAAGATCCCAGTCCCAGCTCAACCTGCACCGTAGATCCGGCGGCGTCACTGGTGCTTCGCTTCCCAAATCCACCCTCCTCCTTTCAACACTATCACCTCCTCCTCCCTCAGGCTGTTCTCGCTTGTTATCCCAAGTTCAGACATCGTTGCCAGTACCACCACTATATAGTACCATGGCGACTCCCTCAGATCCTCAGTCTGCCCCTCCGGCGGAAGAAACCACCAACCAGCCCCAGGAAAACGGCAACCAAGAAAACAGCGACGAAGAATTCAGCATGCCTTTAAGTAAGTCCATTTCTATTTTACTCGCTAATCTATGAGATCTTGGGAACCCAATCTCAACACATCTCATCTTCTCCACCAGCACTTATCCAAATGACCACCCTGTGACCTCCTTCAACTCCCCTTGATGTACATCATGATTTTTGTCATTGAGATGCACCTTGGACGAGTATTCTGGTCTCTCCTCTGGTCATACTTTTTTTGGTCTACCAATGTCATTCATCAGCCTCAACAAATTCGTAATCGGAAGTCACATGACCCAAGCTCCACCTCCCTTATCCTCTCAATTCATCCAACTTTCTTCTTCTCCAGCACGTCCCAGTCAACAAAAAAGCTAACATTCAATTCTCGTTATCAGTAACAAATGGACGTCCATTTGAAGACGCCTACGCCAAGGCATTTAACAACAACAGTTTATGGCGGCGATCCCTCGCCGAGACCGAGCCCGAACTATTCGAATCCCTCGGAAAAGGTCAATCCCCTCAGATCCTCTGGATTGGCTGTGCGGATTCCCGCTGCCCGGAGACGACTATCCTAGGCCTACAGCCCGGCGAGATTTTCTGCCATCGAAATATCGCCAACATCCTCGTCAACACCGACATCAACTCGCTCTCCGTCATCCAATATGCCGTCCAGTATCTGAAGGTCAAGCACATCATCATTTGCGGCCACACCTCGTGCGGTGGTATTGCCGCCGCACTGGGCAACAAGAAACTCGGCCTCATCGACACGTGGCTCATGCCGTTGCGTGCTCTCAGGCAGGAGAATCTCTCACTGTTGGACACCCTCAACGAGACCGACAAGGGCGTCAAGTTGGTCGAGCTCAACGTTCGTGCGGGTGTCAAGGTCCTCCACACCAACCCCATCGTCATCGATGCCATGAGCGAGCGGGGCCTCCAGGTCCACGGCCTGATCTACAATGTCGGCACCGGAGAACTTCGAGAACTAGACATTGAGGAGGAAGAGGAGATTGTCAAGAGCCGTATCGTGTCGTTCAAGACCGAGGACTAGATGTTTATCATGCGACTACAAGGTGTGAATCATCCCCGACTCTCCTTTCCCTTTTCCCACTTCCCGCTTCCCGCTTCCCACTTGCCCAACTCATGCTGACACAACCACCAACTGAACAGTGATATCAAAACTGGCAGGACAGTACAGAGTACAGAACAGGCGCACACAGTCTTTGCAGCCGAACGTTTGTTTGTTTTATTTTTCCATTGATTGATTTTCCTCCGTCCAATCGATTCCATCGAGCCGGACATGAATTTCCCCTTATTTTCAACTCAACCCCGCTCCCTCCCCGTCTCCATCCACGAGACAAAGACAGGAGAGGGGTTTCTCAAAGCAAAGCACCGCACCGCACCGCAGGCAGGCAGGCAAGAATCGTATCTACCTATCCACCTACCCACCTGCCTGTCTGCCTAGCCTAGCCTCTTTGCGAATGATCAACTCCAGTGGGGGGAACAAACCCCCACCAGGATCTGATATGATGTTGTTATACAGGGCCCAGCCACGCCCATTAACGTTGATGGACGGTATTTTTTTTCTCTCTCGCACCATCGCACAGAGTCACAGAAGTTTTGTTTTTTCCTCCCCCGAAGAAAAGGGGGAGCGGAATGGGATCGGAAACAGAAGAGAAGGGTTCGTTTTGTTTTTTTCTCGCACAGGGTGCCCCAGGGTTACATACAGTATATGTAGAGTTTGCTGCCACAGAATTAGCGGGCTCCAGTGATTGGAGCTGATCGCGTTGATTTTCATGGTGTGGTCTTGTTTGTTGGATGTTGGTGGTGCCTCTTTTGCTCCGTGCGTGTCTTCAGATTCGTTTGAACGTGACTTTACAGTTCGTGACCTGCAGTTAGCACGAGGGGTTGAAATACTAACTACTCGGGGCAGCACTTTTCTTGCGTTTTCAAGCTCAATGATTATTCCAAGCACGTTGTTGCTAGCTCAGTATTTTACATGCAAGAACCCTGATTCTGACAATACCCGTCAAGCTCAGGCGGCCGGTGGTGCCCTACTCTGTCCATCAATCGCGACATTGAGAGCCGTGAACCCCCTTTTGACCAATAAGCAAGCTCGATCTGGAAACAAAGATGCCGTGATCCAAGTCTCGATCCTGTTCTGATTGATGGATAATAGGCCGGGTCCGAAATCATTTCTCTTGAATATCGTCGCTTGGTTCTGATCAATGACTAATGTACCGAAACACTCAGCTCGCACTTGGTCACCTCAGTGAGTTGTCGAAAAGTTCTCTGAACTTGTTCCGATATGTCCAACAGCAAAAGTTCGCCTCCGGGAAAATGAAATGTCTCAACCACTGCTCTCTCAAGCCGTGATTGAATTTCAGCCATCATGCTTGACCATCTTCCATCTCTTCTGCGCGCAACACCCAGGGCTCAAAGTCGAAGATCGATTGACTATCTTGACGCCTATTCTTTTTGGAATATGTCTTGCTTGGACGCGATCTCAGCGTGCCAGCTGGGGCAGGGACGTCATTCTCGAATGTTGGTGGGGTTTCTGAACGATATGACGGATCATTCGCAACTGGGTCGAATATTAGGGATTCTGTGGACTGATGGGTGTTGAAAAAGCCGGGTATGGGCGACAGAGGAGTCTGAGAATGAAGTGATCCAGTGTCTGCTCTGGGGCTAAGCCCCTGGGAGCTTGTGGACATGTGTGAACTGGAATAATCGCTGATGTATGTCTGGCGAGTTGTTGGTCGAGATGAGATGGGCTTGCATGTACTCCCATAGAATGATCCAGTGGAAGTAGGGTCGAAGCGAAAATCATTGAGAAGATAATTTGAGGTTTGGTACCTCCGAGTACGCCTCTCCCAAGCACGCTTTTCCCGCTCATGTTTTTCTCGATCACGCTGCTCCCTGGCCACAATTGCCTGTTCCTTGTGACTTAGCCGAATTTCCGCTCGCAGTTGATCCAAGGTAGGGCGCTTGACAGGAAGTCGTAGTGCATTTTTTGTGACATCTTCTTGACGAGTCATGGCGTATGCATGCTCTTGGCACTGGTATCTATCACCCCAGGTTCCGGTATGATCAATGAGGAGGGCGAACTTCAGGTTTCGATATCTCAACAGCTCATCAAGCAGGAGACGCCGATACTGGCGAACTTCAGCAAGTCCCTCTTTGTTGACGAAATGTTTCTTATTGACGACAGTCACAGTAACCTCAAGGGTGACCAATTTGTGTCTCAGGCGCAACTGCTGAAAGCATTGGAGCCATCTCTGCTCACTGCTCACATCAAGGCTGGATAGGACCCGTCCATCGACTTGAAAGCCAGGTATGACTTGTATAGCAAGTTTCTGAAGTCGAGCCACGTTTTGGGGCCCAATCTGTTTGTACCACCAATTGAACGCATTGGCATCTTGAAATTGAAACCAGGCCTCTCCATAGAACACATCCTGGCCAAGCTCTGCAAACTTCTTACACACCAGCATGGTCTGGGCAATGTCAACATTGTCTCGAGTGACCTCTTGTATGGTGTTGGTCTGTGGGTCATTGCCTGTCCTAATGTAGCCACCGAGCATGCCGTGTTTGTACCATGGCCGGACACATTCTGAGGCTACCTTGGGTGTCACCAAGACATGGGAGAGGATGATTCTCAAAACTTTGTCTGGCAGATTAGTGATTTGTAGCGATCGGGCAGCGTCCCATGACAAGTCTCTTCCTTCGTAAGGAGAGGCTCTTGGTTCGGAAGGTGGTGGTGAAAGAAGGCCATAACTACCATCCAATGATGTGATGGAATTGGAAACTATAACACTGTCACCTTCAAAGACCTCTTTGGTGGTAATGTTGCATGGAGTAGGAGCAAGGGTAGTCTGGTCGATTGTATGGTTGAAACTTGTAGAAGAATAATCAGCAAGGCTCGTCGGGATGGGATGACGGTGGAAGGAGAAACTCACCGTGCTTTGTCAACAAAGTCTGGGTCTGAACAACCGGTAATGATGGACTCGACCAGGTGAGCCAGACGCGACTTCTTGGGAGGGGGAGGCATCATGGTTGATGAGATATCAATGTGGTCGATCGGACGCTTGGGGCTGCGCTGTGCATCAGGAGGCTTAGAGGCTTCCGACATTTTGATTACCGTTGGAAATGATATGAAATTTGGAGTGCAAGGAATAAAAACGCGGGCACTCAAACGAGACTGTGAACGGGTTGTGTGCGCGATGGATCTGAGGGTGAAAGATCCGTGTGACGCGTCCTAGTTGTCGAGGCAGTCGCGACGGTCTGGGAAACTGGAAGTGAAGTACCAGCAGATGCAACACTCAACAACTTGAAAGCAAACAACTAGAATCGATCTTGATCTTTTAAATGAGTGAATGGTCAAGTGAATTCATCCACGGAATTTCTTGAAAGCGTCGGCCACCGCCATACCATCTATCAATGCGTCTTTGACCTTCTCATCGGCTGATACCAGCTTGGGCATCAGTGAGAGAGTCTCATCAAGCAGATTTCTTGGGATCACTACAACGCCCTCTTCAGCATCCAGAAAAACAATATCACCCTGAACATGGTCAGTTACTATGATGATGGCCTGACTCTGACCGGAAAATGGCTTACCGCAGATACTTCCACACCAGTGATTGATACTGGTATATTGCGTGCATAAGGCACCGATTCTGCACCCGTGCCAACTGTTGACCGACCTTTGGCGAATATCTGGGTGTCACTTCCATATAAGCATTTCACTTACCAAGCCCTCAGGTGGCATCAATCAGAATCCAGACTCAGGTTCTTACCGGTAGTTCGGAACTCCGCAGTTCTGCAAGATCCCTTACCCTTCCACCGACCACGCAGCCAGCTGCTCCTCTGACCTTCATCCTTTGTGCCATTATCCCACCAACTGCAGCACAGCTTTGTCCCTCTGGCTGCTCAATAACTACAATACTGCCTGGCTCTGTCAGGTCCACCCAATGACTCCCCTTGGGAATCAAGTTCTCCACTGGTGGTTCACTTTCTGGCTTTGAATGCTTGGATACCATCTTCACAGTGCATGCAGGGCCTATGATTTTCCCGTTGCCTTTCTTCAGGGAAGGTGGTAAAGCAAAGGGCGCTTTTCGGGTCAAAAACACAGTGTCATAATTGAAGCAACCCTGCACTCAACTTACCAAGATCTGCTAGGTAGCCCGCCCTGGCTACCTCGCCAGGTTTGACTTTCTGCAGCTTGAGTAAAGCATCTGACACCTGATCTGTTGAGCTGACCAAGAAAAGAGAGCCGAGGGATCCTTCTTACATCGCACGGTGAAAAGTCATGAAGTCGGCGCAACTTTTCTTGCAGACCATCAGATTCTTCCTTATCCACACTCATTTTGAGGGCGGAGTATCTGCAAGTACCCAGGACCGGGTTGAGGGCTCCGGTGGACCGACCAACAACAAACTTGAACGGAAGGCTAAGTGCTTTTTGACCTGCGTGAGCTGTACGGCTTATCATAATCAAACGTCCTCGGATGGATGATTGACGAAGAAGAATCAAGCTGGTATTCGAGGTCAAACAAGGGGTATTTAAGGTTGCTTAAAGTTGGAAGTGGTACGAAGTAGATCTCAGGACGCCGAAATCGGCCGGTCATCGGCTCCCGGGCGGCGATTTCTCTACGCAGATACCTTAATATTGCAATCTCAATATCCAAGATGTATCTCAAGGAATCAATCCCAAATAATGTGGCACAGAACACGTCTTTGAAGATTGTACCAACTCTATAATGCCCAAATCATCAAGTTTGGCATGTCGAGACGGCCAGGAAGTTGCAGTGCTTTCCCAGAGCCGACCGTCGAAGCCCCAGCCGGGTACAATAAACGCATCTGGAATCTCCTCTGACCTGTTCACTTTCTCCTTGGGTCCCGCTCGTTCCGCCGTCGTGTTATAGTACTCCTCCAGTGAAGGCCAGGGGCGCAAGCTCGCTTTGGATTTCCATGTGCCCCCGAATCTGGTGCTCATCACCGCGTTTGTCGCGCGGGCGTTGAGCTCGTGACATCCCGCACAGAGCCTTCGGAGTCTGTCATCGTCGAGAGTTCGCGCCAGTTGATCGATGAAGTCGAGACCTTCGTCGATTAATAGATCGTCTGTCTCGACTTGGTCGCTGAAGCTATGCTCCGCGGTCGTGAGCTTGTTGGCAACGAGAATGACCATTGCCGACATGTACGTGCATGACATGTTTCTGCGAATCTTGTTAGCGCCCTGATCTTCATGTACAGGAATGATGGGGGTTCCATACCCAACAAGAGCTAGATCCTTGTGATCTACGACGTGAAATAGCCGCATACACGCCCGAGAGGCCTCGATGTTCTCCAGCCAATTCGATGAGAGAGGACTCGCGATATCACTAGCGGGACTGGATTGACTGCTCTCAATGGCATATCGATCGCTGTACGACGTCAACCGCCTGATCCAGACCGAATCATGGCAGAAGATACCACAGACAAGATAAAGACAGTGGAAGTAGCTGAAATGGAGCAGGGCCAAAAATCGCACAGATGCAGCAAACACATGACTCGAAAGCGCCTCGGGCTGAAACTGCGGCGGGATCGACTCCTTCCATTCACGCAGCATGGCAGTCAGCTCCGCCCGCACGGCCTGTCTCTGTAGATCTCCCATTTTCTCGCCCTGTACCGAGAAGATCGCGTCGTACACTTTGGCCTGGATGCGTGCGAGATCGATGCGGCAGAGCAGGAAGTTGAGCCACGTGTTGCCGTCGTTGCCGAGGACGATCCCGCCGTTTTCGTCGATGGACTTGAATTCGGGGAGGTCGACGTCCATGTCGTGCTCCTGCTGGTGGTAAGGATCGCGGAGACGCAAGCTGATATCCCTATCGAGCACGAACACGATCCAGAACACTCGATCTCGCTCCCAGCTCTCACTGGCGTCGAAAGTCGTCATTCGGTTCTTCGTGTGCAGTCTCAACCGGTGCGCCATCCGCACGGCCATGGCCACCAGCATACTGGTCGGCCGGGGATTTGGACCCGCCTGGAACAGCATCGCCAGCCCAAGCACGATCTGCAGGTCCAGGAGCGTATGTTCTTTCAGGGTCGAGACGTTCAGGGCCGTCTGCGCATCTTTGATACAGCGACACATCAGGGCGTCGTCGTCGGGCGTCTTCTTTGACACATCATGCCACAGCGACAGCGCCAGCACGACGTTGATCGCCGCCCAGGTCGAGCTCTTCTGCCGCACCTTGCCCTCCGAATACCATCCCAGCAGCATGTTCATGAATTTGCCCTCGTGGAACAGCGGCATCGCACTGTTGACATTGGAGAAATACGCTTCCACCATCGGAAGTGTCTCGTGCAGGGGAGGCAGAGACGGGTTGTCGTCCTGGGGGATCTCGATCGCGGCATCGAGTGACGTGAACGAATACAGTTCGTTGAAGTCGCCGTCGCGCTGGATGTCCATCGACCAGATCCTCCTTGCTGTGCCACCATTTCGAGGCGGTGATGCACCCGTAGTGGGCGGCTTGGTCCCATTGCGATCGGTTCGTTTCCACTTCGTCCCCGCCTGAAAACTGTGCTCTTCTCGCTGGTCACCATTGCCTGTCGACCTGTATATCTAGTCAGCAATAGATTCTCGGACTGGCACCGTCCCCTTTTCGAAAGGCATCAATGCTGGAGAGGAGATTCACTCTTTCTCGGCCCGCTGGGTCTTCGATCGCTTCCGCGGCTGCGGCGTAA
Source organism: Exophiala bonariae (assembly GCF_035927105.1). Taxonomy (NCBI): domain Eukaryota; kingdom Fungi; phylum Ascomycota; class Eurotiomycetes; order Chaetothyriales; family Herpotrichiellaceae; genus Exophiala; species Exophiala bonariae. The sequence continues at coordinate 1,190,810 of NW_027042477.1, read as the reverse complement.
ATGTACAGTCTGTCTTGTAGAGGACACAATGCGAGCAATGCGGCTTCTTCACATCGCATTTGATTTTCCTCGAATTGCAAAGATCACATGCCTAAAATTTCCTGTCAATCCACGTCCGTCAATGCCTCCGAGGTCTGTCCTGGAATACACATGCCTTTCTTCGGCCGAGGCCCGGATGACGGGTCGGAGCCACTTCAGTCATTGTCGCGAGTCGAGTAAGTTCAGTTGTGAAAGAAGTTGACAATGCGTGAATAGTAAACAGTGTCACGACTAGTGTCGAAGCATTTTAAATCCAGGCTAACAATAGTATACGAAAAGAAAGACGTCTAATGTCCCCAAAGGACTCCCATGGTGGGGAGGCTATGAACCCTGACTTGGCCCTGCAGTGGGCGCCTCAAAGTCCGCGGACTTTGGATGGCTGACAAACCCTTTGATCTGGCAACTATCGTTCACACGCCCGCAACTTTTTCTACTCAGTTTACTTGACATCACCTGCTAACTTTATGTGCGGCCTTACCCAAACGTAGTGCTACCTGATACTGATAAATATTCAACAAGGACCTTTCTCTCGAAAACAAATGCGTATCTCATACCACCGGGTAAGCGACTAGCAGGTGCGGTGTTTCCAAACTGATGCGGATAACCGTGCAAACCACGCGTTCATTTACATATCAATCCCATCCAGATGGACCGTTAGTAAGAACTTGTTATTTTTGATCTCATCAGCCCGTTCCTTGAGCTCGTCCACGTCCCAATTGGCCCATACGAACTTATTCTTGAGAAACTTGGCTTCAGGAGACGCGAGCCAAACGCAGAAATGGCCTGGGAGTTCGACTGTGCATGTTCGAAGAGTCACTTGTCAGCTGAAGTTCTCGAAATGGGATATATGAAAGGAAATGATACGGGCTGAGACGAGGGAAGGAAGGAAATCACCTTTATCAGGTGCCTCGTCCTGATGGCCGTTGAGCTCAGTGGGCGTCCAACAAGGCTGGATGCTGACTACATGCAACTGCGGGAACTCCTTTGCGAAAGAATCCACCATCTTTAGGTTCGCAGCCTTCGACACCGCGTAAGCACTTGTATTTGGAGCGGGCGCAAAATGGGCCATGGCCGTCGAGATGCTGATCAGCACGGCCTCGGCAGCCGCCACCTTGATGAACGCTTGAATCGCATTGAACGCAGTGCGCACGTTAAGGTCGAAGCCCTTCATGAAGTCTTCGACGTCGTAGTCGGCAAGACCGGCTATCGGCGGCATATAGCCCGCGTTGGAGACAAAGACGTCGATCTCGCCGAACTCATTCGCAACGGATTCGAGAGCTGAGTCGATTTGTACGCGTTGCTGTAGATCAACTTGCTTATATAGGATCCGGGTGCCCTGCTGTACCTGGGTGGTGATTTCGTCGGCGGTCTCCTTCAATTTGTCCACTCTGCGGCCGAGTATTGTCACGGATTGAGCACCCGCTAGACCGAATGCTGTGGCGATTGCTTTGCCGATCCCAGTTCCGCCTCCTGTGACGATGACGTTCCTCCCCTTCGCTGAGAGTTCGGGGCGCAATGGGGAGATTGATGGCGCGGGCTCTGAGTGCCATTTCTTGGTAAAGGAGACAAACGTGGGCAAATCATCTTTGGCTGCCATTATGTGTATTAAGCCCAATTGATTGTTGTGGAATTGGTGTACTTCGTAGTTAATCAATTCGGAGTAGTTTGAAGTTCTTCAATGGCGACAAATGGGTTCGAAGACAGTGTTGATTATAGATTATAGAAGGGTCTGTGGCGCTGTCAGTGAATTCGAGGCCTCTCAGATCCCGATGGGCCTGAATCTTTTTGATGATTAACCAATGCCCGCGGCACTCCTGCTTGTGTAAGTATTTGCGTATAGCTCAAGCTGTGGACTCCGCGGTCCAATGGTACATCTCAGATGTGGAAGGCAAACACATAGATAGTATACCCTCGCGGAGACATATTAGTGAAACAACGGATGAACAGAGGAGGACCAGCTGACTAAGGACCACTGAGCACGAGCAAGAATGAAAGAAGAAATAGCAGAAAAGCCAGGCCTTTATCTTGTTTTGGATTGGAAACATCCAATTTATTCTTGGATGGTGCTTATTCACCATATAGGTAACAGTATTTCGTCTCGAACCTTTGAGAACCCTTCTCGGGTCATTTGTATGTACATGTTGACATGAAGCAATGCTGATGGGGGATAAAACTGAAGTAACTTTATATGACGCGGGGCTCGACCTGAGTGAATGATTAGTTCAAGTTCTTGGAGAGGCGACAAGAGCCGACGATGGAGCCTACTGACCTTCCAAGCACTGTTCACTGTACCTCGTTAGCAAGATTGCTTGTAGCCCGGATATGAACAAGAACACGAACCTTCATAACCCAAGGGCGCAACCGGTTTGTCTGTTTGACCACGAAGCGTGCCTGTTAATCTGTAGTCTCGTTCCATCACTGCCAGACGCAACCGATCAGTAGAATCCAAGGGGATCTGAATCATATCTCCTCACTTTGTCTATCCCATAGATCCAATTGTCTTCTGGGTGCTTTTCCGTCGTTTCTAACCCATTTGACCGTGGCCAGTCCCGCACCCTGTTGGACATGTCAGAGTTGGTGGCTATTAGATCTCAGAGGGTATACACACTGTCACGCCAAACATTGCCGTCATTATCACATAAGGAATAATTGCTTCGAAAGGGACACCCATGGTGGAGGAGGTTGAGGTGGTGGGTTCGGATAGAGATATATGCTTGATTTGAGCACGGCGTGACCAGAACCACTGGTGTAATGGTACTGTACACCGTACGAAAGAGCTGTAAAGTGTCCGTGAAACTGGTCGCTGTCGTGGTCCACTGTTGAAGGTCCCGAGATGAGCATTGTCGGCGCAGGTGCAGCTTCAAGGTAGATGCCAAGCCGGAGGCATGTCGTAAATCACGTGACCGAAACCTGGGGAGACAACGTGCAGGGTGCACCAACAACGCCATCGGATGGGATCTCGAGGATCCTTTGGAGATACCTATACTATGATTCTATGATCGCATAAGCACTCCCCACGTGTAATGAGATATCAAACCCTCAGATATCAAGTTTCAAGTCCCATCTTATCCTTGTTGGGCAGGTTCCTACGCGTCAACCCTCCAGTACAACCCACCACTTAGCGAGCCCGTGCCCTCCCCTCAAAACGACACAAAACAAGTCCAGTTCCACAGCCTGTGCGGGCGCATTCACTGTCAAGAGTAGTTCGCATAAGTCAGGACACTTATAACCACCTGCCCTTCGCTTTTCGGTCCATCGCAGAACAGGGGTGGAAGGTAGTGCCATGCAGGCACATGGGAAGGCGGACGAAGAATAAAAAGATTTCAAGATATATACATGCCGCCATTGATTTCAGAAGAGCTGGACGAAGTGTCCACAACCGATCGCGAGACTACGGACGACCAAACTCTCAACACACCTGATCAAATCTCAGTGTCAGATCTTGGAGGCGGGGTTGGTAATGCTGAAGATGTCGGGGATGTGGTAGTAGTGCAAGTTCATACCGCCACCACAGCCACGTTGACCTCTGAACAACCTGCTTCAGAGATGCCGAACCCGGATGACAGTGCCCTTGGCGAACAACTACAAAGATCCGCTGAAGAGAGCCTCAGTGATGCTGAGGCTGCAACGGACTCGGCTACGCAGGCAGATCCCAATGGAGATGTCACCATGGATGATGCGGATGCAGATGGCGAGGCCGAGGAGGACGAAGATGCGGAAGGCGAAACCGATGATGATGCTGCTGCTGAGGAAGCTGCAGGAGACGAAGAAGAGGAAGATGGTGAAGAGCACGCCGACAGTAGTGATGAATCGGAAGGTGGTGATGAAGCCAGCACATCGTCAGAGTCAGAATCAGAGTCAAGTGAAGCGGACACCAAAGCTGAAGACTTGAAACCGGAGTGTTTGTTCTGCAAGAGTACGAAAGAGCCCAACAATGCTGATGAACCAGATTTGACCTGCACCGAATGTGGGAGTCTTGCCCATCTTCACTGTGCCAAAGAAAAGAGTTCAGTGAAGATCGACGCAAGCTCCTGGCGTTGTCCTGACTGCCTGGAGAAACGCGGTCAATCAGATTCTCCAAAAGAACAAAGTATTCGCTCCAAGAATTCCGCTCCTCGGCTCGTTAGAGACTTGTTACCAGTGACGCGTGGAGTTCAGAAACCCAACTCTCACTCCATCTTTGCTCAACCTCTCATTTCCGAAGGTGAAGACGGAGGAAGAGCCCTCAGGAAGAGAAAGTCACCAACTCAAGAACCTCCACCAATGTCTGAAAAGAGGCGCAGGAAAGCTACGATTCGAGCTTTAGCAACTCCTACCGATGTGACGGTGGCCGACAACAAATTCGAGAGTAACAGAGCAGTTGCACATTCGACAAGAAGAGCTTTTCAGAAGCCAACACTGCCAGTTGCAAGAATATTGCAACATCGTCCTTTCGCAAAACCCCCCCCTCATAAATTCATCCTTGCATTTCGCCTCGATCAGTCAAAGATTGAGGCAATTCTAGAGAAGCCTCCACGACCTGGGAAGAGGAGAGCAGCGCGGGCAACAGAAAAAAAGAGATTACAGAAAATACCTCCGCCAATTTTCCAGCCTCCTGTACCCAAGTTTCCTGCATTGCCGACACACCACTTGATTTTCCCCTCCGCATTTACAGATCGAGAGGCAGAACTCAATGCCAAACCATATGGAGGCATTCTCACGGAAGCTGAAGCAGATACATCACGGTCGTTACCACAATTGAAAGATCGAGAAATATTTGAAATTGCAAGAAAAGAAGCAGAGGAGGAACGTCGTAAGACATCTGCTGCAGCTGAGGCGGAGATCAACGGAGACAGTGCAACCATCAAACCCAAGACCACGATATCAGGTCCACCCAGTAAGATCAAATGTATCCAATTTGGGAAGTTTGTCATCGACACATTCTATGCCGCTCCATATCCGGAAGAATATTCGCATGAGTCGAGACTATTCATATGTGAATATTGTCTAAAATATCTTCCCTCAGAATTCGTCGCATACCGGCATAAACTCAAATGCCCAGCCAAACACCCTCCCGGAGACGAGATCTACCGAGAAGGTTCCATTTCAGTATGGGAAGTGGACGGACGCAAAAAGACAGAATACTGTCAATGCCTGTGTTTGATGGCGAAGATGTTTCTTGGTTCGAAGACGCTCTATTACGATGTGGAGCCATTCCTCTTCTACATCTTGACGGAATATGATGAATTTGGTTATCATTTCGTCGGATATTTCAGCAAAGAAAAACGACCAGCCAGCCAAAACAACGTTAGTTGCATTCTCGTCATGCCGATTCACCAGAGGAAAGGCTATGCGACATTCCTCATTGACTTCTCGTATCTTTTGACAAGAATCGAAGGCAAAGATGGCTCACCCGAAAAGCCACTTTCAGACATGGGATTAACGGCATATCGGTCATACTGGGACCTCACGATATCACAACATCTCTTAGATTTGGGCATGAAACCTTTCAGCACAAAGACGCTCATGCTGAGAACAGGAATGACAGCTGACGACGTGATCCATTCACTAGAACGGCTTTATGCTTTTATTCGAGACCCAGTCACGAAAACATATGCGGTCCGTTATGACAAAAAGCTGTATGAACGTATTGTTGCCGAATTTTCCGCAAAGAATCACCGTACCTTGCGACCAGAGAAATTGGTATGGACACCTTACATCATGGGTAGAAGCGACCAAGCAACATTGGACGGTCAGCCTATTCATGCTATTGCGCCAAGAGATGATGAGAGCGAGACAGAGGAAGTCCCTGCTGAAGTCAACGCATTGTCCGAGGGTGTTGACATGAAAAAAGAGCCAGAAGACCTGGTAGATTCAGATCCTATCTCCCCTCGCTCAAAATCAAAGGCATTGCCAAGTCACCAATCCGTTGAAGAAGAGGCGACGACTGTGCAAGATCCAGCTCTTATCAATGAACATGGACATGTCGCACCTGGACCGCCCTCTACAGAAGTAATGAAGATCGCGACCTCGTTGGAAGCCACTCAATCAGACATCAAGCTCAACGGCCTGACAAACGGCGACAGGCCTACCACAGAACCCATGACAGGTAATGGCAAAGAACCCGCGACTGAAGGACCACCTACAGAGGAAGTGCTTACTGGCTACGCTCTGGCGTACCGGACACTGAATATTCCTCCAGCGCGATTTCAAATCGAACCACCCATCCCACCCGCAATGCTCCGGCAACGCAGCGTCAAGAAGCGAAATCAAGCCACAGCATTCGGCACGCCTAAGGCAAATGGCCTCAACGACCTCCCTTCCATCCCAGTCGCCGTGCGCAGCTCACCACGTAATGCATCGTCGAGCGTGAACGGCAGCGCAAGTGGCAGTGGAGGCATCATGTCGAACGGGAATCGTAGCCGCCTGGCGAGCCCTGACAAGGGCCCGGACACACCGATGCGAAGAAGTGGACGCGGGCGAAGTAAAAGCCGTCTTGCAACGGTCAGTGTGGCGAGGTCAGATGGCGCAAGTGACGACGAAGCAGAAGCCGGAAGCGATAGTGTAGCTATCGATGTCGACACAGGCACCGACAAGCGAGAAGGAGAGGAAGATGGTGACGAAGAAGAGGATGAAGAAGACGAAGGCAGCAGCACTAATGGCAGCAGCTCCGAGTCGGAAGAAGAGGCGTCCCTGGCAGTGGCATCCAGCGAAGAGAACGCAAGTGGAAGTAGCGCGGGTTCGAGCGCTGCATCCGATGACGACGAGGAGGAGGAGGAGGAAGACGAAGATGATCCCGACCCCGACGACCCGAACGACGAAGACGTCGAAATCAACGAGGACGAGGACGACCAGAGCTCCGAAGACGAGGACGAAGACGAGGACGCCGAGGCCGAACCCGACGTGGGCGCCGATCTCGCTTCTACGGCCACGGCCCCGTCTGCGACTGGCTCTGGCTCGGCCTCGGCTTCAGGCTCGGCGGCGGCGACTCCTTCAGCGGCGGCGGCGGCAGGTGCGGACGAGGACGAAGACGAGGATGCAGACGGCGAGGCGGAGGATGATGACTGAGCAAGGTCGAGAGAGAGCGCTGTCGCCGAAGCTGAAGTTGAAGTTGAAGCTGAAGCTGGGAATGATGTGATACGATTCGATACTACCCCTTGGCGGGTTCCAAGGATTTCAGTGATTAGACTGGATAGCACAGTTACCCAAGGTTAGGTACCTTGGGGAAGGTATAGAACCCCCTGTATTGAATACCGACGCGATACCTGCCTACGACATGGCATCATGCATGAGGTACGCTTTCAAATAGATATCGATGCCAATGCCAATGCGAATTCGAATGCGAATAAGTATCAGAATCTCTGTTCTGCATGTAAATAATGCACACAGGCGTGCGAGGATGTATCTGTCGAATTCATACTGCATCATGTGCATCACAATATGAGGAGGATGGAACTTCGTTGACAAGCCTACGTGGAATTGAACTCTTCACGCACATAGGTTTCTTACGAACTGATAAAAATAGATAGATAGATAGATAAGGTAGTGTGGTTTCTGTATCGTTGACTGGCTCCCCACTCACGTCCTTACTGTAGCGAGCTGAAGTAGGTACTCAATCCACTCATTAATACAATATCTGGCTTGCTGATACCAACTGAACGGTCTAGTCGTGGTTGCCCTGTGATCACTTCTCCCGGCGGCGGTATCATCAACCTCCTGAAAGCAAAAGCTAAGCCAAGTGGACAAAAGTCGAACAACACCAAATGGAATCATTGAGCCTTGAACCAAGCAGGATTTTGAGCCCTTGCTCCCTCACCAATCTTTCCATTGTCGTCTTACGCAAAAACAAAACGCGCGCCCTCGATCTTATGAAATGTGAAACCAGATTCGACGTGATCCTTCAAATCTCGATGGGTCAATAACTCCTATGCAATGGAGACAGATGCCTGTCTCTATGATCATCATATCTCATTCATCCGACTTCAGTTGACATGCGTCAATTGCACCACTCCCCAGGCAGACGTAGAAACACGAAGTCACTACCGACGCCCAATGTCTTTGAGAATTCTGTTATCCCATAGCCTCAAGTGGCCTCAACGGCGTTGCCACAAGGTCAAAATCGCCCTTTGTTGACTTTTGGGAGCTATAATGGATTTCCTAAACTCTCACCCGCAGCCCTCCTGTGCCTTTGGCATAGGATTCGCCAAGTGAAAAAGAGAGAGTGCAACGTTGATGACCGTGGTTGGCCATGCACCTATTGAGGCTTCTTCTGAGCAGCAGCAGCACCGCCAGTATATTTCCTCAGATCCGTGGCATCAACAGCCTTGCGACCGATACCTTTGATGGTCTCCCAACCCTGGCGAACCGCAGGAGGAATGTTGGGGTTCTGGACTTGCTGATCGACTCTGGCGCCGAACTGGCCAAAGGCAGACTGAACAAAGTGGCTCTGTTGGTAGCGTGCACGGAGGAATACAGTATAGATGCCCAGGAGAATCCAGGCGCCCTTGGTAAAGGTGAAGGCAGAGAGGAGGAGTCTTGCCCAAAGACCAATTTCCAAACTCGCCACCAAGGTCATGGATGCGTCATAGTAGTCCTTGACGAACTTTCCGATGGTGTTTGCAAGAGGCGATTGAGATTTTGCACCTCCAGGGGAAGTTGGAGTGGTGCCTGCAGCCTGCTTTGGAGGTTGGAAGGCCGGGATCAAGTTGGTACGGGTATAGGTGGCTACATGGAAGACGGAGTAGACGGTGAAAGGCAGAAGGGCCAAAGGGATCTGTCTGGAGTAAAGCCAGACCAAGCTGATGACTGTGCGTATGCATTAGAGTTTGCGATCTGTAAGTTGGGTGTGTGTCTGTCATGAAACTTACGCAGATATTGAACATTTTCGTCTGAAAGGAGCATGAGAGCAGTCGAAGCGGGGTTAGCGCCAGGCTTGACACGAGCTCGATAGGCCTTGAAAACCACGATGCCGTAGGTCGCGACAGCGGAGAGGAAGGCCAGACGATAGGTGAAGGTGGCCCATTTGGAGGACGAGTTGAACGTGATGTAGGACAAGCTGTATCTGAAGACGGCGAGGAGAAGGGTAAAGTGGCCCAAAAACCAAGCGCTGTTTGTAGGCAGTCAGTAGGGTGGTTGTTGAAGGGTTCAGGACACAGTCTTACAATTGCAGGGTAGTTGCAAGTTTCTTGACTCGCTCGGCCAAAGGCAGGTTTGCAGGAGGTGGGGGTGCCATAGCTTTGAGGTTTGAACTCGGTCTTGGATGGAGGGGCGGTCAAGAGCGAGCACAGTGGGATGGAGAAGGGTTCAAGTTGGTGAGGATAGAATTCCGGGAGGGAAGCTGAATGAAGTGGTAGAGGGGATCTCAGTCAAAGCAGCAGAAGGAACTTGAAGGAGAAAGAGGAGCAGGATGAGGAGACTAGAAGGAGTAGTTGGCAGGTGCTGGTGTTGGAAGAAGGTGGCTTCACTGACAACACGAGAGGAAGGCGTAGGAGTAGGTAGTTGATAATGTGAATTTGGTGGCTACTTCGCTCTTTCCTTCAGGTTGTGTGGGCAGAGTGCAGACGCCAGATGCCAGATGATGTAACTCGTTAGGGAGCTCAGGTGCGGTTATGATGTCAACCGAGGGCACTGCTTCAGCCACCACTTCCAGCCTCCAGCCCACCCACTGCAAGCTTGTGCGCGACACTCGGGCACTGGCAGGCAGGCACTTGCACTTTTCCTGGATCCGGAACCTCCACTGCCCCCAAAGTCTTGGGTTTTCATCCCCAAAAGCCAGAGGTTGACTTTCGATCGCACATGTCATACTCTGGCTTCAAGTTGATCATTGGCAGGCTACAGCATTATTCGACTTACCTCAGTACCCTGTAGTAATTTTTATTTCGAGTTGACGTTACCTGCCAGTGGGTATGCAGAGTATCAACAGGACGGACTTTATACTAGGATCTTGAATCACACTTTTTTAAGCTACAGTATGAGTACAGAGTCCACACCAGCTTGTCAACAAAAACACCAAGTTAGCTGTTGTTCCCGAAGCACTGCACTCAAGAAGAAAAGCCATTTCGTGTCTGCCTACTACCGGTACTGAATCACTTGTCTTTTGGTCTCTTCCACCCTCTTCGCTCAAACAAAGCAAACACATGAAAAGAAATATACATGATTGCAGCAAAGAGAAGGCTGCAACCGTCCCCACCTCCTCCCATTCTTGTTGATTTGAATCTTGAATCTTGAATTTGGATCCGAATTCTGAACTTGAACTTGATCAGCAGTAGAGATTGGACCTTCTTCACATTATGCACAATCCAAGGTTTCCCTTCTCAAACCACTTTCTCCCCTTCGTGTCGATTTCATGTAAACTTAATTAGGTAGCGACTGCAACAGCCCCAGTCTGCCGCTCCGCCAAGACGATAACAAAGAAGGTTGGTGTTTGTATGAGTAGAATGTGGCCAAGTTGCATACCCGAATGAAAGAATCGCCTTCATCGTCTCGTCGCTAGGATAAACTGGAAACAGGGAATGATGAGAAAAACTGGCAATGGCAACAGGACGAGTCGTAGAGTCCCACTCATCGTCTATCGCAGTGAGAAGCCCTTTCTCTTGCCTTCCTTTTCGATCGGCCGGCCTTGTTCGATGCGTGCTTTCTTCTCCTCCAGCTCCGCTCGCTGTCGTTCTAATTGTTCCTTCATCTCACGGTGACGGGCAAAAAGCTCCTCCTCGCTCTGTTGCAGTTTGCTTTCCTTCTCCTGCACCTTTTGCTGGAAGACGGCCTTCATTTCGGCTTCCATCTTCGCAAGCTTCTGTTCGTGTAGGGTGCGTTCTTCCTCTTGCTTCACCGCAGGATTGACCTCCTTGAACACGCTGGGGTCCTGTGACACACCCATTTGAATGAGCTTGTCTGAGCGGTAATTCTCGTACAGCGCATTGTTGGTGTGCTCCTTGAGCTCTTCCATGTGCGTTCGAATCAACATCTGTCTCAGCTTGACAAAGTCGCAGTGCTCCTCGTTATCTACCTCAATGATGCCCCAGGGATAACGGCGGCCACGGACTTTGCGGCCTTCTGGGTTGGTCACTTCGTAGTTGGCACCCACCACGGCGAAGGGTACTTTGGACATGATTTCTTGATTCTCCGCAATGGTCTCCTCATCATCGAGCTCATATCGAGGACCTTCGAAGATCTGGATGGAATGGTGCTGAATATCACTGAGAATCTAGTCTGGTCAGTACGATCTTCGCAAGGTCGGGGGCGCTCATCTCTTACTCTCTGCTTGAACGAGGCAATCTCTTCATCAGTCAATGTATCCGCCTTTGCAATGACAGGAATCAAGTTGACCTTGGTATGTAGACGGCGCATCACCTCGATATCCAGAGGCTTGAGGGAGTGGCCGGTGGGCTGAATGAAGTAAACACAGGCATGGACTCGGTTGTCAACAATGTTCATCCGGTTGACTTTGTTCTCAGCCTCCAGGTACGCATCAAACCTCTGCTCGATATTTTCCACAATGGGTCTCCATGAGTCGTCGTTGTTGACAAAATCGCCAAATCCGGGAGTATCCACAACCGTGAGGCGCAGACGAACCCCATTCTCCTCAATATCAGCACTGATCGATTGGATAGACACGGTCTTGGGAATGATATCTAAGCTGGGTCCTTTGCGCTCACGTGGAGGATAGAGGGAGGTATTGAACAAAGTATTGACCAAGGTCGACTTTCCCAATCCCGACTCGCCTGTAAAGAGGGTATGAGTGCCGCACATGATGGGAAGATTGGTGTAACCTACCAACTACCATGACATTGAAGTTGAATCCCTTTCTCACACTTTTTCTGTGCCATTGGTTGGGCAGATTGGCAAAACCAACATAACCGGTCAATTTTCTTCGCACCACATTTCGCATGTCATTGGCCGCAGCTGCAGCAGCCTTGGGATCTTTGGAACTGACGGTCTGCACAGGAGTGCTTTCCTTCACATAGGGTGAGGCGGGTTTGCCATTGGGGATATTGGGTGAAGGAGAAGAGCGGATGCCATTTCCCACGGTAGCTGAGATTTCAGAGTTGGAATCAGTATCGGTCATATTTGTGGGGTTGGAGGAAGGAAATGTCCAAGACGAAGACGTGGCAGTTGGATGGGAAGATTCTTCATCTTGTAACGGAAGAGGATGGGTAGATGGATTGGGGTTGGGGTTGACGTGGTCCGTGCTCGAGCCAACGTCTCGTGGTGAAGACATGTTTATCACGACCCTCCTGAGTCTGTGGTGAGATGGGCGCAGCGAGTGTAGACCGACAGATGTAGTCGATTTGACAAAGAAAATTGATGGGAGAGAGGAATCAAAGAACGGGAGGTCAGGGCTCACCCATTTCGTCAGAGATTACGAGTGCAAGAAGCACTGAAGGTTCGGGCGGTGGTGAAGGGTAACTGCGATTGAGGAGGGTCAGCAGGTGCGCGACAGAGGTGACTGCAATGAATCGAGGATGCAGAAATTGAGTCGAGGAAAAGTGAGCAGAGTGGTGACTGCCTGCGACAAAATGTCTTTTTACCAGAATGGCAGGACACGACGGGGCCAGAGTGGAAGTGGGACTTACTGCAGGGTCGAGGGCCCGAGTGGTGTGAATGATAGAGTTACAGAAGAGTTGTAATATCACCAGGTGCACCGTTCAGTGGTAGAAGGTCAACAAGCGAATGTAAAGAACAAAAGTAGATGCGCTCAAAGTTTGAACGTGATGGACTTGAAGGAGGACAGCAGAAATGCAGTCCAGGATGTTAACTGAATCCGGTGTCCCAAAGTGCCAGTAAAGATCTCGTTCCTGCTCGAACTGACTGCTGCCACAATGTTCACTTTCTGCAAAAAAGGGGACGCGCCAAGTCCTATTCTGGCGACGAGGAAGGAATCTTGATTGGGGATCAGCATCATGGGCCCATTGGGCGGTGCTTTTAGGCGTGGGACCTGGAGGCACTTGGGGAGCAGACTGAGCAGACTGCCAGTGGCCGCCCGGAGGTTTGGCCTGCCACTAGCCCGGAACCGTGCTTAGGGCCAGCCTCCCGTCCCTTAACTCCCCTTCAAGCAAGCCTGTCACTCTCGTAGAAGCCAACGAGAGCCTCCAAAACGCCTTACCCCTGATCCCTTCTCGCCTTCCCCAGTCCGACTACACAAGTCCCGACGCCATTCACGTGAGTTTTGATGCTTGATCACAATCTCTCGAGTCTCGTGCGACCTTTTGAAACGTGCTGTTCAACAGGGATGTCCAAGGACAGCGTAGACCACTACCGACTAGCCAGATACTTTCACACACTGTGCGACGACAATCAGAAATATCTGCAGTGGATAGCCCTACCAGTATGACAGAGGTGATTGATTGTTGTATATACTAGTGGTACAATCTCTATCTCCACCCATCCCATTCTGATCGCCCGCCGTTGAAAGCTGTCGCCGCAGATTCTATTCCCAGGGGTATCCTGACCAAGCTGTGGTCATCATGCATTGCTCAACGCCTCCATAAAAATGCCTGCTTTCCGCCAGTCGCCAATTGCCAGCTTCTACTTTGTACATGGTCGGTACAAGTGTTATTCCGCTCATATTGCTTCCGGGCCTTCTTTGGACGAATATCGCTCCATCTCTTTCAACAAATATTGGTACAGCACCAGCATCGTTCCACTCTGAACGCTTGTCCACACAAATCGAGGTCCAACTCCCCGAAACAGTCCAGGCACTCCCTCCGTCCGATAGATGAGTTTAAGTCCAGTCAAGACAGACGACGTGTCCAAGGTTGGCGTCGTCCTCGGTACTGTTCGCGGTCCAGAGTGCAATAGGCGCGTTTGCTTGTGGACTATAGTTTTGTGACTCTTCGCGACCTTCTCCATATGTGCTGCCTGGCTATTTGTGGCGTGATTGTCGGGTGTAATTTGAGTCTGCGTTCGAGTCTTGACCACATCCAGGGGACAGGTTGCTACTCCCGCAATCCCACCCGCAGAGACCGCGGTCAAGACCTCCAGACCGAGCCCAATATCAGGATGTCCCGCCCACGACTGCGCAAACCTCCGCTCTTGTTCATAGAGTGCAAACTGCAAGGCCGAAAAGGGCAGGTCCCGAACAATAGTAGCTTTGTATCCAGAATACAAAGCCCCAAATCCTTCTGTTCTTGCAATCGTTTTGGCTGCATCCCATGTAGATTTGTAGTTATAGCCAGAATTGAAAAATGGATTATTGTATCGACCTTGTAGTTGTAGTCGAGTTTTCATCACCTCCGAAGGGACATATATGATCGAGGCTGCTAGATCAGCCAAAAAGCCTAGTGATATTGTGTTAGTTCATGCGAATGTGGCATCTGCTGAGAAGGCCTTACCACTCGCCAAAAATGCAGCAGACGGATTGACTCCCTCGTCTAATAGATAGCGCTTGCAATATTCATAACATCCAAAGAAAGCCACGGTGCCCGGAAAGGATCCAAGCATCGCCGCGGTGAAGCCACCATAAAGTCCTCGTCTGATCCCTTCTTGCCGGAAAATCTTCACGTATGAATCCGATAGAGATGAGTACTTGGGTGGAAAATGGGGGTCTCCTTGCTGTCTGGTCTTGACCGTGTCCAACGAGTGCATGAGGATGTCTCCCGTGGTGCCTCCAATCCCACCAGCGAGCATACACTAGACACCGGTCAGCAACCAACGCTTTCACGCCATAATGCCAAATGCACTCACTTGATAGTAGGGAGGCCTTCTCAATTCGATATCGACTTCCTCCTCCGCCACGCCTTGCATAGTTCGAGATTCTCTATTCTGTCGTGCGCCGTTGAGGTCAATATCGAGTTCCGAGTGAACATAGCCATGTTGTTGGTTGTTCTCGGTCGAGGCGTCTTGGAAGAACAAACTGGACAATCGAGAGCTTAAGCTCATGGCAGGGCTACATGCACCCTGTTGATCCTTGGGAGATTGTATGCAGATGAATCAATCTTTGTTAGACAGATAGATCTGAGGGAAACTCGGCCGTGAGAATACTTCTCGTAAAGCCCGATGCCTGCGCCTTCAACTTGGACGTTTCGCCGCATCGGAAAACTTTCTGGACTTGGCGTCCTCTGTCTCCCGATTGGCCAGCCTTGCTCGTCTAGATATTATTTTTTGTTGGGGACCGAGACTGACGCGATGAACAGTGAAGGCTTGAGAATGATGGAGCTGCCGGTTGGACCAGGAAGGAATGACCCTACCACAATTGCGAGCTATACAGAAGGATTATTGCATTTCCACGAACGCGGTGCACTGAGGGACTACTTTTTGACCCAGAAGGAAGAAATATTTTACATATGCCCCTTCCTGCCACCAGCCTCGCTAAACCCAACTAAAGCCATGCAGAACTTCACAGCAACATTTCCAAAGGATTCTCAACCACCTTCTTCAGCTCTCGGATCCATTCACCGCCCACGGCTCCATCCACAACCTTGTGGTCGAAGCTGCCAGTTACAATGATCTGGTCATCCCACTCCGTAACAGTTCCTTCCTCGGTTTCCACCGGGATTGCTACTTTACGTGTCGTGCCCACGGCTAGGATGGCCGCTTGAGGTGGGTTGATCACGGCTGTGAATCGCTCTACTGCAGCGTTCATTCCCATATTGCTGATGGTGATAGTACCGCCCTGGTACTCTTCAGGCTTCAGTTTGCCATCCCGAGCTCGTTTTCCGAGTTCCTTGACAGATGCTGAGATCGTGGAGAGACCAATCGTGTCGGCATTCTTGACAATAGGGGTCATCAGGCCGACAGGTGTGGCCACGGCCACGCTAACGTCCACAACGTTGTGTTGACGGATGACTGTCTGGCCTCCTGATTCCCTCCAGCTGGAATTGACTGTGGGAACCTTCTTGCTTGCAACGGCCACGGCCTTGATCAAGAAATCGTTGACGGACAACTTGTATTTGCCCTCGGAGCTGGCGTTGAGTGCCTCTCGTAGTTTCAGCAGTTTGGTGACAGACAAAGTAGTGGATACAAAGTAGTGAGGGTTCTGGTTCATGGACTGTTGGAGTCTGCTGGCGATAGTCTTTCTCATCGATGTGGCCGGGATATCCTCGTACGTCAGACCAGCAGCGCCGGCGGCGGCAACTGGGGAGCCACCTGCAGCCGGTGAGGACTTCTCTACATCTTCTACAGTGATGCGACCTCCGGGACCGGTTCCCTTGATTGACTTGATGGAGACACCCTTGTCCAAAGCAGCCTTTTTCGCCGCAGGGCTGATCTTGGGTTCTCGGTCGAGAGCCGGCTGCAATTTGTCACCTGTTGAATCAGATTCTTCTGCTACCGGCGCGGAGGATTCTTTGCCACTGGGAGGGGCAGTTCCTGAGCCTGAGTCCGGTGTTTCCGTAGCTTCTGAGGCCTCTTCTTTGGGAGCCTCTTTCGGCGAGGACTTCTCGCCTCCCGCATCCTCGACTGTAAAGGACTCGAATTCGGACACGTCTGTGCCTTCTTCAACCAGTACGGCAATTGGCTAAATACCGATCAGTAGTTGTGATAGCAGGTCGAGCTTGGAGCAAGTCTTACGTTTCCAACTGCAACATCTTTCTCTCCCGAGTCCTTTAGAATTTTGGCCAAGACACCCTCCTCTTGGAACTCAAAGTCCATCTGAGCTTTGTCTGTTTCAATCTCCACCAAGACATCACCAGGAGCCAAGGTATCACCAGGGTTCTTCTGCCAGACGCCGATATTTCCCGCGGTCATGGTGGGTGACAGGGCGGGCATGCTAATGATGGTGTGAGGAGGGAATGCTATTTGATGCTATCAGTAGGGATACAGGAGCAACATTCTTGGAGTATTCGTACATTTAGAGGCATAGTAGCGACCTAGCATGGAGAGGCAGGGGAGGTTCTGGTAACTGTTGACAAGATTAGCCAGTGGAGCTAGATATTTTGAGCAAGACTGCGTACGTTACGGCACTTGGTAGTCTCTGCAGGGCACTCCGACTGAGTCTAGAGCTTGGTGAGGACTGAAGAAGGAGTCGTGACCCAGAGCGGGCGAGGATGGTTGAGGTAGCCATGACACAAGCCAGAACCCTAGGAACGGGGGGAGAATGGAGGGAAAAGGATGCCGCAGGAGAAGAAAGTGAGAAGGGTGGAAATGAGCGACAACGAAGGACACAAAAAGGCCCAATAAATGTACAAAGGCAGTGACAGCAAGAGCTGGCACAGTCTACCCTAGGTGCAAGTTGTTGGTATTGGTGCTGGTGTCTGGCTAAGGAAAAGTGGTTGAGTCGTAACTTGTAGAGGGCCGGGCGCCGAAGTGGATTCGTAGCTTGGACTTGCGGTTGCAGTGGGAGCTCACCCCCAAGATTCACTACTGCCAGTTCCTCAACGTCCCATAATTAAATTCTCACTGGCTTGACAATCGAGGTCAAGCTCCCCGACGCACGTGATATACACTTGGGCTGGGTTGATCCACCGTATTGCACCTCCTGGCCTTTACACTCCGCTCACAGAAATCACTTATGCCAGATTCATTGTTCTCCGCAGAAAGGGACCCGTCAACCCGTGATATACATCTGTACAGTTCAGTTCCTCGTGCCTAGATATGTCCAGGGATTTATAATTGGCAATGCGCGAAGTCACCCGTCTCTCTGTCTCGTTTGAACGTCCCTCCTAATATCCCCCCCTGGACCTTGCCTTCTTCCGCCGGCCAAATGTCTGGCGTCCCAACTGAGGCACCCAGAACTCCTTCCTCGGACGACCAACAGCGTTCAGGGAATACATCGGGCGATGCGGTTGACCAGTCTGACTACCCCCACGGTTCCAATGGTCATTTGGAAAATGGAGGCATTCCAAACCACGGGGTGACGATCACTGTCGAGGATGCCGATGCTGCAGAAGACGAAGAGGAGGACAACGTCGCCTCCGAAGACGGAAAGTCCGACACAGAAGGCTCCCTTGCGGACTCAAGTGGAGAATCAGACTCTCAACCGGAACAAGCACAACCCGCACAAGTCGATCCTCATGCGCGTGAATCAGAACAGGGGTCGCAGGAAGAGCTGGAAAGTGAGACCGCATCCTCTGTCCAGCAGCGGGATGGACATGTCGCGACTCCAGATGTCACTCCAGCATCCCATCCGCAGAGATCTGACTCAAGGTCGACAACAGTCTCTCGCCCCTTACCCGTCACCTCAACAGTCTTTGTCATCAACGCACTGGAGACAATTGGAGCCTCTAAAGAAGTCAAAAGGAATAAGGAGTTCACAGAAGCCGTACAAGCCGCTCTCGCCAATATAAAGAACTCGGAACATGCTGTCAACCCGGAAATCCTCTTCCGGCCTTTACAGATGGCGACAAAGTCTTTCAATGTACAGATGCAGGTCACTGCTCTCGACTGTATTGGGAAACTCATCAGCTATTCCTACTTTGCCTTTCCAGCAGTGGCCGAAAGTCAGCCGGATGGCACTGATACCCCACCATTGATTGAGCGGGCGATTGAGGCTATTTGTGATTGTTTCGAAAATGAGGCTACAGCGGTAGAGATTCAACAACAGATCATTAAATCACTCCTCGCGGCCATTCTGGATGACAAGATTGTTGTACATGGTGCTGGTCTGCTCAAGGCCGTGAGACAGGTTTACAACATCTTCATCTACTCAAAGTCGAGTCAAAATCAACAGGTCGCCCAGGGTTCGCTCTTGCAGATGGTTGCAACAGTATTCTCTCGTGTCAGAACACGCTTAGATGTGAAAGACGCGCGTGCAAGAGAGCAGCATGAGACCAAATCAGACGAGGCTCTGTCTGGAGATGCCTCAATTTTCGAGCCCGGTGATCTTAACGGCCAGGTTGACACACCCGATCAAGAGACTCCTCCTCAACCAGGAGATGGTACCAACAAAGTCCAAGAAAAGTTGACCCTGCAAAGCTTCGAACAAAATAAGAATCTCGATGACGCACTGGTCGCTGATAGCGCCCCTACCACTGTGACGCGCGCCAGGAGAGATCGCCAAAACACTCGATCGAGTTCTGGGCCGGTGTCTCGCACAAGCCTGCAGCAAGACCGCGACGATGCAGACCTCTCCTCTGAGGACGAGGACGACATTTACATAAAAGATGCCTTTCTTGTCTTTCGATCGCTGTGCAAGCTAAGCCAAAAGATCCTGACGCATGACCAGCAACAAGATCTCAGGTCACAAAATATGCGATCTAAGCTCCTGTCTCTCCATCTAATCTACCATGTCATCAACAATTATACCCCGGTCTTTACCTCATCCTTCTCGACAATCAAGAGTGGAAACAATGAGGAAAATACTCCGTTCTTGCAGGTTGCCAAACCTCATCTCTGTTTGAGTTTGTCTCGCAACGCTTCAAGCTCCGTTCCTCGTGTGTTCGAGGTCTGCTGTGAGATCTTTTGGCTGTCATTGAAGCATTTGCGGGTCTTGTTGAAGAAGGAAATCGAAGTATTCCTCAAAGAAGTCTACCTCGCAGTGCTGGAGAAACGAAGTGCACCACTTTTCCAAAAAGAAAAATTCATGAACGTGTTGGAAAGGCTATCGGCCGATCCACGTGCTCTAGTCGAGATTTATCTGAACTATGATTGCGATCGTACCGCCCTGGACAACATGTATCAAGAGATCATTGAACACTTGTCACGAATTTGTAGCACCCCAGTCGTTGTCACTCCTGTACAGCAACACCAGTTCCAAGAACAGCAAGCCAAACCATCCACCCCTTCATCAGATTGGCACAGTCGAGGGTCTCTTCTTCCAGGCCTCTCTACAACAGCCCTCAGTCACCCACCAGCTCCACCATCATCGGTACCGGTGGAATATGTCCTCAAACAACAATCACTACGATGCTTGGTGGAGATCCTTAACTCTCTTGATAACTGGTCCACCCAAAGTGGTCAGGACAATCTAAATGGCTCTCGCTATCCAACATCGCGGGGTTCCTTTGAAGATTCGAGAGAATCTCTCGACACCAGTGAGAGACCTCCCCCCTCTCCTCGAGTGGGTGTGTTTGGCAGCGAATCTGGTATCTCAACTCCAGTGGCAGAAGACGATCCCAATGAGATCGAGAGAGTGCGGATGCGAAAGTCAGCGTTGAATAATGGAATCAGACAGTTCAACTTCAAAGCTAAACGAGGAATAAAGCAGCTGTTGGCCGATGGGTTCATCCGCAGTGACAGCCCTCAAGATATTGCCAAATTTCTCCTCGGAAATGATAGACTTGACAAAACAATGCTCGGAGAATACCTTGGAGAAGGTGATGAACAGAATGTGGCAACAATGCACGCATTCGTTGATCTGATGGAATTCAGCAAAAGGAGATTTGTCGACTCTCTCAGACAATTCTTGCAAAGCTTCAGATTACCAGGTGAGGCACAAAAGATCGACAGATTTATGCTTAAATTTGCTGAGCGATATCTTTCTGGTAATCCTAATGCATTCGCAAATGCCGACACAGCATATATACTTGCTTACTCAGTCATCCTCCTAAACACTGATCAACACAGCACTAAAATGAAGGGTAGACGCATGACTCTCGAGGACTTTATCAAAAACAACCGAGGTATCAACGATGGTCAAGATTTGCCTCAGGAGTATCTCGCCACAATCTATGACGAAATCCAAAGCAATGAAATTGTTTTGACGTCTGAGCGTGAACATGCGGCTGAGCTGGGAATCGCTGCCGCTGCTCCTTCTGCAGGCCTGGCGTCTCGAGCCGGGCAGGCTCTGGCAAACGTCGGTCGAGATCTACAGAAAGAGAAGTACGCTCAAGCTTCGGAAGAGATGGCAAACAAAACTGAGCAGCTCTACCGGAGTCTTATTCGTGCACAGAAACGATCAGCTGTGCGAGAAGCACTCTCTCGGTTCATACCCGCTACTTCTACCAAACATGTGGGTCCAATGTTCAACGTCTCTTGGATGTCGTTCTTGTCGGGATTCTCAAGCCAGATGCAAGATGCACAGAATCTCGATCTTATCAGACAGTGCCTAGATGGTCTCAAACTAGCCATCAGAATCGCTTGTCGATTTGATCTAGAGACTCCTAGAGTAGCCTTTGTTACGGCCCTCGCTAAATCCACCAATCTCAACAATCTCAAGGAGATGATGGCGAAAAATATCGAGGCTTTGAAAGTACTCATCGAAGTCGCTCTCAGTGAGGGTGACTTGTTGAAGGGCGCTTGGCGAGAAGTTCTGATGTGTATCAGTCAGCTTGACAGACTTCAGCTATTGTCTACCGGGATCGATGAAGGCGCAATCCCAGATGTCTCACGAGCAAACATCCCTTTACCATCCAACCCACGAGATAGCAGAGGAAGCCGCAAGTCTATGCAAGCACCGAGACGTCCACGACCCAGATCAGCACATAGCTTTCGACCGGAGGTCGCAGATGAGACAAAATCTACCGATATGGTTCGTGGTGTAGACCGAATTTTCACAAACACTGCGAAACTGTCCTCTGAGGCGATAATCGACTTTGTTCGTGCTCTGAGTGACGTTAGCTGGCAAGAGATTCAGTCGTCAGGCAACAGTGAATCGCCGCGAACATACAGCTTACAGAAATTGGTTGAAATAAGCTACTACAATATGACCAGGGTCAGGATAGAGTGGACTCGCATCTGGGAAGTCCTTGGCGAGCATTTCAATCAAGTTGGCTGCCATAACAACACGACTGTTGTCTTCTTCGCGCTTGACTCCCTTCGTCAGTTGTCTATGAGATTTATGGAAATCGAAGAGCTGCCAGGTTTCAAATTTCAAAAGGATTTCTTGAAACCCTTTGAGCATGTCATGTCCAACACAACTGTCGTCACTGTGAAAGATATGGTTTTACGATGCCTGATTCAGATGATTCAAGCTCGTGGCGACAACATCAGATCGGGTTGGAAAACAATGTTTGGAGTTTTCTCGATTGCTGCCAGAGAACAGTACGAAGCAGTCGTCAACATCGCTTTCGATTATACGACACAGATTTACAATACACGATTTGGCGTTGTCATTTCGCAAGGCTCGTTCCCCGACCTCATCGTCTGCCTAACAGAATTCTCCAAAAACCTCAAGTTTCAGAAGAAGTCATTGCAGGCCATTGAGCTACTCAAGTCAACTGTGCCAAAAATGCTCAAAACACCTGAGTGTCCGCTTTCAAAACGTCATGTCAAAGTGGCGGAACTGGAGGGGTCGCGCGTGGTGGCTGGAGTGAAACAGCCCACTTCTCAGACTGAAGAAGAGCAGTTTTGGTATCCTGTACTCATCGCGTACCAAGATGTTTTGATGACTGGTGAAGACTTGGAAGTTCGTTCACGAGCACTAACATATCTTTTTGAGACATTGGTCAAGTATGGTGGTGATTTCCCTATCGAATTCTGGGATGTCTTATGGCGTCAGCTCCTCTACCCGATATTTGTTGTTCTCCAATCAAAATCAGAAATGTCAAAAGCTCCCAATCATGAAGAGCTGTCGGTGTGGTTATCGACGACTATGATTCAAGCCCTTAGGAATATGATCACACTCTTCACCCATTACTTTGCTTCTCTAGAGCATATGTTGGATCGATTTTTGGACCTTCTCACTCTTTGTATCTGTCAAGAGAACGACACGATTGCTCGCATCGGTAGCAATTGTTTACAACAACTCATTCTCCAAAATGTCACCAAGTTCAAACCAGAGCACTGGGCACGAATTGTCACGGCTTTTGTCGAACTCTTCAATCGCACCACTGCATATGAATTGTTTTCTGCCGCTGCCACCATGTCAGATGCTCGACCCACACCATCTACTGACGCCGTAGATGGCTTGTCAATCTCGGGGACTACGATAGTCGAAACTCCAACAACGAACGGTGCACCAGATTCGTTTCCTACTCCTGATCCTGCACTCGAGCACAAAGGCGATGTGCCAATTGCGGATATTCCTCAATCTCAGTCGACACAAGAGCTTGAAGATTACCGCCCGCACGCCGATTTGCAGACTCCTGTTCCCGTAGTCACAGCTGCACGCCGCAGATTTTTCAACAAAATCATCACCAATTGCGTCCTGCAACTTCTGATGATTGAAACGGTAGCCGAACTATTCTCCAACGACTCGGTTTATGCACAAATCCCCTCAGCCGAACTTCTTCGGCTCATGTCACTTTTAAAAAAATCATATCAATTTGCGAAGAAGTTTAATGGGGACAAAGATCTCAGAATGGCATTGTGGAGGCAGGGCTTCATGCGTCAGCCACCCAATCTTTTGAAACAAGAGTCTGGGTCCGCTAACACATATGTGAGCATACTGCTCAGAATGTACCACGACGAAGGTGAAGAGCGAAGATCAAGCAGAGATCAAACCGAAGGTGCATTGATACCGTAAGTCTTCCCCCTTTGCTGTGAGTGACCTCAATCAATTGATCATTAGCTAACTTGATCAATAGACTCTGTGCTGACATAATTCGCTCATTCATCTTGCTCGAGGAAGAGACTCAACAACGAAACATCGTAGCCTGGCGCCCAGTCGTCATTGACGTCCTTGAAGGTTACACGAATTTCCCGCAGCAGAGCTTCGAAAAGCACATCGAGACTTTCTATCCCCTAGCAGTCGGACTCTTGGAGAAGGAATTCAGCACGCCTGACCTTCGCACTGCGCTTTGGGGGATGTTTCGACGTGTTGGCGAGCTGAAATTCGGAATGCCCGAATATACTGCATCCGCTTCTAGAGGGAGGGAGAACAGCGTTGGATCGACCAGGAATGGGAGTGTTGGTGGAGGCCATGAGGTAAGGTCTTCGTCCGCGAGAAGTCGAAGGGGAAGTCGCGTCAGTAGGACTGGCACTTCTTAGACCTCGAGATTTTAAGTAGTACTTGAACTAGCTAGTATTGATTCACCAAATCCTCACAAGAGCTAGTGGAGACTGATTGTCAAAAAAGAAGACCATGAGCCTTCGGCATAACTGTAGATACTAAGTACTATAAGTACTAGATCTAGATATATATCCGGCATGCTCAATTTTGAAAACAGAAAAGCTTCTCAGTATTAAGTACTTATTACTTACTGACCTTTAAGTCGGTGCGATAAACATTCGTTCGGTATTAGAAAGTCTCAGTACTTAGTATCGAAATAATACTAATTAGTACTACTTACCTAGGTACTTAAGTATCTCTAAGAATAACCTGAGTGCTAGACAAGAAGTACTTAGTATTAAGTATGGTCGTTCTTACTTTACTGTTGGAACTTCCTTCTTCGTCTATCACTTAATTGAAGCATATATTGACGTCAGTGTCTCGAAGGGAAGGCACCACTATATCCCCCCTAAAGTGTACTAGCGTATTTTCCCTGGAGATATCTGTAGACTCTACGCTGTACCTGCTAAATACTTAGTACTTAATAAGTAACAAGTAAAAAGTAAAAAGTACTTATTGAGGACTCTGTAGTCCTAATATTTTGACGTTTAACACGAAGTAGCCCTAGGGCTCTTCGACGTCTCTCAAAGCAAGCGTTTTCAGAGTCTTCCCAGCGCGTGACGGGTCTGCCTGAACAACTTGGAGTACTTAGTATCCTGAAATTGAGGCTCCAGATTCTCAAGTAGTACTTAGTAAGTACTAAGTGCTCAAGGCCTTTTTACTGCCTTGTGATAAAATCGCGAAACCATGGCTTGAATCGCATATGACCGTCCCAGCTTCTAGGCTTTACAAGCATGGGCACTCAATCCGGTCTATTACTAAGTACCTAGTAGGCTAAGTTAGTAAGTACTTAGTACTTGATTGGAGAATATACTTACACAGTGGTGCTAAGTACTTACAGAGATGAGCGATAACCCGAAGTCCTATCTATATACGAAGTCAAGTACCCTCTGCTTTTATACTACTACCTCTCAACGAGTCGACTTGAGAAAGTCATCAATCTTTTCCAAACTCTCCTTCATCTTTGCCGGAGGCACAGTGAAATGAACACGCACAAAGCCTTTGAACCCCATATCTCCCTTATCCGCGAAGCAAAGACTCCCGGGGCTGAGTAGAACACCTTTCGTGTCTAGCAGGGCATTACAGAACTCGACATCGTCCGCAGGGTCACCAGTGCTGGACAAGAACTGCACGAACGCTGTGGCTCCGGCCGTTGGTCTTGTCCATTGGCAACGGTCCTTGTTCTTCGCCACGAATGCATCGAGTGAGGCGAGATTTTCTTTGGCGTAGCTGAGGTGGCGTTGAATAATGCTCGGTCTGCATCTATCGCTCAATGCTTCGGTGGCGATGACCTCGTCGATCGTGCCAGGTGCTTCGGACGTATACATGCGTGTGTTGGTGAATTCGCGAAGGAGGGACTGATCGCGGGAAACAATCCATCCCATTCTTGCTCCTGTCAAGCCCCAGGCTTTGCTTAGCGACCCGGTCACAACCACTCTCTTGTAGTCGTGTTTAACAAAAGATGGTGCTGGTGGAGGTGTGTCCTGGCCTGGAAGCCCATGAAACAGTGGCCGGAATATTTCGTCTGCAACGACAATGATGTTGTGGCGACTGGCAACATCCAGAATTTCCAACTGCTTCTGCCTGTCCAGATGCGAGCCTGTTGGGTTATTGGGACTATTGATGATCAGAGCTTTGGTGTTTGACTTGATCAGGCCTTCCAGGTCTTTGATGCTCAACGACCATTGGTCATCCTTTTTGAGCCGCCAGAGTGAGACTTCGCATCCCTGGGCTCGCGGAAGATTGAGTAGCTGGGTGTATATCGGATACGCACATATGACATGGTCGTATGCGTGGAGGAGGCTGTAAAGCACATTCAAATTGGCTCCGGTAGTGCCATTGGCAGTGATGACATTTTCATGTGTGATTTCCTGCCCATCACCCTGATAAAGCGCTGCTATCGCACTGCGAAGAGCCGGGCTTCCTACGTCAGATCCTAGCGTCAACTGTAGGTTGGCGATGCTGAGGGCATCTTTGGTGGCGTCTGCATCGCTCGAGAGTGAGATGAGGTCGCTGATAGATAATCCAGGGGTTGCACTTCCTGCTAGAGCAAGAGACGCCTTTGGACTTTGGCTTTCAACCCACTTCAGAATGTTAGTTCGGGGGGTGCGGGGTGAGGCAGAATACAAACGTCTGCGAGTTCAAAATGAGCGAGCTTCCCCATTGTCAATCTTTCGGTGTCGCTGGTGCTCGTAGATGTACTAAGTAGTCAAGACCGTGGTGTACCAAGCGATGAGATACTTATCATTTTTCGTTCAGCAAGAGTCCTGTTCAAATGAGTTGGATCAGACTCGTGCAAGAAATCTTTTTTCAAGTGAGATGGCATTTCTTACTTAACTTAGGCGAGCCACACCCGCCCTTTACGACGCCCTGTGACTCAGAGAGTTGTGAATGCCTGCCTTGCCTTGGCTTGGCGGATGTCAGGAAAGCAATACCTACGATTTCCTTCCTACAGAGGCGGCTACTGGGTGCAAGTCAGTTCATAGTACTAGTACTTAGGCCATCATTCGTGGTCTAAGAGAATTTGTGGTACTGTTGGGTCGAAGCACGAATAACGCCAGATGTAAATGGTGGCTGCCCATCCACGAAATAAATGCCTATGTCGAACGGCGGAAATTACAATATTTTGTAAAGATAAGTCGATTTCTGAATCGCGAACGCACTCACCTAAATTCTCGTACTTTAGGCTCTTAAGTTCTTTAGGATTAATCTATCTATATTCTTTTACATATATCGAGATTATCCTTTATACTCTAGTGATACTATGTGGAGTAACTTTATCTAAAAATACGTGGTATTGTATATATAGAAGCTAGCTAACAAAACTATAGAAAATTACTACGCCATTTGTTATATTCTTGCTCAGACCGGAACAGTAAAGTTTTACTTGGACTGCACATGGCTCGCCGTCTATGGCAACTCAAACATTAGAGGCGACTATAATAATTCCATAGCATTAAACTTCCTTATCCTTGAAGGTCATTTGGAAAATTGGAGATATAGATCATTGAATCGAACGCAAGGCACACTTTGACAGAGATTCATCCACTTCTGCCCCATGCTCATTAAGACCTGGCTTGGTGGCAGGGATTTTCTGATCAGTTTCATCATCACACAAAGCGTATAAATCCTCATTTAGTATTTTTTGAGCAAGGACGCAAGGCATACGAGATAAATATGCTATCTAATTTGGTATCAACGTTAACCCAGCGAGAAACAGATAGGGTTTCCAACAGCTAAAACAAATCCATCATCCGTTCTGTTTGGCACCTACATGATGATGTCAAGTAAGCACACTACCTATGCAGCCAAAAGCTATAGTTGCACGACGACCTTTTGGGCCGAAACACCCTTCTTCTGAAGATCGAGGGCATCCTGAACAACTGCAAGACCACCAGTCAAGACCTTAGGCTCTGGCTTTGGGAGGAGTTTGCCTGTTTCCAAAGCTGACTCAACAAAGTCGCGCCATACTTTCACCCCGGGGTGGTCAGCAACCAAGCCAGGATTGGTAGCGAATACTGTCCACGGAAGTCAGTGATTGTCGTTGGTAAATTGAGAAATGGTTACCCACCCATTGAAGCCTGCACGTTAGCAGGGAGATCACTCGGTGGCCACAAAACAGTTGCGAGACTTCCACCACCCACTTGTGATAAGATGGCTGCGCATGCTTTGGTTGTGGCTTCCTCGCCGATACAGTCGTAGACACCTGCTACTGTGCGACCGTCCAATTTCTTGAGGATATTGCTGACGACTTCGGAGTCAGTGTGGTCGAAGGTGTCTTGGGCACCTAGTGCCTTGACATATCCAGAGTTACGTGGACTGGCAGTGGACACGACGTCGTATCCTGCAGCAACAGCCAGTTGGATTGCAGTACTGCCCATCGAAGAGCTGCCTCCCCAGATCACGACTGTCCTGGCCTTCTTCTCGCCACCAAGAGTGGGCAGGTCGAGCTTGAGAATCTCGAATAGGCCCACAATGGAGGTGGAGAGACCAAGAGGCAGAACCACTGCGTGCGAAAGGGGTATGCTGTCGGGAACTTTTGCAACGACGACCTCGCGGCAGGTTGTATAATGCTGGAAGCCACCATGCTTTGCTCCGCCGAACGACAAGCCGAGACAATGGCTAAGAAGCATAATTTAGCTACTAGGGAGGGTGAAAATGAAAGCGATCAACCAACCCAATAACTCGGTCGCCCTCTTTCAAGCGAGTTACCCCATCCCCAATCTTGACAATCGTCCCAGCGACGTCACTCCCAAGGACATGTGGGAATTGCACTGGAATATAGTTGAAGTCTTGGAACTATGATAAATTAGCTTCGCATATTATGCTACTCTTGGTGTGGACCTACCTTCCACTCAGATGGGTTGATGGCAACGTATTCGACTTTGATGATCACTTCATCGGAGGCCGGATTATTTTGGTCTGGACCTGGGCCAACACTCAGAGGCTTCACATTTGCTCCAGTCTGCCACGCGGCCTGGTTGACAAATTGAGTGCTCATGTTTATTGGTGAAGACTTGGACTACTGCCTGTGTCGAATGCTAGGTGTGGCAATCAGGTTATTGATGGACGTGTTCTTGAGGTATTGAACATGAAATTGCTGAGTTCGGTCCATGTTGATTTATATATCTGTCGCATCCTGAGTTCGACCATATGCTTACAAAGGCAGCGTTCTCGAATGTTAAGGACGAATTTGTCAGTTGTCGGTTCTCAATCTTTTGCTGTCTATTGCAAGGCTGTTGATCGTGTGAATGAATCCTACAAAGCAGAGAAGATGGCCTTAACCTTATGCAAGCTTGGCACAAAACACTTACATAATTTATGCACTTTGCAATGGCCAAATTGCGAGGCTGAAGGTGCTTAAGCCCAATCGAGGCCACCTCCCGAGCACCTTGATCATCAACCTGTCCCCAGTTAGTATAACCGCGGGTATTGATCACCTCGGTGACAGAGAAGTCTCAAGTAGACAGGTATGATACTTGCATACCCATGTGCTCCGAAGTCTGATATTGATAATTATGTCCTGTGGATTGATACATTCATAGGATGAAAGTTGTAGCCAGAAGTAGATCTTGGCGCAATATCTTACTCTTTCTTTCCCCATAACTGACGATGCATGGCAAGCAGGCGTCTTTCGGCAGAGGGTGTAGATGTACCCATCAAGAAACGTAGCAACTGCACAGGGCCGCAATTTGACACTCCTTTTATTCTGCAATAAAGGTTCCATCTGACTTCCGAGTAGATCGAAGTTCAAATTGGTGTGTGGTTGCCCCTTAACAATGATACGACCCTGCCGACTGAATGCTTTGCTACAGCAGACCTCTCGGGCACTCACCATGAAATGCGTTCGGGGTGCCAGTACCCAATCGACTGATATCACATAACAATGATGATACGGCTGACCGAATGTCTGAAGATGAAATATGCGAACAATGATCTACCGTCATGATGAACTCGAATAGCAACAGCTATCACCTCACATAGAATAAACAGCTTCAAGACTCGCAGAGTCTGGCTGGGTTATTCCGTATTGCTCGCCGGAACAAGACGAGCCAAGTTAAAGTCCAGGGTTCGAGCCTTTGGCTAACTTCCTAACTAAACAGGTCTCCGAGAGGTACCCCATTGTCCCCAAATCTCAACATATCGTATATCGTACCCCGTATCCGTAAGTTGAAACGGTCTCTGCACACGCATCAATGATTGAGAATTTTTGGATTTTGCAGAACCGCCATACGTTCGCCATACATACTCAAGTAATACCGCGATGTGGTCTCCTGGGGAATTAGCGTCACGAAAATAACATGAAGCGTAGGCTTGCACATTCATTCAACGCTTGTTTATGCATCGAGCCTTGCGATTAGATCCATTGTGGTCGGGTTTGAGTTCAGATGTGACTTGGGGGACTTGTCCGACTGCTCAGCAGTTGCCTCGGACTCCGTGACTATTAATTGGATACAGTGGGAGTGAAAGGGGCAATTCAGGGAACTTCCATTAATTAGGCAGCAGGCCTGCTTGTTTAGCGATGATCTTACCAACCACCATTTGTTGCGCCTTGATCCGAATTACTAGTACCTATTTCGTATCTAACTAATGGATACTATCCTCGGGCTGCTTATGTTGCTCTCGAGGCTGCAGCTTCGCTAAATGCAACGTTTTGACCACCATCATCCCACTTTCCTTACGGCGATTGCAGGTGAGTGACAGGGAGTCAAAATCCAACTCCAGCACTCAACAAATTTTATCAAATATTCTCCGTCTCAACACCGAGGATTCATGTTAAGCAACGTGTCTCTGTGATGCTTCAAGTTTGGTTAATAACCATTACTTGCCTCCTCTGCTCTACCTTGGACCTGTCTGATTTATATTCATCCATCTATTTTTCGTTTGGCAGTGCCATACTCAGACCAGATGACCATCACTAAAACCAAGCATAACTTTCGAGTTATCATCAGTGGAGGAGGTGTCTGTGGACTCGCATTGGCAAATATTCTTGAGCGTGGGCAGATTGCGTACACACTATTGGAAAGTAACAGCGAGCCCGCACCACAACTTGGGGCTTCGATTGCTATCAATGCAAACGGGTTTCGAATACTCGACCAGCTGGGCTGCTATGACCTGATTGAATCTCAGACCGCGCCATTCGACTATCTTTGCACCTACTTACCCGACGGGACAAAACAGAGGAGTAACAATGGACCGCTTCTAATCCACAAAAGGTGAGCCATACAAGCCCTTGGATCGATTATGCTACTCACTCATTCCGAGGCTTGGCTACCCATTTACCATGATGGAGAGAAGGTTTCTCCTCCAGACCATGTACGAATATATCCAAGATAAAAGCAAAATACTTCTCAACAAAAGGGTCAGCCGGGTCGACCAAGCGCATGACGGAGTGACGGTGCACTGTACAGATGGCACTAGCTACAGTGGAGATGTTGTTGTTGCCGCAGATGGTATTCGAAGTACAGTTCGGGAGGAAATGTGGCGACACATGAGTCTTGAGCTTGAGCAGCTTGCAAACTCTGAAAGATCAGGTGGGTGATTTACCTCGCTGCAATCATGGATGTGTTGGCTAATTATTGAAGCCATGTCTTCATCATACAGGGCAATGTATGGAATATCAACCCAGACAAAAGGCTTTACGGGTGGTACTTTCAACCAGATATTGGGATATGGACACTCCATGCTATGGAGCAATGAAAAATCCGGACGAGTATTCTGGTTCCTGTTCGAGAAGATGGACAAACGATACAAACACCCCAATATCCCAAGGTTCACGGATGATGATGCTGAGACACTAGCTCGTCGCTACCTTCACATTCGTCTGTCGGAGACACACACATTTGCTGATCTTTGGAAGAACCGCGTCAGCTTTAAGTTGGTTGCACTGGAGGAGGCATTACACAAGAAATGGACGTGGGAAAGATTTGTGTGCGCGGGAGACTCGGCACACAAGGTACATATGCGCCATGAGCGATGATGTTTTGTCTCTGCTAACAACACCAGTGGACGCCCAATATCGGTGCTGGAGGTAATCATGCGATCGAGAGTGCTGCGGCTCTTGCTAATGAACTCTACAACCTTGCGAAGTTTCCTGAATCACCTACACTGGGTGATATCGAATCAGCTTTGACTGGCTATCATCTAAAACGCAATGTAAGAGCTAAGAGAACGTTCAGAGTGTCCAATATGGTCACGAGGTTGGAAGCACTGAGGTCCAAAAAGGGACAGTTCTACGCTTTACACATCCAACCGAGACTTGGTGACTGGCTCGGCAACATTATGAGCATGGACCTTATCGGTGCCGAAATGGTGAAGTTTTTGCCCGTCCCTCAGAAATCCCTAGTGGGAACAATGGGATTCAATCCGGATTTCTCGAACGGATATCCCACAAAGACGAAACCTAGAATACTGCTGGCACTCCCGCTATTGATGATTGCCGCACTCTCGCACATTATCCTTTCAGGTATCCTCTCATCTGACTCACTATCGTCTGACCTCTCACGAGCTGTGAGTAGCGGCAGCGTCCAGTTCGCCGAGAGTAGCTGGGAACTTCCAACAAACAGGGCACCTTTCAATATCCTTGCCTCAGTTTTCGCCCCGTCGTTACTCAACATTGATTCTCTACAATATCTCCAAGCTTTCAATTTCCTTGTCGAGTTAACTCCAATATGGCTCATCTGGATATTCGAGAGCTATAGAAGAGCGAACACAGTCAAGGCCATCCGATTACTGCTTGTCTTTGGTATTGCGTTTCAGTTCTTTGGAATCGGTGCGATTGGCCCAGTCTGGTTTGCCCTGCACTATATCCAAAGTCCGCTCGACAGTTTCGTCGCGCGCGACTGGCGAATGATTAACGTGGCGGTCGCGAAAACAGCCCTTGTCGTTGTTCTCACAGTATTGACGGTCCCGACCTTCATGATGTACCTGCTCCCGGATCACAATTCTCGCTTGACGGTCAACATCGTATGGCAAGCTTTCCCAATCACTACATCTGTCCTCCTTCATGTCATCCGCAAGTTCGTTGTGCAGGATACCACGCAAAAGGATATAACCCAAAATGTTGGTGCGGATCTACGTTCAGTTCGAACTAGCATAATGCTTGCAGCAACACTATCAGCCCTATGCTTCAATTTCATACGGTGGACAGCTGCCGGCAAGTTCTTCAGTATCTTCGTACCACAGTGGTCCCAAGTGGGGGCAGCTTTATCATGGCAGCCATTGAATGTGGACTTGGTCAGCGGCATGAGACTGTTCTTCCAGGTCGATGAGCTTTCTGTCTTTTTGGCAGCCTTTTGTTGGTCCGCTTTGCTGCTACATGACTTGAGAAGGGAAAGCATGACCGGAATCAGCTGGTCGACAGCAATCGTGGTGGGCATAGCTGCAACCTACTTAGTAGGCCCTGGGGCTTTCATCGCTTGTTTCTGGCTCTGGAGGGAGGAAATAATCGCAAGTAAGACTTTAAAGGGCACTATCGTTGCACAAATCAAATGAGGACCAAGACTTGCTAAATATATGGTGTGAGCTCCTGGCCAGCTTTAGACTGCTCTAGTCCGAGACACCGACAGAAGCTGCTTGAAGAGGTAGACCAGGGGCCGGATAAACATTCCCAGCAGTCTTATCTCCATTCGGTTCGGGAGCCTTTTGATAATACTGTGTGAAATCGTGCTTGAGCGAATTGATACCATCCTGAAGTTCTCTGGAAAAATCATCGTCTGACTCCGCTCGTTTCAACAATTGCAAGAATTGATCATTCTCCAGTGCCTTTTCGGGGTCTTGAGAATGTAGTCGCAGTATGTTTTGAGTAGAGATGGGGTTTGTAATTTCGTTATACTTCTGGCGGCGAATCTCGGAGTACTTATCTAGTATTGTATCGTCGGCCTGGCCATCGTAAATACCAACAAGACAGTCAAACAGGCCACCGATATCAACGATCCCACCTGTCAAGCCCATTCCACCGAAAGGGTTACACACTAGGATGGTTAACAGGACTTGTGAACACGGAAAAGGAAAAATTAACGTACAATGTGCAGCATCTGCGGCTAAACAAAACCTCCCGACTCTCATGCTCGGGGCTAGGCGCTGGTGGATCTTATAAGGACTGAAATTGACGATTTTATAGTCTTCTGGTCCAGGGTGACCGGGCAGCATGGTTCTGAATTTCTCTGGTTGACGTTGACGAAGCTCTTCGGTTGTGAGGCCAGCCAGTTCCCCATATGTCACTCGGTATAGCCCGTCCTTGGTGATTTTGGCAGCCATAAACCAGTGTTCAGGGTGTATAATGAAATTCGAGTCCTCCCAGCCGAACTTTTCGAAATCGTAGTATGTCTGTGTGATAATTCAGCGATAGTCTCAATCTGAGATTGCGAAATACTTACGTTCGTTGCAACTATCTGCTCATCCCACGTCTTTCCTGGGAATTCCCAGTCACCGAACAGCGATCGGCGTATCTGACTGTTTGCACCATCACAACCAACGATATATTTTGCGCGGAGAGTTTTCTCGCCAATGGGCGTTTCGACATTGACCCAAGCTGCGTTTTCGTCTTGGCCGAGAGATACGACTTTTTGACCCCAAGACACAGTTGCACACGCATTGCGTGTCAAGTGGTCATACAGAATCCTACCGAGTTGATTTAATGGCAGGCAGACCATTCGATCAGGATCATCTCCTACGACCCTGGTATCCAGACCAGCGAGATAAGTTCCGTCCAGTTTCCGCCAACATATTCTGTTTGGAATAAATCCTGCCGCACGAATGTCCTCCGTGACACCAGCTCGTCTCAATTCCCACATCGCCGGAGAGGCATAATGGGTTGCTCTTGGTTGTTCGTCAAGCTTCTCTGTTTGATCAATGAGATGCACGGGGATTCCTCGACGTGCCAGTAGTAGGCCTAGTAAAAGGCCGGAAGGTCCAGCTCCGACGATGATTACCCATGGTTCTGAGGAGGCCGCCATGTTGATATTGAGACGCTGACTGTCGGGGTTGAGAGACGTAGAATGATATACCACCTACCAATAGATTCCTACCATCAATTATAATGGAAAGAGCAGTAAACTGACATAGCCTTTCAAAGGATCCATATGCGATTTCCCCTCGCCCCCCAAGCATACCGCGGAAGGTAAACTTTAATCATGCTTTGGAAAGCAATGCGTAGGGGTCAAGAAGTCTCATGACGGATGCCAATTGAGTAGGCGTTGTGGGGATGAACATTGGAGCATGAGGATGTGGGGAGGCGAGACTCACGAAGCTCGGCAGTCTTGGGGAATTCTCCATTAGATATACAATCGACCCCACATTGACCGAGAAGAGAAAGAACAAGTATCCTGGCACGTGGACTTGAAACGAAATGGCATATGAGTTTCCGACTACTAGGAGCATCAGATTTCGTTAAGGAGGATTTACCGTGAGTGGGCACACAACATCTATCATACGATGTCAAAACCAGTTGCTATCGTCACTGGCGCCGCTTCAGGCATTGGCCTAGCGGTGACCAAACATCTCCTTGGTCGTGGATATCGAGTCGTCATGGCAGATGTCAATCAAGGAGAAGGTGATCGCATAAGCTCAGAACTTGGCCTGGATACACTCTTCAGGAGGGTCGACATATCCGTATATGACCAACAGGCATCACTGTTCGCATCAGCATTCAAATGGGGAGGTGGAAGACTTGACTTCTTCGCAGCGAATGCGGGCATAGATGATCGACAGAGTCTTTATGAGAAAAATGAAACGATCAAGTTGGATGAGAATGGTCGTCCGACACCTTTGAACCTGAAGACAATGCAGGTGGACCTGGATGCTGTGATTCAAGGTGTTTGGCTTTTCAAATATTATGCTCGTCAGAACGCAAAGAAGGGAGGTAAAGTGGTGATCACTTCTTCGGCAGCAGGAATCTAGTAAGTAACAAACGGAGGCGGCAATCTTGAGCTCTTCTAACAGGATGTTAGTTCCATGGAAACCAATCCATTATACACGACAGCAAAGTATGGTATCGTGGGTCTTACCAGAGCTTCCGGACCTGCTCTAGCCAAGGAAGGAATCACTGTGAATTGTATTTGTCCTGCATTCATCATGACAAATCTCTGCCCTTCCCACATCAAAGATATATTTCCGAAAGAGCATATTACTCCCATGAGCACTGTTCTGAAGGCGTTCGATACCTTTATCGATAACGACGACATGACGGGTCAGAGCGTGGAACTCAGTCTAGGCGAGCTATACTTCCGGAAGCAACCAGAATGGGCAAATGAAAGTCAGAGGTGGCTGGGGGAGGACAGTGACGGTTTTTGGGCAGAAGCATATAAGACACCAGCTCCAATGAGGAATGGAGTATGATGGGGAGGTGGCTTTCCCAAAACTCCTAGAGGTGGGTAAACTCCCAGAGGCATGGAAGAAGCAGGTTCGAGTGGCTTTGTTACCGTTGGTCAACAATGGGGGTAGACTTTGCAATTCCAGGGCCGGGAGATCCTTCCCCTGGGCCAGGCTTGTTGGAAGTGGGGGCAGTGTTTAGGCACCAATTACCTACCTGGCGCGAAACACAAGCTGATTCTTGGTAAAACAGCTAAATTCTTGCAGATGTTTGCAGGCAAAATTGGGCAAACTCGTCCTTTTCATGAACTCGAAGACCGGACTTTCCTCTATGCTATGTACGACATTCTTCAGGATTTGTCTCAAAATGTGTTACCACCAGAATAGGATTCTCGTAGCTGAGATATACAAAGTAAATAAAGGCAGCTTCAAAAGGGAATTGGTTTTGTACACAAACATTATCAAGATCGTTCGTTGGACTCATTCTGCAATTACTGGCTTCTTTTGATGCACGCCACTTGGTCCCTTTTTGTTCATGCCGCGTAAACATATATTTCTTTGCCTGTTTGAGAGAAATGAAGAACTTTGAAGAATTTTACATTCAGCAGCCATGTTCAATTCGAGTTCACCAAACCTATCCATTCTCCAGGCACAAGTTGGGTGAAGAAAATTATGCAATTGAAAACTAGAAGATTGACATCCCTGTCGAGAGACCCGCTATGAACACTCTCATCCCGTTAAAGAATTTATGCCTTGCTGTAAGACTCAGAGCACTTGCCGGAGCAAGTACCCTTGTATGAGATTTGAGCAACACCGGTTCCTGTAGGGGCGCCGAGTCCGCTGATTTGCCAGCAGTGATGGTAATCACCGTTGGATGCATCATCAACCCAGAGAGTAGCCTCGCACTTGTCGTTGGCGTCGCAAAGAGCCAAGCATTCACCGAGAGTGGGCACGATACCGCCAGAAACCTTCTCCCAGAAGACGGACTTGGCATCTGGGGAAGCCTTGACGCCGCAGTTGACGGTGTACTCACAGCCGCAAGATCCACCAGCGAGGACCTTCTTTCCGTTGTCAGATGGGCAGGTGGCAGCAGGCTTGGGGGCAGCAGTAGTGGTGGAAGCCTTGGTAGTGGCAGCACCGGTGGAGCTAGATCCCCAGCTTCCCTTGGTGGTGGTCACAAGGGTGGTGCTGGAAGAGACCCAGTCACTCCACGTAGGATCAACCCAAGCAGTGGTGGTGGTGGTGCTAACGGAAACCTTCTTGGTGGTGGTAGTGGTTGAAGCAACCCAGTCGCTCCATGTAGGGTCAACCCAGGTGCTGGTGGTTGTAGCAGGGGCAACTGGCTTGGTGGTTGAGGAAGTCCAGTCGGCCCATGCGCCAGCGGGATCTGGAACCCAGAAACCAACTCCAGTGTAGGTGACAGTGACTGCTTTGCAGGTAGCAGCAGCGGGGTCAACCTCATCCCAATCTCCCCAGACGGCGCTGCTGGTGGTAGCAGGAGACACTGGCTTAGTGGTTGTGGTGGTCACAACAGCAACTGGCTTAGTGGATGTGCTGGTCCAGTCGCCCCAAACATAGCTGGTGCTGGTGGCAGGGTCAACCTTCTTGGTGGTGGTGGTTGAGGAAGTCCAGTCCAGCCATGGGTCGTAGGTGGAGGAGGTGCTGGCAACAACCTTCTTGGTGGTGGTGGTGGTGGACGAGGTCCAGTCCAGCCATGGGTCGTAGGTGGTGCTGGTGGCAGGATCGACCTTCTTGGTAGTGGTGGTGGTGGTAGTGGTGGAAGAAGTCCAGTCGAGCCAAGGAGCATCAGTAGAGGCCATGGCGGAGGAGGCCATGAGAGTGGTGGCCAACAAGGCCGAGGTAGATTTGACCATCATGATTGATAAAAGAATGTATTGGTTGGTTCTGAAAGAATGACTGGAGCTCTCTCGGAGACTCTTGATGAACCAGGTTGCAAATGAAAGTAACGAACGTAGGGACACGAAGGTCGAGTGCTTGATTGTAGTTGGAACAGTGGTCGAGGAAAGAAGAAGGGAAGGAAAATGATGTGATCTGAGCGGAAGGATATAGTCTTGTAGCGGGCGCATGGAATCGCCTAGCAGTATAGCAGGAAATCGAAAAGCTCACCTGATTGGGGCCAACCGAGCGACAATCTTGTCGGCCCGTGTCTAAGGAGGTTTCCCTCCGTCATAGTTAGTGCTGGGTCAATTTCCTAAGCATCGAGCGAGGTTGCGCGAAAGTGCAAGGTATTGAATAGGGTGGGATTAGTGGATGTTGAGCAGGATAGTAAGGCTTTGGATCGCGCGGGAGACTAAACTAAAGTGGGTTAAGTGGATGCTGGCTGGGGCTTCCTGATTGGGTGGGGCCCGACATCGTGAAATTGCGACTCGAGATTGACCGTGTGGCTCAGAGGAAGTGGGAAATCAGGCGTTTTTACTCTAGTCCAATGAAATGAGGTGCGCGAGGTGATGGAGAATCGATTTTGACATGTATGAGCTGGTCGAGTTGACTCGGGTATGAACACCTTCAAGCTGTCGTTCATCCAAGCTGCCCAACGTGTTCGAAGCTCGAGTGTCTGTCTGTGCTACGTGGCTTGGTGTTATCGATGGACGTGTATCGGGCATGTCACACCCTAAAAAGAACTCCCTGATAGCTGAATGACACGATAGAGCTCGCCTTCTACGGATACGTAGTACTTGTTCCAGGCGACAATACCGATGCACAGACACCATTAGCCTTTGGACCTGGTCTGTGGCCGCTCGGATAACTGCATGGTAACGTTTCTCGCTTGTCCCTCGTATTGAACACAGCAAGAGATCGGTGTTTGAGAGTGCAAATTGTTGGCGAACGACAGAGGCAAAACAGTTACATTCGTGCAGGCTCGAGGAATTAGCCCTCTAATTTTAGCTAGATCTGCACATTTTGCGGAGGATACGATAAAGGGGTGGTGGGTCGAATTGTGATTATCTTTTGCTCCTAAAGCTCAAGCGTTGAGCGTTGCCGAGCTACTGGCCCACCCCCCTCCTCCTACCCCTGACGCCTTCCCATATCAAGTCCAGTCCAGCCCCAAGTCGACCAAGTTTCATCTTTTGCCAAGATCATTTAAATGAGTCCTCTTTCCTTTCCCAGGGCCATCCGAACAATAGGGACATTGCACGCGCTCCCTTTGCGCTTCGGTCATTGCTGTTGGAGGACTCCGTCTTTCTGTCCTACACGTGGGCCAGGCCCACGACCTCTCTCCGCAGTTACTCCGACATTGCGAGACTTCGCCTACTCAGGGGAGTCTGGGCTAAAGAGATTTCATGATCTTATCGTTCTTTATGCCACTTCGTACGCCAATCCATGATGGAAAGCTTGGTTCTGACAGTGTTCGTCTAACATCAAACCTCCTCGCTATGCATGATTTGCATGTCTGCTGTCATGCTATGTCTTCTAAATATTCGTCAAGACGTCGCGTCGATGTTGTCACCGAGATCCCACATAGTGGTATACTCCGCTCAGACCTATCAAGAACCCTGGAAAAGTAATGGATCATCCAAAGAAGAGCTGGGAAAACAAAAAGAAATGTGTCCCAGCTCGTTTTCGTTGCAGTAATAGCTATGGGCCATACGGTTAGGATCGACAGTATCAAAAACAACATGGATGTTTTCATATTGCCTTTTGTCTAACCACAGTGTTCCAAAGAATCTAACTGCGCCAGGTGAGTATTCTCAAAGGAATGCACATCGTGTTCACAGATAACTTTGGCAAAGTATGTTTGCGACAACACTTCCAATTCCGTGAAAACATCATTTTCCTTCTTGGACTGCGCACAGCCAGACAATGGCTACGGTGTGACCGACATTCCTACCTCGATTTTCAACTTCCTCCACATCTTTCGCGCATCTGAAATTCAAATTCCGACTGCAATGTCCTGAATTGACGAGCCATCTCCACCTACTCCCAATTCTATGTGATTCCACTCTCAAGCCCAACCGGAAATTCATGTTTCCCCCTACAAGACGGCAGCACATATCGACGCGCACGGAGGGGGATGGAAGTATATTACTGGATTTGGGAATGTTGGTGGATATATCGATAGTCTACTCTGGACCTTAGGTAGAAGCTTCATCACCAGTCCCCGAATTCCTTCAACGATTTCGTTTGCGCCATCTAGACACAGCTGCATGCTAAGTACCAACCACCCCCGATATTGGATTTACAAAGTCCAGCGCAATGACTGCAGGGCGAGCTATGATCGCATTGACGCCAACTCTGTTCGAGGTGGGGATCGATCTTAATGACCGTGTTTCGAGTCATCGGGGTCTTGATGAACATACTGCTGCACGGCCACCCTTTCTTGCTTGTTGTTCCACATTGGACCATATTTCCTTTAATCATCCATTCGTTCCGTTCTTTCTTGGGGTCACATATCGCTGCCCTTGGTGAAAGTTGATGGTCAATATCCGGAAGATGGGACAAGTCTTGCTACAGCAAGACCATGATCGAAATTGAATGCAAGTCTTACGTCCTTCAGATTATCCCCCCAAATAAACGATGCATAACATATCATTATATTGAGGTTCTATGGCGTATTGGAAATTCCGCCCGATAAGAATGCCGCTTCAAATCATAAGGCAAATAACTCGCTCATGTTGTCGCGAATACTTTGTGATGCTGAGTCGTTTATTATCTATAGCACCATCAATCACGCGTACCCGAATCGAACAGTCGTACTCAAGTATTGAGACAATCTTCCACTGTCTTCCGAAGGTATTGAGTCGCTGTATCGATAGTGTCCCATTCATTGTCGGAGCTAGTCAATCTATGGGGGAGTTTCCTAGCAGATGTTGTTTGCACTCCACCCCAATGGCCACATATACCAAAGATCCGTGGGCCACAATCGTAATTCCCTGGCTAAAAGCATCAATATTTATTAATGGGGATATCCACACTTTGGCCGTCTCGCAAAGAATTTTCGATGCTCGCAAACATCGGCGTTGAGATGCTGGGTATTGCACGTTCCGAAGTCATCATCGAATGAGGTCCGAGTGCGAGGAGCATGTCGGGAAATGATATCATGAAATATGGTGTTCCATCTGAGAGTGCATCCACGTGAGAGAGTGCGTCTTACTGTCCAGGGTTCGTTCTGACCCATGTTTCAGTGATTTGAGCTTGCAACATCGCTATTTCTGACTCCAGAATTAATGGCTGCTGATTGGAAGATTCTTTCCTTTGGAACCAAGCCACGAATTTATTGATGAGGAATTGTCGTCCTTCGGGCTCAAGATAGAGAAACATCTTCAGCACATTGATATGGATCCCAGTCATGGCTACGTCGGAATCTGCAAGCTGGTTGGGAGCATAACTTCCAAGGATATCTCTTCGAGCACGACTGACCATTGTGGCAATCGCTGCCGCCCGAAGTTCAACGGCCTTGTTGGCAGGGACACCACCATCAAAGCTGCCTTTGATAAGATACTCGATTCGTTTGAAAAGGCTGATTGTCAGGTCGAAGCGAGCGCCAAACTGCAGAATGGTCCATGCCAATTCGATGAATAGACTGAGTTGCATGGCCGCGGCGAATATGGTTGGAGGTCCTATCGTGTCTATCGATTCGAGTGCGAGTTTGAAGACTCTGAATTCGCGAGCGCGATACTCCCTCCGCGTAGCTATCGTGCCAGGAGCCAATGTCAATCTTGCATCACAAATTGGTCGAGGACTAGAAAGGATGTCCAAGATCTCAGCTTTCCAACACTCAATGGTGCTTTCCAGT
Organism: Exophiala bonariae; assembly: GCF_035927105.1. Classification (NCBI taxonomy): domain Eukaryota; kingdom Fungi; phylum Ascomycota; class Eurotiomycetes; order Chaetothyriales; family Herpotrichiellaceae; genus Exophiala; species Exophiala bonariae. The sequence goes on along the minus strand of NW_027042477.1, from coordinate 1,149,363 downwards.
CGCTCAATTGATGGAAAGTAACATTTTCCAAACCCAAATTGTCCACTGACGTAGAAAGGTTCGATGTTTGGTGCAGCTGCAAGAGTTGCTCTGAGACCGCCTTTCGACCGAATGAGCATGTCGACAGCTGTGGTGTGCATATTCCTTGAATGAGCTGTACCAAATCTAAACTCGGTCAGTCCACAAATTGTGAGAGCCATAAGAGCTTCCTGGAAATGTTCATCTCCAGATCTCAAAGCTTTATTGAGATCATGAAATCCACGCGCCCTCTGTAGCGATAACTCTCTGTTCTGCTCAGTGCCCCCTCTCAAGATATTCAGGGTTTCGTCCACCAAGATACAAATCCAGGCTCTTCCTACTTCAGAATAAATGGCGGTGGTGATGCCCGTCGCCGCGGTGGGCGAATAACGAGGCGCATCCGAGACTCCAAAAATGCCAGCACCAAGTGTTTGCGTATCTGAAATCTAGTCAGTGAAAGATTGTCGATGGAATTCACATGCGACATACAGAACTGAACACGCGTTCGCTGATGTTCTGGTACGCCCCCAGGAAGAGCTACAAAAGGATCCAATGATGTGTGAATCTGTTTTGGCATGAGCAACCCACGTGCGTGGTGGCTGTCATCACTTTCGATATCCGATTCCTCATCGCGCAAGACTTCTTCGTTGAAGACATGACTATCAGCAGAGTAGAAAGCGACTTGCTCGTTCGCTGAACGAAGTTGTCTCAGCTCGGCGCCATACCACGATTCGACTTCAGGCTGGATGCGTTGAAAATCCTCATCCATGAGTAATGGTAAAGGCGGAGCTTGTTCACGGGCATGCCATCTGTGTTTTCATATGATTGAGTTGAGTTAAGATCGTCCAAGTCTATGGACCTGATTATGCAGGGACATCTACTGTTCAAAGGCGGGGAACTTGATAGGAGCAAGTTAGCTTGTGCAATCCGGACAGCCGGTTCAGGTTCAATAAAGGAATTGCCAGTGCTCGAGGCAAGGGAAGGACAATTATGTGTCTGCTGACCTCTACTAATCCAATTGTAGTAACCGCAATGTGTGAATTGCTAGGAGTAGGTTGCCCACGGCGAGTCGGCGATAAGAGCTATTGAGCTTTCCTCGCAAATAACTTCGGGGGAGCTTGGAGGGGGGACTCTACTTGCAGTCTCTGTGTTCTGACGGTCCACAGCACTAACTGGGAGAAGTGCGGAAGCAAGCCTATAGTAGTAGACAAGTCAGAATAAGTCAGCACCCACGAGGTGCCTCATTAGAAAGTGCGATACGGGTATGGTGGGCAGATCGTAAGAGGTACGGAGGCCGTGCTTAGGCGAAAGGGGTGACTGGTGGGGAAGCAAGGTCTCCCAAACCTTGGGATCTATTCTTGAGAGCTAAACTTGCATTCAACGTAGTGCTTAACTTGCATGGGTTCCCTTCACCAAAATTACCAAGTATCCGATCTCGATCTTCAACAGGTACGTAAAGTGCAAGCTTTTCACAGTTATGCTGAGCTGGGAACTCCCAGACTCGGGTTGAAAATAAATGTTCGACTGGTCCTCGCTAAACCAAGGGCGAGGGGGGCATGGCTTGGGCACCGTCTAGCACCTTCAATTGAAGACCTCGGGACAGTTTTGCACCTCTAAAATGTTCGCATTCCAGTCCCTGCATAAAGCTAGTATTTCTCAGCGCATTGCAGATAAGGAGTTTGATAGCTTTGGGCTGCAGAACTACCTTGATTCGGGTAGCGTACCATTAGACTACGTGAATTCGGATCTGCCAGATCCACGCCACTTTGGATCGTGCTCACGTCGCTTGTGTAAAAACGGTTCCCCCATCGAGAAATCCGTGGATCTTGTTTGATCCCCATCGCTTTCGCTCCGCTGACGAGATGCGATGCCAAAGGAAGAGCAAAAGACCACATTCATTGTAACTACTTCCAGTGCTCATGGTGCCTGGTATCCTGAGAAGAAGTCCACTTTGTCTCTGATCAATTCTCACGTTGCAAATCGCAAAGCGCAACAGGCCAGCCAGCGTCGCGCTCAGTCGAGTAGATCCGTTCGGCAGGCTCGACCACGTAAACACCCTTCCGTCGACACAAATGGCCCATCATTGATTGGAGAAGGCGAGTCACAGAGCGAGGCAGAGCCATTATCCAATGCTCAACCAAATGAAAGGCCCGGCTGGTCTCTTGAAGAACTCGAAGACATTTTTGGGGAGCAGAACAAAACGGAAGCAGCCCCCCAAAATTCAACGGCCAAAATTCAATATGGCCAAAGGCTCACGATACGACCAAACGCGAGTGACATCGAAAATCCGCCCACACTGAGTCGCGCTAGCTCGTATCAAATAATTCAGGCGCAACAAAACACACGACTACATCAATCCATCAATGAGGACTCGAAGCTAAAGCCAGTCATCTGGGATCACGCAGCTCGGACACATGAGTCCGTCTCACGGTTACCTCATCGAGCTGCAGCTCAACGCCAACTCAATAGAGATCCCCAAGAAACCGTCTCAATAGGCGATCCTTCCCACCAACCGATAGCCGCCTATACTAGTGCTCCACCAACCATCTTGAAGCAGGTTGAATCTATACTAGATCCCTTCCTTCGTCTTTCGATTAAAGTGTCAACATTTGAGCAGCAGCTATTACATTTCTGTACGTTGATTCGTCGGCTCTGTCACGCACTGCTAACTCTAAATAGACCTTACTGAAGGTAGACAAGTCCTCTATGGCACGTCGGCCAATCCCGCCTATTGCCCGGCTCTTCACCTTGCAAGCAGAGGCCTATTGCAAAGGAGTCCCGCTTACGTCGAAACTCATATCGCCATGGCCGAGCACATCTTATGTGGCCTACGATCTGAACAAGTCACCGCAAACTTCTTTCGACGTCGCGCTGATGCCTACAAAACTGTTGGAGATCTTGTCTTAAACCCCGGTGCCGAGTTTGACGATCAACTTTGCGGACTGATATGCCTGCAGACGGCTGAACACACGATTGGCCGTACTGATCTGCAAGCCGTCCATCTAAAAGCGATGCATGAACTGGTAGAACGACGGGGTGGTATTCAATTCTTCTTACGGGCGCAAAGACCCGAATCTGCACTTACTGAACCCGTGGAATACTCAAACCAGTATATGTTCGCGAAAATAGATGTGCAAGGGAACAATGACCTTTTGGCCAGGGCGAAAGATGATGTCCTTGGCAATCTGCGCCGCATAAGACTTTGGACATTGCGAATTCAAGGCCTGCATATTGACGCAACCCCGTCGGCCGGACTCGAGCTTCAGGAGCGTCGTGCTTACCAAAGTACACTAACAACAATCAAGTCATATATGTCTACTATCATCAGCAAGTACTTGCGGAAAGATAACACTCCATACCACCAGGCAGCTAGCACTTTCAACCTGTTGTTTACACTGTGCACCACGCTGGTAGCATATGATTTGGGGCCAGACCCCACGTCACAATTCCTTTTATCCATACAGACTATGATGGAGAACAGCACAGATAAACAAAGCACAAAAGAGACATTCGGCGGAGCAGAAGAGCATAGCGAACTGTCTGGCCTTCACCCTTGCACCATCGTCTGCCTGGTCTCACAATTACGCAAAAATCTCACGAAACAAACGCGATCTCAGACGCCAAATAGTCCATCCCTTACCAGTTACAACACAATTGACAGCTTCACACTGGAAGTTTTCCTCAGCAGTTCTTCCATAGGGGCAATGACACTTTTCCCTTTCCTGGAGTTCGGCACAAGGTTACGACTCTGCAGGGGACTGTTGAGATCTGCTTTATCAGTCTGCGATATGACTATGGGCGAAACCTTTGGGGAAGCAGAATTACAGGACTTGGATCTTGAAATCTCGAGAGCATATCAGTGAGCCTTTGGGACACATACCATCGTGTCCAACCAGATATCTACAGAATTGGCACTGTAAGATGCCGCATAGCAGTCTGAAAGATCCGTCCCATCCGTTCTGAAAGCTAAATCTACGCACACAATACCTTCCGCGAAACAGACTTTATTTCGTCAAGTGGACGAAGCCTCGAGCGACATCCGCTGTCATATCAGAACGCTAGGCCTATTGAGGAAAGGACATCTGCAACATATTCTCTTGCGATAGCAGATGGGAGGATGTTCAAGATTTAATTGGCCCAGCACATCGATGCATTCAGAAGTAACGATTTCCAGCAAGAGACCCAGTGAAAACAGTACAATCCGCAGCAACGCGATTTCTTGCATGCCTTCACATGCGCAAACTATTTGTCACTGGAGGCAGAACATTGTTTCAAGCCTAAAGTCACTTTCCACCCAGCTTGTGCACTTTATTTGGGGCTGCTTTCGAGTAAAGACTCAACCCGACATAACCACACCTCGCTACTACCTTGCTCAAGCTTGCAGTGGCCTATTATAGTCTCCAGCTCGTTTTAATTCAACTACTGTGAGAATGCTAAAAGTCACGAAAGCTGCAAGGTTTGATCCCAAGTCCGTGTCCATCAGACTCGAAGAAATACCGATTCCAGAGCCATAGGCTGATGAGATCCTGGTTCGGACTATTTCTTCTGGACTGTGTCATTCCGACTTGGTACGGAAGACTGGGCCCAACAACTTGAAAGTACTAATAAGTATCTAGATGGTCTTGGACGGGTCTGCACCAATTTTCCCGACTGAGAAAGTGACTATCGGACACGAAGCTGTGGGTGAGATTGTCCAACTTGGACTTGAGGTATCGGACTTTAGGAAGGGTGATGTCATTGGGATTCTGAATGGATATCATGCGTGTTGGGAGTGCACAGGGTGCAAGTATCACTATGGGTTGTGCCAATCGGGTAAGCTGGCAATGCAAGGCTGGTCTATGGATGGGTTTCTTCAAGAAAACTGTATAGTCGATCCTCATGCAGCCATCAAACTCACTAGCGGAATGAATGCCGAGAAAGCAGCACCGTTATTTTGTGCAGGGATCACAGCTTACAACGCCATCCTCACCGCGGAGCTTGAGGAAGGAAACTGGTTTGGAATCATAGGATGTGGTGGTCTTGGTCAAATGGGTAATGCCTATCGCGCTGATGTGATAGTAGATGCTAATTCAAGAAGCTGTTAGGTATGCAAAGGCGCTCAAATTCAATGTTGTTGCACTGGATATCGAGGACAATGTCCTTGAGCAAGCAAGACAGGGCGGAGCGGATTACTTCTTTAATATCAAATCCAATCCAGACTTCCTAGGTCAAATACACCAAATAACTTCTGGTGGATTAGACGCAGTGGCGGTGTTCACAGCGGTCAAGGCAGGCTTTGATATTGCACCAGCGATGTTGCGAACAGGAGCAAAACTCATTGTCGTGAGATGTCCACCAGCGAAAATCTCATTCAATGCAACCGAGATTGCACTCAAGAGATACAGCATTCTGGGTGCCAATAATAGCGCAACAAAGGACCGACTCGTTGAGTGCGCCGAAGTTACACAACATCACAATATCGAACCTCCCATCCGATCTTTCAAAATCGATCAGATAGATGAGATGGTTGGCATCATGCAGGCTGGGAAGCTTGGCGGCAATCGACTTGTGGTTGTGTACTAGTTTTGGGGCTCTTGAAACTAGTTGACTTGAAGTTTAGAGAATACGTGCCGACAGAGTCGCTAGGTCAATATCGAGAATTGCTAGTCATAATTGACTGTCAATCGCATGGGAGGAGATGGAAAACTCCCCTCGTTCCCCTCCTCCTTCACGAGCTTTGTACATATCCTGTGTCATGTCTGCCGGACGCCATGATAGCCGTCGGAGATTCTGAGTCCCAGCCATGAACTATTTCAAATACTTGAATTGACAACCTCGCTGGAACAATCTTGGTACAGCGCTTGTTCCGGTCACTGGTGAACGTAGATTAACCTTTCGGCACCAGGCGAGAGCACAATGTCTCATCGGGTAATATCAAGGTGTGTTATTGCTCGTAGTCGACACCAAACCACGTGTGAACGCGAATGATACATACGCTGAGGTGTACACACCCCATCAGTATGTTGAGTGGTGGAGTGACGTGCTTGGTGATATTTGACACCCCGTCTAAATTCCAGCAAGTGAGCTTTAAAAGAAATTCTAACTGCACCATGGGCGAGATGCTTTGTTGAAAGTATCCCTCCTGTGGGGTTGACGCCGAGTACCAATCATACATTTTCCAAGTATTGTTACGAGTCCACCTCATCGGAAACGAGCGTGGGGATTATCCATGAGGGGCAAACACATGATTTTTTTTCCCATGGTGCCAATTGCCGAACTTTGGTGGCTCCTCCGCAAACAGTGGTAGCCCCAGACGAAACATAAGAGGCAGCGCATGGTTGGACCGCTTATTCCAAACAAGATGAGGCTTGTGTGGGGTCATCCTCCGCCTCTGATGGTCTGGGGATCAATCTGGACGAGATAAGATGCTTGGTGTCCCTGAGACGACAACAGCTATCAGCCATGAGTCTTAGATAGCTTTCCATCCAGGATCTTCGACAGAATCCATTCCAAAATGGCGATTGTCCATAATCAAATCCACGACTCGCTCTCGGCGCAGGCCCTTGCCTTTGCAAAGGCAAATTTCCTACTCCTCATATTCGCCTCGGTTCTTGCTCGAGCCTTGTACAAACGCTATGCTTCACCATTACGGCACATTCCAGGGCCTGTACTTGCGTCATGCTCGCGATTATGGAAGGGTGAGAAACCACGATTTTCAATACCAAACTTTTGTCTAATTCCACTCTACAGTTTGGAGCACATATTCAGGTCATACGGAACTTGATCATATTGCTCTGCACCAAAAATATGGTGAGTACTCACTCAGAATACGAATCATTACTCGGATGTGCAGGAACTGATATTGTTGGCCCCTTTCAGGACCTGTGGTGCGAACGGCCCCCAATGAAGTATCATTTGGCTCAACAAATGCTGCTAAGGACATCTTTGCCGTGGGTAAAGGATTCCACAAGACGATGTTTTACAGCGTCTTCCCACCCAAGGTGAGTTTTGCAGGTTCATGTCTAGCTATCTATTCAGCGAACTCATACGTCCATCAGCATGCGCCAGACATTTTCACAGAAGTACGCGAATGGAAGCACGCTCAGATGAAACGTTATGCAGTCACTCCTTACAGCCTGGCACAGATGCAGAAAAGATCTGAGCCAATCGAGGGCATGATAATGTCCCTAATGGAACATTTGACGAACTACTCAATCAACTCCGGCAAAGTATGCAATCTGGGGAATCTGCTACACTACTTTGCTTTTGACGTATGTGCCCCTAAATTCATCGCTTGAACGACAACTAAGAAATCTCCAGGTACTCGGAGAAGTTGCATTTTCGAGAAGGTTTGGATTCCTAGAAGCGGAAGTTGACGTTGAAGGCTCGATCAAGAACATTGATGATGTTCAGTGGTACGACGGGATAGTTGGTCAAATTCCCGAGTTTGACATTTTGCTTCGAAACAACCCTTTGAGGCCGTATCTACCTTTCTGGAAGCCAAATCCAACTACCATGACTCGTATCGCAGTCGAAGAGCTCGAGAAGAGAAAGCAACCAGACGGGACATTCGACTCGACCGGTATTGATCTCCTCGCAGAATTACTCAGAGCACATGAAGGAAATTCTGAGAAGTTTAGTGTCAATGACGTTTTCAGTATTGCGCACGGTGCAGTGTAAGTCGATGAAGCCTACCAAGCCTCAGCCTCTTTGCATGTTTGATTGACTCGGGCGATCAGGTTTGCTGGTTCAGACTCTACAGCTTCCACGATGCAGTCTTTCTTTTATCTGGTGCTTAACAACGCATCCGTTTATGCGAATTTAACGGAGGAGATCAATAAAGCCCAGAAAGCTGGCGAGCTATCGGAGATAGTCACTTACGCTGAAGCCCAAAGGCTTGAATACTTCCAAGCCTGCCTGAAGGAGGCAATGCGAATACGCCCTGCTGTTGGCCTGGGTATCTACCGTAATGTACCTCAAGAGGGAGTCGAGATTGACGGCAAGTTCTATCCTGGTGGCACCCAAGTCGCTGTGAATGGTTGGGTCTTACATCGGGACAAGACAGTATTCGGAGACGATGTTGAAGTATACCGTCCAGAGAGGTGGTTTGAACGAGACGCCAAATTCATGGGATCTCATCTTTATCAGGTACGTCCGTTCGACAAAGAAGAAGCACAGCTTCTCTTGCAGTCCCCGAAGAGGATTGCGACTGACTTGTTTCGCAGTTCGGTGGCGGTAGTCATCTTTGTATTGGCCGCAATCTTGCACTTTTTGAGATGAACAAGGCGCTCATCCAGATCCTCCGCGAATTTGAAATCACGCTGGTGCATCCAGGGCGGCCGTTACAGTATCACTCGACCTTTTTCGTTGTTCAGGAAGGTCTCGAAGTCTACATGAAGAAGCGAAGTCAGAAGTAACTTGCACATCTGCTGGTGAAGTGATCGTTCATGCAGAACAGGACGGCTGATTAGCGCATCGCTCGAATTGTACATTTGTCGTTGTATGATGATTCTCCAGCTGGGAAGATTATAGCGAGCATAGTCTTTGTGAACAAATACAACTTGATGAACTTGTGATTCGACAGTTTTAAACAATTACTTGATTTCATTGATGGACAGTACGGTCTCTGGTTTCCTGATATATTGGTTAGAGTATGACACTTGTAGACTTGAATTACTTGAGACTATAATACTCTTGTGCTCTTGTGCCTGGGACCCAAATGGTTAACTAGCAGGAGGAGACCTTAGCCCTGCCTCAAACTGTTGTGCCCAAACTCAAAATCACTTCAAATTCCTTCCGACCACCTCCGACTTCACAAGGCATATCTGAATCCTGGAACCCCTGCGATATCAACACCATCTCTATCCGCTGCCTTGTTGCGCTTCCAATAAATCCAGATCATGAAGCTCAAAGCGAAAACCATGTAAGTTGTCAGGCCGATCGTAGTGTAAATTCCAGGACCGTAAGCAGGGGCATCTTGACCACGGAAGATCAGACTTCCGATGATCCCTCCTATGGCTCCGCACGCAATGAGAATCCCAGCAGACACCGCTCGACCAGCTGATCCAATCACGTTGGACTGATTAAAGGCCAACAAGGCTGGGGTATTGGAGTGCACGCCCATGGTGGCCAAGAAGATACCTGCGTATCGAGTTTCATTGGAAAACCCTCGGCGCATAACTGGACAGACATGTCAGAGAGGGCAGAGTGTAATGTTAAGCAAAATGCGCGACCTACTTGTGAAACCAATGATCATAACGATGGAGTTGAAAATACACACAGATGCTCGCTTTTGGTATCTATCGGACACTGTCGAGGTGATCGCCAAAAGACCGAGCGCCGCAAAGAACGGATACCCAGAGCGAAGACTGGCATCCAACCCGGAATAACCGAGACCCTGAGTATATGTGAGCCTGATGAGAGAGGATCGAAAATCTAAAACCGAAACTTACCGTGATGATGGTTGGAGCAAAAAATGCCGTCGCATTTGCCGTCCCGACGTTGAAGGCGTATATCGTCCCTTGGACCCAGAGCGTCCAGTCCTTGGAAGTCTTCACGAAGGAAGACCAATTCACCACTTCGGTCTTATAGTCTCCACGATCCTGTTCGAGTTTTGAATAAAGATATTTTCGCTCATCCGGTTTGATCCATTTGGAGGAATCAGGAAACCTAGGCACAAAAAAAGGTGCAATGAGACCAACGAGCATAGAAGCACCTCCTTCGATCGAAAAAATCCATCTCCATCCTTTCATGTCTCGGAGTCCGCCCATGGAACCCAGGCCGAAAGAGAGAATGCCGGCGAGTGCAGAAGCGATGATGCCGATTCCATAGGCCACGGCTATGCGTTTGTGTAGTTCTGTCCTTGTATACCAGCACGCGATCGTGAAAGTAATGCCGGGCAGGACACCACCTTCGAATATCCCAAGGAGGAAACGACAGAAAGCCATCGCCTGCCAATTATGTAGGAATGCCATACCTGACGATGAATTAGCTGTGATCACTGTGTCTAGAAACATACGGCTTCGGCATGATACAACACTTACCTGTCAATACAGCGCCCCACGAGAAAGTGAGAAAAGGGAGCCAGATCCTTGGTTGAACTCGGGTTAAGATCCAGTTCGACGGCACATCCGAGATGGCATAACCTGGAAAGAACAGCATTAGAATGATCGAGTATCGCTGTCCAGTACCTAGATTCAAGTCTTGCTGCATTCCTAGGACCTTGGCGGAGCCGATATTGATACGATCGATGATGGAGATTGCATAAATTATACCCAGCATAGGTAAGACATGAAAGTCAACCTTAGTCTTGAAGCGCCGGGTCTGGGCTTTGGTCAACGGAGAAGGCTCGTGCTTTTGCACATCGTCCAGTCTCTCTGTGTGCTCTAATTCGACATCGTGCTTTCCATTAATGTTTATGTTACCTTCTGCTTCAATCGGATCCATGATTAGTTCCGGGACAAAGCTATGTTGCACGGTAAATATGACAAGGCTGTAGCTCTGCACCGGCTCCAAATTCCTGTGTGGTTGATTCTAGCAGTGAGAAGCTGTTACTGTCGTATGACGAGCACCCTGTCTTCAGGCTTATATATCCCATCATGAATGGGACTTGTCCGCTCCCAATCCTGAACCCTGTCAATGTCAGTCTTTTCGAGGTGCGAAGGCGCAAGATACAAGGTGCAATATGCATCTGCCGACCCTGGGGATGCGAGTCTCTGGTCTCCTCACCTTGGCTTCCCCAGTTCTCCGCAGTACTTTTGCCCAAAGTACCAGGGAACCCCACATGCTTCACTCATGTGTGTACTTTCGCGTAATCAGCCTTCCAGTTGAGTTCGCTTCTCGTGTTATCAAGGTTTAAGCTTCGGAAGTGTAAGTTATATTTCGCATATCTGGGAATACGATGTATTCAGCTTTTCAATTGGGATGCATGAAATGTGTATTCGACAAGCATGAAGGATTTCAGAAACGAGTAATGATTTGTTCTCCACAAATTACCTCCCACCCCACATGCTGCCATGAAGATTCAGCAGCACTCTGTGTCTATAGGAGAGCCTCGGTAGCTAGGTCCTCAGATGCATTGGCCAAGGAAGTTGGAGAACAACAACCAAGCACATAAATGTGAGGGAAATGGAACAAATACCACCAAGACTTGGTTGGGGTTGACAACCGTGGCTGATCCATCCCGCCTGATGACTGAGACAGGAAAGGACAACCGCTCTGAACATCGACTAACAAATCGTTGAATAGTTCGCTTGCTTGGAGGAGAGGTGAGACAGAAAACCCCGCTTTTCTAGTTAGCGAGACGGCAGAAGGTTAAGGGTTGGGTGCGGTCTCGCCCTGCTTGCTTCTGAGGGTCTGCAGTCATCATGACGCGAAATAATCGTTGAAAGGATAGGTCCGGCACAAATTGGAGGGCAGTGATAGGTAGGAGTCATACACTGAGGAGTTGGTGTGCGAACTTGCATGCAGCCCATCCAGCATCGGAAGGCTTGGGTTTTTCTTCATTCGCAGAAACCAATATTTTTATAGATTATAACGTAGACCTGAAGGGCGAGGGTGTGCTTGGAAGGACGCTTGTCATGGGAACAGCAATATCTAGTTAGTGTTGGGCCTTCCCTCTGGAAAACATTGCACAAACGTGAGAACGGCAGGAGCGGGCCCAAGTATGCTGGTGACCCCTGAAAGAGCAGCCTTGTACTATCTGGACCTGAGTCAGGTCAAATTTAGACGAGACTGATACATACCTTTTACAGCTAAAGTCCGCAATATGGAGTATCTAGTTAAGCAGCTTTGCAGGAGGATAGGAAACTTTAAATTTCAAGTTCTCGAGTTGAGAGATGTTCCCCCATTGACTGTCCATAAATACGAAAAAGGGACGAATTTCATCAGCCTGCCGCTGTTCATAATTGTAACGTTATGAAATAGTGAGTGCCGCCATAGGTTCATCTATATCTCGGCTTTCCTGCACGAAGTACTGTCCAAAGTGGCCTCCAGATATCCTCACTAGCATTCGTAATAATCGAGAGAACATCCACCAAATTATGATAGGATTGATCAAGCATACAAGGCGATGCGACAAGCAATTTGCAATGTTTGGTTTCTTAATCTCACCGGACACTGACTTCATTATTTAGTGTACAAGCAAGCAACGGTGGGCTTTGGATTCTTGATGCAACCTACCAATCTACGTCTTGTTTTAAGTGAGGTGCTGACAATCCAACAAATGATCAAATGATGCTCACTCAAGTGTGGGGAAATTCCAGGGGCTGATCCTCCTCATGAGGCTCCATGTCCCATGGGTGAACAAACCAACCAGCCAATGCTAGCCCCCACATGCATCAGCAATTGAAACAATATTCATGTTGTAGGATTATCTAAGTGGACAGGATTTACTGACTGGGACTGGCTATAATCACTGGGCAGTATTGGTACAACTCCTGCAATCAACATTTACCTTATTTAGTAATGACACAACATAAGATACTCGGGGTCCAAAACTACCCCTGTGAAACAAGGCAATGAATGCAGGCTGTACATGAAATCCCAGTTTACTGCTATAAAGAATTTATCATGACCGGGCCAGCTGGTGGGAAACTCTCTCATCATCAAAAGACATAGCCAGGAAACACTTGCATCGCCCCCAAGCTAGCCAGAGAAGTGACAGCACACTCCCAATCCAAGATTGCAACCGTCAACGCTCCCCATAGTCGGGTCTCAACATCCCAAGTTACAGCTTCTCATTCTACAACAATCACCTTGGCAATATGCTTTCCACCCGCTATTTCAGCATACTCATTTCCTCCCTTCTCGCCACCCACGCGACCGCGGGTGTGCTCTCGAAAAGGGCATGCAATATTGTCGATACAGTGCAGCATACATTTTACGGATTTCCCGACAATGATCCCCCAGGGCCTGCCACTGCATATGACTGTGGGCGTGACTTCGTCGCAGGGGGGATCGGCACCTTTGAGGATCCCCTCTCCATGGCAAGCGCCGAAGGGCAGTTCGAAGAGTGCGAAGTCGTATATGTCCCCTACCTGAAAAAATATGCACGATATGAGGACTACTGCCAGCAGTGCACTGACGACTGGGCACTGGGAATACATCATATCGATATTTGGACAGGTTCTCCGGATCGAAATGGAGGTGATAGTCAGATCGAATGTGAAAACAGTCTCACGCCCGACAACTCACTCTCAATCATCCGTAATCCAGCATCAGACCTAGAGGTTGACGCAGCAGTGCTTTTTGATCCAGCGACTGGTTTCTGCGACATCAGTCGTGTCAACCCGACATTCAATGCTGGCGATTTCTGTTGAGTGGCCCATTTTTGAGAAGCATGCTCCACGGGATTCTAGCCGGTAAACGATAACAATGAGGAGGGACAAGAGGAATATTGCGCGATGGAACTGTGGTTAAGGACGCTCGTTCGGAGTTCCCGTGAGCTTGGATATTCGATACTCGATAGAGGAAGTTTTACTCCAGGGTACGTACTAAGTTAAGGTTGAGTCAATAGTTTTTATGGTATCTATAAGGCGCGAGTCATTCCGAAGCATGCAGACGAACTCCCCTATCCGTCAAGCCAGAAATAGCACACCCCATGGACCTGGGCCACTGGCTGGCTGATGATGTGCAAACGGCTGCGCCGCCCCCTGAACTTTTGCTGGGGCAAATAGGCGATGGCGGCCCAAGCAGGCAAGGGGATCCTGACCATGACGAAAGCCAAGGCAAATGCTTGTGTGGATGTCAGGGGTAAGTAAACAGTGGTGACAACCTTGTACAATTTGGCTCCCGAAGCCAAGTTGGATTTTTCGTTGTTTGCATTCCCAACGTTCTTCAATCTTTAACACGCGGTTTCTTGTACGCGTTGTCTTCATTCATTCTCTATCTTCAGACGTTCTTTTTGTGTACCATTACATTCATTCATTTATTATACTTCTTACACGAATCCTATATACTTTCTTTCAACCACAAGTATGAAATCTGCAGCCATTGCCGTTCTTGCGGCTGCTCCTGCCGCTCTCGCAGCCGTTCGAGGCTTTAATTATGCCTCCCAGGGGCAGAACTACGACACCTTTGCTGCCCAGTTCAAGACTGCCGCTAGTCTGGAGGGTGCTAATGACTTCAGCAGTGCAAGGCTGTACACGATGATTCAAGAAGGAACGACAAACACACCTATTTCTGCTATCAAGGCTGCAATTGACACTAAGACTACCCTCCTTCTTGGTCTCTGGGCATCTGTCGACCAAACCGCCTTCAACAATGAACTTGCAGCCCTCAAGAGTGCTATTGAAACATACGGCTCCGACTTTGCGGATGCAGTAAGAGGTATCTCTGTCGGTAGCGAAGACCTCTACCGGATCTCGGCAATTGGTATTGAAAACGAGAGCGGTGTTGGTCAAAGTCCCAGTGTTCTTGTGGACTACATTGGCCAGGTTCGAAAGGCAATCCAAGGGACAAGCCTGAGCAGTAAGCCTATTGGTCACGTTGATACCTGGAATGTTTATGTCAACGAGTCGAACTCTGGCCTAATTTCTGCTTGCGACTTTCTCGGCTTGGATGAGTACGTTCAATTTGCATCGATACAACAATCTTGTATACTGATTCGATCTGCTTTAGATACCCCTACTTCCAGACGACTGATACCAACAACATCGAGAATGGCGGCGAACTATTTTTTGAGGCATATGACAAAGTCGCTGAATACGCAGGTGGTAAGCCCATCTGGATCACTGAAGCCGGATGGCCAACCTCTGGCAAGACATCAAATCTGGCGATCGCGTCCGTTGACAATGCCGAAACCTTCTGGCAGGATGTGTCGTGCGAGTTGCAACGTCGAGATATTGACTTCTGGTGGTACATTCTTGCCGACAGTGGTGCATCACCTTCCTTTGGCGTGAGCGAGAACGGCAAACCCTTGTACGACCTCACTTGCAAAGAACCCTCGAAATCAAACTCGACCTCAACCAGCTCTGGCTCATCCAACTCTACGGCAACAGGCTCGCATGGCTCCAGCGGTACTTCGGGTGCATCAACATCGCACAGCGGTGGTGCTACAGCCACTGGATCCAGCCCGGGGGGTACCAATGCTGCGGCCACGAGTCCAGGTGCTGGTTCGACCTTCGCTACTGCGACGCAAAATGGTGCATCCAGCACCTCTTCGTCTGGGGCTGGCAGTACATTCACCGCTGGTGCCTCTCACATGTCTAGCTCAGTGATGGGAGCTGCTGCAGGTGTCATTTTAGCATTCTTGGCCCTCTAGAGGGAGTCGGCACAAACCACTTGGCATCTGACTAAAACTATTGTTAAAAGCATTTGGATTCAACACATAGAGAGCAATCATGATAATATAGACTTTTGATACTACTCAAGAAACAGTGTTCTAACACTCAAATTTTCCGAAACATATCCAGATCATGCCCACTGGCTTCAAGGTACTTCATCACCCAAGAGATGATGCCAGTCACATGCCTAATAAGACCTGGTTGGGGACAGCTGGGCAAGGTGGCATTGTGGCATTTGGGAGCACGCACCGCCAGCCTCCAGGTAATCTTGGCCAACTGGGGTTTTTATTTCTCCAATTCCCGCTTCTTGGTGCTCTATGAGATTACCATACTCCACTAACTCCACCCTATTGAGACAGTCAATTGTAATTTGTGGGTAGGTATTTCCCACTACGGCCATTCTACATCAGAAATTAATGGTAGCGATGGACGAAGCTTTCTTCATCTTGATGTGCCGAGAAGCTCGTAGCCTTTAAAGCTTAGCCAGGCTTTGCGTGAGTAGAAGACATTGGACGGAGTGCCAGGTACCTCAAGAAGCCGAGAATTCGGCCTTCCCCAGCCCAGTCGGAGAAGCACAATTGTCTCGGGAAGTTCTTGATGCTGATCATTTGGACCTGAAGGAGAATGATTAGCAATCGGATCTGGGAAAGTTGAGTCGACATATTTGACGAGTCGACCCCCCGGTTTGCAGCTTATACCATACTCACACGACGGTAAGAGAGTCTACCCAAGACCCAGACTCAAAGTCGTCACTTTCATTGTGGGGGACGCGGGCCTGAGCTTGCAGATATCAGCAGCAAGTAGACATGGCTGGAGAAAACACCTCACTCCCAGCGACCACTCGACAATGGACCATGGATAAGTCTCGAGGCACCTGGCTGGACGCGCTTGAGCTCGAGAATGCCGCGCCCGTTCCTTCTCTCCGTGACACGGATTGCCTGGTCCGAATGGAAGCGGCCTCGCTGAATTATCGCGATGTAGCAATGCTACAGGGCAACTATCCGTATCCCTTCAACGCCGGCCTTGTCCCGGGATCTGACGGCGCTGGCGTCGTCATTGCTGTAGGAGGCCATGTCACAAACCTCAAAGTCGGCGATCGAGTCTGCACTCTATTCCACCAGGGATGGGAAAGCGGCCTGCTGACTGCTGACATACGGGCCACAACGCTAGGAAACTACTTTGATGGTGTGCTGCGTGAATTTGCAGTGTTTCCAGAGCATGGGCTCGTGCCGGTCCCGAGAAACTTGTCATCACTGCAAGCCGCTGCATTGCCGTGCGCGGCCGTCACTGCGTGGAATGCGCTGTTTGGGCTTGAGAGTCGCGTGCTGCAACGGGGCCAGACGATCCTTGTCCAGGGCACGGGAGGCGTGAGTCTGTTCGCCGCGCAATTCGCGCAGGGGCTCGGCGCGACCGTCATAGCGACGACGTCCTCCGAAGATAAAGCAGAGAAGCTGAGGAAAATGGGCGTTCAGCATGTGATTAACTACACAGATACCCCAGACTGGGGAGTGGTCGCTAGGAAGCTATCACCCGGTGGTCAGGGTGTCGATCACATCGTCGAAGTTGGCGGCAACAGCACGATACAGCAATCGTTCAGGGCGATCAAGATCGAGGGGGTAATCTCCATGATCGGCTTTTTGGGCGGCAAAGATGCGGCGACATCTGCTAACTTTATAGATTGCTTGACTACATTGTGTATTCTGCGTGGTGTTAATGTTGGCTCAAAGGAACAGTTCCTCGCCATGAATGAATTTATGGCCCTGAAGGAGATTGTGCCTGTTCTGGACGAGCGGGTTTTTGGGATGGACGAGCTAAAAGATGCTTATCGGTTCTTGTGGGATCGGAAGCAGTGGGGTAAGGTGGTGGTCAAGATAAGTTAGTGAACGGTAATCTGGGACAAGGCGATCCGCCTGGGGACTCAACCCGAAGGTGGTCAGAGTACTACTCCGATCTTGATCTCAGACGGAGTCTCAAATGCTTCTGATTGACGGCTTTTAATGACTTCCGCGGACCTTTCGCTAGATCTCCATGGTACTAGTGCTTCTCAGGAGAAGCGTTGTTTTCCGAGGTGTTGCCGTTTACTCTCACCGACGCTGTGTTACTAAACTCTAGCCTCTTCAACGCAATCGAAACAGTTCACCGATGATGAAATAGCACTGCAAGCAGAAAGGGTTCAAAGTGTGGTCTGAACTGCAAGGTAAAGTCATGTGTAATTGTCTGGGATGGATTGAACCAGGCTAAGGTATGAGGTTGCCGTGGGGGAAAAGCGGATGTAAGAAACATAATGAGGAGGACGAACAGCATAATCTCACGTCCATGTTGGTCTATGTTTATGGTCTCTAGAGCCATCTGGCAAATATTCCCGCAACATGAAAAGTCTAGGTGTGAATTCCTATTGCTGGCAAGATCGAAGCGCAGACTTGGTGGCATTACTGTGGTGTACAAGGACACCATTCCCGGCACAGAGCCACCCTTTCACGACTTGATGAGCACCCTCTTTTCCAGAGGTTCGTAAGCCCTTGGGTATTCGCGCTCTGTACTAGTGGGCGTTCCGAACACCAATTGGGACTTTAGCTTCCATGTTGATGGGTCTGGCAGGTCATAGGCCGCAGCAACATCGGCAACGAAGACCGGGTGGAAGTTGTAATGTTGAAGGTTACCACCGAGCCCTTCTGCCTCAAGCGCAGCCCATGCTATTTGATGTTAACGACTTCTCGCTCCTTTTTCTGGATTTTCCACATACCGATGAATTGATGAAGGCCACTCGAATGGTCAGAGACTATAATTTCACATCGATTGGTTAATTGTCCCACAACGGTTCGAACTTTCCGGAACTCACATTCGGTCAACATTGGCACGATCATAGGGCTCTTTTCGCCCAAAGCTTTGAGCGCGTCCTGGTCCTCATACCACAAGACGGTGCCATAAGAAGCTCGGTGCAGAGCAATCCGAGATACTACATGGTCCTTCATTGGGGAACCTTCCAATGCAGGCTCCATGTGCTTCAAGGCAATGTCCCAAAGTTGTTGATGTTTTGCACCGAGAAGAATGACTGCGCGGGCAGATTGAACATTGTATGTGGATGGGGCATGTTTTATCGTGGCTTCGATGATCTCCTGGATCTTGGAGTCTGGGATCGTTGACTCAGCCTTGAGTTTGTACAGTGACTTGCGAGCTTCAACGACTTCGAGGAATTTATCCGCCATGGTTAACTGAAAGATATGCTTAAGGGATGGTGTTCGACGTAAGTGAGCTTGTATGATTGAACCTCGAAAGGGCCTGCAGATCAAATGAGGTTTTCGTATGCTTGGGTTCTTGAATATGAAATTTAAGAACGAGACCGAGTATGACTTCCATCTTATAACATGTTATCAGGCACACTCGACTCTCTTTGGTACCACCACACCCAGACTGTTCAGGCACACCAAACCCTGCATTAGTGAGCAGAGGAGGGTCAGCCTCCCGATCTGATTCCTAAAACGTTCAAAATGCTCACCAGGTACCCACAATGTGCAGCTGCCGTAGCACTTCTCAAACAAGTTTCAGTTGGAAAGCGTTATCGCGGTCCAGGTGGACTCAAAGCACCGGTCGAGAAATTTGAAGTATTCGGCCGATAAACCTGTAAAGTGTGGGTCCAAGGTCGAACGCAACCCCCACAAACCTCCGAGGCAGCGATGCAGGACATCCATGGAGACTATGGACACGCTAGTCATGCCACAGATTTTGCCCGGGTTAATTCATCGAGAGAGCCTGATTTTAAGACAATTCAACCAATGAGATGTTGGCTTCTCCCTTGGGAACATGAGAACCAGAATGTACGAGATTCCAAAGGTCAAAGTGTGACAAGGATCGCGATGGGAGTGCATTGGCTGGGAAGTCTTTCCCACACCTTGTGACAATGCTGATGCAGGAACAAGGCATACGAGATATTGGACTAAGATAACATTGTGCTCTGGTCAGCGATGAACTCTGCGCATCAATCTATGTACACATTGTTCAGTAATCCTCAGCATGTATGGTGGTCAACAAACTGTAGCTTACGCTCCAGGACAATGTAGTTCAGACGAAACACGATACGAATCATGTTGCAGACTGGGCTAGAGCGGTGAGGGTTGACCTTTCGCAGCTCGAGATCACTGTTCGCATGAACAGGACTTGACGGTGAGGCGGCTCCTACCCGAAATGCTCCACGCCTCAGCCTGGGTCGCACTCAGGTTGAAAGCTGCACGGTGGCGGTTCAGACGTGTTCTTCGCTGAATAATTCAGGCTCCGCAATGCTTCTAATGTTTGGTCGAACGCGGAACAGAAGGACATCATCGATACCGGGTGTCGGCCGAGGCCAAGGTCCTGATCACGAGGGGAGCCTTGCGACACGTGATTGCAGACCAGGCGTTCCATGCACATCACCTACATATCTAAGGCAAAGGGAAAATGCGCCTTGGCAAAATAAGGATCGAAGATCGACAGTTGCAATGTCCTGTGCAGAACAGAGGGTGTCTGAAACAATGTGAATTGATGCCAAGTACCTATGTATATGCGAATTATTCTGTACTCCACGGAACGCCAATTTTCGCTCTTGCAAACCATAAGTATCATGACAAGTTCACCGAGATTTTTCGCTCGGAGTTTAACATCAGAATTCAAACATTGAGGAAGGTCTCAATGTAGCCTGCGAGGCTTGAACCGGCAATAGAAGTCGTGTTCCTTGACGAACCAGGCTGAAAGAGTAAAACATGATTAGTCGCGTCTTCTGCAAGAGTCCTCGATTGGGAGGGTGTTCTAGGATGTCAAACTCACCATTATGCAGTTTCCAATCTTTACTGGGATCATCAAATTGGACCTGAAGGAAATAGACGGTAAGCACATCTTCAAATAGGAGGGGCATGATTTAGGGGATAACTTACCTCGAATCGCCTCAAGAACGCAGGTATCAGCTTGTACATCTCCAATAGACTGATATTCTTGCCGATGCACGTTCTGGCCCCAGCACCGAATTGGAAGAGTGTACCGTTCATCTCCTTCAGTTGCTCGGGAGTGGCGTCCAGCCATCGTTCAGGAATGAAGGTGTCAACTTGCGACCCGAAGATCTCCTCTCGTTTGTGGATGACCCAGGCATTACATCCGACGATTGTGCCGCCGGGAATGAAATGCCCATCAATCTCAATACCCTGTGGCGGAGTTATACGCTCGAGAGGCAGGCCAGCGGCAGGGTGCATTCGAAAAGCCTCTTTGATGCAAGCATCTAGGTAAGGAAGTTTCTGAGACTCGGCCCATGTCACCGTACCAGCTGGAGAATCCGCGATCCTGCCCTCCTCGACCGCTTCATCCAACTCTTGCATCAATTTCTGATATGCCGGAGGGTTTCTCAGGAGATAATAGAATACAGCAGCCAAGCTAATAGCTGTCGTCTCTGAGCCAGCGAATGCCATCGAAACTGCCATGGTGAGAACACGCTGATCAGTCATGAACTCTGGACGATCATTCTGTGCCTTGAGGAACATGGAGAGGAGATCAGGTTTGGCAGTGCCCTTTTCAATTCCCTGGGCTTCCATCTCCTTGAAGCGCTCTGCCATTCGTTGCTTGGCGAAAGTAGCAACAGGAAACGCAAGTGGTTTAAATCCGAACTTGTCCAGGAGAAGTACAAGTGGGTTCTTGAGGAAAAGAAGGTCGAGGAATGGCATTTGGCCGACCTAAAAATATTATCAGCATGTCACAGATGACCTCTGGCGGTGTGGACTTACTGGAGCAACATAGGAGAATAGCCTCCCGAGGTAGCCAATCATGCCGTCCACATCCACATTATTCTCTAGAAATCCGTGGCGCTTGCTGTAGGTGATCTGGCCGATGACCTTCATAAAGATCAGTAACAGTATCTAGCTTCGGTTGAATACGACTTACATCAAAAGCAAAGAATTGCAACCACTCGGCAAAGTCGCAGACTTTGTTGGGATTGGCATAGAGCTTCTCTGTCTGATCCAAGAATAACTCCACAGTCTCCGTTACCGAGGGCTCATAGTTGACCAACTGGCTCATAGAAAAGGCGTTGTTGACTGATCTGCGGAGGTTTGCATGGTACGACTCATCCACTGTGGAGAATAAAGACGGTAGCCGTTTGCCCTCGCTGACGGCCTGTTGTACTGGGTAGAATCCGGACTTGGAAAGTCAGCCATGTTTCAATAACACGAGTGAAAACAACTGACCTTTGTGAAGCCCTTGTTCAATCCGTATATCGTCTTCAAAGTTTTGGGGTTTGCGAATGACAGAGAATTGGGTCCTAGCCTCACGATGTCACCATGTTTGCGGTGCAACGCGAGATGTGTGATATCGGGTCGCCGTCCATATACATCAACAACTCTCCACCAGTTAGTAAATCTCGCCAACACCGGTCCAGGATATTTGTTTAGTCCATGATTGAAATAGTTGCTCAGGAGATATGCGATGCCAACTACCACCACAGCATACGGCCAGTTTGCTAGAAGCAAAGGTACAATCGATTCAAGCATTTTCGTGCTTTAATTGGTAAGTTGATCACTCAGTTCTCCTCAACGACTTTGGCCAGTTTGTGTGCTCACGGAGTATTAAGGATAGAAGACGTGGCAGCAGGACATCATATTAAGTCATATTCCGAGGGCATTCAAGAACAGATCGAGCTCATATCTAGCAGACAACGCCGATGGCCATGGGCCAACTGTCCGTCCAATCTGTGTGAATCAACCGGCTACCGGAGGAAGATAAGTGGCCAAATATTGTTCGGCAGTTCATTTTGAGCGAGGGGTTGGCTGGTGACAGGCCGCTGGATGGAGTTACCATTTGCAAGGCCAGCGAATTAGGTCGAGGTCTTATGTCATGTCTAGTGCGGCTATGATTTGTGCTAGATGTACGAGTACAAAGGCCGACACAAGAGGCACGGCATATGTGTTAGAAGTAGAACCATGCCAGGGTTGTGAGAGTCGAACGGGTACGGGCGCCCGATGCCATGTGGGGACAGGGTGACAATTCTGTGGGGAAGAAAGAGAAATAGCTAAGATGATCAAACAACAAGTACTTGCAGTTATGTAACTACCAACCTACAAAACAGTCCTACGGCTCTATGCAGCAGGAGAGATTTCTTGGTGGCAGATGATTTTATGTCCCTAATCGATCGCATTCGATGGACAGGCTGAGAGACAAGATGACCAGAGCCGTGCGACAGAGATGACGATTCTCCAAAACCTTGGCGAGGGGTGACGGCAGATTGTCCCGGTCGAACTGCCGAGGAAGGACCACTGCTCACATACTCCAGACAAGGCTGAAGTCCAAACACAGACTCAGGTTGAAGGGTTGCAACTGCCGATAGGATTGTACCGAGGGTAATCTCCCTAGATCTGGCCCTAAGAATCTAAATCAGGTGCGAGGTGCTGAGACCGAAACCTCCGTCGTACATGCTTATCGGCAGTTCACTTTGATTGTGTATGGGGTCTTAGGAAAAACCACCAGTCTATGGCCGGCCACGTATGAGCTTTCGTCAAGGACTTTAAATGGTAGGCAGCATGGGGAACGAAGAGAAGGGCACGTCAAGAAAAGCTCAATTGAAATTCCATTCTGAAGGCAACGATGTTCAAGGCAAGAACATATGTTACACGATTCCAAGCTGACCTTAAAGATGGCCCTCTTGAGATAGTAGAACAAAATTCCTCCTATACCGAGTTGCTCTATGCTTTTGGGGTTTACTGCAAGAACTGATTTCACTGGTGGCAATTCCGATCTTGCTCTTGCAAATGCATTATCCCGACATAGGGTCGAAGGCTCCGCGACAACAGGAAGCGTTTTGACGTATGGTCAGTGAATGTGCCCTTTACAAAGACAAATCGGTTGGTGTTCGAAAAGGATGATGTGATATGATGATCGATGTGCGTTGTGATTGATGATTCTGCAAGTGTTCGGCTTGATCGAATACGTCAGACGTATGCTCTATTTACCTCCCAGACTCGGGAAGGCAGTAGTATCGTCGACTGCGACCTGAGAGCCGGAGGCTTCATTGCCACCACGGCCACGGCCGCCACGACCGCGATATTCACCTCGTTCACCACGACCTCGGCCGCGGCCACGGAAATCGCCACGATCGCCACGATCAGGACGCTCGCTACGTTCAGGACGTTCGGAACGGTCACCACGATCGCCACCGCGGAACTCGCCACGACCACGACCACGACCGCCTCGGCCACCACCACGAGAATCGCGCGCTTGCTCCTTGAAGCTGTAGTCAATGTCGAGGAACTCCTTCTTGGGCTCCCGAGCACGCTCGCGTTTGGCCTTTTCCTCACCCTTGAAGTAATCTTCGTCCTCCTCTTTGGTGATCTCCTTTCCAGATTTCCACTTCTTGTTCTCCTTGGATCCCTCGTTAGGTGCACGGGCTTCTTTGAGACCGAGATCACTCAATTTCTTGGAAGCTTGTTCGGCCAAGTAATCAGCGTAGGATTTGCTGTTGTCTTCTGGCTCGGGCTCTTGTTCGGGCAACGCATCGCCACCAGAAGTAGCAGCTGGAGCCTCTGCGTTAGCATCCCAGCCGCCTTCTTTGACTTCTTGTGAAGCGATAGCTTCGCCTGCTTTCTCATCCGCCCATTCACCTTCACCGGTGTTTTCTCCCCAGCCATGTCCAACTTGTTTCTCGTGATCCCTTGAGGCAAGTTAGCTCAAAACACACGGTGATTGATGGGACACCCACGCTCTGTCAGTACGACTGTGACGATCGCCGCCGCGACGAGGGCCGCCAGAACCACGGCCGCCACGTCGAGCACCACGATTGCCATCTTCAGTCTTTTCACCAGTGCCTTGATCACGGTTGTAGTTTCGGCCAGTGGTACGATTGCGATATGCTTGTACTCATCAGTCATGTCGATCTTCATTGATTGTTGCCCAGTATTCATTTACCTGCTTCACTTCCGGAGAATCCACCACCACGTCGCCCACCACGGCCTCCGCGACTACTCACACCCGAATCTGCAGGTGCAGAAGCAGGCGCATCACGTTTTCCAAGACGAGCTGTGGGTTTCTCAATGGTTTTGGTGGGTGGTTCGGGTTCGCGATCAGAATCTTGATCCGAGGTGTTGCCTGAGAGTGAGTTGGTTAGGTTGGTGCTATAGCAGAAGCGCAGAAACTCATACCCAAAAGCTCGTAGAGGTTCTGGAGATAATGAATATTAGCTGGTTGTAGCTCAAATGGAGACTGTCTTCTCAAAATTGATGCTCACCTTGCTCTTGACGTCCGCCATGACGTTTACCTCTCGAGCGCCTTCCGTGAAGGCGTGCTTTACTGAAACTCCAACTTTAGCTGAGATGAGTGAGACTCTCGACCGAGACAACAGTCCTCAAATGCAGGACGGTGTCAAGTCGAGTGGGATGTGTGCCTGACAGATGAGGGTGCAACTTGCAAAGTTCCGGTAAATTGGTGCAATTGTTCTGCACTGCAATGAATTGAGTGATTAGTTTGGCTCTAAGCCATCAACGGGTTAGCGGTGCTTGGCGTCAGGGCAAATACTCATCACGTGAGCACCTCATCAATTTCAAGTTGCATCTTCAACCTGAAAGATGTACTGCTACCCGCTGCAAGTACTCAATCATCTAATGAATCACAAGGTTCAAGAGGGTTTCGGAAGGAATCCTGCAGAACTGGTGAGTGGTGATTGACTGAGTGCCCTTCCGAGTTCAAGGTTACAACTCCGAACCTCAACTCGTCGGACGAAGTCATTTCGGGGACCGCCTTAGAAAACATTTACAGTATTTCTCACCAGTTAACTATGTACATGCATGCAAATTATGGTATCCTGTGGTCGTCGAAGTTGGACCAAGGGAATGCAAAACGAAAAACGTATAATGTGCCTCCCAGTAGTCCCACTTTACGCCTTCGCTAAGTCCACCTCCCAGTACAATGCTATGGTGAACAAATGTCCACATTCCAAAGAAAAATGTAGGTATCATATCGTTCCCATGTCCCAATAAATCATCTTCTGGGTTGCATTGGAGGATAAGTGTAAGGATTAGGAAAATGCATACTAGCAGTCAGGCCGAACGGATCTGCATCCAGCATGGGGTCATAGGGATCGATCAGAGATCCTATGCCTCCGCCACCATCGCTTGCTCCACTTGTTGTCATGGGCGGAGAAGCGTGCATCCCTATCGACATCGCGGTCGAGGTAGTTGGTGGTAATCGAAAGTTCGGAATGAATGAATCGGTATCGACGTCTTCGGCATCCATTTCGTCGACGATGTCCGGCTGGGCATCGTACTCCTGTTCTGTACTCACGGATTCAGTCTAGGACGAACAAAGCTCCACAAGCAGGGGGGAAGGGGGAGAGGAAGGGGTCAGCTTGCCGAGTTGAGAATAATGCTTCTGGAATGAAGCAGGGTAATAACTGTCCTGCACTGTGGGTGTTGGTTGAGTTCGGGGAGGATAAGGCTGGGTCGTCGCCGGGTGTGACATTGTCCGAGCATGTGATCTTGGCTGGGATGCATAGGAAGGATGCTGTGGAGGCAATGGCCGTGCCTGTGGTTGTTGCTGCGGTTGCTGGGATCCAGCAATGTCGGTTGCCGGTGAGGTCATGCCACCATGCATAGCAAAACCGGGGGATCTCGCCGTGGAAGGTGAGGACTGCTGTGAAGGGGGGGTAGGCTGTGCTGTAGGTGAGCCGGCAAAATTCCGTTGTCCACCAATCTGGGAAGATGAATTTACAGTCTGAATAGGTGGCGCCATCACAGGTCGATTACGAGCCTGTTGCTGTCGACTCAACATGGCCTTCTGCATTGGCGATGCCTGCCCGGTTACGGGAGGTCCTCGATGAGGGCGGAGGTTGGGGCTCCCTTTTAATGCTAGTTCAGCCTGGACATCGATACCTATAGTCGATGGTGAGTGGTGAACACATGCATGGAACAGTTCAAGATTTACCTTTTTCAAGCAGGATGCGTTCTAGGAGGGAGTTTTTGTACCTCAGCATGAGACACTCATCGGCGGCAGCACGGTGACTTTGCTGTAGGTTTTGCAAAGTTTCTTCATGATGCTGAATGGTCGTCTCTAGTTGCTTGATATACTCGGTTCGTCGTTCGCGGAACGCTGCCTGGGCTTGACGATTGCGTTGTTTCCGTTCTTCAGATGTCGCATAAATCTAGATGCATCCATGAGTGAATTGCTTCTTCTCATCTCCGCCACGAGTCCATCGTGCTTACTGGTTTCCTTCCGCCTTTGCGCTTAGGAGCAGGTGTCGGTTCCGGATTGGGTTGCTCGGAGCTTCCTTCAAGAGTATCATTGCCATCGACAGAGGATGGTGTGTCGGACAGATAGTCTTCGATGCTTAGCTCGCGCTTTGGTACCACAGCATCGGGTATTGTGACGTCGGTGTTGGCGACGGAGCCCATGCCTTCTCCAGGGCCCAGGCTACCGAGTCTAATGCAACGTGCCTGGCATAAGCGCCGATACGGGTCGAGATCAATGACCAGGATAGCAGATTAGACGCGCGCCTGGTCTGGGAGAATTGATAACAGTAACGTAAGAAGAGAGATAGGTGACAATCAGAAATAGAGATAAGAGACGTAAAGCAATGAACAGGGCCGGAGGCGGAATGTTGTGAGGTAATTCAATGAGCTAACAAAAATTTGCACGCTTTGACAAGAGGGGAGAGGTGCGGAGGAGACAAGAGGGGCCAGTCGCTCAGGATTGGTAGCAGTTTTCACATTCGATGAAGGGTCCAAGCTTTGCAGGATACTGTCTCTCTCCTGGAGAAAGCAGGTTGGAAGAGTTAGGCGAGGACTTTGTTCAAGGACGCGTTTCAGTCTCGGAATTGAGAAGCAAAACCATGCTGGCAGCGATGGGGCCTTGGGGAAAAGTGATGCGCAGCGTGGAACTGGGTTCCGAATTCGCTCAGAGGGTGGTATACGGGTCTCGGGCGATCATGGTCCTTCCACATGTGGTTTGGAGGTGGGGGTTCAGAATCCTAGCAAGTTAGCAACCAACATCTCGCTTCGTCCTCTGACGAGGTTGTTCGCATCTGAAGCAAAGCAGCGTGAAAACTCTGCCATTGCATTCGGACATTGGAACCAATACGCCACGTGGAAGAAAATTTTCACTGCTTGGGACGGGGGATAGCTGGGGCACCAATGAAGCAGTACGCCATCCGCGAACCATGCCCAGATCCAGCATAGAGAAGCAAACTAGAGCTCAAGATAGAAAGGCTCGAGCAAGGCTGATCGAACGTCAGGCGAGCGCCTTTGCACATCAGATGTTCCACTAATCACGCCTAGGAGCGACAAGAACAACCTGAATGTCACTAGCCCCTGTTTAGTGGAAACCCCCGCCTTTTAGTTTGATCGCCTTTCTCCGTGGAGGGAACGACCCCCCAGCAGGCCCTCCGTGCACCGTGGTGGCCTGCCCAGTGCCGCCCTTAATTGGAGGACATTGGAGGACACCCATGGTGCTCACTGGTCAGTGGTCACGCAGTCCCGGCGAAGCCTAAGAGCCCCTAACGGCGCCTACCGCATCTCCCTGTGCACAAAACTTGGTAGGGATCTGACACCTAAAACTACCCCTACGAAGTACTCCGTAATCTTGGTAGAGTTCGAAGTTGGGACCAACCTCCTTTCTGAAAACCACGGTACCCGCCGAGGAGGTGCAGCCCCGTGACTATCTTGATTCGGATTGCCAATGTCATTTTACGAACTCTACCGTGTCCAGGAGAGCACCTGAGCTTGAATGGGCTGGCACGGCAGGGTATTGGATATCCTCTCCAACGAGAAGTTGCCGACCGTCTCAACATTGTTGCTGCACTATGGCTTGGACTGGTCCAACAATGATTCACATGGGAACATGGACGTGCAGTTTGCCAATTGTGAGAATCACGCGAACCCGTCATGTTCGACCCAAGTAGCTGTCCTGAGTCACGCCCTGTCCTGAGTCACGCCCTGTCAATAGCCCACGGCCTGCAGCCTGTAGTGCTGGGGATTAGAGATCTTCCAATTCAAGTCCCGAACTTCCAACTGGAAGTTGGCAGATCATTGATTCCCCGCCCAGCAGTCACTGCAGCCACAATCACTAACTACCTCCTGTACAGTGATGGGGAAGCAAGTGGGAGTGAGGTATCCGTACCGAGTACTAGGGCTGCAAGAGCGAAAAGGTTGTCGCACAACTCGTTTGTCACCAACATGGAGTGTTCACCGATATTGCACTCTGGGTATCGGTACCTGTAAGGTGACTACCTAAGCAGGTAGGTCTGGAAAGATCGTAAAGGGTCCTTGCCAGGAGCAGAGGGAGCATCTCCTAATTATGTAGCCAGCGGAGGTATTACTATGTTGTTCTGTGTCGCTCTTGCCCTTGGGACACGATGCTCACCCAAGGCAGCAACCTGCCTCACAGTGCAGCCCTAGTACTCGGTAGGGACAAATCCTCACTACCGACTCCTCTGCAACACTGCTTGGTAAACACATTTCGTCAAGATTCTTTCGTCTCAAATACAAACACCACAATCTCTTCATTTGTTCTTTGATGAATTCACGACAACTCAGCCTGCCCCTCCGACAGGTGCAGGAGAGGCGATCATCAGCAAGCATCTTTTCCCGGAGCATAGGCGGCTCTCGTCAGAACTCCATCCAAGACTTGCCTTCGTGGAAAGTACCTGAATTGGAAGACACCAGTAAAGTCATCCCCGATCGTGGCAGGGCAGAGTCTCCTGTACGAAGAGCTTTGAATAGAGCAGCTCAGTCCTCCGAACTCCTTCGGCCTTCCTTCGCTCGTACCTTTGTCCGAACAAACTCACCACACGATGTCCTGGACAATGGAAGTCTAAAACATCCCCGAGTTGAGATTTCGATCCGTCTGGCCTCACCTTTGTTTGTGGGTGGTGGAACTGCTGAAGGTCAACTGTCAATTCAGGTTGACGGTAAAGCACCCCGAAAGCCAAAGACGAAGCCCATTTACATCTCAAAGGCATCTATTGATATCATCGGTGTGGAAGAAATCAGCGATGGCAGACGTTAGGTATTTCTGTCACTCGCTACGGAATTATTCGACGACAACAATTCACCACCTCCGTCCTTGGTCATTTCACCTCACCCCGAGGAAGGTCCAGAACTATGGTGGGAATTGAAGTCTGCCAATGCCATCGTTCCTTTTTGTGTCAATCTACCATTGAAGCTGGGCCCCCCTCCGTATTCCTCCAGACAAGCAGCAATTCGATATCTCCTCTGCCCATCAGTCACAATAAAAGTTGGAGATAAGAGAAGCACAATCAGACAGACTTGGAGCGTTCAAATGCTCACGATACACGATCCGGAGAAAGCATTGGCCAGTCTCTCGAGTCCTCTGATTGCGGCAGACACGCTTTATCTCTCGCGTGAACCGGATATACAGACCGTCAAGCTCACAGCTGGACTACATCGACAGACGTGGGTCAACGGGGCACTCATATTCATTGATGTCCATATCTCCAATAACACCCCCAGAAATATCAAGAAGATCGAGGTACAGTTGGAAAAGACAATTCTGTGGTATACCCATCCTCCATTTGGCACGTCGGAAAAGACTGTTCATTATCTACGCCTCCCCCGCAAGACTGATACGGATATAGTCAGTGTCAATGCTATCAAGAGCTCGACTACTTGGGATGGTATTGGTGCTCACTCATCCGACGTCAGGACAATCGAGCTTGAAGCTCCTAGGGGTCATGTTACCATCAGTACCGGAAGGTACTTTGAAATTCGATATATCGTGAACGTGGTAGTCACCGTGAAAATGTTCAAGACCGTTGCCGTTCAACTTCCGGTCACGATCATACCCATCAACTCCCTCGATGTCTTACCGAATTCTCTAGCTCAGGTTGCTGCTTCCATCGAAGCAAAAAGGACAAAGACCGTACCGGTTGGTGTGGATTCTCGTGCTCGTCCCTCGTTCCAGCAGGGGCAGGCATTCACTGCACCGGTAGGACAGTCTTTGGAAAAGATGCGCCACAGCAGGATCAGATCTCAATCTGAGGATGTTGAGTCTCTAACTCGTCATGTCGACAGCTCCCCACGTCGATTTGCTCATATCCACAGCCACAGCCACTGTGTAGGCGGACTGAATCAAACAAAATTTGACGGGAACCTGAAGGAGATGCCGGCTGAACCAGAGGGACCCAAATTGCCAAGACTTCAAGTTTCAACCTCGGGACTTGGATTTTCAGAGTCAGAGTTTGAAGTTCCGGCAGATTCGCCTCTGAAGAAAGTCATGTTAAGTGAGCAGGAGCGGAATATGCTCATCCAACAGAAAGAACTCAAAAGTCGGGATCAACGCAATATGAGGAAAGGGAGAAAGCCCAGTCAAGATACAGATCGGGGCCATAGAGCACGACCCAGTAAAGACCAGGCAAGCTGGAATAATGTGGCAGGCAGCATGATCAATTTGGCTTGATTCTATGTGGCTAAGTATGAGCATCACACAACATAGCTGTCTATTAGACACACAGCATCTGTACCTAGATTGTACAATGAATACCAGAACCCAATACAAACATTGAACATTAGTCAATATACTCGGCTCGGCCTCAATATTCCGGGACCCTCTGCCAAGTTGATACGATTGGTTGATGAAACCGAGGTCCATCTCGGACAGCCGATGTCAACCTTCCAGCTTCCCCACAGAGTCTTCACGTCTCCAAGGATTTATGACAATGGGCACCAGATACCCAGGAAGGGGTCGAATGGTGAAAGAGACCTTGCCATCCTGGTATCTTCTCTGAAAGACCCTCCGCAGACCAGGTGCGTGGTTTAGGCCGATAACGAAGGAACTCCAGACATTGCTTCAGCTACTGGGAGGATCTTTCAGCAAGATATCCGTTACCTTTAAGTGTGATGGCAGAAATCGAGG
This sequence comes from Exophiala bonariae, assembly GCF_035927105.1. Classification (NCBI taxonomy): domain Eukaryota; kingdom Fungi; phylum Ascomycota; class Eurotiomycetes; order Chaetothyriales; family Herpotrichiellaceae; genus Exophiala; species Exophiala bonariae. Next base: position 1,118,218 of record NW_027042477.1, on the reverse strand, counting down.
GCTTCAATAGTCTGTTCAGACTGGATGGGAAGGTTGCTGTTATCACCGGGGGTAAGTCTTTCCCAGTCACTGCGTATCAAATTATGAGTATCGTCGCTTCTGATGGTGACTCTGGGAGTACTTACTCCTGGGTTGCTCCATGGTCCTGAAAGCCAGCATCCCAAGCATTTCTTGGTGTTGATCCTGGACGCTTTGATGTTCCTTCGAACTGTCTACCTGTCCTGGTGTCACGTCACCCATTAATCAAGGTCAGCAATCAGAAGAACAAGCTGACGGTGAACCGATTATTCGATGGAATATAGCGTCCCGAGGAATAGGACTGTACGCATCAGCAGCGCTCCTCCAGGCTGGCTGTTCTCTGGTGATAATTACAGCCCGCGATGCGACAAACCTGACCGCCGCGGCGGACCAGCTCAACGCCATTCCTGGCATCGTCGGCCGAGCAGTCCCCATCGTCGCCAATGTCGGTCACACGGACCAGATCCAGAAATTCGTCAATGAGGTCGAGAGCGAGGTCCGGAAGTCAAATAAGAAAGGCGTGGACATCCTTATGGCCAATGCTGCAAGCAGTTGGGGTGGTCCGTTTGAAGAGTTCGAGGACTGGAAGAGTCAGAAGACCCTCGATCTCAACGTACGAGGCGTCTTCAATCTGGTGCGATTGTAGGTTACCACTTGATCCCCTCTCCTTTTCTCATCTGTTCTCCTGGCCCTCCATCTCGAGTCGGACAGACATGTCCCCGTTTGTTAAGCCACCTCCAACTGACAAACTATCACGAACAGCATGGTCCCCCTACTCGCCGCACCGGCAACACCAACCTCGCCTTCACGCGTCCTGATAACCTCCTCTGTCGGGGGAATCATCGTTCCGCACGTCGGCGCCCGTGGGGCAATCATGTACTCTGTCTCGAAGGCCGCAACCCACCATCTAGGCCGCAACCTGGCCCTCGAGCTAGCGCCAAAGAATATCACGACGAACGTCCTCGCTCCAGGTTTCTTCCCATCGCGCCTCGCCCAACCGCAGATCGACTACCTCGGCGGTGAGGGTGTGGTAGGTAAGCAGAACCCGCTCGGGCGATTGGGCAGACCGCAGGACATTGCGGGTCTGGTGGTTTATCTATGTAGTGCGGCAGGGAGTTATGTCAATGGCGAGGACGTCAGTCTCGATGGGGGCGCAAGGTTAAGGGTTGGGTTGCATGTTGATGCTGATGGCCCCGAGGCTGCGAGTGGGAATGGAAGGGAATCGAAGCTTTGAGGCCAAGTTATCATTGTTAAATATTTCATGCTGCTACTCTAGATTTCATGATGGTCTGTTATTCCACCGATACAATCGTCCTTAAAGCTTTACTTCCGGTCGCTCGTCCTGGTCTTTCAATTCTGGCTATCGTGCTGAAAGCTAGGGGCTCAGCCGACGAAGAACACACTACTGCCAATGCCCGTATCATCAAGCGGCGTCTCCTTAGCCTTCCCAGGAACGTAGATCTTGATTTCTCTGATGCCGACACCACGCTCCTTGACCCACGTTTCGTCGCTCTCACCACTCGGCGCACGAATGACAACACCTACACGATCACGCACACCCCTCAGCGACTCGCCATTTGGTGAGGCCAGCTTCAAGTGCACATTGTCCCCACCACCCTCCTCGTCACCTTTGGCTTCCGCACCCGTAACACTCGCATACAGCGCCGCATAAGCGGACACCTTGTCCCGCGGCACGACGACATCGACGCTCAGAATACCCTTCGCGCCGGAAGGGTGCGTCGCAATCCCGGACTCCGCATGCGGCACACGCAGACTCCGCTCCGTCACATCATGGCAGAAGAACGGGGTGTCGAGCCTCCCCGTCGGGAACCACTGCTCGATCGGTCTCGGCACGTTCGACGCGCCGTTGTCGAACCGCGGCTTCGTCACGTACCATTCGACTTGCTTGCCGTCCTTGCGCTTCCGCCCGCCGTGCAGCGGGTCTTTGAAGCGCACGCCGAGCGCGCCGTCTCCGGCCAGGGTTTGTGATGTTGACGAGTTGAGGCGCTTGGCGACGGAGTCGTGTGTTTCCCGGGCTGACTGCGTTGAAGACGTCAGTGCGAAGTCGATCAGGCCCGGTGCTTTCCCGGCCCAGTCGAAAAACTCGGCCGGCTTGCCGATCCAGTTCAGGAGCTCGATGTACGTGCCGTCCTCGAAGATGATGAGTTTGTTGCGTGACGAGCCCCCTGTGAAAATGGATGCAGTGAGCTGATGATGCCTTGAAATTTGATGTCTCATTCAAACATCATGACTTCTCGTCAGGGTGTCATCTGACTAGGTAGCAATTTTGCAACATGGTGTCCAGGGGGAAACAATGGGAGGGTTCCTGTGGATCAAAAAGCACAGCGCTCCACGCGGTCCCACGTCCAGACTTACCTGCATGAGTGCCCCCCTCGATGATGTTGAAGTTGTCAGCTAGCCAGGCCGGCGGCCTCTCGAACTCAGGTGTATCGAGGAGGAGAATGACATGGTCGTGAGAATATTCGGCCGGTGCTTGAGTCATGGTGTATGTAGTGTGGGAGCAAGTGGAAAGCCTTGAAAGGTCGCCTTGAAGGAACTCGCTGTTGTTCCTCCAAAGGAATACACACCGTATCAAGGAAGGACGGGTAGTCTCACGAGAAGAGATGATATACTATAGTCATAGTGCAATATGACTCACCGAAAGCCTTTTAAGTTGGCATGGTGGATTAAAGGTTAAATAGTCCTGCAGTGAGAGGTTCTGAAGTTGCCAATGCGGGACATTGTCGCTGACGTCCGAATACGTCTTATCATTGACTAATGTCGAGATCACAAGTGAGTGGGGGACACCTTGCAGAAAGAAGACTGCCCTTGCTGCGGGTTTGGAAAACACAACCTCGACGATCCGTAGTGGGATCGGTCAATTTTGCGGCGAGCATGATATATATTCATAAGTGGAAGCAAGAGGAATAGTACAAATTGTTCGGTCCAAGCAAGAGCTGGTCAGTGTTTATACCTGATACCTGACCCGACCTTCTCGGCAGACCAATTCTTCTGTGCTTGACCTGATCAATGCCTTGCCACACTGCGCCTACTATTCACAAAAATAATAGTTACTTTCTGCCCAGAGTCGACTCAAGAGTAGTCCTTAAGCCCCGAAGCAGGGTCCTCGTCAAACCTTGATGGAAGCCCAAGAAGAATGCCAGTGGTCCCCAAAGGGAGTTGTTTCTTCTCTCCGCTCCGAGTTCAACGCCGTCATTCCTCATGCAGAGCAGAGTCCCATTAGAAATCTTCACCTCGTCCTGTTTCTCATGGATTTATTGGTACACAGTCGGACTCCTTCGAACACCATCGCCAGTACGAGCAAATATCATATATCTCCAGTTCATCCTTGTTCCTTAGCCTCAACGGCCGACTTGTTTTGCAATTTTGCTTTGCTTTTTTCCTCTGCTTTATTCGTAGCATTGGACAGACTGATGGCAATCTTTCGCGGTTTTCGTCCTTCGACATGATTCTCCGTATCGGCGTTGGTAGTGGTTGCACTGTCGGCAGCTTGTTTGGATCTCAGAAACCCTTTCTTCCTACGCAAGGATCCCTGAGATGAAAGGCTGGAAACACTGGATGATGAATTGCGACGTTTGGGACCTCCGCTCAATTTTCCTAGTTCGTCGTCTTCATCATCGTCCTGTCTTCGCCGCTTTTCCGCAAGCCTTTCTGGTGGAGCCTGTCCTTCTACCTCGGCTGCTGACTTGATATCCGGTGATGGTTCGAGTGTCTTTTCCGGGACTGCTTTGGCTTCTGGTGAAGACGCGTCCTTACTGCTATCTGGAGTTAGTGGTGCCTGCGATTGACCCACCATCTTGGAGTCCATCGTTTCGTCCTCATCATCGTCCGGGTAGTCGACCAGTGGCTTGCTGATTGGAGAAGCACTGCCATTCATCATCTCATTCTTCATTCGTCTTCGATGCCATTGCATCCTCTCTGAAACATCCTTCACATTTTCTTGGTCTGCGCCATCATCTCTGTCGTCTTCATCGTCATCAGAAGTGTTGAAATAATCCTCTTCGTTTGAGTCCATGTCGGCGAGCCCTTGCCATCTTCCGTTCAGATGGGTTCTATTCATCGGCGGGGTTGCATCGTCTTGACTGAACAAAGTATGCTCATGTTCAGGTGGAGGTTCTGTGGTGAGTTGTTCGAATCTGATCAAAAGATTTTCGAACGTATCAACGTACGTGATGTTCTGAAGTTTTTCCCGATAATGTTGCCCAAGGTGAACAATAACCTGTTTGATAGTCTCCTTTCGGATAAATTCGAAAAGTTCAAGACAAGCAGAGTTTAGGAGATTGTCCCTGGGCATGGTGTCGATCACAATATCTAGTATGGCGTCGAATGCTCCACTCTTGACCACCTGTGCTGCATAGAATCCATCCTGCAGGGAAACAGCCGTTCTGAAAAACTTTAATGCAGTCAATTTTAGAGGCTTTTGAGGGACTTTGAGTAACTGTGCAACACGTGGGCCTAAATTCTCTGACAATACAAATGGTCGGCTTCTCATGGAATGTTGTCGGACGAAGAAGGTCAGAATATCAATGAGGTACCCATATAAAGACACCTCTTGATAGCTGAAATTTTGAAGGGAATCTCTGAATTCCAAGGTCTTCAAGGGCTGGAACAGTTTCCGACATGATCGATCAAAATTGTCTTGCGCAAATTGCTCATTGGCAGCTTGTGTAGGTGTGGGTTGCGGCCGTGACAGTTTCGTCATGAACTCGGAGCTTTGTCGATTTCCCATTTGGTCATTCGAGGGAGGTTGAGGATCTAGCAAGATCTTGATCGCATCGGCTAGCTGGTTCTTGACTCCCAAATCCGTTTCGGCATGTAACAATTCAATCAAGGTATCTGTCAGGGGGGTTTTCTTCTCATGGACAGCTTTGAGCATATAACCGCGCATCATGCTTGGATCGTGGTCCAACAAAGCCACCAGTATATCGATGCCTGTGGTTCTCATTGAAGGCTCTGGGTGTTTGACAGCAAATGTGATGACGGCGAACAATCCATGGGCAATGAAATTGTTAAGTAAATTGGCCCTAGATTGCATCTGTAGCGTTTTGGCGATTGCAGCGCACTGCTGGAGGAAATGAACTGCCTGTTCCTTCCTCTTGACATCGGTATTGTCGAGGCTGAAAATGGCGAAGAGTTCCTTGAGGAATGTGGTGTTGTTCTGGAGATGCTGAACGATATCAACTTGGTTGAAGAAGATAAGAGAATTGAGGACTCCGAATGTGGGATCGTCAAGAATCCGAGCGAGGACAACGTCCTTTAGGTACTGAAGGCGCCAAGTTTGTCTGATCTTGCGCTTGATGTTTTGGTCTTTGATCTCAACCACCTCTTTATATCTCGATTCATCCGCCAGGTACACTCGATGGTTGGCTTTATGCGTGGGGAAATCGGGATCGTACTCGAGCGCGCCAACGACGCCGAGGATGACATCGTCCGTGACTAGGTATTCAATGATTGAATTATCGTTCATCAATATTAGAGCCTTCATGATATTGCAGAGTCGATGTAAATCGGGTAAACTCTCCAAATCCTCAGCGACATCCACCAAGGGGATCAGCTTCAGTAGATATTCCTCTCTGATCAAGAATTTTGCCAAAGCCTCTCTACCGCCTTGCGTTATACTCGCGTGCCTTATATTCTGTTCTATTTCGTCTAGGTTGTTGAGTTCGGGTAGGCTCAGGGTAAAGGAGGAAGTCATGTTCTCGAGAGCATCGTCTGAAAGTCCGTCGTCTGGTTGTCAATTAGCGCATTTCCAACTGACCGTGTGTCGAACTGCTTACCAGGAAGGGACATGAGCTGCTGCTGAACCTGGTGTACGAAATCCCTAGCGACCAGTTATTTTACCATTGGTGGCAGGAATGTGAAGAAGAATATACCAGATAACTGCGCAGCCTTCCGCTTCCTGAAAGCTCAGTGCCATATCAGTGCCATTTGTTTCGGTCCATACGATCAGTGTGTCTGAGGAGAATTAGCCATGCGCAACCAAGGGACAAAATTCGGAGATCTGGAAGTCAGACCTTGCTGTTTTTGGTAGCCATCGTCCTTAACGATGCGCGTTTCCAGTAACATGCGATCGGGTTGGTCTTCGGACTCAACATAGATGCGCGGTTCATCCTGTTGGCGGACGTGTCAGCGCGTTCATGCTACAATGTTGAAATCGAGAGAGACCCGAGCGGAAGCTTACGTTGATGACCTGTCCGGTACAAAACCCAGTACCTCTGTCAAACCAGTCACTATCGCGCAGCTCATAGACCTTGACTCTCTTCTTGTCGTTGGCAAGCGGCGGTTGCATTGCCATGACGCAGAAGAGATGGAAAGCGGATGGACATCAGCAACCGGTGGAGGAGGGACCGCAAGCCGACTAGGAACGGGATACACAGTCTGAGATGGGTAGGGCGATGCGGTGGGAGTTGAGGGTGAAGTTGGAAGATGGTGATACAGAACAGGTGGCGCGGGGGTGGGTCACAGAGCAGTTGAAGCGCAGTTGGACTTGAAGTTGCAGTGGTTGTGCGATAGGGCCAAAAAGCCTGAGACGCGCGCTCTTCTCCAGGTAAGGCGCAGGTACAGGCGGAGGCGCAGGCGCAGGCGGTGTTGAGAAGTTTGAAACTAGGCGCAAGTAGCAGCCTTGTATGGATATCGTGGATGGATGTTTAGGATGATGAAACCAAAGGTTTGCAAAACTTGAACCGTCAGAGATGGAATATGACGTGCTGGGATGTGATGGTTGATGGAGTTGGGCTGCTGTCGCGGATCTTGGACGACTTGGTTGGTGACTCTTGAGGCGTAGAGTAACCAAATGACTATAGGCGCAGTCTGTGGGAGTTTGGTGGCAGAGCAGGTGACAGGAAGCCTAGGCACAATATCAGACCTAGAGCCTAGCCTTTAGGCGCTGGGTAGGAGGAATCTTAGGCGCGAGTCGACTCCCCAATGCCTATTAGGTTTTGTGAGAGAACCTAAGTCGCAGGAGCGGGTTCAACTAAATTAGGGCACTGGTCTGAGTCTGGTTGCTCCGTATGGACTAGTGTGGGATGGCAAATGGGGTTCTCGGGAAAAGTAGGATCAGGCTGATGATTTCTGGCCGACACTTGATGCTGGACCTTTCGAAGGCAATGATCGAAGGCTTTGCGAGTAATGACGCTCACACAAAGAGAAGATGTAGCTTTGCAAGATACTCTGTATCTAACTAGGTACCTCGTAGGTAGAGGTCAACATCGAAATCATGCACCCGGTTATGAGACAGCCTGAGAAGTGTTTCAGCTTCCATAAGTTGCAACATGCCGAAAGTTAGGTAATCATCCACGATTTTCTTAGCAAGATGGGGATTTGGGATCGGGCCACCCTTGAGCAACCTTACAGGCTCCGAGGCAGCCGCTGGGGGATCGGGCTGTCGGGGTGGCAATGCCTATCTGTGTGCCAGTGATACCCTCCTGGACTGATCAAAGCCAATGACGTCAGCCCCGTTGGGAGTCGCGTGGTAGGAGCCCTCTACCGTGCTGCAGATGCACAATGCGACATACAGTTGCTCGACATCGTTTGAGTAGTTATGTCGCAGTCTCTGTTTTTCTCGCAAGAGTTCTTGAGCTGCCATCTATGCCCAATTGTCTTTTTCAATATATTGCTAAGCCAGTTTCCCACCACCCTTTGCCTTGCCACCAACCCACCCACGTAGATCCATCCTGCGACCATGCCCAAAACCCCTCGTCCTTACCTCCTGGTCCAAAGCCAAATCCCCGAAGAAGACTGATGGGGACCGGCTCAAACAACCAGATGCCACTCCTTGCAAAGTCATTTGCTAAAAGTGGACCGGTGAAATAAAGGAAGGTCAACGTGACCAGCACATTTGTTGTCCTCCCCACTACTCGCGGCATGGATTTCATCCAGGAGAAGGCCTTGTGCAAGAACTTGGTCGCGAGTGTTTGTATAAATACACCAAGTGACTGTAAGAGGAAGAAAGAGAGCGGCCCTGAAAGCGGATGTGTCCCCACCACTGAAAAGGACGTGAAACTTGCTGCTGCGTGAATCGAACCTGAAAGTCCGAAAGCGATCAAGAGCTGGATAATTCGAGCCCCATTGCCCCGTGAATCCATGCCCAATCTCTGAATGAGTGCTTGCGATGGTTGTGAAATGCCATATCGAAACATCTGATGCCAGAATTTGCCCCAAAACCCAGCGAGTCCAGTCTGCAGCACTGATGTTGTCAAAGGATACCACTGAGGTGGATACAACCACGGCTCCAGTAAAGGCGATCTCGTGACTTTGGTAAAGTCTACAGCTGCTGGAAGAACAACCGTGAAGAAGAGTGGGCTGAGGCTGAAGATGAAGGTTAGTGCTGCTACCACCCCTGCCATGGACATGACTAGTCGAACGAATTTCGTTGCGATTGGTATTGTTTTTGTCATTGCTGATAGCCACAGCCAAGGGCTTGGACTCTCGAGTCCTCCCAAACCCATGAAATATGGATCGGTGACCATTGTTGTTTTGAGGAAGTCCAACACAAGGTAGCTGACTATAAAGTCAGCTACAGCTCGCTGCTGCATGGCTCGAAGCGTTTGCCGGGGGATAGCAGTGGGTTTACGCTCCGTATCGACTTGCCCTCTCGGCTTATGCTGTCTCATAGCAGGTGTCGGGGGAATGGGTGCGTCGATCTCTGCCAGCGTAGGTATCCGATGATTCCAGCCTACTCCTCGGAAACTTGTGACGAGGTCCATGGTCCAGTCAATTACGTGCAGCCAACTGGAGTCGTACGGGAAGGCCTGCCATACCAGCCTGTATGGTTTTGTGGCTGCATCTTGAGAGTTGGCGAATGTGGGCTGCTTAATGTCAGTCGCTGTGTAGACTCCCGGCACCTTGCGTCGCTTGAGGTCTATAGAGGCACTGGTAGGGTCCTTGGCCTTTGAAGAGGCACACGGTATCGTCGAACCATTGCTGGCAACTTCCGATGTCTGGGGTAGAAGTTCGCGTGCTTCTAGCCTACAAAAGTCATGTTCGATATCATTGCAAACTAGTAGTGCGCCGGACATGATGGTGCCCCAGGCTGTGCATAGACCAATCCCATAGCCACCAGCAAACCATAAAGTTCTCCGATGAAGGATCACATGAATGCTGTGGGCGAAGATCAGAGTAAATGCTAACCATCGCACCGCAACCCCTAGTCGTGCTGGTAGTCGTGGGGTCAGGGTAACTGCAAGCAGGAGGACGAGCGCGAAGAGCGAATCCCAGGGATACAGGAATGGTTGATACTTCCCTGACGCGATGGAATCATTGTAGATCTGTTGTCGACTTGCCAGGGTCCGCCGATACAGAGACACGTAATTTTGGCTCATCGTTGATGCCTCAAGCGTTTGAGGCGTGAGTGCTAAAAGGACACTGGCATGGGGATTTTAGACGACTAGGAGGCAAGGAAAGTTCTTTTTAATCAGATGGCTTGTGATCATGACGTGGTCAAATTGAAGATGCGTAGAACTGATACCTGCAGCCATGTGGCTCGGTTTGAACGCACCATAACCCCTAGAACCACAAGAAGTATTTATGTTTCAGCAACTATGAATGCCAGGTGGTCCCTAGAAGATATTTTCCCTGAATATATGTAGCTGGTTCAGTGTGACCAGGCTGCACTTGGGCGCCACAAGGCTGAAGCTTCCGCCTCTTCTTTCCCGGTTAAGCTGCGCTATCACTCAGGCTGCTGGAAACTCAAGTTCGGTTCCTCCCCAGCTTGCGATCTTCTTTTCTTTTTGAAGACCAAGACGATTCGACTACTCCTCGGCTATCCATGATTCTCATCTTCAATGTCTTTGTAAGTCTGTAGAAACCAAATACCTTCTCATCGTCTCCCTTTTGCCCACCTTTCAGATGATCCAATGTCTGCAATTGATTCTCCAGTTCTTCCGGGCCTCCCACCATCATGCCACTATGTACACAGCTTCATCACTCCGGCAGAAGAAGAGCAGATTCTTGACCAAATAGCGCGACTTCCCCAGTCTAGGTGGACCGTTCTCAGCCATCGTCGACTCCTTTCACTACCATCCTCACTGGTTGGGTCTTCCAAAGATGCCCTCATCGATGCACCCATGCCGACATTCCTTGACTCAATAGTGCATCGCCTGGAAGAGCATGGTTACTTCGAAGGTTCAACGCATCAGGCACCAAACCATGTCTTGATAAATGAGTACAGACCAGGAGAAGGCATCATGCCACATGTAGACGGGCCGGCGTACAATCCGATAACTGCCACTGTGAGCCTTGGGAGTCACACGGTCCTTGACATCTACAAAAAGAATGCGACCGGTGAGCGAAATGCCACTCCTACGTGGCGCATCCTTCAAGAACCACGAAGTCTGCTAGTCACACTTGGGGATATGTACGTCGACACCCTACACGGCATCTCCGAGCTCACAGTCGACGATCATCTGGACAATGACCATATCATCAATTGGGAGTACCTTGGGGATAGGAAACCATTTGAGTCTGGCAAAGCCGAAAGAGACACGAGGATCAGCCTCACCCTACGTGACGTGACAAGGGTTACAAAATTAGGAGGTGCCTTGAAATTCATGAAGCGATCTTGAGCCGCATCGATCTACTTGCTCGCCTTCTTGAGAATTTCTCCTCGAGGTGCAGGCATCATGGCTCCTTCTGCTGGCCTGTGCTTCGATTTGAAATCGTCGACCATTTGCTCCATAGTAACCCATTCAACACCTTCATGCTTGTTGATATGCTCGATTAGCCTTTCATGCATCAACAACACGTGTGGACGACCCGATACCTGCTCAAAGTTAGCCGAGTATATCGACACCTGCCAATTGCCATCTTACATCAGGATGGATCGTCATGGGGAAGATGAATTCGTCATATTCACGATAGAAATAGTCGAAATGATCCTGTGTGCGTGTTAGACATAGGTGGGACGACTCGAACCAACGACTGCTTACTCGCCAAAGTTCTTCCACATCCCTGGCATTCACCCATCCATGGCTATTCGGCACCTTCTTCATGAACATCATGGGAGGCAAATCGTCAAGGTACCAATTGGCTGGGATCTCAACTAGGCCCGTTTCCTTACCCTTGACAAATGGTTTCATCCATTCCGCAGCCTTCTTCCCATAGTCGATTTTTGTCCACTCATCGCCTGTCCGAAGATAATATGCTTGGCAGTCATGATGGTTCATTGAATGGTCATATTCGATGCCATATTCGAGTAACAACTCCGTGGCTTCCTTACTCACCTCCCACCAAGGAGCCACTGTCCCTCGTGGTGGTTTCCCATGGCAGAAATCAGTGAGCATTCGATACGTATAATCGAGAATATCACGCTGTTGCTCAAGTGTCATGTCAACCGGGTTCTCATGACTATACCCGTGCAGGCCGATCTCGTGTCCCGCATCGCGAACCATCGCACACTCTTCTGGGAATGTCCTGAGCAGGGAAAAGTCAGCCACGATCAGAATTCGGGGAACGTTTCCAATTCAGAAAGCCATACTGCAAACTATGCCCTGGAATGAACCATGAGGCTTTGATGTTGTACCTATCAAACAGTTTCAACAATCGCCTCACTCCCTCAGTACCTGCAAGATACCCTATTCTGACATGTTATCATCCAGCTCTGTGATGCAATGGAGCACTTACCCCTGGATATATCACTCGTAGAATCCTCCCCTTTGTACGACCCCAGCCAACCTGCTATCGCATCAATATCGACTCCATAAGAAACCAGGACTCGTTTCTTAGGTTTGCTCCCACTGGACGACATGACGTCAATCAGCGTAGATGCTCACCTCTCTCTCGAAAGGCTGAGTGTGGCTAGCTATGCAAAAGGCACTGGGTATGACTTGCTCGCCCACTGCTTGATACTAACGAATGTCAACTTATCCTGCAAAATATCCAAATCTCCTTAGATATCTGGATGCAGAGGGACCGAACAACGGCAGCACGAGCATATTGAAGTTACATGGTCGACCGGAACTCCAAACACTCTGACGTGAACATCCTTGGATCTGCATCCATGCATTGCGACTCCGCACCTTGTCGCTACTCTACATACCCTGGGTACCTTGTTGCTTCCTCCACCATTCTTACGATCGCAAAAGATGTCTCCTTACGCCTCTTTGTATCTGTTACACCCTAGGTTAGTCTATTGTCCGTAGACGGCCTGTCGACATTGTCACAAGCACTATCTTGCATGCGAATATCGGCTACTGTCTGCTTAGCCCTACATGATGCATGATTTATGAACTACAGTATGCACTTCTCGAGACTTTTCTAGATATTTTCCTGCCTCTGTTGACGATAACCATGAAAAGCGGCTCACAAAGAGCAACATGAGTGGACGAGCCCCACTTCGCATGTTTTCGAGCATCACGGCAGTGCTGATCCGAGCTCGCTACGCGGCCCTCTTTGAGGACGTCCTTCCCATGCAAAAAGTTTTTAACTTCGTCCACGTCTATCCTCGAAGCTCAATATGTATCAGACTTGCGTCGCGTGTGTAGTATTCTTTTGGCATTTGGCATCGCGCACACATAATCTTTGAGTATCTTTGGACAAAAGCGCGACCCTTGCAGCCTGGATCAATACGGTTTTCAAGCGGGAAGATGCAGTTTTCATGCCCAGGGCTTCAGCAGACACTTGGGAGTCGTCAGCATGGTCCAATGGCCTCTCATTCTCGCAAGGCTTAGGAAATATCTTCTTTGAGATTCTGAACGGACAAACCCATGTGGGGGGCAAGAGATCCTTGCCTAGCACTTGGACCGACAGGCAGCAAGAGACCACAGCCACAATCCGGGGGGCCGTCAAGTATGAAAGGCACGGCACCCAGTCGCCTCTTGTGTTGCTATCTTCGAATGTTTTCAGAGCACGCTTTATCTTCGAAAACAAACTTTTGCCTGTTTCATAATGGGTTCTACGGAAGAAAAAAGCGAGAAGCTCGTGAGAATCTCAACTCCCGGAGATTGGATGCCCAGTGAATACACCATCGGGTTTCAGACGTCATCAGACTTGCTCGATGAACTGAAAGCCAAAGATCAGTACTGCTCAGTCTGTTACACGGTCACAAAGGACCTGGGTATATTCTCGCGACCGGAAAAGCCACATCCAAGAGAATCCAAACTCTACCTTGGATGGGATGTCACTCTGCTGGATCTCATCCAGTCTGCCGAGGCGAACTGCAAATTCTGCTGCTTCATGATATCTCGATTCTTCAATGATCCGATGTACACGTTCTTTATCGGAGGAGGCTTCAGCGCAAAAATTGGATGCTGTCATCGGAGCGCATCGCCCTCACAGGCGATAGAGGTCGTCCAAGCTATTGACAGAACGCGAGAGAAGTGTACGACGTATGGAAATCCGCGCTTCAAACTCATTGCACAGCCCGACAATTATTCTGTTGCCGAGGCTCGATATGAGAGACTCCGTTTTCTGGTGGACAGCACGAACCTGACCACTGCCACCGCTGTGGAAGACATACTTGGCTACAGACGACAAATCGTGATCGAAATATCTGCTCCTGAAGGTACGTGAGCCAAGAACATTCGTTCAATGGCTACTCACATTGATACAGGTTCTGCAATCTGCGATTTTATAAAAGCACGACCTGTCAATGTTGATCCAGGATCTACACGAAGCATCGAGATCGCTATCGATTGGATTGCAGATTGTCTTACGAACCATGAACATTGTAAGGCAAGATCGGATCCTACAAAGACTCAGACCGCTACGCATTTACCAACGCGGGTTATCAAAATACTAAATGATGATGACCTACAACTTGTTTCTGGTGAATCTCCAGGGAAGTACACCATCTTGAGTTACTGCTGGGGTGGGCCACAACAGTTCGTCACCACCTCGGAAAGTCTCACCTCCAGATGTGCAGGGTTCAAAACGCAACAACTTCCTCAGACCCTGCAAGATGCGGTCCAGTTGACGAAGAGTCTCGGACTTGAGTACTTGTGGGTTGACGCTGTGTGCATCCTGCAAGACTCTGCTGGTGATAAAGTAGTTGAGCTTCCCAAAATGCCCTCCTACTATCGGAATGCTCAACTCACTATCTGCGCCGGCGGCAAAGGATGCGATTCAGGGTTTCTTGGCCCGAAAGCCCAATGTGAAGATCATCCTGGCACCGGCATTCCCAAAGATCTGCTCAGCATGCCATACTTGGCACCGAACGGAGAGGTCGACAATATCTACTTCCGTGAAGAGAACCCTTATTCTCTTTCTGACGAAGCTGTTTCTCAACGAGCATGGACTTATCAAGAGCGGATATTATCTCCTCGTGTTCTGACATACGGTGGTCGCTTGATGTGGCAGTGTGCCACGATTCAGAAGTCAGCAGGGGGTGTTCAAGACTGGTCGTTCGATTCGCGGAGTGCGAATGACCGCGAGATCAAACTTGGGCTCTTCGAAATGAAAGCGAATCCGACTGAAACGAGGAAACTCAGTGTGGCAAGTCAGATCCCCAAAGATAAATATTCTCTTTGGTACAGGGCAGTCGAGGAATTTTGCGAGCGTGATCTGACATTTGCGGAAGATAAATTCCGTGCTATAGCCGCTCTGGCGAATGAATTTGCGCTAGCCCTGGAAGACGATTATATTGCCGGTTTGTGGAAGACAGACTTACTGCGAGGCTTGATGTGGTCGACATGGCCGGTTTTGGATGTGCGGAAGCCCAAGGTGTGGCGCGCACCTACCTGGTCTTGGGCATCTGTCGAGAGCTCTATCACATACAGTCACCTCCCAACACTGCCAACAACCGAGCTTTCGAAGGTTCTCAGCATCCAAACCACGCCCAAGTCAGCCACCTTCCCGTACGGTGAGATCTCATCCGCCGTCATTGAAGTCCACGGGCCAGTCTTCGACGTTAATCTTGATAAGATGACTGAGAAGCTGCAACAGCAGTATCAGATCCCTGCACCGCAGGATTCCATGGAGTGGCGGAAGATGATGATGAATCCTTCTAGAGGTCAGCTGGGGTCGAATGAGGACTGGAAGTTGCCGCCTGGAAGTGTGTTTCTGGTCTTGCTTGCCGAGCCAGTCGTACGCGATGAGGAAAACGTCAGTGCAGGTGTTGATGCTGATGATATCTCGGAACAGGTCGGTCTGCTTCATGGATTGGTCTTGATTCCTGCAGAAGATGGAACCTATGAGCGGGTTTCATCCTTTGCGGGAATGAGGGTCAAGGGTTATCTAAACCTCCGCAGTCGGGAGAAGACTGTTCGTATTGTGTGAGGAACATCAAGTTTGTTGACATATGTTTTTTGGTACTATGATGTCTTTTCTAAATCATGGGTTGCTGCTAGATATACTGATACCATGGGCGACTGCTTTACCTTCGCAACGACCAACGCTGACCCTTACTGAAATTACGCCTTGACGACCCATACGAAGCTCATGTTGTCTGTATAATGCTGCATTTTGGTATTTCCGGCCACGGCCTTGACCCGCAAGTTCCTTGGGCGGCCATCTCGTCAATAGAACAAGCGGGGTGTCTGCCAAGGGGATTCTCGCTCACCAACAGCCCGGGGTTCCCCAGATCATATCCCGGAAGGGGGATTACACGCGAGGTTATTAACAAAAGCTTTCCACCAAGTGGCCAAGAAGTGCCACACTTAAATCTCTTCTCGCACTGCCGGATAATTAAATCTTGCTTAAACCTCAACCATTGCTGCTCGATGACGCCATGGTGGTCTGTCGCAAAACTCAGATGCCATCAATGTGGAACTGCAATGCGGAGAGCGTTGCACTCCGAGTCCCTCGGCACTGTTTGAATATTGAGAACGGTGACGACGGGCTTAGATCTACAATGGAACGATCAGCAAGGTCACACATACCGCAGAATACCGACGTCGTTGTGCTGCAAGGTTTGACTCACTTCGCTCGGGTACAAATACCACCTCTTCGTAACCTTCTATAAATCTCTAAAGGTTTGATGGACTATTTCGAAGTATCAACTTTACGGTTTCGATATTCCTGATTGATTGATCTCAGTGGCAGTATTGATAACTATCGCCATGTGGTTGTCTATGATCTCTGTGCTAGCCGTGTTGGCAATAACTATCAATGCACAACAACAATATATTACCACAACCGGTCCCTCTCCACGGACACAATGCTCGACAGCAGCATCATGGAGCCAGCCAAACTATCACTTTGCTGCCTTCCAGTATTCGATGAGTGAGACCATAAGAGTGGCCACCTCGGTACCCGCGCCAACAACGACTTCAACTTACGCTGCACCACCAGACTCGTTGACCTCGTTGATCCCCTCGATATCATATACGACTTGGGGGAAATGGGACCCTAACACCACGGCTTCAGCAAATGATACGGACAATCCCTACGGAAATGCGGCTTGGACTGCCCTATGGGAGGCAGCCAACCCCCCAAATTTCACCGAACAGGCACTTTATAGCACCACTGTGGAGCCCACTGCGCTCCCGACGAGTGAGTTGATACTTCCTCCAGCAGATTACTTCGGACCGACAGATTGTTACCAATTTCCCAAGGAGTTCATGTTTGGAGTCGCGGGCTCGGCATCACAGATCGAGGGTGCGACTGCTGAAGAGGGCAAGTCGCCGTCATTGATGGACGTTCTAGTTCAGGATGACAGGCCGAAGGCGTACGTCACGAACGAGAACTACTATCTTTACAAGCAGGAGATTGAGCGATTGGCTTCAATGGGGGTTAAATACTACTCGTTCAGTCTGGCTTGGACTCGTATTCTTCCCTTTGCCTTGCCGGGCACTCCTGTCAATCAGGAAGGATTGCAACATTATTCGGACCTGATTGACTTTGTTCTCGCCAAAGGCATGATCCCCACCGTCACGCTGTTGCACTTCGACACGCCTCTGCAGTTCTTCGCCGGAAACTTGACTGCAACACAGGAGCCGCCCTTAATCGGCTATGTCAATGGTGGATATCAGAACGAGACGTTCATTGACGCTTTCGTCAACTATGCGCAGATTGCCATGACGCACTATGCAGACCGAGTGCCCGTTTGGTTTACATTCAACGAGCCGCTGCTGTACTCAAGTGACGGGAAATCCATCAACAACGTGATCAAAGCGCATGCCCAGGTTTACCACTTCTACAAGGAAACCCTGGGAGGTACGGGCAAGATATCCATCAAGTTCAATGATAACTTCGGCGTTCCTCGAGATCCCTCAAACCCTAACGATGTCTACGCGGCTGATCACTTCAATTCTTTCCAGCTCGCGACCTTCTGTAATCCGATATTCCTTGGAATCGACTATCCAGACTCGTACAAGCAGACAGTACCTGACTATATCACATTGACGGCGGAGGATCTCGCATACATTGGCGGCACAGCCGACTATTTGGGCATCGACCCATACACTGCCACCGTGGTAGCACCACCCGTTCCTGACTCCATCGACTCCATACTCGAATGTACGACCAACTCATCCAGCCCATACTCACCATACTGCGTGAATCAAACTTTATCAAACCCTGCCGGCTGGAACATCGGCTACCGCTCACAATCCTACGTCTACATAACACCGACCTACCTGCGCCTTTACCTGTCCTACCTGTACAACACGTTCCGCAAACCCGTCATCATCACCGAGTTCGGCTTTCCCGTATTCGCCGAAGCCGAGAAAGTCGACCTGAGTGATCAGCTCTTCGACACACCCCGTTCCATCTACTACCTCAGTTACATGTCCGAGGTGTTGAAGTCGATCTGGGAGGACGGTGTCGAGGTGGCAGGTGCTTTTGCTTGGAGCTTCGCTGATAACTGGGAGTTTGGCGACTATGATGCGCATTTCGGCTTGCAGACGGTCAACCGCACCACACAGGAGCGGAGGTTCAAGAAGAGTTTCTTCGATTTGGTCGATTTTGTTAATACCAGGTCGTGAGAATACTTTTTCCAGTGTCAAGATAGAGAAGTCGCCTTAAGAGACATCTACCGAGTAAAGTGTATTCTCGTCACTCTTACCACTCTTGACTTATTTATCCCTTGTCCCGTTGTCCCCATCGTTTATCGTTTTCTCTTATTCTGGTCTCGCTTGTTTTATCGTCCTTACTATCCCCATGACCCCGCCCCTTTCTTGAATTTTTTTCTTGCGCTTATGACGCTAAGCGAAGTACGAGCCTGAAAGCGTTGCTGCTCCGAGGACACTGAATCCGATTCTGACGTAACAAGCGATCAGATTTCTTGAGCTTCCTCTCGGTCTCTTCTTCGGTAGAATGCATGACTATTTCCTTCAACCGGACGGCTCGAAATATATCTTGGCCAGTAGAATTGAGATTGAGGAGAGTTGCATAGACAGCTGGTAAACACACAAGGAGAATTGCCTTGAGAGAGGCATGAGGGCCTCTTCGAAATGTATCCTCGTGTGCTCCACACCATGGATGCGTAAAGCAGCTGTCAACGGCGGCTTCACGGGTCTTTCAGGACCAGTCGTATTCTCGCATGATGTCTCGTCTGATGAGGATGGACTCTACGCGATCGTTGTCTCATCTTTGGGGATTATGCAGTGAAAAGATCAAGTACCACGATCCCAGCGGGTGAAGGTCGTCAAGCATCAGTTCGCGAGTCTGACCTCCGCGACTAAACACAGCGCTTGAGGAGAATGGTATATGATACTGTGCGACCATCGTCTGTAGTTCGCAACAGCGAAAACCCCTCCACAATATAATTATCAATGCAGAGAAATACTGAGATAGTGCTGTCCATTGACGGTCATGAAACAGGAAAAGGGGGTTCCAAGATTTTCCGCAGCTTGACAAATTGAATAACGCGTGGAGAGAGGCGGATGGAGCTTTGATAGGACACCCTTCCCGTGACCACATAGCAGGTTATATCTAATCGCTCCTTAGGTATAGTATGACATGATCGCAATCTTCTGTAACTAACTACGTGACTTTCATGTGAGCCTGTTCACGGTGGTAAGGAATTCGGAGATTGAATACCGAGACGCTTTAACTAGACATGATAGCAAGATACCTACCCACGTCGGTATCGACTAGGCGCTTCACAGATTTTGAAAATGCCGAATTTAACAACGATCTAATGGTGGCAAGGCGGATGCTCAGGCCTCAAGCATACCTGGGTAACATGATATCGGGTGATGGAAAATTGACCGGAGTCCATGAGCCAAATATTGACCCCCAAGAACCGATCCGCTGCCGGAACCACGAAAAATACTCTGACGTATGCCCAGGATCTTCTTACCAATTGCCGGGCTGTACCGATATAGCCGACAGCGCGAGATCACGCTACGACATTCAAGCAAGCTTTCCTCTGACTACCTAAACCAACGTAGAAAGTCTTCACCTCACGAGCCAATGCCAAACTCCAGCCTCGTGTTCTAACATTAATCATCATAAAATTCTGCAACGGATTTGTTCCTGTCCAGTCGATGGCGCCGGAGTCTATGATAATCATTCTCCCACTCAGTAATACGAAATGTGGGTGATTACCAACTGTGGTGAAAGGTCCGACTACCTCGCTCCAAAAACGACTCCCCACGGGGAGTCATATTTCAAAATCGCCATTGGAATCCACAGAATCTTCTATGTGCTTTCCATTTTTGCAAGAGCACCTCGTCATCGGTCAAGTGACCTGTAATGAAGCTGACAGTCCATGGCCAAAAACAATGGAATTGTCCGCGCCCTTCCGGTAGGTCCCATTATCCTGATGTGCATTATTCGCCCCACAGGATCATATCCGTGACTCGTCTCTCGAGGCTCGGTTGCTTCGATGTTTTACAGCAATGGATAATGCCTGCTGGTTAATGCTTGTCAATTGCTTGACTGGGTATCATCGTCTCTACTGTTGTAGTCCAGAGAAGCAGATGATCAGCATTCAGCACTCCGTTTGCCGCAGAATTCGAAAATTATGGACGAATCATGAAATCGGGGGCAGCGAGCCTTGCATCGACGTCACACGACTCAGTGTTGATTCCCTGCTTACTCGACCTTGGACAAATCACTCATTTCGCCATCTTATTGGAGATCACATCTCAAGTCCCCGTACTTCACGTTGTCGCATCCGCGCCTCTCCGCCATTCGAGGCGAGCTAGGTACAACATTGCTTGTCCACGTGTTATGTCATGATTTTCGATATGTGGAGATTTTGCTGGTGTTGGTTTGTATAAGACTAAGGGGGCCCCCCTCAGACAGTCGCTGCATAATCTTCCAAGATCATTCAATCACCAGCTATAACTACCACCATGGGCTATTTGAAGGCTCCCAAATTCTCGAGACCCAAGTTGACTCGAGAGTCACTTGGGTTGACCACTTGGGTCAAATACGACAAGTATGATCCCCGCTCTGCAGATTCCACCGACGCAAGAAAGTCATTGGCAGACCTGGACTATTCTCCACTCCGTAGAGTGACATGGGCATCTTTCTGGATGGGTATACTCATCTCGATGGGTGGTTTCATCTTCGGGTACGACACCGGTCAAATCTCAGGATTTCTTGAAATGCCAGATTTTCTCGAGCGCTTTGGTCAACGTCATTCGGATGGTACATTCTACTTCAGCAATGTTCGTGCTGGACTTATTGTCGCTTTGGTAAGTGTGAGGGGTCTACGTCTGTTCTTCTGAATCCTGACACGTGTAGCTCTCCATCGGTACATTATTCGGCGCCTTGATCGCTGGCCCAGTGGCCGATATCATCGGCCGTAAGCCTAGTGTCACCCTCTGGTGTGGAATCTTCTGCGTGGGCAATATCGTGATGATTTCATCCGACCATCATTGGTACCAGATGATGATGGGGCGCTTTGTCGCAGGTCTCGGTGTAGGTTCGCTGTCGTTGCTTGTGCCAATGTACATGGGTAAGCACGTTTCGGAAATTTTAAGATACCTATTCTGACAACTTCTAGCTGAGACTGCTCCTCGTCACATTCGAGGTGCGCTGATCTCCACTTATCAGCTGTTTGTAAGTTCTAGCTACGTCGTCGTTCAGTATGTCATGCTAATGGGATTCTCAAGATCACTTTTGGCATCTTCTTGGCCTCTTGTATCAACTTTGGCACTTTTGAGCACCAGCGTGGTAACTCCGGCTCTTGGAGGATTCCATTAGGTGTTGGATTTCTATGGCCACTCATCTTGGGTGGCCTAGTGCTTCTATTCCCCGAAACTCCTCGCTTCGATTTCCGAAAAGGCAAGACTGAGAGGGCCAAAGAGACCATGTTGAAGGTTTACGGAGCACCACCCAACCATTACAGTGTCTATCTGGAGCTCGAAGAGATTGATGCTAAGCTTCGTGCTGAGGCTGTTCAAGAGGGCTTTGTCCGAGAATGGATTCACATGTTCTCGGCTCCCAAGATGGGTCAGCGCATCGCCCTTGGAATGCTTCTGCAGATGTTCCAGCAGCTCACAGGTGCCAATTACTTCTTCTACTACGGAACCACAATCTTCCAGGTAAGTAGATGTTTTTGTGTCTGAAGTTTACAGAATTCTGATTATGCGTGCGCAGGCTACTGGTATCAACAACTCCTATGTCACCCAGATGATTTTGAATGGCATCAACTTTGGCACAACTTTCTATGGCCTCTATATTGTCGAACATTACGGTCGTCGTAAGTCACTGATGGTTGGAGGGCTTTGGATGTCGGCGATGTTCTTCATCTTCGCCAATGTTGGACATTTCTCCCTCGACCGGAACGATCCTCAGTCTACGGAGTCTTCTGGAACAGCGATGATTGTCATCGCATCGTTTTTCATCTTCGGTAAGTACTGTTTTCGCAATCTTAGGTTCTTAGGACCTCAGTCCGCCCACACATTTCTTCCTGCTTCTTCCTAGTATTTCGTTCCCAGTTCGCACAACCAAAGTATCGTTTTCTAACTGTCTTCTGTGTACAGGATTTGCCACTACATGGGGCCCAATGGTAAGTCACGACCCACCGGCGCTATGCACTTATCTGTAGACATGGAAGACTGACACAAATTAACAGGTGTGGACAATCTGCGGTGAACTCTATCCATCACGCTACAGAGCCAAAGGCATGGCTCTGTCTACCGCATCCAATTGGTTCTGGAATTTCCTTATCGCCTTCTTTACGCCATTCATCACAGGCGACATCGACTTCCTTTACGGCTATGTCTTTGCAGGTTGCAATCTGGTCGCTGTTTTCCTGATTTACTTCTTTGTCATGGAAGGCCAAGGCAGAACTCTTGAAGAGATTGACACCATGTACATCACCGGCGTCAAGCCCTGGAAGAGCTCCAGCTGGGTTGCTCCTCCTCCCGAAGAGATTGAAAAGATCAGAAGGGAGGCTGGCACTGCAAGTGCTGCCGAAGCTGGCGAGATCGCACCCGCTCCAGCTCCAGCTGTCGCTAGAGATAGCGAGAGCACCGAGGCTGAGAAAGAGCTCGAGCATCGTGCATAGTCCTCCAGACCTCCTGTTCAAAGGGCCGGAGGGCCGGAATCTCTGTCTTGACCTTGCAACTGGTAGCCTTGCTGCAAAGACATGTCAGAAGCAGATTTCGCAAAAATTCAAGATATGGTTACAACGACTTTTCGATTGCCTCAAATGGCAAACGTCCTCAGAAAAGACATCAAATAAACATCAGGAGAGATATGATCACTACGCCCAAATCGACTGCTCAGGTCACGATGATATCAGGATGATCCGAGACTTCCATTCGCTACGAACTTGATACCCCAATGGGAATTGGATTCACTGAATAGCAGTTATTACTGTTTTCATGTACCTATACTAATTGATAATCACACATGGATAATGTTGCATCGCTGAACATGTTTATGCATGATTCAAAATTCGTAAAAAATACATTCAGAGCCAACTTTTGCAGCAGACTCAATACACTAGATTTCGATTGTGTGGTCAGTAAACAAATGCCTTAAGTAATATGTCGTAGTATCCCAAAGGGTCAGGTCGGCCGTCGAGTTAATACTAATACCGATCCCAATAATGATGTCGATGTCGATGCTGATGCTGAACCGTAGCTCAGTATCAGTATAAGAAAAGGGCCTCCACATGATCTCAATGGGGCTCGATACTGCACCACCTGCCTGATACATCAGTTGGCCATGATATGCTGTCCGAATAAGGCTACCTGTAGGGTGGATACTGATCGAAGTAGCAAGAATTCGGCCGGATCCCAACTCTCACGGAATTTTCTCGTCAGGTGAACAGCCACTTCCTGCGGCTGCAGCAGTTGAGGGTTATGATCGAAATTAACCATGCGGACATGAGTTTTCAGGCGCTTCCATGGAGTTTGTCACAAACGCAGCTCAACACAGTCAGATTGCTCCGCCAACTGCATATGCTCCGGCTAACCCTGCTCCGGGACCTTTACCAACACCCGGAAGGCCTGAAGCAAATGGCCTCCTCAATCGTCTCCGTGAAGTCATCAATCGGTCATCCAACACATATGCAAGGCACACGAAGAGGAGCGGGTCAACTCCAGGGACATCGATGACAAGGTTGAATTTGGGTTCTTCGTCCTTGCCGGCTTGCAGGATCTGTCCGATCCGCTTTCCTTGATATCCCACCACGGCCGTTCTACGGCCGCCCGTGACTGCCATCTTCAAGTAAATGGCATCGAGCTCGCCGTCAGCCGTGCTTCGGAATACGAGCTTCGTGGATGCGTTCGCCAATATTTTCGATGTCGTCTCAATCTCCAGGTACTGGGTGCCATCCTTCCCTGGTGCACAAGCCGAATAATGCCATCTGTCACCATCGGTTTTCCTTTTGATTGTGTGAGCGATTCCCCCAGGTGCGTTCGGCCTGAGGTCCTTGATATACGTGACATGGTAGATCAAGGTCGATTCGGTTTCGATATGGAAGAGAGGCACTCCGTTGACCATGGTGATTTCAAAATCAGGTGACCGATATTCCCCCTCCATGCACACCTTCATGGGCTCGCTGTGTCCCCGGTCGGCGGTGAAGGACAGGCCGATTGACACAGATTCTGCGTACGGCGGAGGAGCACCATTGCCAAATTTTTGTTTGTTCATGTTGTATTCAGATGCACCGTTATGAAGTTGTTCACCGTTTGTGGCGAGGAGAAGATGGTATGTCGTTCGTTATACCACAAGGCTTGCGACAGCTTCTGAGGATGTCATCTCTGGGCATCCTTGCCGTATCTGTGCAATTGGCTATGCTGGCACTGGAGGGGGCTGAGCCTCTGGGCATCTGGCCTTGGCTTTCAGGGTTTGCCGATTACCGAAGCCAGCCCAACTTGTTGTATCAAAGTCAATATTGAGGAACACCGGCGTTCAATCCTGAGGTCTCATGGTAACAAGACAGCCACGGATGTCACCCGCCATCACAGTCTTGCTCTATTGACTTGGTGTTGCACACGCGGCGCGGCGCCCCTGGTGCTCTTACAAGAGGCCATTGTTGGCTCTCAGGACAATGTTGAGCCTACAGACTGGGGCCTTCGTGTATGTACGAAAAGCACGGTTGACAGCAAGGCCCAGCTAATTGAAGATCAATATCAAATTTGCTACATAGTAGCGAGGTGTTGTGGGATGCTTGGAGAATTGCGAATCCCAACCTGTGCACTTAGCGACTCTTACTCGACAGATGAGCTCGAGTGGTTCCAAAAAATTACATACAAACTCCATCCGCCACCAATTCTCCAGGACTATCGAACTCCTTCTGATGCCACTGTTTCTGGCTTTTCTTTTCATCTCGTACCCAGGTCCAGCTGCATCATGCCCGGTGCACGATACTCACCTGTTCCAGCTTTTACCGTCTCATCACCAATGCCAGTTATCTTTCACGATCATCCTCTCTAGATCGAGCCACAGCGTAGAATTTTTGTAGATTGGAGGGCAGACACTCCCTATTGTCCGCCACTGAGTGTTGAAGTCGTAAATAACATTATCAGGACCCCACTTTTCCAATCCGAGGACCTTCCCATTCTCGTCCGCATCCTCGATGGCGTATTTATTGAGCTTCCACATCCAATACCAATACTCCTTGTCAAATTGGGGCGCATATATCTCGCATGTGCCTTCCCAATCTTTATTCACATCTATATTTCTGGTTCGGTACGCCTCTGGCTCGTGCTGTATTATCATTCGAGTCGCATTGACAAATCCCACCACCTCCTCGTACCAGACGCGTCTGGGATATTTCTTGTCTAGCGCGTCTTTAGGTGTCGCTTCCTCGTACCTCCGTTTGTATGTCGGATAGTTGAGGTATTCGGACTGGTTGTACGGTATGTACTCTCCACAACACTTTTCCACGGTGGGCGCAAAGCTGCACCAAGCCCGGTGGAAATTGTCGCTCTGAGGGTCATGACAGCACGTTTCACGGTACTTTGCCAACGCCGCTAATGCGGTTCGAACACAAGTTTTGTCAATGATTGGGGCTATCGGCAAGTCTCTGACTGGGTATGTCGCCTCAAGTACGTGTTTCTTCCCGTACGGAGGGCCGAGTGCCATCCATAGCGTCTCTTGCCCGGTCTTGGGGTCGAGAGACGCGACCGCATTGTTAATTTTAGTATTTGAACTTGACGCAGTAGCAGCAGGCCCGTACAACGTCTTTGTCGGGATGAGAGTAGAAGTGGTAGGAATTCGGTGAACTAAGTGTAAACTCGATGCAGTCATGACCTCTGTGGCGGACGACGACACCACTGGGGCTCCAACCACCTGATGGCCCGGGAGACCAGTGGTGAGCAAGGCGGCAGCCAAAAACAGACGAATGCTTTTTAGAGGCATCTTACGAGTGTTACGGCAGGTGGTGAGCTGAGAGACAAAAGTTATCAGGTGACTATGTGAACCTGAAGATGAAGTCAGCAGAAATAAATCAGAGAGACTCTGTCCGTAGCGCAGTACCTGAAAATGGTGGTGCAGCAAGGTTGTCTGATGCTCAAGAGCGAAGCACACTTATCAGACGTTCTTCAAGAAAAAGTTTCAGTCGAGGGGTTGTGCTGGGTACTGGAGGACTACGAATAATCGAGTTAGGGACACAACTTTCTTATATATTCACAGGACTGAAGATCTTTTGTCTATCAACGGAGAGTAAAGTTTTCCCGCAGTCTCGCAAGGTGGCGAGTTCATAAGTGGATCTTTGGCCTTCCCTGACTCCAGTTATCAAGGTGTTGCTTCCAAGACTAATGGGCAGAGCACAATAACAACCATGGACACCATGGATCCCTTGGGCACAAGAGTACAACTCACGACTGCTGTTTGGACGATCACAGACATGTATCGATCTCAAGGCACAGATACGATATCTCTAAACACTAAGTTTCTAGCTCACCCAGTACCCATAGTCATATTGATCGATCTTCTGTGCATGCTGGGAGCCAGACCAATATAGACCCACCATGGAATCATCTCAAAATCTCTCAAAAGGTTCGAACGGGTCAAATTACGGTCAAAGTTGGGTTGGGATTTCTCAAATATGTTGACCTGATACCTCGAAGACACCCGAGCTGATGATGTATTATACTGCGTCCTTCCTGTCTTGATCATTTGCACTGAAAAAGTACGTTTGGACACGTGCTAGAACTTCTCCCGCTGGGTATGGAATGCTGAAATGCTAAGGGACAAGGCTGAAGCTCAACCGGTGTCTTGGCAACCATAAGCCCCCACAGACCCACGAATCTGTGAGGCCCAATCGAACGAACTTAACTAATTATCAGTGGTCTTTAGGTTTGGCTGCCTTTGGGAACCCTAAATAATCCGAATGCGAACACCTCTTCTGGAGTTCATTTGATCCCATAATCCTTCTCGGTTTGAGGGCCGATGCTTCGACAAATTGCTAGTAATTCAGAATTTTGGGAGAACCCTAGAGATAAGCATCTGACTAATACCTAGCTCCAAAGATCAGCCGATTCCGATTCCGATCGACAGACCTCGTGGCTTTTCAAGCTGCTTCACCTATTCTCCCAAACCTTCTTTCACTCATTGGGCACAAATACGAGCTGCTGGTAGGTACCTACGTGGGCGGGCCAGTTTTCGTCCCGCGGAGGAGACGGACTGAATTCGGGCCCCAGATCGCAAACATTGATGCTACCATTTCACCGTGTGACACCTCTTTGCCCTGAGTGCCTTCGCCTGGCCATATCATCATGTAAGCTGCGTTGGGATGATTTCCCTTGCTCACCAGCAACAGAAGTTGGAGCTGAGCGGCCAGGCGGGTCTTCCGCAAATGGACTGAATTTCTGTCAGTTGGCTGAAATCACTCGTGTCGTGAACGTCTCTAGTTGGCTGTGCTAGAGGCCGACGTCAGCCACTAGTTAGTCTCCGAAGGAAAGGTTCTCTTTTCGACCCCCCTGAATGACAGATTGGCATTATAATATGTTTAAATCTCACTTTGCTTTCCTGCAAACTCCAGTCTGCAAATTTATGAACCTAGAACATCTGACACCGATACTAGGCACCCAGAAACTCAACATCATCGCAAACCCAGGCAGTTACCAATTATTGTCGACCATGGAGATAATGCATCAGGCAGAGGTCCTCATCGTCGGCGGGGGCCCCACAGGCCTTACACTTGGGCTTGAACTCGCTCTGCAGGGCATATCCTTTCGCATTGTCGACATGGCGCCGGATTTCTCCGAAAAGTCTAAGGCTTTGGCGATGCAGGCGCGTAGCCAGGAGCTGCTATCGCGTCATGGTCTTGGTCCAAAGTTGCTCAAATGCGGCCTCACTGTCAATGGCGCAACTATCGTCGTCAAGGGCAAGGAGGTCACAAATGTTCAACTGGGAAAGATTGCCGGAGAGATCAAGGACAGTATGTACGCTCCGTCACTTGTTATTGCACAGTCCGATACAGAGCGGGTACTTCACCAGCGGCTTTTACAGTATGGTTCCGCTCTAGAGCGCGGGGTCACTGTCAGGGAGATCACCCAAGACGACACTGGGGCCACGGCCGTTCTCGAAAATTCATCTGGCGTCCGAGACACCCTGCGCGTTAAGTATATTGTTGGTACCGATGGTGCTCACAGCACTGTGCGCCATGCTTCGGATAATTTCACATTCGAGGGCGGGATATATCCTCAAGACTTTATCCTCTGCGATGCGTACCTTCGATCGAACAAGGCAAGCATTGGGAGAAATTTATTCTTGTGTCTAGGTCAGGGAGTGCTGGTCATCTTTCCACTCAGAGACAACATGGTCCGCATTTTTGCCAGTCGTCCAGGAAAACCGAAGCACAACCCGGATCTTAAGGACTTTCAGCAATTGCTCGACAGTTTCAAGCCTGGCCATGGCGAGCTATACGACCCCATCTGGATGACAAGCTACTCGCTTCATCACAGAGGTGTCAACACCTACCGTGATCGTCGCTTGTTTGTCGCAGGTGACGCTGCACATATTCATTCGCCAGTCGGCGGTCAGGGGATGAATACAGGAATACAGGATGCGGTGAACTTGGGTTGGAAACTAGGCGCAGTACTTCGAGGCGAACGTCCCGACTCATTTCTCGACACTTATCATCAGGAGCGGCATCCAGTCGGCCAACATCTGCTGAACACAACTGACTGGGTATTCACCTGGTTAACCTGGACAAACCCGATTTTCATGTCCGTCCGCAACTTCGTTGTGCCTTGGGTCGCCCCTTACATGTCAAGTAAGCCTGCACGGACGAAAAGGGGCTATCAGTTCATCTCAGAGCTTGCAATTCGCTACAGGAAGAGCCCTATTGTCTGGACCGGCACCGGCTTCAACGGTTCTGTACTTGGAGGCAATCGTGCTCCAGACGGCATGATTACTGGCGCAGACGGCCAGGACAAAGGTTTGTACGATACTTTGTCAGGTGTCCATCACAGCCTTGTGCTATTCTCTGGTACTCAGAGCGACGTTGCTTCTGCAGCAGACCTGGAAAGGGCCAGAAAGAAATTCCTTGATGCGAGATCTCCAGAAATCAAGGCAGATGTGTACATCTTGTATAACTCATCGAGCTCCGTGACACTGCGTTCAGGCGAGTTCAGGGATCCAGATGATGGGTTACACCGAAGTTACAATTTCACAACGCCGGGCTATGCATATATCCGACCTGATTACTACGTGGCCAATATTGGATTCCTGTCTACTCTGGATGAATTGTGCTCACGCCTTGCTGTGCACTAGGAATTGGATTGGTTCTGACTATATGTTTCCACAGAGCTCAGATCGACCACGTGTGTAATGAAGAGCATCATTCACTCTAAATCAGTCCTTGAAATCTGTGCTCTCATAAACCTCACGATACTCCTCCGCCGTCTCCTGAAGATCCGCAATAAACGACCTTAGCTGAGCTCCCGTGTCCGAACCAAGCGGCAGCCTGAGACGACGTTTGCGATCTGCGAATAGTCCCTTTCTGGCTGCATACTCCCAGACCCGCTCTGCCAGAATCACAGGATTACCCGGTTGCTTAAGATTATATTTCACAAAAGCCTGCCGGGCCTCTCCCACAGGAGTGTTCTCGTATTCGGACATTGCGGGTGCCAAATTCTGCCCAGCAGAGGCTGAAGCAAGGAAATTGGTGCGGAAGTATCCCGGTTCCACGATTGCAGCATCAATGCCGAAGGATGCAACTTCTTGAGCTAAAGCCTCGGTGATACCTTCGAGCGCAAATTTGGTCGAGCAGTAGATGCCATTGCCTGGATATCCGTGGAATCCTCCAATTGAGCTGAAGTTCAAGATCAGGCCTGACCTCTGCGCTCGTAAATCTGGTAGGAAGGCACGTATCACTCGCAGAATGCCAAATACGTTGATTTCATATTGTTGTTTCACATTTTCGTCACTACGTTCCAGAATCAGATACTGTGCTGTCACCAAAAGTGGGTTGGTACTCACCTGATCTCTTCGATCCCGCCCATGTACGCATATCCGGCGTTGTTAACCAGGACATCGATTTTACCGAAAGCGCCAACCGCTTCTTTTGCAAACACGTTGACTTTCTCCTGAGACCAAGACAGGTCAAATCTCAGAATCGAGACGTTGTCGGTCTTCAGGGTTTCAGGGACTTTTTCAGGACTCCTGACGGCAGCAATCACTTTGTCGCCCTCCTTGAGTGCTTTCAGAGCAATTTCGAGACCGATGCCAGTATTTGCACCGGTTATCATCCAAACTCGAGACATGTTGGCCGGTGATTTGGACAGTTGGTAGCACGAGACGGTAGCTACGAACTGGTTGTTGGATTGTTGGAAATGGCGAATGGTGGTGAGTTGACTGAGTTGGCTCGAGCTCAGGGATCAGACACGAATATATATCTTCATCCTGACATGGCCAAGGCATATATCGCGCACTCGTTCCCGAATGAAAGGGAGAAAGCGCTGAGATAATCCAGCATGAGTGGTTTGAGAGGATCGAAATATGTACCAATAATCCTCGCGAATGTTCACAGAAATCATAGTTGCATTAAGATCGCGCTTCTAACACCGAAGCATGAAAATTCGTACCTCAGCGGTCTTTCCCAAGCACAGCCAAGTAAGTAGCACACGGGCGGATGTATGAGTTCCTCTGTTGTTGGCAGCTTAGTCATTTAACCCCTGTGGAGGCACTAATACTGGTGGACACAAGCGGCCGCACGCCCGCATAGTAGATCCACGCAGATGGCAACTTGGAGAATCATCCCTACAGGATGCCGTCACCGGTGTTAAGGTCAGACGAGGATGCGAGTCTGAGTCAGGGAATTAACGCCAGGACTAAAGTGCGACTAGATGCACTTGGCTCATATGTGACGTATTCTTGGTCGCAATTGTAATTTTCTGTTAGTACTTAGGCACGTCAGGTATGTAGCATCCTAATATGGAAAGTGGTCCTATTAAGGTCGGAGTATGAATAACGCCAGATGTGAATGGCGTCCGCCAGTTCACGAAATGCCTAGTAAATTTGCAACATTTTGTAAAGATCAGTCGGTTCCTAAATCGCGAAAATCATCACCTAAATTCTCTTCCTTTACATTCATATTCTGGAATAATTTATCTATATCCTTTGTACTCTAGTCATTACATAGGATAGCTTTATCGAAAAAATGATGCTGTACAGAAGCGTGGGAATCCATAATTACTATGCTCACCGTTGTGGTGAATTGAAATTCCAGGTAGCACCTAACGAGAAGGCATCAGGAACAATCAAGGAACTTAGTTACTATCTATCTGTCTCAAGCATCACTAATCGTACAGTCTCAAAGATGAGAATCACTCCGCTCATTCGGCATTGTTCTTCTCTGCAGAAGTGCAGAACATCTTCAGAGGAACCGGGGCGTCAAGCTTGGGCATGAACACCTCGACGAATTGCATCCCTTTGACTTTGTTGAATTCCTCGGTTGTCCAGAGTGCCTCGATCTCACCTCTTGTTCTGACCTGCATAGTTCGAGCATTGCCGCCTTTGCCCAATCGTGCTCCCATCGTTTCAGGTAGCAGGGAGTACCTCCAAGCTGGGATGTCATTATAAGATTCTTCCATTCCGTGGACCCAGCGTTCAACTGTGTATCCGTCATTGTTTACCAAAAAGATGATAATGTCCAGGTTCAGCTTGAGCATGGTTCCAATGGCCTGAGCAGTGAGTTGCAAAGATCCATCGCCCTCAAATAAGATTACACGCCCTGGACGCCCAAGCTCACGAGCAGCGAGAGCAACACCTTGGGCCGCAGGCAGTGTGTAACCTATACTCCCCCATAGCGTTTGAGAGATGGCAAATACGTTGGCCGGAAATTGGGTGTCCCAAACACCAAGGTACGATGAACCTATCTCGGTACATAACATGTCGTTGGGCTGCAACCACTTCGACAATTGTTGCCACAGATATGCATGTGTAATGGTGGTGTCCGGATAAGAGGCCGCTGGAGGAAGATTGGCACTTGCTGTGCGGTGGACGTCATAGACAAGTTCCTGGGCTGGCCTGACAAGTTTTGAGGTGTCCAAAAGGTTGGTCAGACGCTTCAGCAAGCCATACATATGTATGTCGCATCGTTGACCCTCAATCGTGAGAAACTCCATAGACAAATCAACAGCATTGTGAGCAGGGAGATTGTATGAGAACCTCATTGTGTTGATATCCGACTTCATCAAACCGAGAGAGAGAACCATATCACTGCTTTCCACCAGCTCTCGAACATTATCATAAGAACCACTTCCAGCGTAGAGTCCTCCAAAATTGGGTAAGCATTCATCGATGGTTCCTTTACCCATAGGTGTAGTGAATATTGGTAGGCTAGTCTTTAGGACAAACTCGGTCGCTTCGGCCTTCAGATGATGTCGGATGACACACCCGTCTACCAGCAAGACAGGCCTTTTGGCGCTGTACAACCGTGATAAGATGTTCTCCGCAACAGCAATCTCGACTGCCTGATTGTTCTCCGGAAAAGTGATGTCTAGAGGCTGGTTAAGACTCTCGGCGGG
This sequence comes from Exophiala bonariae, assembly GCF_035927105.1. Lineage (NCBI taxonomy): Eukaryota > Fungi > Ascomycota > Eurotiomycetes > Chaetothyriales > Herpotrichiellaceae > Exophiala > Exophiala bonariae. The sequence goes on along the minus strand of NW_027042477.1, from coordinate 1,085,912 downwards.
CACTTCCTTGGTCACCATATCGGACGGCAGTTCAATGTAGACTGGTCTGCTTTTGAGCCAGGCAGTCCTCAGAACTCTATCAATCTCAGAGGTTGCAGTCTCAGTGTTGTGGAGATTTGCTTGTGCGACCGTGACTTGCTTGTAGATGTTTGCGAAGACTTTGTAGTCTCCGTCACCCAATGTATGATGTAGGAGCATCCTTTCATGCTGAGCGGTGGTCGATGGACTGCCAACAATATGTACAACGGGGACATACTCAGCATAAGATCCGGCGATGGCATTCAAGGCCGACAATTCACCAACACCAAAGGTTGTCATCAGAGCACCGATGCCTTTCATCTGGGCATATCCGTCTGCTGCATAGCCTAGAAACAACATTAGAAAGTCCACTCAAAGTCTTTCCCAACAGTGTACTTACCTGCGTTAAGCTCATTGGCATCTCCAACCCAGTTAAGGCCGGCAGGCTTAAGATGGTCAAGGGATACGAGATTGTAGTCGCCTGGCACTCCATGTACTGATTCGATTCCAAGTTGTCGTAATCTAGTGAAAAGATAATGAGCTAGGGTTACAGTGCTCGACATTTCGCCAGTCTGGGTGAGTGATGTAGTTGATCGAAGCAAGAGTAAGTATCTTAAGTTCAGGAAGTATTTGTTGTCGAACTAGTCTTGGGGATGTTTGGTGAGTTGTTCTTGCTCTGCTAAACGGAAGGTATCCTTGCCCATATATACACATATGGGATTCGAGTTGGTTGCGGCCTGTAAACAACGCACCCTTGGCTCATGACTGGTTGTTAGACCCCTAGAATTCGTTTGGCGAATAGTTGAGGCAGGCAACCCGGACTGCACCACATGGTGAAACAATTGATTGGTCAATACCGATTGCAAGTAGCATAACGCGGTAGTGATGCCCGGATACATGAACAATCTCAAGACCCTGGAACCATCTGTAGCCATTACCTGTACTGCGAGCTATCGATTTTGGGCAACACGGACTGCTCCCGAGTCTGCTGCATCTTTCTTGGTAGAAGCGGTACTGCAGGAAGATTTAAAACGATTCGTCATAACCGCAATCCTCTCATGCGATGTAGTTGGAACATCTTGCAGCATTATCTTGAAGTCCTCCGATTTAGAATGCTATTGCTCAGCAGGATATCTCGATCTGGCCATCATTGCGTAGATATGCATCTTTGGGTGCTCCGTAGAAAGTTGCATTCTGGAGCTGTCCAGATTCGTCGACCAGGTACCGTGGCCATGTGCTAACGAGTGATTATCATTCCTTGGATACTTTCGCTTCCATCCTTCCTCGAAACGAAACAAACATACGCTGTAGGTTCGGTTAGTCGCGGATGGTCTTAAATTGAGGCAACAAGAAAGTGGTCGCTCAGAAAGGCCAATCCCGAACAATGCCAAGAAGTAATCCTGCACAAGCACCTAGACAAGTACCTTGGTCAGATGTTATGTCATCCAACTCCTGCAGGGCATCGGGGCTTAAACATCGAGCTCTAAAGCAACCCCAGATTGAGCAAATCAGTGAAGCTATGGGCACGGACGGCAAATAATTGTGACCCGTGTTGCTTAAGGGCACACACGGGCCCGAGGGCCGCCCATACCGTTGCCCAAGAAGCCTGAGGCTTCCACCAACTGAAATAGTCAGTACTGTATTGACATCAACAGCCACTACCTTCATACCGAGAACAAGACTACAAAGCCAAGTCTTATAAGTGCAACAATGAGCACAATCTGAACCACAGATAATAAATTTGAATTTACTGACTTGGTTTATTTCTTCTGTATGGACTCCTTAGGGCCAGGCTGTCGGGGTTGGAGAAGACCTCCACAAACTAACCCGAGGGCCACCTCGGGCCCCAGGGTTGGCGGCACCAGAAGCCCGAGCCCCTGAGGTCCGAGGCCCCTCAGCCGCAGTCCGACAGAGGTTAGCTGCTAGTTAATCACCTAGAGATACCTTAGGTAGGTACCTTGGGAAGTAGATTTTTAACTAACTACCTAGGTAACTACCTAAGACTAGCTCCTCAACAGTGAGGTCTCTGTCCTTGCTTTCATGAAGCTCGATGGTCATTCCTGACACTACAGCAAATGAATACTTGGTTCCTACTGATCTCTCCAGAGCAGGAGTCTTGTATCAAGCCTGAATAGCCTCAGCTGCACCTCCTTCTGGAATCCCGCTGCGGTGAGAGCTTACTGCCACTTGCCACTCGTCCTCGTGCTGTGCCCTTGCTACTGAGGCAAGCCTAGGTCGACGAGGTCTGTCTTCGGCCTAGAGTTGTTTGACTACGAGTTTGAGCTTGCATAGCTTCAATCAGCACATAGGAAAGCTACGATGAAGCGCAATTTTGTCGCTCTACCGCAGAGGCTTGCCAAATCACCAACATACGGCAATCTGCTCAGACGAGCTAGCCCTCCGCAACGTCGAAATAAGACCACAGGCGCCCAGCTGTTGAAGAGTTGGCCGTCAGATTATCGACGATTCCTGTTTATCGGAGCAGCAACGACAATCTCCCTCTTCGCTGGGTTCACCATCACCAGAGAAACCCGACTAGCCCATGCCGAGCAACCTTTAGAAGTTGAGTCGACATCCGCCAAAACTTCGACATGCTCGCTCTCGTCCATGCCCACGATAATCTATGATAAATCTGCAGAGAACCTCAACAATGCTGTAGCAGAGTTTTTGAACCTGTTAGGCCCACAGCGAGTTGATCTGAACCTGGGTGCACGAATATCCCATTCCAGTACCGAGTGGTCTCCAGCTCCACGAGGCGAACTCGATCGTTTCGACATTATCGTCAGCCCAAGCACCACCGAAGAAGTCAGTGCTATCACAAAGATCTGCTCTAGACGCCGAATCCCTATGACCGCGTTCTCTGGCGGTACAAGTCTGGAAGGGACACTAGCGGCAACGCAAGGCGGTGTGTGCATTGATTTCAAGCTGATGAACAAGATCATCGCTATACGAAAGAACGACCTTGATGTGACCGTCCAGCCAGGAGTTGGCTATATAGACCTAAACCAAAGGCTGGCAGAACAAGGGCTGTTCTTTCCACCCGATCCGGGACCTGGAGCTCAGATCGGTGGCATGATGTTTGTGTACACCTACCTTGAGCGAATCTTGCTAACAGTGTCTACTTCATGTCAGTGCGCAAGGCTGCAGTGGTACCAATGCTTTTAGATACGGAACGATGAAAGACTGGGTCCTCGGCCTCACCCTTGTCCTCGCGGACGGTTCAATTGTCAAAACTCGAGGTAGACCTAGAAAGTCAAGTGCAGGTTATGACCTGACCAGGTTGATCGTTGGCTCAGAAGGTACACTTGCCTTTGTGACAGAAGCTAATTTGAAACTCACAAGCAAGCCGCAAAACGAACGCGTTGCGTTGGCGGCATTCCCGAGCACTTCAAAAGCTGTAGAGACAGTCGTTAAAGTCGTCCAAAGCGATATGCCCATCGCTGCATTGGAACTACTGGACGGCACTTCAATGCGAGCAGTGAATCAAGGTGGGTACTGCGACAAAGAGTACCCTGAAGTTCCGACTCTGTTTCTTAAGTTCGCGGGGCATGATAAGGCGGCTGTCGATCAACAGATTAAATCAGTTCAGGAGTTTGCCCGACAATCGGGATGTCAAGCTTTCGAATTCTCGAATACCTCCGAAGAGGCAGATGCTATCTGGATGGCACGAAAGACACTTCTCTGGAGCATGCTCACTTTGAAGAACGATCCATCTGACATATTCCTGAGCGCTGACACGGCTGTGCCCATCTCACAGATGGGAACGGCTATGGATGCGGTAAAGCAAAAGATTACTGAAAGCGGATTTGTAGGGGCTTGTCTTGGACACGTCGGAGATGGTTCGTCAAACCAATTTTGCTTCCTCGCATTGCAAGCAGACAACTGATGTATCTGATAGGTAACTTTCACACCGCTGTGATATGCCCGCCAGAGCACAAGCATCAAGCCCGCCAAATCATTACTTGGGCCCAGCGTCTGGCAATCGACATGGATGGGACCGTGACGGGAGAGCATGGCATTGGCCTCGAGTTCCGTGACGCCATGGTGGAAGAGATTGGTGAAAATGGTGTTGATATGATGAGGCAGATCAAACTGGCTCTCGATCCGCTGTGCCTCCTGAACCCCGATAAGTTATTCAGACTGAAGATTGATAACTCGGGTGAGCAGTGACACAAGGCGACCTTGCATGGGGTTCCGCTACCTAGATATTCATTGTTGCAGTGTACAGTGCGGCAAAACCAAACACCGGTTTGCAAAAACAGGGTTAGTCGCTCCTCCGACTACCTTGGTGCAGAAAGACACGAACGGCACTATTCTGGAGTTCCTCCAATCCCGATACCGAGGTGTCTCAAGCATACTGGCCATACGAGCACCCTTTGACAGGCTACCGGGGTGGTTGTTGTCACAATGCAAGATGGACACTCCGCAATACTGTGCTGCTTAACGGATAGTACCCGCTTTTGCTGCGCCGCGTGTTTTGGTTAGCTCAGGCGCCCCATCGTATATTAAATTCTTCGAACATGGCAACCACTTCGAAACCAGACCCAACACGACCATCTATCAAATTACAAAGCAGGTAGTAGTCAACCTTAGCGAGACCATCCATGACTGCTATGGGGCGACCATACTAAATGCCGCGCTCTTTATGATTACTTATCTTCGTGAAGACCACACGTAAATCTGATAGAGTCCCGACCGTCATCAAAGCTTCGACTGCTCCAACCTCAAAATCACCCGACCAAGCCCTCCAAGAGCAATCACAGCGGACGTCAACTTCTGAAACACAAAAGCCACCATGACGACTCCAGACTCCCTCATCCCACTGACGTCCTCCCTGTCCTCGGGCGTGATCCTCTCCGTAAAGGTATGGATCCCCGAGGACAAGATGACCGAGTTCTTCGAATTGTTCGAACCGGCGTACCGCGCGGTGGTGGCGGAGCCGGAATGCCGGTTCTTCGTCGTCTCGAGACACCCCCAGGACCCGACGTGTCTGAGCTGGGTCGAGGGCTGGTCCAAGGACGTCCAGTGGCTGCAGGAGGTCCAGTTGAACAAGCCCTACTACCAGCCGTACCTCAGCACCACGGAGCCGTGGTTTCTCAGGGACCGTGTCGTTGAACTCACCGTCGTGAAGGACGGCTTGGCGCACTTCAAGACGCCGGCGGTGAGTTGATAGCGGTTGACAGCGGTTGTTGACGGTTGTTGGGGGTTGCGGGTGGAGTGGTGTCTTGCTCGTATGGGTTTGCTTTGCCGAGTGCACGAGTGTTCACCAATGTCTAGCGAAGTTGACCTAGTACCTTCGGATCTACTCGGTACGTACGTGCGTTCCGAACGAATGAGAAGCGAGTGGCGGAGGTGTTTTTGGCAATGGAGGGCCTGATGTCTCGTTGGGCCTTATATCGACAGACTTGAAGTAAGCCTCAAGCAACCCGGCCATATGACGGCAATGCTCACGGGTTTATATGCAGCAGCACGATGATATGCTTAGCCATATTGAGAAAAAGCCATGTTCTGTTGGTATCAACGGAAGAGATAGAATGAATTCATCTACTTGCTCTTTGGTCGCGCTAATGTCGAGGCGGCTGTTGCCATCGACTGACTTTTGGCCCTTTCTTCGTTCACCGCATCGAATATCTTACCTGGGTTCATCAGCCAGTGCGGGTCGAGCGCACGCTTGATCTTCTGCATCACACCGATGGTGTCTAATCCGAGTTCGTCGATTAAGCTTTCTTTCTTTCCTAGCCCAATGCCGTGTTCTCCTGTACATGTACCTTCCATTTCTATTGCCCGATCCACCATATTATGTACAGCATGCTCGACCTTTTCGCGCTCTTCAGGGTTTTGGCGATTGTAGAGGATGGATGTGTGGAAATTTCCGTCTCCAATATGGCCAAGAACACTGGCAAATAGGCCGAGATCGTCGATCTCTTTCTTTGATATTTCTGTTCAAAGTCAGCATAACTTATGATATTGCGATCGAAAACGTCTTACCAACGATATCGGGCAATCGCGAGATCGGTACCGCAACATCCGTGGACCACACCTCATCTCCTTCTCGTCGTAAAGATATCATGCTCCACAGCGCCTCCTTCCTTGCTTTCCAGAGATCATGTGCCTCTTGGTCGTTCCGAGCATAGATGAAATCGGCGGCTTGATTTGCCTTTGCAATGCCGGTGGTGAGCTTGATATTGTCTTGGACACCAGCTTTCGTTCCCGAGAATTTGAAAAAGATGGTTGGTACCTCTTTCCACGTCCGATTGGTGCCACCTGCTCGGTTGATGACCGACATTTGAACGTCATCCATGATTTCCATGGCAGCAACGGGTATTCCAGAGCGAATAATCTGCATTGCCGCAGCTGCTGCGTGACGAATGGTGGGGAATGTGACAACTCCGACCTTCGTTTCTTGAGGGATCACGGCGAGTTTGAGAGTTGCTTCGGTGATGATCCCCAAGGTCCCTTCAGCCCCAACAAACAGGTGATTCAAGTTGTAACCCGCGGACGACTTGCGAGGACGTTGTCTTGTTTTAATGATGCGGCCGTCAGGAAGAACGACTGTTAGATTGAGAACCCAGTCCCTCATGGTGCCCCAGCGAAAAGCGTTGGTGCCACTACAGGATGTCCCGATCATGCCTCCAATTTTAGCCGATGGGCCTGGGTCAACAGGAAACCAGAGGCCCTTGGCGGCAATTTTCTCATTCAATTCCATCCACTGTATTGAAGGTTGCACTACCACATCCATGTCTTCATCGTGAAGGGCAATGATCTGATCCATAAATGCAAAGTCAATGCTGAAGCCTCCATAGGGTGCGGCAAAGTTGGCCTCGAGTGACGAGCCCCCAGAGTAAGGAATCATCGGTATCTTGAACCGAGACGCAATTTTAACGATCTGAGAGACTTCTTCGGTACTTTTGGGATAGACGACCGCCACAGGCAACTGGTCGATATTGATAGACGACCACTCTGAGTAGCCGTGGGCTCGAAGATCCTCATCATCTGTGCTGATCGCATCGTCACCAAGAGAATTGCGAACTATCTGTATTGCCTGATGTGGTGTTAGAATTTGACCATTTGTATGCTAAACTGTCGGCTGCTTACCTGCTCGAGCTGTGCCTTGGTGGCGTACGTAGGAGCTTTTGGCTTCCTCTCTAACAGCTCACTCGAATGGCTGCCGGCATCATTGACACCAAACACATAGCCGACTGAGGCGGCTGCCCCACCCGCCAGCAGGAAGATTGCATCTCTCGTCCATGTAGAGCGCTTGGCAGAGCCTGTATGTGATGAGGAATAATTGGCTCGGGGTGTCCAACGATAATCACAAGGACGACTCGGAGATGAAGTTGGCTTGCACCAGCCACGTGGCGCGTCGAACTTTGAGCGCGACGCGTTCGAGGCTGATGAATTTAGATAAATGGCGGTGGGCACAGATAACCTTTTGCTGAGAAGGCCAACTCCCCACTTTGCTCCCCCCACCGTGACCATCGTCATCAACCCGACTCAGGCAATCGTATGAGGATGTTTTCCGGGCTCTGAACGGGGATGGATTGGAGAGGTGGTAGAGGTTCAAGTCATTGCAGGTTTCGACCCCAACGAGAAGGTCTTTTCAGACCTTATTTGAATGGGCTGCGGCTATGGGCTAAGATTTTTGGACGATGTCGTGCTCGGAAGGTCGGAAAAGACGGCGGAAGCGGCATCTTGATGTGGGGGTTTGGGCTGGTACGTTGGAGGTAGCCAGTCTGAGGAGGCTTAAAAGCATCCTTCCTCTCCGTTGTACGCTTGCTATCTGTAGAAAAGAGATGTCGCTGTAGAGATGGATGAGAACGAAGGGAGTTGGGAGGGCAACCGGGCTGCTGTGGTTGTGGTTGTGTGTGCGGGTGCCAGTGTGCGTCACGGCCAAAATGAATCTGCACCTCAATCTTTGGCTGCCTGCGCTCACCTCACTGTCGCCCACAATAATCTCTCCCCCTTTTGGTTTTGAAGCGACGGTGATCTCACCACCTCACACTTTCACCACAACCCTCCGCCCCCTTCCACGTCGCTCATGGCCACGATGAGTCAATCGATGCTGAGTGAACTCGTCGAGGAGATAGATTTCATCCTCCTCAATGAGAAACCTTTCAATTATCAAGCCCAGTCCCGCAATTCATTCCAAGTGAGTCCTCATAGCAGATCATCTTCCAAGTCTCCCTGGGCTCTGATTAACCAACACTAGATATTGAACGACCTCCTGGACCAAGATCATGAGAAGACCCTCTTGGAACAATGGAACACAATCAAATCATGCCAGTGTCAGGCCATCGTTTCTGCTGCCTACAGAAACCGTACATTCAACCAACAGGCCACCATCTTTCTGTTGAAGCTCTGCAAGCGCCCGTACCTCGTGAAACTGGCTTTGGGTCTTGCGGGCTCCAACCGCCGAATTTTTGTTCAAGGAATTCTGAATCAAGTCTTGTTTTATCAATCCACGCCGAATATTGCAAGTCAGCCTCTTCCAATCGACAACGTGACAGAGCTATGTGAGAGCGCATTACCATACGAGAAGTATGGCGGTGTTCTCTACTCCGAGGTTCTCTTGAGAGAGATTGGCAATTGGAAGCATGCATCGCCATCGGTCTGGAATCGACGAGTCAAGGCTCTGTTTGGAACCCTAGGTTTGGGGGCTCTGGCCGAAATTGCAGAACCGGATCTCGAACTGGCCTATGAAAATTGGAAGACTCTGATGAAATCAGCTGATCACCTGGATTCGATGGTCTCCGTTCATATCGCGTCTTCGCTTTACCGACTTGGCTGCAGACACGATGTGTTTGCAGTATTGCCGCAATCCATACAGTCTGTATTCCCCAATATGCCGTCGACATTGTCACAGTGGCTCATTCGAGCGCGTCAGCTATTCATTCCGCCTCAAGGTGCAAAAATCTTCAAAGTCACTTTCATCCGGACCGTGAAAGCTGTGGTTGATACACTCACTGAGAGATCGCCTTTTCATCTCGAGATGACGGTCATGGCAGCGGAAATTCTTCCTCATATTGATGTTCGGTGTTTCCGAGATTGGGGCGAAGAAGCAGCCACGGCTTTAGAAAAGCTGAAGGAGAAATTGCTCGAGCCCAGCATTCCGCCCGCAGTCATGGCTCATGCATTTTGCGTCCTTCGTATCGGAACCACAACTCACGAGACTGATGTTCCCACCAATTTCATCGCTCTGTTTGAGCCCATTGTCAAGGCCTTGCTGTTACAGCCTCAGCCCTTTTCGGCCAACGAAATGAAGAGTCCTTGGTATTTCGTCATGGCTGTCATCGAGCTTCTTCCAATCAGCTCTAAAGGATCGGTGTCAAAGGAGTCGGTTACTCAATGTCTCCAAGTCGTTTTGACTGCCGTTTTTGATCTATGTCGTCCTGCTAATCTTGACCCCAAAAATCGTCTCGGCATTGAGTGGGCCTCAACACTGCTTAGAGCGTTGGAGAAACATATGGGAATGTCGATGGATGATGATGGATTTCTTCCCAACATCTTCTGCAATGTGGTTCGCAATCTTGGGTTTCCCAGTTGGTGGACAATCAATCTGTCAAATCCGCACGAGCCTCAAAACTGTGCGAGGTTGAAAAGCTGTCCACATCATGCCGAATTCGCCAGACAGCAATTGTGCAAAGATCTCTCTCGTATTTTCATGGAAATCTCTTCGCAGATTGATCATCTCGCAGACTGTGATGATATCGTCAAACTCCGAGCTCAAGCAAAAGCTCAACGAGACATGGCCACACCTAATGTGAGTTGGGACGTTTGTCGGTTTGGACAAGTGCCTACCCATCTTGAGGAACTGGACAAAGAAAAGGAAAAGTTTATTGAATTGACGCGGGCCCTGAAGATCACAGAAGAGGACTTGCTTGAAACCGAGCAAACACGCCGAGCAACAAACGCCAGTTTTTCTCGGGCTCGCGAGGGGAAGGCATATCTTTTACGATGGTCTCAAAATCTCAGTAGTGCTCTCCAAGACCTACACCTAGAACGTGGACTTCTACAAGAACAACTGTCGGCCACACTCAGAGAGATGGAGCGACAACGAGAGAACGATCAAACTGAAAAAGACGACACCATTCGTGAACTCCGAGAGCAAATTGAAGACATGGAACTTGCGAACCATGGCATCGATTTGTACATCCAACGCCAAGAAGAGGTTGCACGTATGACCCAAGAGCGTTTGGAGACACAAATCCAATGGTTGAGACAACAGCTTGATGACAAGGACAAAGAGCTCAAGGAGGCTCACGACAAAGAAATCAAGGCCCTGCTAGCCAGATTTGAGGACCAGAAAACTGCAATGAATAAGCAGGTTGGTACCCAAGCCACTCTTCCTCCTGAAACTTCATCAGATATTAATTGATCAGCTACGTGCCTACGTCGAACTTCTCGAAGAAACCGAAATCGAATCTGCCAGCAAAGACGCTACGATTAAAGAGCTGGAACTACAAAGAGAAGAACTCTCGAGCAACGAGCAGCAACTATGGGAGGAAAACCAAGATCTCACACTCCAACTTCTCGACTTGGTCAACGACAACGAAAAACTTTCTGAGAAAGTCAAGGAGCTCGAAGAAATGAGCGAAGCCCTCACATTGCAAAACAACCACTTGGCCTCGTCTGAAGAGAAATGGAAAATTGAGACTGAACGCTTGGTCAAGGAGGCTAGTGAGCTCAAGGAGAGGGAGCAGAAGCTTTTGGATGTTCTACAGCGACCCCATTGAGGTCTGTCGTGATGTGCTACAGAGGCAGAGAAAGCTGCACGAAATGAGATTGTCGACAAGGGGAGTGTTGAAGTCCTTATGACCGAGGCAACTAGTCCGGTCACAGCGCAGGTCCTGGAAGACCAAGTTAGATCCTAGTTGGCATATTACTGTTCACTGCCCTGAGAAGATAACGATTCAACTTTCTAATCCATGTTTCGTATTTCGTTGTGGGCTTCGATTGTGACTTCCCCCTATTCAGCGAACCTTGTGGCCGCAAAAATAGTTTATCCGGATTCCGTGCCTAATTCTCTAAATTCCAAGCCAACTTAAAGGGCAGCCTGAACCCTAAACCCAGTCCGTATCGACTTACTGACAACGCGTGTGTGAAGAACAACGATTGTATTCTTTGTATACCTACCTAGGTAGACACCAATGATAGAGTCTTATTCAGCGAGTCCTATCCCACACATGACCGTGAACTTCGGAATTGCTTTCAGCGGCCACACTGAGCAGCAACCGCTGACTTCACAACACTCCAAAATTGGTGCGATGCTGTTCTTCACCGTTGTTTCTTGAAAGGACTGCCTGAGGTCCAGTGCCGCCGTTAGACAAGGTGCTTGATGATCGAAGATGACTTCTTCATCACTCTCATCTCAGACGGGTACCGACATCAAACGGCCGATCTCAATTTAACTGGAGCAAACAATTCAACGACACCACACACAGTCTTCAGTCATTGATTTCTGTTTGTCACAGCGAGTTCACTTTATCACTGGCACAGATTGAGAAAAGAAGGGAATTGTCACTTTCTTCACTCAAGTGACACCCATCGCTGCCTCGCCCCTTCCCTGGCGACTGTCGACTATCCAAATCACTACTGCGACTGCACCCTGACCGCGACACAAGGAGCCAAGATTTTCAAGTCCAGAGAGCTAATAAACCGCAGCTTCAACCTGATTCTTTTGATCTTCTGAATCCTCATCATTCCTGTCTTTTGTCGATGAGGCATCATTTCATCATTTCTATTTCAAACCATCAACCATCCTTTGAATCTCAATTCTTCTTTGCACACCTGAAGACGTTTGAATTTTGCTTATGTCTCCTCAATGAGTAGTTCTGGTATGTCCCAAACTCGACCACAATGGCACGCCGACATTTCACCACCCAGCAATCACCACTCCGCCCCAACATTCGACACTCGCACTCAGGATCAGGATCAGCACCATCCGATGATTGGAGGACACGGCCTTCGGTCAGAGTGTACATCCCTTCCCTGCCAGAAGGCACCACTACGTGGGAGATCTATCAATGCCTAGCACCCTATGGTGGCGGTCAAGGAAAGATCGACTCCATCCGCATCAACGAAAGCCGACAGGGCAACTTTAGTGCAGGGGCTACTGTCATCTTCAAGTATGTTAGCCTAACAATGTGTCAGATCCACTTGCTAATAAAGGATTTAGACCACCGCCACGTCGGGCGCCATGGGAGCAAGCGAGAAGAGGTGGCGTTCAGCTCATTATTAAGACAAAGGAGTTCGATCCCGTGACGAAGTTGATGAAGGATGTTGTGACACCACATTCGATTTCTGTCATATACGACAAAATACAACCCTCAGTGGCCCGAATCGAGAGCCCTATCAGACCAGGGATCAGCTATCTACCGGAGATGACCCTGATTGGCGCTTCCATCGATTTCGGATATTTGATCAATGAGCAGTGTATGGCACGTGTGGCGACGGAATCTTCCCCACGCAAAGACTCTGTTCGGCTCGTTTTGAATCTGAAGAAACGCGAGATAGCCCTTCATTTTCCAGTTGCTCTTGAATCGAAAGGAAACATTTCACTTAGGGCATACCGATTCCACGTTGCTTTAGACGACCAATTCTCGATGTGCGACACTTTTGATGGCAATCTCACCTCACTGGTTATTCATGTCTCAAATCCACCATGGTATTCCAAGGAACTCAAGGAAGCTATGCAGCTGAGCCATATTAAACAGCCACGTACATGGAGCAGCGAGGATGCCTGGGTTCGTCAGACTGATATCGTGGACCGCAGAGAAAAATTCGAGATGATCAATGACACCCCCGTCTCGTTGCACAAGGATATGAACTCAATCAATATTGCACGATGGACCACCTTCCGGTTCAACGTCAAGCCTGAGGAGACAGAACGTGGCAAGAGACCCCTTGTTTTGCAGAATATTCTCAACGCACTGATGGATTTCAATGTTCGCGTGACTGGTAATGCTGCATTCAAGGTCCAGGATAGCCCCAACAAAGAAGCACCGATGAGGAACATCTTACAGAGTCTCGCTACCATTCGCCCATCACAGTCGATCTACCTCGACTTTCAAGTACGGTACCAGCTTGAGGTTTGCATATCCTCTGGATGGCTGAATGAGTACTTGATCGACATGTCTTTTCTGAAACGTCTCTCAGCAATGGACTCCAACCGTGCAAAGCAGATGCTCATTCATGTCGATGCCCTTCAAACCCGTGTTTACAACCCCATGGATGTTTTTGAAGACATCCGTTTCCAAAAACCTGTTAGAGCCAGAGCCTTACCTGCAAACTGCGAAGAGCTCCTCCATGCTACAGTTACCGCAACTGCTCTAATTTTGCATACCCCATCTGTCGAAATCACAAATCGCATTGTTCGCCAGTATCAGAAGTATTCTGATAGATTCCTCCGTGTGCGCTTCGAAGATGACTCCTACCGGGGCCAGTCACGATTGTTCCCAGCAACCAACAACAAGATGCTACTGCTCTTTGAGAGAGTCCGTCGCACGATGAGACAGGGTATAATTGTCGCAGGTCGTCATTACGAATTCCTTGCATGGGGAAATTCGCAGCTTCGCGAGCATGGGGCCTACTTTTTCGCTGCAGCCGAAGATATCACCGTTGAAACCATTCGAGCACAAATGGGCAGATTCCACGAGGAAAAAATTGTGGCAAAGCGAGCAGCTCGCATGGGGCAGTGTTTCTCTACAACCAAACCTGTCACAACTGTCGGTGGTAGGCGAGAATGGACAAAAGACCCTACACCTGATGTGATCAATAATGGTTATACCTTCACTGATGGAGTTGGCAAGATTTCCCGAGCTGCCGCTGAATTGATTCAAACTGAGCTCAAACTACCTGCTGGCGAGCCGCCCTCAGCTTTTCAATTTCGTCTTGGAGGTTGCAAGGGTGTATTGGCAATCGATACTGAATTTCGTGATGTCAACGTTCTGATTAGGCCTAGCCAGTTCAAGTTCGACAGCGATTCCGATATCCTTGAGATCATCAGAGTATCGGAATACTGGCAGAGCTTCTTGAATCGTCAATTGATTCTGGTCTTGTCCGATCTAGGCGTACCGGATGCAGTCTTCCTGCAAAAGCAAGAGGAGTGTATCGCAGCGCTTGATTCTGCTCTCTCAGAAGACGAAGCGGCTCTGAGGTCACTCCGAGACAATGTTGATCCAAATCTGATGACAACTAGTATTGCCAATCTCGTCGAAGCCCAGTTCCGCTCCAGAAACGAACCGTTTGCGATGTCCTTACTGATGCTTTATCGTGCATGTACGTTGAAGTATCTCAAGGAGAAGGCCAAGATCCCCATTGCGAAAGGTGCTTTTGTCCTGGGCATTGCGGACGAAACTGGTACTCTCCGCGGTTACGAGAGGGACAAACTGCGGACTGCAAGCACATATGAAGAAAAGGTTAACGCTTTGCCACAGATCTTTATTCAGTACACCAATCAGCACACAGGTTCTCCTTGCATAGTCGAAGGCATCTGCTTCGTGGCTCGCAACCCTTCCTTACATCGTGGGGACATTCGAGTGGTGAACGCAGTCAACGTAGAAAAGTTGCGACACTTACGCGATGTCGTGGTGATGCCCACGGATGGTGATCGGGACCTACCCAGTATGTGCTCTGGGGGTGACCTGGACGGCGATGACTACATCGTTTGTTGGGACAAGGACCTTATCCCTCCAGTATGGGATGCTGAACCTTTTCATTACAACGCACCCGACCCTGTGACGAAGGACCAAATTACGACTGGTGATATCATCAATTTCTTTCACGATTACCTACAGAATGATTTTCTGGGTCGGATTGCCCACGCTCATCTTGCAGCTGCAGACTTCTTGGACGCGGGTATTCGGAGTCGACAATGCATCGAACTAGTCAATCTTCATTCTATGGCTGTCGACTACCCAAAGACTGGTGTGCCTGCTCAAATGCCTCGTGATCTAGAGCGTGATCAATGGCCACACTTTATGGAGAAGAAAGGTCGCCGTGAGTACAGATCTCGCAAGATACTCGGACGATTATATGATGCAGTCGAACGTGTCAATTTTGTGCCAAAGTTGACGGACACCTTCGATCCGCGAATCCTTCACTGGAAACCAAAACTGGAACTTATAAATATAGTGAAGGACATGAAGAAGGAATATGAGGAGTCGATGAGGCGCATCATGGCACAGCACAAGATCCAGTCTGAGTTTGAAGTCTGGTCAACCTTTGTCCTAAGCCACAGCAAGGCGGCCCGTGATTTCAAATTCCACGAAGAGATCGGACAACATTCGAGGACCCTCAAAGAGGCATACTACGAGATCTTCTGTGAAGAGGCAGGTGGCAGAGAGTTCCAAAAACTCGCACCCTATGCTGTGGCTGCATACCATGTCACGTACGAGGAAGTCAAGGAGGCCCTATTTCGCAACGAAGCCACAGATAGCAGCAGTGGTTCAGAAATTCTCTCAAGTTCGACCAGTTCGACGGGATCCTCTGCTAGTGATAGCCATGCAACTGGCTCATCTGACACCTTAAAGCAACCTTCCCATGTCGAGTCGGCCTCACAAGAGTTTCTGCAAATGCCAATGATCAGCTTCCCCTGGATTCTTCAGGATGTTTTGTGTAAACTCGCTATGCACACTCAGCTTGACGAAAATCCTGCCAAGCTGGATACTGCAGGGCACTCCAAGTACACTTCGGGGGTTGCAGAGCTGTTCGTTGAGGGAGGCCTGGCAACGCGAGAACATGAGCAGGCAGGGTTTGCAGATGGTGAAAAGGGGGAGAATGAATTGCAGGCGACAGCAGGCAAGAGTGGTCCAGGTCCTTCTCGGGAGCACGTTGCAAAAATTACTGGTGAGCCTTCAGGCCATGACCTGGATGGATTTTGTTACCAGCACTTCAAGGACCCGGCCTCAATGACCGAGGCAGAGGTCGCTGCTGAGGTTGGGATTGAGTCTCTGATCAACTCGCTCGATGGATCCAAGTATTAGAATACTTGCAGAGACGTTGAAGTCACAGGCAGAGGACCTGTTGAACTGATAGGTCAACGCAGATTTCCTCACGGGTAACAGAGACCATTTTCAGTATTTGCCTTCAGGCATACCACCGAGATGCTTCGTCTTTTCGAGACACTTACATAGGCAGCAGATCCATGTTCGTGGCCCAGGGGACCACAAAATAAAAGTCATTCAAGAAAAAAAAAATAGTAGTGCAGCGTAGTAGCTATGTAACCGCTGTATAGCCCTTGACGTGGAAGTGACACGAAGTGCCAATACTTTGTAGGAACGAGGAGAAACAATCTAGATTCGAAAGAAGACAAGGTTTTTTTTCATGATATTGTCATTTCCCAGTTTGATTTGAAGGCCTCCCCCATATGACGGAAGAAGGGTTTTGGGTTCTTTTTGCAAGGTGCTGGCTGAGAATCATGGTTACCTCAAGCCACTTACTTCACTCTCTAGGCCAGAAGAGTTCGCTGGAAGCAGCCATTTGTTTGATTTTGAAAGTCAAAAGTTTGGAAAACCCCAGGAGACGTCGTTGGCCACACGATCGTCCCTTCTGAGCACGATGAGCTTCTCCATCGTCTGTCTGTACCATCCCGACACGATCCAGCAGAATAACCCACCACCACTCTCTGGGTACTCCGATTTCTTGCCTTGCCCTGCCTTGCCTACCACCACACTATCTCTCTCGTGGGCATTCCCAGCATGAGCAAGCGCATCTACACCGTCCTCGTTACCGCACAACAATGAAAGCAAGTTGATCTGTTGGGCTCAACGTTTAAATGTGGGTATCGTATGGTTGAGGAGCCAGGCTCTCGACCTCGGTGAACTCGATGACTCTGGAATCCCGGGGCCCAACGGGCTGACGCTTCAGCTGGACGCTCTCACCCTTCTCCTTGGCGGCTTTGCGGCTGGCGGCGTTGGACTTGACTCTGTTCAAGACTGTGTGGTGGAAGAATCATGGTATGTTAGTTTATGTTGCTTGGAGTGTGGAGGCATTTCTATTTTTGCTTACATTCGTCTCTTGATCGGGAGTGGTTGATGTGTTCGACGCGGACGTTCACTCGCTTCTCCAGGTATCGGTTGCCGACTTTTTTGTAGATGATGACGCCGACGGCGGATCGGGTCACGTTGTAAATGACACCGGTCTTACCGTGGTAGACTTTGTAGGGCATCTAAATTCACCAACATATCAGTGCTGTCTTTCTGCTTGCTTCTTGCTTGAATTCTCGGTCTCTGTGATTTCTTGTCGCCTTGAATTTGCGTGGCTCTTTTGAATCGAGAGACTCTTGGGGAAAAGTGGGCTGGGAGTAGTAGGGGAGATCCTTACACCCTTCTGGACGGCACCGTTGGCTTTGATGTCGACGATATCTCCGACCTTGTAGGTTTTCATGTATGTTCCCAGAGCGATCATACCCTGTCGGAGCCGTCAGTATTGCTTCCCATCTCATTCAACCAAGCCATGAGCTCGTCGTTTTTGCGCACCTTCTTGCGGTGATCACGGCTGAACGCATAGCGCGTTCCAGCCCGGAGACCGGCTGCGTGACCCATTGCGAAAGATTATCGAGAGGATCGTGTTGTTGGATAGAAGGATGGGGAACGTTGATGGGTGCAGCGTTTACTGCGGTGTTAGTGGTGTTCGTGGGTAAGGTGCGCCTTCTGGAAATGTGATTTTTGCCAAGACTTGATGATGGGCCGCACACAAATTCGATGGTGGTGGGATTCATTTGTGCGCCAAGCCTTTGGTCCCGGCTGCAAATTCGAGGCATTCTCCAACACCACTACCACCACCAACGACTTCATCTTTTCTCTCAACGACAATCTGATTGCGCAGATACTTTCGCAATTATGGCGCCACGATCATACTCAAAGACCTACAAGGTCCCTCGTCGACGTAAGTTGCATGCATCGCATCCAGGTCATTTCCATGTTCGAGATCAAAGACTAACAATTATCACCAACAGCATTCGAATCGGCTCGTCTGTACGTGTATCCTGGCCACTGAGCATGAGCTTGTCTTCTCTGCTTATGTCTGAGATTCCTCTGTCTAACTTCCTCTGTTCTCTCAATATAGCGACTCTGAGTTGAAGATCGTTGGTGAATACGGTCTGCGCAACAAGCGTGAGGTGTGGCGTGTCCAGCTCACTCTCTCCAAGATTCGTCGTGCTGCTCGGTAAGAGAAATACCTACACCAATCCTTTTAAGACTTGCAAAAATATCGTATTTGCGCCCGAGGCATCATTATAACTGACCCAACCTACCCAAATAGTCAACTTCTCACCCTTGACGAGAAGGACCCCAAGCGACTCTTCGAAGGCAATGCCCTTATCCGACGTCTTGTGCGAGTGGGTGTCTTGGACGAATCCCGTATGAAGCTCGATTACGTCTTGGCCTTAAAGGTCGAGGATTTCTTGGAGCGTCGTCTACAAACCTGCGTCTACAAGCTCGGCCTCGCCAAGTCGATCCATCACGCCCGTGTCCTCATCAAGCAGCGCCACATCCGTGTCGGCAAGCAAATTGTCAACGTTCCTTCCTTCATTGTCCGTCTCGATTCTCAAAAGCACATTGACTTCGCCCTTACAAGTCCCTTCGGTGGTGGCCGTCCTGGTCGTGTTCGGAGGAAGAAGGCCAAGGCCGCTGAGAGCAAGGAGGAGGGTGGTGATGAGGAAGGTGATGATGAGGAGTAGATCATCGTCTCCTGATGGCAGAGGTGCGCCGGGACAGAAATACAGCAGAATGTGTCAAGTCTCGTCCAATACCACAAAACCCGGGGTCATTGCTCATTCACACGATCGAAAACATTGACCATTTACCGTCCTTATGGACATGGGCTATCCGCATATTGATGGCAGATAGACACCTTAAATGCTCAGTACATCTCGTGCTTCTACTGCATGAGATGAAGATCAATGAAACCAAAATCGAATCAAGCATCACAAACTCTTCCCAGGAAGTTTCCTTTCCAATCCTCATTCCATTTCTGCCGTTCCCAAAAGCAAGTGGTATCATGTGCGCATAATCGTCGTAAAACCCCCGAGGCAAGCCAGCTCCGGACGAGCGACTGGTCCATAGTTTTGGAGCAAGAAAGTCATATCCAAGACAACAATACTGATCCAATTACGCTTCCACGCCCAACAACCCTCGAAGAACAACATCACTCCCATGGTACCACCTACCCAACTCGTCCAGCTCGTCCCGCCCACCCTCTTCCTTCCTCCTTCTAACCTCCCTCGCCAACCTGGTTGCCTCGTTCCGCCTCTTCTCCAACTCGACCAACTCACGATCCACCTTCTCCACCTCCCTGACTTTGGCCGGCAAGCGCCGCTGCAACTCTTCGACCTGCGCGTCGACCTCGCGGTTCCTCGCACGCTGTTCCTCCAGCGCAGCGGCCGTCTTCTCCAACGACAGATTCATCCTGACATCACCGCCATCACTGACTCTGTCCGCATCATCACCGCCCTTCTTCTCTCTGATCACGCGCTTCAACTCTTCGATCTCCAAACTCAACGCCTCGACCTCGCCCGGCACCGTCTCAAGCACCAGCGCCCCGTCAACGACGCTCTGATACCGCGCGGCGACCTCCCGCGCGCGGCCCTCGATCTCCACCACCAGCGCCTCCACCTCTTCCTTGCGCCGCTTGACGTCCGCCTTCATGCCAACCAGCCGCTGCTCGAGCGCCAGGTTGTCGTCGTGGCTCACCACCAGTGGCGGGTCGCCCACGATACTGCGCAGGTATTTCTCCTTGGTCACTTGCTCGAGGTAGCTGAAGCGTAGTTTCGAAAAGAGGTCTTTGTAGTGCGTCAGGTCGGCCGCGAGCGACGACGGGGTTAGGTGGCTGTCGAGATCTGAGGAATAATGTGTTGTTGTGGATGAGACGTCGGACGGCCGCGTCGAGGGTTTGGATGTGTCTTCATTGTGGTTATTGTTGGAATTTTGAAAGTTTGAGCTCAGGATTGGCTCTGCCAGTGTCAGGATCGAGAGTTGCTGTAATCTTTGTTGGTCGCGCAGGGCCACGAGAGTGGCCGCGTAGTCTGTGGACGCCATTTTGTTGTGACTCTATATCCGAGCTTTGAACTGAAGTTTGTGGGGCGAGTGATGTCCTGGGTGTCTTTTCTTCTACAACGGGTTGTCGACGTGGATTGCAATGCCTCGACTTTAATCGCGGTCGCAAGATTGCTCGATATGGAAAGAGTAAACATCTAATACGGCGGATTTTAGTGGCAGGGTTGGCACAGATGATAATCAATGTTTCCCCGTAGCGTTCGAGGGATCCTTGAATTTACATCAACATTGTGCACACCCAGACATTACAATGTCATAAGTCGAGTGTGCGAAAGGCGAGTAATCTCCAAGATTATATTATACATCTATGAACATGAGAAGGGTGAAGCGCTTCTCAGGTATAGGCTCCGAATAGGGATACTCAAGAAGCCTTTATCTCTGTACCTGTGTATTCCCGCCCGAGCTTGCGCTATCGTGGTACTTGGTGGAAAGTCTCAGACCCAAGGGATGTCCTAAAGGGAAATGGCATCATCAACTCCGTGTTATGCTACGCTTGGTCGTCAACAGAAAATCCCGCCATTATGGTAATAACATGTGTGGGGAAGTTGGTTTGGTCATGAATGACATTGGTGGTGAATAATGTACAAGTGAGCGGTCTTTCAAAGCCATGGTTCAACCATGAGCAGTGGAGGACCGCGCTCATGCGGTGGTTCCGACAAGGCGTAGAATGATCTCGTATCTGTTTGAAGTCAGCAATGTTGAAAACAACAGCAGGATCCAGGACAACACTCACGTTCCAAACATAATGGCCGCGCTAGGTACAGCACGGAGCAGATGAGGTGTCATGCCTCCATACAAACCTGCAATACCTTCTTCTTTGGCGACCAGTCTGAAGCACTGCACAAGTCCGGTGTACTTGACTGTTGCTTTTCCATTCTCTGCAATTGTCGTGGGTGCCTGCCTTAATCTCGTCCGGACAACCTCATGTGGATATGTGACGGCGGCGGCAATTCCTTTGGCGCCAGCAGCAGCAGAGAATTTGCCGGCCCATTCTTCCGTATTATCAAACCATGTTGGTTGGTATCCTGGTGTCGCAAGTCTTTTCGCCTCTCGACGTGCCAACGAGAGCTTCATCCGTTCGTAGAGAACCCACTGAAGGGTTGATTCTGTAACTCCAAGATAGGAAGCAGACAATCCTCGATATAAGCCTCGAATTCCTTCGTGCCGCACGGTTTGCTTCACGCAGTCCCAGCTGTTTCGATACTGCCGTCGGCTCAAAGGATCGTGGGTCGCATTATTCTTATCCAACTGCAACCTCGTCTTCACCAACCAGATTGGATTTGTCGCAGTGCCCGTCGCGATTCCGGCTGTCGCTGCCGCTAAAAGGTGAACGGTCCACATGTTCTCCTTGCCCTCCGGATTCAAATAGTTGTTCAGTAGCCGCTTTCCATTTCCATAAACATAGAAATTGATACTCCGCGCCGGAACCACACCAACCAAGTTCGCACCCAGACCACGGAACAATGCCCGAAATCCCTCATGCTGGTGTATCGAGCGGAGTATTTGTACGGTCTCGGCGATATGAAAAAAAGCAGACCGAGGTATGGATAAGAGGGTGGTTTTGTGAGGGAGTGGGTGCTGTGCATGAAGCGCCCGTAACTGAGCTTGGTAGAAATCGGATTGTAATCGTGTTTTTAGAACGTCAAGTGGAGAGGTCAGGGCTGCTGCTGTCATGCCGCCAACACTGCAGGAGTGTCAGTCTAATTCTTTGATGAGGAGAAGTCTGTATTTGCCTACCCTCCTGCGACAAAATGCGCCCATGGTTTGACCGTAGGTCCATCTTTTGTCACCGCGGTCGCATCTTGGCCTGGGCCCTCCGGTATCACTTGTCCAGTCTCGCGGGCTTGTGGAAGGATATTCTCTTCTCTTGTGGTTACCTGGAAAGGCTTCGGGGTGGCAGTGGAAAATGTCATGAACGTGGTAGATGTTGTGGCTGGAAGATTATGAAGGATAATATACTTTGGAGTCAGTATCTTATGGATACAATGGTGTACAAATGAGTGAACGAGTGGGAGTCACAAGAATTGAAGAAGTTGGCCTGGACAAACGCGCAGAAGAAGCCAGTGACGAATGTGAATTTCTCTAGAGCGAGCGGCGAAAATCGATGCGCGCGCGAGTCATCTCAAAAAAGGGACTCTAATTCATGAATCGCGTGCGCCCTCCCATAGGCAATAGCGGATAAACTTGAATTAATCCGGAATCACGTGGTGTCTACAATTTTTCACATCTGAGAGGTGGCCCATCGTCCTTTTGGCATCAAGACTCTGTGCATTAATGTATGTACTTAGGTACGAGGTATGATAACAACGAATAAAGCCGTATATGGGACTTTTTCTCCCCATCAAATGTCCCCCTTAATGGTGTCGGCGTCAGCCGAGGTCGACTGGCCCAGTCTAGGAGTTAGCCGATCCATTTCCGATATTGATGCCCAGTTGGGCTTCCGTTGGATGCCCGTTTGGGACGGCTCCGCGGCTTGGTGATGCTGATGTCTTTAGACCACTATCAACAAATGTTGCTGGTTCACTTCTTTGCCGGTTGACCGTGAGCGAGAATACATCGAATCTTTGATACCCACCCACCACATCATGATACTGTTTCCCTTCGACGCACTGATTCAAGTCCAAATCGGCATAATGAATTTCATGGTGAGGAGTCTCATCGGATATCACACCATCTGTCTTATCGTGGGAGTGATTGTAATTGAAACTCTGTAGCAGTCTGCCAGTCGGATCGAAGAATTGAGTTGTTGCTCTTTGCGACATGTCTAACGTCTTCTTTATCCTCAGGCCATCTGCATCGCCTACCAACTCTGTCAGTCGGCTGACCATGTCTTGGTCGAGATGACCTGCACAAGAAATCCCGAAGGATTTTGCTTCGAAGCAATGGGCTGCTGCCCGTGTACGATTTGCTGCTGTGTTATCATAGTTCGAGGTAGCAAAAGCTCTGTCTACCTCTTCGGTTTGCGTCCCAGATAAGTTTCCAACTGTCTGATCGGGTCTACCCTGTCCCTGACCATCATGGCGATTTGTGCTCGGCTTGGACGTAGAACTTGGAGGCTCAGCAGCATTATCTTGGACAGACCCGTGGAGATCTCTTGTAGGCCAGACGGCAGGCCAAGTCGAGATATGTATTTGCTCTCCCTGGGCCATGAGAGCATAGCGCGCCAGGGGGTTTGTATTTTCACCACAGATCAGAGCCCCGATCTTGCCGAATTTAGTGTTGGCAACCCGTAGACCATAGCCGTCACCAGGGGACCAGCTTAGCTTCTCGAAAAATGTCGGCACTAATTTTCGATGATGAATGAGTAGCTCGCCTTGCTCACCTATGAGTATATTCGTATTAAAAAGAGTACCAGTACTGTAGCGCACTTTTTCGGAGAATCCGAGGCTGACAATGACCTTACTTTTGGCAGCTGCATGGCGGATGGCAGAGATCTCCTCGCCGTCTATGAGGAGGGACGATTGTGCAAACAGCTGGAAAAAGTCATGTGTTCTGGTCGGTGGTAACAAGGCTGACCATATGGGGAATCCGGGGATAGCTGACTCGGGGAACACGACCAGATTGGCACCTCTGTGAGCTGCTTCATGGATAAGGCCAATTGCCTTTTCACATGATTTCCTGGCCTCGAAAATCATTGGCGCGAAATGGCATGCAGCCGCTCTTACCTTGGGCAGAGCCATGTGAGTAGTGATGGATGACCAGCTTCTTGGACTCGGTGTTGCCAGAGAGTTCCTGGGGTGCCGGTGGAGGGGAATAGCCGAGCAAGCGTACCCAGGTAGCCATGTGTGAGAATAAATGGGTTCAGTGGCCTGATTCAGTCAGTCAAGCATGATTCAGCCTGGCCCTGCGCTTGATACGATTGAATTGTGAGAGCTCAAAGCTCCGGCTTCCATACCTAGGTAGGCAACCTACGACTTGGTTCCGGAGAGGTGGTTTGATTGCTGGGTACTGCTCGTAGGTACCTAGGCAGCTAGTCCTGGCCCGGGCTGGAATCGACTTGTCTGACGCACGCCCGGGGTTCATCGGAAATCCCAGCTTGCGGGCGTCTTTTGTGTCAGACCGCCATCCATCTGGATTGGTGTTCAAGCCGAATCGATTAGTTAATTAGCCTCGGCTTGAGCCCTTCCTGGCTTCGTTGACGAGATCGAGCTTCCGAACGGATAACTGATTCAGAAAAAAACATTCAACGTCAACACTCTATATCTATATTCTGACATTGATTCATTGATAAGATTCCTCTCAGAAGCCTACTTCCTCCACGCTTCTCCATACCCCAGAAATTCCCAGTCTCAATCCCTTTCATCACTCTTTCAACATGTCTGTCCCTTACCTCATCAACGGCCCAAATGGCCACATCCCCGCATCAGAGAAAATCCCCGTCATCGCACGACCTTTCGTGAGCGAGAGAGCTAAGAAGACTCTAGACCTGGTATGAATCATGTCTCTTCTAATATTGTTACCATCTCCGCAAATTGCATGTGTTGATAAGCTGTTTTTGTATATTACAGGTTGAGCGTTTCGTCGAGGAGGAATGTATCCCCGCAGATGCCGTCTTCGCGCAACAGACTGGCCAAGGTACTGTGGCCCGCTTCGATGCGCACCCTAAGGTGATCGAAGACTTGAAAGCCAAAGCGAAGAAGCTTGGGTTGTGGAACATGTTCCTACCCAAGAACCACTTCAAGGAAGGTGCCGGATTCAGTAATCTTGAATATGGCTTGATGGCCGAGTATTTGGGTAAGAGCGTCACAGCTAGTGAAGCCACCAATTGTGCTGCCCCCGATACTGGCAACATGGAGGTCGTTGCCAAGTACGGCACCGAGGAGCAGAAGAAGCAATGGCTTGGGGCTCTGTTGAACGGCGAGATTCGATCTGCTTTCTTGATGACGGAACCCCAAGTCGCTAGCAGTGACGCTACAAATATCGAGCTGGATATGAAGAAAGATGGTGACTATTGGATTCTAAATGGCCAGGTACGTCCTAGATGGTCATCTTTCCAACTTAGACATCTTGGACTAATTCTATTCAGAAATGGTGGTCAAGTGGAGCTGGCGACCGCCGGTGTAAGCTCTACATCGTCATGGGAAAGTCAGACCCAAGCAACCCCAATAAACATAAACAACAATCCGTCATCCTCGTCTCAGCAGATACCCCCGGCATCACCATTGAGCGTATGCTTTCTGTCATGGGCTTCGATGATGCCCCTCATGGCCACGGTCACATTACATTCAAGAATGTCCGTGTGCACAAGAGCAATATGGTCCTCGGAGAGGGTCGTGGCTTCGAAGTCGTTCAGGGACGTCTAGGACCTGGCCGTATTCATCATGCGATGAGATCCGTCGGCTCAGTAAGTAACCCCTTGAACACCCACCACCAAGTTTTTGGCTAATCTTGTGATCAACAGGCTGAGAGAGCCCTGGAATACTTCCTCGCCCGTCTGAACGATCCAGCCAAGAAACCCTTCGGCAAGCAATTGTTCGAACACGGCATCATGCTCGAACGTGTCGCTAGATCACGGATTGAAATCGATGCTTCACGTCTCGCAGTACTGAATGCTGCCATCAAGATCGATCAGTCGAACGCCAAGGACGCACTCAAGGAGATCTCGGAGGTCAAGGTTCAAGTTCCTCAAATGCTCTTGGACGTCCTTGACCGCGCCATCCAGGCCTACGGCGGCGCTGGTGTCTCTCAAGACACCCCTCTAGCTCAAATGTGGTCCTCAGGTCGAACCATGAGAATTGTGGACGGACCTGATGAAGTGCATATGCTTCAGTTGGGACGCAACGAGAACAAGAGAGGACCAAGCTTGTTGAAAAGGATTGAAGCACAAAAGGCGAAGACCCGAGAACTCCTCAAGTTCTACGGCCTGCAGGAAAAGGATGTGTTGGAGCTGAAGCGCGTTAGTCCTGGATCCAAATTGTAGATAGTTTCACTTGGTTTGTTGGTAGGTCCTCTCAGTGGTCTTTCAGGTCCAATGTCAAAATATGTTCCAAATTGCAAAGTGTGTCCATATTTACCATGCCTTCCTGGCATTCACGTTTTGTTTGCAACTCCACTTAGCATGCCAAAATGGGTTACATTCAGCCATTGCCATTACTCCGAGGAGGGAGAAATGGGAAATGCCCACCCGTGCTCTCCGTGTTTTGGCACATTCGGCTCTGACCGCCTCGTATGATCTCAAGGTTTTATGAAGGTTCGAATAAATTTCTTTTCTAATAGCCAGAAAGCGTCCATCCCGTAGTGTCTACAGTCTGAATTGAGAACAGTGCGTGAGCCAACTTGTCTTCCACCTACCATCCGTGCTATCCATGAATCTGGGGACGTTGGCTACTCTGCTGTTTTCCTGAACGAAACTAAAGTCCTTGATGGCGTCACCTGTGAAATGCCTTCAACTTCTCAACCAATCCCAACTACGCTCGTCAACCGAGATCTGAGAGAATTCTCCCTCGATCAACCTTATACTGGGGTAGATGCTTGTTCTTAGCTAATTTGACAGCTACAAGATTGTCCACCGCTGTTCTCGAGATCGCACAAACTCGCGGCGGTCTCGAAAGTCTAAATGTTGGAAGTGTTCGCTGCCCGGGCCACAACCAGGACTCGGAGCTCGTGCCAGGGCCCCTTAATTCTCATGGCAGCAAGGAAATCGCCCGTCTATAATTGGTCCACCAGAGGTACGTCAGCTAACATTATATTTGAGAACGACCGTTCCAGACCCAGCGATCGACAGTCGCCAAGGATAAAGCTGGCTGTCGATCCTGTAACGTCGAGCCCAAGCATTGTACGCACCTATTTCAGAATGGTGGTAAAGGACCCCGTACTTGGGATACATATTGAAGGGAACTACTTGCGGTTGGTCGATCACCATGTGCTACGCCATCATACTCTGCCGTGAATCGGGAGACCTCTCGGAACCGCAAGCCAAGACGTCATCGTATTTATCCCGGTAGAAGACCCGAAAAACGACCTAACCGGGTCTCGCCAGATATTGACCAAGGTGGGTAGGTAACGTCGAGCTATTGCGAACGAACTAGTACCCCCCAGTGGAGATCGAGGTACTCACCTAAGTCATTTGGATCATGAGCAATGAGACCTGGAGAACCTTTGGTCGAAGTATATTTATGGCGATAGTTGCTCGACACTGCTCGGAGGGACAGGCATGAGCACTAGAAACCAGTCTCGAACCAAAATCATGTACAATTGGATTTTAGTGTCTTCAAGTCCCAGAGCATAACGCAATGGCTTGAAGAAGAACACAGCGCAGCCAAGAAAGTACGTGATATCTGTCTCGTGTTAAGAACCGACGCATAAATTGAGCACCGGAGATCTGGGAGGGTGGGTAAATAGAAACTCTCGTCTCCCGTAGATGAAGGTCAGAGACGAAAGTTATTTGGACCCTAGGCAGTAGCAGTTTCGAGGAACCACTGGGCTGGAATGAGGCTCTGTTTCTTCCGGAGGGTTGTGCGATATGAGTGCGGATCTCGCGACTTTGGCAATTACGAGGAACAGACCATATGACAAAAGCCCTACTGAACGGTGGGGTTTCGGTAAACTCGAGTCTGTGGTCAGTGAGTTCGCAGAGCAAAGTATGTTTATACCGAACAAAAGCTAATCTGAGTCGTCGCGGTGCGTTGCTTGCTTTGCAATCAGTTTCGGGGAGGCCCCCATTGGCCTTTGCCCGATGTTGTAGCACTTCCTCAAAATTCGGTGATCCCAAAGGAGGTCGCTCGTGGGCCCAGATATACTTTCACAACTTAAGATCGTGAGAACGCGGAGCCGTTGTAAAAAAGAGCACGATGGTTTGAACACAGACTTAGGTATCTGGACTGGTTAATGCTTCAAGTTAGAGATGGATTCACTGCCTGCCAAGGGATCATCATGCTCGCATTGCAGCCTTGGTCAATCGCGGTGCACGGTACCCAGTCACATTAGTGGGCGCTACATTGCTGCTGAAAGAGAACTCAGAGTGGTGAGTCAGCCAATGCCGAAGTAGGTATGATTGCAAAGCCACCGCCACCAAGAAAGCTCCCCCGAGTTCGAAGTGGAAATGGAGAGCGCGAACTGGGAGACGAGCATTTCAGTTAAGCAAGGTGGAACCGCGCCCACGAAAAGGGCCGGCCAAAGGGGAACAGCGGCTCGCACCAGTCTGTCAAAACTCTGTCTGCAATCTTTCCCTGTTGAGCTGACGACTAATAATGAGGTACCTAAGTATTTTCAATTGTGGCACAATCGACAGGCATGGTTTTGAGCTGGCGTCCGAATTTGCAGACTTGTAGGGCGCCGCCAAAGTGGGTATGTTTCGCTCCCTTCACATGTCTGACCATCATCGGCTCGTCGGGACTTGACTGTTGGGCCCTTGATTTTTACCAGAGACAACGTTACGCTCCATCCTGCACTTGTCCTCAATAGACAGGTGATGGCACAGGATATCATTTCCCAATGGCATTGAACAAACTCTAAGGCTCTTACTTTTGCCCTGTTTCGAATAAAACCCACCTAGCACCTGCCCCATCGAACGTAATTCTCAAGGAGTATTGGTTAGATTTCTGGAAGCAGCTATCTTAAATGTGTGCTGGCTCTGCTGTACGTCGCCTGCATCGAAACAACGCAAGGCAACATTCCCCAAGAACTGCCCTCTTTAAGTTCGGGTTCATGACCCCTGGAATCCCTAAGTCAACCTAGCTCATCAGGCCCAACCCTTGAAAACCCATGGTCGGAGGGGCTCAAATATTTGAATTTATCTCGTCAAGTTGGGCCAGTTTGCCATATACCTTAGCATATGCTACTGCGTGTCATTTCGGATTCCAGGGAGTACTCAATCTGTCGAATTTTTATTTATCAAACTCTTGACCGATCTTTGACCATTGTCCATATACCGCCTATTGCTTCTATTGTGTTGCTATACGTCGATTCCTTAACATCGGTAACGGCTGACCTTTTTACCACTCGACTGGGGTATGGGGGAGTCAACAACCGGCAGCCATGTCATCCGACGGCAGTGTACGAACCTCCAGCGCGGCCAAGTCCAAACAAGAAAGAATTCGCGATAACCAGAGGCGTAGTCGCGCTCGCCGCCAGGAATACCTGGCTGAGCTTGAAAGGCGATTGAGCGAGTGCAACATTACTTCTCGAGAGGCTGAATTGCAGCGAACTGCTATCGTGGATCTCCAATCTGAAAATTCTCGCCTGAGAGCATTACTTGATTTCGCAGGCGTGAGTCCTGAAGTCGTTGACAGTTTCGGTCGCGAAGCCAACCAACAAAACCGAACGTATCCACCGACAGCCTCGCTTCGACATTTAAAACCCAAATACGCTTCTCCAGACTTTGCCATAGGTCAAAGCAGCCTCACGGGATCATACCAGGAGCAAAGTCCTAGTCCGACTGTCCAACCTCCTACACAACTGGGGTATCCAACAGTTCGTAATACATCCGAGACCTACGCGATACTCCCAGATCAAGCCTCATACAGCGCCCTCGGGTCATCAACACCAGTTCCCAGAACACACCATCAACCTAGCAGTGCCCTACATTCAACTACCTATGAATGGCTCGATAATTCTAATACTGGGGGGATTCCCACACCCAATGAAGGCACCTTCAACAATTCATATCAAGCACCCCCAAGGGAAAATCATTTCTACGAGCCTCTCCATACTCTAAGTCCTCTCTCCAAAGCTATGCTGGATCGATATAGCCCTAATCCTGCCGAAATGGAGGAAATCAGAAGACGAATCTCAATGGCGTATGGACATCCTAAGGCATTGTCCCATGAATTTCAAGTCCATGATCATGTTCTTCTGCAGATTCTCAACGACATGAATGCAAAAGCTCCGGAACAATGAAACCCCTTTGCTTTTAGCATGTCATTCTTCCTAAAGTGGATCACGCTGGCCACGCCTTCCTCCTTCCATACCACTTCACCAGATAAACCAGGCCCAGTAAGACGGGTACCTCAATCAAGGGCCCCACAGTTGCCGCAAGAGCTTGATCACTGTCAACTCCAAATGTGCTGATGGCTACAGCAATTGCCAGCTCGAAGTTGTTACTTGCAGCCGTGAAGCTTTGGGTACAGGCCAAGCGGTACCCAAACCCCAGCTTTCGACTGATACATAGGATGGACATGAAGAGGACCACAAAATAGACGACTAGAGGCGCAGCGACCCGCACAACTGAAACAACTTGATGGACAACACGACGACCCTGTGATGCGAACAGGACGACGATGGTGAAGAGAAGACCAATGAGTGAAAGCGGCCCTATCCACTTCAAAAATGTCCGCTCGTACCAACCATTGCCTGCAAGTTTTCTCAGAGAAAACCTGGTAACAATAGCAGCACCAAGGGGAATGCCCAAGAAAACGCCAACACTCTTCGCGACGGGTGTGTACCCGACCTGAACACTTTGTGTGGATCCGCCGATGACTTTGACGAAGAGGAGGGCAAGTGGTGCGAACAATATCATCTGCAGGAGTGAATTTATGGCGACCAGAATTGCGCAATATTCGTTGTCGCCCCCAGCCAATCCTGTCCAGATCAAGACCATTGCGATACATCTTGCAATACCGACCAAGATCAGACCTTCGCGCAACGCAGGCTGATCAGGAAGAAACGCCCACGACAACCCGAGCTGCACAAATCAGCCGACTGATACCTATTGAAAGTGATACTGATACTCACCATCAAAAGAGGCGCAATGATCCAGTTGACAACAATGCTGAAGGCCACTTGGATCCACAATGCTCTGGTGCGGAACGAATGGTGCAAAGTCTCATATCGCACCTTGCAGAGGATCGGATACATCATGAGCAGTAATCCAACCGCTGAGTTCGGAGTCAAACACGCGCCCAAAGATATGAAGAGTTAGAGAACATACCGATGGGAATGGAAACTCCAACAAACTCGCCCCTCTGCAATGATGGCCCTGCACTCGCAACGAAGTTCCCCAAAAGAATGCCGATGGTCATTGCGAGGAAGATCCAGAGCGCGAGATACTGGTCCAAAACGCCCAAGCTCTTGAAGGAGGAAGAGTGCACGTCGCTTGTCGGCTGAGCCTGCTGATTCTCAACATCTTTACGGACGTCGGGTGGATGGCCTTCGGGTGCTAGAACTGCAGCTTTGTTCTCGACGACCATGTCGGAGCTTTAGAGAAATAGAAATACGGTAAACTCAGCGTGCAATATGACTAATTAGAAGGCAGGTAGATGGACTGAGAAATGTTAAACAGTCCATATAGATATGGTAACAAAACATAGAACTGATCATGCCTCTCAATATCTGGCGTAAATTTATTTTCCATGTCCTCCTTCTCGTGGGAGGAATGCGAAAAGCTCATGGCACCAATCAAACGCCTGGGGTGACACACCCACGTGCTCACGTCTATAATTTCTGCCCAGGGCAGTGAAAAAAGTGGGGTGCCGCTCAGTGCGCCAGTAACGTCAACACTTCGTCCAATCTTCCACTCTGTGTACGGATAGGAACATTTCATTATATCTATGATCTGGGAAGAAATAAGCTGCTGCGAAATGTCAAATTTCTTGCAGTGACACTCGCAAGACTTGCACATAGGTGGATGACGCTATCCCATGGATGGACGATGTCATTGTGCTGGTGTGATCCTTGTACAAGACTGGAGACCTTGCGACCCAGCAGGCTTTATGGTCCGACCACACTGGGCAACTAGATCTTTCTGACCATTAAACCTAAGGATTCCCATTGACAGAGAGTCTCTAATTGATGGTCTGGAGTCTGATGAATTCGATCGAAAATTTACATCCACCAGGTCCTTGCGCTGTCGTGGAGACCCGATCCGATGGTCGGGATGGCAATGTGCCCAACTCCCGACGAATACCGAAGAAAAAAGAGCTAGTGAGTCCTACCATGCATGTCACGATGCAATCCGCAGTAAGTGGATAGTGGCTGAGCGACCAAATGTCAAATATCCTGGCTGATCACCGTGATGAAGTTGAGAAGATGCAGGGTGATTGAGCCTTGAATGCAATTTCTCCTTCATGCCAAGCCTTTTTTACTTCAAGTGCTTGGCAGTAGCACATGCCAAGGCAGGCACTGTTCTTGGCGCATAGAATGCTGCCTGCGACTTGAAGTGGGCAGCCTCGATTCACTCAGGCCGGGGGACGATCATCTCGCACATGATAGCCCTTTCTGAACCAGGGTGTCTTGTGCCTGGATGTGAGACCTTTGTTCTCTCATTTATTTGACCACCTGGAACCCATAGAAAACTGCTTCTACAGGTTAGCATCGCACCTTCGTCAGGTTTCTGGCCAGTCTCTTTCACGAGCAGTGGTAGATCCTAGGAGTACTTGAGCGACGACCTAATCGATGAGAGTTGCAAAAAAACTCAAATAGTCGCTCTGAACTCGACATAATGGGTCTAGTATTGCCTACGGATCGTAGAGGCATCCCTTTGACAGTTTCCTTGCACAGCCTTTGATACTTATTCCCTTTACGCTCAACCACTTATGAAGATGACTACAGTTCATCTGGTCCTCATAATTGAGCTTTGAAACACAAGCTACCGATTACACCCAGCAGTATACACGGTTGTGCCCCAGCCATCGTAGACTTGACGACGGATGTTGTCAGTGGTGATCAGCTGTAGCCATTTTCCTGTCCATACAATCACCGACAAATCAAGAATTCAACTGGACAGCCTTCATATCCTCAACCTCTGGTGAGTCGACACTTTGTGACCATCATAATATCCATCTCCACCAGTGTAGCAGCATATGGCTAGCAATTGACAGGGAAATCCGCATTACCTCCGTCAGCTTTTTGAGATATCCTCATCGACTTAATCATTGCGTACATCCAGCCTGGAGAAAATATTCTAGAAGACTCCTACTGATGGCCCAATTCTCCCTGCTACTAAGCGCAATATGATAGGTGGTCTCAAAACCTGGCAGTATGCTGCTATTGGTACACTGGTAGCAACATGTGTTGCTCATGGGCGTGGTTGTAGAACAAGGCTCTAAAAAGATAGGGGCATGGACTTGGCATTAGGGGTCGAGAAACAACCATCACCTACAATTACTGGTGTGGTATGCTACGAATGAATTTTGACGCAAATGGGGTCATCGTATTGTGCTTTTTTTATAATTGACTGTTCAGCTGCTAGTTCTTACCGCGGACGCATTACAGTTGACGTGCTTGAAAGAAGACATGTAATCTCTGTCTAGCAATACCAACGTCTAACGCCTCCAAGAACACCCTGGGCTTGGTGACAACAACTCTTTATCAGTCCACGCGACGCTCCTCGGCC
Source organism: Exophiala bonariae (assembly GCF_035927105.1). Classification (NCBI taxonomy): domain Eukaryota; kingdom Fungi; phylum Ascomycota; class Eurotiomycetes; order Chaetothyriales; family Herpotrichiellaceae; genus Exophiala; species Exophiala bonariae. The sequence goes on along the minus strand of NW_027042477.1, from coordinate 1,052,570 downwards.
GACGGCTTTGTTCTCTCTCATCCCGTACAACGCCCCAGCGAAGCATCTATTCAATGCTCCAGGGCTCATCCGTATTACGAATGTACGGTGTCAGCTTTGCTATATCTTTTGATATTTCAGCCTTCACCCGACCATTGCCTAGAAATGCCCACGGATTTCTCGTGTTGTATCGGAACTGATAATGCTCCCACCGAACGAATTCGAGGCTTTTTAGGAAATGCAGATTCTTTGGGAGCGGTCAATCACAAAGGCCTGCTCACTTTGACGTGGAAAGAACTTACCGAACCTGCCCAGACTATCAATTTGCGTTCTGGAGTGTTGCTTTTGTACCAGCTATCGCTCGTCAGTCAGTAGTAGTATTCTCCATCTCAAATTGTTGGTGCTCACCTCTTGCAGTCCGCGTTCCACACTGAACACTTGTGCCACTCATCTATGTGTTCATAGAGGCTATCCACAGTCTCTGGTCTGACCTCTAGTGCTCGAATATTCTCATTCTGAATCCGACCGAAGCACTGAACAATGTAATTGACGCATGCCTCATGTGAGTTCAAGGCTGTGCCAGTTGCCCAACTACCTCGGAATCCGTTGATAGTGAAATAGTTCGGAAATTTGGGAACTGTCATTGACAAGTAAACACTGGGAATTCCTGTTCGGTCAAATTCTTCGCACATGTCAACGTCGCCAACTCCAAGGACTTTGAATGGTGGCTTGAAGGACACGTCAAACCCGGTTGCAGCGACAATTATGTCCACCTCGTGCATTTTACCTGTTGCATCTTCTAGTCCCTGGGCTGTGACTTGCTTGATCTCCTCATAGACCCGTGTGACATTGTTCTTCGTCAGAGCTTCCAAGTATCCTTCACCAGGAGTCATTCGACGACACCCAGGGGGCCACGTCGGGATCAGGTGTTGCTTGAGATCCTCATTGCCCGGCCCAATGCGACGAAGCATTTCTTCTCTCATCCCCTTCTGAGCCTGTTTCGATACCTTTGAGCCGGCGATAAAGACATCAAACATTGTGTTGAACCTACATTCCAGTTCTTTGCGATAGGCGAGAAACTCCTTTGGATTTTGGTTGAATCGATGAATCTCCTCACCAGTATACCCATGTTGCGGCCGGTCGTCTGTGTCGATGGTGGTTGCCTCTACGCTCGTGTCCTTGAGCATGTCTTCTGCTATAGGAGGTGATATCCATGTCACAGAGCGCATAAAAGTGACCAGTTGCTTCGCCTTGGGTTGAATTTGAGGTATGATTTGGATTGCAGATGATCCCGTTCCAATCACTGCGACCTTCTTGTCTTCATAGGAAATTTTTGGGTCCCAGTTCGCACTGTGCACAAGCGTACCTCTGAAGTCATGAAGACCCGGAATATCTGGCCACTTCCAGTTGTTCAACGTGCCCGTGGCGTTGATAAGTATATTCGCCCAATCCTTAACCTTGCCATCATTGGTTTCGATTTCAACTTCGTACATCCCCTTTTCCTCAATCCATTGTGCTGAACTTATCTTGTGATTGAGTTTAATGTACTGATTAAGTTTGTACTTCTCGGCAAAGTTCACAAAATACTGATGAATCTCCGCTGACCCAGCATAGAATTGAGACCAATTTGGATTCGGTTCGAACGGATACGTATAGACATGTGCTGGCCTAAGTATCATTAGCCCCGACTCCCCGAAAACATTATACGCCCATCAACTTACACATCACAAGCACACCCAGGGTACCGATTCTCATACCTAGGAATGCCGTCAGTTGGCTACTTTCAACGAACGAATAAGTCTGCGCACCAAGTGCCTCCAATTTCTGGGTTTCTGAAATGGTCAGCACACAGATCTAAGGCAATATCAAATAATCACCCACTTATCGTAAAGAACAAGGTCAAAGTTTTGACAATTCCGTTGAAACTTATACGCCACCATCAGACCAGCCGCTCCCGCTCCAATGCAGATAACCCTCATGTGTCGTGGTTGTGAGTGCCATTGCTCCTCGACCACATATCCTGCGTCGCCCATGTTTCGCGTCACTCAGTGGTTCACAGTGGTTATGCAGCTCGGCCTTGGTGATTCGTAGCACAGGAGATATAGAGCGTTGAAGGTTTGAAATTACCACCGGTCCTTGGTACAACGAAACTCTTTTCATATACTTTATATTCTTTCGTCCAATCCATATTCAGGCTGGCGGACATCATGGTCGGACATAGCTTAATCACCGCGAAGGAGTATTTCGCCGCCCGAGGGATATAGATTTCCGAGGTATAAAAAAGCGCTGTTCCCGTCAGGTGAGGCGATTGGACTAAGGCGAGTAGGTGTAGTTTATAGTTTATCAATATAGTGGCCTCAATGATGAAGTCTAAAATCTCTCCGTGAGTCAGTCACAATCCGGAAAGTCAGGTATGTTTTGGGCTTAGTTTGATAGACGATGGTTCCACCAATATCTCATTCCATGGCCATCCGTTATGTGGATACTATTTCAGGTACGTGATAAAGGCTGATGCTAGGGCTTATCAGCGAGATCAAGGTTTCGAGAAGTGAGCCTAGGCCCTAGCCATTGGTCTACTGTGGGGTGTCTGGTCGTCCGTTCTGCACTCAGAGTAAACTGGTTGTGTTCCAGACATCTCCCGTGTTTGAGCATGCTCGCAATCACGTTGTATCGAGCTGAGGTGCCGATTGAATGCCTAGATATGTATCAGCTACCGCGAATGCTGCCTTCACGCCATTCACGTGGAGTCTCCATTCTCTTCACGACTCGCATAACTATTTGTACACTCTAAAGCATTTGTGTGCGCTATTTCTGTATAGTCTGTGATATAGCACCTGAGAAAATAAAGACCACCTATGTTCTTCTACTTACCGGGTTAGGTGTAATCATGAAGCTGGGGAAAGAGATGATTGATGAACGGATTTGCACGCTGATAAGCACACTTCACTTTGAGGTCACACGTCTTGAAGTGATTCGGCATCTTAAATATTGGGCTATTTCATTTGCCTCTCCTCTCCTAGATGGTCGCAGTCTGCATTGCCTGTAATCAGCGGCTCTCCCCAATCTTCCCGGACCGAGGTTCTTGCCCGTTTGCAGCATACTGCTATCATACATGGGGTATTTCTTGTCTAGTAGACGTAGCGGAAACTATGGTTCTCGCCATCCGTTTCGTCAGTAAGCACTGGCAATATGCCTTGCTCGTCTTCCCCTGAGGCCGCTGATGGTGCACCATACAATTTGTCTCGTTGACGGTTCTCCCGCAGAATGAGTAGTAAGAGTATGATGGCAAATACTAAAGCCGCAACAAAGCAGCCAATGACGCCATTATAACCACTCTGTCTCGAACATTAGTCGTAGAATGCAATGAATCGTTTGCTGATAGACGTACGGTGTATTTCGGCGCATCTTTCAGCTGGAACGTGAATGGTCCCACAATATTACCGACACAATAGGATACGGTGAATAGAGCAGAAGAAACACTCTTCTTGGTGAATCCTGCGGTATTGGATGCAATCAATGACAGCGAGATAGTGAGCCCTGGAACGAAGGCGAAATAGCAAAGAAACCCGAACAATCGAATTCCCTTGCCACTGCACAATCGCACGATGATACTGCCCATCAAACTTTGGGACTGTCAGCAGTCATCAATTCGGAGGTTCCACAGAAATACTCACCTAATCGAACAAACTCCAATGAGCGTGAGGCATCGGATGTTCGGAATCTTGGTACAGAGGTACGAGGAGCTGAGGATGAAGAATGCGTGGACGCCTCCGATGGCAATGTTGAATAAATATGCCTCGAGTCTCGTGAAGCCGAAGCTAACTAGTATTATCGGATTGAACTATGATTTTATTCGTTAGGCAGCGGGCCTTGAGTCTGATTCAAGGGCAACTGATTGACTCACCGCATTGAGAGCACCATTGGTGATACTAAGGGCACAAGCGATCATCGCAGGGAGCCAGACTTTGACGTCAAGAAGTGCTTCCCTAGCTTGATACCATTTGAAGTGAGTATCCTTGAAACCCTGATGATTCGTGCGAATACGATTAATCGCCTGAGATTTCTGTGTCTTCGACAGAAAGCGGGCATTGCGTGGTGTATCTGGCAGAGCCCAGAGGAGAAAAGACGCCAAAACAATTGTCACAATCGCGAAGATTATGAACAACCACTGGTTTAAGAGGAATTTTCAGTCCTTGGTCAATCAAGAAAAATTGATAGGGTAGACTAACCTTCCAAGGGCCAATTCCGCCTTCGATGTGAGCTATTGCGTACGCGAGGAGTCCTCCACACATGACACCAACGGAGGTCCCTACGAACCAAGCTCCGTGTCGGAGAGGATGCTCCGCACGCTTATACCACATGCCAGTAATGAGACTAGACCCAGGAATGATAGCGGACTCTGCAGCTCCAAGAAGAAAACGAACCGCCATCAAACCTTCGAAGTTCTTACACGCTGCAGTGAGGCCAATGAGCAACGCCCAGGCGTACCTATGTACATGAGTATCATGTTCCATTGAAGACCTTAGAGCGGACAGATTTGAAACTTACAAAGTACCGACGATGAACTTTCCAACTGGTAGTCGGACCATGAGGTATGATGCCGCCCAGGTGAATGTGAATGCTCCAAAATAAAAGATGCTATTGGCCCAGGAGTATTCTGAGCTGGTAAGTTTCTGAAGTCATCGGTTAATGAAATATTCGCAGTATAGAGTATTGGGAACTTACAAGATCACTGATCAAGCCCATGATAGATGCCGAGCCCAGAGTGGACCTATCGAGATAGTTGAGGAAGGAGAGACTGGCCAGCATAGGCAACATGCTTGAGAAATTCAGCGTCTGGATAAGATCTTGCAACAGAGGTCGTGACTTACCACATATCGATACGCCTGAGCAATCGCTTCTCCTCAACTGCAGTCATAGCTTCGAGGCTGTCGCCATCCGCAACGGAATCAACGGGCACAAGATCTTCTTTCGTCTTGAAGCTTTGCTCCTTGAGCGATTCCACTGTGCGTTCTGTCATTGTAATCTAGTAGCAAATCCACTCAAATCCGTTTAACAAAATGTTGAGGAGCATTGTCGCGAAATATGGGCAATTGCCAATGTATATATAGGGATATTGATATCCCAATCTCATCACCAATGGTTTGGCCGCTAGTGACTGATCCGAGGTCCGTCGCTTAAGCTTTACATTTGATCAGTGGCTGGCCATCATACTGTGAGCAACTGCACATTAGTTTCCCCAGAACATGGAATCGCAAGGAGAAGGGATAATCTGGGCCTTGAAGCTAAGAATATGGAGACATGTTCGTGGCAAGAAAGATTCGACAGCACGAGCTAGATTACTACATCTAACTCAGCACCAAAGGGAGTAGAAGAGTGTCAATCGGCTTGGCGCCAAAGTCAACCATCCCCGAACAGGATCTGAATGTCCCAGAAGGGAGATGGACATTGCGGAGGTGGAGCCGGAAGCCGTCCAGTAGATTGCCCAGAGGCTCGCGCCTTCGTATCTCGATCACTTTACCTGAAATTCTGGTCAATGATAGAGGCGTTTTTCTATCTAGGAAGGCATGAGGGAAATGATAAGACCAGTCTACATCGGACGCAGATTTTTGTCCGATGAGACTGTGAGGCGGAACAGAGCCGTCATTAGAGAGTAAAACCAACGACGAGTTCAACGGAGGTATCTACAAAGCCCAGGGTCTATTCATAGCATACGGTTTGGCTGATCCATTCCCTCTGTTCGAGAGACGGCAATCTTACTTTCTCAGGCATACATTATCACTCCCCCAAAAGTAATATCAAAAGATGGCTGATTTGCGAACTCGTCGGGTTGTAACGGGTGAGACTGGCGGTCGTCAAGAGAAACCCGGATTAAACTGATACATGAGGCAGGCCACGACGCAGAAGGAAAGGCAGTCTTCCTACAAGATGATTCTCTGGTCTCTCTGAATCCCATGACAGGGAAACCGCCCGAGGGTAGCAATGCGGGCATCACAAACATTTACAGAACCCAAGGTGTCCCGCCTGACATCAATGCACCCTTTGTCGACTACTACGGAAAACTCATTCCTCTCGTCGACGAGTCTGGTATTTACTGTCGGATCTGCCACTTTCTTCCGGTGTCCAACCCAGACGAAGATACCCTGAACATAGAACATCGCACACAGAGCATAGACTTCGGAGTTGTCCTTGAAGGCGAGATTCAATTGACCCTTGATGATGGTGCGAAGAGAATGTTGCGGAAAGGCGACGTGGTGGTTCAGCAAGGCACGATGCACGTGAGACGTCCTCTCCATATCCTTCTACCTGGGTTGAAATGCTAAAGATCTTGCAGGACTGGAGCAATGTGTCGGATCGGGTTTGCAGTGTATTCTTTGTGCTCATCCCTTCGAACAAAGTCAAGGTGGAGAAGTCGGGCGAGCATCTTGAGGCTACCAAATGGCCTGGGACTGACTAGTTTACCAGTAGGCTATCCGGAGAGCCATAGATAGTTGCACTTAGTTGGGGACAGGCGTCCATGAGTTCATGCTCACCTGTGAAAGTTGAAATTTCTGACCTCCTGGCTCTCCCTTACGTCTACAGCCGCGGAATTGTGATATTTCTACTTAGAACTGACTACAGGGCATTAAAGGTGTATTAGTGCCGAAGATGGCCCATAGAAGAGTCGATAATTATTCTAGGACTTTTGAATTCTTGCATGCTGCTCTTGGTGGATCTATGTCAAGCTGGAGTTAGGATCGCACGTAGGACAACTTGTAACGCTTAGGTGTCATCTGGGTGACTGCCTAGGGACTGAATTCACATTGGTTCACCATTTCTGGAATACATTCAAAGTGCGTTGCGTGGATAACCATTACTATCTTCGAGTTAGGTCTTGATTTTGAGCTATAGTGTGCTGAAGCCATTGACGTCGTCTTTGACGATACCGTTCGTAGTGAACATATCCTTATTGCCCAGCTGTTTGCTCAACCAGCTTAAAATCACCTGATTGAGGAATGCAACGGCACCAACATGGCAATGAGCTTCTGCACCTTCTTGCACTGTAAATCTCCTGAGGAAGGCCTTATCACCCAACGCCTGTGCCGCCTGCCCTGGCTGGTCAACCTTGTCAAAGATGTCATTTTCCGCCCCAGCTATGAAAACTGGACAAGTGAACTTGTCCTCGATTCCCTTCAGAGTCATCTTCTTCGCCTGATCCATGAAACCGTAAAAGCTGGACATGAAGGCCCAAGAAGCCTGATTCAACAAGAACTTGAGATTGACGGATTTCTCCATGAGGTTCCGGATTCCATCATTGAACTTTTCTTCGTCACCCTGCTCATGAAACTGCATCACATCTGGCCCAATCAGTGAACCAATGCCGCTGTGCAAGTCGTAAATGCCGTCAATGAGGAGAACAGCAGCTAGACGGTGTTCGAAAGCGGCTGCACGCGCAGCGAGCCAACCACCAAGAGAGTTTCCGAGAAGAGCAATCTTGGTCTTGTCCACGAAAGCCAGGTTCTCCAAATGATCCATAATCGGAGTGACAACATCTTCCCAATTATAAATGAAACCAATCTGCTGACTTCGGCGGACAGAAGGTTGACCAGGACCTTCGTAGAGGATGACATTATAGCCTCTTTCCAACGCCTGGAGACCGTTCATGTGTAGCATTTCCTCCATGGAACCATCCAAACCATTCCCGATGATCAATGTGGGCCTAGGTTGATCGTCCAACGCACACCGAAAGAGGATGACAGGGACTTGAAATCCTTTCGCTTGAAGCGTGCTGCGTTCTGGTGGAATGTCCATCATGCTGCAACCTTTGTCGAACAGAGCAACCCATTTTTCGTAGACAGCAAGTGCTCTTGGATCCTCCTGCTCCGCCTGAAAGAAGAAGCCGCAGGCAAAGTGATAACGTGAGGCTCTCCAGTAGGCATCTCTCAAGGAAACTTTATCATATTCGTTCTCATCGATAGTGGTTTCGACCCATTCGGCAAGTTTGCGAAACTCAATATACCAGCTCTCGAAATCGCCAGGTATGAGCTTCTCACAAACATTAAGAACCTCGCTCACATCCGCTCCAAAGCCTCTCACTGAAGCTAAGATACGGAGGAGCTCGAAGTGAAAGTTTTTGTCCTCATTGAGCTGATGCATTTTATCGGACTTCACGAGGACTGATAGCACAGCATAAGGAAAACCAATTCCTGGTGGAAGGGAGGCGTCATATGGTGCATTTTGAACCTATCTCACACCTAGTCGGAGATAAGAGCAGAAGTAGAGTCTGATCTATTCCGCCTTGTTGGTAGAGTTGTGAGGTATGGGGTTTGAGGCGGCTTGCCCTGATGGGCATGCTTCCAATCTGGGATCTGAGTTTCCATTCTTGGTTGAGAGTCGCGAAGGCGGGAAAAATTTGGTGATAGATTTAAGTCCGATAAATTGGATTCTAGGCGGTGTTCGCTGCCTAAATACTGCTCGGTCTGAGCTAACTAACTACCTAGGTAGATTTACCTAACTTAGAGGAGACGGCAAGGGTTGACCTCCGAAACGCTACCTATCCTGACTGCCCTCTCCGCGGAATCTCCAGATCTAGCTCGGTAACTGTTTCTCCCCTCAACATTTTGACATTGTCTGTGATTTCTTGAGGGAGAGTAGAATTGGATGCTATTCTAATCGAGTGACTAGCTTTTTCCATTGTACCACTTTTTCTGGCCGACGAGCAGGGTGCCTACCAACCACTGCGTGCGATGGTCTCATCATTCACATTCATCACGACTGACCCCCGGCGAAAGGCGGCGCGGGAGGCCGTAAAGGTGCATGTTCTTCGTCTTCGTCGAAAGCCCCGCCAAAGGCAAGGCGGAAATAATAAACGTGGTCTTGGTGAGACCAGTCGTGGAGGTCAAATCCATCTGTGGGATTCAGGTGCTACACAAGCTATCGATCTCTCCCCTTTGGCGAGCGGGCTCCTCGGCTCCGGTTCATCTAGCCATTCAGAAAACCTGGAAACGACATTAGCAGAGACAAGAAATTGCTCTGCTGTCAACTTATCGAGCCCTACGTATCCCTTTGAGTCACAAGGTTTGTGCTCGTTTCCCTTCACTCGCATGCCAGAGCAATCGTCAGAGAGTGTGATCGTCCATTGCTGTAGGTATCGAAATGTTCCCATCTTGGTAACAACTCGCAGTGACTGATGAGCCTAGATCTCGAAGAGGACCCTGGATGTGGAATCACTCAAAGTTGGCTGCAATGTTTCCGGACAAGTGAAGCTTCTTTCAATGCCTTTCTAGCAGCATCGTCATTCCGGTTCTCGCACGAACGAGGTGTCAAGCCTCTGGCGGACGCTGCAGAGAAAGAGATTCAGGCATTACAAGCAATAGCTCAGCAGATCGATCTCTCGCCAGCTACGCCAACGGCTGGCACAATGCTTGCTGTAGCCCTCCTGGCGAATCTCCAGGAGTACCGAGGGGAAACGACAGTTGCCGTACGGCACTGGAAAGGATTAAAGTCGATGGTCGAGGTAGGTGGCGGATTGCATCGCCTTCGTACCTGGGAAGAGCTACATAACTTTCTATTTTGGCTTGATGTCTTGATTTGCAACCCTCTAGCTACCCCACTCGGACAGATCTCAACGGGAGATCTGTGTCTGGATGATCGCCCAAACACAGCGGAGCTTTTTACATTCCTGACTCGGGTTGGCCAGCATGCCAACTTTTCGCACCTGAACCAAGAAGCAAGCAGGGATGAGCCCTCTTCATCCATACTGCAGATACTGCTGCGATCAAGTGCCGATCGAAGTACATATGCCGTGAGAAAGTCATCGAGAGCTAAGCTTGCTTGCTTGATGTACTTCTCACTGCTGGAATTGCATTTCCGTCAGCCGCGAGCAAAGATTCCAATATACCAAGCCCTCGAACAGGAGGTGTACATGCGAGGTCAAAAACGCACCCTGTACTCGTTGGAATTGTTCTATGTCATTTTGTCTATGAGCAATCAAGACTCCCTGTGCCATCTGATATACGAGATGTCCCGGCTAATGAATGCGGCGAAGGAGTTGGAGCGCCACGACTACAATGTATGTGCTCGCCTACTGTCCGCATTCCTTGGGCATAGAAGTCCGTTTGAAGATGCTGGGGAAATCTTGAGTGACTGGCATGATCTTTCGCTAAGGATGTTGGCGAATGCTGATTGTCTGATGTCTCTCAGAGACGTGCCTTTGATAGAATGAATTAATGAATGATCTGATCAGGCCCTGATGCTTAAATAGGCGTGCTCTGTGACCCAACAACCACGGAGGCAGTCGAATCCTCAGCCTTGGCGCAGGCTAACTGCGTCCATAATAGTACTAGTGCTTTCTCCGGATAAAAGCTATCACCGAGGCAAGGCAAGTTCCAAGGGGCAGGAACCAATGCCGTCATTGTGCGGAGGAAGCGGCCCCCCAGACTCCAAGAGAGAGAGTGTCTTGTGATGCTTCAAAACCAACCAAGTCTGCGGTAGCATTGAAACTCGTCTATCCCCACAACTTGATCAGATGCTGTTGTGTTCTCCTCCTCTTCTCACTTCTGCTCTTGTTGACTCTGTATCACCCATGAGTGTTTGAATTCCATACCAGTCTTACTGCTGCTTCGTCTTCTCCTAGCAATCATGCGGCTGGTTTCCGCATTTGCACTCCTCACGGCAGTTCTCCCTGCTATCGTCGAATCCTCCCGATTAACTCCTCCGGTCCTCCCACTCATTGTTCGAAACCCTTACCTGAGCACCTGGTTACAGAATGCTCGAGACACTCCTTGGGAAAGATGGCCTATGTTCTGGACTGGTCAAGAAATTGGCTTCTCTGTCTTAGCCAGTCTTCCTGGAGAGCGAACTTCGTTTCCCCTGCTAGGAAGACCTCATGATTCCTTGCCCAGAGAGGATAACCAGTAGGTCTTGTTTGAACAATCTGTAGAATATCATCTGCTCACCATCTCTGCAGTTACTCCGTGGCTTACCCCATCTACAAAGGCGCCCAATACGATGCCTCTACCACAAACCTATCTTATTCCCTCCCACTGCCATCGTCATATGCTTCTTCCAAGCATGTCGAAATAACGCTATCATTCTTGTCTCCAATCACCCCCACTTCCACGCTGAGGCAAGCAATTCCCGCCAGCTATCTCACTGTGTCGGTTTCTGGGAACGTTGATGTCGATATCTATCTTGATGTTAATGGTCAATGGGTCAGTGGGGACCGGGGCAGTAAGATTGTGTGGGACATTGAGCATACTGCCCTGGATGAGAGGGTGCATGGTTTTAAGACGTGGGTGGTCCGACGTGAAGAGGAGCAACTCTTCACCGAGTATTTCGACCGTGCAGAATGGGGCAGTCTACATTTCTCTGCTCCTGCTGACACTCGCCACGAAGCCGGAACATCTGCAATCTTGAGGCAGCGATTTTCACGCACAGGAACACTACAGGACTCGGTTGATCGTCGATTCCGCTCCGTTATGGATGAAGAGCCGGTTTTCGCCTTTTCCAAGTCCTTCCAATTCAATGCCAGCTCCCATTCGGTACACCATGAGGAGGTCACTTTCACAATCGCTCATGTACAGGATCCCGTCGTTCAGTACGCTGCTGCTCGAGGCCTGACAATGATGAGACCTCTTTGGAGTTCCTACTTCGATACTATTACCAAATTGCTCACCTTTCACTATCTCGATTTCCACTCGGCCCAAAAGCTGGCCTCTGAGTACTCGGCCAAACTGGCTGTGGATGCCTACAAATCTGGAGCTGAAGACTACGTGGACATTGTTGCCCTGTCTGCCCGGCAGGTTCTCGGAGCAACGAGCTTTTCTGGGACACCGTCAGATCCTATTCTCTTCTTGAAAGAAATCTCGTCCAACGGCAATTTCCAGACCATCGATGTCATCTTCCCGAGCTTTCCCTTCTTTCTGTACACCAATCCCAGATGGTTAGGCTATCTACTTGAGCCTTTGATTGAACACATGCTGAGCGGACAGTACCCCAATAAATATGCCATGCATGACCTGGGAACCCATTTCCCCAACGCTACAGGCCACCCCGATGGTCGGGATGAATATATGCCCGTCGAAGAATGTGGAAATATTCTTATCATGGGCTTGGCACTGGCTAATGCGTTGCGTGACGGTGCAAACAAATCAGTCTCGGCGAGTTGGCAGCCGATGAGTAACGTACCTGGTCCCGACCTATCTGGACACAGTCTCTCCCCTCTTTCGGTTGGCACTTCCGATGACATGCTTTACATTGATAACGTCTGGGTTGGAAACCCCAAGAGTCTGAAGGACGCCCAGAAATGGGTTAGTAGAAGCTATCGCCTGTGGAAACAATGGACTAGCTATTTGGTAGAGTTTTCTTTACTGCCTCACAACCAACTCTCGACGGATGACTTTGCTGGATGGCTGGCCCTACAGACAAATCTGGCGTTGAAGGGTATCATTGGAATCAAGGCGATGGCTGAGTTGGCCGAGCTTACCGAGAACCATGAGGATGCCAAATTCTACAACAATGTGTCAGAGACATACATTGCTAAATGGGAAGAGTATGGTATCTCCCGCGACAAGACCCATGCCAAAGTTGCATACGATTGGTATGGATCTTGGACAACTACTTATAACCTGTACGCCGACAGCCTCCTCTGTTTCCATCTCGGATCGAATCATCACTCTAAACAGACAGTAAGCATTGGTGGGCGCTATGAACACCAGAAGCCGTTGAAACCCATCAAAGGTGATAAGGATGGGTTCGTGCCTAAGCACATCTACCAGCTTCAGAGTGATTGGTACTATGCTGTGCGACAAAAGTACGGATTGCCATTGGATTCACGACATCTCTATACCAAGACTGACTGGGAATTCTTTGCTATGGCGGTAGCAGCACCCAAGGTTCGTGCAGAGATTCTACAGTCTGTGGCAAAGTGGCTGAATGAAACATCAACGGATCGGCCATTCACGGATCTTCACACCACTGAGGGAACAGGCGGTTTCCCTGGGCCCAACTTCTTTGCTCGACCGGTTGTGGGTGGACACTTTGCCTTCTTGACCTTGGAGCAGGCCTGTGGTGGAAGAGCACAGGAAGGATTGAAGTTCCTGGACGACAGTGTAACGAAAGAGTTGGACGTGGACCAGATATTGGCAGCTGAAGCAGCTGAAGCAATTGAGGTCAAGGAATTGTAACGATTTGGAATGTGATCAGAATGTGGAGGCGAGAGGACTGTTGATATTGCTGTCGCTATGCTCTGCCTGCAAGCCTTTCAATGAATCAGTTATATATGCTATATCTTCGTCCTTTGCCACAAAATGATATCTCTGCCATGTCCTCGGCAGAATCAGGAACCTTGACTCGGTGGCCGAGATCCAGTGTAGCTAAAGGAATTAGGCTTCTTAGGCGGTGGAAAGTTGCTCGGGCTTCCCCAGCTTAACCAGCAGCGATGCCCAAGGGAGCCAAATTGAGACCCTAGGCGCGCTCAAGGTCCCCGCCAACTGACCCTTGAAACCCCCCACTTGACGTGCGTGCGGGTCGGCTCATGCGCGTTAGTGCCAGGAACATCTTCGGCATCTTCTACACTCCAACAACACGAAGCCTGGCCAGAACACGATCTCACGTCCCATCTCGTGTTCTGTGATGGTGCCCACTCTAATTTGAACGTGCACCGCGACTTGAGGGCATTCATGTCTGGCTTCCACTTCTTCTTTCTGTTTCGTCAACCAAGTCCTGGATTGATTCGATATCCTCTGTTTGGCGCGGATACTCGACAACTCACATCCTTCAGCAAACATACCGAATCGGTGATCAAGGTCAATCAATAGGTCTGTGACATCTGATGCCAGAAACACGCTTGGGTGTGGCTAACTGGAAATGTATTGTAGCACAGTCTTTTCAACCAAAGATGAATCCCCTCGTGTCGCCCGCCAGACGCATTCTGGGCCAAAAGGATCCGAACGCGCCTCTTCTATCACCATCTCCCAAGAAAACACAACACGCCCACCCCATCCCAAGTCCTGCCCGTGAGCGGAGTAATCTCAAGCGACCTATTTCTCCCAGTTCTTCTGTCCCCCCAAGCCCTCGAGCTGGCCAAAAGAGGAAGATTCAGGAAACCGAAGACGATCTTATGCTTGACTCCCAGAACAGTTCATTCAGTCACCATCCGCTATCTCAGATGACGGGCATGTGGAGCGATCGATCCTCCCAAGATGCGTCCAGTCCTCCTAGGTCGATGGAGCTTGCAAAATCCACACCTCATACAGCCTTAACCTCCTTTCAAGCCTCCCAAGAAGAGTCTCAAGGGATCGAGGCCCAATTTGTCATACACGATGAACCGAGCCAAAAAACACTAGACAAGATGGTACGAAGTGCCTTGACGAATACTCCGCTCTCTCACTGATACCCTATAGCATGCTGTCGCCCTGCCTCAGAGCACATCACAGTTGATCCCGCCGTTGCGACCTAATCTCAACAAGGAGGCGTCCCAGATCAGTCTGAGTCTGTCAAGTCTAATCGACTTTGAAAATGATGACGACGATGAAGAGGACAATATGGACTTCATCGCAGAAACATCATCCTTGCCAAAGCAAAGACCACAGACAGAAGCTGAGACTAGGAAGGAGATGATGCTGGAAGTGGGTTATTTGCCTTTCTGTGTTTTCAGTCAACACCAACTGACTTTAATTTATAGAAAGCCGAAACTCTTCGAACTCGACTCCAACTCGCCATTTTCAAAGTCCAAACCAACCAAGTCACCAAACCTTTTGCGCGTCTGAATGTGCCCAAGATTAAGTCGCCATCTCCAGAAGTTCGCATTCACTCATCCTCTCCCAGATCATCCTCCACCATCAAGGCGAGGTCACTATCACGCGAGGTCTTCAGCCCGGAAACCATAATTGCTCGAGCCCGCGCCCGTGCCGCAATGCAATCGAAGCCTGCGGTCAGACCTCTTTCACAGATCCCATTTCCGACAATTGTTCCGACAACATATACGGCAAGATTCGCCGAATCAGCCGTGCAGAACAAGTTTCATGAATCCAGCCAGGAAGGGAAACTCGACCTACCTAGTAGTCCTCCATCGTCGCAAGAGGGGCCTGATGAGCAAAATTTGCCTAGCACGGCCGAGGAATTACCAGCCACCGAACCAAAAACTCCTGTACAGCTGTCAAGTCCGGTGAGCAACGCAGACCGAGACTCAGATCATGGGTCCATCTCCATGATTGAGCGCAAAATATCGACCCAGCAACATCATCTTCGCGAGGGTGCTCTCACTAGTAGTGTCGTCAAAGGTCAGGCGGCGAACGGGTTGCTTGAACTGATGAGAGGAAATGCAGACGCTAAGAACGGAGTGGCCAAGTCTGGTGGTGTCGGTATGTGTGGTTTATGAGGGTGTGGTGATCCAACAAGGGGCCTAGATCACGATGTTGAAGGTGTTTTGGGTTCCCATAGCGACTAAAAGATGGAGATGGCCGGTATGTTCATATCGCGTCTATTCTCACTTCCCCCTGTCGCACATGCTGCATTGGTTTTTAATTTGCTATTTCAGAAGCCAATGATGGATCTTCCTTTGAGCTTGTCTGCAGTTTGATCTTCTATGCCGGAAGGAGGTATCTGTCTAAGACCCATCTTGATCATTATTCCTTAACCTCGTCAGCGCAAAAGACTCCGCCTTTCCCAGTAGTGGTGTCTCAGTAAGTCGAGCGCGGTGGCTTTCTGAACATCGGCCTCACCCTTGTTCGGCGCTAGGACAACGCCGATCCGTGGATCCCACTTAGTTGCCTGGACATGATTTGTGTCTCTTGCACGGCTGTCTCTGATCACGAAGCCGCTTTTGATAGATTGGTCTTGATATTCGGTGATGGCGTCAAAAAATCTCAGTCGGGCCGGTATAGCATCGACGGTTCAATCACTTGTTAACCAAAGTATTGACGCAGGCGTCCCCTGTATTTCAGCACATATCTCCTCTCCCTCACAAGGAACCTTATGGACAAGCACAACCGGACTCGTCGACCTGTCAGCCAATATACCCGTCGCGACGAAACATGTGTTCGGCATCGGGAGCATCACGAAGGTCTTCGTTACCGTTGTAATTATACAGCTCGTCGAGGAACAGAAGCTCCATCTAGACGACGCCGTTGGCGGTCTTCTCCCTCGAGAGATCTATGAGGGGATCGAGAACGCCCAAGAAGCTACCGTTGCAACGCTGCTGAGTCACACGGCTGGCGTCGAAAGCTGGGAAGACGATCCGATATGGATCGCGCATGGCAGAGGCAGGGAACTTGACCCTCACAGGATTTGGAGCAAGACGGAGACACTGGACTACGTCCGCCGACCGAATCTGTCAGGTCCCAAGCCTGGAAAGTTCTCCTACTCGAACACGAATTTTACCTTACTCGGCCTGATCGTGGAGACGATAACGAAGCAGACGGCAGAGAGCGAGATCCGGAGACGCATCCTCGAGCCCTTGGGCATGGAGAACACGTACCTGGAAGGGTTTGAGGAGCCTATAACTCAAAGTATCTCCCCGCGTCGCTACCATTGGAACACGGCCGAGTTTCGTTCCTCGGCGGGGATATGCCCCGACTTCTCACTGCCCCGGAGCGATCTAATTGACGCAACCGGCTCGAACCTCTCCGTCGAATGGACAGCTGGCGGCCTGGTCTCATCGCCTTCAGATCTGATTACGTTCGGCGTGGCCCTTCGCGATGGCAAGCTACTAAGCCCCTCGTCACTGGATGTCATGAAAGACTGACGGCCCGCACGGGAGTCGATGGAGATGGGTCATGGGCTATTCCGCATCGAAACTCCAACTAGCGGTGGTAGGTGGCTGGGCCATTTTGGCGGTGTCCTCGGGTTCTCGGCCGCTTGGTTGTGGAAGGAGGATGGTGATTGTGTGGTGTGTGTTTTGGGCAATGTTGGTTCCATGCATACTGGGAAAGTCCCTTCAGGCGCGGCTGAGCTCGTGGTGAAATCCGACTTTCTGAAGCTCGCAGGCGATCTGGCACGCTATGAGCGATAATGAGTTTCTGAAGTTTGAACCCGTCAGGATGTCTTTACATGCATTCTTCACCCCTAGCGAGCCCCTGATAGAGCCTTGTATCCTAGAATTCGACGAGGCTGCAGCCTGATGGGGTGTGCCAAGCCATGCGTGAATCATGCACATGCTTTGTCTTTATGATTCACCGTAATTTTCCGCCGCAGTTTGGGATTTGTAGAAAGCTTCCTGATTACAATCACGATCAGTCCACTTTACGACGTCGACTCCTCCAGCACATTCAATATCAAAATGTCGGGGCCCATACCCTCATATAGCCAAGCATGGCGACGAATCGTCGCACAGACGATGCGATCAGTTTCCAGGGACAGTCCAGTCAGACCATTTTCTACCGCATCATCCAGTCTGCGGAGACAGCCTCCATCGGCCCAATGCCTGCGGATTCGACAATTTTCCACCTCAGGTCCTCGATTCAAGGCAGGTGGTGGTGACAAGCTGTACAGTCGCACAGGTGTACGTATGGCCGTTCGCGGTACGTTCTTGCGCTCGCTCCTCTGACTATCATTGTAGCCATTCTCATTCAGATCAGCGGCTCTCTTCGTTGGAACCGGTGCAATCATGATTTTCTGTTTCCAGTATGAGAAGGCTCGACTGGAGCGGAAACGGATCGTTGAGATGAGCAAGGGCTATGGCAAACCCAAGGTTGGCGGTCCATTCACGTTGAAAGATGTGAATGGCAACGAAGTCACCGAGAAGGATCTCTTGGGGAAGTACAACTTGGTAAGGACTTCGTAGTGGATTGTTTGGCTATTGTGGATGAACTGACCGTGGGATTTAAGATCTACTTCGGATTTAGCCACTGCCCCGATATTTGTCCTGACGAGCTCGACAAGATGGGTGAAGCAATTGACATCATTCAACAGCGGGCACCCAACTCGTTACGTTCGATATTCATCTCCTGCGACCCCAACCGCGACACACCCGAAGTTTTGAAAGCCTATCTGAACGAATTTCATCCATCGATCATGGGACTCGCAGGAACATGGCTCCAGACCAAAGAGGTGTGCAAGCAATATCGAGTATATTTCTCCACACCACCCGAGCTCAAGCCTGGAGAGGAAGATTATCTGGTCGACCACAGCATATACTTTTACGTGATGGATCCCGAGGGTGATTTTGTGGAATGCATCGGCAGACAAGATACACCCGAGAGTGCTGCGGCCGTCGTACTTCAGCATGTCCGGGATTGGAATAAGGAGGGCAAACCTCTCGATACGACGCCTTTGCCATATCTCAGCACATACAAACCACCGACAACCACGACATGAAGAGACCATCAGATATTACTATCGACTTTTGTACAGAGTATAAGCATGAGCATGAGCATGGCGACGGTTGCATACATATTATGGGATTCGGATATACTCCACTTCTTAGATATCACTGTCCTTGTGTACTCGTATAATCAAGAATAAAAGAACAAACAATGTAACAACAGTCTACAAGAAGGAGAGTATCCGAGATTAGAACAAATCCCAGAAGCCACTTTGCGAATGAGGACCTGCAGGCAAGCAGCAGAGAACAAAAACCAAAAATCCCAGATCGCGATTGAATTAGGATCTGGCGCCGTCCCATATCGTGCATAAAGGTCACGACCAATCCCAACGCTTCCCAGCCACTTGAATTACATTGCTGGGGGATGAAGTTCTGCAACAGGCAGGCCACGGCTCTGAATCAGGACATGTCATATGCAGGGGACTGGCTAGACACAGAATTGCACCCATCTCCCCGGTATGAGTGGAATGGAAGGGGTCGAAATTCGTCGAAAGTGAGGCGGTGAATCCGTGGACGTGGCTCCAGTTGCGGTGCTTGGATGCTGGGATTTTTCGTGTTTTGGGGATTTTACGTTTCACTTTGTGCGGGATCTAAATACCAGGTACTTACCGCGGGGATGGGGGACTTGGGATGACATGGCATAATTAACATTGCGACGCGGGTGGGAGGCAAGTCGTTTGGAAGTGAGACCAGAGAATACTACCTAAGTACAACTACGAACGACCTAAGTATGAGTGATGCGTAGTTATACAGAATTCTCCTCCATTTGCAAATTGAATAAGGGTGTGCGAGTTCTTCAACGGCTCAAATCACTGAAAAAAGAATTGAGTGCATCACTCCCACACTGAGCCATCTTGTGTGTGGTTGAACCCTCCTCACATACAAGCGAGTCCTGCCAAGTAAGTCTTTGGTGACTTGCAGCAAACATCAAGTTGGGGAAGTGGGATGCTATCGTATCTGAGTCTGTCCTTTTCTCCCAGTGCGAGTACAGAAATGTGTGATAGCCGAATTGAATGACTGGCAAATGACGTAGGATTTTCGCTTAGCTAACGAGCCGAAGATAGCCACTGCATGGCTTTCAGTTTCTTTTTTTTTTTTGATTTCCATGCGGGAATGTCCTGTAAGCAATGTGCCAGAACATTTCACCGCGGATCAAGGTAGAGGCCTCAAAGGCATACATACAAAGACTCACATTCCCAGGAAACCCATCATAGGAGAAAATTCTTCGTACAGAGCCGGCCCTGCGTTCTTTGGCAACTCCGACGATTTCGTGTTATCGAAGGCTTTTAATTGTTGACATTTGGCCGGGCAATCGTCTGCGTAAAAGATCCAGATATGACTTCAGACACACCTGTTACTGAGAAAATGGCGAGGAATGGGGTGACCGAGGCCAGCACGTCGGCCACGAGCACTGCAAAGACTTCTAGATCTTCTGTTCTCGATCCCGCCAATTTTCCTCAGACACTCGAATCCCCCACAATCTACATATCACTCGTCTACGACCCCCTCGACATCCCAGCATATCTGAAATTCACCCGATCGGCCAAAGCCGGAGCGAACATACTCTTTCTGGGCACTACTCGTGATAACTTTGACCATCGACCAGTCTCTCGGTTGTCGTACTCGGCATATCCCTCCTTGGCATTGAAGTCACTGTACGCGATCGCCGAGGATGTGCAGAAAAAGCATGGACTGGAGAAAGTCGCCATCGTCCATCGCATGGGGGAGGTCAAGGTCGAAGAAGAGAGTATCGCCGTTGCCGTCAGTAGTGGGCATAGAGCTGCGGGCTGGAAAGGAGCCGAAGAGATCCTCGAACGCGTCAAAGCTCGAGCTGAGATCTGGAAGAAGGAATGGTTCGCGGATACGGGGGAGATGGAGGAGGGGGTTTGGCGTGCGAATAGAGATCGCGACGCCCAGGGGAATATCCTGGAGAAGTCGAATGCGTGAACTCATAGAACAAGGGATTTCTCTCGACCATGCCCTTCCCCCATGGTGCCTGTGGACCGCCTGATCGACTCTTTGGGGACATGGATCCATTGATACCCGACAATATTGGCCATTGCCGCCTTTTAACCCTCGGACCAACGAGGCTGAAAGCAACAGTGGTACCCACAACCACACGTGGCTTGGATTCTCTCTGCTTCAGAGTGCATATGAGCAGTAGTCTATGATGGAGTTACAGGGTATGACAAGATTGAGCCTGGGGAGCGACATGTGTCGTTGTGTCCCATTCCACAGAATATCTCCCCTCCCCTATACTGGATTCAATATGCTCGCGCCAGGGCATGAAGGACTTCTTGTTCGATCATTGCTGAGATCATTGCGCTACTGCTGGATTCTTTCTCTCCTCTACGACGTCTTACACGAGTCACTGCAAGTTGTGTCAATTGTTCAGACGACCTTGACAAGGAGAGAATCTCATGATCAGAGGGCAAGATCGGCTGACAATGAGCGATAACAAGAGTCTGAGCGACTGGAAAAGAGGCGATGGTGGTGACGACCGAGAGTCGAAGTACACATTGAACCAAGCATTATATTCCACCGTCGGAGTTGGGGCTGGTGCTGAGAGGGGGCAGTTCAAGACGAAACGGCAGTATTGAAGGGTGTCGACGTTATTGCTTATTTTTTTTAGGAACGTGGATGAATTGTATGAGACTCTTCTATCCTTTCATAAGTGACAATAAGAAGCCTGGGCCGCCTATTTGTCTGCGGTACATGATGGGGACATTGAACTCAGCTTAGCCAGCATATCAGAGAATTTCAAGCGAGCCACTCACTCCCACATAACAAGTGATTGTACTAATCTCTGCATTGCTGTACTCTTTCCTGTTCAGACAGGAGAAGATCGGCACTTCATGAACAGGCGGAAGGTTGATTTCAAGTCATACTCAGAAGGCAAAAGAGATAGACATTAGCAGTAGCTCGAAGGTCTTGGTCTTTGTACTTGAAGGACAGAGTCCTCTGGAAGGGGGCCCGTGCTAACAGACGAGGCTGAATGCGACAGTAAAAACACCACAGCTAACCAAGTGCTCAAGCCCAGCGCTCAGGTATCATCCCTGGAGGATCTGGTGAGTTGGCTCCCACGGGCGCGAGTACGGTACGTCCTATACCTACAACGTAGACAGGCTCTAATGGTATATCAATTGATAGATGCGAATCAATCCCTAAATCAGCTCTGGACAAAGTTCACTGGTCCATCTTGCCCCAAAGATGGCGCAGTTGGCGGGCACGTTGATTGACCACTCCTCTCCTACCTACCGTAATCAGGCTCTTTAGCATCGGTTTTTGTAATTCTTCGACTTGAGGTTTTGTTCTTGATATCTGGTGCAGTTACTGTAGCTGAGGGAGATGAAACTCTCCAGATGAGACTGCAACATTGCATCCTCGCGTAACTCCACTTGCGGGACGCTGTCGTAGCCTCCAAGCACCTGCAGGATGGTTAACAGGTTGTGGAGGTGTAAACACGGAATAATCGCAATCTCATTCAGGCTCAGCATTGATCAGGTCATATTTGCCGTCGCCACAAGCCCGGTACATAGCGCAAGGACAAATCCTCTTCACACATTGAACAAGCTTGCTCACTGGAACAAGATCAACACGGTCAATGGTTCGAACGTGGTGGATAGTG
This sequence comes from Exophiala bonariae, assembly GCF_035927105.1. Taxonomy (NCBI): domain Eukaryota; kingdom Fungi; phylum Ascomycota; class Eurotiomycetes; order Chaetothyriales; family Herpotrichiellaceae; genus Exophiala; species Exophiala bonariae. The sequence goes on along the minus strand of NW_027042477.1, from coordinate 1,030,659 downwards.
GGAACTCCAATAGATCGGAGTTCCCTTGGTGGTGGTAAAGGTGGCTACTTTAGGTCTCAACAACAGTGTGCGACAGATATGGGTTGACGGGTGCAAGGCTGATCGCACCCATCCCAGAAAAGGGGGTGAGCCTATCCAAACGCTGTCGCTATCACTTTGACGTTGCAAAAGGGATCGGTGGCATGAGCAAGCGCTGTACATTCATGACAGGTGAATGACCATACGGACAGACCCGTGACTTGTTGCCAAATTCGAAATTCAGGTGGCTGGGGAAGCGAGCTATTGCAAGCCCTCAAACGCCCATATTTATGCTCTGCTTCTGCAGGATGCGGGGTGCAAGTAACTAGCCTCCATCAAAGATTTGCCGCACCGTGCATAGCCATGCGAGCAGATCACCAAACTATCCCAGGGACTATTGAACCCAAGCTGGGGGAACTCAAAGTTGGGTTTCCGAAAGGACAATATTACCATACAGAAAGGGTGAGGGGTGACGTGTGTTCACGTTTGTATATGATAGCCACTTGCTGAAGAAGCCTTCCTGAGCAGGCAAATGTCACGAGCGAAAGGTTGCCTCATGCGAGCCTTCCGGGTTTGCCATTTGACAGTTGTTTCAAGGCTGCAAATCGAGTCTGCAATGAACTATCGAATGCAAGTCAAAACAGCACATTATTAGCGTCGTGTGCGTGGAAAGAAGCTCAAGAGGTGAGACAAGGTTGAATGAAAGTTTCTCCAACACGATACGTTGGGGTGTCTTCTTCGAAGCTTGGGCCCAGCCTTCGATTAATTTTCAAGGTTTGACCCCATTCTTCGTATTGATAGAGGAGTTCTTCTTGTCGACAACGGCGTTTGGTTCGAGACTGCCTGCAGACTGCAATAATGATCTGCTTTCCCTCGAGACTCGAGCTTATCACGCCCATCCGATAGTCAGTTTACAGCGGTGTATTCCGCACTGCGTACCCATGCGATCAAGGCGCGAATCAAATGGATCCTGACAAGCCCGGCTTGCGCCATCATTAGTGCCTTGCTAGACTCGGTCAAACGCTGCGCACTGCGCAGTTTCTCAGGCTATCGCGACAACGGTTGTCGAATGACTACCTTGAATAGGTAATCGCAGTTGAATACGAAGTAGCTGCAAACTCTGAGCGACTAGTGCGAAATGTCCATGTCGTTGCTTGCATGTTTTTCAGCTGTTAGCTTGAAGACTACTTAGTACGAATTGACTCATGGTGAGCGAAGCTCCTGCCTTACCTCTAGGAGCGACGAGTAGATAGAACTTAATTCTCCCTCGGAGCTTTTCTCATCCGCACCATCGTGAAACTACAGAGTGAAAGGGAGAAAAAAGCTTTGGTCAATAATCTATTCTGGATAGTACGAAGGTACTTAGTTCAGAGCTCTTTCAATGGATAGTGCTGAGGCATCCAGGAACAATGACGCTCATCCCGCAGCCATTAACGTCACCAGACAGGAAGGTCCAGTAAGGGAAACAAGAACCGCTTTCAACCCTAACGTTAAGCATTTCTCATCTCCTGTCAATCTTCATGCCGCAAGGGAATGTAGCCCAATTGTCGTGTGTCTAGAAGGCGGAAGCAGGAAAAGTTACTGCACGTCAGATGGGGTCGATATCCTGTTTCCCTCCCTCCTTCAGTCCATGAAATGAAAGTCCATGACAGCTTCAAATTCGGCTCACAGGGAAAAGGGCCGGAAAGCGAAGGGTTCTTGCATGTTCAAAGCTACAGACTTGGAAAGTTGGGTAGAACTTGCAGTAGGTTACGGAAAGCCAAGCTTCAGGTCGATAGGTTGAATGCACCTCTGACGCAGTCTGATCCTGGCAAGATCCCCGTTGAAAGCCGACGAATGGGCAGCTGAGGTCGAAGGGTTACAGCCCTATATGATCCTGCCCGCTTGCAGAGTCCAGTCCCACTGTGGTTTTTTGTTGCGTTGGCAAGCGACTCCTCCGTCCCTCGTTCTCGTAGCCCGTCAGGTCTGTCGATAGACGGAGTAGGCAGGTAGCTGAGCTGACTGGAACTCAATAGCCGACATTACTGTTTACAGCCTCTGATTTGTCTTGTGATATGATCTTGCACGAATTCTCACAAAGCCATCTGGTGTTCTCATCGCCGCGGTGGCGTGCTTAATTCTCTTACAATGAATAAGCCGGACTTATGAGTCTGTGAGTATGATGATGACATGCGATCTCAAAGGTTACTTGGCTAGGGATACCAGGTACGATTACAAAACACAATCCTGCGGGCTGCGGATGGAGCTCAATCATAGCGGACAGGGGTACGGTTCTTATTTGGCGGGGAAAAGGCCCAAAAATGAACCTTTTTTTAGAACCTATCGGAGAGACAATCAACCCACCTGGTGGTTCTTTGAGAAGGGGTCAAAAACTCCAGAGTGGCCGATGTGTCAACCCACGGAGCTGGGATCCCCTGCTTACCCGATTACGTTCTCTAGTCGACACGTACAAGACGTGGGCGTCACCATCGACGGCTGCCTACCTACCTCGTACTGTTTATACGAAGAATGTCGGTGTTGCTGTTACAGTCGATATGTGGTCTCAGCACGGCTGATCGGCTACGGTGCCTCGCATTCGCCGTGGGGTGTGCACGCACACGTCGCCCGACGATTCCGGAGTTTCAGGGAGGATACTGAGTATATCTATTCTTATTGAGATATGAGAACCCTATCACGAAATCCGAACATATGGTCCTGTCGCCACAAGGCCAGATTCTCTCCGCCCAATGGCAATTTAAGTTGAGCAAAAGGGATGGGCCGTAAGGGTTGGAACGGAAAGCATTATCGTAGATTCGTTCGTACTACGAGTACGTAGAGTGAAATAACACTCGGGAGCGTTGGTGAAAGAACGCCGTCGTTGCTGTTATCGCCAGTATCGATAGAGTGGATGTAGCGGCCAACCCTCAGAATGGGACTCTCCACAAAGTGCACGTTTCGGCGCCCATGCCGCAAGACCGGCGTGGAGGATTTGGGTTGATGGCGGTTTCACATGGCGTATTGAACCTCGTGACTGTTGAAATAGCGCGTGTCACCAAAAGACATTATTATTTTCGGACCTTGACGTTGTTGATATCTCCCGGCGTTTCCTCAAGCCCAAGATCATCTATACGGAGAATTGCGTTGTTGGTGTTGGAAAGTGAGACGATATGAGACTTGGCCTGATCAGCCAGAGCCAGATCTTGAGAGACTACGAACGTTTCAGGAGAAGCGAGAGCCAAAGTGCTTACGAATTGTGCAGTCGAATGCTGATCCACAAGTGGCTGATTCACACTGTCTACCACACCGGGGGCCGCGCTCGATGGTGAGGAGGACGGATAAAGGCACTTTCGGACATGGTTTGGTAGGCGCCAAGGTGACTAGGGCTTCATTCTTCGAGCCCTGAAAGAATGGATATGGTGATACGGAGAATAGGCCTGAATGTGTGCGTACCACCCTAACAAGCGAGTATCCGTATCCGTACAGGGCTGTCGAATATCGGCCAGTTGTAACACGTTGACCTCATTCGCATTCGCTGAGTGGAACGAGGGTTAGGATTCGGGACAATATCACAGCGCCAGCAACGATGGATCAAGACGGAGCCGTTCAGCCGCATGGCAAATGTCTGTGGATATCCATGTGGATTGGCATTATGGACGAATCTGGTCATTAGGGGTGCACGAGATGCAGATGAAATTTGCACTCTTCTCGAACAAGCTCACGAATCGATAATGGTAGCGTGTAAGCCTAAGATTCGAAGTCAGACACAAGAGGCGAAAGAGGACAAGCACAATCTCTTGCCGTTGATGTGCTGGAGCGGTTGGGGGGATTATCAGGGGCGCCAAGCCAGAGGTAAATTGGAGTCGTCGAAGCAAAGCAAACTCGAAGCTTGAAGGGGAGGGCATGTGCATTCGTGTGCATTTCGAAATTGGGAATATGATGATGGGAGAGGCTCGGGACGTTCTCATTCTTTGGCTCATAACATTACGAAGTACTTACCTTCTGGTGTTGTTTGTTATTATTGAAACTTGGACCAGCAAGGTTTCATGAGGATCAAGTGCAAGTGTCATTTCTTGTACGACCGACTCCGAGTCCTTCGATGGTGGTATCATCGATTCGGACATGAATTATGCTCCGTCAATCCTGTCAACAGGCAAGCTTGTTTTCTGGGGACCATTGATTAAAGGGGACAGGATTGGGTCAGGTGGTCCACCACTATTCCCAATACCGCCTGATGGCTTCCTGTGAGGCGCTTTTAGCCCGGTGGTCGGGCTACAAAGTCCGTGGAGGTGAGGAGTAGCATCCTGGTCCATGAGCTAGGATCAAGATTGCGGCGCAGGCTGAGGGAGTCCACTCAGAGGACTAGCGAGACACGCTACGGACTCAATTTAGAAACAATGCGATTCAAAGAAGCAGGGCGCCCTGGTCACATCTGGCTCGCCATCAAGGCTTAACCGGGGCTAGTGCCAATCAATACTCTCGAGAGAATGAGCTAGGTCGCGTCTAAGACTATTTTCAATACCAAGCTGCCTGTTTCATGTTGGTGCTTAGTACGAGTGAGGTACTAAGAGTTCAAGTCCTAACGGGCAGGTGCCAACAGCCCTGAGCCTTGTGTTGGGAAGAACGATTGTAACGGTACATGAATTAGAATAGGTACGGGGTACCACTCTTGTAAACTGTAATACAGTACCGACATGACCGTGCGGGCTGAACTCTCTCAGGCTGCTCATCTCCCTCTTCTTGCTGGCCTCTCCGGCATACCCATAACATCATGCTCTGATGGTATTCATATCATGCCGTTGCAGAATGAGACTCCGTGGCGAGCAAAGCCTCTTCTCACCACATGGTTCCTGCAGTCCGTACTCCGTTAACATGACACGGGGCCTTAATGAAGCCCAAGTCCCCAAGTGGTGACGCTAACGAACACGGACACCAGACCATGCCGGAAGGGTACTAAACACTAGACCCGAGGGGCCCGCCGTCCACAGCCTCAGCCCCGGCTGCCGGTGCCCAGTGTGCATCTTGCCAGGAGCAGTGCCAGACTCCCGTGGCCACTGGCCACAGGCCACAGCCCGAACTTGGGCTTGGGGGAGCTTTCTCTCTCTCGTCTTTGGTTCATCCCTCATCCCTAATCCTAATCCTCGTCGGTCATCCTGCGTGCGGATCTTCCAGCTCCCATGTCCTTTTACCGTGCCAAAGCCCTCCTCCTGTGCCTGCCCTTGGCCTGCCCTGCCCTCCTCCACCCACACCCCGTCCCGTCACCATCATCTATTCACATACACCCCGTGCTCCCTGTCTCTTCTCTTTCATCTAATCCACCTTCCCATCCATCTCTCTTGTTGTTGTAATAGCTTTTTCCCTCCCCTTCCCGTCCAACCCTCCACATTCGTTACATTCTTTTCCTCTTCAAACGCTCTGGCGGCTCCAACATCTTGGGACAGCTGGGAAGTCGCAAGTGGTTACGACTCCCACTCACGTCCACAGACTCCTTTACCAGCTTTGACCACTTCCCTAGCTGGCGACCATCGTAATACATACCATCACCACACCGCGTCTTCCACCATGGAAGACGATTCCAGGAGCAACGGCATGCTGCGTCCATTCTCACAGCCCGCCTTGAACTCCAGATTCCCCTCGTTACGGCGCCTGAACTCGACCGAACCCTACCGACATCGTTCGTTACCTGCCGAACCCTCCCCTGGCTCCGACCGTGCCAGCAGTGAGATTACCTTCGCTGTCCTCTATGACGATGGTCCAGACTATCACGTTGGCCAGTATGACGACCAAGGCTCCATGCGATCTCAACACAACCGACCCGATTCCATGGCCTCATATGCTCCTTCTTTCCGGACTCGAGACTCGAGACTGGTCAGTGACGACCACTACCTCGACCGCAACCAAGATTTCGTAGCAAATCAGAGGTTACTTGCCGAAGGCTATCTCAACAACAACGACTCCCTCTATGATCAGTCAGTCCCTCGTTATCCCACTCAGTCAGAAGAGACCTTGGCCATGAACACGCTTCACAACTCATATCCCCGGGATGAGAAGCGACCACTTACGCAGATGATGTCCCCTCCTCTTGAACGAAACCACTCCAAACACTCCCACGAGTCCTGGTGTACCTGCGAAGAAGACCATGGACACGGGCATGGTCCCACTCCCCTCCCCGTTCAGACTTCAACCGACAGGAAGGATCCTGCCAAGTTCGATCTTGAAGGTCAAAAAGGGCCAAAAGGCCCAGGAGGGCCAGGTGGTCCCGGTGGTCCAAAAGGTCCCGGCGGCCCAGGAGGCCCAGGAGGATGGAAGCCTCCTTCAGACCAATACGAGGTATGTGTTGAATCATTGTAAGAACTCAGGAATGCTGCTATTGACACGCTTGATAGGTCACATTCAACGGTCCAGACGACCCACTCAATCCCAAGAACTGGCCTTCAAAGAAGAAGTGGGCTGTCACGGCACTCACAGCCGCCTTCACCTTCTTATCGCCACTGGCATCTTCTATGGTTGCGCCCGCTATCCCCCAGATCATGCGCGACTTCGACATTCCCGCCACAAACAGAATCCAGGGACAGATTGTCCTCTCCATCTTTGTGTTGGCCTACGCCATCGGCCCCATGTTTTTGGGTCCTCTCTCCGAATTATATGGCCGTGTGGTGGTTCTACAACTTTCCAACGTGGTATTTCTTGCCTTCAACATCGCCTGTGGGTTTGCTCAAAGCAAAGAACAGCTTATGGCGTTCCGCTTCCTCTCTGGTCTTGGTGGCTCTGCACCCCTTGCCATTGGAGGCGGCGTACTGGGTGATTTGTTCAAACCTGAAGAGCGTGGCAAGGCAATGGGTCTCTACGCCATGGGTCCTCTGCTCGGCCCTGCTGTCGGCCCAATCGTGGGGGCTTGGGTTGCCGAGAAATCAACCTGGCGATGGATGTTTCACGCCTGTTCTATCACGACCCTTTTCATCCTGGTAGCAGGCTTCTGGAAATTGAGCGAGACTTATGCACCATACATTCTACACAAGAAAGCCAAGGCTATCCGCAAACAAACTGGCGATTCGCGCTACTGGGCTGATGGTGAGGGCGAGGTGAATCAACCCGTCTGGAAAAAGGTCGTCAAGACCATGGGTCGCGCTTTTTCAATGTTGTTCACTCAACCAATCGTCGTGGTCCTGGCCCTCTACATGGCTTTCTCATATGGTGTGCTTTATCTTGCTCTCTCCACGTTCCCCGATCTTTACAGAAACGTCTATGGCCAAGGTGTCGGCATCTCTGGCCTCAACTATATTTCTCTCGGTCTCGGCTTCTTCATCGGTGCACCTGTCTGTGGAAAGTCGAGCGACAAGATCTATCAGAAGCTCAAGAAAAAGGATCCTCGTGGCCAAGGTAAACCCGAGTATCGTATGCCCTTGGTCATTCCATTTTCCTTCTTGGTTCCAATCGGTCTGTTGACCTACGGCTGGTCTGCCCAAGCAAAAACACACTGGATTGTCCCCAACATTGGGTCTTTCATCTTCGGCATTGGTACGATTGCTGCCTTCCAGTGCGTAACTACCTATCTGGTTGACACCTATGCTCGTATGGCCGCCTCTGCAGTCGCTGCTGTCACTGTTCTCCGATCCCTTGCTGGATTTGGATTTCCTCTGTTTGCTCCATTCATGTACGATGCTCTGGACTTCGGCTGGGGCAACACGGTATTGGCTATTGCTGCCATTGGTATCGGTGTTCCTACGCCAATCCTCCTGTGGATGTTCGGTGAGAAGCTCCGAAAGAGAAGTTCGCTGGCCTCGAAGGGTCCGCCAGGTGGTCCAGGCGGTCCAGGCGGTCCTGGAGGTCCTGGAGGTCCAGGCGGCAAAGGTCCAGGTGGCCCCGGAGGCCCAGGAGGTAAAGGTCCAGGTGGTCCAGGTGGCCCGCCAGGTGGTCCTGGAGGAAAACCAGGATTTGGACCTGATGGCACCCCAATGGGACCTCCTCCACCATTCCCAGGTGGCCCAAGCAGAGGTCCTGGCCCACGATAAATGGTGCTTTGATGCATCATGTGAACGACCACCATCAGCAATACACTAATATAATCTCATCATGTTCATCACCCTGTATCTATGTCACATGTCCAATTTCACTATGTTATCATGGTATGAGCGGGAACGGCGTTTCTGGTTTCGAAAAGGCATTGGGATGGTTTAAGTTGCGCAAGAGCGCAGTGTCTGGGCCATACACATTCTGAACGAATCTTTTGTGTCGGATCTTTTTTTTGAATATGGAGAGAGAGTCTCGAAGTTGGTGGTGGTGGTTGAACCCCAATGGAATCGACGAAAGAACGAAGGGATGGGAGACGGAATCTTTTTGACTATTTGTTTTCTTTTCTGTCGACAAAATTCAGCAAATCAAACAGACTCAGCCGCTCCAAGTCGGGCAGAAGGCCAAGTTCAGCCAGATGAAAAAGAAATGTTGCATGATCAATCGGGGTTCTTCTACTATGCTATCTATCGAGTCAATCAATAAAATTAATGTGTGACAGTCTATTTGCAAGTCCGCTGGCTATCTGACATGCACATGATTCACTGTCTCTCGCGTTGGTAGCCTCAAATCATGTGAAGGTTTTCTGTATGCGGTCAACAGGACGCGCCACCAAGACACGTAGCTATCTCCGTTTTGAGGTCCATACTTAATTCACCGCTCGCGACATTTCATAGACGTCACTCGAGCACATTAGAGGTAACAGTCAAGTGCACTGGCTTCACAATCACCAACGCATCTTTCTGATTGTGGCAACAGATCAAACAAGTTATCGCCAATCTCGCATACAATTTCACAATGTTCCAGATCCCTGGAACAGGGAACTGCGAGAAAAGCCTAGCGAGGAGCGAAAATGCAAAGCGATTTGACGGCGCAAGTTCAGATTCGCAAAGTACAAGGTACGAAGTAGGTGCGGACATCCGCATCTTCTTCTGAGAATCCTATAGTTCAAAGAAACAAACCCCCTCGGCTGTCCTTGGAACAAACAAACGTGTGGACTGTGTGAGATGGGATGCCCAGTCAGCTTAGTCGTTGTAATGTGATGACATGCAGGCAAAGGCCCAGTCAGATATGTTTACAGATGGCAGGAATGCCATTCGAGGGGAGGAGGGGACTCAAAATAGATGGGGCTGCTGCTTGGATAGAAACAAACAATCAATCAATCAATCATCATGTGGCCTTCCTCGTTGTCGACTCTGAACTTATCGTTACTAATCGCTGAGGCTTGGAATATCAAGGTATGATGGCCATTTGGCAGTCGAGACTCCGCCAGACGTGTCGCGGTGATGAGTCCTTCAGGACTGGTATTCTTCGGGGCCTGGTGAGATGTACAGACGAAGTATGAGAGATCTCTCGATTTCACAAGTCTGATCCTGGTGCCGAGCCGTGCATCATGGTGCAGCGATCCAGCGTTTGGTAGTCTGTAGACGAGGAATAGTTAGTCCTCGGTTTGCCCGTTGACAGCGACCCTGGACAGCCTTGCATCGTAAGGCAGATTTGTCGATTATTGGCACCTGCCTACAGCCTACAGTATGTCCCATGTGGACGAGGTGTTGGCGTATTATCTGCCAGACGAACCCTGATGTCGTGATATCGGCATGTTCCAGGCCCAAGGACTGGTTCTTGCAAGGTTCTTTCCTTGATGGGTATCTTGCACAAACTTCGCCGAGTGTTGGGGGCGGAACTTGTAGGAGGGGGCGGAAAGGATTCGTTATCGACGGGGCGGTTTCGAGCCTCCCCCAGCCTTGGTTGGCTGGGGATTTGTCTTCATGTCGCTCTATTCCGTACGAGTGAGTAAGAGTACGGGTGCTCGCTGCATATGAAACGCATGGAATAATACTAAGCGTGATTTGCTCATTTGTAGACCTTGTTTGCCCAGCGAGGGTATCGTATCTACTCGTAGGTATGTAAGTACCTTGTATGTTTGAGCTGCATCAAGTCCTTGGCTAAATGCGCGCGGTAGCCAGAGCATGCGAATACGAAGTGCCTGCGGCGAAGTGGAACCAGCTTTAAGAAAAGTCCGCTTCGTTTCATCTTTCTTGCCTACGGTGTTTGCCGAGATTTGATTACCACGCGCGCGTAGACTATGAATTTATTATCCAGCGCGACGAACAATTTAATTCGATCCCCGAAGGAGAGCGGAGCTTCGGAGAAAAAAAGGAAACGAAAAAGGAATGTCTGGTCAGGGGGTAGGCAGCCTTGTGGAGTTCCCAACATTTTGGATCTTCACAGAGATAATTGTTTTCAACATTACATTCTCTCGATAATAAATACAATTATGTTACGTTTGAGTTGCTATTCATCTCTGCTTGGTACTTAGATGGCCATGGCAGGCAATAAATTCTGAGCTGCTATTCGAGAGTGCTCAGTGTGCGTACCTGAGCAAAGTACGCTTGCATTCATGCGTTTCTGTTCGGATCTAGGCATTATGCGTGCCTGATGACAGTAAGTCTCCAATTCTGAAATCCGATATCACCTGAATGGCAACAGCCATCATGATGATCAATGCCCAACAGTGTTGACGACTTGGCGACCTGAAATCTTCCTCATGATGTAGCCTCGCCTACCGAGCGACTCATGACACCTGACATTTGAATTTGACGGGTGTTGAACCTGCGCAGCGAAGTCTTCACGCGGTCAAAGTTCCCTTGTACTCATCGCATGATAGGTTGACCTAGCGTGGGTTTGCGACCGATGAATCTACCTCAGCGAGGCACACTCAAGCCCGGTCCGTTCTAAACAGGTACTTGCCAATGGAACCAAAGCCTAGCGCGTAATTGCAGTATTATAAAACGCCTGAGTTCATGGCAAAGTGCCTCAAGCGTACGGTCAAATTTATGGATGGCACAGGATTCGGCGAATAAAATCCAACCAAGCATCAGGAAGTGTGGTGCAAGGAAAGTGGCTCCCAGAACGACCTGAGCAATCGCCATGCAATAGAGGAGTGACCGCAACTTACCAAATTCCCATAATACTTCGCCGAATAGCAAAACACCAAGCGAGAAGAACTGTGGCATTTGTGCTGCGTCATAAGCGAGCATGACCTTGCAGAAGAGCCATGCAGCAAACAAGATCCAGAGGTGGCCGAAAGCGTCCGTCAAGAACAAGTCAGGACGAAACTTGAATTTAGCAAGAGTCCAGGATCCAACCCGGGCCACGGAGACCAGCTCTGGCCAAACAATCTTCTCTGAACCTGGGAAGGGGAAGGAACCGAGGTATGTTCTGAGGGCATCGCCGAACTGGCTTACATGCCACTGATACTCGGCTGGTGTGAGATATGGCACTGCCAAAGCGAGGTTTAGAACGGCGAAAACACTAATAGATAGTGTAACCCATTGCACAATGAAGCGCCAAAGGATATTTAAGAAGCATTTGAAACACATCTTTTCTGCGTTTTCCTCGGGGGCAATTAGGTCGAAGGTTGATTTGTTCGAAGGTGTGTTATAGGGAGGGGGGAGAGAGAGAGAATAAGTGGCAATGGAGATCCAGTGATATTTATCAATTCCAGAGAACTCGTCTGAGGCAGCTACTGCTATCGAGTTGGCGGAGTTTCTCAGGCAGTGAATAGAATGGAGACACAGTATCATATTCGATAATGAAGTTCGATGAACAATGCTCTCTTTCAGGTTTCAACAAAGAGACCAGCCTCTGCCTCACAGAGTGACAAAGAATTGACATCGAGTGACCAATGATCTTGCCTTAGGGAACCCTGAAAGCTTGTAACGCGCAAAGTCTTTGGTTCTAGTGCAACTGGCGCTGTTCTTTTGGATATTCCTTGTTCGAGGTAGATAATGCGGCGGGGATTAAAGACGTGGAATCCGGGTCACATCGATAATTTTCGAAATACTCGTAGAGATGCACGTATCCTTCGCATTGTTGGAAAAGGTTGTCGTACAGCTCACAGGCAGGAACCCCTTCGGCCATGAGGAGTCGAATTCCCTTGCCCCAGGAATGGTTCAGATACTCGGTCATTAGCTGGCGAGGGGATGTTGCAGCCAGTATAACTCCCGCTCCATCTAGACGGCGCGTGACGCATTTCCTTTTGTCGTTGTGGCACTTTCGCCTCGTCCGATTAGGTTGATGGCATATTTCAAGCGCTGAGAACGATCTTCAGGCTTGGGCTCCTCGTCGTAATGACCGAAGCAGCCAGACAACCATCTGTCAGGTAGTTGCGATATCATAAAAGACCTAAGATCCGTTGGAGATGCGTTTATATTGAAAGCTGATAATTATTGTTGACCGTAATAACAATGTTAAGTCTCCTCACGTAGAAGATGGTCCATTTATATATATAGGATGTGAAGTTCTCCTGCGAGGATAGATCAGTATCAATCTAAAATCCCTAGATAGTATCGAGATAAAGGGGTTGCAATGAGAACTTACCTCTCAAATATCACCATCATCGACCTTCATACCATAGACATGATAGTAGACCATAGGGGAACCAAAAGCCACCAGCCCGATGAGAATTTCACCTACCATCACGATGATAGGAAGGTTATTGAGGATGAATGGATGCAGGGTCAATCTTTCGAAAGACCAAGCCATCTTGACGAACGTGTTTAATCGTTAGGTTTTCGAAAAGACCTTGAGGAGTCTGCGAAATAGTCCTATACTGGTTATTTTGAGAGAACCAGCCCACGTCCTGTCAAGAAGCTGTGTTGAAGAAACAAGTAAATTAGGATGAGCAGCAATATCAAGCTCATATATTTATCCTCATGCCTGAACCGCCGGCCCAAGGGTGTGTAGGGCATCTTCGATCGAACGATGAGCACTGGGAAAATGTTGATTGATGTATTCGGGAGGACAAAGAGCCGGACAATGAGAACGTGAGTCGCAATATTCAGCACGGACATGATGGGTATAACAAAGAATGGATGTTGACGGTGAAAGATCAGGAATGAAGTCGATGACATGTTGAGCCCTGCTTTATACACTCAAGGTATATGTAGTAGCGCGTACAAGAAGGGCGACTGTAGTTAGTCGCTTTTGCTAACAAAGAAGACCTAGCCAAGCACTGGCAATTGAGGCAGTGCTCCTCGACTTGAAAGCATGATCTAGGTTCATTGTTGAGACACGTTGATCGGGTTCATGGATCTGCTAATGAGTAGTCTCCAAAGCATGCGTGGATGATGACATATGAGTACAGTCTCGTTGCTAACATGAACCATCTCCGACTGTTCTGAATAGATCGGCAGAAATAGTGGTCATCGGATGGAGTTTGACAAGGGTGTCAATGCGCGATTGATACCCAAGGGCCAGGCATGTCTGCCGTGTGTCCTGCACCTGGATTGACCAAGCTGTCATGGGAAGCTGAAACAGACTGTGGGCAGAGATATCTCTAGATACCACGAATTGGTTGACTGCAGCATAATTCGTCTCAGGGGCCCGGAAATAAGGCTCCTTCAACAAAAACAAAAAAAAAACAGTGTTGTGCTCCACAAGTCGCTCGGTAAGAGCAGGTGTTCATCATTTGCTGGCTTGTACTGCATCTAAAACTCATTAGGCCGAGCCTTTACCTTTACCCTCACTTTGCAAAGCTTACCTATTGACACAATTGAGTGCTGGAGCGACTCACTATATGCCTCGCCCCTTGATCGATTTCTCAGATCTGTAATTTGTAAGGGTAAGTTAAAGGATTGTTGAATGCCCTTGGAAGTCAGGACCTTGCGAACGTTTTATCTCCTCGCTCGCTAGTTGCAGCGTAGTTCAGCCTAGATGACGCCGGCGTACGGTCATGAACAACAAAGATCAACGCATTCAATGCCGTGAAAATAGCGCATGTCTTTCTATTGCGGAGAATTATCCCCAGAGTTGATTGAGCTGAGTGTTTGGACGTAGTTATTAGTAACGTCATGAGGAGGCTGTAGCTGCTAGTGTCAACCCCTTTCAAACATCGGGACAAAACTGAAATCTGAATTCACAGGAATTGTTGATTGATGACTGATTTTGAGTATAGGTGGAGTCAATTGAAGTTCGCAGCTCTTTTCAATTCCCACTTTCTATGCTTGATTTATGTACAATGCAGAGAGCAACATTCTGGGTCCGCGTGCCATCTCCAGAGCAGTCCTCTCAAATTTCGTTCTCGTGAAATTGACCAATTCGATTCGAGAATTTATTTGGGTTTGGCGTCACCTTTGGCGTTAGGATTTCGGGGATCATTCTTGAACTCGTCCGCTGTTGCGTTGAAGGTTAGCAGTCCACACGGTCCAAAGGAGCTCTCTCAAAGCAAGAGGGTCAGGCGATCACTCACAGCCCATCATGGCGTTGGCGCCAGCATTGACTGCGTACAAGACAATTAGGCCTGCGGCGTAGAAAGGGATCATCGGCTCGGCTGTGAAGGGGTCAGTTGGCTTTTCCCATGAATAGTGATAGCGGTTCTGAACTGACCAACTTTGCCGGGGAACTTCTTGGGGATCCAGCTAGGCATTCTGACTTGATCTGGTTGAGGAATTGGTGATTTCGTGTTGGACTTGTCTATCAGGGTCGAGCTCTGCTTGAAGCTCCAAGTCTGCAGCGAGCTTTTGTCCGCTCTTGGCAAATTTGACGAGTTTGTTTTGCGCTTACATAAGACGCGTCTCTCCCTAAGGAGCGGGGAAATCGCAGCCTTGTTTACAACCTTCCCATAGTAAATCGTCGCAATCAAGTTGACGATAGCAGCATCCTCTCTTACACTCGAGATGGCGTCTCTAGGCCCTGCAGTCTCCTCATTGCGATCATCCCTATCACTCCTCGACTCTAGCATATCCATACTGGACGAAGGGGTGTCCGACTTCCCCCGCCTATGCAAAGTCCTCCAGACCCAACAACATTTCGAACTCCTGGCCGAACCAACACTTCGAGAAGCTCAACAGTCTTTGGTTGACGAGATCGTACCAGCCATCCACCAACTCGTCTCCACAGCTGAGAGGCACATTGATCAACTCGTACGAAAAGAGGAGAGCCTCAAAGCACGATCTGAACTCTTGAATGGGAGGTTAAATACCAGTAATAGCCGGAATTCGAGTTTCGGCGGTTCTACGCAGCCTAAACGGACTACGGAAAACACAACTTCCACAACTTTGAGTGAGTCGAAGCTGCTGGAGATGAAACGACTGCAGCAGAAGAAAGAGAGATTGCAGTATGCTATTGACAGGTTGGAGCTGCAGTGCAAACAGAGGGAGCGAGAGTTGAGGAAAAGCATGGCCTTTGTGAATGATTGAAATCATGGTGTATATGCCAGTTTTTATCACTGTTGGGTGCATGAAATCTCCGCGAGAGCAACTCTCTCATCACAGGCTTCTTGCTGTAATCAGAAATGCCAGTTTGCATGCCTCACAGACGGCGCTCTGCCGAAAGGGTCCCTCTCGCAACGGAATTCGTGAGGCCCAGCGAAGTCACCATTTCTATACACAACCCGATCGGTTCAGCCATTCGGTGTGCTGACTGGACTTCTTCGCACACCGGACTGCAATCGCGAGGAGCTATTCTGAACGAGAGTGTCTCAAGCGAGTGGCCTACACAGCATCAGAGGACCCTATCCACTACTGTGATTCCTCTTGCCCGATAGGAGATGACACCCTGGATGACACCCTGAACAAAGGTGGAGGTGGCAAACTCGAACGACATCCATGAAGGTGTCTATGGGCAGTCATGTCAGGCTGACCGGTTGTTATCAATGAAGCTTCCTAGGCTATTGAAATAGATTGGCGGCAGATCTCGAACCAACAATAGAAGTGAGGCAGACGGAACCCTGTCGCTCTCGCCATGAACTACAGCGACATGAAGAGTCCTTACAAATCAGTGCTATAACATTATTGATTTGTTGAGGTAGTCTGAACAAGAAGTAAATAAAAGAAATTTTGTCATTGAAGGAGGACGGCGTCTCGCTGTTGGCTACTGAATTTATTCCCATCCTCTTCATATCCGAACGCCCCCGTGATGTTCTATTGACATTTGGGACCACTCTTGATTCGGTCTATCAGATCTAGTTCGTTTATAACAGTTGCTGTGAATAAAGTGATGATTAACTCGCCTGCTAATTGGTGATGGTAGTAGAACAAGTACTTGTTAAGAAGCTCAGAGTCCGGAAGTTCTCTGGTAGAGATACTCGGAAAGCACTGTGAAAAATCGCCAAGTAAGAGTCAACAGTGGAACGTGAAGAAGAGAAACACCTGAGACCGAGTAGAAGGATCCCGAGCTGATTTGACTGCAGCCGAGTTCAGCCCAATCTCGTCAGACCCGATATTGGTCAATTACTGGCGGTAATCCTTATCGTTGAAAACTCACGCAAACCGAACTGATCTATGGTATGAGATCAACGATTTACATGAGTTGGCACAAGGGGTCGGGATCGGATCTCACAGTAGGGCCAGGGTCTGGTGGTGAAGGCAAAGCTCCAGGGATTCGGAGGACAGCGTCCTCGGTACCGGGATAGTGGGATGAGTTCTCGACTCCATATGATGCTGATAATGTACCATTTCCTGGTGAGCGATGTACTGGCAGCGAGGACTGCGATCTTGGTGGGTTACCTCTTCTCGAGATACGTGACCGGCCTCTCGACCGGCTTCGTCTATGGACTGACTTCTAGGCAGGGGGAATTTGCTGTTTCGTATTTGTAGCAGGATTATACACGTACAACTCGGTTGTATCGGGGTTGTGCATTTCTGGTGCAAACTTGCATAGGTTGATGTTGCAGCCGGTACCACGGGGGCAGAGATGGCCCAAGCAACACGTGGGATCCTGACAGAAGGATGTCCGACAACTGGAGCTTCTGGCTTTGTGTCTAAACGTGTCGAGTTGAATAGGACTCAGATTCTGTGAGTGGTCGAATTCGCATTTCGACCCATACGGACAGTATCCCTTGAGATAGAAATTGTTACATAGCTTGAGGTTCTGGTACAGGTGTTGCATATAGTCTTTGTCGATCTGAAGAGGTGTGTCGATCCGTTGCTCAAACCTATTGAGAATTATTGGAGGAAGTACAACCGGGCGTGATGATACAGGTCCGGAGGAACTTTGGGGTGTTGGTGGAGTGATTATTCCTGTACGGACTGTCGTTGGGGACGGTCGCTCTCTATTCGAGATGAGCTCTGGACCAGGGCGCTTGAGTCCTGTCATCACTGATGTTTGGCCAACAGGTAGTTGAATCTTGGACGATCTGAAAACTGCTGGGAAGGTCGTGTAACGAAAGCCTTGAGCAACCTTTCTGAGATCAAAGGGGAATGCAGGACCTTCAACAAGTGTAATCTTTTCATTGACCTCGTTTGGTCGGGAGAATTGGGAGAGGAAGCCTGCATAGCCACTATCGGCTGAGCCAGCGAATAGAATGTGTTGGCAATGTCGATTCCGGTAAAACAGCTCAAAGTTCGCTAAGCGAGCGTTAAATGGGTAGGTTGAATTGTGGCATCAGAGCTAAATACCTTTGATCTTGGTATCTGCTGCTTCCTTGTGGCTGCCTGCATCAACGAAATCTGAGAGTGGGTGGCTTCTGTTGAAACCGGCAATGAACTGATGGAACACGAGTTCGTCTGCAATAGTACGTGCTGCTTTGTATGTCCTCCATGAACCTAGGACATTGGCGAAGGCTCGAATTATAATGCGATCATCTGGATGATAGTTGGAGTTGAGTTTGTGGTAAGCTTCAACTGCGATTCGAAGATGTTTGCCTGCATCCTCGCCACCTATCATGCCTTTGGCAACAAAATCATCAACAAACTAAACTTATCAGTGCATTCTCGAGGAAGTGATCAATCAAAGAATCCGTAAGCTCATTTCTCACCGGTACACTGTCTGCATCCACGAGAACCAGAACAAAACGATCACCTTCCTAAACACATCAATCAGCCCAGATCAGAGATGAAAGGTGCAACAGCGGCGAGAATCACCACAACTGTTTCGATGATCCTTGTGGCATCAGATTGAGCTTGCAGCATTCTCTCGTAGTAAGTACGAGCAGTGTCTTGGGCCATGGAAAGTTCTCGTTTGACGGAATCATGTTGAGCGGTGAGTTGCTCGAATTGAGCCAACATGTCCTGGGCTTGTCAGCTTTGCCTAGGGAGTGAGAGAAGAGCCTACCTCGAGAAGGGCGCTCTTAGCAGCATCCTTTTGGACCACATCCTCCACCTTCATCCTAAAAGACGCCATCTTATGCTGGCAATTTGCAGCAAAGAGGATGACGAGATCGCAGCTTCGACATGGAGGTGGAACAAACCAGACCTCTGTGGGGAGGAAAGAAGTGAACGATCAGTGGATAACCTGGGTCTTTGGAAGTTGAAAGTGAAGTCACAGCGGATGTGAAGGTGGAAGGCACCCATGCCTTGGCAGTCCGCCGCTTTTACTCACGTGACGCCGCTTTGAACCACCCTTTTTCTTGAGAAGCGATGCTTCGATGCTCTCATCCTCTTCTCACCAAGCTCGACTGGGGTCAAATACTACCTGCTGCGGCGCCCCGCCGTCAAGCCTAGTCTCAATTAAATTTAAATGCCGGCGACGATTAGCTGCGTCCATCCAGACGCAGTGGTTTGGCTACAAGCACATCTGGGGAGATAGATACAAAGCATCTATTGAAATTCGAGAGTACATTCGAAGAGATCAACTCTATGCTTATACTGTCTGCAGAATTGGAGAGTCTCAAATATTCCTCTAACCAGTATGAGGAATGACACCCGCCCATTATCAGGGATGTTTTGCGCAACGGTTCAATCATGAAATGCTCAGCCTTACTTTTCATTTGGACTCGAGGCACCACAACCACACCACTACCAATTCGTATCACCAGGAGAGTGATTGCATTGTTCGAAAATCCGGTTGCCTCTTTCGCTCGACGGTCATCAAAATCTGCCACTACTATCAAACAATCTTCAGCACCCTTTATGAAGGAGCTGATCTGACAATTACTGTGTCGACGTGATGCATTTCCTCGCTAAACCAACAATTACTGCCTCGTCGGTCACATCTTGATCCCGCCATACACCGATGGCCCGCGACACAATCAGGATCTTCACAATGCAATGTCTGACAAGGACTCAAGCGGGCGATATAACGCAAAGCCTCCGTTTGCGCTGGAGTCAATGATCCCTCATGAGAGTGCATGCATGAGACATAGTTGCATCGCGTTAGAAAATGGCGGTTGCAGAGCTTCCTCGGTTTGAGACTGGTTACTAGTCCCTTATCTGGTCTTACATCTTTGTCCACACGATATCCGTCCTTATTCAGATAAATTTTCCTACCATCTGGGCGTTCAGGACCAGTAGAACCAGTCATATCTTTGGTAAGATCAACATCTGTTTGAGACTGGCCTGCGTGCTTCACAGTCGAAGCATAACTTGGGGAGGCATGACTTGGAGGTGGCGATCCTCGAGAACGACCAGCTGCCTCGTCCCGGAATGACAGTCGTCTGGTGTCAATCTTAGTCTCTCGAAAGATGGTCTTGAATTCAGTCTTTTCAAATTTGTCGGCCACTTCACTGAATTTGGTTGCGAAAGGCACTGATTCGACCAGAACTATTCTTGAGCATACTTGGGTGGTCAACGAAAATTGTCGGAAAAACCCAGCATAACTCGAGTCACCAGAGCCTGCGAACATTATATGTTTACAGTGTGTATTGTTGAAAAAGAGACACATTTCCTCTTCTACAGGTCAGCCAAGCTCGACAACTTCCTAGTGACAAACCTTTGACTTTACTGTCAGCTGCTTCCTTATCATCTCCTGCATCAATGAAGTGTGATAGTGCATGTTCTCGATTAAAGCCTTGCAGAAATTGTCGGACGACAACGGGGTCCGACATTATTTTCGAGTCCTGGTAAGTCTTTATCATGCCTGCGATATTGGCAAAGATATGGATAATAATCTTGGTGTCTAGCAGAAAATTGGGCTTTGGCTGAAAGTGTGAATAAACCGCGTTTCTCAAATCGCGTGCGGCATCGTGGCCACCAGGAGCTCCTCTCTTGATGTATTCGTCCAAAAACTATCCCACCAAGGTGAGGATTGAGCACATGCTTTAACGCTCCACACTCCATTAGATCTTACCTTGGTGATGTCGCCATCTACCAGCAGCAGAACAAAAGGGTCACAATCCTATGCTGGAATGAGCATTACGGTAGTTGCCGGAATGGATTGCGTACCATTGTCTTTTGGAGGTTATTGACATCTTGAGCCTTCACTTTCAGGTCTACCAGCTGCTTTTCACAGAGATATCGAGACAACTCCAGCTCCTGTTGGATTTTCTGTTTTTCCTCTTCTAGAGCTTTGAACTGGTCCACGAGAGCCTACTTCTGGATAAGTGGTAACCCGGAAAAATCGTTGTCTGTTCTGTTTACCTTAAATAAATCCGCCTTTTCTGCGTCATGTTGTTTGACCAGCTCAATTCTCTCAGAAAGGCTAGACATGTCGTGAAAGTGTTGAAGACGCATTCAAAGATCCCAAAGCGAGTTGTGAGACAAGACACCTCTTCGGAATGAAAAGCCTCGACGACACACAATGCTGAAGAAGTCAAAAGGAGCAGATCGAGCTGAACATTGACTATCAAATATCAATACAGCCTGCGCCCGCCGTTGAGGCAGTGCCTAAAGGTATGGCCAATCAAACAAAACCACGGATCAAGGGTCCCAATGAATAATGTTGTAGGCTGCACTACATACCAGCTACTTCTTACCTCAAGATCCGGCAGGCTCTGGCCTTTGAAGCTGCTAGATGTGATCACCCCATGCTGCCTGACAGCTATGCCTGCAGTTGCCCTGCTACGGCAACCTCAATGTGTCCCGTTGCACGCCCGACATAGCTCGTCACAGTATTATCGTTTTCCTCATTCGACTGCTACACGAGGCGGACTCCAATAACTGAACTAAATCGGGGCAACAACCCAGATATTGACCAGACCGGTTGACTGAAAGCTCCAACATGATTGGCTGGCTGTTCGCCAGGCCTGCCATGATGCCCAGCCCAACAAATTCACAGACTTCTCCAATACCAGTTCAGCCAGAAAGGCCTCGACATAAGTGAGGCTGCATCCGCACCAAATCACACAAGCTGCAACCTTGGGTTATCCTCCAATGTCTATGCCCCTACCCGAATCAATGGATCATACAAACACCAAGTCCTTTGCACGTAAGTCAGTCTCTGACGAACTTCAAGGTCCAGCTAGTATTCTCACTGGTGACTTTCGATGGGCTCCCTACCATTTACTACCCAAGAGCAGGTCGTTTAAGGGGCTGGGTCCACAACACTCCGAAGAATGTTGGGCATCAATCCGGGCAGAGAACCATGCAAGGCGTTAGCTCTCCCATGGTCCAGTGCCAAATCCGCGAAACGAGCAATGTAGCTCGTGATATTTGAACATTCGTGCCGAAGACTTCTTCATTTATTTCCTGCATCGAGGATTGATAAACCCAGATATCTTATTTGCTAATGCAGATATTATCAATGGAGGCATGCTTCAGTAGAATGTTAGAGAACATCGCCTGCAGGTGTGACTACTCTGCAAGTCTGGACTGTTCGGCATCCCTCAGTCATTCGAACTTCATTTAGTTTTGATATTGAGTCTGCCTCTGGATGCAACTCGGAATCTGGTCAACTGACGATGGCTGAGATTCAGGATCGAGTCTTGTGCATTTGGCCATTGATCTCTGGGAATTTCTCTCAGCGCAGGACGTTAGGGAGGCGCCCACCAGAGCTACCGATGCTCCGAGCTGGCCACTCGATGTCAAGTTGCGCTTGCCTTAGTATTCGATCCGACGCTCCTGGTTTCTCCCGGTGGTAGCTGCCCTGAAGGCATTCTCTAGGTCGTCGGACCTTAAGATTCTCATATGGCTTGGAGGGATGGCCAAGTTGTCTTATTTCTTTGCTCTCGTCCTTGTCACGATGGTGTCCAAGGTCTTCTGTCCACCTTTTGGGATCTTCTTGATTGCTTTTCTGGGCCTCTTGTTCTCATTCTCACTGTCGTCTCCCACATCTGCAAACTCACCTGCATCATCTTCAAATTCTGGATGATTACCATTTACGACCTTCGAACGCTTCGTCCCTCGTAGAATTGACCCACTTGCTTCCTCTTTTCTCTGCCCTTCTTTGTCATCGAAACCAAACAGCTTCTTCCACTCGCCAGAGAGAACTCGCTCATCATCACCATACAGACCGACATTATATGCCTCTTTGATCCGATCGAGACAAAATTGTCTGCGTTCATTAAAATCGAACATAGGTTTGGGGTACACTTTGGTACCCTTCTCCTCGATTTTTAGACCATCACCCTGTATGGCACAGCCCCACGCCTTCTGGTCTGCTATTGGAGCCTTGTGAGGCTCGTAAATGTATTTCTTGTCGAAGTTGGCCAATTCTGGAACGTATCGTCTCACAAAATGGCCCTCAGGGTCCCACTTCTTCCCAAATGCGATGGGCGAATACATCCGATAGAATTGGCTGAAAAAGGCTGTGCAACTCAACCACATCCAGTTTCCTGCGTTGCAGGCAATTTCGTGGTCAATGAGCCATTCTTCAAAGACCTCAGCTCCACGCTCCCAACTCACATAGCATCCACCTCTTGTCAAAAAACAAGCTACGGCATGTCTGCCCAGGTGATGAATCCAGCCTTCTAGTTTCAACTGCCGCATTAGGGCGTCGATCCAGGGAAATCCTGTTCTGCCTTCTTTCCACCTTCGAAAATATTCCTCAGCTTGCGGGTCGTCTACCAGATATGTTCCATCACTAACTGGCTTGCCGTCTTGATCGCCTTTGACGTAGTTCAATTGTAGGTGCCAGGGGATAAACCTTGCAACACTATTCCCAACAGCCTGGCCAAACTGAAAACCAATCTTCGCATGGGTGGCAAAGTACATGTCTCTGAATAACAGCTGACCCGGGAGGTTGACAGGCTCTCCGCTAACGTGCTTTTTCTCTTTTCGACGCTGCTCCAAAACATCCTGAACATCCCACCAGAATTTTCTAACAGACACGCTTCCGAAATGCATGTGTGGTGATAATAATGTCGTTGCTTGTGGTTCGAAATCGGTTGGAGCGGTCTTAGGCTTTTCGAAAGTGCCAATATAGTCCGAGTTCTCAATGTAAGACTTCAAAACTTCGAGACCAATAGTCTCGCCACCTTTGTGAGGAGAGGTAACATCGGCAGGATCAATACCCATTTCTTCAAGTGTAGGCACGCCGAAATCCTTTGCAGGACCCATGATGCCAGTCTCATACTGTGTATTCTTCTTCTGGCCCAAGGTCCTCTGCGGTAGATTGTAGTCCATGGCCTCGTTACTTCCTCCCTCATCTACCTTGTCAGCATCCAGATCTGAAAGATCCAATTCATGATCTTCAGGCGGATCAGGAAGCCTCAGCGGCGTCTCCAGAGGCTTCTGCGGAATGCCGTTGCCAATCTTTTTACTCGCATTCACCAATTGATTCATACTCATCGTCGGCTTCCCACCATTCATCCTGACCACCTCATCGCTATCGAACAGCGTGCGACCGCTCAAACTCACGACTTCGACGCCCAAGCCCTCGGCGATACTCGTGACCTCGTCGTCCCTGAGGCGCGCATACGCGTCCGTGTCCTTCTCAAACACCAAGACGTCGATCCTCCACCTCCGCAACAGCTCCGCCATGACCTTGCCCGGGGCGCGCCTGACGACATGCAGCTTCTGCCTCGGGTTCAGCGCCGCCAGCGACCCCGACACGTCGCGCATGCAGCTGACCAGGAAGTTCCACCGGTTCGCCGACCCGCGCTGCCGGTACACGTAGTGCGGGTCCCAGCACCACAGTGGCACCAACACCGACGGGTCAAGCGACAGCGCATGCGTCAACGCTGGGCTGTCGTGCAGCCGCAGATCGGTCCGGAACCAGTACAGCACCCGTGGCCCCTGCCCTTGCCCTTGCGCTGCGCCGCCGGTCGCCTTGGGCTTCTTGAACTTCGGTGGCATTTTTTTGCGTCTTAGATATGAGAGGTCGACAATGGTGTTTCAAAGGTGGAAGATTCAGTTTCAAAAGCTTCGGTATCTCTTGTCTCGCATAACGAGCTCCGCAACAGCGGCGTCAATCTGGTCGAAATAACTAGCTCGAGAGCTTCAAAAGATGATGTGGGGTGCGAGAAATCAAAGCGCCTGTTTTTTCTACGCCTCCTGCAATGCACAGTGAGCGCTCCGTTTTTCGACGAATCTTTGGGAAACTCAACATGTCTGTGTCTGTCACTGCGTTCAAAAAGCCAAGCTCCATATTTGCTCTAAACGGGGTTTGAGAGAAAATATCCATGACGACATTCTCACCCTACTTCCACCCCTTGTGCACTAAGCTTAAATTTAGAGTTTGAGATCTGATCTGGTCCGATCTCGCCGATCTGATTCATGTCTACGGAAATAGGTAAAGTTTTAAGCCATTGCAGTCGGGCCAGTGAGAGCTTCAGATTCTTTGGCAGTAAAAGTTATTGTATGATATCCCTCATCTATTCCGTTTGGAAATACTACTCACTAGCTAGCCGGGTTCTGTGCAAGATTCTTTTGCTCTCAGAAAATCGCAACAGGATGGTTCGATGAGGCGAACATACAAACACCTTTATTATTTTCCTTGGCTCAGCTCGCCTTTCAATACATAATTAGCATTGCTCTTCTTCATTATGGCAGCTTTGATTTTCCTCCGCTGTTCTGATTTCGGTTTCATATCTTCCTGGTCTCCAACAGTGGAGAAAAACCTTGCGTCCAGGACGTTAAAGATCATTTAACTTCGTCACTTCAACCCCAGGTCTTTGTTGACTGCGGCTGGCCGGTTTGCCATTGCGGCTGCCCATCTGAGATTTGGCTGACAGGGGCGCCGGTGGGGTATGTTGGCTGGCCGTCAGACTGCTGGCTGACCACAGGGGGTGGAGGCCCACCTGCTGATGCCGATGCTGACGCAGAAGGGTGAGGATAACCGCCTCCCGCGCTGGAGCTGTGCTGGGGTGGCGGCGAACCACCACCACCACCACCGGATGACCCACCGCTGGTCAGTGTGCCTGACAAAGGTAGGTTTCTGCTCGAGGCACCGACGAAGACAGTGGGGTTGGATACTTCAACCCAGTTTTGGACCGTTGTGTCCCAGACCGAGACATCGCGGCGAGTCAGGTCGGCGGAGAATGTGGCTGAAGCTCCTGGTGCGATGGTCAGGCGCTCAAAGCCACGGAGGACTTTGGGCGGCTCGCCATCTCCGAGAGAGAGATACAGCTGGGCAACTTCGTCACCAGTGACGGATCCAGTGTTGGTGATGGTGGCAGACACGGTGGCGACGATTTCATAGAGGAGAGGGTTGCCGCCTGGTGCGCCGCCTGCTGGGAGAATAGGTTGTGGGGAGCTGTCGGTGGCGCCGGCGGGCACGTACGATTCAGCTGGTGCACCGTAGTCTGGGTCGTCAGCGGAGGCCTCCAGGTCTGTGGAGTTGAGGAATGGATAGATATAGAGATATGGTCGATATGAGATCTCGTCATCAGGGAAGACATATTGTGACAAGTCGGTGCTGGCATTTCCGAGTACAGGAGCTGGACCAGTCGACCCACTGGATGGTGAGTAGGGTGCTGGGTTGCCTGGGGTGATGACAAGATTCGAGTATTCAAAGGTGGTGTAGCTCAGACCGAAGCCAAATTCGTAGATGGGATCGATTCCGTTGGCGTCAAGGTAGCGGTAGTCGATGAAAACTCCTTCAGAGAAATAGTCCTGCGGAGCGTCGAATTGGCCATTATTGGGCTCATAGATGACATCGGTTCCAAAATCTTCTCGATTGCGTGCGATAGTGAATGGCAGCTTTCCCCCAGGATTGACAAAGCCGTAGATGACGTCAAGGATGGCGTTGCCACTCTCTTGACCAGGTAGACCAGCCCAGATGATGGCTGTGACATTTTCATTGTCATACCATGCGGAGACATTGACAGGTCCGACGGTGTGAAGAACAACAATTGTGTTGGGATTATATGTAGTGACATTACCAATCAATCGGTCGGCGCCTTCCCAGAGTGATAAGTTGTTGCGGTCTCCGGTGTTGCCATCGATGGTGATGAAACCTTCTCCTGATTGGGCATTGGCGAAAACAATTGCAACATCAGCTTGTGAGGCGACACTCTTGATCTGACTATCTGCGTAGTTGTCGAGGATTGCAAAAACCTCGCTGTTAGTCTGTGTCAGGATATGTTGTTGGAGAGCCTGCTCTGGAGTGACGAGGTAGGGGAACTCTGAGGTACCACTACCGTATCCCATGGCCAAGGTTCCGTTGTTACAATTTCGGTTTGGACAACCATTCGCACCCCAAGGGTTGCTGCCCGCATCTTGGCCAAAGATTCCGACTTGTTTCTCTTTACCTGTGAGAGGAAGAGCTCCATTGTTTTTCAAAAGGACATTGGATTTGGCTCCAACTTCACGGATGATGCGAGCATGCTCACCACGAACACTAACATGTTGATTGATGAGATCAATTGGAGAATTGGTATCAATTGCATGGATGTGGCCATAGGTATCTTGGGTCCACTAGGAAATTTGTTAGTACATGCCAGTGAAATGGAGGCTTGCTGATACTTACAGCATTGAAGTTGGTTGGTGTATAGCTCGAGTCACGTCCTACGTAATAGTAGGCTGCCATGATTCTCACGGCCATATCATCTACGCGCCATTCAGGAACGGTGCCATTTAGAACTGCAATGGTGAGGTTCGTTCCCCAGAAAGTGTAACCCGAATCAAAAACTGTGTCACCAGGCATGGACATATCGAGTCCAGCGAAGGCGGTGCCAACTCCAGAGTGTTGAGCTTGCCAATCAGACATGACAAAACCTTGGAATCCGAGTTCATTTTTGAGAAGATGGTTGAGTGTGTATGAATTAGCACAGCCGTAAGAGTTGTTTATTTGCTGGTATGAGCACATGACTAGCATTCCGGTTAGTAGAGAACATGGGGAGTTTGTGACAGTGCTTACTAGAGCCAGTTCCCGCACGAACAGCATCGGCGAAGGGCCAAAGATAGAGCTCATGCATTGTCTTGTCATCAATATTCGAGCTCAAGGTGGCGGTGATGTTGAAGCCATAGCTGATGGATTCACCTACTTGGCGGAAATGCTCTTGTTCGTTGGCGATGTAATGCTTGGTGGTCGCGATCACACCAGCACTCTGAATGCCCTCCACAGTCGGAGCGATCAAAGCACCCGTGAGATATGGATCAGGGCTGAAACCTTCCTTTGACGGGAGTCAGTGCATCAAGTATGATATGAATTTGCGTCGTGGACTTACCCAATTTCTACCACCTTCTGGAGCGCGCCCAAGAGGACCACAGACAGGCCCTAGCACCGCATCAACACCTTTGTCTCTGCCCTCTTCGCCGATACCTTGGCCACGGAGGTAGGCAAGGTTTCGATCCCAAGTGGCAGCCACATTGACACCCCCGGGGAAAGCAGAAACGTAGTCGGCTAAGCAAGGTCAGCATTAATGGTACCTCGGAGAGCCTGACCCGCGATCATACCTAATCTGATTCCTAAGGGCGAGTCTTGCATACACAAGCTTGGGAATCCCAGACGCGGAATTGATCCTACATTTCCAACACATGGCCCAGATTCCCACCTGGCAGAGGGTCAGAGCCCTTGAAATGAAATGGAAACACATGCAAACTCACCCTACGCCGGTGGTCAGATTGACTTTCTCCATCAATGTGAGTTGGCTGACAAAAGCATGTGCTTTTTCGTAGGCGGTGCCCCAATCTCCCAGGCCAGAGCCCCATGGAGAAGGATAGCTTGGTGGTGAAGTCCATAGTGGACCATCGTAGTCGTTGTTAAAGGGTTGTGCTGCTTGTCTTCGGTAAATTGCCTCGGGAGATTCAACGGGCTGTTTTAGAACGCTTTGTAAGTAAGGGTTGGTGCCAAGTGTTGGGATGGTCGAATTCAAAAGAAGTAAAGCAGATAGTGGAAGCTGCATGGTTCCAAGAAAGGGATGATAATAATAAACTGCCCATTCAAGGCATTGGGGTTAAAGGGGAAATTCTGAAAGGGGGCGGCGTTGGAGAAATAAATCCTTACACTGGCTTCCACCTGGACGTGGGGAAGGACAGCCAAAGCCGCCACAACAGTGGTTTCGAACCACATTATAAAGAAACCGGATCAAGACCGACCAAGACCGATTGATGCAGAAATCTTTCCGCGTATTAGGCTGTAAGACTGCTCCAAAGGGGTAAGCGATAGGGCGATAGCAATATGGATAGACGGATTTGACCTTGAATACGAAGCCGTGGCTAAGCAGCCGTGGGCTAATTCCGCCAGTATTGGCTCCGTCGTCGGTGAGATGCTTGGTTAGAGCGACTTAGTTTCGGGGAGGCTCCGAGGTTGTCCCGGGCAGTCACGATCACGATATCGATAGCGATAGCGGGAGATCGGAGATCGGAAATGGAAGAAGTGAAGAAAAGAAAAGAAATGGTGAAACCAGCGAATTAATGGGGATATTTGAATTACTAGATGGAGCCCACGATGGTGACAGTGTGGATGTCACGAGTTACTGGGTGCTGAGGGAGTTGTTATGATGATGACGGATACTGCGAGGTAGCTACCTGGGTACCTAGTAGACATTGCTACCGTTTGTAGGTATGATATGCACCCTTGGACGGTCCACTGGAGCTCCGCGATTTGTTCACGGGCAACCTCACAGGCCTGTGCAAGCGTGGCTGGGGTATTGCCATCAATTGGGTGAGTTCTTGCGGGTGCCCGCGTATCATTGACTCGGTTGTTGCTCAAGTCAAGGCACAAAGTGTGTGTGAGGTTGCATTTGTGGTGGGAAGGTGGTACCTGGGATAGGGCCTGCCGTCCACTATTCAAGTGCCCTGAGTTTTTTCTTTCCTTTCGCATGACCAGATCTTCTCTTCAGTGCAGACCGAGCATGCAGTGCGTACATGTCGAGGAGCTTACCCCGCAACTTCTGGCCATTGTCACTCGAACGCTTATGGGATCCAAGATGTTGCATTTGCTCAAAGAGGCGCGGTGGGGGGAGTGTGCCAGTGCCTGTAGTACCTAAAATCAATCATGTCATCACCACATCCCTGTAAACTACGGTCCAGCTGGATGTTTCCTCATGTTGGTGGAACGACGCAACAGCGAAGGTGCCATCACGCGTGGTGATTCAAGGACTCGGGTGTATCCCAAATCGCATGCTCATAACTAAAAGGTCACAAGCTACTTCAGGACATTGCTCCGAGTTATGAAGCTTATCTATGTAGGTCCCTAACTTAGGTTCCAGTAGGCATTCCTGCACTTGATGTTCTTGTCGATCCAAAGCCCGAGGCGCCCCCAAGTCCGGAGTGATAGGCGGTACCTCCCCCTCCCTGGTAAGCGGTCCCTCGTACAAGCATTCTCGTCGCGGGGACCCTTGCTTCCCCACAGCGCCACTGACAGCACAACCACCGCTTCTTTCCTCTTTTCGATCAAGCTGGCTCCGATGTTTAACCCATTTGCTGGTCTTTCAAGCCATCCTTCTTCTCCCGGGTTTCCGCAGGCCTTCTCTAATTTCTTGGCCTCTGCCGGTACTTTCTGATCACGAAGTCTTGGGCGTACGGAACACCTTATGTGAACGGGGCGCCGAGACTTTGACGATTGTGTATCTACCCAAGGTAGCAATCACATTTCATTCATGGTATTCCTAATCTATGGATGCCGAGGTCTGGTGGTGACGAAGAGTCTGCCATCGATTGACACAAGTCCCTGCAGAATGTCCAGCCGGATAATGTCCAACATGTACCAAGGAATGGAGTTCCCAAGTTGACACGGTGATATGTCAGAATGCACAAAAATGATCCGCAGCCTCCCGGACGCCATGCCCTGCCCCTCAGCCGGAGGATTTGCACAAGCTAGCGGGCGTTTTGACTTCCTTTTCTGGGTCGGCTTGACTCTCTTCGCGGCTAATATCATACCGCCTCGGTGCAGCGGAGTACCGGAGCATTATGATCCCTTATGGTTGGGTATCCGACTACCGTCGTGGCAAGAAGAACATTCTATACTATGAACAGTTCACCTGAATACGAAGATGGCGTTGTGATGGAGTGCAACATCAATGACACCACCACAAATGTATATAGAACACTCGGCTGCACCTACCAGTCTCTTCCATGGGGAGTCTGTTGCTCACATGGGTCGCATGACGATTGCCGAGGAAAGCAGCAGTATGCACGTTTATTGCTGGATTGTAGCCATCCTTGCCCCTCAGTTCCACGAGTGCTGGTCCCTGTATCGCATGGACAGGGTTGCACAACGAGAGCCACCCATCATGTTAAAGCGTACTGTCCGAAAAAAGGAGGTGATGAACAAACACAATACTGCAAAGCCCTAACCCAGGGTATACCCGATCCCGCCAGGCGTTGCCGCCAGCGCGGAAACATCTCTATGTACGAATACATCTTTAATCAAGGACTAACACGTCGTGAAGAAACTGGTTGGATTGACACGGGAATCGGACCGGACCACATGTTCGATGTACTGGTCTCTCGTGGTATAGCCGTCGAGGGTAGCGTCCATCTTTTGATGTCGTCACAAATCACACTCTCCTCCTCCCACATAACTTGTGATGATATTTTCATTCTTCCTTTTCGTCAGGGCCACCATCCAAACCAGCAACCAGCTCATTGCCCAATAAGACCAACATGTATGTTGGAAAGATGAGCCAAAGACCGTTGGGCAAAATCCACAGCCAGAACAAATTCCAAGCACTATTGTGACCGATGCCCGCAAATCCGGAGAAATATTCGTTCAACCCTGGCTAGAAGTCAGTATGTCGCATGATCAGCAGAAACAGAAAGGGGGGGGCAAAGTTGAGAATCATTTCCAAGACAAGAAAAGAGACAGGGACATGACTCACAGTATAAAACAGTCTTGCTGATAGTCATGACCAACGCCGAGAAAAGTACCAACACGGCCTTGGCCATGCCCTCCCCAACAACCACCTTCTCATGGTTTCCATAGAACAGAGTCCCGACCGACTCAAAGCCATACAAGGCCTTGGCCTCGGAGCCCCACACCACGACCATGTAGTAGAGGTACATGAGGGTCTCGGCGACATTTAGGGACGCCTGTGCAGCGGTGAACCCGCTATGGCTGTCCCACGCGGGCCAGCCGTAGACGTAGTCGACGCTTCCGTACAGAGCGTAGGGTTTCCAGATCGGCACGTGGTATTTCCCGCCGGGCATCGAGTGTGGCCGCAGGAAGATGTAGCCCGTGTCCCACATCACGAGCGGCAGCGAGATCGTCAGCCAGATGATGAACATCGGCGGGATCTTGTGTCGGAAACGTGGGTTCGACGCCCCATGTCGGGACGAGGCCTTTTTGGCACTCGTGGTGCTACCGTTGGTTGTCGCTCTGGTTGAGACCATCTTTTGTGGAGTGCTCATTTGGACGGTCTTTTTGCTTGATGGGTACAGTACTCAAATTAGTTTCGGCTTATTGTATGCAGTTCTTGCGCAAATTCTAGGTGGCTATTGTCGTATCTGAATTGAACAATCTGGACGTCCGGGGATCGCGTAATAATTGGTGTGTGGGTCGATTCCGGTGCTTTTTTGATCGGGTGGTTGTTCTCGGTGATTTCAGACACAGCCTAGAAGAAGCCGTGAAACTCGTGACACAAAAGAAGTAGCCTCAACAAGAGAACTTATGCACAACGCCGTTAGAGTGGTACAGTGCGCTTGGATGGTAAAGGCAGATTATTGATAGAAAAAGGGGGGACGAAAAGGCCGTGTGTTCACACAATTGATGTCGAATATCACAATGTGGGTAAGAGAGTTGAAAAGTTGAGAAAGATGAGGTCGCAAAGCAGGGAGAAGAGGAGTTCGAAGGGGGGTTTTTGGAGGTACTTTTATGCCAACTACTGGTAAGGGGAATGAACTTCGAAACATGAAACACCATGTTTACACCCTACGAACCCTGCGTACCGAGTACCCCAGAAATCTTGGAAATTTGAGAAACCGATTCCCAGGTCCGCATGCGCACTGCGCACCGCACCTCGTCAGATTTGCCGGTTGTTGCGTGTAGCGTGATTTTATTTCGAGCGACTCGGAACGAGGGAAATCTGGCTCGCTTAGGCTCCAAACGCCGCTGATTTGTGCACTGGTTACGGGCTACTGGTTCCTGAATCTCGAACTTGCCACTAGTTAATGGGCAATGGCTGTGAAGCTCAGGGACACGAACACGAACACGCCCTCGAGAGGGGCAGCCACCGAGGAAGGGAGAACCCCCCGCACACACACATTGCGGATTAGGAGTAAATCGTATCCGGGGCCCGGGCTGATGCCTGAACTTGAGCTTGGTGACAGTGCATCTCGTACTCGTACACTAGCAATATCGAATCTTGGCGCCTGATAGAGCATCAATTTGTCAAAGAATTTGGATTAATATTCAGTGGATTCATACTTGGTCTTCACACAAGTGCTTTGGATAAGTACTCTCCGAGTACGTTGGGCTCAAGCCACTTTTTTCACAAAGCGCCACGCCAGCCTCTCATCGTTTGCCATCCTACCATTAAACGCCTCCTTTTTGGAACAGAAGCGCGACCTACTTTGCCTCCTCCAGCAAAATTCAGTGGCTGATTGGCGACCAGTCGATCTCGCATGATCCGGCCGATTTCCATATAGCTTTCGACTGCCACACGAATGCCGGCTCGAGCATATGAAGGCAGGTTCTCAATTGCATCACGATTCTCGGCATATTGTGTGAATGCAATGTCCAGGATCTTTTTGCGCAGTTGGGCGATCTCCCTCTCCCTGCCTACTTTCTCTTCCTCAGGAGATTCCCAACTGGTGAGCCATTCAGCCGGAATATAGCATCGCCCGTCTTCAGCATCAGTGGGAACATCACGAACAATATTGACATATTGCAAAGCTCGACCCATCCCGGCACCGGATTCTAAACACTTCTGTTTTGTTGTCGCGTCCGTGTTGCGATCCGGATCATGATGGAATACCAAGTGGAGGCACAGCTCCCCAATCGTTGCTGCTACACAGGTAGCATACTGTTGCAGATCTGCGAATGTCTGAATAGGTGGACTGGAGTTGTCGTCCTTGTTCAAGAACTTTTGATCCATGCGAAATCCATCCAGAAGCATATAAAGCGGTTCAGAAGGGAGTTTGTCGACAGGGAGCTGAACCAATACCGGTTGCACTTCGGAAGGGAATGGCTTCAGAGCCTCTTTGATCTTGCTCCCATCGGCTTTGGAGGAGTACATGACGGTGAGAAACTCCGTAAAATGTTTTACCCAAGCTTCAGCTTCCTTCTCTGAAGTTACGTTATCAATCAGGTCATCCGCTACCCTACAGAAGCCGTATAGTAGAATGAGGTCAATTCTTAGTCGACCAGCGAAAACCCCTGATGCCAGGTAAAAAGAACGACTCTTGCGCGCTAGAACGGATAGTGCCTTCTTCAATCCCTCGAGACGTTCGGTATCGTATTTTGACGTGGAAAGAAAAAGGCCTCTGAGTAGCAGAGGTGGTGATGGAGTTCCTGGGACATAAGGGAAATGTTCTGGAAAAGCGTCAAGGACAGCGACGGCATTGTCGTAGGCCGTAGCACCCCAGACGACCAGGGTATTGGTGATGAGGAAGAAGACCGCTTCCTCGATTTCCAGAAACGGCCACAAATGGATGCCCAGCTTTGTCCCAAGAGCGATGCTCCAGGTACCCCGATGCAATGCGAGGGTATCAACAATCCATAGGTAAATAGTGGGGACAGCAATGGGAAGTATGGTGTGGGTCTTTGGGAGGCATATCAGGAGCTGGTAAGCGAAAGACCATAGCATAAGCAGCACAGGTGCTGCCCACACGAAGATGAGCCTCATATAGGTTCCTGATGTTTCTCCATTGCGAAGTAGAATTGGGACGACACAACATAATGAGAGGAGTACTTGGCCAATCCGCTTACGAATTAGCAGTTTCTGACCAAGTGGATCTTTTAAATCAGCCTCATTATGCAGGTAGGTTGCGCTCATGACCGATTTGGAAAGAAAAATCTGAATACAGGTGGTCTAGTCCAAGTCAGAGAAAGGACAATAGACATAGCAGTGGACATACAATGTACGTCTGAATGACGAAAAAGAACAGCTCTTCCGCTGGGATATCGAGAAGTGTCGGTCCCAGTATAACGGTCGGTGGATATGCTAAGCGCATTAGCTTTCAGTCTATCTCGACGATGATTAGATCGACTCACTCCAAACCCCAGTTCTGATTAAGTAGGAATCCCTATCGAGGTCAGTGACTGAAAAGGTGGAAAGGAAACCAGCCGCTACCCACCACGGGATTGTGTAGGCAACAGCCACGAATTCGAGAAAGCAGATCTTGTAGACATCTCGGCGAGTGAAGAGAGGCCAAAGGATGATGCTAAGAATCACAGCTACGGGTATGGTGAAAACGATATGCCTGAAGCTGGTCAGTAAGGCTGGCCCTTGCGATCAATACACAGATGAGGAAATCGTACGTACACAAAGGCATATTCGTACATGGAGGGCGGATGTTCCTGGACGTTAGATCCAGAAACCGATCAAACAGCAAGTCAATTCAGGCTGAGCTCAAGGCTTGTCCTCGGTAATGATACCATCCATATTCGGCATTGACACTCGCACTGGTATTAGTTTGGTGGATTGAGGAGAAGCAAATAATTGTGCTTGTGATTTCGGAAAATGTCAGTCGCCAAAAAATGTAGGGTATGTTCAGGGCCAGAACGGGTCGTCGCGGGTTCAAAACTCTGTCAACACTTCTCAAACATGAAGTCGAAGTGACGAACCAGGTGGCAAGCAGGACAGTGAAACACAGTGCAGCAGTACTAGCACACCCAACACATCGAACAACGCCTACGGGTGCCAGTGGACCTAGACCTACCATTGAAGAAAAAATGGAAGTCAACCGACCGGATGAGAAATTACCTACATCATGACGCGCTCTATCCAACTTAGAGGCGGGTATGTGTAGACAAGCTCAGACCGAGCGAGCCACCTTTTAACACTGTAGCGAGAAAGCGGAGTTAGTGTATCCTTTCAAGCAACATAGCCGAGTCTAACGGCCGGCTGACCTTCCCCGATAGCAGCATCATGACGACATGTGAAGTAATAGGTGGAGAAGGTGCATGTGCAGTTTGGAGATGCAGGCGCAATGCAAGCTCCTCACATCTCCTCTTCCAAATCCTTGTACGTGCCTTGATCTTTTCAGTCGTCATGGTCACCTCCTGTGTCATGAGGTGCCTTCTCCGCTTCCCCCCAGCCATTAACACTGACGTGACTGACTCAAGTTCCATGGACAAAGCAGCACATCTTCTGCATGCACCCTGCTCATGAGTTCAACTTGAAGCTCGTTCTGTCTTCGTACGTCTGCACGGTATGACATGTGAGTTCCAATCGTCCCTTCCTCGTCGTGGACTCGTGGAGACTCTTTGACTGCCCTGTTCTCATATGTTGAGATCCTTACTGCCGCCGCTCCGACAAATTCGCCCTCACAGTCTCGTTATTCCTTTGACTCTGACGTATCCCGGCCTATTCCTACTGCATCCACCTCGCCAGCCGAAGCCAGCCTATTCGACTGCTCGAGACACATGGCTGCGGACCACTACTCTAGGTGATAAGGGCCCTTTCCTTATGTCCAGACCCGTGTCTTCTCTGGAGGCTTCCAATGTGCCCAAACACTTCTCCCCTTCGCCTACGCCAAAGATGGCGTTTAGCTCTGACTCCAGAAAGCGAAGGAGAAGTCATCCACACCCATATCTGAGCGGAAACTTTGCTCCTATACAACAGACGCAGCCTCTCACACCCTGCACGTTTACTGGGACAATACCACAAGAGCTATGGGGAGGCGAATATGTCCGGAATGGAGGCAATCCTGTCTCCAATGAGGATTTGGGAAGAGACGCCCACTGGTTCGATGGAGATGGTATGCTCAGTGGTGTGGCCTTCACAAGGAAGAGTGATGGTGTACAACCTGAGTTCGTCAACCAATACATCTTGACCGATGTCTACCTCTCCACAGTAACCTCCAAGCATCTTCGCACTCCGATTCTACCTAGCATTGCTGCTCTTGTCAACCCACTCACGCCCTTGATCAAGATCGTCTTTCTCGTCTTCCGCACAATATTTCTCGTCATTCTATCAAGACTACCTGGCTCTCTCCAATCAATCGAGAGAATCAGCGTGGCCAACACCGATATCATCTTCCATGATGGGAGGGCTCTTGCTACTTGTGAGTCAGGTCCGCCAATGCGTATTGCTCTTCCTGGACTCGAGACCGTGGGCTGGTATAATGGAAAGACGGCAGAAGGCGAGCATGAGGGCGAGGATGGTCCCGGTTTCGGAGGAAAGGGCCTTACAGGCTTTATGAAAGAATGGACCACAGCCCATCCACGTGTTGATCAAAGAACTGGAGAGTTGATCCTTTTCCACTCGACATTCATCCCTCCATACATTCACTACTCCATCATCCCCGCTACCCACCCTCCTGCCACTCCAGCAACACCTCTTGAGACACCCACAAGGCTTCTGAATGCTCCAGTACCCGGTGTATCATCGGCCAAGATGATGCACGACTTCGGCGTTTCCCGCAATCATACAGTCATTATGGACTTGCCGCTTTCATTGGATCCCTTGAATCTGATCAAGAATTTACCAACCGTTGCATACAATCCATCGGTGAGCTCCAGGTTTGGGGTCTTCCCTAGACATCAGCCACAACTTGTGCGTTGGTTCAATACAGATCCCTGCTGTATCTTTCATACAGCCAATACCTGGGATGACCAAGCCATGGACAAAGTAACTGGTCAACAGACGACAACTGCAGTCAACATGTTGGCATGTAGACTCACGTCCGCATCACTAGTTTTCTCTGCCGGAGATATTGCTGCTCCACAGCCAGTCGTCCTGGAAACTTGCGCAGAAGAAGATCAGTGCCGGCTGTATTATTACCAATTCTCTCTGGCCAACTCTCACCGCAACGAGATCAATTATCAGTTCGCATTGAGCGCTATTCCCTTTGAATTCCCAAGCACGCGGGAAGATAAGGCAATGGGCAAGTCGAGATTCATTTACGGGTGCTCAACATCCCAGGGCTCATTTGGCGCTGCTCTTGGTCGTGCTGTCAAAATTGATTGTCTTGTCAAGATTGATGCCGATACATTGGTCAGAAGAGGTATCAAAGATCCAAGCTTACGTCCTGTTACAGGATGCGTCGATACTAGGTCTATAAGTGAGGTTCTTGAATCAGACCTCCAGGAAGATCCTATCAGGATCTTTAAGTTGCCCCCGGGCTGCTTTGCCCAGGAACCACGCTTTGTGGCTCGGCAAAATGCCCAACGAGAAGATGACGGTTTCTTGCTGACCTACGTATTCGATGAATCTCAACTCGATACTGCTGGCGAATGTTTACCCAATGCCAAGAGCGAGCTGTGGATCATCGACGCGGGAGATATGCATACAATCATTGGCCGTGTGAAGTTGACTCAGAGAGTGACTTATGGTCTTCACGGGACCTTCTTTAGCGAGAACCAAGTCACATCTCAACGGCCGGTTGAAACGATTCGTGCTTTGAAGCATCCCAATGGACAGATCGATCATGGTCTATGGGCTACGGTGAGAGACAGACTTGAGCGATTGGTAGGATGAAGGATTGTACATAAATTGAATGCATTGCGAAGGAGTCATGATACCCGATGAGTGAAGCACGATGAGCGACGGTACTAATTATTGAGCGCACTTGAGTAATGAGGAGATGCGCTGCCTAGAATTAGCTAGCACATATCGTTATGCCACTGATGAGCAATGAATTGTTCCAACACTTCTATCTGCCCATGCCCTTCACTCCAAATGATGGTCGTTACAAATGATCATGTCCGTCTTTTCCACGAATGAAAATCCTCTAGGAGGAATTACTGACGCTAGTGGACACGACGGTCTAATCATGAGGATGCCATCCCAATTTCATCGGGTCTGGAGGGTGATAATTTGGTCCCATCCAAAGTTGCGTTGTGTTGTATGATGGAGGACTGTAGCTAATGCACTGTCATCATCTATCAGTATTGAATGCTATCATCAGGGGGAAGACACGCTTACAAGACACCTCGACTCGGCCCCTTCTTCAGGATACATCTCACAGAGATGTGTAGTAATCGACACCTTGACCCTGTTCACAGGCAATTCCTTCGAGGTGAGGTCCAATGGGTGCAATTTGCCATTAGCATCCAGGAGCCCCTCGGGTATGTCGCCCGGATCAAGGCCATCAAGCTGGCCACTCACGAGCCGCTCGGCGACAAAGTAATCAAACAAGAGCTCGGTGCGGAATGCGTGCCTGATGAAAGCCATCAGCTTATGTCGCAGCTCCCCGTCGTGGAAATCTTCGAGCGTCGCCTCCGGCATCTCTGACATGTCACGCCAGAGATACAGCACCTCGACCGACTCCAGCGCCGGCAGTGCCTTGAGAAACATCCCTCGTCGCACGTATGCCACGCGCCGGGAAGTCATCTCCATCTGGTTGGCGAGTTGCGTGGCGAGCATTGGCTCACGCTGCTCCCCACCATCGCTGTTTCTGGCATCCATGCCACGCAAGTCGGCCACGACGCCCGCGGAGCTCGCAGAGGACGTCGCGTAGTGTTCGTAGATGGCGAATTGCTTCAGCGAGGTCCTCAGCCAGATCGGGAGTTGGAGCGTGCAGTACGAGCGCTCGTAGAAATCGGTGAGCGAGCAGTACAGAGATGCTCTTTCGATGATGAGCGGTTGGATCTCGACGCGGAGTTGTCGGTTCACGACGAGCAGGTTTGCGGCGGGGAATGCATATGCGCCTTGGGATCTGGGGCGGTTTTCGCCTGCAGCGAGGCGCTGGTAGAGCCGGTGTCGGTCGCTTGTTGAGATTATGTATCGATTGGGTCCCGACAGGAGATTGTTGTAGATTAGAGTCCTGAGTTCAATGGGGATCGTGAGGAGCGAGGTACGTGTGGGTTGTGATGTCGAAGGCGACGGCGAGGGTGAAGGTGGTGATGATATCGAAGGGGACATTTCTCTGTTGCTTCTCAGCTTATCTACCTGGCCTTGGGACACTAGATATTGAGTCTATTCTGTGCAGCAATCGAGCTACCTACACTACATCCACAGCAATATTCTGGTGGAATGAAACGAAGGCCGAGTTGACATTGGGGCAAGGCTACAGCGAATCAGGCTGACCAATGACAAGGCGAAAGTTCTATCTGGTCTCGTCGAGGATCTTGGCAAGGCTGCGCAAATCTCCATACCCGGATATGACTCTGATAGAGGCTGTTCGGACCTCGGTAAAATTGCGTACGCCAAAGCTCATCCATCCTCTTGACGAACTCATTGAAAAAAGAACTCCCACTCCACAAATGTAGGGGATTCTGTAGTTTTGAGTTGCACCGGATTGAAATTTGCACCGGGGAACTGCAGCTTTTACGTCTACGTATAATAATGGGAACGTAATCTCGCAATTCTCAGCGCTGCCCTTCCACAAACCTATCTACCAGGACCAAAACTCACCATGAAGGCCGTTCATATAACCGACTTCGTCAAATCAAACACGGATCTTCGTGTCTCGAATATCCCATCCCCCGAGCTCAAGGATGGCCACGTCCTAGTAAACATCACACATAGCGCGCTCAACCACGTCGACCTTCTCTATGCTCATGGCCTGCATCAGAACAACCACGGCGGCCTGGTCCGACCGCCTTTTACTTTAGGTTTGGAGTTTTCTGGCACGGTAGCCTCAGCCCCGAAGGACTCTCACTTCAAGCCTGGAGACGAGGTATGGGGATCTGGGGTTGGCGGCTTCGCGGAACAGATTGCTGTGCCGGCTTCCAGTCTCCATAGGGTGCCCGGTGGTTGGAGCCTGCATGACATTGCCGGGCTGGGTGCTGCGACGGCGCCCGTGAGCTATGGAGCGTTGGTTCGCGTCGCGAATGTCCAGAAGGGCCAGACGGTGCTGATCCACGCTGCTGCCGGAGGACTTGGGGTCGTGGCTGTGCAGATTGCGCGGGCGCTGGGAGCTCAGGTGATTGGAACGGTGGGTAGTGAGGGAAAGGCGGAAGTTGTGAGGAAATTGGGTGTCCTGGGTGTGGTAAGGTACGACAGGGATGGATGGGAGAAAGAGGTCCTTGCTCTGACTGACAACGTCGGGGTGGACTCCGTATATGATACGGTAGGGCTGGTGCAAAAGAGTATCCGGTGTCTGAAATTCGGCGGTAATGTGGTTATTGCCGGTTTTGCTGGCTTGGGTGGGAAGATGGAGTCGTTGACGATGAATCGTGTCTTGTTGAAAGGAGCAAAGTTACTCGGCTATGTAAGTCCTCCTAGCCCTTTTGGGCGAACGCTTCCAATCATTTTCGCTGATTGATATTACTAGCGGTATGGTGAGTCTGGGAGGAGAAATCCCAAAGAGACCGAAGACGTTTGGAAAGGATTGAACGAAATGCTCCAGACAGGGGCGATCAAACCGGTGATCTACGGAACATATTCGGGCTTGGAAAGTATACCAAGTGCTCTAGACGACCTGGCGGCGAGAAAAGTTTGGGGAAAGGCTGTTGTGGAGGTTCGGGCTTCAGGAGCTGGCGCTTCGAAGCTATGACTTTCTCGCGCACTTGATAGCTTGCATTCGCCTGAATCAGTCTGCTAAAGTGAGACTTGTATCAATAGCATAAATGGCCTTCTTTGCCTTGTTTATAGCAAGCCTCCCGTCGAGGATGACATGTTGACCGGTCCTACTGTCGGCTAGCAGACGTGCAACGAATTATATCATCTTTTTTACGAGTCCTTCAGCATCCCTGTGGATGGGCGGCATTCTGAAGATACTAACATTGGTCACTAAACGGTGTGCCTCAAGGATATTCCCATGATGAAGTCAAACGTTATTCGAGAAGATTCTTGGGGCGCACGATCACCTCAGTAGTTCATCCCATTTTCAAGGTGAAATCTATCACAGCCTCGTCTCAAGTTTTTCTTCACCAGTATTATCTACATACCCAGGCTGTCACTGGATATGCGTAGACAGAATCGAAGTATACCGAAAGAAGGATACTACTATACTGTCACTATGCGCGCTCAACATTACTCCTCAGGAAATGCACGGACCGAGTTGGGGTTTGGTTGAGAGCACCACTCGGGGAATGTGGGGAGATTTTTGATTTACAAAGGGGGGTTTGGCCGATGTGAGAGAGCCCCACGTCTCAGGGATTGAGTGGGATATGAAAGAGCCAAAGACGATTCTTCTGTCTTTGAAATTCTAATTATCCCCGTTGTTACGTGATTTGCTGGATATCTTGTATTTTGAGTGGAAATTCCCTGTCAAGAGGCCACATTAGAAACTTCGAAATAGCATATCACGACGATATGGCGACCGATTTTGAAGCGGCCATAACAAAAGCTGTAGACGAAGGAGTTGTAGCTGGAGCTGCTGTCTTTGCTGTTGGCAAGAATGGTATGTCGTCTGCGCCCATTGCCATTCAAGTTCTTCAACACAGTTAACACTCGAGCAGGTGACACTTTGTACGCTAAGGCCTTTGGAAACCGAGTCCTGGGAGATAGTTCCAAGCCAATGGGTCTTGACTCCGTAGGTTGGCTCGCATCAACGTCGAAGGTACGTATGTACTATGACATTCCATGGGTGACTTATGAAGTTGAATGTCTTGTGTTCACAGATCAGTACTTCTGTAGCAGCGCTGCAAGCCGTTGAGCGTGGCTTGTTGACTCTTGACGAGCCTATCAGCAAGGTTCTGTCCGAGTGGTCGAACCCGGACCTCCTGACAGGGTTTGATGACAGCGGAAAGCCGGTCCTCAAGAAAGCAACCAAACAGATTACTCTGAGGCACCTGTTGTCTCACTCGTCGGGATTATCGTATTCTTTCATGAGCCCACTAATGGCACAATATTACCAGGCAACGGGTAAGAAAACGAACAATCCGCGAGGGTATATCAAAGACGACCTGGTTGAACCACTTGTGTATGAGCCTGGTGATGGCTGGGAGTACAGTACCGGGATTGACTGGGCTGGGAAGGCGGTCGAGCGCGTCAATGGGGATGTCAGATTGGGTGAATATCTCCAAAAGAATGTCTTCGATCCCGTGGGGGTCAAGGATACCTCTTTTGACATTGCAGATCCCGCAACTCAGGACAGGCGTCTTGGACATACTTTCCGCGCGACTCCAGATGGGAAAGCGGAAGCGAATACTCCCGATCTGGGAATGTATTTGACCAAGCAGCCTTTGGACGACTATGGTGGTGCGGGTCTGCACAGCTCTGCGGAACAGTACATCAAGATCCTGAGATCACTGTTGGTCGATGATGGCGTTTTGTTGAAACCAGAAACCGCGCGTGAGCTGTTCAACCCACAGCTCCCAGACGGGAAATATATCGCAGAGAAGATGAACAACCCTCAATCTGCAGCATTCTTAGCACCCAGCTATGGCTCAGAACTGAAGTGGAACCACGGCCTAGGAGGAGCTGTGGCATCCGAAGGTGTTGAAGGACGGTTAGGCCCAGGGGCATTGCAATGGGCGGGCCTTCCTAACAATTACTGGGTAAGTATACATTGTTCCACCGTCCAGACTGCCAACTGACAGTGACATCAATATAGTGGATTGATCGCGAGAGGGGCACCGCTGGAGTTTATATCGATGAGCTTTATCCACCTGCTGATGCTCTGACTCAACAACTTTTTGCTCAGTTCCAGAAGGATGTTTACAAATTAGCTGGAGCAGCATAGACCAGGCACTAACTCTACCAAGACACAAGAATTCACACCGCAGTTGTCGAGCTTAGCCCCGATGTAAATTTCGGAGTTTAGAGCCCCTAGGACATCTGAGCAGCAGAGAAAGGGATACCTCAAACATCCTCGCTCCTCAGATTTCAGTTTGTGGTAAAGATGAAGGTGCCATTGTTCGAGGGTAGTTTAAGATCAACTTTCCTTATTTTCCAAGAGCGAGATGGTCAGCATCAGCACCCAGCCAAGGCTCGTAGTGTCTCATTGTGGCGATTTCATGATGTAAACGGTATGGTGACAACTCGTATTGATCATGTTAGACTCTAGTTAGGGCAACTTCTCAAAAAGTCAGTATGTTGCTAGAACAAGGGGGAAAGATGACTTGCCCCGGCCTCCATTTGGGATGGAGGCTGAGGTCCAAGAGGTTTTTCATCAAACCGAGGAGCAGGTAGTGTCCTAGAGAGACACATTTCGGCAGACAGTGCCCTCCTGCGATCGAATCGAACCGGCGAGTAGTAAGTCAGCACCAATTGCCTCCCTGGGCAAGGTGGTGATTGTGATGAGGAGTTTGAGCTTCGGGGCGGAGTCTTATTGGCAACGGTGCAGTATTTGTACCTATATCCCTGTACTCCCAGGCGCAGAAATCCATTCCTCCAGAAAACATACTGCATGATTATATAACCAGACAGGGGATGGACTTGCCTCAGACCTCTTCAATTGTCATGTCAATTTCGAGCATCATTCTGAGAATCGAGGGTCGTTCATGCATTTACCCACCATTGGAAAGCGTCGCTGCTCACAACGGCAAGCCCATGGCTGGCAGGTATCGCCAACATCGCCACTGCTGACCCAGTAGACTAATTGCACTGTATTCTTGCTCACCTGGCAACATCTTCAACATTAATCTGCAGACTCTCATATCGAGCAGTAACGACGGTGAACTGATTTATACAACGTTTGATCTAAACAATGGCGCAAGCTCATAAGTTCTCTCAGGTTGAGTACTCACATTTTGGTAGCATCCAATTTGATGTGCCACGGCCAGCGCCACCAAATACGTCTTTTTTGTTTGTCGTCAAGACACCAGATTCTGGGGTCTTATCTAGGTCTTCAAGTCGTTCTGCTGCTGCTAGTATCAACAGTCATGCGCAGCGTTGGGCCCAGGAGATTGGAACTGTCAAGGAGAATCAACCACTTCACAATGCCGCTGCGCCCGGCGTCAATTCAGATCTTCGATTTGAAAGCTGCGTGACGAGGTGTCGTCTTGACCGCCTGGGGATCAGTGAGGGTAAAGCTTCTAAGTCCAAGCGGTCAACTGCTGTGAGTGGTGCCACAGCGTCTCC
Organism: Exophiala bonariae; assembly: GCF_035927105.1. NCBI lineage: Eukaryota > Fungi > Ascomycota > Eurotiomycetes > Chaetothyriales > Herpotrichiellaceae > Exophiala > Exophiala bonariae. Next base: position 986,654 of record NW_027042477.1, on the reverse strand, counting down.
TAAGTTATTACCTGTCCAAAAGCTGAAGAGTATTGCCTCTTCTGAATCACCCACTGCGGTTTCGAGTAAAAAGCTCAAGTCGAGTAGACAAGCCATCAGCCGTTTGCCCGCCACATGTGCAAGCAAGCTTGATCAGATGTCTCCGACAGATCCAACTTTCGGTCTCTCCTCAGCGCCGCCCATTCTCGATTACATCCGAATGTCTCCTCTATCTTTGGATGGCAATGCGCAATTAGTTCTTCAGTACTACTTGTCGTTCGTTTTGCTATCGACAGCCGATGCTTCGCATCGCACGACACCACTAGATTCAAGTCTAAACAAGCATTCCTCAACCATCAAAGCTATCGTGCAAGGATGCTTGCAGGAAGACATCCATTTGTATGCTCTTTTGGCTGCCACAGCCAGTCGGATGAAACGTGTCTCGGGGGTCCAATTCGCTGCCGACCATGGCCCTGAAAGTTATCTATCAAAAGCCATTCAATGTTTACGAGCCCTTCTCACCGTGGAGACAGCTTCATCCGATCGTCAAATCATCCTCGATATCTATTATCTCAGCGTCTGTGAGTGGTATCTGGGTAGCTATGACGCTGCCAATACGCATTTCACTTTCTTGAAGCATTTGCTAAAGTCGCTGCCTCAAGGATTCTCTGAGTTTGACCAGTATGTCGCTGACATGCTCTCCTATGATGATTGCTGGTTGAGACCTAGCCCCGTTCGAAGTCGTCTCAATTCAGCGTCTTCCACTTCCCCTTCACCTTCGACTTTTCGATCCTCTATGCTGTCTTATCGCAAACTACCCCCGAAACCATCACATCACGAAAAGATGGCAGCCGAAGCATGTTGTTCGGCCTTTGATCTGGCCCTGCAAGGCCCCACTTACAGTCAAGACCTTAGGGGCATAATCCAAGAACTGCCCCCAATTTGCAACCTCTTCCGGAGTTTCAATCGACACACGCCCGAGGAAGCAAACGGTACAAGCCTGGTGCCTAACAAAGTGGTCGCTAGCTACACCGAACTGGCTCAACGTCTACTTGAGAATCCAAGTTATGGAAATGAGCTATGTTGCAGGTTGGCACTTGTGCTGATACTACGCTACATGGTACGTGGAGCAATTGAGACGAATTATGATACTCAATCCACCGAATCAACAATGGCTCTGCAGCGCCTAAGACGCCAGCTACAGTATGAAATTCTACTCCCTTCGAATGAAATCTCTCTCAGCAGCAAGCAGATTTGGGCTTCTGGAAACATACAGCCGGCTTCAAAACAAGACGGTCCACCACACTTTCCCGCTTCATCATTGTCATCGCCACTATCTACACCAAAATCACCTACCACTCCTTCATCCAGACCACACAGCAAAATCTGGACCGGCCACTCCAATGAGCTCCTATTGTGGATCCTCGTCACAGGACTCTTCGCCGCTCGACAGCAATCCACATCCAGTCTCAATTCCAATAAAGATGATATTGATAGTGACGATGGCGAAGAAGTGCATTGGTTTGGCACAAGAGCTATGGCGTTGATACAATTTCTGGACATCAAGTCACACGATCGCCTGACAGACATGATGGTGTCTTTCTTTTGTGTGGATGAAATGCTATACGATGATATACTGATACGAAGTTGGCCAGCCTAGGCGTATGGGTGATTTGAACGGTGATCTGGGCTTGCTTTTTCTCGTAATATGATATCCCATTCCTTTATTTGCGTGAGAGAGAACCATTCATGTACCGAGATAGGTAGGGGATCTACGAGGTGATATGCATATCCGAATTTGATAGTAATGAGCTCAAATTAACATGACTCTGATGATATTCTCATTTACTTTTGGTCATGATAGCCTGTCACTAGGAACTCCATGCTTCGCACCCAACATCAACACTCACTTATACACCAAAACACCACCCGGTGGAACGGTCAATTTGACCGTACTCCTTCCACTCCTCGCCTCGACGGCTATTTTCTGCGGCACCTCAGTAGCTACTCCACCGTCAGCAGAAGAATATAACAGCGCCAGCTCCGTCCCGGCAGGATGAACCTCAGCATCGACCGTAACCCAGACACTCAACACCTGCTTAGCATCCGTGCTGATAGCACAAAGCACCTCCTCATCGGCAAACAACCTCGACCACGCAATGACCGACCGAAGCGGACCATCACCAATCCTGGAAGGCAAGCCGAAATGCACGCCATCACCCGAGATCTCACGGAGATACTGCCTTCCACGACGCAGAGCGATCTCAGCTGCTCGCACGGTGGCAATGCCGGCCGTGCCGGCGAAGACGGGATTCGCTTCATCGAAGAAATGGCGGCCCTTGGAGCGAAACGCACCGAACGCGCCGCCGAACATGGCCTCGCGGATGTACCGGTCTGAGCCGCCCTGACCATCGAACGCCTGTTCGGTGCCGTAGTAGATGCAGGGGATGCCGAGGGTCAGCAGGTTGAGGGCGAGGGCGGCGAGGACGAGCTCGGCGCCGTCCCCGTCGGAGCAATACCGGCCTTTGTCGCCGCCGCGCCAGACCTGGTCGTGGTCGTCGATCATGGTGACGACCCGGTCGCGGAACCACGTGTGGCTGCCTTTGTTGAGGAACAGGGCGTTGCGGAACAGATTGAAATAGTCGCTCGGGTTCGCCTGGCCCTTGGGCACGCGCCACAGCTTCTCCTGCACGTCGCCGATGCCCAGGGCGGCGTCGAGGCCCGTCGCCTCGACCGTCTCGAACGCCCGCGAGCCCGTGATCTCGCCGATCAGCAGGAACTTGTCCTTGCCCAGCCGCGCCGCGTACTCGTGGATCACGCTCGCGAAGTACCGCGTCGGCCCGTCGCCCATGTGCTTGACCGTGTCGATGCGGTAGCCGTCCAGGTCCGCGTAGTTGATCCAGTACTTGTAGCAGGCGGCGAGGGCGCGCAGCGCCGGCGTCGCGCTGAAGTGGTCCGGGTTGGACGCGCCCAGTGCCAGGTCCTTCAGGTCGAAGAAGTCCCCGTCCAGGTATTCCGGCGCATTGTCCCAGCCGTTGCCGTTGATCTGGCCCTTGCGCGTGAAGCACTCTGCGCCCTGGAGCTCCGAGGGCCAGATCGCGGCGTTGGGGAATGCGTTGGGGTACGTGTGTGCGTCGACCGTGCCGAGAGGGATGTCTGCCTCTCGGTTCTCGTCGTAGAACCCCTTGACCGGAAACGTGTCGCCTGTGTAGTGCGGATCGGTGGCGATGTATTCGAAGACATTGCCGCTGTGGTTGAGGATGATGTCCAACAGGACATAGATGCCGTGTTCGTGTGCCGTTGCCACAAGATCCCTCAACTCCTCACGCGTCCCGAAGCGGGAATCCACATCGAGGAAATCCTGCACTCCGTAGCCGTGATACGTCTCGAGTTTGGCGACCTGCTTGAAGATCGGCCCGATCCACAGCGCCGTCACGCCCAGTCTTTGCAAATAGCCGAGTTTGCTTTTCAGGCCTTTGAGCTTACCACCCACGAAGACGCCACCCTTTGCGCGCCACTGAGCCGCGTCGGCGTCTGTGCGAATGGCATTGCCGTTGTCCTGGCCTTGTTGGAACAACGGGGTTGAGCCGGAGGTGACGGGTCTGTTTTCGATATCCTTGTAGTTCTTCTCGTTGTCGTCCGAAAAGCGATCGGGCAGCAGGAAGTACAGGAGCTGGTCCTCCCACGCAAGAGGTGATGGGTGATATCTCTTTGTCGGTGGCTTCGTGTTGATCGTGGAGAGTATCTCCGGATCTTGGATGCTTTTGGCCATGTATGAGTAGATCGTCACCTACCTAGAGTTAAGAGACAGTCGGGAGAGCTTTTCCCGCTGCTGATCGTATGTTTACCGCTGTGTTGTGAACACAACAGAAGCTACCACGGCGGTGAACCAAAAAGTGCAGATAAGGAGTGGTAAAGGTTTACTTCAGCACATTCTGTATGTCGAAGAAGCGAGAATAAAAAGATCAGAAGGCGGCCACCGCCGCCAAGCAGAAAGCAGGAAATTGAACTCTTCAAGCATTCGAAGGTTCCTTGAAGCATGTGGTGGCTTGCTGAGCTGAGCTATCGCTCGCATGAGGCTGCACTAGCTTCTCAAATTGATCTAAGTGGATTTGTCTATTTAGCGACATGCACATCAGCGCGGGGTGGTGCAGGAGCTGAGAAGACCTTCGGGCAGCCCTTGTTCATTATTTTGAAGCGACGAATATGACAGGAAGATCAAGCCGATCAAAGAACAGGGCTTGCAGTAGGTAGGTAGGAGTGATAGATCACAATACACTTTCCCCGCTCGTGAGACTCGAGGCTTGCGTAAGCTGCTCCCTACAAGTGCTTTCTGACCAGGAGAGGTCACCATGATTAAGAGGCTGGCAGCCTTGTTTATACAATTGTACTACAAGCCGCTCAGGCTGGAGAAAGACCACCCTACAAATATTGCCCCAATTCATCTTGTCCGTTCTGTCCAATCCAGACGTGCGTCAAAGAACGCCAAAACCCACGCGTAAGCATATATATGCAAAACTCGACTCAACAGACCATCTCTCATGAACCGTAGTCCGAGCCAAAAGAGGCTGCCCTTGTTGTACCCATCCATGTGTCCCCAGACAAGCCCCGGTCCTAGGCACATAATGTCCGTTTACGGATACGAGTGCTCAGCTCGCGCCATGCTCAGACGTTCCTTAAAAACATCCCAAGGGAGGAAAGTCAGAATAATGTTGTGTGTGCGAGGGATTCCTCACAAGAAAACACTCTTCAAAGACCATCCCTCCTTCTCGCACCCTGGGCACCAGATCCATCCCCAGCAAAATGTCGCATTTTAAGCGTCCGCAAGCCCGCGCCACCTCGTCCTCCACCAATGGCACCGGTTGCCTCTGAATGATGGAGACGACTGAATGGGCCCTTTCGTTTCTTCGTGATACTGGTCTTCCTTCGCTCCTTTGCTTTCTCCTTCGCCTTCTTGCTCCACAATGGACCTTCAGAAGCATATGTATGTGTACCTTTCCTGTCACCAGTGAAAAATGTCAAGATTGCATCGGCTCCGGAGGCTCTGCGTTGGCGTTCTTCCGCTGGCGTCGCCATGGGTTGTTCGGTGGTTTTGCCCTTACAGTTGTTGGCCTTTCCGTCCTTGGGTCCCCAAAATTCATCGTCGTACGCGGTGTTCTGACGTGTGAGATCGTACATTGGTGTATCCGCCGTACTCGAAGCAGGGAAGGCGGAACTCGGCGTGCTCTGGACACCAAGCATATTTCTTTTCAAGAGTCGCAAAAGACTTTCGCAGAGTCGATCGAGAATCCATTCGGATTCAGTCTGTCCACTGAGCATGGGACTGCTCTCCTCAAGCCAGTCCCATTCCACAACTCCGTCTCGGTCCTCATCGTAGTCCATGCGGGACAGCCCAATCTTGCTGAACCGAATCAGACGGGTGAATTCACACCACTGTTCGTAACTATATCGCATCCCTGGTGAATGTTGTAGGTCATCTGCCGTCTTCCGAATCGCCCACGCAAGCCGCTTCGTCATTTCTGCTTCGCTAGGAGACTCATTCGCAAGTTCTTCAATGGTCAATTCAGGAAGACCTTCACAATGCGCCGGACCCGTGGGAGGACCCACCGGCAGGCCACCTTTCCGGCGGTTCTTTTCGATTTTCCTGTTCATCCAGTCCCACAGCCACTGATTTGACTTGAGAACGTCATGCCACAACCCAGCTTTTGGAAGAACAGTCAAATCACCAAGCATGAAAGTCCCGCGTTTGAAACTGGATATGACCGTGTCACCCATATCCGAGACGAGGATGGTCATGGTGGGAACAGCTATCAGAGACCATACCACAAAAAATGCCTTGCCAGCGTTGCTCTTGGGGCTGAGATCACCATAGCCGATTGTCAAAAGACTCACGTAGCAGAAGTAGAGAGATTGAAAATAGCTCATGTGCTGTGTGCGTTGCTCGGCCTGCCAAAACACGATTGCCCCAACGCACCACAGAACGCCAAAGGCTGAAACGGACACCAACAAGGCATACCATTTCTTGAACTTTTTGGCGTTGAGTTGAATGTTACGCATGGCGTCAAAACGATCCTTCTCCTCTCGCATAAGGATGACTTTTTGGGACCGGGTCCTGACTTTCTTCAAATTCTTGACTTGCTTCGTGATCAGTCTCATGGTCATGTGGATTGGTCCGTTGTGGAATGCAGAATTCAAAAACTGGTGAGGATGTGGCTCATCCTCAGCATTATCGTGCTTCAGTGTTTCAGCGTTTGTGTTCCCAAACTCTACACGTCTTTCATGACGGTCTTGGTCGGCTGCAGCAGCTGCTGCCGCTTCATCTAGATCATGCTGTATCTGGGGATTGGGAAGGGGTGAGGAGATGGACATGCGGTGTTGATGCAACTGCTCAAATTCTTTCTCTAGGGCATCCCTCCTTTTGTCCTCGTCCTTGTCGACCGTCACCACCCGTGACAAAGTGTTTACTCTTCTCGTTTCAACGTGTTTCCTCAGGACATTGACAGTACTAAGCTCTCCTGCGAATTTATGAATAGAGCTCACCATGAGACCCAGGATGACGGTACCGCCGACTGAATATGGGAAGACAAGTCCTCTGCCAAGATCATCTGTAGGCGTGTAGTCACCGAAGCCGATGGTCAAAATGGTGACATCGCAGAAATATAAAGAATCGGGATACGTCCAAGTTGGCTCAATCTTTGTGAAGACGGCCGCTCCCCCACCGAGCCAGATGAAGAACATCATGGTCTGAAGGATAAGATTTCGTTGCTCATCGCTAAGAGTGAAGTGTTGTGGATAGTGCCCAAGAAAATAGCCACCCATGTTCACCATCAGAATCATGGAATTGAACATGTAGAGACAAGCGGCGAGAATGGCGTTCCAGAAGCCTTGAGAATAGATCTGGTCCTTGCCAGGGGGGTCGTGAATGTTGATGGATACAGTGAGGGCGATGAGGATCCCAGAAGCTAGGTAAAATAAAACGATGGTGGCTGGAAGGGCCACGATGTACCGAATCCGTCTGGTAAAGTTAAATAGTAGAAAGAGATTACCAACAAAACCGCAGACCAGGGAAGCAATGTTCAGGTTGATGCACCACCTCGGGTCTGGATATCCCACCGAGGTGGACTGATAACTGGGTTCGTCTTCGGATTCAATCACATTATTCCTCCAAGAAACGACCAGAGCGGCAATGGACAACAAATTGGCCATGGGGGCAAAGGTAGCAGCGATGAGAGGGATTGCGGTGGAAGCGAACCACCAATCGGTCGGTAAATCATCGTCGGCCGACCTCAGCTTCAACTTTCCCCGAGAATGTGTATGCTTCCTCTTATCCAGCTCCTTCTCTGGTCTGCCCTTTTCGTCTGGGACGGAGGTTATAGACTCTCTGCTCTCCTCAGGTTCCTCCCATCGCCTTGGCTTCTCATCGAGGCTTCTCCCAGAGCTGGAGCTCGAGGTGGCTTCCGGAGCTTCCGTGGTTTCCAGAGGATCCAGCTCTCTCTGTTCAGCGTGGTCATAGCCCATGATGCGACAAACGGTCATAAAGGCTTGAGGAGCATTGTGTCGGTGGGTTCAAAATGACGATTCTGTCACGAAGTTTATTGATATCGAGGCTATGTCAGTGGCTGCATAAGGCTGAAGTGATGGTGAGGATGCGCTGATGGAAGAGGGTGGCGCGATGACAGCGACGGCGAAGTGTTCATGTTGGGGATGAAGGTGGAAAGGAGGAAATAAAGACTTTGAGGGAGTAGCATGTTCAAGGTTTGAATGCGGCTTCGGACGGAATGTGAGTGGCCCAAGAAGAAGGCCAGTGTGGTTCACGGTCCGTGAGGGTGTTTGCCATTTGTGTGTGATTGTGGAGGCTTGCTGAGTGATGATTGTTCGTTCGCGGTAGGGATGCTTACTGGCTTGCCTGCCTTCTTTTTCTGGGGGGTCTTTGCCGAGCGACCAGGGCTGTAGGGTGTGCCCATGAGCCTGCTTAGGGGGGAGTGATTGGGTCCGACGTGTAACTCCAGCCCACCACATTTAAGCGTGCAGATAAGCTTCTTCATCCTCCATCTCTTGGTAGCGGGGGAGCCAACTCAAGAACGTCCAGGTGTCACTGGCAATGTCCAACGGCAACTCTTAGCTTCTGCATTTCTTATCGAGTTAATACAGCCACGCAAAGTCTTTCTTCTGATACATGCAAAAGCACGAGAAGTGAGCTCTCGTCTGGTATGAGGAGAATTCTAGACCATCAAAGTTCGTCACAAAGTCAAGTCTACACCCGCAGTGCTTATCTGAGTTTGCTTTTTCTCGAGCCTCGTGCGATAAGCTTCTTTGCAGACACTCGTGGCATTTGCCATGTTATCTGGTAGTAATTCTCGCCCGAGTCATCTTTGAATGTCCAATTTCTGGGAGTTGCTGCATGTGTCATGGAATTGAAATAGATAGATAGATAGATAGATAGATAGATAGATAGATAGATAGATAGATAGATAGATAGATAGATAGACAGATCTCTACATCTCATAGCTCAAGTGAACAATGCAAAAAGGGTATTTGGAATGAAAATCGGCATCCTCGCATCCAACTTCCACTTTTAATCATACATACAGGCGGGATAGCCCTTCCCCTCCTCGTCTCGGGAAGGAGAGATGAAGAAGGCGGCCCAAGAAAGATAAGGTACCGAAAAGACCGCTTAAAAGGTAAGAACTCGTTTAATTCCGTGCTCTGGTTCATGTACATGATGAAATACAAGATTTGTGTCATGACTTTGCGTCGCTTGCAGTACTAAAAAAGGCCGTAGAAAAGAATCGTAATGTGGGCTGTGCGAGAAGGAGCACATATCCAAGCTCTGAGCTTCCGTGTTTGTGTGTTCGAGGTATGATGGTCGAATTTGAAACGTAACAGGGTGAGGTGAGGAGGACCGAAACAGTAACAAGGCTGGTAGACCATAGTTGTACAGGTTGCTCATGCAATAGTGGCGATTTGTTCCGCCTCCATTCCTTCTGAGCTAACATCGCAATTGTGGTATCATTGCATATCCTTGTAACTACTTGGAGGATATCTGGCGCTTGAAGGATGTGAACCAGACATGCTATCAAAAGGAGTATATGGAGTGCCGTATGGAGGAACATTCCATCCTGTACTGATAGGTGTCGGGGTGGTGTAAGGTCCTGCACTTCCTCCTAGATGTCCACGATCGCGGTAGTACTCCTCCTCAGTGGGATTCGTATTTCCAGTGAATGGTGGCCGAGGTTGTTGATCATAACCTGAGACTGACTGTTGCCTCGGTCTGACGTCCCGATCTCGTTCTCGTTCACGAGGGTCATATGCAGCCATTCTGGGAGCATCGTACCGATCATTCGCGAGTCGCTCTCGCTGGGCCTCATACTCCCTCTGCCTTCGAGTGTCTTCATACGTATCGCTAGGACTGGCATGGTAATGAGTGGGAGGAATGTACTGGACATCATTTTCAGTCCTTCGTCCGTACGGTGCCGTACCATTCTCCTTATTCGCAGAAGGCGAACGGGTGCGTCGTGGTTGATCTTTATGATAGACACTATTGGATCGGTGGTGGCGAGTGTCTGGGAAGTCCATCGGAGGGGGCGGAGCTCTTTGGTGGATTGCTATTGGGGTCGGTTTGGACTGATTGATGGTAGGTCGGGAACTGGCATGCATAGAGCCTGACCTGCCTAGCTTGGATTCTTGTTGTGGAGCTGGTGGTCTGGTGTCCGTCATGGGAATTGAGTTCGAGACTGGAGCTGGGGCTGGGGCTCGATTATCAAGATTGTCGTAACTCTTGCCCAGTCCAGGTGCAGCAACATATGGCTTTCGCTCCCTTTCGATCGGCTGCGGAGTTGGCATGTCTTCATCTTCCTCGACTGCACTTGAGCCATTGGCAGCATCACTGCTGCTTGGAACTCCGGCATAAGGCTGTCGCTGGCGCTCCAGGCTTGCATGAGACAATGCAGGGCTAATTTTTATTCCATTCGTCACTGACTCGAGATTGTCTACCGATGGGCGTAGGCCACCCTTCTGGATGGGCTCCTCAAAGGCTGACATTGGTTTTGGTGGTATTGTGGAGGTTGTGTTTTGACTCTGGGACGGCCCCAGGCTCTGACCCTGGCTCTGGCTCTGGGTTTGAGATTCTGCAGTGCTGTTCTGTTTCTGAGGCTGACTTTGAGAGTCTGCCACACTACCCTGTCTCGAAGCAGCGGAAAAGGTGACATTGCAGTGGGTAGACATGGCCTTCTGTAGTTTATAGGCTACTTCTGTATCAGCATCCTTTGGGAATAGTCGTCTGGACAATTCTTTGGGAAACCTCTCTTTCTTTTCGTCAGGATTGCTGATAGGCATGTCTAGAGCAGTCTTTGCCAGTCGCTCGAACTCGTGGTCTGGATGAGCTCGGAGGAGGAGTGTGGCCCAGGTCTCGAAGCCATGGGGCGTCAAGCCCGGAGTGTCTGGTCTTTCACTTGGTTTATTTTGAACGAGATGATGCTGAGCCTCGATCTCACGAAACATCCGAGAAATAGATGACGTCCTATCATCGAATATGATCTTCCATGGGTAATGCTCGTTCGCAAGCTTGGTTTCTTCGTAGTATCTCTGCAGCTTAGATGGAGTGATGACAAGGCTTTGCCTGGGCTCGTAGTTCTCAATGAGATGGACAGCGATACCACGAAGGAATTGTCCAAAGCGGGGTGTTGCCTGTCCTTGTTCATCGAAGAGTGTCCCCCAGACGCGTTCTAGGATTGTTGGATCACCACCGGTAGATATCCTTCTTGGACCTTTTGGCCGATGTGAATGATCCTGATTTGCTTCACTTTCGGACAAGTGGCCAGCTTGACTCAAGGGTGACAAAGGCCTCCTCTCGGCTGGAGGCGAGGTAGCTCTAAACGAGGACTGCGTTGAAGTTGATGGTGGGAATTGTGGAGACTGTTGGCTCTGTCCCAAATCCTCGGAGATGCGATAGGGAGAAGGAGGGGTGTAAACAGTAGAACGATCCAAAGGGGGAGACCCGGCAGTTGAAGAGATTGCGTCCACATGGGAGGCAGACAGATTGGAATTCTGAGGGGTCAGTGGAATATTCGACACCTTTAATTGCGATAGGACATTTGCGGTTATCTGAGAGGTGATCTGCTGGAGAAGTTCTGGAGGAAAGGCAGCACTGGCAGCTCCATCGGTGGTGTTGAAAGCGGACTTGACGGCTTCATTTATGGGCTGTCGGGCCTGCTGATAGCGGGTAGAATCAATGCTGTTTGGGTCAGGGGCAGCATTTGAGGAACCCCGCGCACGCAAAGGGCGCGGGTCAGTGGAGGAGTTGTTGTGAACGGGGTGAAGTCGTCGAGAGTCCCCCTGATCGATGGCATCGCTCACACTGGGCTGATAAGGTGTACGATCCTCGTATGAAGTCATTGGAAGGGTTGCGGGGAATTAGTCCTGTCGAGGACAGGATGCGCCTTCAAGGCATTCAGCTCCAGACTTGGATATGGGTTTCCAGATAGACGATTTGGAAGGATTTGTGAATGGTCAGGTGTCTATCAGCTTGGAGTAGGGTTGTCTTGTGTGCGATGCAAGTCGGTCTTTCTCATAGGAGTAAGTATGGACAAGTCTATGCTCTGGAAAGAGGCTGAAGATGAGCAGCAGCCGATAGGAGGGAATGCGTGACACAGGTGAAAGGTCAGTTGGATCAGATGGTTGATGCAGTGCGACAGTGAATCAGGCTGAGCGTAAGAGGGTTCGTGGGCGGTATGCGCAGTGCATGATACACGTAAAGGATATCGTTCGTCAGTGTTCCAAGTCCACCAGCAAGGGAGTAAGGCTATGCTGATAGGATGCAAAAGGTCGCAACTTTGAAACGGACTTGAGGAGGTGAGGATAAATGTGCAGGATTTGGCTAGGCTTTGAGGGATTACTGCTGTAGTAGTCTTGAGGGTCGATGTTGGTGAACACGTCCTGATACGAAGGTCGCCACGGCCCAGAGCATGCCCTTGGAAATGAGGATCGAGTTGTGCAAGCTGCAAGAGGCAGATTCGCCAAAGGTGAAGCGAGAAGAATGGCTGACAGTGGCAGTTCGCAGTTCTGCGGCAGTGGGATTGCATCATAGGCCTGGTCTAGCGTGTCTTTTTGGATGGACGACCGGTCAACAGGTGGCTCAGAGCCCCGGTTATGACCCTATGACAGGTGTTATAGGGCAGGTTAATGGGGGTGTGGATCACTCAAGAGACTGCCAGTGCCAGTTTGCCAGAGCCTGAGGGAAACCAGAACCGCCCTCCTTATCCGGAACAGCAGCATCATGCAAGAAATGCAGGGAACGTGGTTGAAGAATGGAGGCCTGTCGTCAGGGAGTGGGCTTTACACTGGCAGCAGACGGTACCTCGTACTCGGACCTAACTTTGTATAAGGCCTACACTTATCTTGGTTGTACTCGTGCGAATTAGATTTGGTGTTCAAGTGTTCTTGCTTTCCGGGGCAAGCCCACGTTTTGCTGGGAGCAGAGATGTCGTTACACACCAGGGCACTCGCTGTCCACGCTCGTAGCACCGCACCGCCTGTACCCGTGTCCACTTCCCGCTGCATGCACAGCACTGACACTGGCACTGGCAGGCCTTGTTTCGCGATGAGCCGATCGCATTCCCAAGACCTTGTCACCAGTTAACCACTGAGATACAATCTTACCAAGCGACTCTCATCATATTGCATACTTAACTTTAGGTACCTAGGTACTACTGATGCATGTAAGATGGTGGAAGGAATTGCCATCTTCTCTCTGCAAGCCAGTTTGAACTCCAGTTGTTCCAGGGAACCATCAGACGTCATCAAGAGCACCTCAGGGTCGCCGTTCAAAGTTCAAGTTGCGGCTAAATTGCTCCGAATCTGCAGGCCCATCGGCAGCCCTAACCGTCTAGGCTCTAAGCTCCAAGCTCCCCTCTATCTCACCAATAATGGCAGCTTATAGGCAAGCCACACCCTCACCAAGTGAACTCGCACCTTAATTGCAAGTTCTTGACTTTTGCGCCCCGTTTCTTAAACCAGCCCCTCCCCTCCCCCCAAAAAAAACTTGGAAACCTCAAAGTTCACAACGCCTTTTTCGGTTCCTCAAGTTTCAGTTGCTTAAAATATCCGCAGTGGTCCGTCCGTACGGATGCTTCATAACTCGACAAGGCGAATGAATTATTTCAACGCATCATCAGCTTCCGATAATTCTCTGGTTGATTGGTGGCTGGAGATGTCTCCTCTTTTCTCAAAGATTGGGATTACACCTTGCACACTGACATATCGGCGGGACTTATCCACGTTGAGCACGGGATCGGTTGGGTCACAGGTGTTTGTGCAACCACGGATACTAACTAGGCTGCCATGTTCATGATCGTAAGCACTGTTGTTGCTTTAAGTGCCGTTCCCATTACCCTGCCCATTAAGAGAACAGCATTCGCTCAGCCTGAAACTCGTGCTTCATCACCCCTGCCAATATGCAGTCACATGTTCCTACCGCATCTACTTACAGGCCAATTGATGCCGGTCTGTGGGATGTTCTTCGCATTGCAGCTCCCTATCATTCGCGATGAAGAAGCAAGGTTTGTAAGTGTGAAAAGGAAATGGATGGGAAACAAAAGGAAATGTTTTCTATCTAGTCGTGTAGTCTGCGCCACTCAGCTCGTCATCTTTGGACTACCCCGTCTATGCTTTCCGAAAGTAAATACAGCCTCGTCGTTGCTGCTTCCCCCCATGTACTCTATGTCTTCAATGCCAGCTCTGAATTCGGTGATACATGTGGTAAACTCCTCCAACTTCAATATCGGAGAAATCACCAGGCTCTCACTTGTTGCCCATCATCACCACAATGAACCCATCCTTCCTGACGCTCAATTCCGAACTTCCCTCGTTGAGAATCATTCTGTCGTGAGCCAGTCTTTCAGTTGCCAATGATGAATTCAAAGCTCCCATTCATCGTCATCACTGTCCTTGTCCCCGTCATGATGCGTCGCGGATGTTGGGACTTGGGTAAGTTTTTGTTGTTTCTCATCACGCGCGGACCGCTTGACAACCTTATCAATGACTGGAGGTCTCCAGGCGCCCTGCTTCACAAATCTACTGCTGGCTCCGCCTTGAGACACCACCGATCCGGGGGCTCCAGCGGAATATCCGGCTGTGGATGCTGCTAAGAATTGACTGGTGGCGTTGGAAGGTGTTGGCGATGGAGGCCGGAAGCCTGTAGCACCTCCAAATCCCTTGTCCGAATGTTGATACATGCCAGACGGTGCGGTAGAGCCCATTTCTGATGCCCTGCCACTGAGACTCGGTAGAGCTGAAGCAACACTAGACATGTTGGAAATTGCTCCTTTGTGCATGTTATACTCGTCAAGTATAACTTCTTCTTGGGCGGCTGCTTCCAGGTCTGGTTCACGATCATCATTTTCTTGTTGGCAACTGGTGCATTTCTGTCATGTAATCAGCCACGCCTGGTGTCACCCTTCATATGAAGTGTAACTTACCGCTTCGTCCGGGTTGCTTCGGTGTCGGGCACTAAACTCAGCGACAGGTTTCGAGATGCCACACCATGTACAATGCAATTCCACCACGCTTCCAGCCGTACATGCTATGCACCTCGGAAGGGGTGGGTCCTTGGTGTTTCGTCTGGAATTCACGAGAGCAGCTTTGTACTTATTGATCTGTGTATTTGAAAACCGGCTGATCATCTTCTTGGTGCCGCAATCCGAGCATCGAATCCTATCACGCGTGAGTCGATCTGAAAAGAAGAAAAGTTGGTTGTCTGAACCTACATATTGCCGGTGTCGACATTGGCATATCTAGACACGTCTGTCAATCGATCCATCTTGATTAAAGTCTTGGATGAGTAGGTAGAGGTGTCTTCGAATGGTAGTTGTTGAGATCAATTGGAAGAAAAGGTGAGGATGGAAGGAAATAAGGAAGGCCGACTCGCTTTCAGCAACGGGGGTTGACGTCGACCAAGATGAAGTAGGAGCAAAAGTGAAATTGGGACGAAGGAAGAGCACAAGATTGATGATGACAGTTGATTGAGTGCTAAACTTGAAAGAGGATTGAGAGGGAATAAGTGGGTCAGGCTTGAACTCAGTAATGAAGGTTGTCAAGAACTTGAAGGAGGACTAGCAAGTAGAAAATGGGAATGAAAGCAATGAAAAGGGAGTAGAAGAGTAAATGATGAGAACGGATTGAGTGATGAAAGAGAAAGAAGAAAGAACATTTCTTACGATTGTTGTTTGCGTTCCCATGAGGGTTTATGTTTTTGAGACATGGCGGAGAGAGTTTGATATTGTAGGCTGAGAATCAGGAAAGCGCGAGAAGGTGCCTGACGAAGGTGAAGTTGAGTTCAGAGAATGGGCGTCGCCGTCATCGCAAGTACCCTTCCTGCACTGATGCTATACTCCTAGTGCCTCAACTATCTGAGATACTAGTACATCTGGTGATGCAAGCAGGGAGGTATCTCGAAATTCTGACAGCACTCAAGATGTTGTTTGTCTGGAGGAGAATCAGTGCATGCCACGATAGCATATTTCTGGGTGAATTTCAAACATATTGATATCTGACTTCCATGAACACCAATATATTCCGATTGATTGCCACACAGAGAGGCTTACACAGTTACAGTCCAGCTTTGATATTCTTCAAATCGGTACAACGTCGTGGGTGAGGGGATTGAAATGAAGTGTATCATGTGACAGAGGGGCAGAACAAATGGACGGTCAGCCTCGTCAAACAGTACCAGTATGGGATTGAATATTTCTCTTGGTGCTTCGCCATGATTCGCAATAGGACCATTTACGGGGTCTTACACTTACCTGCACTGACAGTACTTACCGGTTTGTGGCGGCAGTAATTTGAAAAACTTCATGTTCAAAGGTGGCTGCGACGATGTACTAGGGCTCACAATCAACGTGTATATTCTTGACATGCCAATCGCCCAGTGGGACGTCATGATTCGTGATCACC
This sequence comes from Exophiala bonariae, assembly GCF_035927105.1. Classification (NCBI taxonomy): domain Eukaryota; kingdom Fungi; phylum Ascomycota; class Eurotiomycetes; order Chaetothyriales; family Herpotrichiellaceae; genus Exophiala; species Exophiala bonariae. The sequence continues at coordinate 970,724 of NW_027042477.1, read as the reverse complement.
CAACTGCGTCTTTCAGTCAGTACTCCGCGATTTAATCGTGGAGCACAGCGGGCAACATGTTAGGAAATAGCGCTCGTAATCCACGAATTCTGCCATTCACTGGGGTGCCAGTGGATGCAAAATGATCAGCGTTGGTCTGTAGGGAACTATCCTTTTTGTCTGGTAGAGTTTTAATGCGGAGAGACATATATCTTCACGGCAGGCAACAAGTGTTAGACTCACCTCTCTTTCGAATGATCAATACCCAATAATAATGATCAAAGAATAATCTCTTTCTTAAGATGCTGCGTTGGCCTAAGGGTAGTCGGGTCCCCATCTAATATGCAGTTGGACAGGAATAGGAGCGACGGCTTGACCAGAAAGAGGTTGGTTGATTTCCAGAAATGTTTGCTTGAGTGCCCACATAGGTGCATATGCTTCGTAGGTCCGGCGGCGGTCTGTTACGAAGAACTCGCTTCATGGTTCGGTTTGGCAAATCGACTCAGCTCAGATTATCGTACTGTATCGATTGCGATTGTCTTGCATAACTGACCGCTGCTTCCAGGGCCCAGTGGTGGCTGGCTAGCTTCTGCTGGTTATGCAAAAAGGCTGCACGATGAACATAGCATCGATGTTGGATTTCGGGCCATTCTTGCAGTTTTCGTACTGCGAAAATCTTCATTTCAAGTCCACAGGAATTGTTCCTCCAACGACGCACCAATTTCCCTCGTAATCTCAACGAAAGCATTCGACTGTATCATCTCGAGACGCGAAGTCTCAAGGCAGTTTCAACCTTCCAGAACAAAATTTGATCCACTTGGGCAATAAAGCTACGGATACTACTTGGTCCCTAGCTAGTAACCGATGGGCCGGGAACCAGCGTCGTCTCTCACCGTGACGACGGAGTGAAAGCCTAAAGGAAAGGCAGCACACTGGGCTCCAAGTGGATCCAAATTTGGGGGTCTTTGCTCGACGCAAACTAGGGCGGAACGGCAGGCAAGACTTCCAGACTTCAAAGCGGCGCAATCAACAAGCGGGCAAGCCAATCGTTCATCGATTGGAGATTTGATCAGCGCCGTTGGCCGGTTCCAGTCGCGCCCCGGGCCAGCTTACCCATTCCTAGATCCAGGGAAAAAAGTGACCTCTAAACCTGTTTTGAACTTGGTGAGGGAATCGTGATAGGTTTAGCCCAAGGGGCAACTCGACCAGTCCGAGTAGCCATCTAGCTCTAACCGCATTGCTTCATTTATTCTCCTAGGCCGATGGGAAACGTGGCGTTGAGTTGGCGGTCTTGTGTGTTGAATGTGAGGCACCTCTCAGACTTGATTCTTTGTTGCGTTTGCAGCGTTCACGCCACTTGAGGATTTTGGTAAGTACTGAGTATCCGTACTTAGCATTGACTTGCAAATAAAAACAAATATACTGCCCACGCGCAGAAGCAGAAACCAATCACAATGGGATTGTTGTGGGACTGTCCAGGTGGTCTATTTTCTTCTGTATCCGAAACAACCTGTACAGTGGTCATCATATTACATACGGTTCATCAACGGTGACCATCCTTCCAATTTCAGCAAAGATCGTAGCATCACATTCTCTCTGTTGGTTATGGAGATTGTGTACTTGGTAATTGTTGTACAATCATCGCAGAGTACATTGGTACTTCATATGTCTGCGCTTTGGGGGTAGCGTAATCGTACCTACCGTTGACCACAGCTCCTCTGGAGGTACGGAGTACAAATATGTGTGTATTCGTACGTGATGACAGCAGTATGATACAAGGACAGCCCGGCAAATGAAAATCACTGTCAACAGCCTCTAAGTTAGCCCACCCACGACACCAACGAGGATTTCGTTTAAGAGATTAATCATCCAGGATTGTGCTATCATGTTTGCCTGGTTTGTTCGAACACCTGGAGATGATCGTGTCCCGACTCCCGAAGTGGGATACACTGAACTGACGAACTACTTCTCCATAAGCTGTGTCGAGATCCCAGAAACGCACACCGATTAAAATGAGGATTTGTTTTTCTTCGGGGCTGAAGTGGATCAGATATTCAGAGTGTACTCGTAGTGTACGGATACCCAGAGGGAACAGAGCAGTCTCCATCTCCAGGGCTCGTGTCGTGCAGTGCAATGGATGGAACGAGAGGAAGGAAGCACTGCACTGAAGCCTGGCACATTGGGAAATAAAATGGGGCCAGCCACTACGCTACGGAGACCAGGACAATGGTACTCGTAGATACACCTAGGTAGCCAAGAATGGCGACGACTAGCACGACACTACCTAGGTAGGCACTTCGGGCCCAACTGAGACTCCCGGTAAAACTAAACCTCTTTGGGCCCGAGGATGCTGTCGCCCCGGACCTCTGACCTCTAAGCTCTCTGCCATTCGGTTCAGTGCTTCCTTGCTTTACTGGTGCTGACGTTCTTGGGCCTCAGGCCATCAAACCGTCAACACGCCGGGAGGCGGAAGTCTCGTCTCTTGTTTCGTCCATCAATTTGCGCTCGTCAGTCATTCCCTTCGCTTTATGTTGTCTTCCTCCTGAAATCTGAATGTGATTTCGCAACTTCCCAAGCAGGGTCAACGTGGTGTGGTGACGGAACACGCACATCTGGCATTGTTTTTCGGGCTTGGGAACCCCAACTCCGCTCACTTCCACTTCCACTTCCAGCCCCTTACCCATCCGACACTCACCAGAGACGCGACTCCCGCTTCAAAGCCCAGTCCCCCCAGTTCACTGCAAATTTGTCTGAGCACATCGTCAACACGACCGAAAACACCTGTCACCTCCTCAACTCCCCCTAACACACACTAAGACTTACATCCTGGCCTACTTGCCCCTCTGTGTCATTCAAGAAAGGGGATTTCCTCGACTAGCAATCCACTTTCCCACCCTCCCTTGCGGGTCCTCTTCCGCCAATCGACCCTCCCACTAGCTAGCAATCACTTCCTCCCGGGTCCTCGAGCCATTTCGCATTGGGTTTCGTTCCTGAGCATCATTTTCATGAGCCCGAACCTCGACTTGGATTCATCTGCTCACTGATCTGCTCGATATCACGCGCGTCTTGTCAGACCCCTTGCAACGTTCTTTACCCAATTTCACGGCTCTCTCAACCTCTCTCCTCATCTCACTATCCAAGACGCCCTGCTCTTGCCTCGAGACCTACCATTGACAGGAAATGACGTGTTGAGCTTTGGAAATCTTCCCACTACATGGGCTATAGGGCGGAACTGTATACGAACCCAGGTTATATCCGACGTGGAAGCTGAAGGAGCGAAGAACGAGAAAGAGTAATTGTGTCAGCAATAACCCCCATACACCTACAATGGCAGTCACAGACTATGGCCAGCGGCCGGCATCATACGCTCTCTCAGCACTGGAGGATCGTTTCGAGGTCATCAAAGACATCGGTGATGGTAGTTTTGGCAGTGTAGCTCTGGCAAGAGTCCGAGCAAATGGCTCCAATGTTGCGAGGCGCAACACCATGGTATGTCGTTGCCATCTGTCTACGAATAACATCTGATTGACATGCTTCTAGGTCGCCATCAAAACTATGAAAAAGTCCTTTGATTCTTTTGCCCCCTGTCTGGAACTTCGTGAGGTTATCTTTCTACGCACTCTACCCAACCACGCACATTTGGTCCCGGCCTTGGATATATTCCTCGACCCCTACAGTAAGAAGCTACATATTTGCATGGAGTACATGGACGGCAATCTCTACCAGCTTATGAAGGCTCGAGAGCACAAGTGTATGGACGCCAAAAGTGTCAAAAGCATTCTCTACCAAATTCTATCCGGGCTGGACCATATTCATGCTCACCACTTCTTTCACCGCGACATTAAACCAGAAAACATCCTCGTCTCCACATCTGCACCTCAGGATTCACAGTCAGCTTTCAGTCGGTACTCGGCCTTAGTCACTCCACCAGCTACACCGCCAACCTACACGATCAAAATCGCCGATTTTGGCTTGGCTCGTGAGACCCACTCCAAACTACCTTATACCACTTATGTATCGACACGATGGTATCGAGCTCCCGAGGTGCTTCTACGAGCTGGGGAGTACTCCGCACCTGTCGACATCTGGGCCATCGGTGCCATGGCTGTTGAAATTGCAACATTGAAACCCCTGTTCCCGGGAGGCAATGAAGTTGATCAGGTCTGGCGTGTTTGTGAGATAATGGGAAGTCCGGGCAACTGGTATACCAAATCTGGATCTCGAGTTGGTGGTGGTGAGTGGAGAGATGGTACGAAGCTTGCTCAAAAGCTAGGCTTCTCATTCCCAAAGGTGAGTTTCGATCCAACTCTCGATACGTGCTGGAGTTTAGATACTGACTCTTGGCAGATGGCTCCCCATGCCATGGATACTATCTTACCGCCTCCACAATGGCCGACAAGTTTCAGCAATTTTGTGACATGGTGTTTGATGTGGGATCCCAAACATCGACCAACCTCAAAACAAGCTATGGATCATGACTTCTTCACTGACGCTGTTGACCCTCTTCGTCCTAAATCCTCCTCTCGACTTCTTGGTCGCAAGCACTCCGACCTCAGCTTCCGCTCCAAAGACACCACAGAAACTCCAACCATCACCTCCAAACCCTCGTGGTTTCGCAGGTCCCTTATTGCTCGAGAGAGTGCACCTGCTGTACCACAGCATAATCCCGAAGGCAAAGCCACACAACCAGAAGCAGAGACTGTGGCAAGCAAAGCTCGACCACAAGCAAACAAACGGGCGACATGGACCAATGGTGCCAATACTACAGGAGCAGCTCCTATGCCTATCCTGCCATCGATTCGCCCAATTTCCCCTCTGCCAAATTCTGTCACCGCACAGGCAAGTACAACTTTTACCAGTCAAGCAGAACCCAAGGTCAGCATGTCCAAGAATAGCGAGGAGAAGAGTAAGAAGATTGGACGACAATTATCCGTGAACTCCCATGGCAATCACTATGCTGATGTTCATCGACTTGAGGCGGAACGTGCTTTGAATGCCAACAGTGGTTTGATTTCGCCTCCAAGTGGCCAAAAGGAAAGCTTCTTCTCGCACCTACGAAAACGGGCCAGGCGGTTTTCAGGTCGACACGGCTTGGCCTCGCCCACAACGGATGATGTGGAAGCACATGCTGCCACTGTCCCATGGTCGAATCGATCTTCACTCATGGTTGACAATGTCATCCCTGAAGCGAACAATGATTTTTCTGACTTGGATCAAATTTTGCAGAATGTCAGGTACAGCTTGGATCGGCCTGAAGGGCAAGATGCGAATGGAAAATCCTCTGGCAGCGTGTCCAACACCGGATCATTAAAAAGGACTCATTCAGTTCCAAGATCGCAGGGAAGTCGATCAGGCGAGAATGCGACCTCGGCTCCAGCACCTACCAATGGACGATCAAGGCGACCTCTACAAATCAACCAATATGAGACCCCTGAAGAAGCAGATGAACTTTTGGACGAGGCACTCCGATCCGCGAACAAGGCTAGCAAAAGACTCGACCATAATACCCGATCCAATCAACAATTGAGTCGCACAGCTTTGGCACAGAAAGATTACAACCGACAGTCATTACCTTCAATACCTAATGGAGCTGCATTACGTGGACAGGGTGCCTACCTTACACCTTCGCCATCTGCCAAGAAGAATGGAGTTCAATTCGATCCAAGCAGTTTACACGGCACACAACCATTGAATATTAGCAAGCAGCGACCGGAGCAGGAACATGCCCCATCACATTGGCCGACGCCACCATACGAAGAAAATGATTGGGCTGCAAGTGCAGCCAACAGTATTTTTACAGCCGGATCGGTCTATCGATAGATGACAGGTCTCGGGGACGAATCCAACACTCGTTCAAGTCCGAAAAGTCTTGTTTGTTCTGAACATCATGCCAACGATATATAGTCCCTTGATATCCTGTACGAAAAAAGTCTGAAGAGAAGGGAGAATACCCCACGAAGCAGGTGTTTAACGAGTTTCGGGCGTTGAGCGTGAATACGGCGGGAAAAGGGTTGATTGACCTACGACTCTTACTTCAGCGCGAAGTTCTACTATGTGTGGCAACCTCTTGATTCTTTTCTTCTATTAACGAGAGCAGTGGACGCAAATCCACCATGTCTGTTTATTGGCAACCAAAGTCTAGCCCTTTTGTTTTCGACTCTGATTCTTGGACTTTGGCTTGGAAGTTCTATCGGCCTATTCCTTTCCTTTTTGTTTTTGGCTGCATACAGGCTGCATTGTTTTGGTTTGGCTGGGACTCGGATGGGAAAGAAAGGCTATTGTCAGTCAGCTCTTTACAGCGACACATGTTTCATTTGTTAATAACCCTCGTGGACAAGAGGTTGTACAGCTAGGAATCATATGTATGGAAAGGAACATAAAGGAGCTTGAAGTTATAAACTTGAAGGGGTGTGTCTTGTCATGAGACCGGGGTTTTCAACATCATCATTGGGGCCACTCAGGCTTCAAAAAATTGACATAGATGGACCTTTGGACAAAGATAATTACCTATGCCAATGGAATGGGAACTGTCAATATGAGCTTCGAAGATCGATCTTTTTATGACTACTACCTGATGTACCCGTTGATATGAGTAATGATCCTCAGCTCAGGTACTTGCAAGGTTACCTGCATGTCACCTGGAACTCAAGTCATATGAATGCCAAGACCGAAAATTCAAGCGGAGGACTAGTGCTGCATTCATGGTCCGATTTCCAAGTGCTGCTCCGTCCTCAAGATATTGCTTAACACTCATTTACCAAAAGACGGACACCTGGTTAGACACATCATTTGGGAAACGAGCGGCCCTGCTCCAGCAATGGCCTCACGCAGCCTCACACTCTCGATATGCCAATCATGTCTCCGAAGCGCACTGAAAACACGGCCGAGGACAGGCTTCGCACAGCTGCGACTGCTCTCCCACTCAGCACCAGAAGAGCAGCGACGAGTGGTACGAGGAGGCCAGTCCAAGCTGAACCTCCAGTCTCTGCGCGCCTCGTTCTCGACCTCCGCGCCGGCCAGAAATGCTGCAAACTCTACTCCTCCTCCACCCGCGGGCGCCAGCGGCGCCAGCAAACCAATCGTGCTTGAACAGCCAGATAAATTCCGTCCACCATCACATCCACAACGCCTCGGCCGTCGAAGACCCCAGCCAGCAGCATATAACCAAGGCACGACACACTCTGAACGAGAACAGCAGCGGACAAGATCGTACCCGCACATGTTCCCCAACAAGGGAACGTTCATGCATTGGTTCCTGACCAACCGTGCGATTCACATGTACATTACGATCGTGAGTTGAAATCTCGCTTCCACTAGATTCTCTCCCAGACACCAAAATCCTCATGAATCTCCCTTGTCTCTAACATCGCAACAGGGCACACTGGTGATCCTAGCAAGCATCTCCCTGACGGTGACATTCATGAAAACCTCACCATTCGCGCATCTCATCCCACCCATCTCGAGCCTGGTCTTCCACCCGATCACGTACATCCGCGAAGGCCTGTCCGTGCTACGCCTGCACGTGGAATACACGTCGCAGCAGACGGAAGCGTCGCGGCAGAAGAAAATCCTCGATGCACAGAAACGCCGCCTGTATCGGCGCGCACACGGCATGGAGGATCTGAATGCCGAGGAGGAGGAGGGCATCGATGTGCGCGGCCTCGTGCCGTGGGATGATGGACTGACGAACAATGAGCGCGCGAGTGGCGGGAGGGATGCGTCGCTGATCCGGACTGATCCATGGGCTTTGAAACCCGTTAATGGCCCGTTGGGTGCTGATGGGAAGCCAGTCGAGGCCGCCGCCGCCGCCGCAGTCGTTGGCGATACCGCCGTTGGAGGTGATGCTCCGGCTGAGGTCGAAGATGTCACGCCCCAGCAGCCGCAGCAGCAGAGGAAGCGGAAGCTGTATTTCGGAATATGGTAGTAGGGGCATTGACGAAGCGAGCCACATACATGATCTCGCCCGCTCCACGAGGGGTCGCCGGGCCGGCAGAGATGGACTTGGACTTCCTCGAGTCATCGCCAATATGCATGTATATTCTTGACATGGTTCGAGTTCGACCTGACGATATACCCGGGCTGGGGGTGAATTGTAAGCTATGTATGTACAACATTCGAGTACATTGCCCGCAGATGAAAACTCCCTTCTACACACACATCTGTATATCAAATCAATCTCGGAAACCCATTGTCTACTCCAATAATCCCGCATCAAAACTGAACGAACAGGGAGGGACAGAGACAGGGACATTCGCCCTGATGTGAATTTCTCAAAGATGCGATGTAAGTGTGGTGTGAAGGATTTTCGAACTATGTTTTGACTTAATTTGATGATATATATCCTACACCTTGGTACCCTCCACCTATGCATGCCCATGTCGCTGTTTGGAAGATGATATTTATCAAAGTAAAAAAACATATTTAGTATCGATGTGCTCTGGCTCTGGCTTGGTCATTTGTAGAACTCGAGAAATCATATCAGGAATACTCCCGAAGTATAGCACAGGGCTGCTGCCTCTTGCTCTCCTCCACGCTTCCCACGGGATGGCGATCGGATCTTCTGTGTGACGGGCATTCCACGTCTTCCATCGAGAAAACCCCAATGGGTCACACTTGTTGTCTTGAATGATCAGCTGGTAGGATCCACTAGCCTTGGACCCTTGGTCACTTTCTGAGTTGCGTAGGGTAGGGAAATGAACTTGTGTTGACCCATCTCAAATAGTCGTCCAGAGTATATGGCCGAAAACCATCGACGAAGCCTGTGCTGAGTCCGCATGACATCTCATACTTTGAAAGCCACTTCTTGTGCAAAACATGAGTTTTGCCTCCTGACCAGACATGTTTGCCAAAACCGCCCTCGTGAGCTATGTGATGCCTCGGGTGGAATTCCGCTGTCGTCTTGGTAGAAGCGATGATTTCCGGCATTGTGATGGTGTTCTTCGACGGACATTGAATGTCCGTTGAAGGTCTTCCACAACATGGTTACGAGGGTCGGAATCGGAAATGCTGAACCCTTTTTTCGTAATCCGTCTTCACTCTTCCTGGATCATGTGGCCCATACGACCGATTTTGGTTTCCAAGTACTTCTCGATCTCGGCGCCTCTAACGCCTTTAATCCCACCTGTCCTCCAAGCAATAGGGATCATGGCAACGCGCTCACGAACTCGAACCTCCTTATTCGGCCCTTCCACGGCTCTCACTTTATCGGGATTATTCGTCAACAGTCTGATCCCTCGTTCGGATGGCGCTTTATTCGCATCTGTATCACATCCCAATCCGAGATCTTGAAGAATTGCGGTCGCCAGACCATAACTTCGAGCATCGGCGGGGTGACGCAGCAGAAGATTTGCCTCCACTGTGTCATTACCCAGATCCTGCAGATTGTACGCTTTCAACTTCGACGCCAATCCAATTCCTCGGCCCTCTTGGCGCAAATAAACGATGACACCACCCGTTGAGGTTGGAAGTGACATGAGTCGAGCTGCCTCGTCAAGCTGCTCACCACAGTCGCACCGAGCTGACCAAGCTGTTTCACCTGTGTAGCATTCTGAATGAATTCTCACGAGTGGAGGCTTTGGATCCCCCTGAGTCAAGTGTACGCTATCGAGCAGGGTCTCAATCGTGGGGGTGTCTTTGATGCTCCCTGAAGTTTGTTCATCTTGAGAATGGTTTACCGGTTGGACTGATTGCGCTGGCAAAGTCTGGGTGGTTTCCAGGACATCGTCCTCAGGGACTGTTGTGACGTTCTTCAATGCCGAACCACTTCGCTGACGACCTCGGCCAATTGGTCGCCTGGTTTGGTCGGGGTCGATTCTTGAACTTGTCCGACCCGGTCTCAATCTACCAGTATAAGCCCCTCGGATCATACGATCCATCTCGGTTTCTCCCGGTCTCTCGGCATCTAGACTCCGACTCCGCAGGTTATTCCCAAAGACAATAGCCAGGTGCTCCTTATTGTCAATGTCATTCTGGTAGAGGTGGAGGAACATCTCGGTTCCGGATGTAGTGGGAATCCGAGCGCGGACGAGACATTCTACATGCGGAATCTTTTCGATCAGCCGAGGCTGCTTTAAGGAAGGTTCATCGAGAGAAGTATCGACTGGGGTGGATTTTGGTTCGGAGTGCAGATGACGAGAAGGAGTGGCAGCTCCTGGTGTGGCCGGCGGAGTAAATGCTGGAGATATCAGATTGTCTGGCAGATTGGGTGTGCCAGGCGAACCATCATGGACGTCGGACCAGTTACTCAAGTAGCCGGCAGAAGGGCGTGGAAGGGGAGAGATGATGGGAGAGGAGTGGGCGGGGAGTTCTTCGGCTGGAAGTGCCATGGTGTAGTATATGTATAAGATGAAGGTCAGTCAATAGAGGGAAGAAACCACATAGCAATGCAGGAAGCAGAGAAAGCGCGAGGTAAAAAATATGTACAAGTCGAGGAAAGCGGAACAGAGTGTCGGAGTAGGTAGGTATGCAGCGAGTATACTACCGCATATTATTGATCAGTGATCGTTGTCAGTGGTGGGGGGTAAATCCAAGCAAGAGGAGAGGGAAGAGGAGAAGACGGCGGTTCGGAAGTGAAGCGGGAGTGGGATCTCAGAAATGATGAAATCGCTTCGACTTTTTGCTGACGGAACCTCATCGGCGGAAAAAGGCCTCGGTTGGTAAACTCTGAGTAACCAGCGGCAGAGGGCACCATGGGTGACCTTTGACAAATTGCTAAGCAGAACTTACCTACTCTTAACTGGTGATACGAGGCAGAGCAGGCGTCTAGGTACCGAATAGTGAAGCCCTCTTAACCATAAAAGGGACCCCTCCAACTCCCTCGGCTTCCCATTTATCGCCCGAGAATGGCTGCCAACACCCGCCAAAATCTCCTGCAAGCCGCCCGGTCATTTTGTGATGCTTTCGCACAGCAGAAGCCACCAGAAGAAATACTCTCTCACTTCTCAAAGTCCGATGATGTACTAGCTCTTGAACATGGGCTTCCACAACTCGCACCCTTCTTAGGTCGCGACTTTCGTGGTCAAGATGGACTCAAGCAATACTTTGACTTGCTATCTTCCAACTTGAGATATGAGAATATGAAATTCAGCAACTTTGTCGTGGATCTAGAAACCACCAAAGTCTCGGTCCGGGGAGAGGCACGCTTCACATGGACAAGCACTGGCCAAGCATGGGATGAGGTTTTCACCTATGTTCTAGAATTCGATGACCATCACAAAGTCAAGGTATATGAGGTCTGGGCCGACTCGGGTGCCGCCTATTTGGCACGCAAAGGCATGCTCAATCAGTAAATAAGATGATAAAAATATTCCCCCAATATCATCACCGCCACCACCAACTCCATCCACCTTCATTGCTGTCGTCAATTGTCATCATCGTGAGATCGTCTTCTCATTTGAACCGCGAGTCCAGCACGAATCGTGCATCAACGAGCATCTCCTTATCATCCTCGTCGAATTTCAGGCTGTAAACGGTTTTCTGGAAGCTCTTGACTCTGGCTCGGTAGAACGTGTCTGTATCTGGATACTTGGCATACACATTCCCTCCAGTTGGGAATTGTGGTCCACCAGTATTGACTTGTGGGATAGGGACAAGATCTCGTGCTGTTGCTTTCCGCACGGTCTGCTTGCCCGAAGGGTCGTCCTCCGGGTCCCTCACGTCGTACTGGATACTGCAAACAGTCAATATCAATTTCACCAGTTGTATACATGACCCACGGTTTCTTGTCCTGCCACACTTTCTTGATGATGCCATGGATACCCACTCCCTCTTCTTGTTCTTGCTGGTCCTTGGGATACTTGTAAAACACCTCGGTACCAGCAATAAGCTGCCCTGCCTTCTCCGCTTGAACCCCTCGATGAGTTTCGGCTCCGTCGTCTTTAGCACTAGCAGCTGCCGCTGCACGGTTTTGACTGGCGGTACTGGAACTTCTTTGAGATGTTCCTTTCACACGCTTGATCATTTCTAGCCGCCCATCGCCTGGACTGGGCCCAGGAGATTCAACAATCACATCTGACTCAACAATAGGCCGTTGGTTCTTCCGAGACTTTGGTTGACCATTCCGGGGAGCGATGTCATCATTTGACTTCATCGTAGCCAGTATCGCAAGATTGTTAATAATGTCCTCTTCGTCATGTACCTTTTTCTCCAATTCGGAATATCGGAGGTTTTCCCTGTACAGAGAGTCAAGTCGTTTATGCTGGTCGGGTGTCGAGTCTAGATGGAGCGTGATCAGCCAAGTAGACAGAACAGTGTCTAGAGCACAAAAGGACCCAGTATCGTCTCCTCAGCAGTGATACATCCACGTGTCAAATGCCGTCCATCTTCACTGAGGTACGTAAGGAGTAAGGGTGAACATACGTCCAATTAGTTTGATCTCTTCCTCCAAGGCCACAATCTCCTGTCCTAATCTCCGGCAATGATCGTTGAAACCCTGTGCTTTTCGTAGACTCTCAAGAGCTCTGCTCAACATCTCGTTCTCGAGATCTGATTCTTTGCCATCACGGCCGGTCATTCCTCGGCCAGCCCGTGGACGCGAAGTCATGTTGAAGCGTCAATCAGGCGTGGTCCGGATAGATTTGAAGATGACCCGTGCGACCGCGGCCTAAAGATGGGCGCACATAAGGGTTTATTGAAAAAAGATCCAAGTAACTTCTCCACGTTTCACAAAGAGACACTCGCGCCCGAAGGAAAGACTATGACAAGGCGCGCCTGTCCAGACCTGTGAGGGGTATCAAACAGCAGGTATGCTGATGGCCTAGCCACAATCAGATCGCGCGAAGCCCATACACTGACAGAACAGCTTCAAGAGAATGACCAAAAGAACAAGAAGAAAATGGCGATTATTTTGCAGATATGAGTATGGCTGGGATAGCAATTAGGATCATGGTCGTCGATTGGTTTACCAATAATGATCGTCGCGGAAGAACCTCGCCTGCCAGTGGGAAAGTATGAGGTTATGGTCCACCGTAGCAGCCGTACTCAACCAGCGACATTTACGGATCATTTGCTCCACGGTTTTTTGGCGGGTGAGTTTGTGCACCGTGCCAATCAGCGGGCATCATAAACACACGTTAAGTTTGACTGTGGCTTTCAATCTTTTCACCGCTTGATGACTTGCTCCTTCTATCGCTTCTGTGCTTCTCATAAACTGACTGTGGTTTGAGGTGCAATCGGCAGACTCAATTTCTTTCCTGTCTTTCAAACTCCAAGATCACAAAACTAGTCCTGCTCAGATCCCGTCGTCACCATGCAAGTGCCACTAATCCGTCTCCAATGTGGTAAGTATGGGTCTAGATATTGCAGAACATTGCTCTGATAATCTTTAGGCTGTAATAGCTATGACTGGGGTATGTCGTGATGATACACTGTCTTCAGCACTGTTCCATACTGATCATCACAAAGGAAAAATTGGCAAGGATTCGGCGGCTGCAAAATATGCGGCAGCGACTCCTTCTGATACCTTCTCCATTCAAGAAGACAAGCCATATGCTGAAGTTCGTTCTTTCTGTCTTCGTGTCCATGTCTTGATCTCTTGCCAACTGCTCTTGTTTCTAGCTATGGATGGGTACCCACCCTTCACTACCCTCCAAGGATCTCGAAACTGGACGGTCGCTTCTTGATCTAGTTGCGGACAATCAAGCACTACAAGGAGGAGACATCTCTTCAAAGTACAAGAACAAGCTACCGTTCCTCTTCAAAGTTCTATCCATCAACAAAGCGTTGTCCATCCAAGCCCACCCCAATAAGAAGCTTGCAGAACAACTTCACGCCAAAGACCCCAAGAACTACCCTGACGACAACCACAAGCCTGAGATGACCTTGGCTATCACACCCTTCGAGGGTCTTTGTGGTTTCCGTCCTTTGAAGGAAATTGCACACTTTTTGTCCACTATTGCTCCTCTTCGGGACTTGGTTGGTGAAAGCGATGCCAAGGGTCTGGAAGAGGTTGCTGAGCAGTCATCCCCTGATCTTTCAGAAGCCAAAGCTCGCCTCAAGGCTGCGTTTAGCCACTTGATGAAATCAGATCGCAGTCTCGTGGCCGAGAAATCCAAAGCACTTGTCGAGCTTGCAGCATCAGGTTCAATCACGCCTGGTCCCAGCGTCAATACTCCCGAAGAGCTGGCGGAACTGGTCCAACGGTGCAATAGCCAATTTCCTCAAGACATCGGCCTTTTCGTTTTGTTTTTCCTAAACTTCGTTAAGCTACAACCTGGACAAGCAATGTATTTGAAGGCGGATGACATCCACGCATATATCTCTGGTGACATTATCGAGTGCATGGCCAGCAGTGACAACGTCATTCGATCTGGGTTCACACCCAAATTCCAGGACGTCAACACTCTCACGGACATCTTGACTTACGACCATGATCCACCTGAGCAGCAGCTCCTGCAGCCTGTCGATTACCCATACGTCACCTTGAACAGCACCGCTTACAGCTCCAACAGTGAATCGCTCCTCTACGACCCGCCTATTGAAGAGTTCAGCGTTGTACGCACAGTGTTGAAGCAGACTGGCGCCAAGGCTACATTCGAGGGCATTGCTGGGCCAAGCATCATCATTGCTACGAGTGGAGAGGGCACTATCAGTGTGGGACCGAAGAGGGAGGATCTGAAGGAAGGCTACGTCTACTTCGTCGGTGCCACTGCTGAGTTGGTCATTGAGAGCACATCCGAGGAGCTTGTGACTTTCCGTGCGTTCTGTGAGATTGGTGAAGCCACGCAGAATGGTGCGCATTGACTAGACGTAGTCAAAAGGCCGGCTGGAGGTAAACTGTGAGTAAACACAGGATGGCATAGATACATACATTGTAGCGAGAATGAGAGATGTAAACGAGGGACGAGAGATGACGTGATTGAGTACATAGACTATGACCTGTTCATGGTGAAGATGTCAACATACAGGACCAGACTGAGAAGCGACATAACCAGAATCACGGTGTCTTTCTTGATCAATTGTTCTAGAAATTCAAATCTCAACATATCATGTCCAGGTATGGTGGGCCTGGGACGCATTGAGGATTAATATCCTTTGGTCTTACCACGATGCTTAGTGACACAGGGAGTAATATTGAGCCGTGGCGACTCGCCAATTCCAACATGACAAAGAGGCCTCAAGGCAGGGCCGAGTCAAACACAGGGAGGATGGCGTGGAATAAACCAACGATTAACAATATGTCGGATAGCTTCCCCAATTTGTCAGCCTACCACAGTTGAGGTGGGGGTTGATCCTCCTTCATGTGGTGTAACCATATGTATAACCGACGTCAGGCTTCTTATGAGCCATCGACTTCCTTCTCACAAAGAGCCGTCTGGTGAATATAGGAATCCTAACATCCATCTCCCCGTTGACCTCTCAGAACACTCAACGTCACCAATCCCAGCACGTCAGCAAACCATGGCACCCATCCGCATCGGCATCGTGGGGCTATCAAGCAAACCGGGAGCATGGGCGACGCTCGCACATCTACCACGACTGGCATCATCGCCGAACTTCCAGATCGTGGCACTGTGCAACTCGTCGCTGGAGTCGACGCGGGCGGCGATCAAGGCGCACCACCTGCCGGAGAGCACCAAGGCCTACGACACGTACGAGGCGCTGGCGGCGGATCCGGACGTCGATCTGTACGTGGTGTCGACGCGGGCCGACACGCACTACGAGGTCGCGATGCCGGCGCTCCAGGCCGGGCGCAACGTCTACGTCGAGTGGCCGCTGGCGGCGACGACGGCGCAGGCCGTGGAGATGGCCGCGCTCGCCAAGCAGAAGAACCTCAAGACCATCATCGGCTTGCAGGGCCGCGTGGCCCCGAGTGTGCGCAAGGTCAAGGAGTTGGTCGACTCGGGCGCGTTGGGCGACATCCACAGTGTGAATTTCCAGGGTGCGATACACGTGTGGCAGAACAATGCGGCGGGCAACAGGTATCATTATTTTATGGATCGCAAGGTCGGTGGGAACCTGTTGACCATCTATGGTGGCCACATTCTGGATTCCATCTTCTACGCGCTGGGGGAGTTGGCGCCGGGGAAGTATGTGCCTCTGGCGGGCAATCTCAGGCCGAAGATGCACATCACGCAAGAGGACGGGTCGTTGTCGAAGGAGCTCTACGATAAAGACACGCCGGATCAGATTCTGCTGCAGGGCCGGTTGGACAGGAGTCCGCCCGCGGTGTTCAGCTTCCACTTGAGGGCGGGTGACAGGTTCATCAACGGTCCAGGCTCCGTGTGGAAGATATACGGGACGAAAGGGGAGTTGGCCGTGGAGTTCGCCAGCGCGGGACCCCAGATTGGAGCGGCGACGAGTATTCGATTCTCGAATGCGGAGAAAGGAGAGGTCGAAGACATCACCTGGGATGAAGGCGGGAGTGAGTGGACCGATTTACCTACACAGGGGCAGAATATTGGGAGGTTATACGAGGCATATGCTGCTGGGGAGGCGTATGGGGATTTTGATCTCGCGGTTAAACGACACCAGTTGATAGACGAGTTTTGGGCGACTTTGGAATGACGTTCCGGTAGAGAATAACTAGTCAGTATCTGATTTCGGGTATGGTTGCAATAGACTACCCAGGGACGACTAGTAATGTGTGACTAAGATCCAAGATTGGCGGTGGTCTGATGGATGAGGTGAGTTGTATTGATTGTGACGAAGATAGTAACGGCCTCACTAATCTCGATTGATGATCCATGGATGCATTTAGTACGTCGTCCGTGCTGTCCAAGTTCTACGCCGACGATGACAATGATGTTTTAATGATGGTCGCAAGCACGCAAAACAACCTTGGAAGTTGAATCTGTAAGACGTCATAATTCGGGAATCCGTTTGAATTGGGGTTGGAGCTGCTGTACTCGGCCAGTAATAACGAGGGAGTTCTCAGAAGTCAAAAAGAAGCAGGAGCAGCCGACCAGGGCGATGGACTCTGGACTTTTGACTCTTTTTTCCACAAGAACAATCACCGAAAGATCTCAGGATTCAGGAGTCAGGACTATAGCCGATAGAATTCCACTGCTCCGAACCCGTCCAAATAAAAGGAGCACAGGAAGAGGTCGGAAGAGGAATCAGAACTGTGAGGGCATTTTGGTGTGGCGCATGCACAAGTGAGGCGCCGGGAAATCTTCGTGCGTGACATTGGTGGGCCATTGGATCCGATACTGGTAATACGCTCACGGTAATTGGGCGGAAGAAAGAGATTTCAGGTGTCAGTCGATGTTACTCGCTAGGCGATGCTGGGTCTGCTCCTAGGGGCGGGCCACCGAAGCAGCTTTAACCAGCAACCACACCTCTTAGGCGCAACCGTCAACAGTTTACGGTGCCTTGGACCGAACGAAAGCCACCTGGGCAGTGGACTGCATTTCGCTCCACTGGATCAACTGTCCTGGTGCTGCTTTCAACGCCGTCATACATACATTTTTCTCCCTCGTTTCCGCTCTCAACTTTTTGCTTCAAAGTTCCTTCTTTATTCTCTCGTCACTCTACATACATCAACACCTAAGCTTTCCTTCCACCCAAGAAGCTCCCTCTGTCATTCTCAATCGCCATCTTTGTACATTTACCTCTTCCATCTTCAAATCAAAATGGGCAAGGACGAGTTCAAGGACGGTAAGTCTCCCTTTCCTCATGTCACCAGAGCTTCGTAGCAGCTTCGTCGCCACCTGCTTTAACGGTTCCTTGCTTTCACTGCTTCGGCATTCACGATCACCCTTCACTATTCACTCTCGGTCGTTTGTCATGGCTATCGACCTTTGCGATCTTCGACCATGCCTCCAACCAGGTCAAGACCAGCACCACAATTTGCCACCTCTCCCATCTTTCAATCCTTCTCGCAAAAGAGTTGAAGCTATTTTCCGATAAAGATGGCCTGGTCTTATGGACAATTCCACGTCAAAGATTTCGAGGAAAGCCATGAAAAGCAAGGCCTCGAAGCTACTGCGAAGAGACGTGCACAAGAGACTCAGCAACAGAGCACAAGCTTACAATCTAATACTTTAGGTGACTCGAAGAAGGGTGCCAACCTCTTCAAGACGAGATGCGCCCAGTGCCACAGTGTCAAGGAGTCTGAGGGCAACAAGATCGGCCCCAATCTACACGGTCTTTTCGGTCGCAAGACTGGATCCGTCGATGGCTTTTCATACACAGATGCCAACAAGCAGAAGGGTATCACGTGGGAAGAGGGCACTCTGGTAAGATCACAGAACTCAGATCTCCGTCGCAATTTACCCTGCTGACTCGTCGCAGTTTGAGTACCTTGAAAACCCCAAGAAGTACATCCCCGGTACCAAGATGGCCTTCGGTGGTCTCAAGAAGGGCAAGGACAGGAATGATCTGATCACGTTTGTTTCCCCCAGCCTCGAAGCTTCTCTCTCACACTCGCTAACTTTTGCACAGCTGGTTGCGCGAAGAGACCAAGTAAAGAGCCCTTCTAACCTCCTTTCTCTCACATCTATCCCCAGGCGAGCTAGAAGACCGGATCATGTCACCAAATCATGGTCTCGGAATCATCGGCTGCTGTATCATCAAGACGGTGGAGGCGCAAATGAACTAATGGTCGGGTTGGTTTGGAAAATGCATAGCCATGCCGAAGAGCCTCCGGAGAAGCCGGTAGACGAAGCTCTTTGTACATAATCTCTTGTTTTGCTATCGTGTCTTCTGGACGGGCGTACCTGCGTTTTACACGTGGCCGTGTCGTGTCGACCAAACAGAAACATCTACGAAGGACTGACAATCAAGCAACTTTTCTCTGCTCAAAATCTTGTGTCACGTGTCGGTTTGACCAGTCTGTGTCTTTTCGTTGCCCAAACGTCTTACCAGACAAAGCCTTGAGGTTTCGGGTCTGTTGTCTTCCCACCAGACTCCAATCAAGAGCTTCCATTGACAGAACGCTAGATCTGTGGCCAGCAGGTCCCCTTGCATCAAGCATCCTTGTTCATTACCCTTTGTTGATATATGATTGGTGGATTGATTCCCCTCTAGAACACGAACCTAGGGACTGCCAGCTGTCCCAGCCTCCAACTTTCTTCCCGCTCCCTCTGTCTCTGGCAGAGTTGCCTGGATCTTCTGAACGATAGCCTCAGACTGCATATCTCATGAATAGCGTTTGACTGAAAAGAGGCTGGGCCTGCGCCCGCATTTGTCCAGATATGGACTTTCCTATTTCGCCTTTTCAAACATCATGACTTCCGAATCATGAACTTGCGAATCGTCAAGTGAACTGGAAACCATACCAGCAATAACCATCGTCCGTGATTGTTTCATTCTGCTGCTGTTGCCTACCTAGGTAGCAATTGCCATCTTCTACAAAACTGACCGCCGTCCGTTGCTATCACTACAAGAAGAGAGTGACCGTTCGGTCGACCCCCTGCCCCGCCTCGCATCACCTCACCACTTTCCTTACATGTCCTTTCTTCTCTTCATACACCTGACACTATGGCTGCCATGATGGCTGCCGCGCCTTTCGATCCCCATCTCTATTCGGATGATACCACTGCCGACACACACTCATTGATGGAGGCATCGATAGAAGACTTTGAAGACCAGGAGCGCAGAACACCCCTCTTTCCCGGTTTCAAATCAGAGCATGAAGAGAGTGAAGTGGATGACAGATCGAGTACTGGTTTGCCCTGGTCACCTCCGGGATTTCGTTATCAAAATGCAAGTGTGAGTGGGTGGTATCGACAAGATCCATATGGAAAATACCAATTGCGACCGTCCGTCAGCCCCTCGCGATCGCGACAGACGAGTCCCGATGTCTATCTGGATGCAGATGAAGGAGATCCCGATATCACCCTCGCAGTAAATACACCACTGCCCACCGGCTTCGATTCTCCGAAAAGGGAGCGCTCTCCAGAGGTTGATCATGCGCCAGGTCAAGGTAATACTTGGGGTCAGCATGATCCGGCAGAGGAGGCTCATAACAACTGTACGGGGCTCCAAAGTGTCGTTGTGACGATATGATGATGAAGATGCTAATATTATATACGTAGACATACGGCTACAACTTCACGCCGAAGTTCAACACCGCGAACCCATCACGGCCCTTGTGAATCTTATCAAACGTTCTGTTGGTGCCCTGACCAGTTCCAAATCTACTTTTTTATTTTACATTGGCATCACGTTATTATCCACCCTATTGTTGCGGATCATCCTTGCCCCACCGATTCCCCCTCCAATACCTGACCTGGTCAAGCTGTCCACACTGGCCAAATCTTTTGAACCACTGATCTATTACTCTGAAAATGGCCACAGTCAGATCACAGCCTTGCAAGAGACTAGCGTGGCAGTTTGGGATCTTGGAGAGTCGGTCAGAAGTGCCAACATGACTTCCGCCCCTTTGATCGTCAAGTCTCTGGACGAGCTTTCCGAGAACTTACAAAAGCTCGGTCTTGAGTTGACCAGGTTCTTCGCTGATGTGGACTCGGATGTTGACAGTATTTTGATTGTCATGGATTGGGCGAAACGAGAATTGGAAGGCGTGACATCGGCCCAGGGCACTTCCATTGCAGGAGTGGTTTTTGATCATATGCATGGTTTACTGAATCGAGGAGGATTGCTTGAAAACACCATGGGACCGACTCCGTTGGGCGCACAACTGACTGGCCTCTTCGGATCAAGTTCACCGCAAAGAACGAGAGCCACATTACAGAGAACCTTCCATGAATTTTTGAGCGTTCTCGAAGAGTCCATCAGCAACGAATTGACTCACTCCGTGGCATTGTTCTCGTTGTTCGAATCGATCGACAGGCAATTCCTGACTCTACAGAGAACAGTGGTACGAGAGACGGACACCCAGGAAAGACTGGAAAACGATCTCTTGTCTTCGTTGTGGACCAAAGTCATGGGAGCGAATGCAGCCACTCTACGCAAGTATGAAAAGAACAAGCAGCTCTTATCCAGCTTGCGCGCAAGAACAGTCAACAACAAACACTTACTCATGGAGCATCACGGACGCTTGCAGACACTCAAGGTCAATCTGGAATCACTCCGGCGCAAACTTGTCAGCCCATTGGTGAGGAGAAATGATTCGGTGACAATTGACAACGGTAGCGCCATCGATCAGCAGATCAAGGGGCTGGAGGGAACGTACTTCTATCTGAAAGACGTTCGAGAAAAACAAAAGACCAAGCTGTTGGAAATGGTGTACGGGGCGAGAGGCCCTCGGACGAGACTTGTCGAAGTCAATGGAGGATTGGAAAACATCGGCATTGATGCACAGTAAATTAGGGATGACGGGGTATTTCCCATGGTCATTTTTCTTAGCAGGGCACTGGCTAATTTTTCCGATGCTCTTGTATGATACAAAGATGAATTGAAGCTTGAAGTACTTTAGAACACCACAATACGGATCCATTGAATTGTCAGTAAATCTCAATTGTACTGAGTAGAATTATGGTCTTATCAAGTCGTTGCTGAAACTCTCCTGGAGTTTAGAAAATCTGGCGAAATATAAACTCCGACCCCGCACTCCATGGCTGATGTTTTTATTTTTTGAGTCCAGCAATCTGAACAGTGGTGCAGTAAAAACACCATCACCCACATTCCAGTTCAATCTTTATCGAAGCAACAGGTGCGCCTCATCTGGAAACTCCACCCTCATTTGAGCACTCTCTACCTTTGTCTCTCACCCACAAGCAGCTCAAAATCAGTCACCAATGCCTGTCGATCGTCTGGAGCCCAATCCCTAGACACCGACAAAGATGCCCTCCCTCGCGGGCGCCCTTCCATTCTCACCCGCCGAACTCGCATACCTCCACACATCTCTATCCTCGATCCCACCACTGCGACCAGACGCGCGCCAACTGTCCACGGATTTCCGCCCTCTGCGCGCTGAGACCAGCATCCTACCGTCTGTCAACGGCAGTGCCCACGTCGGCTTCAGCGACGGCAGAGAGGCCATAGTCGGCGTGAAGCTCGAAGTCGAGAAGACAACCGGC
This sequence comes from Exophiala bonariae, assembly GCF_035927105.1. Classification (NCBI taxonomy): domain Eukaryota; kingdom Fungi; phylum Ascomycota; class Eurotiomycetes; order Chaetothyriales; family Herpotrichiellaceae; genus Exophiala; species Exophiala bonariae. The sequence goes on along the minus strand of NW_027042477.1, from coordinate 948,822 downwards.
GTGCAGCGAGCACCGGAGAAAGATGACGATGCCATGGATGTGGAGGTGGAGAGCGGAGCGCAGAAGAAACCCGGAAAAGGAGTCGCTGAGTGGGTGACCCTCACACTGACGCTTCCTGGTCTGCGGGACGACGACACCAGCCTGATATTCCTGGAGGAGATGCTCCGCGAACCACTCGTTGTGGCGTCTACCGCGCAGAGCACCGACCAGACAGGACACCAAACGCCGACTCTACTCAACAAGCTCGTCATCAATTCACGCTGGCACTGGCACATCTACATCGACGTGCTCCTGATCTCCCCAAACGGCCTGGCTAGCTATCCGCTTCCCTTACTGAGCATGGCGACGCATCTGGCACTGCGGGACACCAGAATCCCAAAGCTGAAGAGCGAGGGAGAGGAAGATCCGATCGCCGACGACGACTGGATGGCCAGTACGTACCTGTATCCGCGTGGCGGCGACGCAGTCCAAGGGGTCCGTCCTCCCGTCACGCTGCTGGTCGTGGTCGTCGGCGAAAGCGTCATCTTCGATCCGAGCAGAGAAGAACTCGCCGTCGCTGACGGTGTCGTTGCCGTCAGCGTCGGGAGCAGTGGTGCAGGCGCTGAAGATTTGAAGATTCTCGCTCTCCGCATGATCGATACACCGGCGAGAGATACCATGAAGGGTGTGCCTCAGTCGGGTGAAGCTCCAGAGGGCGTTGATGTCCCCGGTGTCTGGAAACCTAGGCTGGGTGGTATCAAGCGGAATGTTCTCAAAACTGTCGTCAAAGCTGTCTTTGCTGGGGGTGTCGCTCGTGATGTTCTGACGGGCCTCGATGGCTTTTTGAGTGCTGAGCCTGTTGAAGGCGCTGGTTGAAGCTCGAGGACGGGCATCGCGCGCTTAGAGATCACTGTGATTGGAGGTATTTTTCTTTTATGACACTGGAACCCTCTACTTTCCAAGGTCAAAACTATCAACGCCATATCTAGCAAGATATGAAGATATGATCGCCGCCAATTGGGGGGTCAGAGTTGCTTGTCGGCGTTGTCCTGACATTGCAATCTCCTTGCACAACTGCTACTCTGGCAAACCCGGTGCATATGAAAAGCCCATGTCGGATCTCGTATAGGACCTCAGATTGACAAACAGAACTTGAGGGAAAATACTCTGGTATCATCCTGACAGCGATATGGAAGGCAGTGCCCTGTATTGTGGTTAGAAGGCATACTGAACTACACCATGTCTGGCATCGAAAAGAATACGATTATTGACCTGGTCACGAATGAAGGTGGCCTTTTAGAGTCAAAATTAAGTCTCTCTTCGAATGGGCAGACAGCTGCACCAAACCCTAGAAAACATCTGATCTCGGTGACTAGGACATATGTCTATTTCAAGATGACATGACATGCCTGAGACAAGCCGAGAAGAGAGATAATCAAAATAATTCTAAGCAACACAAAAGCAGAAACTTGACGGACTTTGAACAATGTCATTCTCCAGCAATGCATTAGCATGTTATCCTTGTTCCCGGCTCCTTGAATATTGTAAAGTTTTCAGGTTGAGACCTTTCATCAACGGACTCGATAAATAGTGTTCAACCTTGACACCGACATACATAATTTGCAACTATTCACAGCAGAGGCTGCCCCTGAGGTACACCACGTACATACACGAACTCATCAATCAATGTCCTATCTGTCCTATCACCACCACCATCTCACATAACATACCCCAGCTACAGTTACGACAATGCGGAAGTCACTGAACCAGGAAATGCTGTTTCAATAGCACCACGGTTTCCCCACGTGCAATTTCAAATCTTTTCACTCTGTAGGACGTCATACTGGCCCTGCGAATTACCCGTCTGATTTCCATCTTCTTTACCTGATTGTCTCAACTCAGGGTTTGGCTCATTGTTCCGACCCTCAAAGTCACGCTCAGCAAGACGACCGGGATCTTTGGCACCGCCCACATTCCCCGTGAACGTCTTGGTCTGTGGGATACTCTGCGTCATGTCCGCATCCTCCAAGTTCTCACCCTTGGGCTTGAAAGTGCTCTCAGGCAGGATGTCGCCAGTCACTGCACCAGTATATGTTGGGGCGCCATCGACATGCGGTCGCACACCAGATCCGGCCGGTGGGCCTGTGGATGACGACGCGGTGTTGGTTGCCGACGTCGACGATACCACCTTTGGACCTGACGATGATTTTCCAGCGCCCCCGGCGCTTCCACCAGACAGATCCGAACCTGTCGATTTGATATTGGAATCTACCTGTCCGCTACCACCACCGCTGGACACACCACTGGCCCCGAAATCCGAATCGCCCGCCTTGACATTCGCTCCACTAGTCGTAGTACCAGCACCACCAGAGCCCCCAGAAGCACCACCGCTCGGTCCCCCAGAATACCCGAGCAGACTATGGGTGCCGTCAAAGTCAGGCTGGCCAAGGGCATCGAGCTTGAGGCCTGTGGTGCCCTTTTCGTCGGCACCAGCGGCGAGGGCCTCTTTCTTCTCGCGCGCGGCGCCACTGCTAGCAGGAGGCAGGGCCGTCGCGGCCTGTGTGTCGGTCGTGTTCAGCGTCGACTGTGCGCCCTTGACACCCAGGGCGTGCGCGTCCTCGTTCTCCGCGAACCCGCCCGATGCCTTGAGGGACTCGGCCGCCAGCGAGTCGGCGGCGACGGGTCCAGTGGTCTCGCGAGGTGCGTTGGATGGGTCGGGCTTGGGAGCGCGTGGGTTGGCTGTGTGAGACATTGTTTCTCGGGGGAGGGTTTATTTTTGGAATTTCAATTCGAAGTCGAGGTTTGATTTGTGGAGCGTTGAGGGTTGTGTGCGTGGATTGAGATGTAACGTCGATTCGATTCTCGCTGGGTTGGGAAATCGAGGTGTTCGACTTATGTTCAATAGGCTTGACGAACAAGAGGAGGTAATTATCATGCCAGATGAAATTGATCTGGTTATACCTACCGACCTAATACCTTACCTACCCCCCCCCCCTCGATGATGACATACCGGTAGAACTTCCATGACCACAGACGCCCAATGATGCCAAACCGCAATAACATCATCATACATCACCGATTCCCCAGTTTATTTCCCCTGTGGCCCATTGCCCATTGCCCGTTCCCTCATTTACACTTTTCGAAGGAAAGGCTGCTCGGAGTTTCTTCGAGTCGGCAGTGACATCATTTCCTCGAGGGGGATCAACAATCCGACGACGCATCTCTCCCGTGAAACTCTGATTCCTTTGGACCTTGTTTACCTAGTTATTCGATGCCGTGAAGGCGTGCTCGCTGCTTCAACAACTCACGACGTAGATACTTGCATCTCCACGTATATATCTATGATGACTTTGCAGTCCGATTATCTTGTGCCGCGGGAGGTGTGAGTTCGTACATACGTTGCAGCACGGAGAACAAGGAAATCCAAAATATCGGGCACTGCAATTCGTTCTAAATACAGCCTGAGTGAGCAAGCAGAACAGCACCAGGGCTAACTAGAACGGATACTCAAACCGGTTTAGTTACCTCAGCTGTATATACAGTGTTTTGGTCGCGCTATTTGTCGTTCGCCAGGCTGCCCACGTGATTCATCTAACCGGTCTAGAAATCTGCTGCTCCTGCTGCTGCTGTTTTTTGTCTTTCATCTAGCAAAGCTCACTACCCGACTAGCTACTAGCTAACTGACTGGGAACGTATCGCTGGTCTTTCATCTCAAAATCCCATCTGTCTAGTCTTGCAGAGACAAGATAACCCCACGCCTCCCCAATTAGGGGGGAAAAGGAAAGAAAGAAGGGGCAAAAACAATTCATCCTGGTATCATGCTTTGAGTGGATGCAAAAAGGAGCGATAAACCCGGGTCCTGCGTGATGGTTATCATTTCAGCAGGACCGGGATTTTTTTCATCGCCTTCTTTCCTAATCATCACCGACCGACCGAATTTCTACAATATTTCCACCCTGTCCCAACCCCACCGCTCTCTTCTCCGTGCCTGCCTCATGGGCCTGGTTGACCGTCGTCACCTCAGCTAAGGAACTTACGAGCGAAGCTGGGCAGGACGAAGCTGGCACGGTGGATCTCCTTGTTGTAGTATCGGCATAGTTTCTCTTCTTCCTCGGGGCTCCAGCTGCGGAGGGGTTCCTTGACGTTGCGACTGGCGTCCTTGCAGCAGACCATGAAGCCGATTTGGCCGGACGGGTAGGTGGGGATGGTGGTGTAGGCGTACTCGACGACGGGAAAGATCTCCTTGCAGTCTTTCTTGAGCTTGGTGATGAGTGGTAGGTGGAGCCATTGGTTTTCGGCTGTGGGAAAGGGACAAAACGTTAGTGATCTGTATCATTGCGGGTTTGTGGGTGTGATTGTAGGGAGGCCATGGATTATAACTCCATGGACCACAAAAAGGGCATAAGGGAAAGATGGGAGCGCACAACCTTGGGTAGTAATAACACCACCCTCTTTCAAAGCTCCGTAGAGAAGCTCAAAGTAAGGTTTCTGGAACAAAGACTCTGCAGGACCTTCTGGATCACTGCTGTCGGTGATGATGACGTCGAATTCATTCTTGCGGTCGGCGAGGAATTTGAAGCCGTCACCGATGTGAACGTCGACTGCGGGGTGTTGATATCCGATGGACATTCCCGGCAGGTATTTCTTGCTGACGCGGATGACGGCCTCGTCGATGTCGCACAGGATAGCCTTCTCGACGGATTCGTGCTTGACCACCTCTCGGAGGACACCGCCGTCACCGCCACCAATGACCAAGACGGACTTGGGGTTGGGGTGGGAGTTCATGGCCAAGTGTGTGATCATCTCTTGATAGGAGAACTCGTCGCGTTCGGTGCATTGGATGACGTTGTCAAGGACAAGGACGGTGCCATGGTCGCTGCTCTCGAAGACCAGGACATCTTGGTATTTGGATTTTTCGTGATGGAGGACTTGGTTGACCTTGAGAATCATGGCCTGGCCGGGCCACATGTCAGAGATTTCACGGAACCAGCCATCTGCGCATGAGGGTCAGCATGAGAGTATGTTCCCAAGGGACGGTTTGTTACTAGGTTGTCTATACCTTTGATGGTGGGGTGTGCGATTTCAGACATATTGGGAGAGTAAAGAAGGCGGTTGTTGATGGAACGAGTGGAATTTGGTGGGGTGATGAATTGACCTTTGAGACGTCGAAAGCGGGACTGAAAGGTGAAGAAGGTCTTGAAAGACGGGATGAAGTGGAATGGCCAATCGTAGTTATACCAACGTGGAAAGAAGAGTCAAGAGCTGAGAAGTGTAATGGAATGGAATGGTAGAAGTTCAATCGAAACAGAAGTGCACTTGCAGTGACTTGGGCAGCAACAGTTTTCTCGCAATCGCGTCGTGTGACGCAAGAAAGCGGTATCCTTTTCCCTTCAATTTTGTGTACTACTACTATGTGCTGTATCCGAGTCTGCCAGTGTTGAAACTACGAATCGCATTGCCAGCACCACTGGCACCTGCAGACAACGCTACAAAATTTTGGAGCGGGGCAGTCTTTTTTTTTCTCAGTTAAAAATGAGGAGAAAGCGGCGTGAAGAGAGGGACAGGAAAGATGCCGAGCAAACACCAAAAAACCCACTCGTCATTCTTTCCGCTCTGCTGTACGACTTCAGATGTTACACTGGCTGTTGGGATCTCTGAGCAGCTTGGCTGGAACTTTCGCACAAGCCCGTTTGATATTATCAATTGATCCCGGGGCCGCTTTCGCTCACCTGCAGTTGAGCTATTTCCACTGAAATACAACACGGCACCCGTGAAAATTGGTTGGTACCGTGTTCAAGCCACACGCCACAGCTTGGAGCGAATATTGCAGGTGCAACGGAGGACAACGAGTACGACGAGGGTGCACACGTGGCATGCGTGGCGTGGCGTGGCGGAGAATCGGAGCTCACCGCTAGGCGTTCAATTGCAGCAATTCATTTTTTTTCCAGAACCAAATAGGTAATGTGGGTAGGTTGAGTTCATTCACAGAGGTTCGATATCATCATCGTCTCAAAAGATGTACTCTTCGTTCCAAGGTCCCCCGAGTTCTATCTAACAACAACAACTCTCCACGACCTGGTGTCTCCAACAAAGGTGTGAAGCACGGCTCAAGAGTCTGTGCAGGTATTTCAGTCCAACAGCCTCCCTCCTCGCTGGAGACATCCACACATCGCCGTGCCGTCAATCGCAACTCAACACCCGGTCTCAGTCTGCATCTGGTCGGTGCCATGGGGTGCGAACATCTGAGCCGAATGTGGTTATCTAGAGGCCTCAGTGCGATGGCTCGGCGTGGAGGAGAAGAACCAGCCACCCTTCTTCACATCTGCCAGCCCACCATCTGTCCATGCCCAGCAGCAAGCCCGACTTTTGTTGTTCGTATGCGCATGCGCTCCCAAATTCAACCCCTCACTGCCATCGTTTGGTAGACAACATCTTTGCCCACTGAGTAGGCCATACGGATGCTGGTGACCTCCTCACCTGCCACGCATAGACTAATCATCTATATTGCAAGCCACATTTCGTTTCATGGCATCTTTGAGTCAATCTTTGGCGAACCTCGGTGAATATTGGCGAATCGATGTTTTCCTCGTTGACAAGGTTTGAGATGGTGCTTCTGTTAGTCACAAAATACCCCATATATACTCGTCACCTACATTGTAGAAATGCCACCAAATTACTGCAACATGTTGTCCTGTGGAGACTCAAGATCGACGAGTTGATGATTGACAAAATACTCCGTAACCTACACATGTGGTTGGTTGGTTGGTGGCGTCGAGACCATTACGCTGGCGATTCCCGCCCCTCTCAGCCTTTGAGAGGCTGGAGAAACCGAAATCTGTGGACGCCACGATTACGCGAAGCCCAAATGGCTACTAGCATGATGTTAAAATTCTGGTGTGGCTTGCCAGTTTGCGAGAATCGCGGGCCACGAAACAGGACAGGAGATCGTGTCGCAGAATGAATTCAGTATCCGGAGTCACCCTTCGTCTATCGCAGAACCGAGTTACAGACCTTTTGTGGCGGTTTCACAGAGGAATATATCCAAATGTGTTCAAGGTTGTATCCCTTGCAGAGAAAAGGAGACAGGGGACGACTCTCTCATCCGGCACGAGGCAAGGAGTTTGAGGGGGTTGAGCCAAGCATGGCCAAGATGTCACAGGTTATTGGGATCGATTGGTACCTGTGGCCTTGATTATGACGGCTACCAATGATTTCCGCCTGGACCGTCAGCCCTTCCAAGAAGTAAATGAAATCCCACTACCGAGTACAGGAAATATGACCCGACCCAGTCATCGCAAGTCATTGGTGTTGACCGATCATACGACTCTTCTGACCGGAGTGCACCCGCCGAATATTGTAATGGCTGGTCGACATTACGAACACCAAGTGATCATCGCAAATGATGGGAGATGGAATGGTCAGATTTGCAGATAGAGGTAGTTATGGACTGGTCGATGGTACCGAGTATATTCTTGGATCTGGATGATATAACCCTACGACATGGAGCCGTGGACCCTCGTAAACTAACTACTATGCGAAGGCTCCACGGGGTTACCTACAGTTGTACCAAGTACCCGGACACACGACACGGCCAGCACGGTACTTCGTATGGAGACTGCTTCGTGTGGGCATTTATGGTTACCCCGGGATGCCCTCCGTACGAGTACTCGTAGATGTTATAATTGGCAACCTGGGCCATGAGATTGAGCCGGGAAAGGATGGTACTAATAAGTACGTTTCGGGGTTTCTAGCTTCTGGGCTGTCGAAACAGTGCACGTTTGACGTCGCTCCCATGCGAAGGATCTAGCGCTTGCGTTTGTGATGACTGGCAATCTGACAGCCCAATCTCAATGTGTCAATTGTCTACCAAGTAATCAATTTCCCATGGGCCATCTGTCCCATCCATCATAAATGATACTAATTCTGCTTCTTACAGTATGATCCATGTGATGCGTTCGATTGAATCCTTCAGCACCAGACGATCAGGAAACCACTCGGGCCTAAGCTCGGTCATGGTGATGGTCAATCTTTAGATTGTGGCGAAGAAATTAGACTTCTCCTGCCACGCTTAGGATTCCCGTTATTGCCTAGCTTGTGCAATTAAGCTTCGACAAGCGTTTCAAATCGTTCCTGGATCAAACTTTGCCCTGCCATCTCCCTCGACCAAAAAAAACATGATCTTGTTTTGCTGGCCTGGCAGGGCAACACCATGGCCCACGGTCCATGTACCATGGATGGTGGGCCCCCACCTTTTTCGATTGCGATCGACAGGTCAAACCGGTATGCTCTCCTGGTCCTTGCAGCTACCGGCGAGGGATTTTGGAACGATGTCTCTTCGCGTGCTCTAGTTGCAGCAATTAATCGGGGTATCAGCACTTGTGGTCCACATGAACGAGGCGAGTGTCTCTGCCTGGTCCAACGGGAACGGAGCTGCTTCAAATGGACCACTCCTTTGCGTTGAGACAAATCCCAAGGTGGACTAAACAACGTCCCAAAACTTCCCCTTATTACTGCACATGGCGACATACGAGGCCATGATGGCCCATGGGCGAAGGCTGCAAGCCCTCCCGTCAGAAGAAAGGCTGACGGCGCATTCACTCGCTGACGTGTGGCGCTAGTCAAAAGAAAAGGCCGGCGTGTGAAAACCCAATGTTCTGTCAGATTAGCGGGTCATCAGGATGGACCACTCAGGGCTGGTATACGATGATCGAAACCGCACGAGGTTTGAGAACTCAATTCTAGGAGCTCAGCTCAGGCCTGTGATGGCTGGGCCTGAAATCTGGAGTGTCTGAGCATTATTAAAAGCACCCTCTCACCTCGCACTGCTCAAGTTGCCTCTCGACATACGTACTATTCGCGTTCACCATTCATTCGTTCTTTTACACCATGGCCTTCTCGCGCCTTACCAAGGCTCTTACAGCCTTGTCATTCGCTTTGTCGTCTTTTGGATTCGTCGCAGCAAACAGCGATGCATATACTAATTCAGCCTGTGGCTCTTCCTCCTCAGGCCATATCCCCTTCACCATCGATGTCACCTGGGGACCAACAGATGAGAGCAAGGCTTTCGTAAGAAATGCTTTCCTCATCAACGGCACCCTCCCCGGCCCAGCCCTTCACCTCAAGGTTGGCGATATCGTCGACTTCACCGTCATCAACAACAGTCCTGCTGTGACTGGTGTCCATTTCCATGGTATTCGACAACTCGAAACTCCATGGGCTGATGGCGTACCCGGCGTCTCCCAGACTGTCATCAAGTCTGGAACCACCTACACTTATACCTGGGTCGCTGATGCCTCCGGAACCTACTTCTACCATGCTCACTACAAAGGACAGATGATGGACGGTCTCTTTGGAGCCATCATCATCGCACCCGCTGACAACGCCGATACTCCCTTTGGGTTGATTGGAGACGCCAAACAGGTCAAGGCTGCCGCTGATAAGGTCACCCCTGTTTTCGCCTCAGACTGGAACCGATTCTCTTTCGACGAGTTCTTCCAGATTGAGCAAAACGCCAACATCGACTGGGCTTGCACCGACTCCATCACCTTGAACGGCTTCGGCTCTCAACTCTGCCCTGGTGTTGATTTCCTCTCCGCCAACGCAGCTCCCCAAGTACCCAAGATTCTGAACGGCACATCTCTCACCGCCAAGGGCTGCATTCCCGCCAGTAACCCCGTCGTTCAAGGACAACAATTCACCCGCAATTTGGCAGCACTTCCTCCTGGAGCCTACGACGTTTGCACACCTTTCACTGGCGCAAACTTCACTCAATCAGTCGACCCCAAGGACGGATGGGCAGCTTTCTCATTCATCAGCCCTGCCAGCTTTGCTATCTTCAACATTGCCATTGACAACCACAAATTGTATATCTATGAGTACAACGGAAACTACATCCAACCTCAAGTCGTGGACAAATTCACGCTCTCCAATGGTGATCGTATCTCTTTCTTGGTCAAGCTCGACCAGACCCCAGCTGACTACATCATCCGTGTTGCCAACGCTGGTATCAACCAGGTCATCTCCGGATTCGGTATCTTGGCATACAAGGGAGGTGATGATTTCATCTCAACTCAAGGTGTCATCAACTTTGGCGGCCAGAACACCACCACTATCACCTCGTTCGCCCCTGGACGTGCTGCGCCATACCCGGCGGTTCAAGTCGCTGCTAAAGCTGATCAGACCTTTGTCCTGGACATCCTGAAGAACCCTTCCCTGCCAACTGACGCGTGGGCATGGACTCTGTCTGGCAAGGAAGGATATGACGAGTCTCGTGATGATGCTGCTCCTCCCCTCCTGTTCCAAGATCCCGCCTCCATCCCAGAGAGCGAACTGATCTTGAGAACCAAGTTCAACCAATGGATTGATTTGATCATCAAGGTTGAGGGCCCCGTTGCTCAACCCCATCCTATCCACAAGCACGCCAACAAGTTCTTCGCTATTGGTGCCGGCACTGGCGCCTTCAACTTCACCACTGTTGATGCTGCCATCGCCGGAGGCCTGAGATTCAATCTTGACAACCCTCCATTCCTCGATGGTTTCACCAGCATTCCTGCAGAAGGAACTGGATCCTGGATGGTCTTCAGATATCAAGCCAACACTCCAGGTGCCTGGCTCTTGCATTGCCACATCCAGACCCACTTCTCAGGTGGTATGGGTCTCGCCATCCTTGATGCCATTGACAACTTCCCCAAGGTCCCAACTGATGTTGGTAAGACATGCTCCGGATCAGGCTCAGGATCAGGATCAGGATCAGGCAGTGGTTCAGGTTCAGGCTCAGGCTCAGGCTCAGGCTCCGGCTCAGGATCCGGCTCAGGCTCAGGATCCGGCAGTGGCTCCGGCAGTGGCTCCGGATCTGGCTCAGGCAGCGGTTCAGGAAGCGGTTCCGGATCTGGCTCAGGCTCAGGCTCTGGATACGGCTCTGGATCCACGACTACAGCCACAACTACCGCCACTCGATCTGCCACTATTGCTACATTCACTGGCGCCGCATCAATTGAGAAGCCCATGTTCTGGTCTGCTTCTCTGGGTCTGTTGGCTCTGTGGTTTGCTCTGTCATGATGACCCTGGACCGAGTGAATCATTTCTTGGATTTCATGTATTTTTCTATATTTCTATTTACTTTTTTGAGATATCCATATCCAAAGCACGCATCACTTTGAAGGAAAAGGGGAAAGGGGCCAACTTGAAACAGGCACGCATCATGTCAACTGTGCAGGTCACGGAAGCAGTATAAAGACTTCTATCTGGGCAAAAGGAAACCAGCATGCATCATACAAAGCGGATTCTTGTACAAAATATTGTTACATACAAATCCACATTCACATGTAGTTGACACTGACGAATTTGATAATATCTACGATCTCTTTTGGGAAATGACATGACATCAAACCAAATCACACTGCTTCCGCTCCCTTGTGCACCGTTTCACCACATCCCTGTATCATGGAGCACAGATCCCCAGATCTTCAGAGCTACTCTGCACTTGTTATTCCAATTCCGGGATCTGAATACCACAACCAATTTCGCCCCCCGCCCCCCGGCGTCACTCCCAGTCACCTGTAAATTGGGTGTTCGCACGACCCTCGTCAGAAATGTCGTTCTATGTGTCACACAAAAATGCAAACACCAGGGATCCACCCGATGTGTCCATCAAGCTAAGCACCGTGCGTTGCAACCCAACTATGCTTACGGATCCTGGCCCCATAGAAATAAAAGATGAAGGGCAACGGCGCACACGCGAGGGACAGAAACGCCGGTATGCTAGATGCCCAATGTATGCCCAGACGCCTGTACATGTATGCGGTAAACATGGGAAACGCAGATGCGAGAAGCGACCTCATCACGGTCCCTCCGGCGAGAACGGACGCCGCGTAGAGTAGGTACCCGTCAACAAGGTAGTTGTTGATCGAAAGGAAAATCAACACCATGCCGAAGCCGAAGACGCCGCTGGCGGCGATGCTGACGAGCCAGTGGACCGAGGGGCCGTTGGTCCAGGAGAACCAGAACAAGCCAGTGGTGACGGCGACGCCGCCGAGCATGGCTGGTGGGAGCCGCGATTCCGGCGTCGGGTTTTTGATCTTTTGATACCGGTTGTTGATCCAGAAATTCAGCACCACCGACGCAAACACTCCAACGGCAACACCCGCAAATGCAAGGCCCCCGACCCCCGGCTTCCAGCCTCGTGTCTGTTGGTACACGACTGGGAAGGCCGCGAACAAGAGATATAAAATCGCGTATATGATGGAAAGGTATAATGACAATAAGAAGACGATGGGTTCCAAGAACAGCAGGCGCCAAGGGCGTGTCAATGCTATCTTCATTTTGTCGGAGAATGTCATCGACGTCCCCTTGACTTCGAAGTGTGACCGATAGACCTTACCAGTCGCCTGAGAAAGCTTCTTCGCACGAGCTGATAGCAACACTGGAGCATACGTCTCAGGCACCGAGACCATTCCCAAGATCCAAAAAACAACCGCCAGCACGGTGAAAAGGGCACTCGTCCATCTCCATCCATCTCGGCCTGCTGCTTGAGCGATGAACCCCGAAGTGATTGGCCCAAGCACCGGCCCAAGGAATGGCGCTGCTGCGAAGAACGTCATCGCCAGTCCGCGGTCTCGAGGCGCAAACATGTCCGCGACGATGGCTCCTGCATTTGTCAGACCTGCCGCGCCGAACGAGCCCGCGAGGAACCGACACACCAAGATAGTCTCGATGTTCTGCGCGGCCGTGACACCTCCATTGAAAGCAGCAAAGACGAAATAACTGATCAAGTGCGTCAATTGTCGACCAGCCACTTCACTAAATGGTGCCCAGAAGATCGGACCGACGGCGAATCCAACGACGTAGAGCGATACCCCTGCGATGGCAAGTTCCTGACTGATTTGAAGTTGTTCCATCATCGAAGGGATGCCGCCGGTGTATCCCGACGATGTCAAGGTGACGATGAATAAAGTCAAGGCCGATACTGCCGTGATATACCATTTCTTTGGTGCAGGAAAGTTTTGAGGATCCCGGGGATCATCTTCGATCCAGGTGACCACGTAGGGATTGAGTTCTGTGCCGGACCCTTCATATTGCCACGAGTGCACTTCCTCGTTGATAAGTCCATGAGAAGTCAGCAGACGCCAGTGCGATGGTCTTTTCGGTTCTCTTTGAAACTTCTCCTCTCCAACTTCTCCATGGTGCTCATTTGTCACACTTTGCGCACTCTCTTCGTCCACACCGCCGGTCTCCTGCCGCCCATTCTCTGAGACCATGTTCTCGTACCAAATAACTATGGACCAGAGCAGACTGTGGCACCTGGAATATGTGCTGGGTTCTTGCTAGTCCTCGATGAACCAAAATCATGGCCTAGCACTAATCCTTTCGGTAATTGTAGAATTCATGTTGTTTTCCAGTCCGTGCAGTCGTTCGAATCTGCTGAGAGTCAGAACTCCCAGTGATTTGAGATAGTACATATTTATTCATCCTATCTTTGATCGAGTCCGTCAAGCTGGATTCCAGTATCATGATGTCTCCTCTTTCGAAGAACGTATTCGGCTCATACGGCCGAATGGGTTGCCATGAGGGGCTGTTAGAGTGCCAACTTGGGCAAAAGGCGGGGCAAGTATCCCCTCGAGACCTAGATAGTATTGGTCTCGGTGATATCGGCCTAGGAGCAGCAAAGCCCCCTCTTCCAAGCGGCAAGTTTTTATTGCAGAACCAATGATCACTCTTCAGGGCAAAGTTCTAACCCACTTGCAGAGTAGTCTGGGATATCTGTTTGAGAGGGATATGTCCGTACTCCGAAGAAGGTGACGCTGTTAGAATCTCTATCGTTGATGGGAATCATTCCTTTATCACTAATGACTAATACAGTCAAGAATCCCGATCATAGTATACCCAAGTATATCTTAAAGCGTCAGCAACAGAAGCAGGGACAGGCTTCATGCCAAGAAGCTCACACTCGACTACGAGTCTGACATTTTCCACTTCCGGCAGAGCCGCATTGGGTTCTTCCTCTGAAGGGCAATCAAATTCGCTCACTTCTGAAGCTTACATCGATAACAAGCACAATGAAAAATGAAAAGCGGACAGGGGAAGAACGAAGTTGTGAACATTCGGCGGCGGACTGCTCTTGCCTGTCGTGAATGTCGGTCACGCAAGGTCAAATGCGATACAGTCCGGCCGATATGTGGAACTTGCCAATTCCACGGCCGAACCAGCTGTTCCTATGAAACCCTGGTCGACCGCGATCGGCGTCGACAATCCGAAAGGTACGGCCAATGCAGAGCAATTGTTCCTATGCAGTGGTCAACTCACATGTATCAGATATATCCACCTGCTAGAGGCCGAGCTCAGTCAATACCGTACCGCAAGCCAGACAGGAACTCCAAATGTGCAAAGCAATGTTAGAAGCGAGGCGCACCCCGTTCTGAATCCCGTCAACACCGAAGTACTTCCGATTCACAATTCAAACGAGCCGGTAGTGGCTTCAGGTACCTCTCAGAGCCCAGTCTCGCTTGTCAGTAATGGCGGTACGCGTGTTCTCAAGCAGCTTCCGCCTGAGCAGCAAGCATTGGGATCCTCCACCCGCAGCTTTCTGGTGGAAGTTCAGCAAGCGCCGCTGCTCAGTTCGGTAGCCCCCTTCGAAGAAATCGCGACCGAACCAGGTGCTGAGAATGGATTCTTCAGCAAACAATTTCACGATCAAATTGCAAGGCTGCCCTCATTATCTCTGGGCAACACTATCAATGCTCCTCGAATCGATGCATCCTGGCTGCAGCACTTCGAGAACGTTTATTTCAGCTACGTACACTATTCATTTCCTTTCTTGGACCCGAAAACTTGGTACGGCAAGAAGGTTGCGATGATGTTGACTTCTGGCGTTCCGGACCATAATGAAAACCTCAGCAAGGCCGATCCTTCTGCTCTATGCATGGTTGATATGGTCTATGCTCTGGGAGCGCTATGGTCAACGCGACTGGAGCCTCAACAGTGTATACCTATGTCCGAGAGATTTTTCTTAGCAGCCAAAAGACTTGTGAGTCTTGATGATCTTGAGATGCCCAGCTTACACCTGGCACAAAACCTTTTGCTCCTTACACAATACTGTATCACCCGTGTCCATCGTCAGCGAGGATTCCTACACGCCTCCATGACTTACCTAGGTCTTGCAGTTCGTGTCTGCCGAAGTTTGAAGTTCCCGAGCATTCGTTATACCGGGAGCCTACCTAGTCACGACGTGACTGCACTCAAACTCTGGTGGACTTGCATATACTACGACATGTAAGTTGTTCTGCACGAATGTCCCTACGCAGGCTAACAACTAGTGTAGTGTTTTTGCATCTACATGTGGGGAGCCCACCATAATCAACGCCCTCGAGTTCAAGATGGCAGAGCGTTCACAGCTAGGCTTGAAGAATAGTCTTGTCCAAGAAACTGCGTTCCATTCAGAAAGCTATTTTGAGAACAATGTTCCGCTGTCACTCATGCTGCAGGACCTGTGTGCAGAACTACATGAAGCATCCTCGGACTACCAAGATACTTTGCAAGGAAGCCTTTTCAGTGGGAACTTTAGCTCTCTACAGCGGCACGAGACCAATCTCACGAGATGGTATGCAAGATTACCGGTCGAGTTGAAGGCGGATTGCAGGTGCTCCGTCATCGACGAGCGTCTGTTACTTGAGCAAAGAATGAATCTTCATATTCGGTACGGTTAAATGATTTATCTTATGTGCTGCTCACGCTACTAATATTCGAGCTTCATAGGTACCACTATACTCAGATATTATTATATCGGCCGGCAATATCCTCCCTGCTCAAGCTGCAAGCCAGACCGGGAAGTGTGGAAGCCTCAGGTGACCATAGCTTACAGGGTTCGTTCGCGCTCAACGGGCTCAAACAGTTTGCATGGAAATGCCTCGAGGCGGCTGTCCGTACAGTTGATTTACTACGCACCTATCAGGAAAGTGGACGAGAGATTATGATTCCTGAGCGCAACTTTACCCCCTTTTGTTTCTGTACGTACCATAATTCCTCCTGGCCATGTGTTTTGGACTTATTCATTGAGACAGACCTCTACAACTCGATGTTAGTCATGATTGCTGCGCGATGTTGCGCCGACGACGGATTCTATGAGATTGACCTTCATACAAAATGGCATCAGGCACTCAAAATCTTGCAGCGCTACCAATTGACCTCAAAAACAATCGACATACCTTTCAGATTTTTTGACGTCATCAACGAGCGTTTGTTTCGAGACACCAACGAAGGTAATCATTGCACTCGAGATTTAATGCCTGTGGCTTTAGAAGCCCCGCTGACAGGGAAACCACAGGAGAGCCGGCTTCAAATTTACTTCAGTTTTCAGAAAGCTGGAATATGTTCGACTGGTATCAGGAAGACGATACCTTTGGTCAAAATCAAACCGACATGTTCCAGAACCAGGCTGCGCAAACGGTCGACACGATGAGCTCGCAGTGGTTAGGAAGTTTTCTGACCCGTTGATGACACCAGTTAGTCTCATGTCATCATCGCGAAACTCACGCAGTAGGGTCAGAGCACGAGCTAAGCAAGATAACAATGGCGGCCGCCCTTCTGCAAAATGGACGCGGCGGAGTGCGGAAACTAAAAAATCTTGGGAGTGACGAAGTTTCTGATTAGAATAGCGTCAACCCTCATCAATATCTTGAGATCAGGTCGCATTCCATGGCTACACCACCTGCTACAACGATCGATGAATCTCTCGTCGAAGTCCAGCTCAGGTCTCGTCCATCAACTAAGGATAGTTACCAGCGATCTTGCGAAACATTGTGATTACTGACGTGGCATGACAATGTTGTATTGAAGTACAAGGTTATTGCAGGAACGAATGTTCAGGAGAACATGCACTAATCAACATGAGACCAGACGTTTATCCTGGGTCGTCTCCGGGTTTAGTAATACACGAGGCTGCGCATGCTAGCACTTCCTCGTCTACACTGGAAGACGGTTACTCCGGGTAGACCCATGGCCTATTTTCTCACCCGTAAAGTCCTTGACTCCTTGCCATGGACATGAAAATTGTGGACCTCATCAAAATTGTTTTGGGACTATCGATTGAGTACGGAGGAGGCAGTCAAAAGCTCGTTGGACAATGATACAGGCAGTTCGGCGGCTTACCAACCATCCGGCAGTGCCAGGCTGGGCTTTGATGTTCGGACTCTTGGGATCTGGACAACGCGTCGGGGTTTCAGGTCCGTGAAATGATCCTACTCGTGGGTACGAGTACGATTTCTGGAACCATGACGATGAAATTGGTTAGAATGGAAAAGCTTGTACGAACCGGTCGGTGTTAACGGAGGTACCTTTTAACGATAGGATGGTGCCGTTTTACCCGCCACGGAGACGCCACCGTTCTCATGCAGCACATCATCGATTTCGTTCACAGACTTTATTTGGGTTAAACTCCTGGGAACTGACAAACAAATCGGTTGTTGAAGTAGCCTAGATCATGACTCTCTCTTTCTACTTCTTGCTCGTTCCTTGTTCCTGCAAGCGACATTCGAATCCCATCATCTTCCAAAGATGAATGCTCTCGAACGGATCCTTTCACGGCCTGTCGCCAAACCGTATCGGTCAAAAGGCATCGATCCAACGGTCAAACCCCACCTGAACGAAAATGGCCACCTCGACTTTGCTCCGGGGGATTTAGAGAACCCAAAAGACTGGTCGACGGGCCGTCGTTGGTATTGCACTGTTGTGGCAATCCTTCTTGTTGTGAATGCGACATTCGCGTCCTCCAGTCCTTCAGGATGTCTTGTTGGTATCGCCGAAGAATTCCACATCTCAAGGGTGGCTGCCGGGCTGGTAATCACTTTGTTCCTCTTGGGCTATTGCGCAGGCCCACTGATATTTGCCCCTTTATCTGAGTTTTATGGCCGACGCTGGGTATTCTATATTTCCTTCACGGGGTACCTGGCATTCAACTTCCTCTGTGCCTTTGCACCCAACTTTGGATCGTTACTCGTCGGTCGGCTTCTGACCGGCACATTTGCAAGCGCCCCTTTGACCAATGCTCCTGGCGTGCTTGCCGACATCTGGGGACCCGTCGAACGAGGGAATGCTATGGCGATATTTTCAATGATGACCTTCGTAGGTCCGGCGGTCGGGCCAGTCGTTAGTGGATTCCTGGAACTCAAGAAAGACTGGAGGTGGAGTTTCTACGTGCTGTTATGGCTTGGTGGAATCACGGAAGCTATCATGTTCACCATACCAGAAACGCTGCCTTCGGCAGTGTTAGTGAACAAAGCCCGCCGTCTCCGTGCAACTGATGTGCCAGAGTACCAGAACATCCGAGCCCCTGCGGAGGCAGAAGGACGGAAATTGGCAGATATGTTCAGAGTCGCATTGATCCGGCCTTGGAAAATCCTCTTCGACACGATCTCATTCCTGGTCGCCATATATCTATCGGTGGTTTACGTCCTCCTGTATATGCTTTTCACGATCTATCCGATTGTTTTCCAACAAAAGCGAGGCTGGAATTCTGGAGTGGGAGAACTTCCACTACTGGGCACCGCCATCGGCGCATGCATCGGCGGTGCAATCATCTTCTGGGTATCGTCGCGAGATAAAAAGAAAATGGAAGCCGGAGTCCCACGACGACCGGAGGATCGCCTTCCCGTTGCCATGTTCGCTGGAGTTCTCTTCGCAGTCACCATGTTCTGGTTCGCATGGACCGCCAACTTCAACAGCATCCACTGGTTCGTCCCCGTGCTCGCAGGCACCTTGCTCTCCACATCCATCATGTTGATCTTCGTCTCTTGGCTCAATTACCTCACCGATACCTATCTCATGTACACGGCTAGTGCAATGGCCGCGAACACGATCTGCCGATCCGCAGCGGGCGCTGCCGCCCCGCTCTTCACGCAGCGGATGTTTGACGTTCTTGGAGTCGGTGGTGGTGGATCGCTCATTGGTGGCATCGCAATTCTCCTCGCACCCATCCCATTCATATTCTACAAATACGGCGAGCCGATCCGGGTCAAAAGTCGCTTCGCACCAACGCCCTCAGCTTCATCGAACGACGAGGAAAAACAAAACCCAACAAACTCAGGAACACGCCAAGCGGGAGTGCAGGGAGCGCAGAGTGTCAATTCTAGCTCCTCTCCATCTACCTCTTCTCTGAGCAGTGCCGAATCGTTGGTCAACCCATCTGCAGACTCGTCGGCGGATGTTCTACAGCGGGAGAAAACTTTGGAGAAGCAAGAAGCCTAATAAATTCACTGAATGCTTCAGAGCTCTCCTGATTTCTATATTATAACGTGCTTCTATCGCCGAAAACTGCGTCAAGCAGTGGGAGAACGACTAGTCAAAATTGAACCGCTTTGCGTGTTCTAGCTCGTAAAGAGTACCTCATCGTGAATCGCCACGAAAGCTATGGCTAAGGCATTCGGACTATGGGCAAAGTTCTAATCCCACTTGAGGGTGTTCTATACCTGACACCGACGTCACGCAATGTTGGGCGGTCTCACTAACAATAACAGGAATCTGTTATTCGATACAGATTTCACATTGGAGTCTCAACCCCGAGTGTCGAACACTGTATGGAAGTCTCGGCAGCAGACAGATATCTTCCACCGAGACCCATTTTTACCTCCAATTAGTTGAGGCATGTTAAAGATGGAGGACGGTGACAACAACTGCGCCACGATAAAATCGAAGGCCAGCGGTAGATCATGCATGCTAGCAGCTTTTTCAATGGAGTTGGAAGGATCATTGGATGACACCGGGGACATCGAAACTGTTGTGATGATCGCCTCATTGGCGAGGATGTGGGGTTCGCACAGAAGGAAAATGACCATGGTTACTGGGAGAACTACTGTCGACAATATAATTACAAGCTACTAGGTGATACGTGATGTGCAATGACTCAAGGTGGTACTTAGTATTCATACTTGGACTACTTAGTTAATTCTAGGTACCTTGTACCTAGGTAGTGAGTATTTATCATATGCAATTGGTTAGTGAAATATAACGCTAGGTATATTGTTAGAGGTGGCTGGTGGGTTCCTCGGGCCCTCGGGCTAGACCGTCGCCTGGACAGCGCCTCGGCACTAGCCAATAATCTAAGAAAATACACGTCAGGTATCTAACTACTAAATAACTTTATCTAACCAACTTGCGACTTATCGTGATACTCTTCTGCACTCTGATTAGACAAGATTCACATAAACGACTGAATAACATCGATGCTACAGATAGAGCTATGGACCAACTTCAAGAAAGTGTGCAATTCTTCACAGACGATAGCAACAGCGATGAGGAGGAGGAGTTCATTGTTATCCCCACTCAGCAGGCAAAGAGCCAAGGCAATATCCCAGATATCTTCCGGCTTCCCACTTTGCATGGCGTTGATCTTTTCGAAATCACGATTGATGAACTTCAACATCACTTCTCATCCAGATCACTCACTTCTTGGGAATACACTCGGCTATGTCTAAACCGGATTCAGAAAGTGAGGAGCAGACTTGTTACACTCTCCAGGCTAACTTTGTCACAAAGATCAATCCTTACCTTGAATGTGTCATTGAGACGAACCCAGATGCACTCGACCATGCGAGGATGCTGGATGAGGAGCGCCTTAACGGCCGCGTCAAAGGCCCATTGCATGGCGTTCCACTTCTGGTCAAAGATGTAGGTCTTCTTCTGTGGAGATTGCATGTGTCCGTCTTGGCAGGAGACCATCTCGCCATGGACCTATAGAAGAATCGAGGTAGTGCTTCAGCAAAATCCATTCTTTGAGGTTTCACATGGATTCCAAGTGGATGTTATGCTAGCTATTGGGGAGATTTGTCGTACTCATGTGGCTAACTTTGTCAACCTTGTAGAACATGGCAACGGCGGATAACATGCAGACAACAGCAGGATCATGGGCTCTCCTCGGTTGCATTGTTCCTAAGGATGCTCATATCGTCAAGCTGCTTCGCAAGGCCGGTGCCATCATCCTTGGGAAAACCAACCTTGACGAATGGGCAGGGATGAGAGGTAGCGTTTACTCATTAGGTTATTCCGCCCGAGGAGGACAGTGTCGCAACCCAT
Source organism: Exophiala bonariae (assembly GCF_035927105.1). NCBI lineage: Eukaryota > Fungi > Ascomycota > Eurotiomycetes > Chaetothyriales > Herpotrichiellaceae > Exophiala > Exophiala bonariae. Next base: position 927,783 of record NW_027042477.1, on the reverse strand, counting down.
ATTTTCTCAACAGATCCCCGAGTAGGTCAAGTCCGACCCATATGGCTTTAGCTAATATTTTCCAGACGGGAGCAGCTCTGGAAGCGCTGTATCAGTATCTGCAAACATCGTTCCCCTTGCATTTGGGACTGAGACCGACTGTAGCGTTATCAGTCCAGGCATGGTTAATGGCGTGGTAGCCATTAAACCAACAGTTGGTCTCACCTCACGAACGGGTGTCATCCCAATTTCGGAAACCCAAGACTCAGTTGGTGTCTATGGTCGATGTGTCGCAGATGCTGCCCGAGCTCTAGACGTTGTGGCCGGGGAGGACTCTGAAGATAAGTTCTCAAAACAGCCAGATCGACGACAACCGGAAAGCTACCATGATTGTTTGGCAACTCAGACAGCTCTCAAAGGCGCAAGATTTGGCCTTCCAATGAAACGATTCTGGGAAGTGGCTCCTACCCCTCAACGAAAGGTTGCGGAGAAAGTCTTGCATCTGATGGAAGCTGCTGGCGCTACGATTATCCCAGTTGACATGCCGTGTGCAGAGGAAAGGCTGAGGGCAGATGGAGTTTGGGACTGGTAAGATTCTGCGATACCCCCAGATTGGGTTTGCCCTCGTGTTGCTAAATACCGCAATCGTTAGGGAACTATATGGTGAGACTCGCCCGGAGATTTCAGAGATTACCGTCAGCAAGGTGCAGACATACTATTTGATGAACGAATATCTTGGCAAGCTGCGCAATACTCCAATCAAAACGCTTGAAGATATTGTTCGCTTCAATGACGAAAATCGTGGATCAGAGGGTGGTGGCTCTGGTGATCTCCCTGCATGGCCCGATGGACAGCGATTATTTCGCAAATGTGTCGAGACGAAAGGTATCAAAGACCAGACATACTACGCAGCCTTGCACCATATTCAAAGACAATGTCGCGAAAATGGCATCGATGCCGCTCTCCGGGATCGGTCGACCGAGAAGTCTTCAGCAAAACGTCAGTGGGACCGTGAAGAGCGACTGTTCGATGCTTTGTTGTTCTGTGATGTGAAAGCTGGTGGTATACAAATTGCAGCACAGGCGGGCTATCCAGTCCTTTCTATTCCTATCGGCCTAGATCCTGAAGGCATGCCTGTTCCCTTAACGCTCCAGCACTCCGCGTGGCAAGAAGACAAACTGGTAAAATGGGCAAGTGCAATCGAAGACCTCATCAAGTCTCACAAGTCAGAGGAGTCAACACTCTCGAGTTCGAGCTCCGGCAGAATACCTCCTTCTTATAGGAACCATCTGCGGAAGAATATCCCTGTGGAGCCCGAGTATAATTGGCCGGGCCGCCGTTGACTTGAAACTCAGCACATCGTTCTGAGCGCCTGAAGCAGACTTGAAGAGGTATGAACAAGGTGCGGACCAGTGTTGGGGTTGAAAGATTCTTGCCTCGGTCAAACAACCATGTGAGCCATAATGTCCTCCAAGCACCAGCCAGGTCAAACAGTCTCTTCTCACAAATTGGACCAGTGAGCAAACATGGGCGTCTGGGTCCACAGCCGTCTTGATCTGAACCCTTACATCTCCAACTTAGTATCTATTTCGCTACCAATCACGCTGGATTATTTACCCCGACTTCTTCTGCCTCCCCACAGAATAACCCCAAATCTCCTCAGAAAGCAAGGGATCCTTCCGAAGCTGAGAACATGTGTGCGGAGACTCCAGTCAGAGACATGCATCGTGTACTGAAAGCAGTATGGCTAGTATACTTGTCCTGGGCTTGGTGATAATCCACATTGTCGATCACGGCAGTTGGTTAGACCTAGGTGCCGGGTACCAGTTTTATAACAACCATGATATCCTGACTCTTGATTCCGACAAGCATTTCCCTCAAGGCTTATCAGAATCGTATCATCCCCTCATATCATCGCAGATTGAGACGCTCAGAGTCGACAACATTCCTTGACAAGGATGGCAATCGATCCAGTCGTGGCTACGTCCGCATCTGAGGATGCAGAGAAACAATTTCAAGGATCAGTCGTCCAACTTGAAGATGCTCTTGCGACTCTGAATATTGATCCACAGGATGCCGATGAAGCTTTTCACTTTCTCAAGGATCACCCTGAGGCGCATGAAATAACGCGCCAAGCACTGGCCATTCTAGCAAATGAAACCTCACAAAAGCAATTATTGCGGAAGATCGACTGGGCAATACTTCCGTGTATGATTGTGACATACTTCCTCCAATTTCTGTAACAGACCCCTGACATAATTTCTACCTATTGACCTGACCATTTTGCAGTGACAAGACCACTATCGGATATACGGCCGTAATGGGCTTAAGACAGGACACACATCTGGTAGGACAGCAGTATTCAAACGTCGCAATGATATTCTACATTGGATATCTTGCTGCGGAGTTCCCAACACAATACCTCTCTCAACGTATCTCCCGACTAGGTAAGTACCTGGGGGCAAACATTATGCTATGGGGCACAGTACTAGCGGTCCATGCGGCTTGCCGAGGGTACGCTAGTCTAATGGTGTGTCGCGCAATACTTGGTGTGTTTGAATCGTGCGTCACCCCAACCCTAGTCTTGGTTGTGGCCATGTGGTACAAGAAATCCGAGCAGGGACGGAGAATATCTTATGTCTACGTGTGCAATAGGTGAACATCTTTACCCATGACGCTCTCCGCAAATCTGACTTTGACTTCTAGCCTGACTTCGATATTTGCTGGACTGGTCTCATATGGAATATCTTTTTCCAAGAACAACAATTTCGCCAGCTGGAGAATCTTCCTTCTCACAATTGGACTGTTCACCGTTGCTGCAGGGGCTGTAGTGTTCCTATACCTGCCGGACTCTCCGGTGAAAGCGAAGCGGTTCACAGATGCAGAGAAGGTTGCCGTATTGTTACGAGTGGCAGATAATCAATCAGGAACTCAGAATTCAAAAATCAAAACCGAGCAATTACGTGTGGTATTCAAGGACCCGGGCGTCTGGTTGGTCATGATAAGCGTTTTGATGCTGAGCGTCCCGACTTCGATCCCCAACTTCTCAAGTATCTTGTTGACGACTTTTGGCTACACACCGCAACAAGCGGTAAGTGATACGTACAGCTCTCTTGGGAGGATCAGGTGCTAACGGGGAGTAGCTGATACTGAACATACCTGGTGGTGTTGTTGGCGCATTCTCCATCATAATCACAGGATATCTCAGCGACAAATGGAACGACCGCAGTCTGGTAATGATTATTAGTATCGTCCCTACCATTGCTGCCTTCGCGATGATGATCGGTCTGGACCCCGGGGGTGTGCCGAAAAACAAAGGAGCACTATTGTTTGCCCTCTACCTCTGCAACTCTTTCACCGCGGTAAGTCATCTACGCAATTCCCACCTCGTCATCGTAACTAATGTGCACCCGCAAAAACCAGGCATTCATGTTACTGCTCGTCTGGAACGCCTCAAATCTAGGAGGACATACAAAAAAAGTCACTGTAAACGCCGCTACTCTGGTCCTGTACTGCGCGGGCAATATCGCAGGCACCGAAGCCTTTCAAGCCAAGGAGGCACCGGGCTACATCAGCGGCAAAGCCGCCATCATGGCAACATTATCGTTCCAGGTCTTTGTGTGTTTGGCACTACGCTGGCGGAATGATAGATTAAATAGGAAGAACCGTGAGAAACTGGCGACGATGACTGAAGATGAGAAGGAGATATTAAGGAAGCAGCTTGCTTATGCCGATCGGACGGATCGGGAGAATCCATTCTTCACGTACACGCACTGATGAAGGAGATTTAAAGTCACAGATGGATGGTGGAATATACTGACTTCGGACAGCGGAGTGTTGGGAAGCTCGTCTATGGAAAATTTCCAGTACAGCCTTCTCTTTATGGGACGAGTCATGAGGGGAGCTAGAAGTGGGGAAAGCGCCTCACACATCATCTCAAGCATTTAGTATCTACTATGTGGCTGTGGAAAATGGATGGCCGCCATCCGCATCTCATAGGATTCGTTCTTTACCCCGATCGGCGCAACCGAGACGACCAGCGGGTCGTGAGGTAGGCACCATGAGCTGGAGGATGGATCGCGTATCAGGGGTCCAGCTGGCAATCATGAGACCTGCACCGCCCGGAGGATCAGACAGTGTTCATTTGTATATCATTTCTTACAAAACTTCGTTTCTGTGTCGTGTTCGCACTGGTTGCCTGCCTCATTACCAAATCTCGTGTATCTTTGGGGCTAAGCAACCTCGTCAAGAACTGTACAAACCATCACTTTCATCATGTTTGTAGGCTCGCACCACCAGAGTCCCGTATCCAGGAGCTCCTGCCTGTCTGGACCCCCAGGTGTCCCCTGAGTTCATGCTAGGGCTGGAATGCCTGCAAGTTCAATGCGTATTAAACCCAAATTCTCCAACCACGCCCCAACTCCATGGCTATGAGAAGTTCATCAACATCTCTGGGAGTGGGTTGAGCGTAGTTGGGTTCAAATACTTCAGGACATCGTTGTTCCGCCAGTTGCCCATGCCCTCGGCTGGATTTTTAAGATCGGCGGTCCATCCTCCACAATCAAGACTTGCCAGGCTTTTAGTTGGTGAAGATTAGCTCCTGCTAGATACTGGTGTTAACAAGTTTAATGAAGGAAAGTATCCTGGTAATGTTAACACGCCTCTACAATTTATCAGCTAAAATTCATATTGTATGTTGACTGCACTGCTCGAAAACTTTCCAAGCGAGCGCCCACTCATACTCTGCGGTAAGATTCTGGAGGCCGCCATGACAGGCTATTAGCTTTTGGAGACCGCTTATATGTGCTGCTGGTCTGCAGAAGAAAATCGCTGCTGTGGTGTATTTGCGCCCCTGAACGGCTGCATAGAAGGAACATCCGTCGCTTCATAGATCCATAAGGCTCCGGACCCCTAAAGTCTAGGGAATCCCTTCACGATTCCATTCCCTCGTACCTTGTCTCATAAAGCTGAGTAAATACGTGCCTTTCTAGCTGAATATTGTTTATTTGGTCTAGCTACCCTAACTAAGTGCCGTAAAAGCCCTATGGATGGCTTTCAATGCCAATGTCCCTGCTCTTACGACTTTACTTATAAAATTTACCTGCTTGTTTGTATCCATAATATGTGCATGGCAAGCTTGGCGGGCCTCACCCGCCTACTCAATGTGAATATCCTTGATGAGATGTGGATCTAAGTGCCTAGGTGACGTGAGACTTTGGCAATACCTCTGCACCGAGTGTTTTCAAGGTACTTAGTAGCCTTTTATGGAACGACAGGAAGGATCGACAGTGACATTTCAAGATATCCTCTTTCTCATGCTAGGTATGGTGAGCTTTAGAAATCTCATTACTAGCGCAACTGCACTCTACCAGTTGAGAACCCAGTGAAGGTGCTGCCAGGGATTTATATATCGCATCTCTGGCTCAGGGTCTGAAAATGTGAACACCACTTGTTATCACCACCCGATTTAGTGAGTTTTCCCTTTGTAGCCTGTGACGCCAGCCTTGGTCAATATCACCTATCCCTTTAGGTCATCTGCGTCGGCTTTCATGATATCCTTCAACTGTTCTACTGTCTTATCCTGATCAGGTTCGTCGATGCTCATTGGGAACACCAGCATATCGTCACAAGAAGCACACTGTCTCGCTTTTTGAGTTCACTTTTGGTCCCACTTTCCTTTCCCTTTCTCACCATTTAATCACCCATGATGTGATCTGTGAGGTGACTCTCGTCTACGCTTTTCACGACTTTATTTCTTCTGGGTCCAAACCCATCCATCATCCTGAGTTCGTCATCAAGGGAATCTTACCTCATCGACGACGACTTTCTGGGCAGTCTTTATTGTGGAATACCGCCAAGATTTGAATCGAACTTACTCATCAAAAAGCCCGTCATGGCTACACCACAAGCCCTACAAGCGCTAATATATGAACAGAAATTAGTACGTCTCCGGCGAGAACGGGTCGGTCTTCGGCGAGAAGAGGTCGACCTGGACATTCGCGATCTCGAAATAGAGAAAGAAATATCAAGTTCCACCAATGATGCTCACATTTGCTCTGAAAGCCAGCGACTACATGATGGAGACGGCACTCCTGGTGTGGTCGCGGTTTCAAGACTCCCTGCAGGATGTGATATCATCGACCTCACATCTGATGATGAATCACAATCTATCAAGAACGAACAGGAAACAGCCGAACCCGCCAAGACTAACGCGGCGAGTATCAAAATTCAAATCTTTCATGACATCAAAGATTATATCGCGGATGAAACTGTTACAGCTGGTAGTATGGACGATGAGGTCGAGAGATCTACCACGAAGGGAAAACTCGACTCGCTTGAAAGCGACAAGGCGAAGGCCGAAGCAGTTGTCTCAGTCAAGGACTCGACGATGACACAAGTCTATACTCCTCCAAATTCTCATGATGATCCGGTCAAGAACTTGACTCCCGAATCTTCTGTGGGTGTGGAGGCGGAACAGTCCAAGTCCAAAGATGCTTCACTCACAGAGTCTCCAACGCTTCAGACTACGCAATCGCAACTGACCACTCCAGACGCTTCAATAGCTATCGCCGAGCCATTACAGAATCAGGTACAGGCTGTTGTACTCACTGCTGTGGTAGACAAAAACCAACCATACTACGAGGAGAGATTATTCAGGGAAGCCAAGTATAATGGTAAGACTTACGGTGCGTGGACCAATAAGAAGTGGTGGATAGAGATTGGACATCGCCTAACCTCGAACTCGGCGAAAGTGCTGACAGCAATCCATGAGTGCCGAGCAGACGGTGCACAAGAACGGACTCCTCTCGAGTTCCTTCGGAGAGCTAGTTGCATGAGTATTCTTCGTCAAGCGGGAATTGGTGGGGTTCAGAAGCGTAAGGGACATATGATCCTAGCCCAGGATTTCCAACGTGCCAAAGATCACCCAATTTTGTACAAGCTGAACAGAAATGGTGAGCCGAAATGGACAAAAGATCCAGCTTATCGAAAAGTACTACAAGATATGGAGCTTGTACTGGTGGAAGGCCTATATTGGGTCAGAGGCGAAGTACCCGACAATTATGACAATCTTATCATCAATGCGGGTGTGCCTGATGCTGCGATTATTGAGAAGTCTAAGGAAAGCAATCTCGCGACACCTCCAGCGACTCCAAAGGCCTCGGAGGAGAGTCCAGCCAGGAACCAGCAACACATGACACTGGCAGCCCCTCCGACTAAACGCCCTAACCCTACATACGGTGAGACAGACGATTCAGAAGCAGAGACAGAGGGCCAAAACGCTCAGCCTCCATCTTCGCTTGTTCCTGCGCGGTGGAGGTCAAACCTTTTTGCAGCGAAGCGACCACGTACCGACAGCCAGCCTGTCGAGCCTCAACAGAGGCAGGCTTCTCCAACACCACATCCACAACTTTCACGCTTGCAGTCATCTGAAAGCCGGATCCGGACAAGCGCCATGTTCGATTTATTGCGCACTTCTGAATCACCATAGTGTGCTGCCGTGGACAGCGGAAGTTCGTGGTTTGATAATCCTCAAGATCAGACGGATAAGCAGATACCGGCAAATGAACAGAGCAAAATTTTCCCCTTCAGATGAATTGGAACATGAGCTTCATCGAGCTTGGAGCCGGAGATGTCACTCACAAAGGATGGATGATGGATGCAATGCATTGCGCGACCGAGTTTCACATCAGGGGCTCAAAAGGAGTGGCGTACTGTCAGCCTGTACAGACTCTCGGCGAGAATGGCCGTGCGTGCTGGCAGACTGGCAGACTTGAAATCTGGGTTCTCGGGTGCATGGAATTGTGATGCTATTGGCAGCTGAGAGCTGTTTCTTGATTTACTTGCCCTGAATGGCGGAAGCTAGGCTCTGGGCTTCTTGAGGCAGGGTGACACAGCAATTGATCACCCCAGACGCTTACAACATAGCCACGCAGAAGGGGTTCTATCCTACCACAGACGTACCCACCATGACGACTTGATAGGTAGACTCAGCGTGACAAAATTTCTTGAATTACTTCATTGAACTAGGAGCCTTCCTCCCTGCCAACTCAGCCCACCATCTTTTCATCCCAATGACATCGTGACCCATCGCCTTCAACGTCTCGTCTGCCGTAATGAACCACTCCTCACCACACTCCTTCAGATTGGCATACGCATTCAGAATCGGCTCTCCCTCCCACTTCTGCATGGTGACGCCTCGGAAGAGGGCCACGGTGCCGATCTCCGGCATGAAATTCTTCGCGTCGACAAAGATTGCCACGGTAACGCCGACGCGCCGCGACAAGATGCTTGTGTCGTGAATCTTGATGTGTCGCTTAGGCGGGAAGGGGCTGTTGGGCTTGTGGATTAGGGAGGGCGAAGTCCAAGTTATGATCCCGAGGACACTACATACGTAGTTACGTCTTGGAAGGGCCGAGGAGTGGAGGAGGGTGGAGAGTGTTTGCAGGGGTGCGTTCGAGGGTAAAGGGTTGGGCACCTGGGATCGTGCGGTAGGTTGTAGGTGTTGGGTTGTGATCCGGAGCGGGCTGGTAGTCGCCGCTAACGAGGACGAAGCATTGCCTGCATCATCGTACTCTTGAGGTGGTATGGTGCTCGATGGTAGTTCCGCATCGCTGTGGAGAGCCTCGGTTGCTGTAGCTGTTGTCGGGCTCTGTGACTTGGTGAACTTATCGTCTAAAAGTCCTTCATCGTTGCTGGCGCCGGCATAGTGTGAAAGCGTGCTAGCCGGCACAACTCTACTTGGTGTGGTCAGCCCGGTATTGCGGAGGGTTTCTCGTCGTCGCTGAATAGTTGATGGGGAGGTGACGATGGTCTCAAAATCGTCGTCGTCAGACGAGTCGTCCGAATCTGGATTAGGAGTTGCGAAACGGACCGTAGGACGAGTTGTGGACCTCGATCTCGAGGAAGGCTGCTCCGAGAAAAGGGTCTTTCGACTCGAGAGATTACTTTGGTGAATTGGTGGGTCACGAGACCGTTTACGATCCATCTTGTGAAGCGGTGTTGTGGTTTCTATCCTGGTCTCCGATGACTGTTTTGCGGTTGGGATTGCCTCGCCTTCGTTCCTTCCTCGTGTGGTCTCGGCTGTCCTGCCTAAAAAGGTCCTGGTGGAAGGGAAGCTATCCTTCTCCAATAGATGATCGTAGTCTACCTCAGGAATGAAGCCGCCTCCAAGGTCTTCGTCAGCTTCCTGAGTGACAGATCCAACCCATTCACAGGCGTCCACGCCAAGATAGACCACCTTCCCGTTGCCATTCACTCTCGGCGCCCTCCTAACCTGGAATTTCTTCAATTCAAGCAGGTCTCCCTTTCGCAGTTCCAGCAATTCTTTGGTGTGTAATTTCGTGGCAAGTACAGCTTGGATCTGTAGCTGCCCATCCGACAGTGCAAGCCTCAATGATTGCGGAGTTGACTGTCGAAGCTCAACATCAAGGTTATCATGATCACCACTCGGTTGAGTTTGGTTACTTGTCGGCATGGTACTCCTGCCATTACGGTCGGATTCTGCTGGTCGAAAAACGTGCTCGACCTTGAGGAGCAGCCTCGGTGGGTATACGCACGTGCGAAGCAGTTCCGCGAGGCAAGGGCGCAGGGTCTTGCCACCAGAACTGGGTGCAGTGAAGTTTTCCATGCTTAGAGAGCTGCATACTGATGTATTCAAACTAATCTGCGCAGAAAACCGCAAAACAGTCTGAATCTGGACTATCCTGTAGTAAGATGTGGTTGTCTAGGACAAGAAGTTCGGTAACTAGTGGCTGACGCGATAATCCGAACGCGACGCGTTAAGTGGTGAGGTCGGCGTTTTGTTGTTCCTTTCGCCGAGCCATTTTACACGCCAAAGACTCATGAAAATGGTTGCATCCAACATTTAATGGTCCACCGCAATTCGGTATCATACGGGAGTGCTGTTGAGATTGATTGCTTTGTGTTTGTCGAAACGTAATATTGAAGCTGCGTTTGCAGGGAAATTTCCACGCTGAACCTGCTTCGGATGGTCGAATGGTATTACCGTTGGTTGGCCAGGGTCATCGGATAGAAGCGATGCTTGTAAATCTTCAAGGTGCTGGATGCGGGTCTTTTGCTGTGATAGTAACGATCTTAGGTGCGACATAGGCTGATTCTCTTGTTGGAACGGTGAGGTTCCGCTTGAGCCGACTGGTGTAGATGCTTCATGAACATCCCCATCGAACAAAAATTTCGCCCATTGTGGGTGGGCTGCGAATGTGTCGACCACTTTCTCTCGTAAGACGTTATCATCCGCCTGACTAGACTTTCTATCATCGAGCTCTTCAGGCGCAGATAGAGCTTGAAGTCTCGATGCCAGGTCCATCCTCTTAGCCTCTAAAGAATTCGCATGATCTCGAGCTTCTCCACGCATCGTTTCTCGCTGTCTGAGTTTGCTCTGCAGAGACACATGATGGGCGATAATCAAAGGTACAACATTTTCAGGTTTTGCTGAGCTGCTGGTGGCCACGGCTGTTCCCTTCCTCTCAAGAAGGACCTTTCTCAAGACCAGCATGGCAAAAGCTGCCAATAGGTCCTCATACTTGTCGCCTTTGCACTCGTCAAGCATAGTCTTCCGAAGAATCGTCTCCCTGGGTAATAGCGCATTCTTCTTAAGCTCGGTCAGAAGCTTGAAGAGGCCTGCCCGGAGGTTGAGAGACTGAATGGGTGTTTTGGGTGGGAAATTTGGGTTCAAGACCTGACGGGTTGAGTCGGGAGAATAGATCTGAAACAGATGGTAAAGGGCCCATTCTGTCGCTTTGATTTTTGCCTGTAGGGTTTGACTTGTCGATTTGCTTTGGAATGTTGAGATGGTGAATGATGGCCAGTCCTTGAGATTGTCGAGGTCTAAAAGGTGTAGGGCTGAGACAAAGACGGCGATGCTGCTCCTTGGTTTCCACTGCTTGTCCATGTTTGTGACTTGCAGTTCTCCTGACTGCTTGACGATTTATGTTGATTGTAATGCCATCACAATCACTTTCTAGTATGTAGATCAAGGACCAATCGGTAAGTTTGTGTTCCTGAAAGATAAGCGGCGTCCACATTCACGTTGGCGTTGGCGCCAACCGATCGGCCCGGTACGTCACCAAGTAAACAAAATGACTCCCGCAACTGATTCTTTTTCCAGTGTTTGCTCCCCTCTCCCGCGTTCTTTGTCCACAATCAAGTTGCTGCGCTGCGGTCTATACACGCTAGATTTCTTCTGCCAGTTGCACATAAGTTGAGCGCTTCGCTTCTGAAATTGTTCTTACTTGCTCCTCTTCAAGCCTGCACTTTTCTTTCCTTCAAAGTTTCCCATCCCGACAACCCCGCTTATTCACCAAACATCAACAACCCACGATGGCCTCCAACACTCCTCAAGGTATGTCCATTTAGCCAAAGGAAAATGTACTCAGGCACTGACTCTTCATCCAGTTGAATCTGGAGATTTACGCTCACATACCTCTCAGCTCCCCAAGCCCAATCCATGGAGTGTAGCTGCGGTCCTCAGAGATCTCCCCAATCCGCCACTCGAAAATTCTTCCTCGCCTATCGGTTTCTTCCACTACCTCGAACGTCTCAAGATTGAGAAGCGCGAGGGATGGCGTCGTTTCGGCATCGACAAAGGCGAATCCATAGCAGACCATATGTATCGCATGTCTCTCATCACAATGCTCGCACCGCCCGCGCTATCATCTAGGTTGAATATTCCACGATGCACAAAGATGGCCTTGATTCACGACATGGCAGAAGGTCTCGTCGGCGACTTGACGCCTGTTGATGGTGTCCCGAAAGCAGAGAAAAGCAGACGTGAGGCAGACACGATGGACTGGGTGGCCAATTCATTGCTAGGCAGGGTTCATGGCGGCATCAATGGCCAGGAGATCCGCGCAATATGGCAGGAGTACGAAGACAGTGAGACGACGGAATCCAAATTCGTACATGACGTCGACAAGATTGAGTTGATCCTGCAGATGGTGGAATATGAGCGGGCCCATGACTGCAAGGTGGACCTGAGCGAGTTCAGCTGGGTTGCCGGAAGGATCGTGCTGGATGAAATGATGGCATGGGCAAAGGAAATATTGGATGAGAGAGAAGAACTATGGAAGCAGAAAGGTGCCGAGCCGAGAGATCCGACGAACAGCGACCATATCAAGAATCAACAGGATCAATACTACAGCAATGGGGTGGCCGCCGAAGCAAATGGTCATGCCAGGTGATGGAGATAGCGAGATGTTCAAGATCACCTTTTGAATCGACGACCGGATGACACCTGGTGGAAATGTTGACGTTTAGAAATGATACCCAGTCTCTTTTAATGAGAAAACTCAATTTCCTTTCTAATATTTACCTGAGATTCCTGTAGCCTTCGATATTCGTTTGCCCTTTAGTCCAGAGTTCAGCAGACTTGAGGTTACAGTTGAGAGACTCTGCTGTGTCTATCCTGACGCGGTACCAGCCGTCTTCACATAGCCTAATATGACAGAGATCGCGCCGACGGTCAATTTCCCAAACCCTTCTCGTCTCCCTCATCAGCATCCTTCTCCATCTCGCCCCTCAACCACTCAGCTTCGTCACTCATCTCCTGCTCAGTCCTTGGTTTCCTATCACTGTCAGGACCACCAGCAAAGTCTCTCCTCTCCTCACCCCTCGCCTGTCTCGCCCTTTGCATTTCCCAGAACGCCTTGCCCAAATCCCCTTCCTCGCCATCCATCATCTCGTATATCTGATCCCCACCACCCCTATCGTCCAGATCACCCGCCTGCCTCGGGATCACGTGGACGTGTACATGCGGGACCGACTGGCCCGCGTCAACTCCATCTTGCACTGCGACATTTAGAGCTGTGGCGCGGTAGACGCGCTCTATTGTCCTGGAGACGACCCGCACCGTGTTGAACAGGTCGGCAGTTTCATTTGCTGACAGTTGCGATAGCCGGGGTACTGACCGAACGGGGCAGATCAGGACGTGCCCTGGTAGTAGGGGTTTTAGGTTGACTAGCCCGTACGACAGTTGTGTTTTGGAGAGATGGAAGACTTGCTTCGAGACCCGAAAGGGTCCAAATTTGAGGTTGGCAGGCAGATTTATTGGTGGCATTGAATTAAATGACTTGAACTGCGATATGGCCTCGGACTTCGGATTTTCGAGACTAGTATTTGGTGTGTCATGCATAATAAGTACTAGTAGTCCCGGTGTCTGCAATACCCTTGTCACAAAAGAAGGGAGAAGAAAAGCTAGCTGTCGTTGCCAATTTATGTGTAGCTGTGGTGAAACCAAGGCTAATATGCGCCCACGCTTTTCGTGCCGATGCCTGACGTCTCTAGCTGGGCCCTTACTTATACTTAGTGCTTTTCCCCTTTCCCAGGAAAATCATAAGTATGTCGTGGGCTTAGCTCCAGTTCGATGTGAAGCTTTCCTTCCTGCGTAAGCTCTTTTGGCTCCAAAACCCCATGTCGTCAACTACCATGAATGCGAAAAAATGCTTAAGTAAGCAGCGAAGAGCACAAAGATGATTACCTAATGACCCACAGGAGCACAGCCTTGCCCGAGCTCATCATCACGTGTGACCACTAGTAAGGCTGTGAACCCTGGCCCTCAACCGTCAATCACGAAATCCGTTGTACGGATTTCTCCACTTCCCAGGAGGAGGTTGACGCAATGTCCTGTGGCTCTTCACCAGAGTCCTTGGTAGTTTCCTAGAATGGCTTGTGCCAACAACATCATTTAGTACGATCCTCAAGGTACACTGTAGGGCTTCCACAAATTTCACCTACGTCATTGGGAGGCTCGATACTCGAATATATATTCAGTCTGTAGAGCAAGAACAACGGAGAAGGTCCCAGAGAGATCCCCTGTGGAGTATAGAGGTAGCGGGAGGCCAAAGATCTGGACCAAAGACTTCTAGATATCAGTTCCAGCGCTAAATACTAAGTACACCACTCTCTCAATACCCTCCAGCCCAAACATGGCAGAGCAAGTCATCGTCCACCCGAATCTCACGACCTCGAAAACGGGCACATTCTACTTCGCCTTTGGCTCGAACCTCTCAGCATACCAGATGTCCTTGCGACTGAACCACACACCGAGCTCGAGCGTGCCGGTAGCGATTGCGCGACTCGACTCGCACGCCTGGATCATCTGCGAGCGGGGCTACGCCAATGTTGTCTCGCTGCCGCCCTCGGACGCCGCCTCGGACGCCAACACCGTCTGGGGCGTCGTGTACAACATGAGTCCCGAGGACGAGGCGCGGCTGGATCTCTACGAGGGTCACAATGATGAGCGGAATTCAAACGTCCAAGTTAATCCCGACCCGGCGAGTCAGGTGTGGAAGCCATATCTCCAGGGTGGCTGGGACTATAATAAGCATTACTTGCCGATGACGGTGACCAAGTGGTCGAGGAATCCGAAGGAATATGGTGTTGAGGCGGCAGGGGAATCGGCGACGGAGCTGCAGACTACGATACGAGCGTTGGTGTATGTTGATGAGTTCCGGACGAGACCTGGGTCGATCAAGCATGAGTATGTAGGAAGGATGAATCGTGCGATTGCGGAGAGTGTTGCGCTGGGAATTCCGGAGGGTTGGGTGAATAGTGTGCTGAGGAAGTTCGTCCCTGAAGGAGTGTCTGTTGACGAGGAGGGCTACGTTGGCACGCCTGATGGCTATGTCGAGGGAAAAGATGTGGATTGGGTGGATCATAAGGTACAGGCGGAGGCGACTGAGACCAAGGATCATGTTGTGGAGAATGATGTGAAGGAAACGTTAGGAAAGTCATGAGGCAGGAAGTATGTATATGTTTGTGGTATAAACTTCATTGGAGAATACAGACATAGAATAGTAGAAAAGACGAAGCCTTATCATCAACTTGAAGTTGGGGGGTATCACTTACAAAGAAGGCCTTTCGACTTGGCCGATCATCTCGGTTCCAGCTGAAAATCGAAGCCATGTCGTCGAGACATATCTCACGATCCAAGAAGTAATGAGCATGTGCTGAATATCGTCTCGCGCCGCTTGGGAGCTGTCGATTGACCTGTCTGTGTGCAGGTGGTGGTGAATAAGCTCCTAGCTTGCCATGTTTGAATACTGGTATATGCGACATATCGCTCTCGTTATGTCCTTCTCCTAGTTGGCTCTGCATGGTCCCCAGGTCTGGTAGTCCACACTTCACAAGGCTGTGTGTCTCTGGAGATAGATCAAGACCAGACCATTGGTCGAACATATTCCCTCTCCCATGCTTCCTCTCCGTCCACGAAGCCTTCATCATAATCGATCTCTTCATCCACACCACCGTCGTCCACAATCTCAATTTTACTTCCCAAGGCCTGCTTTCCTTCTGTGATCATTGCTTTTAACCGTTCGTTAAGACGTCTCATACTTTCATCTTCCTTGGCTTCCTTGCGGCGCATCTTTTGTTCAAATTTGCGAACTTCAGGTGACGGTTGAGCGCCTACCACGGGTACAGATACTGAATTAGAAGATTGCCGACGGGGTGATGCCAAAGATGCTCTATTACTTTGCCGTCTTGTCGTACCATCGACCAGGCTAGCTGATGTTGATAGAGGCGCGCGTGACTTTGTGTGACCATGACCATTTTCACCAGTAGCCAAAGATGCACGAGGGGAAGCAACCGACGCTGAGGATTTGTTTCCTGATGATCTTGAGGAAAGACGAGGGCGAGCTATGAGAGAGCTATTGCTGTTTAAATTTCGAGGAGAGGATCGTGCGGAAGCTGATAAAGGTGCCACACTTGCCCGTGACTTCTTACGTACAGGGCTTGTGTCTCTTGACTCTGTTGATGGACCATTCACTACAACCCAGCTATTTCGTGCTGGTGGAATACCTGGACGAGCTGTTGGGGTGTCATCATTGTTGTTGCTGTATTTCCAAGGCTGCGACGTGTAATCTTCGACGAACTCCGGCTGTTCAGATGGAAACTCGCCAGGCACGGGTGTTGAATCTCTCTCTCGGCGACGTCTTGGCACATCATAATCATGGTGGAAAACATCTTCTTGAGGATTGACCTCCGTCCATTCCTTAGATGTCACAGCGGGTGTACCAACATCAAAATTGTATCCATTACCACCACCGGCATAAAAACCTTTGAAGGACGTAGCGCCTTGCCAGCAGAAGTTGAAGACCTTGCCAGCTACAGTTCCGGTGAGTGCCCAAACAGACTTTCTCCAGCCATTCCTATCTGATTGTGACAGGTTGTCTCCGGTTTGTGGGATAGAGGGCGTTTGTGGAAAGTATGAACCAGTGGGGTGATGTGAAGGTGGTTGCTGAGAGCCATACCGATTTGGTCTGTATTCATTCTCATATTCACACTCGCGCTCATAGGCAGCTCTCTGAGCGTTCAGATCGGCTGGGGTTGCGACGCCACCTGCGAAGCGGTAATCTGTGCTGACGAATGGTGCAGGACTAGGCTCGTCAAAGAAATTGTTTCTGCTGATGCCGAAAAGGTTGTTTGAAGGTGTTTGGGCGTCATCGTCTCTGTGATCGACTCTTGCTCGCTTGCGGGTTTGTGTTAGCAAACCACCTGAATTTGGGGTTGCTTGCGGACGCGGATGTCGTGTGAAGGGTGAGGTGGATGGAGGACATTCTTTGGTAGGCGGCAGAAACAATGACGAGTTGAATGGGGCGCAACGAAAGGAGCAATCATTGTCGGTCTGGGTGAACGAGCCAGGCACGCGCATCGACGGCGCCTTTATCTCAGCCATGTTGGAAACTAGTATTGCAGAAGTGAGGTTTGATTACTGACGCAGTCACTCCAGAGAAGCCATGTGCGGCGCGAGCATGATCTTTTGGGGTGGATATTTGTTGGCAGCCGATTTAGCAGCCTGGTCGGATGACACTTTTCGATTTTCTCGATAGTGGTAGGACAAAGAGTCACTCACCAGTCCTGTTCGTGTTCGTGTTCAACTTCACCGTCAGTCCAGGCTACAGCATACGAAGAGGGCAAGTCTTGTGATTAGAACTGGCGGGGCACTCGTCACTCCAGCAACTGCACCGGATCTATATTCCGCCGAAACCATCTGTTTCACGGAAAAACTTGCAGCCGACGCTCACCCCCAAAGAGCGCCGATATGAGGTGAGTTTGAAGGCAAACGCTTCCTGTCACAGAAAACCATACTCATGCACCGGGCTTTGATCAAACAACCCAGACTTTCTCTACATGATGCCCGTTGGTACTCCTGAACTTCTAGTCGATCTGCCGTCCAAATATGTAACAGGGCTAATCTGAAACATTGCACAATCGAACTGAGTCTGATTGCAAATCGAATAACAACTTGAATGCGATGAAGTTAATGAGCATCGACACCTGGCTCTGTGGCGGATATAGATAGAGCACATCATTCAAAGGGGTGTTTGTTCCTATGATTTCAGCAATCGAAAAAGCCTACCTATCAATAACTGGACATAACTAATGTAGCCCAGCCCCGCAATCAGGATTTCAGGCTACTACCAGACCACCAGCCCCCCTCATCTTCGTCTTGCAGATATTCGATTTGGGCCATGAACATTCCATGAAGTCTACCCATCTTCCTTCTACAAGATACTTGAGACGCATCTGGGGGACCAGGAGTACAACTCCAGCATTCTACATCAGAGGCTCCATCTCGAACAACCGCCTTGGTTCGATGTCACCTCTGGGAACATTTTCATGCTTCCACTGCTGTCGCTCTTCATCTTCCAAGCCGTCACGCGATCCGATCTTCAATGTACTAACTGCAACAGCTTCAGAATTGCAGCTACTGCTCACAAAGAAGGAATGTACAAGTGTTGATGTAGTGAACTCTTGTATTCGCCAGATCAAAATTTATGATGGATACTTGAAAGCAGTCATAGCGCTTGCAGATGATGCCATTGATCAGGCAGTACGGCTCGACGAGGAGAGAAAAAGTGGTCGTGTTAGAGGACCGCTTCATGGCATTCCCATCTTGATCAAGGTCACGATTAGTGCTTCGAGTGCGCGTGTGCATACTAATGGTCGTAGGACAACATCAACACCCTGCATCCGAATTTAGGTACAACGGCCGGAAGTCTAGCACTGGTTGGTGCTAGACCAAAGTCAAATGCAATGATAGTTGATCAAGTGAGGAATTCCTTGTTTCAAGAAACCTCAGATGCTGACTATAGTGAAGCTGCTTGCTAAAGGTCTCATCATACTAGGCAAGGCCTCTCTCTCAGTAAGCCATGATGTGGACCGAAGGTATTTGATTTGCTTATTTCGACTTAGGAGTTTGCTATGTACAGGTTCGAGCCAAACATCCCAATTACATCGATCCTTTCTTTACTTTCTACAGGGCTCCTACACTACCGTGTGCTTGGTCGGGTGTTGCTGGCCAAGGTCAATCACCATACACTGACCAAGATGTAAAGCCGGAGGATGGCTCCGCGAGCCAAAACGTCAGTCATGTCCTGAGATGTCTAAGACGCATTTACTGAGAGTCACCACAGGGTCCTGGAGGCTCATCATCTGGTTCTGCCGTTGGGGTTGCTGCCGGCTACAGTCCGTTAGCGCTTGGAACCGAAACGATTGGTTCAATCATGTTGCCTTCCACACGCGCAGCACTTTACGCAGTTAAGCCAACGCAGAGGCCAAACGCCCTCGCCGGTGTCATACCAACTACCGATGCAATGGACACTGTGGGACCAATGGCCAAATGCACCCGTGACATTGCGACGCTTCTGGACATCCTCATTCCATCCGACTCCAGCTTCTGCGACAATCTTGGCGCTACATGGTCCGACTTGAAAGTCGGGGTACTGGAGCCCAAGATCTGGAAATGGCCACAATACCTCGCACCACTCGATGAAGTGTCACAGGAACAAATTGTAAGCAGTCGATTCCTCCGTGGGTTTTCACCTGCGCCTCTAACATGTACCGATTTTGAAGACACAAGAGATCGAGGCTGCTAACAACAAAATCTCCTTCTCCGCTCGGAAGTTTACGACGGTACAGCTGGAAAGCCCTGCTACTCTACAGAATGAGGAGGGCGAAGGGCCATTCCACATCATGGGTAAGCCATACCACACCCAGAGCCTTTTCACGCTGTCCAAGCTGCAATTCTTACACTAGCGTAGAGGCAGATTTTCGAGATCAAATTAATGCATATTTCGAATCTCTTGAAGATTCTCAAGTCCGGTCCTTGAAAGAACTTATTCAATTCAATCTGGACCACGCTGACCGGGAAATGCCATCAGGTAGACCCCTAAGCTCTCTGTCCTTGACCAGTCAGTGCTACTCACTGTGACTAACATTCATCAAAGACTTAGGTAAAGATTCGCAGATCCTCCTCCTTCGCGCTCAGGAAAATACAAAACCCAAGGCTTCCAGGGATGAGCTGCTGGCTTTCCTACGCCTAAAATCTGGTCCTGAGGGGATAGACCGTGTGCTGGATGCCAACAACCTGGACGTCATTTTATGTCCAGCGGATTCGGAGATCAACATGTATACCTGCTGCAGCGGTTAGTGCATTCCATTTTGATAACTTCATACCGACAGATATACGACACTGAACACTTATCGTGCTGACTCTTATCATCTGACGGTAGGTTATCCTTCGGCACATATGCCACTCTCGTATCTGAAACTGAACGGGAGACCATTTGGTATGATCGCAATCGCGAAAGCTGGCCAAGAGCATATCTTGATTAAAGTCATGGCCGCTTGGGAACGCACGTTTCCGCCTCGGAAACCCCCAGTGATGGACAGTTTCGCACGAGGACGTCTATAGCGATTTCCAAACTCCATTTCGATACTGGCTACACGAGAACTCAAGTTGAGAGGTAAGGCATTAATGATTAGACTTGCGAAGAGCTTCCAGAAGGATTAATTGATTATCCTGCATTTGATCTGATCTCTTGATCTCTTGAAATGGACAACCACGACATCAGCACGGTGAATCAGCCCGACCTTTGAACATTTCAATCCCTCTTTCATAACACGGATGAAACCAATCTTGCACCTCCTGGCATGTGCTAAATCTTGCTAATAACAATACTTCTAGCCTCTATGCTGCGACGAGGGGGTGCATCCACCCTTGCTGCAGGGTCCGTGAATGGAACATGTGGGCAGTCTAGATCTCACACGACCGAGTCAGTTCGTCTTGCATAAGACGTGAATGGAGAAATTCAATGCAACCACCCACATCTTGCCACGCCTTCCTTGCTGTCAAACATGACCATCATGAACATTTCATTCCAGGTCATTTCTTTGGCATAATACCTGTTGCACCAGATATCAGCACAGCGGGCACCAGGAATACACGCGATATCTTCACTTGGATTGAGTGACTGACGTACCACTGGTGATGCTCTTTATGTTTCAGGTAGTATATCTCACCGACACGAGTTGGGATAATTCGGTCGCAGGCAATGAGATCCTCCTTGCGAACGGATCTGTAATCGCAGACTGCCAGCGGGGAATCTTCAATGACAGGCACCAATGGCCTCCAGGTGCTGTGAAAAACGATTAGACCCGCTCGAGTTGGATGGGAAGTATCAACACTGGAATTCGGATGGGAGCAGTGTGGAACTGACTTGATGAGCCTGAATCTATACCCTTTGTTAAGATACTCGGCTTTCTGCACGTCGGTCAGATGGACTAGCACGACATTCTGTCCGCCCCTAAAAGTATTATCGATATGAGCACCAACAGCAGGCATTTCAGCTGCCAGCGCATCGCCGAGATTGACGGGTCGGTCGACAGGTCGATTGTACCGTGTCTAGCTCCTGCAATCAGCTCCCATGGTTTGGCTTTGTGGACGTGAGAATTACGCGAATTTCCCAGCATATGACCTTAAGGGCATCAAATCTATCACAGAGATATGTCTCCGTCTCAGCACGATAAGCTTCGACCAGGTCGTGACTGTCGACGGGTAAATGGTTGCTCTTGAAAGAAAGTAATTGAAACCCCGACTTGTCCAAAGAAAAATCGTCGGCAGCTTCCCTGAGATTGTGAACTTCAATTCCCCCGACGTCTTCGAATTGCAAGTTGCTGATCGGGTGACTATTTTCATTTTTGTCGTCTTGCTGAGCGAGGAGGACATTATATGGCTTCTCCGAACGATACAATGGAAGGTCTTTCAAGAAAGTGATACTTGTGACCACTTTCCCCATCATCTGAAGTATCAGGCTGCGAAGTTGCAACTGTCAATATACTAAGGCAGGGATCCCGCAGAATGAGTTAGGAGGAGCAAGTGGGTGGCTTTCAGGTTAGTCCTTTGAGCAATTGCTCCGGAGATTGGGCCACTAAATTCGAATTGATCCTCACCGATAGCCTTTGATGTTGATTCTTCAATGTCAATGTTGAAGGAGCCAGTGCCAAGCCAGAGAATATGATGCCGCCAACCAGAGTTATTTAAGTCGTGACATATCCTTCGCGATCTACATTCACA
The DNA here is from genome assembly GCF_035927105.1 of Exophiala bonariae. NCBI lineage: Eukaryota > Fungi > Ascomycota > Eurotiomycetes > Chaetothyriales > Herpotrichiellaceae > Exophiala > Exophiala bonariae. The sequence goes on along the minus strand of NW_027042477.1, from coordinate 906,428 downwards.
AGGTCATGCGGGATGCCACAACCTCAACTGATTGCCACGTAACAGGATTGCTTGACCAGGGGTTGCACACACAGAACCATGATCGGGCAATGCCGTGCCGTCGATGCATCCAGAGCGAGAGAGTCCCTCGCGGAATTACGTCGGTTCCTTTTCTCATCGACCTTCTCACATACTTAAACCGTTCCCCAGCTAGGGTTCCCACCTACCTCTCTTTCAATCCAGTTCAAGCGCTCTTCTTCAGTTCTAAGCCTCATTCTTGCTCAGATTCAACGAGTGCCATTGACAGGGCAATTCCCCGTCTACGAACACATTAAAGACCAAATCCGATCATTCAACCACCGACTTCACTCTCAAAAACATGCCTGAAATTCTCAACAACTCGACGGTTGGACAGCTCCAGGTCTTTGATCAAGTCGATCAAATTGACGGGCATGACTGGCCTGTAGAAACTGAAGCTGCCCAGCCGTGGACCCAGTGGGTCACTTTCTACCCGCCCACTGAAGAGGGCTCGGAACTTGTTTGTCAGAGGTCCAAGAACTGCGCCTGGGGCTCGTCTGGCTTGGGGGGCTACTAGCTATTCTGCCCGAGTGTTCATGAAATGCAAAGCTGTGGTGGGACAAGGCGGGAAAAGGAACGTCCGGGGAAACGCAGATGGAGATGTGAATCATTGGGCTTGGTGATCAACGTGTACTCTCGTAGCAAACCTACAGCGCTATCGTGTACCTTGAAGTTCAGAAGTCCCTGACTTGAGGCCAATCAAGCCTGGATCTGTGTTCCACAGGCAAATGAAAATATTACTATCAACCACGCTCATCGCTATGTCGTTTGACTGGGCGTCCTCCCTGGTCCATTGGATACTCAACGGTGCCCGACTTTGATTTCGGAGTCTCTTCTGATCAAGAGAAATGCGGGAAGACATGCATGTTAGCGAAACCAAGTAATAGATTAACTCTCAATGATAGGCAATTGCCCGAAAATGCTATTCTGATAAAAGTCCGTGAATTTAGCCGAGAGTGCACTACCTCGAGGCACCGGATATCAGTGATAGTGCTTTTATACAAAGAAACGGGGCGCAAAGAATGACAGAGCGGTAATCACAGGGGGGATCAATGTCATGCTCGGAAATGCGTGCGGCTCAACAAGTCACACGTTGCCCGTTTGCTTTCGGGCGTCTCCCAAGGTGATGTACTTTCAGACGGCCAAGACGGGTCGAGACGGCCGGCGCGGCTCTTGGTGGCCTCGAGGGATAAGTTAGGCCTCGTGGGGGTGCTCACCGGTTTCCGATGCTCCACTTGTACCTTTTATCCTTCGATCATTGGGTGATTGGGAACAGCGGGGGGAAGGCAGCTACCCGATCAACTACAGCTACACGACAGCAATCAACCTCTGTTCTAGATGTCAGTTTTAACCTGCAGAAAATCATCGCAACACGAGACGGGTGGTCTCAAGATGCGAACCTGGACGCATGCAAGGCAACCGGACTTGTTGCTTCGATCCCGTCACAGGCCAGATGCGAGTCTCAGATGCTGCTGCTTTAACAAGATGAAGCGCAGGGGCCAGCACAGCCTTCAGCCTGGGATTGAGCCTGACTCCCACAGCGGCTATGAGTCAAGGAGGTTGACCTGGTAGATAGAGCTTCCAAACCATCGTCCATTTCTCTAGGCTGTTCAATATGCAATGTTGAAGCTCTTGTCTCGCGGGCTCTTGGTTTTCACTTCACTGATCACGATCCAGCTGTTGGTCTCTCTTTCGCAGGGCCTCATATCTAGTCCGTCCGATAAGGCTGGTGGTGAGACAATAGTCGAAGATCAGTCGGTAGATCGCGTCAGAATGATCCAGGAGTATTTGTCGAGCGACTCGTCGCTCGATAGAATTGATGTCCTTACTGCGACCGCTCATGAGCTTCAAGATTTACTGACAAATGGCTCCGTATCGTCAGTCGATCTGGTCCATATCTATCTCAGGCAGATCGAGAGTCACAATCATAAGGGCTTGAAGCTGAACGCTGTTATCTCGGTGGCTCCCATCGACCTTTTGATTGAGAATGCAAAGGCACTGGACCGGGAGCGTGCTGCGGGGAATGTCAGATCACCACTACATGGAATCCCGATCCTGGTAAAGGACAACATTGTAACAGATTCTGCTCTCGGCATGGACACTACATCAGGATCTTTTGCATTCAGAGGTGTCAAGACCAAGAAGAATTCTCCTGTGGTCGATCGGCTGGTGAAAGCTGGGTTGATCATCATTGGGAAAGCCAATCTGTCGGTTAGTATCCTTAGAAAAAGGGAGTGCGTTTTGAAATGATGTTGACTTGTCTCATAGGAGTGGGCGGGCCACAAGGGTTATTGTCTCACGACCGGTTGGTCCGCAGTTGGGGGACAGACACAGTCTCCATACGTAGAGGGAGGTGTACGCGCAGGAGATAAATTCATCGGCCATTCTGTAAGCGCTTCCTCATTGCTATCTCGTTCTGACTAACCAAACATTACAGACCCCATGCGGTTCATCCAGTGGCAACGCTGTGGGGCTCGCAGCGGGATTCTCTCCACTCTCTCTGGGGACTGAAACCGATGGTTCGGTGCTGCAACCCGCCGGGAGAGCATCAGTGTATGCTCTCAAGGCGACAGTTGGAGTAATACCAACGGACGGGACATCTCCATCAGGTCCTTTTTCGGATTCACTAGGTCCAATGGCGAAAGACCCAGAAGACCTTGCTAGTCTCATGGGAATTTTGATGGAGACCAACTTTTCGACTTCCCTGACAGACAGCTGGAAAGGTCAACGAGTAGCATTCGTAAATCCGGATGATTGGGAACTTGGTGCATTTGTATGCAATCGTGATGAGGATCTACTCGTAAAGCAGGTATGTACTATAATGATTGTGAGAGGAATTGGAGGATAATTTTGCATGTGTCAGCGATCAGAATTACGCGCCCAAATCGATAAGATTGAGAAGGACGGAGCGAAGGTAGTCCGCGATGTCAACGTGGCAAAAACGTTCGACTTGGAATTCGAAGGCAAGTGTGGCCTAGAAGCCATCTGGGACTATGAGTTTCCAGGTGCTCTAGCGAAGTTCTTCGATTTCTATCAAGATTCTTCCATCAAAACACTTCAGGATTTGATCCAGTTCAATAATGATCACCCAGATCTTGAGCTCCCGAAAGGTAAGATTGTGGTATCAATCATTACAGCACTGCACGCTAACTTATTCCCAAATCTAGATCAAGCGAATCCTCAAGGATTACTCACAGATGCACTTGAGCCAGGTTACTCTAAGGACCAGTATGAAAAGGCAAAGGCATACATCCGCGGAGAAGGGAAGGCCACTTTTGACTCCATATTCCTCGAGCAAGGAGTGGATGTTGTTGCTGGTCCACTAGATGGGAGAATAGTCTCTACAGCAGCTTGCGCAGGGTATCCTGCATGTGTAGTGCCGCTGGGGTACGCTCCGAATACTTACGGTCGTGCGTACGGGGTCACTGCTGTGGCCGCTGCTGGGGGTGAAGGCAAACTCATCGAATTCATGAGTGCGTGGGCGGCGAGCAATCCAGGGTTGTGGCAGCCCCCTCCATTGGTCGTCAATTGGGACCCTAAGAAGAGCAGTGTTTTGTAGCATGCCCGGTTCTGAGACGAGGTCTAAATAACCTGGTGGACGGAGTAGCAGTAGAATTGTTATGTGATACAATAGCAGAGGGGCAAGATTTCGACCCTCGTGGAATGGTTGCTTAATTGAGTTACAGAGTTACCACAATGGGGCCTTAAATCGACAGCGATCGATAAGTATGGGAAGGGTTGCGCTAAGAACGTGGGTTACAAAGTTCACAAGTGGTTGTAAACTCAACTTGCTGGGACTACGAATTGATGTGCACCGACTAAACAGCTAATCCATCAACGAAAGAGTGAGGTGCCTGTGCAAATCGCCCTGGAAAGCGCCAGGCTTGGGAGGCTAAAGGTGCCCGAGGCGTCACTCAGCCCTTCCGTTAACAATCTTTGCCTTTCGTCACACCATCATTCCAGCCCGCGACAAAACAGCCTTAGACCCAGCCTCCTTCGCTGCCGAGCAAAGCAAGGCAGATTCAGACAATACTCTCTCAGTATATGACAGCCCTGTTGGTGCCAATAGTCGTACCTCTAAGATTTGACTGGAATGACCTGGAAGGTGAAGTCTCAGCATAGCTCTCGAAAGTGTAGATGTCCAACAATTGAAGCCCTCTGCAAACATAGTCAGTTAGATCTTGTACCTATGTTGTGGATAAAATTACCTCCCAGCCAACCAACAATATTGGTCCCCGGGGGTAGTCAACCAAGTCTTCAGCGAGCGAAATTGTAGGCAATGCGCGAACCAGAGAACGCACAATTGTCGCGAAGGCAAGGGCCTCCCGTTGAGGATGACGAGTCCTCGGTAGGAATGAAAAGTAAGGATTCTCTATTTTTATAAATGTTTGATACACGAAAACCAAGTACTGATTCTAGCTTTAAGCAGTTCTCAGTTCGCAGGAGAGAGATCTCCTGGTAGTTGCATCAAATCTAAGAGAAGAACACGACGCGACTCGACTCAACCGTCGACTATACTCACGTTACCATACACAATACATCTCGATTTTGCATGAGCGATACCACTCTTTGCCGGATAGCTTCAAAGAGCATTTCCGCGCCACCACCGAAACGCTGCCAGAGAATGGAATCCCTAGCAAGTATTTCGGAGCGATGGCCATTATCGCCGAGCAGTTATCCGACGAAAGGGTGGGACAGCCTTGTACGCTCCGAAGCATCACCGACCTTCTCAGAGTAAAAGGCTTCTTGAATGTTCGAGAAGTCGATGGCCAGGGACGTGGTAGTGGAGATGAGGTCGCAGGGCAACTTGTGTACATCTTGATGGGCTGGGTGACTTTGATGTTCGCGCCTACCCTCCCAACTGTGGTTCAGGAAGGCCCATCTCGCGTTCAGCTCGCCATAGAGGACGACCAGGACGAAAATGGAGTATATCTGGATTCGGATACCCTAATCCGCCACTCTGTGCCCTTCGACGAGGTGTCACGGCTCACGTTACCAACAATGCTGAAGACGTTTGGCCGATTGATACCTTGTTCCGAAGCGCCCACCGATGAGCGACAAGTTTTTCAGGTCGCGGGAAATGCTTTTGCTGGTAGGATTCTGGTCAGTTACATCAATTATAGGTGCCTGCGGAAGTTGTCCGACATCAACATTGTCTTCACTTCTGCTTGGAGTCGGCATCTTGAATTCGACGAATTTAGTCGTACCATCAAGATATTCAAGCACCCTTCCGCCTGTATGGTGTTCTGTTCTGGGTCGGTGAATCGAACTGCTCAGAAGAGAGGTCTTGCTGCAACGTATATGACATAGTAAGTGCAAACAGTTTTCCCTTTCTGGAATGATTGCTTTATGCTAATTTTGAAATCCGAAGCTTATTCTCCCACTACTTTCGGAGCCATGACGACGACGAGGGAGATTACAGCTCCCTACATGATGAATCGATCGACGGAGTTAGCTTCTTTCGCGAACTTCTCCTGACTTATCGAGTAATCTTCGGCCAGGACGGCGCATCTGCAAAGCTCTTCCGAACAGAGCATGAAGATTTGCTCTCGGCATTTTTAACTCCACACCGGATCTGGCACTATCTCCCCTGGTTGAGGCCTCTGGTCCTGGGGCGCAAGCCAATACGGCGACAATTATCTCACTCCGAAGTCGTCGATCCACTCCTCCTCGAGGTCTGTGGTACTCAGTATACAAAGGCCGCAATCTACCGTGATCTCCGTGCCCCATCACCGCGAGACCAATATCTTGCAGCGAAAGAATTTCCGTTTTTCGGTGATCGTTTATTGAAGATCCAGATCTTCATGCAAGGTGAACATCCGAGTGACTGGAAGGCACTCATAAATGACCGGCGAGATATACTTCGTTACTGGACGTTCTGGGCCGTCATGGTAATCGGTGCCATTTCTATCCTCCAGAGTGCTATCGCGAATATCCTAGGTATTCTACAGGTTATCTACTAAAAGCAGTGGCGTCAAAAATTCGCATATTACTGAAGTGGGCAACATCGCGGATATTAAGACTCGGGCACAATAGACGACAGAGCAAGAACGAAGAAATCGATAGAGGGCGTGCATTCATCAATATCTAAGCTTTGTGCCCAAGGGGCTCAGACTCCCAGATTACTGGACAAAGAATAGCAGCTTCGATCAAGCCCCGATATTCCCAATGATCTTCACCTGAAGAAAGAAGGAACTAACCGATTGAAAGCCTCCTCTTCGCCATCGTTTGAATTTGCACATTCCGTGTCGTTCTCGACCCGTCTACGATCCCGGTGCGAATCCCGGTGCAAGCGGGCCGCCTCTTCCAGATCTTCGGGTGTCACGCTTGATGCTTCAATAGTCAAAGCCAGTCTCCTGGACACGCGTGCTAAGTGGCCCAGCCAGTTCCGCTCTCGGGCAATTGCCTGGGCTTGTTCAAGTAGAGACCTAGTTAGATTGTGAGTAATGGGTTTCAATCGTCAGTGCTTAGTTATATAGGGTCACATGAGAATATGACAGTTTGGGCAGAGGTTGGGCAGACTCACCTCGCTGCGATATAGTCTCCCTTTTCGTATTTGAGACAGCCAAGTTTGAATAGGCATGCCAAAGCAAGATCGAGCGTTCCCCGCTTCCGCTCCCGCTCAACGTCCAAAGCTTCTTCATAGTGTTTCTCGGCATCGACCCAACGACGTTGCGCGAGAGCAACATTCCCCCGTGCGTACGCAAAACTGATACATTGAGCAGTTAGCTTGGAAACTGAGTGGGTGTAATATTAGTGCTGTAGCATATTGACTTGAACTCACTCTGCGACACAGTGTCCTAGGACACCGAATGCGTCAACGGCGATCTTGTAAGCTTTCTCAAAATATGCATCAGCCTCGGCGTAGTTTCCTTGGCCTAACACGACTCGACCCAAACCAGCGTACGTGACTGCTATGTTGATCTTGTTGTGGCCAACTGCTGCCTCTCGGAAGCCAACTATCGCGTTGAAATGGTCAAGGGCGCTGTCCCATCTGTCATCAGACACCTCAAAGTTACCCAGATTGTTAATAGTGCACATTAAGTCCTCATCATCAGGTGGAAGATGTTTTTTCTTAATTGCGAGGCACTTTTGCATCAGAGGGAGTGCTTTCTTCACCTTGCCAGTCTCAAATAAGCTGATAGAGTGCCCGTTGAGGAGGGCAGCTAGAGTTAGAGTTTCCTGTTCCTCGGCCGAAGCTTCGTAGGCTGCTTGGACAACATTGGAAAGTTCTATGTTGAGCTCATTCTCCCCGACCTCAACCAGATACCAACTGCAGCTTGCCCAGAGCATGAAAAAGGCGGAACAAGGACGGAGCGGCCGATTTTTGGAGAGCGTTTCATAACGCCTGCACAAGCTGATTACATGTTGGATATAGTCTTTGCAGATGTGCCAGGAAGGTGTCAGATTGCGCCCCATGATCTGTTTTGGGAATACCTGGTAGAGATATTCTGAACTAGCATTGAAGGCGTCTTGGAGGTCTTTATCAGGAATGAGACTTAAGAAGGCTGTCTGTGTAAGTCGATGAATGCAGATGAGTTCATCGTCTTGATCGATGAGACCACAATCAGCGAGCTGGCTAACAGCTAGATCGTATCTGAAGGAAGAATTTGCGCGTTAGCAGCTAAACAATATCGATGTCCACGACAGCGATACCTACCCGTAAGAGCTGTGACAAAAGTCAAGCGTAGTTACTCGCACATCCAGTTCAGGCGGTCGCACTTGCAACATTAACTCTGAAGGAATTCCATCAGGTGCCAACAAGCAAATCACCGCCAAGAGACAATATGCATTCCAATTTTCACTGGTCGAAGACAGCTCGGTGAAGGCTACTTTCCAGACGTTATGCAATCCAAACTTGTAGTCTTTATCAAAGGTGACATTCTTTCCACCGCGAAGCTGTTGCAATGTCTCCACATTACCAGCTTGATCGCGATAGAGCTGTAAGAACTTGATGGCTGAAAGCTTCCTCGCTTTCATGATACTGGAAATATGCTTGATACCAAGTGGAAGACCACCCATTTCTTCCAGCAACAATTTTGCTGCACTGGCTTCGTCTTCGGGAACGTTTTGAAGGTCCTGCCATCCCTTCCTGTCTGCTTGTTGCATCAATTGACCAAACAGTTCCCAGTCATGTGGTGGATTGAGTGGCAAAATCTTCTTCAAAGTCCACTCCATCTCTTCTTCAAGGTCTTCTGCAACCTTTGAGGTTCGTGCGGTCATCAAGAAGGTGCCTTCTGAGACCGTCTTCTCAGGAAGCTGTCCTCGAAGCACATCGGCTTCATCGACATTGTCAAAGATCATCAGCCAACGCCGTCCACAGCTTGCAAGGTATTCCATTAGAATGATCTGATTCTCCTTATCAGACTGAGCTCGAGCTGCTCTCGGAAGGCGTAGGTCCACCGCTATATCGCTGAAACTCTCCAGTAATGCTAAGGTTGACTCTGCTTTTACCCAGAGAACGATTTCGAACCTTGTAGTTTCATTTGCATAGGCTAGCGCAGCTGAAGTCTTACCCATGCCACCTATCCCCCAAACGCAAACACGACGATCCTTCTGGAGTAGCATATCAATATCATTGAGAAGTTGTCGACGTCCGACGTGGCGCCCTCGGTTGTCGCGAGGCAAAAAAGTATAAGGGAAGCTAATCTCAGTACTTGGAATCGTCCCAAGGGTCAAAGTGGCTAAAGATAGCGTGCCTTCACCTTGACTGACAGACTTTGCATTCGCCATCTCAACGCAGAATCGAAGATGATCTACCGCACCGTCGATATCTTTCTTGGCGCGCTCAAATTTGTTACTCAGGTAATCCAGGACTTTCTTGGGATCATGGTCCTGACCTTTCAACAATCAGTCAGGTGTGCGCGTAATTGATCAGAAAGGGGAATGTTACCAAGCTTTCCTGGCGGATTATTTCGCATGTATATTGATGCTTCCTTCCAGAACCGAATGAGAGCGACAAACACTTCATACAGCGACTGACGAAGATTGTGGTCCAGTTCCGAGTCCTGTGCGATTTTCTGACACCGCAAAAGCGTTCTACGAGTTGCCCATAGCGTCTCAGACACTGCATCCCACCTTCTCCTCGCCTCGAGAGAGAGCTATGTGAACGATTACTATTCAAACCTCTTCACGTTCGTGGAGTTAGGTCATACCATGATAACAAGATAGAAGAATCCCCAGAAACAGCTCATTTCGACCGACTGTGGCTTCATGGCGATCAGAAATATGTTGGTCGCATTACCGATGACGTTTAGTGTCCAGCTCAAGTCCTTCCAGATATTTGACGACCAAGAATTCGCTTGGTTATCGCTTTGCTCTTTCATTTTGAGTGCCTCCAGTAGCTCTCCAGGGCTATTGAATTGCGTCAGAAACTTTTGGTCTTCTGGCTCATCCACACCCCTTTTGCATCCTTCGATTGCTTCGTTCCAGATCTGGAGAAATACATCCGCCCTAGACGTGCCGTTAGATACTGGAAACCTTTCTTAGATATCATATAGATTAAACTCACGAGAATTCGCTACCAAAAGGTGTCGGAATATCATCACTACCACTCCCGCCGCCAGCGTTAATAGTTGACGTCGTGATGGACATATCGTCCTGCAGGTTGGTGGGCAAATCTGTTCCGTTGCTCATCAAAGAGCTCAACTCATCAAACATTGCTCTAAGCAGCGATTTCTAGTGTGAGCGGCAACCCCCGAAATATTTCTCGTGCACAAGGCCGCCTGGCCCGCAAAACAAGCAGTCAGAACCATGCACCGTTTGCTACACAAGGAGGGCACATGCGGCTGAACCGCAAGTGTAGTGGGTAAATATGTCGTTAAAGCGGCGGGTGGTCACGCAGGAGACGTGCCGGTGCCCGTGACAAATAGGACCCTCGCCCGATTCTGCTGGTGAAACATCATTTGGCGCCTCACTAAGAAGGCTGCCAAGCGGGCGCAAGGTGCATCAATTCCGAAGTTGCCTAGGTGTACCTTCTCCTTACGCATGACGGGGTGTTGGCTTTTCTTGATCGCCGCGATGTCGCCTGTCCAGGGTTCTAGAGTTGCCTTCCGAGAGTTTCTTTTGTGCAGCCATCATGCATCACAAACCACGGGCTCTTCGAGGGAAATATTAGGAAGATGATCATACCCAGAGTGTTTGACCAGGGGTGGTCCAAGGTAGAAACCTGCCGCAAGCCTACCAATCAAGGCTAACAGCCCCCTCGCGCGCCATGGGTTCGAAGCGTCTGCAACGCAATGATCCAGCCTTGTGCGAAGCTGTCCTGCAAAAGGTTGAGCTGGAAGCCAGCCAATTCATCCCGATATACAAGGAGATACATCAGCATCCAGAGCTACCCTCGTTCGAAGTAGCCACGGCTTCTACCATAGCGAATCACCTTGAACGACTCTCCTTCCAGATTCATTCCTCTATCGGAGGCCATGGCTTGGTCGGGGTACTGCTCAACGGAGAGGGGCCGAGCGTACTACTTCGTGCAGAACTCGATGCGCTGCCGGTCGAAGAGCGGACGGGGCTGGACTACGCCAGCACGAAGCGCATGCTGGACGAGAACGGGGAAGAACAGCCAGTAATGCATGCCTGTGGCCATGATCTGCACATGGCGGCTGTTCTTGGTGCGGCTGCAAGCCTCGTTGCCATCAAGCAGTTTTGGTCTGGTCGCCTCATTGTCTTGTTCCAGCCAAATGAGGAGTACGTGGCAGGAGCGAAACTGATGGTCGAGGACGGACTGTGGACGCGAATCTCGCCCCCGGATCTCATGTTGGCTCAACATGCCGGTAAGCTCAAAAGCGGATTTGTGGGAATTAGCGGTGGCGCCGTGTTGCCTGCGTCTCACAACATTCATCTTCGACTGAGTAGCTCTGGCCCTGCGCAGAACCCGCAGATCTGTGGTGATCTGGTATCCAAAGCTTGTGCCTTGACTTTGCAGCTGCGAGAAAAGGTGAAATCGGCAAAAGGTGCGAATCAGTATGCCACTTTGATTTGTCGACGATTCCATTCTGAATCAATGTTCGTGCATCCACCCAATAGCGTGGATATGGCCTTTGAGTTGAGGACTGCGAACAACGCTGTCGCAGTTGAACTTCTTGACTTAATCAAGCGGGTCGTCGTGGAGGAGTGCGAATCAACAACCAGTCCCAAACTCACTGTGACAAGTAGAGTCGAAATTCGAGCGCCGATGACGGAAAACAAAGCAGAGTTTGCCGATCCGCTCGCCATGACTTTCAAATATCATTTTAGAGAACGATTCTACAGCCCTGCCATGGATCCCGCCGTTGAGGACTTTGCTCTCCTCGGACCGGATATTCCTTATCTCTATTGGCGGTTCGGGGCCACAGATCAAGCCCGTTGGGACGAAGCGGAGAGTCTGGGAGAGGTAGACGAGAAGATCCCGGGGCCTCACTCACCCTTCTTTGCGCCCGAGATCGAGATCTCCTTGAAGAGCGGGATCGAAGCGATGGTTCTAGGGTTCTTGACCTTTACCTCAATTAGAGACGATGTACGTTTAATTTCGCATAATGACAGATGAACCCTCCAAGTCCATATATATGTGCGTGGAAAACTGTGGTGGACGAGTTGCAAATAACGGTGAATCGAACCTGCACCTCGTCCAGCGGAAAAGCTTACTTAGCTAACGGAGATCGGAAAAGACCAGTCAAAACGCGGAATGTCGCCATAGCACGCAGTTGAAGAATTATTCTGGAGGTATTGTGGGATGGGAACGCCTGTGATTATGATGCTGATGGTCGATGTTGGAGGAACGGGATCATGATCCCTAATCAACGATATCAAGTTTCCCATTCCGTGGCTCCGAAGTGGATATCGAATGCTTTGGCGTCCATAATGTCAGATTGATGCTTTTAAGTGTTTATTATTCGATTACATACCTAAAATGCCGCTCCTGATGTACTAAACTAGTCCCATAAAACTCTCCCAAAGTTTTGATTTTCACGCCTGGCCTGTTCCCGCTCTTAACAAGGGTGCTCAAATCTATTCCAAATCCGAATCAATATCTCAACCACAAATACTGGTGTGGCCTCAATTGGACACCCGCATCCCTCAAATTCACCATATACCCGGACGACAAATCCTTCGCCTCGACGGGCATGCCCATGAAGCGATCGCGTCCAATCCACTGGGGCACATCGGAGAAATTACACAGACACAGCACCGTGCTCTTCAGGCCGGGTCTCTGATAGCCCAAAATGGCTGGATTACCCGTGAAGAAACCGACGGCGCGTCCGCCGGCCAACTCCTCGGTCGACTTGCGCAACTGGATCAAATGGCGCATGCCCGCGTAGATCTGGCCGGGGATGGTGGACGGGTCATGGCGCTCCTCGTAGCGCGACGCCGGGTACCAGGGGCGATTGACCCAGCGGGAGTCGTCCATCTTGGCCCGGTCGTGCAGGTAGCTGTAGTCGTTGAGCTGGCCGACCTCGTCGCCCAGGTAGATGAGTGGGATGCCGCCCGTGCTCATGGCGATCGAGTACGCGAGCAAGATCCGGTCGATCGCGTGGTCTTGCATCGACTCCAGACCCGCCAGCGACGCCGTCGTCCCCGAGATCCGGCAGTCCCCCGTGCGTGGGTTGTCCTGGAAGGGGACGCCGCGTGCGAAGCTGCCCGGGTGGCGGTTTACAAAGAATGCGTTCAGGAACTTCCGGTGGTTGTTCCCATTCTTGCCCAGTTCGAGGGCGTCTTCGTCGGAAAACGTCCAGCCGATGTCGTCGTGCGACCGTACATAGTTGACCCATGCGCAGCCGCGCGAGATGTTGTGACGCCTCTCAATCGCCTGGGAGAGCATCGAAGAGTCTCTCGTTGCGAGCGCTTCCCACGTGAGTGCCATCTGGAGTGGATTGTATGACAACTGGCATTCGTAGCGATCGATATACTGAACCACGAAGTCCGGGTGGACGATGGCTTCGGACTTGAACAGTACTGACGGTGCCGCGATGCGACACAGTGCGTTGAACGCCCGCAGCAGTTTGTGCACTTCTGGTAGATTTTCACAGTCCGTGTTCATTTGCTTCCACATGAACGCCACAGCGTCCATGCGGAAGAAATCAACGCCCAGATTGGCGAGATACAGCATTTCCGCGGCCATGGCCCGGAAGACCGCAGGATTCGAATAATTTAGATCCCATTGAAAATGATAGAAGGTGGACCACACGAACCGGCCGTCCGCGAGTTGGATGAAGGAGCCGGAATGGTCATCAGGGAAGATCTCGCGCGTCGTGCGTTCGAATGCACTGGGCACGTTCCGGTCCGGGAAGATCCAGTACATGGCGGAGTGCTCTGGATCGCCCTCTGCGGCTTTCTTGGCCCATCGGTGCTCGTTGGATGTGTGGTTGAAGACCAGATCCAGCACGAGGCTGATGCCCGCCTTCCGCAACTCGGTGGCCAGCTCTTTCAACTGGTTGACATCTCCGAGCTCCTCCTGGACGTCTCTGTAGCTCGACACCGCATACCCTCCATCGTTGAGAGGCTGAGGCGCTCTGAATAACGGCATCAGATGTAGATACGTCAGCCCAAGCTCTTTGAAGTACGGTATCCGGTCCTTGATCCCCGAAAGATCTTTGGCATATCGGTCGACGTAGCAGACGCCTCCCAGCATCTGGTTGGAGAGGTACCACTCGGGTTCTAGCTCGCGCTGTTTGTCCAGCTTCCGCAGCTCGGGGTCTCGCTGCCGCCAGCTCGTGCCACACATGGTTATGAGATCGACCATCTGATCGAGGCAGTCGTGCCGGTAGCCGTACAGTTCGGCGAAGATTGCAAAAATCGTGATGAAGTTCATGTCGAGTCGCTCGAAGAAGTCCTTATCTTTGAGGATCTGGACTCCATCTTCGGTCTTTCGTAGCTCTTGCAGGATATACGCCTTCGCCGCCCGTGATTGCTGATCTATTGACAGAGATGCCATTTGTGCAAGAAACTCGAACCCCAAAATCGAGAGTAGGGGTAAGTCTTGGTCAGTAATTCAAAATTCTGATTTCTAAAACAATGGGGCACAGGTTGAAAATGAGAGCTTGAGCTTGAGGAACGCACGACAGCAAAGAGAAACTTTGGGAACAGCAAAGGAACAACCTTTTAGCTTTCACACAGACATTTTGGAGCTTTGAGCTACTATCTCGTAGCTTCGCTCGTCGAATCTACCCCACCTTCGTGAAGCTCATCATAAGGTTCAAATCTCATGCTGCATGAGGTAAGAGCTTCAACGCGCGGCTACTGTGTCGAAGGAACTGCTAGTAGTGCGAGAGATCTCCCAGACGGTGGTTCTCTCGGCCTTATTATTTTTTGCTGTAAGAATGGCCGAGCAAGTTGCATTGGAAGGTGTCGCTTAGCTAAATGTTTTGTCGGATTTCCCCATCAGCTGGTAAAATGAAAGAGGAAATGGCAGTCTCAGTCAGACCGAGTGGGCGTTGAGTTGCCAAATGCCTAGGTGCCCGTACAGCACCTGTTGTAAAAATTGATCGAGCTTGCTTTTGCGGGGTAAATGCACACCAAAGTTAGTAGATGGAGATGCAAAATGAACCCCAATCGAAGAGCGAACCCTGAGCATTGAAGAACTTTATCATGCAGAGGGGTGGAGCGGTCAGCCAGGGCCGAGGGATGACGAGGTTCTCCTACAGGAGCTACCCTGGGAATGGAAAATGGAGGCGAGACATCTGGATTTCATCATCGTAACACATAAATTGGTAAAGGATCTTGAACAAAGGGACCCAAAGTATGAACACAGTTGATAATTCTATTGTGCATTTGATTATGCTCTCATAGCGTAGCAGCGGAGATCATGTCCCCTCTGCTATCCACGTATTCACTATCATAACGCCTTCCCCCCCAGTCCATAAACTATAAACAAACAGTTCCAATACAACAAAAGAACGCTTCTGTCAAGCACCATCCATTAAGCATCCAGTTTTCTTAGACCCGACCAAACTGACTCAATTGTACACTTCTTGCTTCCTCCTCTTCAGAAAGCCGAAACAGCAACAGCAATTGCTTGGCTCTCGCTGTGGCTGATGGAAACATTGACATTCTTCACACCTGCCTCATTAGCTGCCTTCAATGCGGCACCGTGCAGAGCCACCTTGGGTGCTCCATTCTCGTCGCTGAGAATCTCAATGTCGGACAATGGAGCTCCAGCGCCCTTGCTGCAGACGCCCAAGGATTTGAAAACGGCTTCCTTTGCGCTCCAGCGACCGGCAAATGATGCTTGGGGGGATGCCGCTTTGCTGCAGTAGGCTCGTTCCTTCTCGGTGAAATTTCTCTCCACAAACGTCTCGTTGTCAATGTTGACAGCTAGAATATCCTCGATATCGACACCAACCTTGGAGCCTTCTGAAGCAGTTGCTTTAGCCAGTGACTCAAGCATGGCCTTCGTCTCAACCGCTCCCACACCTGGTTGCTTCTTGGGCGGGGCAGGTTTGTATGTGAGTTCTCCAGATTTCTTATCAGCAATGACTCTTTGATCTGGGTTCAAGAAGACCTTTTGCATGATATCATCGGCATATGGCGCATCGGTCTTGGCGACGAACAAAGTATTGTTGATCATGCCATTGTGGAAGTATCTGTAAGCTCTCTTTTGTCTGGCCTCAACCTTGGTCTTGTATTGCTGGAATTCGGCTTGATCGAGAGTGGCAAAGAGATACTTGGGGTGGATGCCAATTGCCTGAGCACCCTTCTGACCGAAACCGAAAGATGTAACAGAGAATGCCTTGACACCATCGGTTTGAAGTGATCGACTTGGGTAGACAATGTAGTCAAACTTCTCCATCACCTGATCAACGTTGTCGGCATTTCGGTTACCAGGCACGAGACCGCTGTTGAGAACTTGCAAGCATCCGTTGAACATCCAGGCACCGGCGGCACCCTTGGGATGGCCAGTCAGGTATTTCTGGAATATACCTAGAACAGCGTTGCCCTTCTTGCGGCCAAGGTGCTTCATTTGTTGACAGATGACATCAGATTCATTTTTGTCGTTGGCCACGGTAGAAGTTCCGTGGAAGGATGCAACGTCGAGGTCATCGATCGTTAGACCCCAGGTGGCCAAGGCACCACGAAGAGGAGCGATCGTGGAATCTTGTTTCCAGAAGTTGTTGCCCAAGCTGAACTGAGCCTCCTTTTCTTGCTTCTTAGCCTGGAGATTGATATGCGCGGCACGTTCTTCCATATACTCAGACTCATTGAAGCCAAAGCCGACTTGCGACTTCATGGCAGCAACTTCTTCGTGTAGGTACAGAAGTTCGGACTCTTGCCAATTCTTGATAGCTTTTCTTCTCAGGTCAAGCTGTCTCCTGCGGTAGTTGATGTCAAGAAGAGGTGAAGGATACTTGCTAGGGTTTTCACGAGCAGTGGTCAGGACACCTTGGCCTGGTGCAGGAACAGAGCGGCCAATCTTGTCGGTTGCGGTGGTGGTAAGACCAAGGATACCATAGATGGGTGTGCCCATGTCCAATGCAAGACGGGCGGTCATGATGATTTGCATACCACAACCCTGGGATTCCATGAATCCATTACGAGTGGTGGTTGTTGGTCGGGACATTTCCTTGGGTGTACGCCCATGAGCAAATTCATCCTCGGCATTACTAGTTGCCTTCATGTTGGCGAATTCGTACGAGCCTTCCTCTTGGAAGTCATCGAAACCACCAACAAAGCAGACACGAGCCTTACCCTCCACGATAGTCTCGTAACCAATGTCAATGGACTCGACAGCAGTGGCGCAAGCACCAACGGGGGTCTTGATTGGACCAGTAGAAGACAACAGCAACATGTTCACCCACGCAGCCATGGTGTTGATGAAAGACTCTTGTAGAATATCCTTCTGGACAGGCTTATCCATGAAGCGGTCTTTATACATACCACGTAGCGCAGTAGTACCACCGATACCAGAACCCACACAGTTGCCGACCTCCGAAAGGTGCACATACTTGTAGAACTCGTATGGGTCAGTGATACCTGCTGCAAGGAGTGACTCGACCGTGCAGACAAGAACGAAGAGAGTAACTTGATCGACCTGGGAAATGATATCATCGGGGATACCATAGTGTTTGGCGTTCCAGCCTGTTGGGATCTGACCAGCGACCAGACGGTCAAACTTGAGGGCCTTTGGAATGAGAAGGGTAGCACCCTTCTTCAGGCGTACACTGTACTCGCCAGATTCAAGTTCAAAGATCTCAACCTTCTCGCCATGCTGGCGTCTGAATTCCTCGGCTGTTTCTTTCGAGGCTTCGAACTGATCGAGATCCTCCTCGATCTGGATCTCTTGAAGAAGTTGCTTCTTCTTGGGATCATAGCCATTGAACAACTCAGGTTCAATGAGACGGATACCCGAATGCTCAAGAATTTGCTTCTCATACTTGGATTTGACATCTTTGTCGTCAACAGGCTCATTAGTCTTGGCATCAACCCATCCAGAGTATGATTTGCCCTTGAGGGGGCCATTGTGATTCTTGATGAGACCTGTCATCCAGGCCATCTCAACGCATCCCTCCAAGGAGAACTTGCCATATGCTTCCATTTCCCAACGAGTACGAGAATTACCCCATGGACCAACTTCGGAGAATCCGGTAACGACCACAACCTTGTCAAGATCGACCATACCCTTCAACCGGGGATTGAGAGGCTCAATATCCTGTTTCCAGTCAGGGAGCTCTGGGAATTGGTATTTGATGTTTGCACGAGGCTCAATGTTGACCTTCTTGTAAAGGGCTTCACTGTCTTCGCCGTTGACGACCTTGTTCTCAAGCGCAGTCTCCTTGGTGACGGCTTGGCGGATAGCGCTAGTCTCCATGATTTCTGCACGAAGCTTGCTCATCAATTCCTTAAGATCGGGCAAGAATTGCAGACCACCGTTCAAGTCTGCGAAAACGGGCTCATTCTGGCAAAGGTCGACGATGGCTGGGGACATCAAGCCAAGTAAGTTGAAGGCCATTTCCTGTTGAGAGAAAGTGCGGACGCCATACTTCTCAACACCATCTGCGACGACGTTGTTCCCGCTCATGAGACCGGTGCCACGAGTCCAGCCAATTACAGCACCACAGATGGTAAGGTAATCACCCCAGCTCTCGGAATACCAACGGTTGAACAGAGTCTCTAGCGCAAGCTTCGACTCCGAGTATAGCCCATCATTACCAAAAGTACCGTGATTGGGTGACAGTGGCAACATGACTTGTGCTGGACGAGTGTTGAATCCATTTTCGAACTTCTTGGCCTTAACAGAGCCAAGTAGGCGAACGAGATTGGTCAGCATGATGCGATGCGCCAACTCAGACTTGGAATCGATGCTGTCAATTTCGCGGCCATTTTCAGGAATGGCAGCAAAGGGGACGATGAAATCAAGATCCCACCCAAGACCTTTCTTAGTGTCATAGATGTAGTCAATAAGAGCCTCAACATCTTGTTTGCTTCCTTGGTTGAAGGGAACAACAACCAGCTGAGAACCACGAGCACCGAAACGAGCATACATCGATTGGTAGTACTCAGTGACTTCCCGAGAATATCTGCTGGTCGTGACCACGACTTTGGCACCACCACTAATCAGGCCTTGCAAGACTTCGGCACCAATGGAACCGGCACCAGCACCGGTCATCAACGCCATCTTACCCTGGAATGTCAATCCGGATTTGGCGGCCTTGTCGAGCTCTTCGAGATAGACAGCAGTGAGCTTCTTGCTATAATCCCAGCCGTGTTCTTCCTTCTTCTTGAGATGCAAGAAGGGAATGGTCTCGGTCTTGCCGGGCTTAAGAGTTCCGTTCACGGTAGCGCGAGTGAGGGAACCATTTCGTCCTGGTTTCTTCACATCACCGTTCTCCTGAGGCATGATTTGAGATTCATTCATGGCCAATGCTCGGATGACGTCCTTGTACAGGGTGTTGAACTGGAGTTGGGATGATTTGGAGAGCTTGTGCTGCTTGCGGATCAGCTTGTAGACGTTCCTGAGGTCATTTTGGACCTTTGCACGATTGCTGTATTCCGAGATTTTACCACCATCGGACATTTCACGAACATAGTGCTCAAGCTTGCGAGCGCTCTGCCGTGGAACTTCTTGGTAGTCGAGGTTGCCACGTGCATCAACGGTGGTTTGGGGGCCAGTTGGCACTGCAACATCCTTGTAGACAGGAGCTTCGTTGAGGACATCCTTGCAGTTCTCGATCAACTGTTCGGCAAGCTCCTTTGCGAGTTTGTAGGTCTCGCCACGTTCAGTTGGGCAGTTGTCGATGTGATATTGCATATATTCAATCAATGTGGGATTCGACCTGTTCATAATGCGAATGCACTGGCTGACGATTTCTCGGTCAACAGCCTTGAGGCGGCCGAAAATGATGTCATAGTACATGCTGAGGGCATCCTGACGGGCCCAATTCCATGATGAATCGTATACACGAGCTTTGAGGGTGCTGAAAGAAGGCTCGATTCCAGATGCGTAGAATTCTCCGTGTTCGACGTTCCACAGATCGAGCTGAGATTGCAGAGCTTTGTTGTTCTCTTGCGAACCAATAAAGGCCTTGTCGCCGGAACGGAGATCCATCTTCAAGTAACGGGCAAACAATTCGAGTTGCTGCTTGAAAAGAGCGCGCTGATCCTTGGTCAAAGCATCAATGGCCGCAGGATCCATCATCATGCCAGCACCGGCACCACCAGCGGCGCCACCAGCAGCTTGGGCGGAGGACAAACTGATACCAGCAATAGAGGCATATTTCTGAGCAACATCACCAAGATATGTTTTGGCATCGCCTTCGGAGCCGAGACGGGCGGCCGGTTCCATGGTCAGAGCAAGGAGAAGGGCACCGTCTTGTCGTCCAGGACCCAGACCGAAGGAAGTCTCAAGATGTTTTCTGACAGCGGTAATGTTGAAGCCACCGGGCATTTTGGAAGATACCAAACGAGCAATCAGCGATTGTGACTGCTTGCCTAGCTGACCATTGAACGTAGATTGCATGGCCGCACCCAGCTCGTCCAGCGGGGTATCTTCTGGCTTCTCGGGTGTAGAGCCGAATTCTTTTCCGAGATCGCCCAAGATTTCATTCTGCAGGGTGGATTTGCCGCCAACGAGATCCTTGATAGCTTTGCTGAGGGGGATCTCCGTGAGTGGTTTCTTCAGTTTTTGAGCGACCAAAGCTCTCAAAATGTCGACAGCTCCGACAGGAGCATCAGGAACAGCGGCAGCTGGACCTGCACCAGCAGCTGGGGCAGGTGCAGCAGCTGCTACGGGAGCCGCTTGAGCCGGGGTTGCACCCGAAGTGGGAGCAGCGGAGGAAGAAGCAGCGGCGGGAGCAGGCTCGTCCTCGACAGGATCAACATCGTAGTAAATCTCTTTCAAGTCTTTGTTGTATGCCAAAACTGATCTCTGAACGGAGGTTGCGGCGTCGTATGCTTCATATTTGGAGGCCAGGGTCCTCTTAGCCATTCCACCAAGAGTGTCTGCGGGGCCAATCTCGACTATCCTCTCGGTTCTGTTGGTCTCGAGTATGACATCTTGGGTTTCAATCCACCGGACAGGTGAGGCGAACTGATATGCTAGGAGCTCAACGAGGAGCGTGTGGGCGAGCTCTTGCTCGATCTCGGGACGCATTGTGGCGGGATGCGGGCTTTGAGGATTAAAGATGAGGGTATAGAGGACAAAGTCGGGGCCCAATGCTGTATGAAGTGAATCAGAGCAAAGGGCTAGGAGGAGGTACTAAGCACAGGTGTAACGTAGGGAGAGAACTGTGCGATTGTGGTGTGCAAGAATTGAGGAGAAGATGTTTAAACGGAGAGAAGGAGTGAGTTTGCTTGAGTGAATGAGTGGGGAGTGGTGGAAGGAAGTTGTCTGATGAAGGGTCTTGGAGATTCGGAAGGAGTAATCAAAGCATACGAAGGCTGGCTTCACGGACCAGAGGGTTGATTGATATGAAGCCAGAAGAGGAAACGCGGGAAGTTGAGGATGATGCAGTGAAGATGTTGGGAAGTTGATCAAGTCGAAAGCAGGCGTTTAGTCTGGGGAGTGGGAAAAAAGTTTCAATGAACGGGGTCTAGGGATGACGCTTTTGCCGCTGGCGTATTACACCGTCTGTACGGTTGATACAGGGCAAAGTCGACTGGGGTTGAGATACAGCTGATGTCATTTCAATCCCATTTCACACGAGGCCCCGGAAGCTGATCCTGTTGAGAACCTCAGAAAGAAGGGGTGGAGAGCTGCCGTCCCCGCCGCCCAGCCAGTTGCCAACAGCGGCCGCTCCCTGCCAGGCATTTGTTTTTTGCCCGAGGTACCGCGTCGCTACCTAGATCTCTCCAGACAAAGCCCATGATTGAAGACACAGTGTACAACTTGGAAGTGCACCCAATTACTGATCACAAGATAGACATTCCCCAACAGTTTCCAATTAATCTTGCTGCCTGTAGTCGTGGCTATAGTTCGTCTTTTGTTTACTATTCCAATCTCGCTGGGAGTCGTATCTAGTATCTATCAGGTTGGGAGGATGACGCTTGCTAGTGGCACCGTCCCTGCAGCAGCGTCGGTGCCACAGCGTGACGGTGCGGCTGGCCTGGAGCCCAACCAAAAAACTGGTGGATTCTAGTGCCTTTATGGGGGGAATTCACCGGCCTGTAGTTGGTCCATTGCCCGTCATCCCTGTCCGCCCGGCAGCTCAGACAGAAAACTTCTTTGGACTCAACAATGATGCTGCACCGGTTGCTCCAACTTTCCATCACCCGCTTTTTTTCTATGAGGCGAGAAGGCTGCATTCAACCGGTATTCATTTCTCGATTACACCTCGTCCAGCTGACAAGCCATAACTGCACTCCATCCAACAATCATATCTCTTCCGACTGAACTCGGGCGCAATAACTAATCCTCAATTCTACCCTTCCCTATTGCTCTACCATCACTTCCACTTCCCTCCTATAACCCCCACTCCTTCTGTTGAAGAGTACATTGCATCAAACCGCTACTGCTACAACAACAACTTGTTCAGAAGAGCTCTATCCCTCATTCTATTGTCTTGTTTGACACTGCACTGACGACTTCAAGTGGCATTAGCTTGCTCACTTTCTTCAATCAATCCTTCCTCGTTGCGTCCTCTTCTCACCCGCAACAATGTATTCCGGTGGTGCTACCGGCACTCACACCCCTCGCTCTTCACAAAACCTGAGACCTCTCATCCTCACTCATGGCTCTCTCGACTATGCCTTCCTGATACCCACCGCCCTCCATTTCCAAGCATCCCAGCTGAAAGATGCCTTCAATGCCTCTCTACCCGAACCCACAGACGAATTGGCTCAGGATGATGAGCCCTCTTCCAATGCCGAGCTGGTCGCCCGTTACATTGGCTTCATTGCCGCTGAAGTCGATGATGACGAGGAGGCTACCGGCTTCGTCGAGGTCCTCAAAGTCGTCCTGAATGAATTCGAGCGATCATTCATGCACGCCAACGACGTTCATGCTTTGGCTGCTACCCTCCCTGGCATCACTGCAAAGAAATTGGTGGTGGTTCAATGCTACTACGCCGGTCGAGCCGCAGTCGCAAGACCAATCAAGCCTCATGATTCAGCACTCCTCAGAGCTGCGGATGACGAAGAAGCTAGCATTTACACCGTCTTCGGTGGCCAAGGAAACATCGAGGAATATTTCGACGAGCTAAGAGAAGTTTACACTACATACCCCTCCTTCATCAAGGATCTGGTAGAATCCTCGGCCGAATTGCTCCAAAATCTCTCCAGGAGCCCCAAGGCAGATAAATTTTACACAAAAGGGCTTGATATTCTCGGTTGGCTGGCGGATCCGGATTCTCAGCCGGATACTGATTATCTGGTCTCGGCGCCCGTCAGTCTGCCTTTGATCGGCCTGGTCCAGCTCGCTCATTACCAAGTCACCTGCAAAGTTCTTGGTCGGACCCCTGCTGATGTCAATGAGCGTTTCAATGGTACCACTGGTCATTCTCAGGGTGTGGTCACTGCGGCTGCCATTGCCACGGCCACATCATGGGAAAGCTTCGCCAAAGCCGCCAAGGAGGCCATCACCATGCTTTTCTGGATTGGAATGAGAAGCCAGCAGGCCTATCCTCGAACCAGTCTTGCTCCCACTATTCTCCAAGACTCGGCCGAGGCCGGTGAGGGTACCCCAACTCCCATGTTGTCTGTCCGCGATCTTTCCAAGAAACAGCTCCAGGAACATATTGATGCAACCAATGAGCATCTGCCCACCGATCGCCACATCGCCATTTCTCTGATCAACAGCGCTCGAAATTTCGTGGTGACTGGTGCTCCAATCTCCTTGCACGGTCTCAACCTCCGGCTGCGCAAAGTCAAAGCCCCCACTGGGCTCGACCAGAACAGAATTCCTTATACCGAGCGCAAAGTTAGATTTGTCAATCGCTTCCTGCCCATCACTGCGCCTTTCCACAGCCCCTTGTTGACTGGGGCATACAAGCAAATCCTGGAGGATTTGACCGATCTTAAAATTCCTGCATCCCGCCTTACCATTCCCGTCTTTGACACAAACACTGGCGAGGATTTGCGAGCATCTCAGGGCAAGGACATTGTGCCCGATCTTGTGCGTATGATTACACAAGATCCGGTCCATTGGGAACAAGCAACTGTCTTCCCGGGTGCGTCGCACATTCTCGACTTCGGTCCTGGTGGAATCTCTGGTCTCGGAGTCCTCACCAACCGAAACAAAGATGGCACCGGTGTTCGAGTCATTCTTGCTGGTGCTATGGATGGCACCAACGCTGAAGTTGGATACAAGCCAGAATTATTTGACCGTGATGAAGAGCACGCCGTCAAGTATGCCACCAATTGGGTCAAGGAACATGGTCCTAAACTGGTCAAGACCTCGGTCGGTCAAACCTATGTGGATACCAAAATGTCTCGTTTGCTTGGTGTCCCTCCTTTGATGGTTGCTGGCATGACCCCCTGCACAGTGCCATGGGACTTTGTTTCTGCAACCATGAACGCTGGGTACCACATCGAATTGGCCGGTGGTGGTTACTACAACGGCAAGAGCATGACTGAAGCCTTGACCAAGATTGAAAAGGCCATCCCACCTGGGCGAGGTATCACCGTCAACTTGATCTATGTTAATCCTCGTGCCATGGGCTGGCAGATTCCACTCCTGGGCCAATTGAGAGCTGATGGTGTTCCCATCGAAGGTTTGACCATCGGTGCCGGTGTTCCCTCCATCGAGGTTGCCCAAGAGTACATCGACACTCTCGGAATAAAGCACATCGCCTTCAAACCTGGTTCAATGGATGCTATTCAGGCTGTCATCAATATTGCAAAGGCCAACCCCACTTTCCCAGTCATTCTACAATGGACTGGTGGACGTGGCGGTGGTCATCACTCTTTCGAAGATTTCCATCAACCTATCCTCCAGATGTATGGTCGCATCCGAAAGTGTGAAAACATTATTCTCGTGGCTGGTAGTGGTTTCGGTGGTTCCGAAGACACTTATCCATATATCACTGGTGCGTGGGCTGGCAAATTTGGCTACCCTCCTATGCCTTTTGATGGAGTGCTCTTTGGCAGTCGTGTGATGACAGCCAAAGAGGCCCACACTTCCACAAACGCCAAGAAAGCCATTGTAGAAGCCGAAGGTGCCGATGATAGTGAATGGGAGAAGACATACAAGGGTCCTACTGGAGGTGTCATCACTGTTCGATCAGAGATGGGCGAGCCTATTCATAAGCTTGCCACTCGAGGTGTCAAATTTTGGGCAGAGATGGACCAAAAGATCTTCAGTCTGGACAAGAAGAAGCGTGTCGCCGAGCTTAAGAAACAACGTGAGCACATCATCAAGAAATTGAATGATGACTTCCAGAAGGTTTGGTTTGGCCGCAACTCTGCTGGTGATACCGTTGACCTTGAAGACATGACTTATGCGGAGGTCGTTCGCCGCATGGTTGATCTCATGTACATCAAGCATCAGTCTCGTTGGATTGAGGTCACCCTTCGAAATCTCACGGTTGATTTCATTCGCCGTGTTGAGGAGCGCTTCACTACCGGTGCAGGCAAACCATCCTTGATCCAGAGCTACTCAGAGTTCGAAAGCCCATTCGAGGTTCTTGAGAAGGTTCTTGCTGCATATCCCGAGGCAGAGAGTCAATTGATCAATGCCCAAGATGTGCAGCACTTCTTACTCCTGTGCCAACGCCGTGGTCAGAAACCAGTCCCCTTCGTTCCATCCTTGGATGAAAACTTCGAATTCTGGTTCAAGAAGGATTCCTTGTGGCAATCTGAGGATCTGGACGCTGTGGTTGACCAGGACGTTGGTCGAACTTGTATTCTCCAAGGTCCTATGGCAGCCAAATACTCCACCAAGATTGACGAGCCAATCAAGGACATCCTGGAAGGCATCACTAATGACCACATCAAGGGTCTCATCAAAGACGTGTACGGTGGTCGAGAGGCGTCGGTTCCCGTCGTGGAATATTTCGGCGGCAAGATTATCAGTTCTCCTGAGACTGTAACTGAGCTTGATGGTGTTACAGTCATTCCGGATGGCAGCCGCATCACTTACCGCTTGTCATCCTCACCATCAGCGGCCTTGCCTGACACTGATGACTGGCTTCAACTACTTGCCGGCAAGAGCTACTCTTGGAGACATGCCTTGTTCACAACCGATGTATTTGTACAAGGTGCTCGCTATCAGAACAACCCATTGAAGCGTATCCTCGCCCCCACGCGAGGCTTGGCTGTTGAAATTGCTCATCCCAAGGATCCAAGTAAGACTAGCATCACTGTGAGAGAACCTACACAATCTGGCAAACTCATCAAAACATTGGACATCAGCTTGGTGGGCAAAAATGAAATTCTCATGAACCTTTGGGAAGAACGAACTGCTGAGGGTGGCGCGATTGCACTGCCTTTCCAGTTTGTTTACCATCCCGAGACAGGTTATGCACCTATTCATGAAGTGATGGATGGACGCAATGATCGCATCAAAGAATTCTACTACCGTATCTGGTTTGGAGAGAAAGACGTGCCATTCGACACCCCTATGACCAACAAATTCGACGGTGGAAAAGCGACAGTCGTCACACAAGATATTGCTGACTTTGTCCACGCTGTTGGTAACACTGGCGAGGCTTTCGTTGACCGCCCCGGAAAAGAAGTGTTCGCTCCCATGGATTTCGCCATTGTGGTTGGCTGGAAAGCTATCACGAAACCTATCTTCCCCCGCGCCATTGATGGTGACCTGCTCAAGCTTGTCCATCTGTCCAATGGGTTCCGCATGGTTCCCGGTGCTGAACCGTTGAAGGTCGGTGATGAGCTTCACACCTCAGCTCGCATCAATGCCGTCATCAATCAAGAAGCCGGAAAGATGGTTGAAGTCTGTGGTACCATTACCCGCAATTCCAAGCCAGTCATGGAGGTCACCAGTCAATTCTTGTATCGTGGAAATTACACCGATTACGAGAACACATTCCAGCGCAAGGATGAGACTCCTGTTCAAATCACTCTTTCATCTTCCAAGGATGTTGCTGTCCTTCGTTCGAAGGAGTGGTTTCAATTGGATGAGCCAGACATTGATCTCCTTGGTCAAACGTTGACATTCCGCCTGTCCAGCTTGGTGCGCTTCAAGGACCGAACTACATTCCAAAGCGTCGAGACTCTTGGTCAGGTTCTGTTGGAACTGCCCACCAAGGAGATTATTCAAGTGGCCTCGGTTGAGTACGACGCCGGAGTTTCTCACGGTAACCCGGTCGTGGATTACCTGCAACGACATGGTCAGACAATCGAGCAGCCAGTCAACTTTGAGAATGCCATCCCTCTCAGCGGTAAGACACCGTTGTCGCTCAAAGCACCTGCGTCCAACGAAACATATGCCCGTGTTTCAGGTGACTACAACCCTATCCACGTATCTCGCATCTTTGCCAGCTATGCCAATCTTCCAGGGACCATCACACATGGCATGTACTCGAGTGCAGCTGTCCGAAGCCTGGTCGAGACTTGGGCTGCCGAGAACAACATTGGTCGTGTTCGCAGCTATCATGTGTCTTTGGTCGGCATGGTCTTGCCCAATGATGATTTGGAGGTGAAGCTAGAGCATGTGGGTATGGTTGCAGGTCGTAAGATCATCAAGATCGAGACTAGCAACAAGGAAACTGGTGACAAGGTTCTCCTCGCAGAAGCTGAGGTTGAGCAACCTGTTTCTTCCTACGTCTTTACCGGTCAAGGCTCTCAAGAGCAAGGTATGGGTATGGACTTGTACGGCCGCAGTGAGGTTGCCAAGGAGGTTTGGGATCGAGCAGATCGTCATTTCATGGACAACTATGGTCTCTCAATCATCAACATTGTTAAGAACAATCCCAAGGAGCTTACCATCCACTTTGGAGGTCCTCGTGGCAAGGCTATTCGTCAAAACTACATGGCCATGACATTCGAGACCATTAATGCCGATGGATCTGTCAAGTCCGAGAAGATTTTCAAGGAAATCGATGACAACACCACTTCCTACACTTACCGATCACCTACTGGACTGCTCTCTGCCACACAGTTCACGCAGCCAGCCTTGACTTTGATGGAAAAGGCAAGCTTCGAAGACATGCGCTCCAAGGGTCTCATTCAACGTGACAGCAGTTTTGCTGGTCATTCTTTGGGCGAATACTCGGCCCTTGCATCCATCGCCGAGGTCATGCCCATTGAGAGTTTGGTGTCGGTTGTGTTCTACCGCGGTCTGACCATGCAGGTCGCTGTTGAGCGTGATGAACAAGGACGAAGCAACTACTCTATGTGTGCCGTCAACCCCAGTCGGATTTCCAAGACATTCAATGAACAAGCTCTGCAATACGTTGTGGAGAACATTGCAGAGTCCACTGGATGGCTTGTGGAAATTGTCAATTACAACGTTGCCAACATGCAATACGTTTGTGCTGGTGATCTTCGAGCGCTCGACTGCATGACTAATGTGCTCAATGTTCTCAAACTTCAGAAGATTGACATCCAGGCACTTATGCAAACGATGTCATTGGATGATGTCAAAGCTCATTTGATGGAGATTGTTGACGAGTGTCGGAAGAAGACAGAAGCCAAACCACAACCGATTGACCTGGAGCGTGGATTTGCAGTGATCCCGCTCAAGGGTATCGATGTGCCATTCCACAGCACTTTCTTGCGTTCTGGAGTCAAGCCATTCCGATCTTTCTTACTGAAGAAGATCAACAAGACCAGCATTGATCCTGCCAAATTGGTCGGAAAGTATATCCCCAATGTGACAGCCAAACCATTCGAGATCACTAAGGAGTATTTCGAAGAGGTTTACCGTCTGACCAACTCACCTCGGCTGGCCAAGATTATCGAGGATTGGGACAAGTATGAGAATGCAGGAGGATCAGGGGTTAGACGCCTCTCAACTGTGGCATAATCTGAGTCCAAAAGGTTTCATTTGAGTTTACTGAGCGATGACATTAGTGGACATTTTTGATTTTCCTGGGCGTTGGAAGAAGGAAGTTCAAAGAGATGGCGTATCATCGAGAATCATGGAACAAGATGAGTATTATTCCAGCAGTACATTAGTTAGATTTTGTTTTCGTTATGTACCGATAGTGGCAAAGGACACCCCGTAACGGGAGTCCCACTCTTTTTCCTTCAGAGCAATGAAGCGGCAATTCATTACTTTGAACACACAGATTTTGATTTTTGGGTTTGGACCTTTTCGTGATCCCGTGTGCGATAGTTCCGCCATGTAACGTTGAACAATCGGTAATTTGACGTTAGTTGGACCCTACAAGGCTTGGAACAAGCGAGAAGCACACCATGCCGCATGCCAAAGAGGCGAAAGCCTCGGTTGGGTAGTTACTTAGGTACCTTTTAACGAGATTTGGCGGGCCGGGCTGGCTTCACGACTCCCGACATGTGCGAGCAACTCGCTGTGCCAGGCGGCGCGAGTGAAATCACGACGATAAAACTGAGAAGAAGGGGTGATGTATCATCTCATTCAGCTTACGAACATTATTACTCTTCGCACCTTAAGTTGTACGAGGAACCGACCGAAGTAACTTATTCCTTCGTAGTTCGAACTCTGTGGGACGAGCTACAGGACAGGCACAGGAACCCCGAGTTTTGGTGAAACCTGGGGGAGGGAATTTATACTTCTCACACTGCACTCCCGTGGTCTCGGTAGTTTTGGACTCCGTTTGTGCAGTCAGACAAGGATACATGGGGGAGTTTGGAAGTGACGGTGGTAGTTGACTGACTAGTTAGTTACGGAGGACGAGACTCGATGACGAGGGCCAGGGCATGGTTTGATTCACTCTGGTCCTCTATCTCGTACCGGGGAGGGGATGAGGGTTCCTAGGTAAGGAGCCCTGTTGGATCATCGGAGTACAAGTACCGATATAGATTAGTTAGGATATATTCTCTCGGGAGAGGCTTGAGATTGGAAACACGAAAAGAAGCAAAAAATCCATCCATCAACTACGGAGTATGATGATCTTCAGTGAATTACTACGTGGTGGCTTGTTTAAGGTTGAAAGACAGACAGACACAAGAAGGCGAGGAAGCGAGATGGAATGTTCTACGGTAGATATTGCTTGATTTTCCTTTGCCTAAAAGTTTCTTGATAATAATAAGGAGGGTCGGAAGGGGGGCTTTTGTGGACGACATTCTGCCAGGATTCGGTAAGGCAGATCAACGGAGTCTCGGGCGGGTTGCTTTAGAGTTGATAATGGCAATTTGGCGAGCAGATAAGTGTCACTGGGGTTCAGAGTCATTCGTGGAACAGCAGAGTCACTTAGGCGACGGAACTTATCAAACAATAGGCGGTAACTCGCACCCGAGGTCACTTACGTTTGGCATTGGCAACCCGGACCGTCGGCTCTGTCCTGTCCTACCGTCTATCCTTATTTTAGTTTGTAACGAATCGACCTGTTCCAACACGGTGAAGAGAATGACCAGATCCAGGGCCATTCCAAGGATTAATGACCTGTCAAGAGAGGTTGTCGAGGTGTGATTAGGCTGATCAGTCAATCTGGTCTCAGATGGCACCACCTATTCGCTTGCCCACGAACCACTGGAACCACCTGGCACCCTGGTCCCCCGTCTCGAAGCTTCCCGGTCCCCCAATCCCTGTAGGCCTGCACGCCGCCTGGGAAGCTAAGACTTGCGCCCCGGGCGTATCAACTCAATTCCAATAACGTCCCTATCCGAAGCGTGGGCTCCACATTCCATCTCCCATCCTCGACTGGTTCATTCCTCTTTTTCGCTTATTCTCCCCCCTCATCTCTCACACGCGCTGCCTCCCACCGTCGCATTTGATCACTGGTGTTGCCCGAATATGGTGTAAGGTGCACAAACGGGCGAACTACACTACTGCGACTCGGTAACGGAGTCGTACCAAAGGGAACAATTCAGCCCATCCTCGTCCGCCACTGGTCGAGTCTGCCCCAGCAATAATGGCTGAAGGCGTTCTCTTGGAGTTACTGCTTGCCCGCGGGCCCCTCCTGATCTACAGGCTACCATGCACCCATGGCTTGTTCCTGAAAGGGCATCGTTGAACAGCGTTGAGTGACCTGAGGTGTCAAGGTCGCAGAATGGTCAAGTACTCCATACCTGACTACCTGGTCTTGTCTCCATTGCATGTGTCTTTGTGAACTTCTTCCTCGGTTCCTTTTCCCATGTGCTTGCCCTTGCTTTGCTGTTGTTGGAAATCCGACGTTGACTTCAAAGCATGAGCGTGATCTCGAACTGAGTTGAAATACCATAGGGCCACATGCGACGCAACGAAACAACGATGAACACTCTGTGAATTGACGCTGATCCTGACTACTGACCACGCGACACACTCGATACATATACCCCCTCTTCATCGATTGTGGAAATCTGAGATTCACACCTCATCAGACTGAGCCAGAGTAGACTTGAGCTCAAAGATGGACATCGCTTCACTGGTGCGCGCAGGTAAGGCTATCCTCGGCAAGCCCGTCACTCTACTTCGCTTCCTTCAGTGGGAGACTGGAGCCTTACTGACATTCACAAGTGAATGCCGCCTTCGAAGACGCCTCGAACCTGGTGCAAAGGATTCGCAAAGATCGCGCCGCCAAAGCCGAGCCTCTCCCCGACGAACCCACCCAAGACCTCCTCGACTCACTCAATCTGGGCCCCGTCCTTGTGCGCGGCCACTACGACCACGACGTGAAGCGGTTCGGCGAACAATATGCATGTGGCGACGGACAGGCGCGAGAGCAGCTGAAAGATGTCCTGATCAATCTACAGATGACACTGATCATCACGCTGCGTAGTATCATGATGGACGATATGGAATTGGACTTTGGTGTCTTGCAGGCTGCATCGGACGACTGTCGTGTCAATGCGGGTGTTTGTCTAGGCCAACTGTCGCAGCGCCTGTCAAGTGCCATTCAGGCACAAGCGTATTATCCTTCTTCAGCCACCGGATCGGTAGTAGGTGGTGGCGTGGCACTGATGCCTCCTATGTCTCCTTCGTTGGGATATTCGAGTAGTCGGAGTACGCATTCATCTCCTGCGCCATATCGGACGCCTCGTACGCCCGAGCCGGGTTTGGACGCATTCAATAATATGAGCATTTTCTCGACGGGCATACGTGCTAACTATATCGAGAGGAAGACATCGACGAGTTCCGGCGGTTCACAGGATCCATACCAGCGGCCGAGTTATGGTCTGCCACTGTCACGGCCAACAACAGATTACGTCGGTAATGTGGCGGGTGCACCAGTTGGGGGTGGGGCTGCAGGACTCAAAGCGGATGAGACGGATCGAATGAGCATACGACGCAGATCATCTCAGGCACTAGCTGGTGATGATAACATATTGCTCATGTTCCCGCAACCTGGCGGTCAGCCGATCTTGAGTGCCCAGCAGCCCAATGGAAAGCAGGAATCAGGGCAAGATTTATCAGGAGTTAACAATAGTCTGACAAGTTCGCCTGATATCTCGAGAACTTCAAGTGCCCACAAGAGACATATTTCGAGAGACCGGTTCGGACCAGATGATTTTCAAGATGAGCAACAGCCACTCATCAGAGGTGATGGGAGACAGTATTCCCACAGCACGATTTATGATATGTACCAGCCACAACCACCAACACCAGAACGACATGCTTCGACCTCATTTTCACAAAGAACACAAGCGAACGCACCACACAGCACACTCGAGCACGTCCGATATCTGCAGGAAAATGCCCGACCTCCTCGTCCACAACCTCGAACCGACTCCTTATATCGACTGCCCATGAAGACCTTCCAGCCTCCAGATCAACTACGGAAACCAGTCCGTTCAAATACTGCGAACACAGAATTATCAGCATCCCCTGTGGACATCAGGCACTGGCAGTCCCGTCCACCTATTGCCGCTCCAGTCTCAGTTCAAACTACACCTATTCATGAATACCAAGTATCTCCACCAATACCACAAGCTGATTCACCAGATGTACCCAAACCAAATCAATCGAATGTCGCAAAACATCTTTCCCCAACAAATTCAATCCTGAATCCCATCAACTCTCGAACAGAATCAATACATACTGTCAACTCATCAGTCTCCAACCCCCCTGTCTCAGTAACCTCGGGTCCCCTAACACTACCCACTGATAAGAACCTGCTAGGCTTCTGCAAAGGCGCCTTCCGCCTACAGATCGGACTAGAGTCAAAGGCATTCAAAGTCGCCAACCGGCCTGTCGGCTACGCATCCATGATCCAATACTGGCGATGCGAGAAATGCTCCTTCGAGGGCCCAGTCTACAACTCGGCCGTTCTATCCGACGGAAAGAAGAAAGCAAACTGGAAGCCCGTGAAGCTATTCGACCCCAAAGTCCGCACCAGCGAGAGCGGAGCCATCCGCTACAAATGGGCATTCCTCGCAAAATGCCACGTTGTCATGAAGGGCATGGTGCCTTACGAGACGGCACTAGGCCAAAGTGGCGCTTTTGGTACGTTCGGCTGTATCTTCTGCGCCGCGGAAGGTAAGCAGAGAGGCTGGCATGAAAAGGTGCTCGCGAGCGGTGACGGAGCGAGTCTGGCCG
The DNA here is from genome assembly GCF_035927105.1 of Exophiala bonariae. NCBI lineage: Eukaryota > Fungi > Ascomycota > Eurotiomycetes > Chaetothyriales > Herpotrichiellaceae > Exophiala > Exophiala bonariae. The sequence continues at coordinate 873,406 of NW_027042477.1, read as the reverse complement.
GCAGCGGTGCAAGTGTCAGGAGCGGCAGTACGGCCAACACGGCGATCCGCAAGGCTGATACCGCCAAGAAAGGTGCGAATGGCGCCGAGCCCAATTCAACGCCTATCTTTGGGAACATCGGCTCGTTTCTCGCACATCTGGAAACCGTGCATCGGTCGGAGGATGGCTGGCCCAATGCGGAGATGCAGGGTCGCATGAAGTTGGTGGTGGGTAGGACGGCACCCGTTGAAGAGGAGGGCTGGGATATTAATTTCGTGCCGTTGTGATGCTAACTACCTTAGCCATACAATGGATCGGTTTTGTCTGGGTTGCTGTATTGAGCGTATCGCTTTTTTTATGAGACATGGTATGGGTAGATGGACTGCTCTGGGAGTTTCCCTAGTTAGATATTAGGAGTTGGGAGCGCGCTATGTCCACCCAGCTATAGGTAGTAGGGTGGTGGAATACCCTAGTACTCTGATACCTTTCGGTGCAATGGGGATTTAGTTACGCTAGTAGATATCCATCTAGCAATATTATATACTTTGTCAGACCCGTTCCCTGGACCGTCGAGGAATGCCCACGTGATCAAGTGCCTAGTGACGATGGTAGAGTAACTGAAGGGTGCGAATTTATGATCTCAGACACTTCTCCCAGGCCAAGCCCGAGGTCCCCCAACCTGTCTCAGGATTACCTTGTCCCCACCACCAACGGGGCGAGTTGCCGGTGCAAGTACTTTCTCAAACCTTGGCGCTCTCCAATCGCTATCTTGATGTCTCCAATCTATATCCGTTTGTCTTTATGCTTCAGTCGATTCTCTAAGACGGCCCAACACGACTAGATTGTTACTGACGTCGAGCGCTCGATTACACACTGCCTGACTATGAATTCCGTTCGGATTGAGGATACTCCAACAGTTCAAAGCATCAATCAATTACTTGCAAAACGCCGGCGGAAGTCTTATCCAAAAGCGTGTTACCCATGCCGTTGCCGAAAGATTCGTTGTGATCTGACGAACCCATGTGGAAATTGCGTCAAATATGAGCAGCCTAAGCTATGTGTTTATCTGGACCAAAATGGCCAGATGCGCCGACAACAAACTGCTACTAATCCTAAGCCATCGAATACATCGACCAAGGATCGAGTTGCCGCCCTTACTGACCTCGAGCACAGAATGCAAACGATTGCCGAGGAGGTCGTCAAGCGTTTGGGATCTCTTGGTAGCGGCATTGTGCAAGAATTTGAAAAGCAGCAGCAGACAGGCCCAGGCAGTATCATTGGTATACGCCCAACGATGGAACCCCTGCAGACACATCCACCACCACATGCTCTTGCTACTGATGGTGTTGGCGCACCTGTCCACATTGGTGCCGAGTCATTGGCTTCCATACTCATTGACACTTTAAAATCTACCAACCCTATAGCGTCTTCTCCACCATCAAGGGCCGAGATAGAGTTGTCCGGGCACTCCGCATACGAGACCATGCAATTACTGTGTATGGTGGACAAAGGCTCTACACACCCCTTTACGAGTCTTTGGAAGCCTGGAGCTACAGTGGAAGACATCTGCCTCGCCCTGCCCGACAATGAAACTTTTGAACAGTACGTCACCACGATCACACTACAGCATGATTGCGCTGACGAGACCTTTAACTAGGTGCTTGGACACCTTTCTCGCATCAGTCAACCTTATCTCCCCTTCCATTCCATTGCATGAATTTGTGGTGGACGCCAGAGTCTTTTGGAGTGAGCGCTCCAATGGTCAAAGGGGAGAGAGCGAGCTTCGGTCTACTTCGTGGCTCGCACTTCTCTTTTGTGTTCTTGCGAGCGGATGCTCGTATAGCAGTCTTCAAGGCAAGGATAACGACTTGAGTTCCAGAGTCTTTGGTATGGTACCAGTTTGATAGCACTGACTACTGTATGTTATACTAACCTCAAGACTCATGCTGGTAGTTTGTTGCGCCTTCGAGCTCCTCCGGCTCGATAACTACCTTCTACAGCCAACCATCGATAATGTGCGAGTATTGGCAGCACTGGCCGCAAATTTACGTGTGCAGGATAATCCTGCTGCGTCTTGGTCACTACTAGGTACTGGAGCAGCCACGTGTCGACCTATATGACATCAAAGCTAATTCTAGCCCAAGGAATGGCTATTCGAGCAGCGCAATCGATAGGTCTACACTGTGTACCGCCGCCAAATGAGAATACTGATGCGATTGATCGACAGTCTTGGGATTTATGGTATGAGATAAATATTGCGGATCATCTCGATTTTATGTTCTCCTAGAACTGATGAACATACTGATACCTTATTTTCAGGCAAGGCCTTGTATGGCAAGACACTACGCTGTCGATGTGTTATGACCGGCCACCAGTTGCTTTTATCGATGGCTCTGTGAAGCGATTACCTCGCCACAGCCCGGAAGGGTATCCTTATTTACAGAGCTGCTATGGACTCGTGATGATAATGAACGATATATACCACGAATGGACACATGCTCGACGCGCCGGATTGCGCACTCTCCCAGTAATACGCTTCCAGGTCGCCGCCGAACAGATTCTGCTATGGGAAGCCTCCGCCGAGGAGTACCTACAGAAACGTATCTGCTGCAAAGACGACAGTCAGCGGCTCCTCCACGACGTGTTCCAGATCTTTGTCAACTTCTTCATTTTTCAGCTCCATCGACACCATTTGGCTGTTCCGTTGTTCGCGAATCAGCTACAGTCTACGAATAATTCGCCAGCATCGATATGGGGAAATCAGGAAAGCAATGAAGTCCAGAATTTGATGTGTATGGACCGTTGTGAGTACATTCTTCACCGTTTCATGTCTATACGGCGGTCGAATCCTCAAGCTAGTCGGTTGTGGATCCTTATGCATATCTCTCTTGGATGTACTATGTACCTTGCCAGCCATCTCGAGAAGCATACTGCTGGGCAACGAGAAGCTGAATCTCCGGATCAGAGCAAGATTACAGCTCGCCACCAGCTGTTACGTGACGTGGCAGAGGATTTGCAACAAGACCCCCCCAGCGCGATGCACCCGCATCATGTGGATTTTCTGAATGCACTCAAGAACATCACTTAGATGTGATATTCGGGGAATCATGGAAATTCTTGGTTACTCTGTGTAGCGGTCTGGGACCAAGTTACTTACAAATATATCCGTTCAACTGCAGAGCCATAAAATTCCTAAACCCTGCACTATTTCTGATATTCCGGACACTAGGGAGGATACTTCAACCTATGTCGAATAGTGGGAAGGGTATTTATTACAGGTGAGAGACCTCTACTTGCTTCAAGTTTTGCTACTCTAACTCTACCCAAATTCCCTTGCGAGATCTTTGAATCTATTTATGCCCATTCAAACCATTTTGCTGGTGCTTCAGGACATCTGCAACCGGGTCGTATGAAAGCAGCCACTCCCCTGCCCCAAACTTCCTCCAAACCAGAGGGTCCTCTCCTGGTATCAGTGGCCGTGAAGCTGAAGACGACAGAGATCTCCAATCGATATCATCTCCTGCACGGCGTTTCTTCTCGATCTCCGCAAATGCCTTCATCTTCTCATCACGGGCGACCTGCTCAGGACCATCGTCGAGATGATTCAGATCCTGTTGAAGGTTTCCCTTGGCTACAATTGCATTCGTTCTCTTCATTCGGCATGACTCGTATACAGCCAGCGCCTTGTGCTTATCCTTCAAGAATGCATCCCTGTCGAGACCTTTCAGACACTCACCCAAGACAGCACCGTCCTCGAACGACATGCCCGCCCCGCTGGCCAAGTACGGGAGCGTGGCGTGTACGGCGTCACCGAGCAACACCATGGATCCGCTCGGATGAATCCAAGATTCAATGGGGTCCCAAATGGACAATCGCCAGCGGAGAACTGATTTGCACTTGGACAGGAGAGACACAATCCTGTGCGCGTTCGATCATTAGCCTGAGAGGCACGACAGCCAAGAATTTCTCGCGAAGAGACCTACCTGGGGTCCCACTCCTTGAATAAGTCTTGCATTTCGCTGACTTGCCCCGCTAATGTGGACGGACCATCCTCTGGCATGTCATCCGGGACAAGCAAGACCATGTTCAACAGTTTGCGTTGACGAATTGCATAAGTTACTATGATTTATCAGTTCGCGCTTATCAATATGGGGGTTGTGTATAACAGAGTGATTGCGATTTATTGGGGGAGCAGGATTTTCATACCAACATGGGCACCCGGCCCATACCAATAAGTCACGACTTTGTCTTCCAAAATTGATTTCAGATCAGAGTCGTTCACGATCTCATTAGCATCGAGGAGAAGTCGGTAGGCCATGTCGCCCGTCTTGCGCGGGGCATCAACTTTTCCCGAAACAATTTGGCGGCATCTTGAATGGAGTCCATCGGCACCCACAACAAGGTCTGCTTTCCATGAAGGATTTTTCGCACACTTGGTGTTCACAAAAACAAAGTCGTGCTCCTCATCGAAATTCACATCTGTAACCTCGGCGCCCACGTGCATTTGTGCTCCAAGCTGGACGGCACGTTCGTAAAGTGCCTTGTGGAGGTCGGCACGATGCAAGTCATAGAACGGGCTGGAGTATTCCTCGGCGTCATGTTTCATGTCCATGGAAGAGATGAGATTTCCTCTCCAGTCTAAGATGTTGCACGTGTCTGTTTCGCAAATCCTTGAGGGGTCGACCAGGTCTAAAACCCCCCAATATCGGAGAATCTTGCTCGAGTTGGGAAGGGTTTGGATTCCAGCGCCCACCTCTCCTATCTGAGGCGCAGCTTCGAGAATGTTCACATTGTGCCCGGCCAGTCGAAGGGCAATAGCGGCTCCCAAGCCACCCAGTCCAGCACCAACAATGATGATCTTTGTGGAGTTTAGTCAGTACTCGTGGTGCTGGAGTGGTGATATTAAGAATACTCACATCAAGCCCAGGCATATCTGCTCAATTCTTCGACGTCCTGTCGTTTCTTGTCTGCCTTCAATGCTCTCGCTAAAAGTTTTCCAGAACATCGAAAGCATTCTAATAGAGCCAACACGATGTTAATGATGCGCGCATTCCAATGAGCACCTCGACTAGAGCTCTAGAGTTCAGGTGAAGTCCAATAGCCGACGGCGACTGTATTTCTTTACCGGCCACGCATCTCGGGCTTTGATCGTTAAGCAGGGCGCCGTCTAACTGCGATCAACCACTTCCAAACTGCACCTTGATCGCCCGTTGAACATGTTCCAAGATGTCAAATCCCGTTTGACTCTACCTGTAGCTCTCTCGCCAAGGGTGGGGGAGCATTGACCAGGCACTGAACTGCACACCCGTTGTCGCTCAACAGACTTGCTTCCTAGGTAGGTACCCATCTATCCATCTAGCTCTTAGCCCGTGTAAATAAGGTTGGGCTATTCCCGACTCCGCTCCGACGCTCGATTCCGATTCGCCGAGATGAAACCCCACCGCAATTCTGGCTTCGGCCAACACTTTGTTCACAGGGTACATAGCGTTTACCATCATCGATCTTCTTACTGGACATCGCGAGTTCTCCATTCCTGCCTTCGACATTATGTCGCTTATCGCTCCGTCATGGCTTTCCCCATTGTTGAGATTAGGGAACTTTGGCACGAAGTAGTTCTTTAGCTCCCCGCAATTCCAGGACACGGGATGGGCTTCTAAGCGCGGTGACAAGGGTTCAGAAGACCAAGATAAGCCAATTCTAGATCTATTTATCTTGCCGAAATGGATCCCCACCCTCAACGATATCATTCATCGACTCGCAGTCAGAACCAATTTGGTAGCTAAGCGAGGTTATATAATTATAGAAGCCCACAAGCTACGTCCAACTGTTGAAGATCTAATCAACTTTGATATACAGGTCTTTTAATCGCTCAAAGGCAACTCTGAGGTCTTCAGGGCACAAAATACACTTGAACGTCACCATGGATATCTCCCGTGCCGAGAAAGAGCAGGACGTGGTGGAAGCACATGATGCACCTCCAACTAACGACGTTGATGATGGCAGTGTGGCCGAGATGTATAAGGTCGACACAGTCCACACGGATGAGGCGATGAAGGTCCTGGCCGCATATACTGGAAATCAGACTTGGACTCCCAAAGAAGAGAAGAAAGTCACGACTAAGATTGATAAGCGCCTGCTACCAATCCTCGCGTTTACATACGCATTGACTTACTATGACAAAACAATGATTTCTCAAGCAGTAAGTCCAATTTGTCTCTGTGTGATTTGAAAGTGATTACTGACCTGGCTCCTCTTTGACCTAGGCACTGTTCGGACTTCGCACAGATCTCGTATTGACCGGGAATCGTTACTCCATGGCATCCGCTATCTTCTTCTTGGGCTTCCTCTGCGGAGCGTACCCGGCTTCTCAATTAGCCCAGCGATTTGCGATCGAAAGGGTCGCTGGCGGCCTGGTACTGCTCTGGGGAATTTGCTTTCTTTTGACTGCTACATGCTTCAACTGGCAGAGTCTGTATGTCCAGCGATTCTTCCTCGGATTCTTCGAAGCCGGTGTCAGTCCTATCTTTATGCTTATGGTCGGCCAATTCTATAAAAAGGATGAGCAAGCATTGAGAATGGGGTAAGATTGATCTGTCGTACAGACGAGTATGGCTTACTAATTTATGTTCTAGTGTTTGGTACGCCGCATCTGGGATGATCACACTCGTCTCTCCTCTTGTCAACTATGGTCTCGGTCACATCAGCGGTTCCCTGTCCCCTTGGCGATACATGTATATCGTTGGTGGCATTGTTACTACTCTTTGGTCTGTAGTCGTTTATCTTTTTATGCCTCCTGATCCAATCCGTGCGAGAGGCTTCAACGAAAGAGAGAGGTATATTGCTGTTGCTCGCCTTCGAACAAATAACAGCGGAGTGCGAAACACACACTTTAAGAAGCAACATGTCCTGGAACTTTTCCGAGATGAGAAATTCTGGATGATCTTTGCCCAAGCTTTTTTGAGTATGATCGCTTCTGGACCGGTCAATACATTCATGCCGATCATCATTTCTGGATTTGGCTATAACACTCTTAACAGTCTTCTCCTGACCATCCCAGCTGGAGCTTTTGGAGCTGTGATTATCCTTTCAACCACATACACATCCTACAAGTTCCGCAACACAAGGACGATTGCGATTTTGGGCTGTGAAATCCTGGTAATTATTGCATCAGTTCTGATCTGGAAACTTCCTCGTCACTCGAGTGGCGGCTCAAAGGGTGGTCTCCTGTTTGCAGTGTACATGATGACATCCTACAGTGGCGGCTGGGGCGTTATCATGGGGTTGTCGATTGCCAACTCCGCTGGCTATACCAAGAGAGTTGTCAGCTCATCTGCCATTCATGTTGGGTATTGTCTTGGTGAGTCATAATCCCCGATTGTCCTGCCAGGTACCCTGAGCCGCAAGTCAGTTCTGACCGAGCTTACTTCAGGTCAATTTACCGCACCACTTTTGTTCAAGCCTAAGGATGCGCCTGAATACGCTCCTGGATTCATCGCAGTACTTGTAACTGCTGCAGCATCGGCAGGCGTCAACGTCCTATATCGATATGTTTGTATCTGGCACAACAGTCGTCGAGACCGCGCTGGCATTCCTGAGGCTTATGACCACGCATATGAAGATGATGTAACTGATAAGATGGTAAGTGTGAAACTCTTTGCTCTCATTGCTCTCAATCTTCTCGTGACCAGCAGAAAAATCAGCATGGAACAATTGCTGACTCTTGCAAAACATAGAATCCACAATTTAGATACGTCTATTAGCCACTTTGGAGTGAGATGGAAGTTGCGATAAGTCGAAAACGGTGTTATGCCCAGTGAGAGGACATTATTGGTTGGGTCATTAACAACACAAGCGAGATAGTCAAATTTCGCTGGTCTCAATCCCAAGTGTGCAAAATCAGAAGATTTGGATTATTTTGTTATGCCCGCTATGTGAGAAACAAGCCAGACAACGTCAGATGGCTAAAAAAGCTTTCATGCTAGTCAAGTCAACACACCCTCATAAGATGTTAGGGAATTAGAGTGCATTGCCCCCCCCTTCTTTGGGGTGCCCAGCCACCATAGCTAGTTGTATATAGCGGGCTTCCGACCCCTAAGGGCTAGAGAACTAACGATATCATTCACTCGTACCTAGTCTCATATAAAACTATTTTGTCAGAGACAAGTATAGTATCTAGAATGTAGCCATATTGGAATAGTACCTTGACACATAAGGGCGATCTCCAAGGTTGAGGTCTATCTGCACATAGCGAACACCACGGTCAATGATCTTCATGAAATTGGGTGGGCTCACCGCCCGCAGACATTACAGACATCTGTACTCCTGTAAAGCTGATACCAAGCTGACTTTCCGAGCACACAAACAGAGGGGATTTCGATGGCGGCTACTTGGCAGTTGGGAACTTGTTCAGTTGCATGTAAAACCGCAAATGTATAACACGACAGTTTGATCTCCTCTTTCTCTAAACCATCACCAGGAGATACCAGATTGCTGTCCCCAAGGTGCTATCAGTCTTCGTTCTAAGACTATCTATTAGACTCATGAGTTTCAATCGACTCAGACGCGGCCTGCATCAATATCAATAATCTGGAGAGTGTCAGCTCTTGACTTCCTATAATGAGTGCTTGCGTGGCATGCGACGTACTGCTGAGGTGATGAAGGAGCTCTTATCGCTCAGAAGAAAAAGAATAACATTAGCGATCTCAATTGGCTGTGCTAGTCGTCCAAGGACATTGGCTTTTCTCCATTCCTCACGAATGGACTCTGGTACGGCGCCAACCATAGCTGTATCCGTGATACCACTGGAACTGAGATTTAGTTCTGCTCACAGATCCTGCGAGCAAGAGGTCGGGCAAGAAGTACTCACGGTGCAATAGCATTAATCCGAACTCCTTTAGGACCCATCTCCCGGGCAACAGATTTACTGAGAGCACTGACTGCCGCTTTACTGGCAGAGTAAGCTGCATTGCCAGGTGATCCAATCCGGGCTCCAATGCTTGAAGCATTGACAATCGAGGCGCCCTTCGGATTTCTATGCTGAAGTTGAGCGCGCATAGCGTTCTTGACTCCTCCTAGATTGATTCCAACCACCCGATCCCAGGCATCGTCTGTTTCATGCTCCAAATTGACTGTTCCCAGTCCAGAGATACCTGCTAAATTGGCACCTCCTTTCCAAAGTAGAATGATCAGCTGCGGAAAAAATAGTGGAGCATTCAAGAGTGTACCATGTGAACTTACCATCAATGGGTCCAAAGGCTTCCACAACGGCTTTAGTGGCGGCGTCGACTTCTGCGGAAGAGCTGACATCTACTTTTATAGCGAGAGCCGTGCCTCCAGAAGATTTTATCTGTGTCTCAATGTCGAAAATGCTTGAATTGACATCAAAAAGGGCGACTTTGACTTTGTCTTCCCCCAGAAGGAGGGCAGTGGCTTTCCCGATGCCACTACCTGCACCGGTGACTATTATGACCTTTTCAGCAACCGACATTATTGGACTCAGAATAATCACAGTCAGGTTCAATCGTTATCAATCACTATCGAAGCCGGGTGAATAGCACACTATTAATGGACTTACCAATGTAAATGTCATATCTCTCTCCTACCGTTATGCCATTAGGACCGCGACCCCACTCTTGTGCGCAATCGACCCCAGCTGTCCTGTAGGATGCCGGCATCGGGAGCAAGTCGGGATTAACGGTATCAACCGAGCTCCACGAGCCGGGCCAAGCACTCTCGGCCGCATTCCATGTTCGGTGGAGTTACGCACAGTGGTCAACACCGAGGCTACGAGTGTCCTGGGAGTCATTCTTCCAGGTCCTCTACACCATTCCTTGAAGTTTATGCAATGAGAAGCACCAACCTAATCTATTCTCCACAATATTCCCCCACCCTTTGCAGCCTCTAATGGCACTTCCTTTGGCGGTAGACACTCAGTGCGGACAACACAAGGTGGACCTCTTAGACTTGGGAATGGTCGAGGGGTATTATATGTTGCCCAAAAGCACACGGTTCACATTCGATACGTCCTTACCCAAACTTGATCATCATGGCTCCTAGTATTACCACCATACTGCCCTTCATGGAGACAATCAACACCAGGGCTTTGGTTTATGCTGCTGGCGCCTTCATGATCTTACTCGCCTGGATATTACGCAAGAATCGGAGCCTGAATCTTCCAGATGGACCCCGAGGTTTACCGTTTTTCGGCAGCATGTTTTCCATGAACGATGGCAAATTATTACACCTGAAGCTCACCGAATGGGCTCATAAGTACGGAGATGTCTACTCTTATATGATGGGTCGCTCCCCAGTTATTGTACTCAACAGCCCTCAGGCGATCAACGACCTGTTCGTGAAACGTGGCAACAAGTACAGCTCAAGACCCAAGGCCTCGAACCAAGCGAGTATTATCACACAAAACGCAAGGATCGTAGCAATTCCATATGGCGATCAATGGCGAGTGAGTCTCCCCTTCTGACACTAGAAGAGCCCACTGTAACAGAATTCATAGAAACACAGAAAGGCGTATCATGAGCTCCTCAACATGCAAAATGCCAAGATTTTTCTCCCATATCAGGAGTACGAGAGCAGACGTACATTGAAGAATTTGCTTGATGAATCGACTGCATTTTGGCGAGAAGTGACCAGATATTCGGCAAGTGTGACATTTAGCCTACTGTATGCCTGCCCGACATTTTTTCGTCACTAGAGCTATTTGACTGACAGCAGGCAGCTTAGGATGTCGATTTGATTCCGCCGATACTGCAATCCCACAAGAGATCAACAAGAGAATGTTGATGATGTTTAAAGGCATCCGACCGGGAGCCTGGCTTGTTGACTGGCTCCCATTCCTGGACTACCTTCCGGATGCTTTGGCGCCCTGGCGAGCCTCAGCGGTGGACCTTCGAAACCAGATCATGCCATTTTTTCTGATATTCTATAATGTCATGAAAGAGAGGATTCGGAATGGTACCGCACCAGACTGCTTCTTGGTCCGCCTATTGAAAAACGAGGGCTCGATATTTGATGAATCAGAACCTCCCCATATCATTGCAACAACTATGGCGGCTGGGACCGACACCACCGCGACAACTCTTCAGTGGTTTTTCAAAGCAGCCATAAAGTTCCCTGAGGCGATCAAGACTGCTCAGGATGAGATTGATCGGGTTGTGGGACGAGATCGTCTACCCAATTGGGATGACCGTCCGAATCTCCCTTATCTCGCAGCTGTTATCGAGGAGACGCACCGATGGGCCACAGCCACACCTTTAGCCTTCATCCACGCCACAAGTGAGGCGGACGTATACAGAGGGAAGGATATCCCAAACGGTGCCATTGTGTATAGCAATGTCTACGCCGTACATAACGACCCCAACGTCTTTGCGAGGCCCGAAGAGTGGATTCCGGAAAGATACCTCCCCCCGGCCGACAAGAGAGCTGCACCGGAAGCGAATCACGCGGGCACACACTATGCTTTTGGGGCAGGCCGTCGAGAATGTCCTGGTAGGCATGTCGCCGATGCCAGTCTCTATATCGTGATCAGCCGTATCCTATGGGCTTTTGATATTGTTGGGAATCCCAGGAAGCCTCCACCGCAGGGTTACTGTAAGTCATGTTAATTCCCACCCGGCTTACGATTATGAACTAACTATTCATTGACAAGCGGGCGCTTTCCCTGTTTTCGGGCCTGCTCAATTCGAAGCAACTCTTAAATCGCGTAGTGAAGCCGCGCGTCGCTTAATTGTTGATGAAGCTGAGATTAATCGACCGAAAGAGATGGAGGACTCAAACGTCTACGATAAGCTTGTTGCTCAATTGCCATCCACTGCTTGAGCTTGTTGATTCGTTCAGTGGTATCGAAAAAGCCAAGCACTAGTCGTACTGTCACACAGTACACAACTATGATATGTGTCTGGTGCATCCCGAATTTCAATTGCACACGTTCAGTTAAGAGGGACAGGGTGTAGGCTAAGATAAAAGATGCAGAGTTGGGCGGAGAGCCAGTTTAGTTCTAGAAAACCTTTGGTGTCCACAAGACGGAAGGAGGATCGATCACATAGCATTCAAAATTTAATAAGTCTAAAGCCACTGAATCTCGTATAACAGTAGAGCTGCCACCGGTGCTTAGCTGGTGAGAAGATAGATAACGAACATCCAAGTGGTAATATCATAGCTGTCGAGAATGGAGGAGCGATTTGTAGAAGGCGCCCGGTAATGAAGGGGCAAAGCAAGTAAACCGGAAGACCGTGTGTCCATCTGCTTTTAGCACTCCAAACTTTTCCAATGCGGACTTGTGGAAGCAACGGATTTAATATTTGAGTCTATGCTATCCACTACAGCGCCGCGGACGACCTAAGCACCCGGTTCGGTGATATGTGTTGCCATATCAGCGCCCTCAATTTCTTTTATGGTTCTTCCCATGCCAAAGTAAGTGAAGCGATTCGGGGTACAGTAAGTGAGATGATAATCCTCGTACCGGGGATCCTTGAGAACCTCGTTGAAGTGCCATGTCGAGCCAACAGAGGGCCCAATGACTGGGCCATCTACTTTGCCATTCTTGAACCTGGAGATTTTCATGCTTTAGCATATGCTTCAAAATGTGGAGTGGGGGAGGAGTGCCCGCCTTACCAGCTACGACAAGTACTGCTCCACACCATTTCCTTCATGAGCACGTCTCGGTACTCGATGAAGTCCCACATGGCCTCTTCAGTTGGCTCCATGCTGGAAATGTTCTCGGTTTGCATTTTTGTGATGCATTTGAACGCATAGTTGATTTCAGTCTCCACTCCAGATATGAGCGATCCATTTGCAAGTGGGCTGTTGGGACCACCAGTTACTGCGGGAGTGGATCTCCATTAGCGACAGTAGTCACCATTAGGGTTGACGAAATTTCAAGACTCACTGAAGTAGTTGGGGAAGCCTGGTGCTGCCACTGAAATGTAGTGCAATGGTTCATCCTTCCAGTACTCAGAGAGGTTTCGATCATTCCGACCGATGATGGGGAAAGGAGGACAATGTGAGCAATCAAAGCCGGTGGCGCAGACAATCGCGTCCAGGTCAAAGTGTCGACCGTCAGTTAGGTCGATGCCGGTCTCGGTTATTTTATCAATCTCACAAGTCACAACAGTGACGTTGGGCTCCAGTAGCGATTCGAGATAGCCCTCACCTGGCGTAAACCTAGTCGAGGATTACTAAGTCAGAATTGCCCGGTGAATTGCGGCCTGCTGAACCTACCTTCTGCAACCGACATGGAATGTCGGTATTAGCTTAGCACACAGGTCTTCATTGCCCTTCAGTCGCTGCTTCATCAACTCCGTATATTTGGCAAAGACCTGCTTCTGCATATCCGAATTCTTGTAGTATAGAGAATATGTCGCACTTCCAAAATTCTGGATATCCTTCCGATACTGCAAGAAGTGTTTCTTGTCAGTCTTGAATCTCTCGATTTCTTCGGGTGTGTATATTGTAGCTCGTCCCTCTGAAGCCAACCCTTGACTGAACTCCGGAGTGATCCAGTTTGGTGATCGATTGAAGCTGACGAGTGATTTACACACTGTTCTTGGTTAGAGTACTGGTCCCGACTCAGCGGTACCAAGGCTGACCTTTCTGCATTTTTGGAACGATTTGTATACCAGAGGATCCGGCACCAATCACGGCAACGTCTTTTCCGGCGTAGTCCCAATCAACGTCCCAATTCGCGGAGTGCAAGAGTTTACCTTTGAAGTCATGCAAACCCTTGATATCAGGCCATTTCCAGTTACTGAATGATGCGTTAGCCATGTATCCAAGATGAAGTCCTTTGAATTCTCATACTTGAGAACTCCGTTACAATTGAGAAGCACGTGGCAAAAGTCTTCAATCACGGTGCCTTCGACCTGATTTTCGATTTTGACATGCCAACCTTTCTCTGATTCAGACCACCGAGCTCCAATCACACGATGTTGAAACTTGATATACTTCATGCAACCCCATTTTTTGGCACAGCTTTCAATATAAGCGAATATTTCGGGGCGTTCGACGTAGCTGGGAGTATATCAGAAACAAACAGTCTCGATAATTTGTGGATTAGAGATTCTTACAATCGCGACCAATTTGGATTCCCTTCCCAGGAATATGTATAGGCATGGGCGGGAATATCACATGCGCAACCAGGATATTTGTTCTCATACCATGTTCCTCCGACTCTGTCATTTTTCTCATAGATGACGAGGTCCACATTTTCGAGGTCTCGTTCGTACTTATATGCTGCCGCAATGCCAGAAATGCCGGCGCCGATGCAAATCAATCTCAACTTGCGTTTCGTGTGCAGCGGTTGATCAAGCAACTCGACTGGTCGGGCCACTCTCCGACTTGATTCACCGTTTGTGGTTGCGGAATTGGCTACAATCATGGTGGTAGAATGTCGGAGGAATATTCAGTGTTGAGCTAAAGGTTCCCTGACGGATAACTCAGACACTCATGCTATGGAAGAGAAATAGGCTCAGTGGCACACTTGATGTATCGTGGACAGTAAGATACCAAAAGGATACTGGCCCACTGTCTTAGAACCCCCCATCTTTTTGATCCGATCATTAAACCTTCCCGACCTCTGGTTGCTGGGCAAATACACGGAGCACCTGATTATTGTTGCACAAATGGGGTGCGCGTCGCTTAGGATTACCAGATGGTTGAGACTGAGCTAATGTGCCGATCAAAAAGATCTGTGGGGAGAAGAATTATGTTGATAAGGGTACTTGCTAGAGGACCCCATCTTTGTCCATGACCTAATACCCATTCCGAACGAGGACTTCCCTTCGTGTAGCGTGGTGTTGCACCTGGAATGTCTGAGTCCCGGTACCTCGGATGTTCTCGCCTCCAAGAAGATAGCCCAAGCTTAGGCCGCCTCGCGCTGCACCCAATTCTTTCAACCAATCGGAGTCCAACCTCGGAGCGGACTCGGGAATAATTCTTTGATTCAGCAGGCACTTTGTTGCCAATCAGTCTACAAAGATAAACAAGATCATCTTTGGGAAAAAAGAGGTAGATTGCTTTTGAGAAAGATGGGGGAAACTTTAATGCTAGCAAAAGGCGAAGTTCGCATTGGGGGATTTTCAACCTCAGGGGCCTCGAACATCATAGAGGCTACACGTATCTCTGGGAAATGAGTATGGAAGAACTAAGACATTAAACCTAGCGGCGTGATACTAGTCATTCATATCTAGAAATGAATTTTACAATACCATTTTCATCTTAGGTACTACGTAAGAAGGAGTAAGCTGCTCAAGGATCAGACAGAACAATCAAGGCGAGCTTGCTGCCAACTCCAGGCTGATACCTGGTGGCGAGGTGGGCGAGGTCCAAGGTGTTGATTGTAAAAGCGAGTTGAAGCAAGCTTCAAGTACCAGGCCTCAACCTCCAGATTTTGTGCCTGCCACCCATGACAAAGTTACCCACCTATTTGGCCAGGGGTGATATCATGAAGTTTAGAACGCAGCTTTTAGAACGCAGCTTTTTATGAAGTACAAGTTTTCCAATGCAATTTACTCGAAGTAACATCCATAAATAGAACTGACTGGTTTTCCTACTTATCGATCATCGAAGCAAGGCGGAACAGCAGCCACCTGAACCCCGACGCACTTCTTGTTTGCTCTATCCAAAACCTTGCGAAGCCTATAACGCTAATCACTCTAAAAAACACTTTCCACTAAGTGTGGCTGCCGAAAAAGGTCATGCGATTGCCGTAAAATTCTTCTTAGAAATCGAATTTAAGGCTAACAGAGGATTGACACTCCTGTCGTTCTATGTTCCAAGCTATGACTGGCTGCCAATCTACATGCTGTTCAATTTGGTCATTTTGTGCTTTTCAGATTGATGTTAGAACATATGAAGCAAAGCTGGCGTGCAACAACGTGTCGCAAGACTCCTTATTACCGCCAATGGCAGGCCCCTTAGTGCAAAGCCGACTTTCAGACGAGGGAGCGCGCATATGGCGAGCTTGGGTTGGCCGGAGATCATCAGTCAGAGCCATGGCTCTGAACTCGGATCACTATACTTCGGAGGAGGAGATGTTCTGGGTTCTAGCTAGATATGAGATCTCCTCGACGGCTCACTTGAGGTCCTTGATGACACCCGAAAATCGCGAGTCGTTGAGTTCCGTACTGACTGGGCCAGGATGGTGTTCCTCGTATTCAGCAATACAGTTAGGCTTTTTGGGACAGGCTCAGCGATCTGCCTCGAGATGAGCACATAGATCTGCCAGGTTACGATCGGAATCTTGTTGGTGTTGCAATCGAAAAGCTGACCAAAGTCCCAATCATCTGTTTTTCAAATAAGATGCATGGCAGGATCACCCCTACTGCACGTGGCTCGTCAAATGTTGTCATAGAGATTCTATGCATGGGTCAGACGAGGCATTCTAGACTTTCAAGCAGGCAGCACTCGAAAGGCTCGAGTCGCTTGGCAGCTAGACAGACCAGTATGCATATCAGCTGTGGCAGACTCAGCTAATGTTGGTCCAGAACACAACTTATCCCTGTCAGTGGTTTGACTAGCGGGACGATGGTAATGACTCTAGACAAGCTGCCTTGGACGATATTAGACGGAGAAAAGCCAACCTTGGTTCAATGCTCAGATCGTTCCTTAGTATCTAGAACAAGAAAGAATAAGGGGTACTACGAGCACTACATCATTATAGAAGTCTACTTAACTACTTCTCTCTACTAACGCCTAAATTTACCTAGTAATAATCCTACGTTGTGCCCTACCAAGACGTAGTACACAGGGTCTTAATTCTGAAGCAACTTATCGAAATCTACTTCTAACGTGAGTGGAAGGACCGTTGTTCGAGGCGCATTTATCCTCGAGTTTATCCTAAAGAACCTGCCAATCTGTTCAGCTATGCCTATCTACAACAGAGGATTGCGGTTTCTCATAACGTGCCTAAACGATCGGGTAAAGACTGTTACTTCTCAAGAGAACCCCGTGGATCGGATCTTGAGTGGAACAGTCCGTCACAAGCAAATAAAACAATCATTTGCGTTCCCGATCTGTGCTATTCCAAGCCATGCTCAGACATCAGGGAAACGATTTCATCTTGATGGTTCATCCTTGCCCAGTCTGTTGGCGCTCTTCCCTTTGAGTCTCGCAAGTCCTTGATGACTCCACTATCACGCAAAAGTAACTCTACAGTCTCAATCCTGCCGTTTGTAGCGGCATATGACAAGGCTGAGCGGCCATCTTTGTCTGTCGCGTTTCTGTCCAAATGCGGTAGGCCCAGTAGATAGTCGACGATCTGAGTAAAGCCCTCACTTGCTGCCCAAGACAATACCGGGCGACCCGAAGCTTGATCTCTTTGATTGACGTCTACCTTGCCTTTTTCAACCAAGATACGGACAGCTTCAGGATAGCCTGGTCGATCCAATGCCCAGGCCAGCGGCGACCAGCCATCCTTGTCCTGAGAGTCAACTTCGCCAGGGCATTTTTCAATCAGGTACCCAAGGACACATCGTCCACACTGATCAGGATCTGTTGTCGCTATGGAGCTGTTTGCTGCCCATGAGATAGCGTTTCGTCCCTTGACATCTTTTTGTGCTATTGACACCTGAGCGTGGAACAAGCGTCGAGCAA
Organism: Exophiala bonariae; assembly: GCF_035927105.1. Taxonomy (NCBI): domain Eukaryota; kingdom Fungi; phylum Ascomycota; class Eurotiomycetes; order Chaetothyriales; family Herpotrichiellaceae; genus Exophiala; species Exophiala bonariae. The sequence continues at coordinate 855,823 of NW_027042477.1, read as the reverse complement.
CTGGGATAGTCGTTCTCTGCGCGGCGTGCGACATCGCATTTCGCCCAGACTTGTCACACAAATGCAAATCTAGTAGCGGTTTCCTGATCAAATGTTGCACTGCCAGTGCATTGCCTGTCATACAAGCATGGATCAGAGCGTTGCGGCCGTCACTGTCAACTGAGTTGATGTTGGACCGGCCATCTCGCAAAAGTTCTTTCAGACATTGGTCTGAGCCAGAAAGACAGGTCTGCATCAAAGCCGTACGCCCTGAATGATCGGTCTGATTGACGTCAATGTCACTATGATGGAGTAATCGGGTCAATATTTCTTCATGGTCATGAGCTGCGGCAAGGAGAAGAGGGGGTAGGCTCCTGAGGCCGGAATAGTTAGGATCAGCGTTACCCGCATCAAGCAATACCTTGCAAGCCCTAGTGAATCCTCCTTGAATAGCAACAGCCAAGGCTGACCTATCACGACTTGCATCAAGTGGAGCTGATTTGTGATCGAGTAAGACACTAATAGATTTGAGGTGGCCGCGGGATGATGCCCAAAATAGGGCAGATTGAAGCCCGCTGCTCTCATCAGTATGCTCATGCGTCAATAAGAGCCTTCGTAAAATGGTCGAGTAGTTGAACAGTGCCGCTAGAACCAAAGGGCTAACTTCGGAAAGATCTGGCATCGCCATAGGTGAGCGGTTGGCCTTGTACGTGTACCATCTGGCGAGCCTTTGGGTTCCACAGGATAGTAGTTTGATCGCATCTTCTTGCGCCGAAGCATCGGCAAGTTCCTCTGCTTGAGCATAGTGATGGTCCCAGTACCATGTTGCATAATCATACCCCGGATAGTGTCTCCCAAGACGTGTCAAGACATCCTCGGGAATGACATTTTCATCTCGCAGAAAGGCGACATCCTCAATATCAAACAGCCCAGCATAAAATGCGTCCTCGTCAACCATGTCTTTTGAAGATCTGGTCGAGATCGGACTGGAGGATGGCATGTCGGAAGAATGTCCCGCTTCATCGGCAGAGTCGGGACCATATGCTTCTTGCAGAAGGGCCTGCATACAAGCATGGGCAAGGTGTAGATGCGCCACTTCGACGTCCACCCCGTGAGTCTTGTGAAGTGGATGGTAGGGATCTGATTGAAGCGCTAATAAATAATCTTTCACTGTAGAATGTATTAGTTGAACTTTTCCATCAGGAAATTTTACCAATGCCCCTAAAGCGCGGCGTAGGCTGTTCATTACCAACGCCCCGTCGACGGGAGATACGCCCCCTCTCGATTGCTGACCGTGGTCTGTTGAAAACATGTCGACTTCAGGTAGAGTTAGTGGTCTTGCACATGCTACTAGCAGTTTCACATAGCACCCTAATCGCTGCAAGTGGTGTCCTGGTACGGGTGGAAGATGCTTCGTGTAGAAATCCTTCAGATTTCCAGGAATGGATGTCAAGACCTGCTGTACATCAGTATGGTGGTAATCTAGGCCATGCTTGAGGTCGTCCAGCACAACACTCAGCCAAAGAAAGGAGTTTTCGGCTCGAGTATAAAGTGTTCGCTTCAACTGCTCCCCCGTTGCTCTGGAGCAGACAGAATTGTAGACAAGATCGTCCACCTTGTAGTCGATGAATCGCTGAATGTCTCCCATCAAGCCTTCTGGACGTCCTTCCATGTCTATGTAGAATTGAGACAGGTGTTCGTCCCCAACCCTCCATGCTCGGCTGATGAACGGCTGCCCACTTATGATGAGCTTGATTCTCTTCCGTCGCATCCCTCCAGCCAGGTTACGAGGCTGCAGTATGTGGAGAAGCTTGGCTAGAAGCAATGATCGCGAGCTCTCCTCACATTCGTCCAAGGCATCAATAACAATGTAAAGACACTTGCACGGTGTGAGTCTGACGGTCATTTCGAAAACATGCCAGACAGTCTCAAAAGACGGCTCATATTCATGCCTTATTGAGCTGTATGCCTCCTTGATCTGGCGGACCACATCTTTTTTGGCCCATAAGATTTGCAATATTAGTGCTTTTAGCAGCGACCGGGCATCTTTCTGCGACTCAATATCCCTTGCACAGAAAAAGCAACAAGTTAACTCGTCTTTTGCTAACCTCGGTACCTCACTGGTACTTAACTCTTGAACAAGAAAGTTGATAAGCACGGTTTTCCCACAACCTGCGTCGCCTGTTAACCACAATACGGCTGGCCTACGCTCGGCTTGCCAATCGCGATATTCTCTCGTCGAGATTGACCAGGTGCAAGTGCCCTGCAAGGGTTCGTCGATAGGAACATTGAGCCGTCGACCGAACGCCGCAATGAATTTGTTTTCGGATTCTGTGAAAGCTTAAGTGGACAATTCTTAGCTTCTTCTTAAGCACTACCTAAACTTGTAACATACAGCGATGTGTAGTGTCTAGCATTATCCTCTTTACAGCCCGAACTATCTCCTGGGACACCACTTCGTAATTAGGGTCATTGCGTGCTGAGAAGCGGCACATGGCCATGTGATCTGCTTGGATAGGTATTTTTCTCTCGTCAGGTAATCCGAGGACTGCGGAATGTTTCTCCACAACCTGGAGATGTCAGCCTGTCATCTGGCAGTTTGAGAAAGTTGATAACTTACCAGGGAAGAAGAACCAGGAGCTTTCACCCTTTCATAACACGAGATAATTTTCATCATTTTCGCACGTTGTCTGAATGAGTCATTAATCTCATCGAGCTTTACCGAATCTCGCGATAACGTGTTGATCAAATCGGTTCTCATTGAGCCAGTGAAAATCGAGGTGAGGGAGATGTCCAACCAGAAGTTAGTGAATTTTGCGAGCGGCCCCAACGCTGCTGCAATCTGGCTTCCTCTATGTGGAGTACCCATAAACACTATCGACCGGACAGAACGCAAAACATCCGCAAAGTAGTCATCTTCATGCGCCATAATCATTGCCTGAGACAAGATTTATCAGTCCAAATTTACCCTTTGTTGAAATACGAGAGATGATACCTGTTTCACTATTATTCCTCCGAGGCTGTGACAGATGAAAATGATTGGTTGGTCCGGGCACTGGTAGTTGGTCAATATTAGTACTCGAGAAGTTTATAAGTTTCCACTCACCTTATCGGTGATTGACTTCAAGCGGGAGAGAAGCACTTCTGCAGAATCAGTAATCCCTGTTACTGATCGGCTGAAAGCTGGAGCAGAGTCATAACCAAAAGAAAAGATATGCGCTCCTGGCAAATCTTCTGGGAGAAGTTCTGAAAGCCACGATATCTGTCTCTGAGAATCGCTGGTCGCCCATGTCCTGTAGAAATCACCACCAAGGCCGTGCACTGCAACGACGCTGAGTTCACACGGTTGATCATTTGGCCTGTAGAGTTCCTTGAGCCCATAGCGGGAGCGGTCTGCAAGAGCTTGATGCGCCGGGGGCAAGTGCCTCTGTTCACCACTATCTGCTTGGTTCTAGCATGACAGTCAGCATTCCACACGGCATCGGTGGTAGCAACGTAGTTACTATCTCAGAAACACCCTCTTGTCTCGGTGCATCTCCATTTTGGAAGCGCTTCTTTCCTAGTCGCTTGATGAATCTATTCATTGCATTTTTAGTCTCTGGGAAATTGAGTGAAGAATCCTGCAATCAAAATGCGCTGCTCTAAGCCCAAGATTGAAATCTTTTGTTGGTAGTCATCTACATAACTTTGGGAACCAGTCAGCCTCGACTTGAATAGCAGCTTCTGCCTGTCGGTTGCCAAGCTTTCCTCAAAACTTGATCACATGTTCAAGATTTGGAAGGGTGCGTTAGCGAACTACTTATCGAGCCTGAGCATGGATGTGAGGGACCTAAACCTAGAGTAGAAATGTGGTATGATGCAAGCCAACACACATTCCAAGCAATGCTCAATATGACCACATGACTTAAAGTCAAGATAGCGGCTTTGACATAGGATTTGAGATCCAATCAGCAATACCGTTCTTACAAGGAAGGGCCTGAGGGCTTCGGCAACAAGTATTTTAGGCAATGTGGCAAGAGTCTCTCAACCGTACATTTGATACCTTGAATGCCGCGCCTCATCCGGGATTATCATCGACAGCTGCAGCACGAGTCTTCTTGGATAGCCTAAAACAGTCAGACTACGTGAAAGGAGGGACGTCGCTTAAGGACGGGTGTGTCTTTTATGAAAATGACTGTAAGTTTGGCATGATACACTTGGTGACTGATGCCACAGCTGCCCTCGCGTGTTGGAAGCAAAATGGGTCTGCTGGCAACCTCGTGAATCGAGGTCCTGTTACGGTTCGAATGTGGAGCCGGGAGACCTATTGGGAGCCACAGGAAGGGGACGATTTTCCGCCGGGTGAGTTTGATGACAAACCGCGACGACGACAATCAGCACAACTCAGTAGATGATCAAGATAAAGATGAAGGCAATAGTAGTGACGACAGTGATCATAAAGACGGATGATATTTAGAGCAGTCGTTGAGTCCAGCAGCGGCTGACAGGACAAACTACAACCAAGTAGGGTCCTTAGGACCGACCACGGGGGCAAGGACTATTGCAGTTGTAAGGATCAGGCCCAGGAGCACCTTTCTTCGCAGTCTGAGGCCTGGAGCTGTGAGACATGCCCAGAATTCTAGGGACCAGAGAGAGGAGATGTCCTGCGTGCGATATGGTACGATAAGTCCGCCATAGGGGAGTCCATTGGTGCCAAATGCCCAAAGCCTGATAATTGCAAGGACAATAGCTGCGATAGAAGCCTGGATCAAGATCTCGAGGAATTTTGCAACAAACTGTAACGTTGGTAGAACATTGATTTGAACAGGACCCAAGAACGTGGATGTTAGGTTGAAAACAACGATCGTGATGGCACCAGCGACTGGGGGCAGATGGAGCAAGACATGCAGAGAAGCTGCGGCCCGGTCCTTATATATCGCTGTCTTCTTTGGCTCTGCTGGCTTTGTAAAATTGGTCAGATGTCGAAAAACTTGGAGTTTGAGTGACCGTAGAGTTGCCTGGATTTTGGATTCAGATGAAGAGTTCTCTTGGGTAGTTTTTGATCTCCTTAAGTGAAGCCATTTCGGCGAGGTCGCCATGATTTGAGTAGGACTCGAGGCAGGTTACATTCAGTATCAATCGGAGGTTGGGCCTCATGAAAAGATATCGAAGGAATCTAAAGTAGTGAGGCTGGACACTTTAGCATTTGCGGGTCGCCCGCGTAGCCCCAAGACGAGATTAGCGATAGATCGTGTTTGCCTAGGCAGAATCCGCAGACACAGCCGCATAGGCGAGGGTCGATAGAATTGAGGCTGAGCTGAAGTCAAGTTCGGACACATGAGCGAATCAGGAGAGTCCCAAAAAGTGCCAAGGCCAAGTTCATGAGCTTGACGCACCAACCAATGATGAATAGTATTGAACACGCAGCCTGACGATGACCCAAAGATGTAACGCTACTGACACGAAGGACGTGGTGATCAGATCTTTTCTGTTTGAGCAGGTCTTCTTTGGAGCTCGATCAAGAGGGAAGTAGCTACTGTGAAACGCTATTTCCACTGTATCCGGTCAAAGCCTTGCTGCATCCATTCCAGTGGATGATGTCCAAGACGCCCGCCCAAAATGCATCACAGATTCCTGACCCAAATAATGCGTTTGATAAATCCAATCACGGTGAGACAAACATGATGCTGAGCACCAACTCCAAGCAAATACATCATCGACGAGAAGAATTTTGAAGCAAGTTGTTCAGACCATGCCATGATCATGCATGCACTCTCTTCTTTTCCGGACTGCGGCTTCTTGCACGATGCTCCTTACTCGGGCTTCGCTGATACTCGATCTGATGCTGACCGGTCTCACCACCATGCCATCCCATATACGGCTGATGCTGACCATAGCCTGGTCCCTGGGAAATGGCGCCGAAGCCGGGAGACTGCATGTATGTCGCTGAGGGAGGTCGGTATCCAGGATTGCTGTAGTTCTCCTGTTGACGTCTGTAGAGTGTGAATGTTGCATTGTTGACGAGCAGGCCGACAATCACAAGTGTTATGGTGAAGAGCCTGATTGAAATTTGTTAAGTCATGTGCTTGGCTAGGATAAAGCGATAGGAAGAACTTACATAGTTTTCAAGCTGATGGGTTCAACGAAGCCGTTGAAGATCTCAGCGAATGTGTGAGCACTGAGTCTTGCACGCTTGACGGCTCTGGGATCACGATTCATGCAGAGCTCCCAATTACTGCATACGGATTCGAGAGCAGGGAGCCTCGTGTCAGCGGCACATCGGTTGTCAATGTAGTTCTTTGAACAAGCTGCCATTTCTGCAAGGACTTCGGCCATGGCATCTTCACTAGCGCGGTCGACGTCGGCACGGATGGTGGCGTAGAAGGACCAGAACATGTACAGACAGCCACCCAGAATGGCGGCATTGAAGAACACTTGTAGGTATTTTGCGATGATGGACGGGGCATCAGGATAGGTGTGGATGAATGTGAAGAAGCCAGCCATCCAACCGACTTCTTGGACTGGAGGTTGTGGATGTTTTGAATCGGTCGGGCTCGGGAGCTGGTCATCGTCACTATCGTCTTCCATGCTGTCCGATCGCTTTCCGAAAACCAATTGCTTGTCAAAAGCCTGTGCGCGCCTTCGTTTCTTTTGTATTCTTCTTGCGATTGCATCACTGTGCGGTTTTCGGATCTCGCCTCTGCCCGGACTATGCGCGAACCTGCCGTAGAGACCGCCGAAGAGTGAATTGCGTTTGGTCTGGGACTTGGTGGGACTGCTTTTAAACTCGATTGGGATGGGTTTGGCGTCGGGGGTTTCTTCATTGTCGGTTGGAGCCATTGGAGATGAGTTTTCTGGTCCAGAAGAGAAGTCTATGTCGAATGGTTTTCGGGGAGTGGTGAATGAGGGAGCGCGGAACGGTGATGAAGTTGCAGTGGGTGATACAGGAGTGTTTGAAAAGAAGAAGGGCTGATTGTTGGGTTCGCGGAGAGATGGAAAGTTTGGCTTCTTGGGAGAAGTGAATTCTTTATGTGTCCCTGAACTGTTCAGCATTCTTGAACGATCGTTGGAAGTTTGGAGGGGCGCAGTACGCTTTTTTGCTTGAGCCTCCATGATGTGTTTATGGAATGGTGAGGACGGGTCGACGGGGCCATGGCCTTGCCACTCAAAGTCCATGGGACTCTCATTGCCACGGAAGGCCATGATTGTTGAGATGTGAGGGGGAGAGGATATGGACAGAGGGATGGGAGAAGTGGTGTTATTTCTCTGCCATTATTATCTGTAGAGAAGTTGGAGTTGGAGAGCGCAGATGTAGATGAAGTGGTCAAGTTGGAGGCCAAACAACTCGCCAAGGGAAAGTTGTAAACAAACATCTAATCTTATCTGATCTGAACTTCCTCCTCAAGGCAGTTCGAAGAGACACTCACCTTACATAAGACATGATTCCAAGGTTGTTAGGCGGTCGAGAACACTTCTCTCTTCAACGTCAAGACATTTTATTTGAAGTGCTCCTTCAATCATGGTACGTGAACAATCAGAAGAGGCACAATGGTGGTTTCAGGCAGTCTACAGTGCTGTACAGGAAATCCCATATGGAAAAGTGACGAGCTATTCACAAATTGCACATCTACTTGGGTTCCCCAAACGAGCTCGTCAAGTGGGAGTGTGTTTGAAGCACCTTCCAACGTACAATCCAGCAGAACCGGACAAATTCTTCTTTCATGATCAAAATGTGCCTTGGCAACGAGTGGTCAATGCGAAGGGTGGGATCAGTCCACGTGGGGATGACGGACTCGGAGCCAGCCGACAAGCACAGAAGTTGGGAGAAGAAGGAGTTGAAGTGAACCAAGCTCGAGGGCTTGAGGATCAATGGGTTGATCTGGGTCGATATGGATGGTTCCCCAAGAGACTTCCCAGCGAAGCCGACGAGGAGGATAGCGATGAGTCAGAAGGTGATGGGGAATGAGCTGTATTTGTCTATGAGTACTGGGGTAAGTTTTGGGATGCATAAATGGACAGTCATTAATTATGGATTTAGGATTATGACTGTCGTTTAGGCACTGAGTCAGATGGGGCTACGTAGAGACAAGAACTGCCTGATGAAATTAACAGGATGACTCTTGGAGCCATAAAGCAGGTAATTAGGACAGGAAATCTCAATTGGGATCAAGGCATTCTCGTCTTTGAGTCACGAAGTGCCTGAGAATGATGGGGTTGATTTAGGTACCTGGTTAGGTACTTACCCCAGGCGTAGGACTGTATCTGCTTCAGGTACCGAGAGGGCAGACGTCACCACTACCCAGGCGTTGATCTGGGGTGCATGCTACGGGCAACCAACGGGCATGGGCAACATTAATCTGGGCATACCTAATCGTATCATGGGTTATGCAACAGCAGTGGCAATCACAACCTGCTTTGTGAGAGAATGAGGTCACTTTGAATGCCTCACAAACAAGAATAGATTCCCAGCCCAGACAATCCGTGTCTCTCCGCATCCAAGTCGTCCAGTCGGCGCGTATCCTTATCTTTCATGTTCGTGGTCCGTGATGTTGACTGCGCCTTGCCCGATGCGTCAGTGAGAAGCTCGGAGCTCTCCTTCATATCTTGATGCACTGGTGTGTCACCACCCACGCGCACATGGCGTACACCCCAATCTATTGATCCCGCATCTATCCAAGCCACCCGATGACCTCTTCAGCTTCTTATCACTTGCGCTTGCACCCCAGTGCCTGGCCCGATGACTCAATAGATCCAATCATGCCTCGTTTGACCACCGTGTGCCACCATTCCTCTCAACCCGCTCTTCCTCAACATCCTCAGGCTCAGGCTCAGGCTCATCCACCCACTCCACAACATTCATTCATCCGGTTTCAACGCGTGACTCCCACTCATCATACACCTATTAGTATATCCTGCACTTCTTCTCCTTCTCTACTTCTCCTCAACTCCTTTATTCATCACCATCTCTTTGTCATCCTCGCCTTCTTCCACCTCGGTCTCTTCCTTGTCACTCTTCTTTGTTCTTTCGCTTTCGATCGAAGCCTAATCTCTTCCTCAATCCTCTCCAGCGCGTCATTCTTCATACTTGACTTCTCCCCCTACAGTTGATCGATCATCGACTGAGTGACTGTCCAGTCTCTCCTTCAAACCTCAGCTTCACTTATACCCTCCCTCATCAGTCAGAATCAACCCTCACATCATCCACATCATGTCGAACCTCTCCAACCACGATCTCCGCAGTGCAGCCAAACCCTACCAAAGAGATAAGAATCACAACTCCAAATGGGCTCGAGGTCCTGTTGAGACTTCCTATCGACAATGCGTCAAGCATGAACAACCAGAACCAAACTGTGTCAGATGCACTGGTCGTCCAGCGCCAAGAGATTTTGATCGTCGAATGGGTGGTGCAATCGCCCTCAACAAGCACACGGCCCAGCAGAAAATCAGTAGACAAGCCTCAGCAGTTGCTCGCAAGGCCTTCCGTAATGAGGTTGTCGATGCCATGGATGGTCCCTTGGCTAATGTCTCGGACAACTCATCTGAAGGCGAAGATGTCTATGAAGCCTCTGCTGCTCCCCTGCCAGCCGAGGCTGACTTCATGTACAACTTTGATGCCATGACCGGTCCTCGTGCTGGTACTGATATTCTGAGCAATGCCATTACTCAAGCTGTTCGTCGATTCGAGAACAACGAAACAGAGAAACTGGTCAACAAGGAATACGATGTCGTTAGTGACAAGGACACTGCTGAAGGATATGCCGGCGATGATGATGATGATCATGACTTCGAGATGATTGATCACTCTCATCTGAAGTGAACTTGATAAGTTCTCGGAGAGAATGTGTTCATCAGGCGTTTTATTGGCTTTTGCACCTTTGTAATCACTACGACTTATACTGTTCACAGAGATACCCCAGGGCTCATTAGGGAAGCTGGCGTTACCAACCACCCAAGCATGGAAACCGGCGCTTCTTGAGGATATGACTAGCCCTTGGAGAAACCCGGCACAGGACACCCCGATGAGGACATACCGGGGGATTGCTCCTTTGATTTTTACCAACTTGACGCTTTGCAGACTCAAGTGTCTATGACTTCTGTATAGCACCGCTGCATTTTCATAGTATACAATATGATGATTTTTCTCGAGGTTGCAAGACCAATCCGAGATGCAATCCATTCATTGATGGTTCCAATCCCAACCATCTTGAGTCCGATTGACATGTGACACTCCCGAGACATGCAAAGTGACGTAGCACCGATTGCCGCTTTTACCACTCGAAATTGCAAGCCTGCCCGCCAAACCAAGAATTGTGCAAACATGCCAAACTCTCCCCCTTGCCCGTACCAGCCTCGTTATGCACCAGACGTTCTAATCCGTGTCACTTCCCGGACGTTGACTTCCAATCCCAGTGAACGTGTCCAATATTGACTCAGTACTTCGGCACGACCAATTCTGGAAGACATCAGCGTCGATTGCCAATAGATTCATGTGGACATTATCATCTCCATAGCCAAGGAGGTCATCCCCATATTCCTCATCAGCATGGCCACCACCCTCTCGCCACCTAGCCTCCACCATTTGCCGCTGTGCAGCCATTGTTAGCCTCGCTGACACTGCTTCCGCCTGCCTTTGGAGCTAGAGTAGCCTACCACCAACTGCCGCCATCTCCGCCCCCCGCCCCTAGCCTCCCCGAAGGAGGCGGGTTGAAGTTGGCGTTGATTTGTTTCATATGGCCATCTAGTTAGAGAAGAATAGAGGTGCTCCTTAGGTCCCTTCGGAAACCACCCGCGAAATCCGTTGTAAGCGTAAATTGCGGAGAAGATTATGGCGTCTAATCCTTTTGATGTCTTATGATATCATTTGTTCGCCGATATGTACTCACTCCGACTGATGCGCATCTACTTATTCTCAAAGCTCTATCCGGTCGTTAAGGGTTAAAAGTTATCTTCTAGGTGTGCAGTACCTCACAATCTGTTAGTATTGGCTCACGTTCGTGACTGATTAGCAGAATCAGAACAAACTACCGACAGACATATATCATCATGTCTCAACAGAGAGCGACTGCTTATGTCGTGCACAAGTATGGAACTGCCTTCGCCTTGGAGGAAGTGATTCTTGGTGCTCTGGCATCCGACCAAGTACGAGTCAAGTTGAAGGCTACTGGAATATGCCATACAGGTTAGTGACAACGTATCGATCATATGAGACCCAGACCGATACCCAGAAGCTGCATCACAATGGTATTGACTTGACGTGTAACCAGATCTCCTCGCCGCAAATGGAGGGATCCCCGTCGAATTGCCCGCCATTCTGGGTCATGAAGGTGTTGGTCAGATAACCGAAGTCGGCTCCGCGGTGACGTTACTCAAGAAGGATGACCATGTCATCCTGTCCTTCGCTTCATGTGCCACTTGTGCAAAGTGTCTCTCAGGGCATCCGAACCATTGCCACAGCTTCGTACCACTGAACTTGACGGGAATCCGAACAGCGGAGTCCTCTCGTACAATCCTAGAGCTTACCTCGTCTGAGCAGTCAGCACTGACTGATCTTACAACCCTATTTTTCGGTCAATCGAGTCTATCCAGTTATGCCAATGTCAATCAACGATCATGCGTGCCGTTTGATCCTGCCGTTCTCCAACGTTCTGGTGGCCAGCCCATTCCATTGTCCCATCTCGCTCCGTTCGCCTGCGGATTCATGACCGGAGCAGGGACGGTCATCAATTCCTGCAAGCCGAATCTAGGATCGAGTATTGCCATCTATGGGGCTGGAGCGGTGGGCATTGCTGCAATCGCCGCCGCCGCTCATCTCACATGCGCAAACACCATTATTGCTGTCGACATCAATCCGGATAAATTGGCCCTGGCTGCCAAAGCCGGTGCCACCCTAACCATCAACTCTCGCGAGGGCGAAGAACTGCATAATCGTTTGATACAAGACGCCACTCAAGGAAACGGACCGGATTTTGTCATTGACACCACGGGGAATGTCCGTGTTATTCAGCAAATGCTGTCTAGCATGTCAAGGACTGGTAAGGCAATGGTTGATCTATTTAACGGCTCTATTTTCATTACTGATCCGGATACAGGCACTGCCATTCAATTGGCGGGACCTTCCACCGGTCCTAATGTACAGCTCCATCCTTCGTTTATGGTCAACAATGCTGCCACCTACAAAGGTGTGATTGAGGGTGACGCAAACCCAGCACTAGTAAGTCCTCGATCAAGGTGACGGAACGAAGCTTGCATCGTCGCTGAACCATCATTTTACTAGACGATACCGGCTCTCGTTGATCATTACAGGCGAGGTCGTTTTCCTATTGGAGATCTCATCACAGAGTACCCTCACAAAGACCTCGATCGGGCCATTGCGGACATTCATTCGGGTAAAACTGTCAAGGCTGTACTTGTCTGGAATGACTGAATTTGTGCGAAAGGGTTTGTCCCTAAGTGTTCAAAACACTCCATTTAGAGCCAATGATGTCGCGATTATTACACGGAAGAATTGAGGAGCTCTCCTACGTAGCTTCGGACTATAAAAGACGGACCGGCTTGTAAATTCGTATAGGCTTAGGTCATCAAGTGTGCTAATTAAAGTGGGCACTGCGATGGATGAATCTGCGGGTGATCCGCCCGCGGGTGCAGGAACGGCGAGACACAGATCATGAGTAATGGCACACGATGTGAAGCTAGGCGACGTGATGCCTCCCTATCCAGAAATCTTCAACAGTTGGAAAACTACCACTTGGATGACCATATTTGACAGGCAGCTATCCCAAGAGTATCCTAGTAGATACCCATCCGCTGAAGAAAACTAATGAGGGCGTTGAAATTCATCATTGACCCGTCCGAGGCTGTCTCCAGTGGCGGGAATGCCGCAGAGGCAATACTAATCTTGTCTGAGCTAACTCGTTCTGGATTTAACTTGTCCGAGATTTGATAATGCTAACCTGTTTGACATAGATTGAGCACTCCAATTACTCTGTATTGCTACCGCGTGATTTATGTGGATGATGCGGCAATACCACTCAAAGCTATGGATGTGGTTCCGCTCTCTCCTCCAAAGGTCTCGGAACGTTTCGAACTGATGGAACCCTTGCTCGATCTCGAGCTCCGGCTTTTGAGAAACCTGGATCTTCACTCATCATAGGGTGTGCCTCATTCTCGCAAATCCCTACTCAAGATGTGGAATAGGCAGCGCAGTCGATGAACCATTGAAGTAGTCTCCATTCTGCACATTCAGGGTTCGCTGTTCACACATTCTCTCAAACTATGATCTAGAACGAGGACAAACAGAAGAGGTCATGGCAAGCAATCAATCAACACGTTCAACTGCCTTTCCCGGGCTCGGGCGCATAGACGTTCATCATCATTGTTTTCCAGCCACAGTGTCCGAGGTCGCACCCGAATTTGCCACAGAGGGCAGTAATCTCTTCGGCGTGGGCTTCACAGGCAAATTTCCAGAGGATGCTCAAGCGCACTTGAAATACATGGATGAAGTTGGTATTCAGACTGCGGTGGTTGTAGGTCAGATTGATTTCTGGTGTCCAACCCTTCGCTTACTTGTGGGAACCCAGACTCCGTCCATTAAGAATGAATGGCATCAGGACTTCTCCAAGGAAAGGCTTGTTGATCTTTGTGAGAGGTCGCTGAGAGCTCAGCTCGACTATGTCGCCTCGAATCCATTGAGATTTGGTGGGTTGATGCGATGATAGTACCTAGCATAGTCATTGACGAATGGTTGCATCTAGGTTGCTTCGCTCTCTTGCCTCTACCACATATCCCGGAAACCATCGATTTCATCAGGAAGGCGTCTCAGCAATCGACTCAGCCCGATGGTTGGGGCATTAGCACTCAGATTGGGCATCACTATCTCGGAAATCCTCGATTTGATCCCGTCTGGGAAGAACTGAACAAGACGAGTTCGGTCGTTTTCGTGCATCCCGCAGACTCGGATCGACCACCGACACTCTCATTCGGCCCTTGTGAGTGACAATAGCTTGTGAAGTATATATTTATGCTTGAAAATTGTGGCACTGACCCTCTCGTGTCCTTGAAAGTCGTGCAAGAATTCGCGTTCGACACCTGTCGCGCCATCACCGATGTGATCCACGCTGGGATCTTTGTCCGTTATCCCAAGATCCGATTCATCTTTTCGCACAATGGCGGTGCTTTTCCCTTTCTCGCCGATCGAATTGGCGCCCAGCACATCGACGAGGTGATCGCCAAGAACAATGGGGGACTTCGACTGCGAGATCTTGTGTCACAAAGCAATCTTTACCTGGACTCGGCCATCAGCAGTGCTATGCAGTATCCGGTGCTCAAAGAGCTGGGGATCCCCACAGAACATCTGCTATATGCCACTGATTTTCCTTACACTGTGCGGCTGGACACCACTTCCTCATACAAAGCGGGCTATGATTCGCCCAAGAACTCGGGATTGTTTGACGAACAGGCATTAGAGGACATTGTGCGGAATAATGCGTTGAAATTGTTTCCCCGTCTGGCAGCAGAATACGAAAAATTGCCGCTCCGTTCCTAATAGTATATAATATAACAACTTTCCCTCAATATTATGGACTAATTCAAGGTGAATGAATTTAGTTCTCGATCTATCTAAGTCCTCTCGATACATATAATATCGTCCAAGATTTTATGCAGTAACTTAGTATCGATCGCTACCTGTAACACTCCAAATCGGGAGTCTGTTCGCAAAGTGGAGGGACGTGTAAACATGCTAAACCTTCACCCTTGCCAGCTCGAGCCTTGTTCTGTGTCCCATCACCGACTGTGTTGAGACGCCATATCTATGGGCCTTTGCCAGGCGCCAGAATGCTATGGCGAAGTGGGTTGAAAAGTCCCGGAGCTCATTTCTCTATCTTTCTTATCGAAGTCCTCCTCAAATCCATCGAAGACTAGCGGTGCTGGTCAACATGAGGGACCCCCAATGGGCATCATGACCCTCATCGCCCACAAAGTACACCTCTCACTTTCAAACATTCTTTCCTTCCTCCACAACACATGCGACTCTTCTTCTGCCCAGCTACTTTCTAGTTGACGCCTTGACTGAAGGACTGTGGGAATTCAAGTTGCATAACAAGAGGGTCACAAAATACACGCTGTGATCAAAGAAATCAATTCTGGTGCCTTTGAAAAAGTATCAACTGTGGTGTGGTTTTCTCAGCAAGGCTCAAG
Organism: Exophiala bonariae; assembly: GCF_035927105.1. Taxonomy (NCBI): domain Eukaryota; kingdom Fungi; phylum Ascomycota; class Eurotiomycetes; order Chaetothyriales; family Herpotrichiellaceae; genus Exophiala; species Exophiala bonariae. The sequence continues at coordinate 840,670 of NW_027042477.1, read as the reverse complement.
CTGTCTGCCGAGTCTCAAAGAAGGCGATGCTATGCTATGCAATTGACATCGATGGTGGCCAGCAAGGGACCACATCATCGACGTTCAATCAAGTTCCAGATTTCAAATTCCAACTCGCAACATAAACGGCCCAAGCCATCATGACCTAAACGCCAAAAGTAATGCTGTCGGCTGCAAAACTCGTCATGGCATGATAAAGTAACTCCAGCGCCGTTTCTGCCGTGACAATGCAAGCTGCATGGGCTTCAGCTTCGGTGCCTCTCACTCTCTCTTTCTCCACACGTGTCGTACTTGAATAGTGTGGGTTCGATTTCTTTCCAACATCTCCGCAATTGAATATGCTATTGCTTTTTCCATATAGCCCTGCAGGTTCGCGTTCCAATTGTATGACGGCCTTCACTTTCACTCTACCGCAACTTCGTGGGTTATGAAGAGTGATTCCAGCCTTCATGACGATCGAATGTTATTCTATCCTTGGTTGTGCGCGATAGCGCCACTCATGTTTTCTTCAGGTACTTAAGCAGCTTTGCCCTTTCCCTTCTTCAGTAGACTCTCATCAATAATACCCTCTAACTCCATCGTCTGCACAGCCTCCTGTTTTCTCACAGCGACCGCGACCGACACATTCTCCAACTTCCACTGCATGCCTGGATAAGCATCGCTAAACACGATGATATCGACTTTCACCTCCGTGCCCGCCCTCTTGCCCACAAGCGTTTCTGGAAGCTTCAGTTTCACATGACTGACGCCGCTGACCCTACTCTGCCCAACTCGCCCACTTCCACTTCCACTACCACCACGAGTCGCAGCCGTTGCGGTCGTCACACTCGACCAATTCGCTCTCTTCAGCGCCAGAACATCTTGATTCCTCGCTTCAGGCGTCGCACCTGTTGGTAACACAATGACGAAATATCCTTCAGTCTGTGGTTTTGGGAATTTGGGCGCGAAGATTCTTGCCTCGGCGTTCGGAATGCGATTTCCGCGCTTCATCGTCAATTGCAGCGTCTCCGTGTCTCCGCTAGCTGCCAATGTGATATCGGGGAGTGCATTGACTGCTCTGACAAATTGAGATCGCATGCTGGCGGATTTGATTTTCAGCAGGTTCATAAGACCGTCGATGGTCTTGGAGCCGTGGCGGTGCGCAACAACAGCAGTGGTAACCAGGTCAGTAGGGACCTTACCGTTTAAGCCTGGGTCGGCGATCTCGTGAACACCTGGCAAGATGCTGAGCGGGTAGTCTTCTGGCCAGCGGGCTGATTTGATGCATTGGAGGAGGGTGACCATCTGGACGACGGCATCATATTTGTTCAGCTCCGTCATCACGTCGATGCCAGCTTGAATAATGCGAATACCTTGGTCTAGTACGCTGGTCTGGTCGCCGACGTAGTCGGTGATCGGCAGGTCAATGCGCGACATGAAAGCTTGGAGTAGCAGGAAGGCTTTGACGTGCGGATCCCACATTGGCATACCGTCCAGTAGACCGACAGTGTCGAGAGGTAGATTCTTGGCGAGCTCCGCATTGATAAGATCCTCGTTGTGGCGGACAGGAAGGTCGTCGAATTCTGTCGCGGAGCTGATCCAAGCTAATGCGTCGGCAAAGGTCGTGGTAGTGGTCTTGCGGGCTTTGGATAGGAATTTTCGAATCGTTAGGTGCGAGAGGTAGTAGTATGACATGATCTTGCCAAAGGGTGTGCTATCGACGTCACCATTGCTATGCACCAGTACACAGTCGCTCTCAGCTAGATCTTCGATGGATTTATCAACGAGTGTGATCATGTAGTCAGCTGCAAGTTGCTGAGCGGTTAATTGGCTCTCTCTGTGTTCCTCTGCTGAGATTTCGAGTCCGTAGTATGTAGGGTTTTTGTGTAGGCGACGGAAAAAGAACGTCCATGTCAGATAATCAAGCGCGTCTTGTTTAGTGGTGATTACTCCAGCTGAGACTTCGGCGCCCAGATGATTGTCCAGGACTTTGTGCAAGGAGCTTTCGACGGGGAAGCCAGTGTGGAGGAAATGCTTGTAGAATGCCTTCTTCGCATCTTGAGTGAAGATACGCGCAATTCCAGATGTGTCGAACTGTGGACGACCGGCTCGACCCAACATTTGTAGAACATCAGTCAAATCCATGTCTTTGTATCCTTCAATCTTGGCATCGAAGAACTGTGTTCCCTTCACAACGACAAGGTGTGCTGGTAGATTCACGCCCCATGCGAGGGTGGACGTAGCAACCAAAATTTGGATTTTATTCGCAGCGAACAGCTGCTCCGACATGGTTCGGTCAGACTCTACCAGACCAGCATGATGGAGTCCAATACCAAAGCCCAAAGCCTCCTTCAAAGCTTCATCTTTGACCGCCGAAAGTGTATGCGCAAGGTCATCTTCCGAGTCGAAATGGAGGAAACGACGAGGGTCTTCCTCCATTCCACAGAAATTGATCAGATCTTTAGCAGTGAGACGAGTCTGTCGACGAGATGCAACAAAGACGATTACTGGCTTGTTGGGGCTGTGATTCTTGATAGCCAGGTAGGTTGGTCGATTCATACTTTGCATGAGTGGACAAAATCCTCTTTGTTCGGGAAAGCCGTCGATGTAGATTTCCAACGGAACTGGGCGAACGCTATGTCTGAAGTTGAACAGGCCTTGATTATTGCCAGGCTTGACTCCCAACCAATTGCCCAGATCTGTTGCATTTGCACAAGCAGTAGACATTCCAACCAGGCGAATAGATCCAGCCTCAGCTTGAGCCGCGATGTAATTCATACGTGAAACAATGATTTCCAGAATAGGGCCACGATCGCCGCCTAGCAGATGAATCTCGTCAATAATCACCAGAGACACTTGTCTAACGTAACCTCTCGTCTGCCATGATCGAGAAATGCCGTCCCATTTCTCTGGGGTGGTAATGATGATGTCTGCATCACGGATTGTTCTTGTGTCAGGAGTGTTATCACCAGTCAATTCGACTAATTTCAGACCCATAGGTCCTACAAGACGCTTGCGCCAATCTTGTACTCGTTCACGAACTAGAGCCTTCATTGGTGCAATATAAACCACTTTACTACCTGGTCGTTCTCTGAATGCCCACCACATTGCCAATTCTGCAGCAACAGTCTTGCCCGAGCCAGTCGGAGAGCCAAGAAGCACATTATTTGACGTGTGATAGAGGGTATGGAAGATTTGAGTTTGCATGGGATTGAAGAATTGAAATCTTTGGCCATACAATTCTTCAAGAAGTGGATTCTTCAGTGCTGCGATAGGCAAAGGTTGTAGATCAAGTAGATCAGTGTAAACACTCTCAGTGTCTGGACGAATGAGGTGTTGAAATGACACGGGCTGTACTGTCTCAGCTCCCAACCAACGATCTGAGATGACTCGAACGTATATTTGTGATGGAAGGGGATCTGCCAATGGGATAGTAAAGTTGAGTTCATGGCTGTCGTGCATCTTCTTTCTGCTTAGGATGAAATACTCGTGATGGTAGATTTCAGAATTGTCCGAGTTCTCAACCCAAACCCAGTATGACTCTGATGTACCATGATGGCGATCATTCCAGACAAATTCCGGATAAAGAAAGAGCTTCATTCTGAGAACGTCCCTATTGAGTGGGGCTATTTCAGCCTCTACTGTGATTAGCGGAAAGTTATCAAGAAGTCTTGATATAGTGTTGCCCATCTTTTGGTTATGTACCAAACTTCCAATCTCCGCAGGTTCCATTTCTCTCAAACTTTCGATATTGGAAGAAGGTGCCTTTTCATCAAGGTTCTTCAAGACAGGCATTGGAAGGTCGAACTGATGGAAAGGGTGTTCGAATGGCCAAATTTGCTTTTCGATCGCTTTGCACATTGACAACAGAACTTGACATTGATACCCCCAACCCCGATTAAGGGCAATCATAAAGAGGGCTCGACAAATTCTCGCTGCATTTTGTGCAACATAAGCCAGATCTGACACCAATGCAAAGTCTTCTAATTTGGCTCTGGAGATGTAGGATTGAAGAAGAATGTTGGTTTTCGCGTGGTTCTCAATGATTCTCTGCTCCTTTTCATCTTTCGAACCCTGAGTGCCAGCCTTTCGATCTTCGATCTCGGTCACGACTGCCTCCTTTCGAAGTCTGTTGAGTTCTTGAGCTTCATTTTCTCTCGACTGTATGTTGTCAAACTCTCCACTCATACTGATCATTTTGAGAATGTCCGCTTCACTAGCTTGTGGTCTCATCATAGTATTGAAGATCTCAATACTACTATGAAGGACATAGAATTGACTGGCTATTCGACCGACATCTTTAGCACGGAGCTCATCCGTGCGCTCGTTGAAGATGATCATTTGACTTCTGTGCAGAGTTCTTGCGGCATCCACGATCAATTTGCGTCTTCTCTGGCCTAATTGAGGGTCATCTTGGAATTCGTTCCAGTCGATACCATAAGCCTGAGGATTGCGACGCATCCGAACAAACAAGTACGAATAACCTAGCCAAGTGATTGCTTCTGGAATTGATGTCACCGTTCCGAGACTGATCTCAGCATTCAAATTGTCAACAAGTCTCTGAGAGAACTTTGACTCGATGGGTTGTTGTTGAGTAACAGCACTCAGGTAATGTTGTAACTTGTCGTGTGTGGTACAAATAAAGCCAATACCACTATCTTGGAATTGCGGACGACCTGCTCGACCAAATATTTGAAGAACATCCAGAATTCCGAGGTCAACGAATTTACCTGCTTCTGCACTGTAAAGCTGAGTTCCTTTGATAACAACAGCGGCAGCAGGCAAATTGACACCCCATGCCAAAGTTGCAGTACAGCAAAGAACTTTGATTGCACCTTCCGAGAAAATCCTCTCCACAAAATTGCGGTCAGAACGTGCCATGCCCGCGTTGTGGCAACCAAAGCCCTTTGGAATAATGTCACGAAGCTCTCTACCACGCGTAGTCTTCAGGTCAGACATGGCTCTCAGGTAAGCTGGGTCATCTGGTTCAGGTTGGAATAGGTCGGCGCAGCCATCGTCAACAGCCATTGAGTAAAGCATTCGAGCAGTAAGAACGGTGTCCTTCCTTGAATGGACAAAGACCATGACTTGTTTGTCTTGCTTCAGTAGTTCTTTGAGTTTCTCGAATGTTGTATGATCAATGTTGTCGCGCGATGTTTTGCTTCCGGCTTTGCCTTTGACGCCTATGAAATGTTGTTCGAGCGGAACAGGTCTGAATGACGCGTCGAAATAAAAGAGACCAGCCATGCGATTGACTTTGAGAAAATCTGCCACATCGATATAATTGGGAAGAGTGGCAGACAGTCCAACAATTCTGATCAATGATTGGGTGCTTTCGACTTGTCGCTCGGTTCTGGCAACCAGAGACTCAATGACCGCACCACGTTCGTCGTGTAGCATATGAACTTCATCAATGATCAAAAGGCGAACCTTTTGCACAAGTTCAGTATCTCCTGTACTTTTTCTTGTTACAACGTCCCATTTCTCGGGGGTGGTCACGATGATTTGGGTAGCAGCGATCTCCTTTTTCGTCAACTGCATATCACCAGTTAATTCTCTAACTTGAATCCCAAGCCAGGCCAATCGACGACCTAGTTTTTCTGTGACTTCGGCTGCGAGGGCCTTCATCGGAGCAACATAGATAATCTTGAAATCATCTGCCATGACAACGAAATCTTTGGCATCAGGTTCATCAATAGGATTGGGGACGACATTTTTCGATATACAATGCAAGATCGTCAGCATGGCCGCGTCAGTTTTACCAGCACCAGTAGGAGCACAAATGAGCATGTTCTCCGAAGTGGTATATGCGACAGGGTATAGAAGACTCTGCATGCGATTGAGAGTCTTATATCCTTTGAATGTGCGTTGACAGAGTCCATCCATTTCGTCGATGGCGACCAGCTTCTGCCCAACAGCTAACGAACCTACCTTGGCCGCAGGAATTGAATATTCCTCATACTTGGGATGATCGGAATGAGTGGAACCCACAGGTAGTGCATATCTTCGTCCAGCAGCATCGAGCATATTCCCTGCTGCTGCCATATCAGACTTGTAGACATGAGGATATTTAGGACCGGATCTGTCATAAGCAGGAGCGATAGTTGCATGTTTGTGTTCGTAGTCTTGCTGTCGCAAGGTAGCATCTCGCTCCTTGCGGGTTTGAAGACCACCGAACAATCCATCTGTCTGACGACTGGTAGCAGAAGGGCCACTCAAGATTTCTTTTCGATGCGAGATGAGCTCAATAACAAAGTCCAGGTCATCAAAGCCGATGATATCTGCCAATGACATTTGTAACTCCTCATCGGAGCTGTCTGACGCCAACAATGCAGTGATTTGTTGTTCGAGATCTGAGGCATCCATACCAGATCTCGTGGCTGCAAAAGAAGAGGACTTTTGTTTTAGCCATGTTCGATTAAAAACACCCTCGTGGACCACATCGGGTGTTCTGAAGCCATCAGCAGCGTGATAAAAGTCGTCACTAGTGGGACTCTCATCAAGATCACTTTCGACATCCCAGATATCATCTTCGAGACCTTCACTTGACTCATCGTCCAAGTCCAAGTCAGAGCCATACATTTGGGAAGCATCATCCACAGATGGCAATTTCAAGTCTGCGATGGCGTTTCTCATGGCAGCCATTTGAGCCAGCCATTGTGCCTCTGATTCGAATGTCGCCTCAGCCATGATGATTCACTCTGGTGGCCACCTGTCTCGATCTACAGATGTCGATATGGGAGCTCAGGCTACTTTGAAAGAAACCTTGTAGCCTAAACAAAATTGATTGAGAGTGATGATGAATATCGGTATCGATGACTCGCACAGAGATATCGGCCTTGGAAAAATTAGGTAGCTTGCAGGCCTAGAACTCTATTGGCTCCGTTAATGCTAGGTGGCCTTAGTGGCAATTAGCACAGGATAGCTCACCATTACAGGCATGAGGCACAACCTAAACTCTACAGTGTCCCGGGTGACCGCCCCAGAATAAGCGCTGCCACCTGGAACTCCAGGCGGCAGGAAATCTGAAGGCGGCGAAACGAGGGGTTGACACCGCCCAAATCAGAGGATCCCCACCCCTAAAGCCACGAGACAAAGCAACACATGTGACATCCAACAACGGAGACATCGGTCCTTGTCTGCTTCTAGGCTCTAACATTTCCACTCGTACTACTGCTCCCACTTCTCCCACTATCAACACTCTCCACCAACCCCCATAGACATCTGATCCTGAACATTAAGTGTTTCAACAGGCTCACATCCCAGGACACCGATTCTTCGTAGTTTTGTTCTTCCTCGACAACTCCATACTCTCCACCTCTTCCCCGACCGCTCATATCTCACACCGCCACCATGACGAAGATCTTCTATATTGGAGTAAGCAAGAGAGACATTCATGACAACCTCAAGGCCAGAGACTAAGACAATGACATTAGATCCTACGAAATGACCCTGTACCTGCGGTCGAACTGGCCGTCGAGCAGGACCTCTCGTCCTTCTCCCGCTTCACCCGCGCAAGGTAGATGGCACCCCAGTGTATTATCCTCTACGAGACACTGACACCTTGAACAGCTACAGCGAATTCATGACCATGTTCGCCAAAACCGTAGCGGAGCGAACGAAGCCCGGTGTACGACAAGACATCGAGGAACGAGCCCACACATTCCACGCTTACGGCTCGAGCCAGGGGATCGCAGGCATCATAATCTCGGACGCCGAGTATCCGGCGCTGGTTGCGCACCAACTTCTCTCGAAGATCGTCGATGAATTCACATCACAAAACCCTCGGTCGTCTTATTCATCTCCCTCGGTCACTTCGCGGCCGTACCCGCAATTGAAGGAGTATCTGCAGAAATACCAGGACCCGAACCAAGCAGACAGTATCATGAAGGTGCAGCGGGAATTGGACGAGACCAAGATTGTTCTGCATAAGACGATTGAGAGTGTGTTGGAGAGAGGGGAGAAGATTGATAGTCTCGTGGCCAAATCGGATGGTCTGAGTGCTCAGAGTAAGATGTTTTATAACCAGGCGAAGAAGCAGAATTCGTGTTGTGTGGTTATGTGATCGAGGAGGCAGTTTGTGACCAGAAATGCTTTTGGTGGGAAGGCTGTGCTCTACTGTATTGACTCAGAGGCACTTCGGAAACCACGGGCACGGGCAATCGAAGTTGAAGATTAACGATATGTGGTTCAGAGGGAGGCACACAAGCAGGCGTTTTCAGGAGTCCATATTTGATCCAGTGCACCAAGAGAAGAGGAATATGATTGATTTGTTTCCCCTGGAGTTCAAAGTCTATGCCCAGTTCAATAGACCCTAGCTTTTCCTCCAGGGACTTCTGTCTTCTATTCGCCATTTTGACCGCCTGAAAGCCTGTCTCCTTTTGTATTTATGATAGCACCCTTGCCCAAGCCCTCCTCTCACTCTCACATTTAATCGCCGTCCTCATATCAGGGTACCATTCCCACTTTCACCGAACATTCCCTGCCAACCTCCCCAATCCATCCCCATCGACACGCATACCAACCCACTCCTCCAGCCTCGTGGCACCAACACTGCCACCCTGGTAGAACTTGATGCTCGGCTCATTCCACTTGAGCACCGACCAATCTAGGCGCAAGCACCCGAGCCTGAGACACTCACGCGCGAGCGCCTGGATGAGCGCCGTCCCAAATCCCGCACCGCGATGCACGGGTCGCACGAACAAGTCCTCCAGGTAGATCCCCGGCGCGGCATTCCACGTGCTGTAGTTGTGGAAGAAGAGCGCCATACCGGCGATGGTTTCCTCGGGGCCAGAGGTGGTGGAGTCGGTCGTGGTTGTGGTGGATGACGACCCGGGTGTGGTAAGGAGGAGCGTTTTGGCGTAGCCGGTCGTGAATCCTGTCGGGCTTGAAGGATCTGGGAAGCTGAGGGTTTTGGTCAGTGTTTCTTCGGTCGCGAGGACTTCGTGTAGTGCGTGTTCGTAGTCGGCCAGTTCGTTGATCATCGCTAAAATTGATGGGACGTCGGATTGCTGCGCATATCGGATTCGATATGTCGATGTCGTTGTCTCCGCCATAATGAGCTTTTCCTTCTCAGACGTCCTTTGTCTTGCTCTCTTCTGTTCGGTCCGTGGAAGATCTTATATGACTAGATAGTAGAACCCGTGTGTGCAGGTGTCTTGCGTGACGGTCTACAAGCCGTGTTGAGCCGTGGGAGACACTTATCACTGAATATTTTTGCCTTGACGGGATATCTTTAGAAAATGTACTTCGCTAAAAGTAATAGTGACTTCTTGTAGACGGCACGGAGTGATTCAGTGATGGGTTGAGATGCGCAAGTTTTAGTTTGTGGTCGTTCTCTGACGTTGACCCCTTGCCCGCCGCTTCGAAGTTGTTCAAGTTGGCGGGTTTTATTCTGATAGTGGAGTTTGTTGCGGGAAAGGCGCGCCCTTCCGGAACCTTCAAGTCGCTACTTAGGTATGTATTGGGACATGAAGTACGCATCTCTTCCATTACAGGTGATGGATGGGAGCAGAGCATCCCGTACACCGGTGTATCTAGTCAACATGCCGTGAGTGGGACAGTGCGAATTTGGGAACACGATGCCTGTAGCATCAACTTGTAGATATAGAAGCATCACCAATACTTCATGGATCGCAATTTTGTACAGGCCAAAAGTAACGGACAACTATTCATCCATCTGCCACTGATAACTCAAATCTTCATTCCGGGCCTTCCTCCCTCTCGCCTGGAACCAGTCTTTCTCAAACCCATTCCCTCGATCAACACCATCCCATCTCCACCCAGGCGCAATACCATAACGATTCGGCGGCGCAGACCCCTGATACACCTTCTTTCTGGGAGCGGCAAGAGCATGGCCCTTTCCACTTCCACCCCCCTTGCTCCCGTTCGTTGGGCCCTGGATCTCCCTTTCCTCGGCCTTCTTCTGCGCCATATACATAGCCATGGGATCATCCCAACGCACAACCTCCTTCATATCGCGATTCATGTCCTCATCATCGGCACCTCTCGCCACAGTCAAGAACTTCGCCTCCTCGAGGTCCTGATTTCTCTGCTCCCGCTCCGCGCGCTGCACATCGCCCCGCGCCTCGTCTCGGGCCTTCTTCTCCGCCGCAATCTTCTCCAGCTCCGCCCGGCGCGCTTCCGCTCTCTTGAGACTCACGTCGATGCGCCGACCGGTGGCATCTCGGTAGATGGTCTCTTCTTCAGGTGTTTCTTCCACATCTTTTGGTTTCTTGGATTTCTTGGTCCGCGCAACTTCCCGTGCCCTTTCGCGCTCCTCCTCCTCGACGAGTCGCGCTGTGTCGGCTGCGGTTTGCAGACCAGGCCGTGCACCAGATTGCATTTTCGGGAAATTGCTCGTAGTTGAAGCGGACACATCGACAATGGCAGGCGCATCCTCATCCTCAATCTCTTGGCGTCGCTGCGCGGACTCAGCAGCCGCCTCGGATATGATTCGGTCTGCTTCTGCGTCTTCATCGTTGTTTTCCTTTCCCGTGGCTGTAGATTCCCCGTCCACGACTGTCCATCCACTGCTTTTCTTTTTCCTGAATTCCGCAGACTTTATGTTGGTGTCGTACATGGGCACATCTTCATCTTCGTCGTCACCATTCTTCCCTGTTGGACCGCGTATGGACAGCTCTGCATCATCGTCTGCGATCAACAAGCCGGAGATCTGGGGTTCGCTGTCTTTGTTCTTCCGCCGTTTTTTCTTCGGGCGCGCGGAGTCGGTGAAATCTGAGTTTGAGGGCGATGATCTGGACTCTGACGGGTTTGATGCATTGAGGTAGTTCTTGGCCAGGTAGGCGGCGAGACTGCCGGAAGGCATTTTGGGAGGATGGAGTTTGTGCAGAAATTCAGAGGATTGTAGAATCGTTCCTTCCCGCGATTGGCGGGGATGCAGCGACTGCAGAGATCACGTGGGGCTGTCATAGCGAGGCCCTATGATCTGCCGGACGATAGCAGTGCCGAGCTAGTTACACAAGGCTGAGAGTTGGGAGGGATATTTGTAAACGACGAGACCATCTTTACTCTGCAGCTCCCAAGAGAGTTTAGAAGGTACTCTAATTTGCACTCGAATGAACGCAGCTCGGGCTATTCAAAGGTGGAACTCATCTCATCTAGGAACAAGACGCGCAAGTCTCAAGAGCAAAAGAGTGAGAAAAGTATAACAAACTAATCGCAAATTAGCACGATTATTAAATGCTACATAGTGTTTATATACTGGTACTTCCTTTGAATGGAACCGTCATGAATAAGGCTTAACTCAGCTCTCTGCTCGCGTGATCGACCCTTCGTGCTACCCCAAGAGATGTCTATCTATTGTATCTCTCTCCTCCCCTACTTGTTGAAATAAGTACTATCTAAAATTCTCACGTTTACAGGCACACGAGTCAAAAAAAAGAATCCGTATTTTGGATGATAATTCCCCTCGTCCGGAATCGAGCCGGAGCTAGGCAAGTTAGTATAGGTACAATTTCCCGAATTAATGTACGTACACCTTTCGGTTTCAATCTTTAACCATTACAGCCGAACGTGATATCCAACTACACCACAAGGGGGTCGCTTGAACACGTCTGAGACGTGTGAGGGATAATGTTGAGCAAAAATTGGGGTAAATGATATATATCCTACTCACAGAAACTAGTGTGGAACTTAGTGTCTTGGCGATAACGAACAACTAATTATTGATTCCAGGGTTATCACTTAATGTAAACTAGATATCTACCTAGGTACTGTAGGTAGAAAAGCGCCATCTCCGTCCACGTTTATTTACTCTGCACATTAGCATTCCTATTTCGTGTATAATATACTAAGTATCTAAACATGCCAGTGTTGCTGATAAGGTTCAGCTGTGGTAAGGTACGAAGTCTCCTGACAGCAACGTGGGCTCTCTGACACTCGTGCCTGGATACCGCGGTATGATAGCATGGATCTCCCAGGCTCTGTGAACGATAACTTTCAATCTGCAAGGAACATGGTTTTGCTGGACTAAACACTAGCCAGCATTAATACATGAATAAAAGGGCAGTGCAGCTCCTCGGCGATGCGCTCTATGATGAAATCATCAAGATAAAAAGGACCACTAACAAAAGACTGCATGTCCAGAGTTGCAGGCAACATCACAAAAAATCCGGCCTTTTTGGGCAGCTTTTGGCAATGCTCACTCATCTTATAACGGGTGATCATGATGAACATAGAGAGCACGGAGGGATCGAGCTGATCTTGAGCTCTCCAGAGGTATCGCGCGAGAAGCAAGTGTAGCTCCGTAAAAGGGGGAAAATGGGAACGAGTATTGAGTGCTTGCGATAGCGGCAGTGTCATTGCTATACTCGCGCACCGAAAAAAGCCCAAAAAAAGCCCAAAAAAAGGAAATTGCACCTACCCAGGCTCGAACACGAAACACCCAAAAAGAACAATCCAATTCCCCAGCATCGGTGTCATGAGAAGGAGAGGAATGTCAGTTTGATATCGAAGAAGATGGAGTTGAATGGACTTACGCAGGTACCCCTGAGAACAGCGCCTTTAAGCTGTTCACCACCAGCCCACTCACCCATTGCCGCCGTTTGCCGCCGCCGCCGCCCTCTCCGAAGAGAGGAAATTTTGCAATCCTATCCTTGGCTGAATAGGTCATTCTCCTGCGCCATGACGCCGGAGCTGGGGTTGGATTGTTGACCAGATTTCCATGGATCAATGATAAATACTTGATGAAAGAAAGAACGATACAGGCCTGTTGTGCTGTGCCTGCCGTGAGAGTATACGCCTACCAGATACTCTCATCCCTTGGCGCTGGCTTTTGAGAAGCACCGAATCGGACAGCACGGAACTACGAGCATTGCCTTCAAGAATCTTCGGGCTGAGCTCTAAGGATGTTTAGGTAATTCTTTGCAGGTCTCGGGAGATGGTGCACGGCATCAGACTACTTGTGCAAAACTCAAGAACCTTTTCATCTGACGACCTACCTAGGTACCTAGTTACATCGGGAAGTTACTGATGTTCATCCTGATGCTCTCCAGTGACTCTTTTCCACTCGCACCACAACCAGCTCCGCCACGATCCAGGATATACTCGCACGATTCAGGTCATCATAGACGTTCCTCTCACAACCATACGTAGTTGGTTGGATTGCTTTAGGCAGCTTCAACGGGAACGAATTTGAAAATACATGGGACCGAAGCCAATTTGGAGGAAAAGGCGGTCTTCTAATCACTGAGTCCACCCAGGTGTCCATGTACTCTGATTCCTCTTCCACCTCTTGACTTGTTTAGTTTGCTGTATGAGATACAGCGTAAGCCTGACCGCCACGCCAAGGCACAAGTCGTGGTCAGGTGCGGAGGACACACCCCATCCACTAGTGTTGCTCTTCTACCGCGAGTTGACAGGGAAACTGAGGAAATACAGAGATCTCTCACAATCCAGGAATGTACATCTGAGATTGGAGCTTCAGGGTAGCTGGGCCCCGGGATAATCAAGCCCCATGGAAGAGACGAGAATTTCTCACAATTCAGGAATGTTCATCTGAGATTGCAGCATCAAAGTAATCAGGCCGATGGGCTGCCATCACCGGCACTCTGTTGAGCGATCGCCAACCTGTACTTCTGCCTGCATGTGTGACAAATGTCCTGGTCCAACTCTGGAATGTAGTGGTATTTTGCTCTCGAATTGCCACATCTTTCACAAACGGTTGGCTTAGGTTTTGTTTTTGGCCGACGGACTGGCTTTTTCTTGACGGCGTTTGGACCCAATGGCCGCATCTCCATGCCACCGGTATCTTTCGCGTACTGGCCGCAAGCTTTGCAGTAAGTGACACCCAGGAAACGACACCGATCTTATCTCATGGTCTGCTTGTTGCAATTGGCACACTTGGGTTCAACTTGTGGTAAGTGGCCGCGCTTCTCTCGTTCAGCGTCTACGTTTGCTCTGATGAGAGCATGATTCTCCACGATGCAGGTATCGCATAGTATCATTTGCAGGGGACCGTTCCATACATTCCTTCGAATGGTGTCAGGAACTTTGCAATTCCAGCAGTGTGACCGATCGACGTCCTTAGGAGCCGGCGAAAAGTAGACCTTCTTAACTTCCTCCCATCCAGTGATCACCTCATCTGGGGGGTATGCACCATTATGTCCAATCCTGTAATGGTAGCAGAGTCTGCATATGAATGACGCAAACGGATCAGCACTGGAGGCGCTGAACCACCATGCTATCCGTCTCTTCGCGGCTGCTATGCGTATAGCAAGGCGCTGTGTGCTCGGAGTGGCTTCACAATGAGCACACTTTCTCGGTCTGTGATCCTTGCCAACACCCTGATGGATCGGGTTAGCTCTGTTCAGCTTAATTGGGGAGCGTGGTTGAATTTGAAGATTAGCCTGTAGCTTCGCCACAAACTCTCCGACACATTGAGGATTCCATGGGTGGGTGTCGAAATTGCCGTTGGTGTCCAAAATCATCATGAGGACTGCTTCCCCATAAAAGGACCAAATCTGGTGACACCCAGCAGGGAATTGCATGAGTAAGCGAAAAGATGGACTCTATCCACTTTGGCTTAGCACTCGGTAGTGTTTTGGCAGCTTTCCCTTGCCAGGTTTCTTGATGTGTCTGGCGTGTTCTCGACAACGCCTCCATAAATCCACGGAACTGCCGACGTAGTCAGCCTCTTGCGTGGTCTTCTTGTACCTCGCGAAATTCCCATAGCACCCTCTGATGCCTTTATGTTCCTTATTGATTTCCGTAGCATACTGGCGTATGTCTGCGGAATGGATCTGCTTGTGGCCTAGCAGCCATTGGACAACGGGGGGAGTTGCGGCAATCAGCCGCTTCTTGACCTCGGCTTTGGGGAGGCGATGGGCATAGACCCAGAATCTAAAATGGAAAAGATCATTAGCAAAATCAATTTCCCTATCTTTAACTTTCTGCCCATATAGTTCGAACTCGGAGCTCAGGGCTTCCACGATCTCGCTCACGCGGTGAGCATATCTGATTGTACAGTCCACTGCAACTAGGTTAGCATGGACGAAGAAACTGTCTGGGAATACTTACTGAACTGGACTTGGTCAATCCCATCAGGGATGATGTTGAGACCGGCGACCGTGGCGCCGGTGCTCGATGAGACTTCATCGTCTCCACCGTCTTGACCAAGGTCATGGCCAATGCAATCAGCTTCGACGAAATCATCGTCCCTATCATCAGTGTCATCGAATGCACTTTCGTGCTTGTCCAACGAAACATCACCAATCTCTTCCTCAAGCTCAAAGCCCTCAACTTCAGAGGGAACGAGGCCATTTGTCGTGGGCTCCTGGCCCAGAATGCTGTTCTCTGCAGCGTATTGAGGAGACATTGTGCTAATTGTGAAAAGTTGGTGCAGTGTGCTTCAATTTGTGATGAAAGTGCAAATTGCATGCAGAAAGAGAGGGGAGTGGAATTCTGCATCTCAGGTTCGTGGGTGTGCGGCACCAATCGTGCCTGCCGTTCCAGAGGCATGGTGTCTGCGAGGAAGGAGCCACCGAAAAAGCCTTCTGACTCCCAGGCACCATTCTCGCCATATATGAAATGCCGGTAAGCAATGCTTCAGCGGAACACAAAACTCGCTCTCTATGAATCATCCTCCGAGATTCTGAAACTTCAACAGGATTTGGACTCATCTTGGAGCGCCATGATCGAGCTATGCTGCCGGCTACCCAGTAACCTAGACGCATGGGCATTCTTCTCCCAGCAGGATCTCGTGACATGATGGGTCGAGGATTAAGTAGGACTTCTCGATCATTGCGGTGTGTAATACTATGGAATGTTCATGTATACAGCCTTGCTTCTCGGCGGTCAGCAGCCCGAGTCTCCTTTCCCGTATGATCCCGACGCTAAGTGCCTCAGTACCGTTCACGGTATGTCACAGGTATAAGGCTGCATGTTCAATGGTCTGCTGAGATAGAGATCTTCCATTTCTGACCCAATTACCTTGCATAGCGTGGACTTGATGCACTGAGAAGAAGGAGCACGCTGCGGACTCAGGCATCACAGAGTCAGACGTGATGATACGGTGTGCACTCGTTCAGACAATCGCACCATGGCATGGTGCCTGCACATCTTCGACCACTGATGCGATGTTTTGCCTTTCACGCAGCATTGTCAATCAGTCAAGAGTATCCACCCCCTATCCTCACAGCCTCGACCATTCACCAGTGGCAAAGCGAGCCATTTGGAATAATCAATGGGTCACATCTTTTTCAACTACCCGTTCTTCTGATTTTCTGCCGCTCCACCCAAAACTCCCGTTGAGCAGTGGTTGTGTTGCACTGTATGGAGTTGAAATACCAATGACATCGGGGCTCTTTGACGGGCTGCTTTGAAGTTCTTAAGGTACAATGGTAGGTCGAGACACAGACCTCGGTAGCCACGTTCGAGCGAGACGCAGGCAAGACCGAGGGTGTTAAGCTCGAGTTCCTGACAGAGAGCTGTTTTGAGACAGGCTGCAGCAAACGGATCCGAAGGTGCAAAAAAACCAGCATTACTGCTTCGATAGGTTAAGCGTGGTTTTGTTGTGGCGATATATGCTGGCTGCGAGCGGACTGAGTATGTCTGGCACCATGTGAAAGCTCGATCAAGATCAATCACAACCATCATTGCACAAGGAAAAGAAGGCAAAATTCGTGCCTGTAACCATCATGGTCCTGTTTCACAACAGCAGTGCTCGCATGTAGATATGATATATACGATAAAGGGCAAAGAGGAAGGGAGGAAGAGAGGGGACGTTGTACTTATAGCCTTCAAAGTTCGGTTCCGATCATCCTGTTATATGTCACGATCGAGCAACGATTTGTGAAACTTGGTGTGGTGAAGCAAGTCGTGTCTTACGAACTCTGGACCAGTGACGGTACACTGGGGCAGAATTCTGCACGCTGGAGATACTTGACTCTTAGAGAGAAGTGGAGAGGAAGCATAGATGAGACACGATGCGATAAGAGTGACAACGAAACAAGTGAGTCGGAGGCAGAGGTGTCAAGTGGTGTGTTCGAAACCAGCTCTTGGATGCGGCCCAGGCTTGCATGGAACGTAGCTTCACACCCACGTTGTTCAGGCTCATGCTCGACTCGTGAAGGAATCGGAGCTCGTTACCAAACAGTGCAATCTTGAAAGTTAAAGCCAATACACACACACTACCTAGGTACCTAGGTCAGCCCGTACACTTCGCCGAGACTTTGACATGTGTGGACTCTCGGGATGGGTGTGGAATGTGCGCCGAGCCTTGCCGATCCACCATCTTTGCGCATAGCATCGGTGGCGTTCTCAATAAAATGTTGGGCTGCATTTAACCATAATCTTGGAGTATATAGAATAGAATGGTGAGGTTCGTTTGTGAACAACGAAGCAATGTGGTTCAAGTTTGTGTTTCAAACAATGACAAATGAAGTTAGATCAGTCCTGTAGGATTCACGCTTGGCAAGTGACAGCCCAAGCGTCCTTGACCCCAACCCCTGCACGCCCAGGCCTCCAGCTAAGGGTTAAGTTCGGGAATACCTACCTAAGGTATCCCCAACGATCCATCGCTCTTCGCCAGGAACAGCTTGAAGCTTGTTTTGTCGTCCATCCATAGATGGCCTTTCTCATGAAGTACAGACCACATTTGGCCAATCGAGTCCCTTACCCTCCTACATGTTTTTCTGATTGCCACTCTCCTGCAACTCAGACACACAACACCAGACGAGACAATCACTTCATCATACCCGATGTGTTTCTCTCTGAATGACACACACTTCAACAATGCCCCAGGGGCAGCATCCCGAATCCATAAGATCACAATGTCTTAAGCGCCCAGGACATTTTTCCTGATCTCCTGGGTTACGAGCATCGAAGTTCTCCCCAGGCTGCCAAGTTATCTTGCGTCATCGGCCTTCGATAAGTTCTACATTCTTCACATCTGTCCATTCTGTTCTTGTGCAAAGGCATTCTTCTACATTCTTCGCTTAAGGCGAAAAGAACCGCCACGCTGACCATCAAAGAGCAGAAGGACTTGAAATTGCACTGCCAAAGGTTTGCCCTGAAACTTTGCCTTGGGGCCGCCAGAACAATGTGCTTAACAGAACAAATACCTGAATTGTTGTAATCGGCGTCAGTGTTGATGTAATCTACGTCGTGGGAATTGTTTGTTTGCTACAACTTGTTCTCTCAAGGAAGTGCTCCATGCCTGCTGAGCCGACCACCGTGACACCTCAGGCGTGAGAGAATAAGAGAAGGGAAGAGGGATGGCTCTTGATTGGGGGAGGCTACAAACATACGGGACAGCCATAGGGCTGGCCGGAGCCTGCAGATGGATCGATGTTTTCCATACTTCTGGCCTTTTTCTGCTTTTCTTCCTTGAAAAGGGATGTTTCACACAAGTTGTTTCTTGAGAGAGGAAGGAAGGAGGTAGACGGAATGCGAGGTGCCCGGTTTTGGGGGAAGAACAAGACGATGGCTAGTCAGACTCCAGCGTTCGTTACAACACCTCTATTTCTTTCGCCCTCAACCAGGTGGGCGATCGATTCGTGTTTGTTTGGCTGCATTTTTTAGGTGTGTTTCTCAAGCACCGGACCTGTTCATGTCTACATGGATTGGTATGGTCCCACCATCCGGTTCTTTGTTCTGACCTGAGGTGGGCAACAAACGCACTTCAAGTACTAGGCGAGCAAGCGGATTTTGAGACTGTCACTGACTTATCGTCAAGGCTCAAGACAATTGAACAGGACTGTCAGAACCAGAACTACAGGTTCCCTCTTAACAAAAGAGGTCCTGACTGGAAATGGGATGGTTCGAGAGCAGTTTCTGGGATTACAGGTAACACACGGGTACACAGGCACAGGCCATAGCATCAGAGCTCCAAGCTGGAGGCTGGCCGGAAGGATCTCGCCATCGTGCTTTGATCACAGGTCAATCTAACAGTTCCAAAAGTCTTCGAAGGTTTTTTTCTTTTGTCCTGGGCAACATGAGATGTGATCAATGATCGATTGGGCACGACACGTGAGTCGCTGCACATTAAGAGAACACGTGCTGGCGTGCGCAGAACGCGTCCACAGGCACTAGTGGTGACTAACTAGGGCATTGAATACCCAAAAAAACGGTCTTCACTTGCTTCACTTTTTCTCCCCTCTCCTTGCGGAAACGGTAGGTCATCTCATTGCTTCTGATCCTCTTCCTGCACGTATCTTATCCTATCCTGTTCATTTGCTGTTCCCTTGTCAGGAGGATTTATGTATGCATTGAGTGTGAAGCAGAACGCCCTTCAGGACGTGCCTTTCGACACATTGCACCTCAAATGCCAAATTTTTGATCCAGAACTATCTGAACCCCAGTGTCTCCAGTGTATCTAGCAATATTAGGTACAAACATGGGTCATGAGATAGCCCAGCCTTCCGCCTTGCATGAACTTGGATCTGATGCACACTCAACAGTACCTTGTTTGCTTGCCAGTATTTCCATCCCGGAACCCTCGAACCCGGACAGTGCTGAGCAGACTGCCACTTTGCCGACACCGTTGTGGTCTCCCACCAAATGGATCAGCCTATGTCTTGCCATGGACACCTCCACGTTCCCCTAACAATCCAGCCTTGTGGGGCCTTTTCATCCCAACCAGCTCCACCCGAGCCTCACCAGGAACACCACATTCTCACACAATTCCTGGGACCACCAGAGAGTCAACTGCTCCCACTCCTAGGCGAACAACGCATCCTAACGAGACACGAGCAAGAATTTGAAAACACAAAAGCCTGAATCGCACTCAAAATCGCACTCCTCTTGAAATTTGCTACAACTCCAAGCCCCTTATTCCTTCATACCCACATGATGATATTGAATTTACTGAAAAAGATGCTAATTACATTCTGCAGTCTTCATTGAAACCCTTTTTGTGAGTTCAGTCATTGGTCCCCAATCACCTACAGATGATAAAATGCTAACGCTGCTTTCACAGTCAAATCAATTTTACCCAAGTATACGGAGCTCCTGTTCACACCAGCGGCGCAGGCCAATGAATGCTAACAGTATTTAGTCAACTCTTCATCGCAAACGGTTTTTCCGGTAAGTCGGCACCATTCACGTATGGCTATTGGGTCCATGAATGCTAAAGCCATTTATGCAGCCAATCCAACTTCAGACGTATGGAAATTTGTTGAATCAGCAATACAGGCCACGAGTACTAATGACTTTTAGCACCATACCTGCACTCGATCTTGTTTTGGTGTGTATACCACTGATTGATACTCGAGTGCTAGTCAGTGGATTCTAACGATACTTACATAGACAGATCCAATCACAACGTATGTTTCACTCTTGCTGACGCTGTGGCTGCAATCCAACCAATACTAACTATCTAGTCTTCATCCCATTTGAACTGTTTTTGTGAGTCCAATTGAATTCGTCTTCTCCAACGAGCCCATATCACTGAACATGAATGCTAACGATGCTTCTCCAGTCATTCACATACCAACACGTATGTCAGACTCTTGTGCAATGCTTCAATCTTCCGGAACTAACCTTGAAATCCAACAACCAGCAATTCCCTTTTTTTAAAAGGTATACTCAAGGCTCCAAACCATACCATACACTTTGCTAATGCATGAGCTAGATGTCTGTCAACAACGACGTAAGGATATGCTTTCTACTGGATTTTGACTACGCATCCTTTGCTAACAATTGTTCTTACCCCTGATAGCAGTACCGAGTCACCAAGGTATGCTACCAGCGTCTCCTACCACAACAGTTTGCTCTAAGGTACTAATGCATTGAATAGCGGAGCAGTGCCTGGCGCGGCCGCGGCGGCAACCGTGGTGGCGGCAACGGCGGCAACGGCGGCAATGGCGGCTGGGTCGGCGGTGCCCCCGGCGGCTGGGCTAGTAGCCCTATGGTCCTCGTTCCTGCGCCCGGTGTCTGGGGTCCTGCTGGTGGTGGCGGCGGCGGCAACGGCGGTAACGGCGGTAACGGCGGCGGCGGCAATCGCGGCGGCCGTGGTGGTCGTGGCGGCAGAGGCGGCCGTGGTCGTGGTGGTGGTCGTGGCGGCCTCGCCGCGAGGCAAGAGGCGGTGTTGCGTGGCCTCGGCGGCGATGGCGGCGGCGGCAACGACGATGGCGGCAGCAGCCGTCAGATTGGTGTAAGTGACTTCGACTAACTGCACTAGGCTCTTTATCTCTACGTTGCTAATATCTATATAGGAGATGATTAGGGAGAGAGAGTGGTTGGTGGGTCTTCTTGCTGTAAGTATCGAGTCGCTGGTATTCACCTAGGTATCAACTAATTCTATCTTAGCCTGATGGGCCCATTAGGGCAAGAATCGCGGTATGTGTCCACTCCTGCTCTGAGCTTACACTCTAATCAAGATTAGTCTCTCGACGCACAATTAGATGTCCCGGGTATGCCTAATTATGCTCTTCACCGTATGGCTATACAGTATACACTAACGCCATTTTAGCTCGCCTTCTTCGTGAAGGTCAAGAGCGGCTGGCGGCGATGGCGGCAGTTGGTGGTGGGTTGGCGGCCCCGGCCCCGGCCCTGGCTCCGGCTCTGGTAGCTGGCGGCGGCGGCAAGCAGTGGCGGCAATGGCGGCGACGGCACAGCGGCAAATGGCGGCGGCGATGCGGCAGCGGCAAATGGCGGCGAAGGCGGTGGTGGTGGCCCTGGTGGTGAAGATGGTGAAGAAATCCTCTACGAGGATGAGGATATGGACGACTTGATGGGTGTTGACGCTACTTTATTTAAGTAATTGCCATGAGATAGTCCTACTAATAAACTTATAGTGATAAAGATGCCATCATGTTTGTAAACTTGGCTGTTTCGCTTTGATCAACGCGTAAATATACAGTCTGATTCGAGTGCTATAGTGCCGGCAGCATATCGCCTTGTCTTTTGGGGGGCTGAAGTTTCCCGTTCCTGTACCGTCCTCTGCATAGCGTACAAAGCTGCTTTCTGAGAGCTTCAACCCAGAAGTACTTATACTTCGTCAGGATTTTGCCGTTTCGGAGACTGTACTTATCGATGTGATGTACACGGTGGCGTCATTGTCTACCGTGGCCTTGTTGCTCTTGAGAGACGAGGAGGTGGCAGCTGATTCGGGTCGCCGTTGGATGGATCTTGGTCCATCATATATTGTTTTGTCAGCAGCCATCGAGTTGCTTGTTGCTCAAACTCGAGCCCGAGGACTAAATGTTCAACATGAAGGTCGGCCTTCCATTTGATAGCCCTATCAGTATAGCTGGGTAGATGCTCAAATCTGGAGTAGCCGGGATGTGTAAAGAGGATAGGCCTCCATTCAAAGACTTTGTCATCCTGGGCAGTGTTAGCCTGATGGCCTCCCATTGGCGACTGGAAAGGGTCCTTCACTTACCAAGAAGTTGTGTTTTTGGTCGTCTTCATCATTCTCCCCGTGTCGCTTGAGTAGAGCGCCCACACTGGTGAGTTTGCCCTTAGAGATGACACCGAGCATTCGCTTTAGGATTGGCTTCATGGGAGGCCACCGCAGTGCGCGTTCAAATTGCCTGGGTGACGGCTCTTCCAATCTCTAGAGGCTCTCGCCACTCGTGTTTGTCTTCTGGCACACTTCGCGGCGTGTTGCCTTCAGTATACTTGG
The DNA here is from genome assembly GCF_035927105.1 of Exophiala bonariae. Lineage (NCBI taxonomy): Eukaryota > Fungi > Ascomycota > Eurotiomycetes > Chaetothyriales > Herpotrichiellaceae > Exophiala > Exophiala bonariae. The sequence continues at coordinate 818,103 of NW_027042477.1, read as the reverse complement.
CGGACGAGGGGGTTCACGCGGTCGGCCGGCAGGTCCAGTCTTTCCATTGGAGATTGGACGCTGAACACCGTTCCTTCTGACATACTGGCCGTATTTTCGACAACATGGCTCATCGTTCCAGACTTGTCTATCGCCCATTCCAAGCACAGTCTGGCAATTGGTGCAGTGGAGCACATCCTCTTGAGGGAGGCCACGCTCTGCACGAGTGGCGGCTTCGATCGCCTCAATTTCGGCTTGATTCTTCTGAGCGCAGCCATCGCACATGATTTTCTTCAGTTTAGTATGCCACTTGACCCTGGCGTCGGTCCGCAGGCAACCCCCAACAGTGATCTCGCGCAACGCCTGTGGGAGCCATTTTGAGGTAAACTCTTTTGACCTTTGCCCATCCCTTAATGACGCCTATGAGAGGCCATTTACCCTTGGTCAGATTGTAGCAGTAGCGTAGGCGGCAAACAAAAGAGCCGAATAAATCGTTGGTTGTAACCGAGGACCACCAAGGTGTAGCCACATGTTGACAAGCCGCAATCCTCATTGCGAAATGAGGTGTTTCAGTGGTACATTTGCAATGGAGGCATTCTCTGTCTCTGTGGTCCTTTCCGACTCCTTGATGCAACGGACTAGCTCGATTGAGCTTGATTGGTGATCTTCCGTTGATATTCATTTGAACTGGCGTTGTAGAAAAGAACTCTCCTACGCAAGGAGGATTTCAGGGGTGAATATCAAATGGATCTTTCAGATCAAGAATCATCATGAGAACGGCCTCGCCGTCGAAACATCAGATTTGATGATCTTTCGATGTGGTTCTCTGGAGCCCCGACGGTGTGCTTAAAGGGTGCGATGCAGTGCAAATAAGGTCTGAACCGAGCTCCCTGGTAGCCTCGACTTCACTTTGCTAACCCTAAACCCAAGGGACTCGACAACATCCAATTTCTTTGTCTTGTTTTGAATAACCCTCAGTTTTCCCTTCAAGGACGCCATCCAAATAGGATTATTGGCATTTCGGTGGCTCTTTTCAACTGACCATACCTTCCTGGGATATTCGTGATGTCTTTTGCTGGCTTCGTATCCCCGGTTATCAGGGTCTCATTGCTCTAAACTATCCACCATGAAATATCTCGGCTGCAAATCTTCCAATCCATCTCCCATGAAGTGCGCCAAATACCAGGGGATCCTTTCGCGCTCAGCCAGGTTAACTTGAGTGAGGGTGTTGCCTCCAAACTTCTTGGTCACTCTCATCGAATCCCCAGCAGAATGCTCTACGATTTTTCTGATACTACCCTTGATGAAAGTCATGGTGGTGTCGAAATTGTCGACTTTAAAGTCGCCAAGGCCATATGTTCTCTGACCTCAGGGCTTGCACTATTGATCTCTTCGATCACGTGCTCAATCCAGAAGGCGTACTTGAAATTGTCCCGAGAGAAGAATTCGTTGCTCACCAAAGTGTTGCCACTTTGGTCTGCGTCTCGGAGGAACTTGACATAGAACGTGTTCTTGTGTCGTTCGACCCGACCCCAGAATTTCTTTTCTAAACGTTGCTCGTCCACATAGCCAACGAGGACCAGGCGAAGTTTGCGTCCCGAGAAAAACACCGTTGGATGTGCAGATCTGTAAGACTATCATTCGCTTGATCTGCATTTTCAGTTCGCAACCGCTTTTTGGGGCGTCCAGCCCGAAGTTGATCCCATCATCTTGCAGATCTGTGAGAGTATCATTCGCTTGATCTGCATATTCAGTTCGCAATCGCTTTTCGGGGCTTCCAAGCCGAAGTTGATCCCATCATCTTGCAGATCATCTGACGGCCAGAGATCTCCATATCTCACGTCTCTTGGTGGCAACTTTCCAACTCTGGCTGACTCGTCCATGTTCTTCGACAATATGACCGTGATGAGCCATGTTTCCGACCTTAACGCTCAGAAGAAACGAATCCAAGCTTCAGTCTCACCTGACATGCTTCACTTTCTTCGATGGCAATACCTAAGTCCGCAATTCTGGTTCAGAACTGGTTAATGTAGCCATGTTGGTTCATGGCTGATTGACTGTATGGAACTATAGTCGGAGCCATTGTCATCTGATGGAGGTGTGCAGTTTGGCATTGTCGCCCTTTTCAGTCCCCCTGATATCGGTGACTTTTCATCATTTCATCTTCTTTTTGGCTTCTGCACATCAGGTTGAATGCCTTTTTTCATGGATTCTTTCCACTTGACTTTCTGTGCCATCCTATTGATTCGCTCACGTAGAGCTTGCCATTTCTGACATCATCACCCGATCTGCTTAATGCCCTCTCTAACTTTTGAACGTCAAAAGAGTAGTCGTAGATTGATTGGATTCTTCGCCTGATCTGTTGGTATACATCAGTACAATTCTCCGCTACTCTGAGCGTGTTCATGTTCGTTATCAACCAATCGATGATCTCATCAATACTTGTTGTCATCTCGAGTTCTCCCAGCTGGTCAGTGGACACTAGGACCCTTCTCGGGGCCTTTTTGTCTGGCTCTCGAAAATACGAGCGACTCTCCAGCCCGTCCAACATGAAATATCGTGGCTGCAGGTCATCCCCACTGCCAATCAGATTTTTCATATACATGGGCAGCTTGGCAGCTTCTGTTGCGTTTACATCCGCTAGCGTGTCCTGTCCGTACTCTTCCCCTGTCTTAATTGTTTCGCCCGATGAATGTTCAATAATCATTCTAACAGCGCCAGTGATGAAGGTTTTTTGCTCGGCAATTGAGTTTATGGTGGTCCTTCCAAGCCCCCACTCACGCCTTTGCTCGGGCGTTGCGGTGTTGATATTGTGAATCACATTGCTTAGCCTGTATGCGAGTTTGAAATCTCTGTTGGCCAGCATCTTCTCTGCTTTCACAGAGTGTTTCTCTGCTTCGATGGCGTTCTCAAACCACTTGACCCGGAAGGTCCTCTTATACTTGACGACTCGGGCCCACACTGCATTGGCTGGATCTGATCTCCACATATCCGACCAAGACAAGTGATACTCTTCTTGTTGAGAGAAGCACAATCAGAAATGTCGGTCTGTTTGTCTGGTGTTCCATGTATTTGATGGATATCGAAATTTCAATTCGTCTCGCACTCGACTGTGGACTTGTAAGCCGCACAGCCAGCACCATCAAATATGCGCATATTGGAGCTTGATGGCATCATCGGCATTGCCCTACTTGTTTGTTAGTACAGCTCGCCATTGAGTCATATCTGCTGTAGCTTACCTGATGACAGAACCCTAGTTGAGACGAGAGTGCTCCCAAATATTCGATTGCCATGCGTTCAATGGCATCTCGCTTATTGACATCGAGTTCGAATCGTTCCATCACCTCGATACGTGTGACTCTGTCAACAATGGGTATCTGAAGTGTTAGAGTTGGTGCTGGGACAGGTAAATTGGATATCGACCTACCAATGTGGAAATGCGTTCTTCGCCAACTTCGTCCAGGTCGCATTTGTCAGTGCCATTGCTGCTCACGCCGGCCTTACTCATAGATCTATATATATTGGCTGAATCGCCATCACTCGGGACATTGTTGATTATGAGAAGGAGATACAAGATCAAATTGGTGGCCAAATTTATAGATGAAAGTTGCAGCCCACTGCTTCACTCGACGTTTGCAAGGAGTCATAAATGCAGGAGGTATTTGAAAAGTGGCAGACCCCTGTTTGACTCTGCTTCCGCTGGTGATGGCAATCGCAAGGAAGTATTTGAAAGTTCTAGAGTCATGCTTCACATCACGTTTGCGGGGAGTGACAATCGCAAGGAAGTATTTGAAAGTTCCAGAGTCATGCTTCACATCATGCTTGCGGAGAGTGACAATCACAAGAAAGTATGTGTGGAAGTGTGTGAAAGCGTGGACCCCTGTGTTTGGGTCGAAGTTGCGGTGATTCGCAATCGCAAGGAAGAGTGAAAGTCGCAGAACCCTGTCCTGCTTCAAGTTCTCAGAAAGTGGCAATCGCAAGAAAGTATGTGAAGATGCATGCGGAAGTCGGGGAACCATGTCTTGTTTCAGGTTTGCGGACAGTGATGATTGTAGAGAAGTATTTGGAACATACGTGACAGTCCTCTCCTCATGGTAAAACCTCCCAAATTGTCACAATGATCATTCACTCAAGACTCGATGCCCAACTCTCTCAGGATGGTTTCATTGTCCTCCCCAATCTTCGGGATCCTCTCCATCCTCGCCTCCACATCCGCACTGAAGCCTGGAGGGAGGAAGGCCTTGATCTTTCCGACTTCACTGTCGACTTCTCTTAACCTGTTCCTGGCCTGGAGCTGTGGATGATCCCAAACATCCTGCATATCATTGACCTTGGCATTGGCGATGCCTGCTTCTTCCAGTAACTGAGTGACCTCGTCCGCCGAATGTTCCTGAAAGATTCCCGTGATGATTGCCTCGAGCTCATCGCGGTTTTCACTGCGAGACGCCGTGTCTTGAAATTTTGGATTGGTAGTCAGGTCTTCTCTCTTGAGGACTTTTGTCGCCAACGTCTTCCACTCTCGCTCATTTTGAACACCAAGCATGACTTTCCCGTTTCCACCTGTGCCAAATGGCCCATATGGGTAGATACTCGCGTGGCTGGCTCCGGCACGTTTCACGCGTGGTTGTCCCTCGTAAGCGTAGTACAATGGAAAATTCATCCATTCTACCAAGCTTTCTAGCATGGAGACATCAATCTCACATCCCTTTCCAGTTTTCTGTCGCTGTAACACCGCAGCCATGATGCAGCTGTAAGCATACATTCCCGCCGAGATGTCAGCTATCGAGCATCCGACTTTGGCCATTTGCTCCTCGGTGCCTGTGATGTTGAGGAGTCCAGCTTCAGCCTGGATGAGCAAGTCGTAGGCCTTCTTGTGGGTATATGGGCCCTGATTTCCGTAGCCGGAGATGCTTGCATAGATCAACTTGTCACCTCGATTCTCCCCTGGGTAAGCTTCATTCATCAGTTTTTTGACGTTCTCATACCCAAGACCCATCTTGGCTGCATCCCCAGGACGAAGATTTTGGACGAAAACGTCAGCCTTCTTAGTGATGACCTTCTTCAGAATATCCATGTCTTTTGGCTGTTTAATGTCTAGCGCGAGGGACTCCTTGTTCCGATTAATCCAGACAAAATGAGAGCATAGCTTCCCCCGAACTCGCCTGTCGTGGTGCCGCACGAAATCACCGATTCCAGGACGTTCTATCTTGATGATACGCGCCCCCAAGTCCGAAAGGTGCCGAGTGGCAAGGGGCATGGAGATGACCTGTTCCAAGGCAACGACAGTGATACCTGATAGCGGTCGTGCACTTGGCGGGTTGAACACAAAGTCTTCCTTCCCTTGTGCCTCACGGGCAGAAGTTGAAGTTGTGAAATTGCGACATTGGAGTCCTGCTTTCCGGCCAGATGTTGAGCCGATCCGAGGTTGATGGAGTGATCTTGGACCGTCGTGTCTCTGACTGTAAGAGGAGGAGATAGATCGTATTGACCTCAGTGATGTTGTCGTTATTGAGCTAGTACTCCAGGGCGATTTGAGCAGCATGCCGGCGGCACCTGCTGGTCTCATTGCCATGACATGCACTACCTAGGTAGGTACTTTCCAAAGCCTCCTATTAATGTACTTACTCCCGTGTTGTCACTTCAGATCGCAAGCTCTTCCCTCACTCTGGACTATGCTCGCTATCGACCTCTCGCAGTGATTGACCGATGCGTCGTTCAGAGTTGTGCGGATTTTGCCTGGGTTGACCAAATTTATTTATATTGTCTCAATACTGACTGCTTCGCAAAAAAATAGCAAGTTTCCTCGGGCACGATTGATATCAATGTCCACAGAAGACTACGTAGTAGAGGAAAGATAGTACCGATGTCGGGCTCATGCTCCCGTCACAGCCCGTGGATGTCTTATTCGCCCCGGGCTTCCCCGCACCAGGAATGTGGACTTTGCCTAGCTGCCCTCTCCGACTTGAGGGTTGAGCCGAGGCCAACAATTAAGGGGCTCTGCTGACTCCGAATCCCGCTGTCATTTTAAGCAAGCTTCTGCCTACGACCAGTCAAGCCGACCACGGCAAGATGACTTCGGAAAGCTTGAGTTTAGATCTGCAAGATCATTTATCACTGATGAATAAAGCTTTCGTGTGCTGCGTAGTGCCATGAATCTTTTGAGGAGGCATGGTTGATGAGTTCAGCGTCATGTCACGACAAACGCCTTTGACTTCAGCTATGTCACTTTGTCAGACCATGAATACTGCACGAGTTCGTGAAGCCTCGTCATGGGAAGTCATTTGACGCTCGAACATTATAACTCTCTTCCTGGGGTTACTTTTCGTACGTGGATATCAAAAACCTGCCTTGTCACAGGTAAGACATGGCATCTTCCGCAGAGGAGGTTGAGATGGCACTTCACGGCATCATTTATGATGGCGGCTGAGCAATGCTCGCTGACTCTGATTCCAATGATCATGTCTCAAAGTCACACTCTTCAGTCACAATTGTGAGGAACGACCCGGTCCAGATTGATACAAAAGCGTCTCAATCCTACGCTCTGACCCATCCTTTTTCTGTTGCGACCCCAGCATCAAACCAAGCGCTTCACACAATAAGACCTCCAAGAACCCATCCAGAATGGCAAAAATCCACCTTCTCCTAGTAGTTGCCCTTTCATGTCTCACTGCTCTCACCTCCGCCCGCACGAGAATCTTACACCGAACATGGATGTGGAACATCGACCCAGACCTCTCGAGCCCAGAGTGCGACAAGAACCACCGGGTGAATGTCAACATCAAAGTCCGCCCACAACAGCCCGCCGCTAATCTGAACGCTGAAAAATGCACAACACTGTACAAATACTTTGACGGCCAAATCGGAAGTCCAGATATTGACCTTTTCCTCCGCTGCGACGCGAACGACTCCCCCACAAGCTTCGATGGTGACCAGGACGGGAAACTAGTGTTCACGTACAAAGTGGGTAAGTTTGACGACGCAATCGATTGGACCAAACACGGCCATGTCTATCAGAAGCTCAACGGTACCCTGAAGGTGAGCGATCGTGTGTTGGGAGATGTTGTCGATGTGGACGTCAAGTTGGGTGTCAAGGTTGACAAGAAAAAGCGCATCGCCAAGTATCAGTTCATTTATTGCTGATTGGTGTTTTGTGAACGACGCAGTCAAGTTGGCCCTGCTGGAATCAAGTCACACAGTGGGCTTTGATGGTGGTTCTGCCATGGTGGGCAAGATGTACACGTGGCTTTCCAATGCATAGGTACACTTGGTACTCCATATCTAGTCAGATAATGTTACAGTGGCTGCCTGAAATCTCCCGGGCCCCCGAATGATACCGCTCTCTTTCTCAAGAGAGCACCTCGACCTCTCCGTCCAGGAAATCTATCCTTGTTTTCATCAAAAAATCGCCAAAGTCACCGTTTTCAGCCTTTTGCCCGTGCAAAAGCCGGCGTCCAAGATCATGCTTTCTCCGCCAGAAAAGTAAGCTCAGGACACGGAATGATCTATCTCGAACAGATCTGTCCAGCCACGCCTTGAAATGCCCAGTCCGTAAATGCCGATCTTCTTCCGTGAGAAAAGTCCCCTCTCCTCAAAATGATAGTCCCCAACGCCTTGCAAAAATGATGATGAATAGATGGGATATCTGTACAAATGAAAAAGGTGCAAATTTAACAACAAACAAAAAAATTCAACAGCCACACTTGAGGGCAAGAGAGCGGTGGGAAGTCCAACGGAAAGTAATTTCCCTCACGCGGTCTCAACAACGATCCCGACACTCACGCCGGGTTTGTGACCCCGCGAAGCCTGCACCACGACCGGGGAGTAGCTCTTTTTCTCGAGGATCTCCCACTTCTTGGCCTCCTTGATCATTGCCTTCTCTCTCTCCCTGGACTCGGCGAGCGGAACCTCGCGTTTCGTGATTTTGATCTTGTCTCGCGAGCGCGACTGCGAAGTTGACCGTCGGTGTCGGTGGCCCAAGATTCCGGACTTTGAATTCGAACGGCCGTGAGACGTGCTCTGTGATGGATTTGGCTGTTTGCCTGGAGTTGAGGTGGAGGTGGGTGCTGGTTGAGGGTGTGTGCCTGCACGGCGGGCTGCGAGACGAGGGCCTGGCACGTTGACTCGCGCACTCTGCTTCCGTGACAAGGATACCGTTCGTGCGACTGCAACTGCCACGACGTCGCTCGACTGAACCGGGTTCAAAGCGACAGGGTTCGGTCGTGGAGGAATCGTTCTCTCAAGACCTTGCAGGGAGGATTTCGGCGGGTACATTGTGGCTGGCGAGTTTGTGATTGAAGATGGTAGCGTCGCAGATCGCTCTTTATTTCTGCCCGTGGCACTGGTCGGTGTCGAACTAGGCGAATCTGTGTTTGATCGAAGGTGTCTTGTCTGTGGAGTGATACCTGTCCTCTCAATAGCGTTAACTGTTCCCTTCGCCGCGAATTTGGATAGTGGGATGAATTTGGCATCTTTTTCGGGAACCGGAGGAGGTTTGTCATCGTCAGGTGATAAAGGAGATGCAAGGTAGTGAGTTGGACGTATGATCGGCCCACCTTGCGGCAGAGTAGGAGAGTCATCGTAAGGGCGGTCAGCACGCTTGACCAGTGTAATCCGAGGAGAGATAACTTTTGCGAATTGTCGTACGGTTTGAGACTCTGAAAGCTGCGATCGGCTTGATGGAACCGGAGATGCTGCCTTGGAGATCGCTTTTGGCGAGAGATCTTCTTTGAGCTCGGCAACAGGGGATGGAATTAACCTGCTAATCTCCTCCCTCGACTTGTTTCCCAGCCTTGAATATGGATGGTCTCCCATTTTATGATGATTCGACCCGTTATGAACCCAAGCATGAGTCTTGTCCTCGGATTGTTGAGGGAGAGCTGGAACTGGTACGGATAAAGTTATTGGAGGTATTTTTTCAGTTTCAGCTTGTGTTACCACTCTCGGTGATGTTAATCTCTCAACAGCAGCAATTGCTTCATCAAAGTATGCTGTGTTCACAGATGTATGTTTTGTTGTAACGGCCGAGGTCTGTGCAGTCGTCGTGGTTGATTTCGGAGGAGGAGGTGGTGGTGGAGCCATCTGGACGGGTGGCTCGGTGGTTGTTTCGGGGGAAGATGCTTCCACCTGCCGCAGATGACTTGCAGGAGCAGATCTTTTTGATTTTGACTTTGTGCGAGCCAATTCTACAGCCACCGAATCCGGCCTCGTCATGACAAATTGTCCGTCTTCAACCCCTTTTGAGTCCCTGAAAGCTCGAATATCAAAGAAGATGTCGTCTACAGTGGTATTAGACGACATTGAGGATTGAACAGAGTGGTCCGTACTCCAGGGGTTTGAACGGCTCGTAGAAGCAGTATTGTCCTCAGGGCTCTGCACTATTGATTCTCCAGGGATGAATCTCTTCGGTTGAAGGGGCTCAGGCCTGTTGATAGAAAAACGATCGTGCATTGGTGATAGACGAGCAGGAGAGGTAGCTGATCTTCTCAACTGGCCTAAATTGCTGCTATTGCTGGACTCAAAAAATGGTATTCGCCCAGTGACCTTGACTGGTGCCGGTGATGGAGCTGGGAATAGTGAGTATTTGCTGACTGCAGGGGATTTTGTCGTGGGAGTAGTCAGCCTTCTCGGTGGCATTAGTGGTGTAAGGTTTTCCGCAGCATTGGAATCAATTGTGGCAACTCGGTCTTGCTCCCCTCCCTTTGTTGTCGGTCGGCTGTCTTCGAACGACTTGAGACTATCCAATGTCTTGCTTCGGCGGGCTAATAGTGAAGAGGATCGATTGGCAGGTACATTTTTGAACATAACACTGTATCGATCAAAAGGTGGTGTGGGTATCGGTATGTCGAGTTCGAGCTTGGGGAGAGGAGGCCGAATATATGTATCAATCAGGGAATCAGCATCGGTAGCAGTCGAAGGCCGTGAGCGCATATCCTCTTCGTGCTTCTCAGTTGTCTTGTCTGATGGAGGGACCATGAACCTTGGGCTTTTCTCGATAGGTGGCGGAGGAATAGCATCATCGTCCACATGATAAACCGGTACCGTTCTTTTGTTGAGAGATTCAAAGGTGCTCGCTTGACCGGTTGGGCTTTTGTCCAGGACCACAAATCCAGTTGGAAGTCCTATGGTTGGCCCGGGAGAAATGTCATCACGTCGGACAAGTGCTTGCCGTGTCTTGAAGAGAATGCCAAATTTCTTCCACCTCTTCGACTGCATTTGAAGTGCCCTTTCCACACCTGGTGGATAGTGACGAGATGAAGGTTGATCGTCAGAGGGAGACGCTTCCGGACTTCGGAATGCAACGGGAGGGTGACCTGGACTTCCAAAAGCAAGTCCAATCGAGCTTTCCTGGCTCTTCACAGTACTATTGGATACTTGTGAAGTCGAAGTTTTTTGAGCCTCGGAAGTTGTTGGCCGTCGTTGAGGGACTTCAACACGAAGCTTCCGCTTTCCCACTCCTCCTGAGGTCTTTGGTCTCGGCAGCTCCACCGGTCTGGAGTTGAGTTGAATACTTTGCTTTGGCAGGTCGTTAAAAGCGAAATCAAAACCCTGTGGTTTGGTAGTCCCTGATGCATCCGGATGGCTCGGATTATTGTGAAGCGAAAGGTTCTTTTTGCGAATTGATAGCCATCTCGTGGGCATGATTCAAAAAGCTCCGGATCAGCCAGCGATCGGAAAAGGACTTTAAAACGAGGGGTGACAAATGAGTGACTATGAAGGCGAGGTCGCGATAAGAAGGGGTCCATCAACCGAGTTAAGCTTGAAAATGATAGCACCTTGAAACAGTCAAAGATCTAGCATCTCTCGATAGTTCCGGATCGGCTCTCTTGGTCCTGGAGCAGCGGAAATGGAAAAAGACTTTGAAAAAGACTACGCGGGTAGAAGAGTCTCTGGAAGATGAATACGGAGGTCGAGAAACTGATCTTGTCGCACCTCATTGAACTCAAACAGATGTAACAAGGCACCCACAAGGTAATCCCTCTTGAACAAGCGGAGACAGAAATGCATCTACCGGGTCTGGAAGGATAAATTGCCACTAATTGATGCAAGCTGCAAAGATGAACACAAGCAAGACTGGGATTATGGCATTAATGACTTGCATGGGGGAGGCTGAAATCTCGGTCGATTCTTCTTCTGCATCTGCCTTTTCATCATGCGTTGACGATGAGGACGGCGCAAAGGTGGTCGAATGAGCATTATTCGTGCGGCAACCCATTGTAGTTGCCATCGTGATCAAGGCATCTTACCTGCAGGGACAATGCTTGGGTTACTGGGATCCCATGAGATGAATGAGACCAATCCTCGGACGAAGTTGGTCAGAAAAGAGAAGAATGGAAACGGAGCAAACGGGGTAACTTTGATAGAGGGGCTCCAAGGGAGGAGAGACCCATTGAAACGCCCAATTGATATCCCTGTCGTCAAGAATTGGCGTGCTTCAGATTCTTCTTAGCGCCTCGCCTCACCGCGTGGCGTTGCCTTTGCTGTGCCTGACACCTCCAAGACATGATGGACACCCTAAGAAAAACCCCCGACAGGCTCACTGTTCCAAACCTTGTTTAAGGACTAGCCTCGAAACTTTCTCGTCTTTGAGGGCTTCCAAGGAGAAAAGCGATCAACGGCAGAACCTTCAAACGTCTGTGCATACCTGGAGAAGGAGGAATAGAGATCTATCAGACCATGCTCTGTGTTTTCATAAAGTCGGTTCAATCGCTCGTTCCATCCTCCTGCATGAATCAGCTCTCAATGTTACCTCTCGGGTCACGAGAAGACCGTGACGTTATGGTGGCTTCCCTGCTCACAGAGTCACCACCTCCTCGTCCTGTAATTTCATCATCCATGTCCTGTCCGACTTTTGGGCTGTCCTCTGAAACAGACCGGCCTCGCACACCTACGAAAGCGCCTCTCAAGTTCCATGCCAGTGTCTTGCTTATTTTTGGCCGTTGAAACCACTGGGCGGCTTTTCAATGGTCAAACCTATTCTTGAGCTACTCGCCCATTTCGCGGAGAATCAACGTTGTTGGTCCTAGTCCTCAGCCATTTGTGGGCCGACGAGCCGGTAGGCGAAAAGACGTCAGCCCGTCTATCGCTTTGCTAACGATCGCGAAGCCTTACTTTCATGGCGCCGTTGTGATTGTTTATTGGTCGGTGGACATGTTCTTCCCAATTTCGTTCATGTTCATTGATCGGCATCGATCCCCGGTTCTTGGTTGTATATATCTACACTAAAACCCATACATCAATCTTACGTCTAGCTTCTTTCCATTATGAGTGTCTGTTGGTTATCTCAGAAGGCCGCCATGACAACTCCACTGCATGCCAAGTTGGTCAAGATGCTTGCAATCAACTTCCACATGCTTCAACCGAGATTGTGGTTCTAGAAAAGCCACTGACCAGGTATTATCAGTGCAGCAGTGTCTTACAGACTCTCGAATTACGAATACTCTACAGATAACGATCATTATGCAAACGAATACTTTTGCTCCAAGGAAGGTCTGTTGTTAGTAGCAATGGCATAGAAAGCTTGGAGCTTTAGTTAGAAGCGAAAAGTGGACCGCTATTTCCAAGAAACTGAGACTATCGTGGTGGTAGTTGTTGCTGATACAAGAAGAGCGCTCGCAAGTTGTTACTTCATCCTTCAAAGACAGCATCCTCCGGGAAAAAGAGCATAACACCTAGAAAGATCCAAGATTAAAAGATCCAAGAGTGAACTTCACTAGCAAGTATCAAGTATTCCTTCCCACCGACAAATATCACACCTCATTCATCATTAAGCATGTCGCATGTTATACCTGACCTCTCACAAAAAGTTCAAATCCCACCGAAGACGATCATTGACCATTTTACCCGCAATTGCCACGAGGTATTTGTGGAGTAAAATACTTGGTGGCAGTGGCTTTCTGTGGTACGTGCCAATATGTTCCGCCAAATCTTCGGGCCTGGCAAAGGCTGTACTTCCCCGTTTCAATTCTTTTCCCTTGGATGCGCAGAACAGACATCCATACTTGGTTGTGGATGAGGAGATGGTCAAACTTTCGCGTTTCCCCAACGATCCGAGTGTTGTCGAAGCCAGTGGCAGATATAAGTGGCTTCTCGCTAGAAATGAACTCCGATACTGGATTGCAGCCGATTCCTGTTCTCGGAATTCATCCGTTGTGTGGATATTCGAAGTCATGGAGTTGCTAACGTGATATCGCACTTTGTACGCACAGTCAGCGCACTCCCAGTACAAGAATGCGCCACCAAAATCTCGCAGTTTGCGGCTATTTTCTTCCTTCAAGTCCTTTTTCTCGATGAAGGAGATTTTGCCACGATCTCGGTTGTTTAGGATTTGTACCGCACCACGACAAAAATTCCCAAGTACATTGACACCACGGTAATCCTCAGGAAAGAGGCGACGAGGATTGATCATCGGTTGTCCTGCTACTAGTCTCAATTGCTGGCCTCGATAGTCCAGCGTATACCAGATTGTGTTCATGGGCCTTTTCATGTGGAGCTCAGGATCGTAGTGGTTGGCAAAAATCTTTTCGATTGCAATCACAGAGGTCAGCAGCTGTTCCACGATCTGAAGTAGGTACTGTGATGCTAGACCATCAGATCCATCAACCAAATTGGCCAGCTCCTCATACGAAATCGTTCCTAGTGCTCTGAGGCGCTCTTGAAGGATGATTAAACGTGGTTCATATGCCTTGATCTCGCTGGGTACAATTTCAGGGTATATGTACCAGTTGATCATAGTGGTAAGTTTGTGACGGATTTGTACGATGAGGTTTATAACCTCGTCGACGGCCTGGCGTATCTGGATGGGAGGTGGAGGAGGAGGCTGCATTTCCCCAAGTGCCGCCATTGTCGCTAATGTAGAAAGTCTGACCTATTCTTGTGTTGAGTGGAAAATGTGATGGAGACTCGCACTATACCACTGGGCAAGAAGTTGATGCGCGGACTTGTGGTGCATCACAGCTATGATTGAGCTCGGGATATCAACGTACGCCGTACAAATGGTGCAATGTCTTTTGCTTGATGATCTCAATCGCCGTGGGAAGGACGATACATGAAAAGAAGAGAAGAAGCGACAGCCTTCTGGAGACAAGCCAAAGGGCCTGCCTACTACTAGAGAGCTGAAAGTGAATTTCACAATGTACGTCCTGAAGGGTCTGATCACGAGGGCCAGGACGCCTAGGCTGCCTGCCGATATGGCTATCAGCCTACCAGAGCACTGTATCTTTCAGCCTGCAAGGTCAAAGCAAGACAAAAGTTCGAAGGCAGGGCGCTTGCATGATGCACACAACAGCATGCAGGAAATACAGACTAACCGAGCAGTTCGCATGTCATCGTACTTTGCACTCCGCCACAATTGGAGGAGGGGCTGAAGACACGGCATGGGTGAGTTAAACGTTGCATAGATTTTGAGTCTCGCAATTATGTAGAGCCGAAGTCCGAAGGGCGCTAGGCCTGAATAATTTTCGGCCAATGCTAGACTATTTTCGGACAATATCAAAATTCTGGCATCCATTTAACCATCAAGAGGCAATGCCCCAAAACCGTGGTCAATGAACATTATTTGAAGTTATTAAAATTCACCATGCCGACGGAAGTTGAGGAGGTATGTCCCACCGGATTTCTCACAATCATGGTTGCTAAACTTTGGGCAGTTGGTGGAATTCCTTCACCACGGCAATACTCAAATTCGACAAGTTGGTAAGCAGGCCATTTTCCTCATTCCGAATAAATAGACAATCGTACTCGGGAGAGATATTGACCAGGGGCTAACTTATACTCAACAGCATGTGAGCATCTCGTAGGATTGTCATCAGATCCCAACATCTTCAAAAAACCTCAACTTGTCCCTATCAAAGATCTGAAATTGCTTGTCCGGGATTATGCTGTCAGTTTCCCTCCTGGTGAATCTATATCTATGAAAAGAGCCATGCTGATGGTAGCATCCGTTTTCTGGGACAGCCGATCGCAAAGAATGCTCTCACGATTCTCGTCAACATCAGTCATGATGCCGAAATTCTCAAATGTCTGGCAGAGGACGATGCATTTGTCGAGGTATTGGTAAAGAAGATTACTGTATGCTTCTCAGATCTGTCGTTCTGTACGACTAGTTTTTCATCCAGACTGTCGTTTCTAATCACTTCACAAGAATCCCAAAGAACAAGCAGCAGATGAAATAGCCATGCTTCTGTCCAACCTCGCAAAATCAGACCACCTTGAAAGACTAATCACACTGAAACGGACTCTACCCGACAAATCAATATCGACTTCACCTTACGCCTTAGATCAGTTGTTTGATTGTTTTGTCAAAGGCGCAAATGGCAGCCTCAATAAGCACGCCAATTTTGACTACCTCTCTTATCTCTTGGCAGACATGTCTCGATATAAGTCCGGACGAGATCATTTCTTGAGCAAGAGAAGTTATGATGGAGTTGTCCCACTAAGCAAATTAACCGTCTTCACGGAACATAAGAGCGACATTCGAAGGAAGGGAGTGGCCAGCACCATTAAGAACGCCGCCTTTGAAGTTGACAAACATCCTCTCTTGCTTTCGGATGAGACTGAATCTCATGATGGCACACCTGGAGTCAACATCCTTCCCTACATTCTACTACCCATCGCAGGTCCTGAAGAGTTTCCTGAGGACGAATCAGCAAATATGCTCCCAGATTTACAGCTTTTACCGCCAGACAAATCAAGAGAAAGCGATCCAGAAATTCTAGCCACACATATCGAAACTCTGCTGTTGTTTACTACGACGAGGGAGGGCAGAGATCACTTAAGGAGTGTGTCGGTCTATCCTCTAATTCGTGAATGCCATGCACATGTCAAGGACGAAGGAGTTATTGAGGTGTGTGACCGGCTAGTGCAGGTGTTAATGAGAGACGAGGAAGAAAAACCTGTAGTAGAGGAGATAGACGAAGACCAGACTATAGAGGAAGTGTTTTGATGATTTTGAAACAGGAGTGCCATGAATAGAAAGTTGATGATTAAATTTCTCGATTCTCGCCTGAGGCAGACCTTCACGTGCCTGGGAAAGGCACTTTAATTCGGTGGAGCATATCGAGTGTCCGACCATACTGCGAAGCACAGACACAGCAGTATGACGCGAAATGTTCTGCCCAAAACACGTCTTCCGCATCGTCAACACCTTTCTGATCAAAACCTTCATCCAACGTCAAAATGCAATGATCCCAATGTCATGGCGCCAGTGCTTGCAGCACGTCCAATGAATGGCTTTGAGCCGCCGCCATCATCCATATTGGCAACCCATATTGTTCATGGAAATGGCGTGCCAGATCTCGATCGTGACAATTTCAAACAACTCTTGGCCGAAGTCCTCAGCACCGATGAACAAGGTCAACCGAACCTTGGTGGAGACGTCTCTGTCAACCACAGACTGATCTGCATCATTTTTCAGGTTGGTATCGAACCCAGTCTTGAAGAGAATCCCTTCAAGTCCAATGCTGGCGCAGGTAGGATTGATGCGCAGTTGCTGAATTGCCTCGAGGTAATTCAGCTTGTTATCGAGAGGTCACCCCAAGTCATTGCCGTGAAGTCGGACCAACGTCAAGATGACCCTGACTGGACGCCTCCGCTGTATACATGGCTATTTCCAAGGCTTCTACCCCTGCTCGTCTCTTCTCATTCGGTCCAGATTCGGGACGGTGTTTCTGCAATCTACGATGCGATGCTACATGCAAGTATGAAATCTGCAAGATCAAACCAGAGTGAAGGTTTACTCGAGTACTTCAGAATATCATTGTTAGGTAAGATACTCCTCCTTTTGATCATGGCAACGACACTGAAATCGAGCAAGGCATCCTTCGGCTTGGTACCTCCTCGAGCTCGGTATCTCGCCGGCCGCTTGTCATTGACGGTGAGGACTTTGGAACAACTGTGCCCAATTGTTCACACGACAAGACCATCTTCTCGAAAAGCTTCAGCTTCGCCAATTGTCACGAGCTGTTGTTGTCCTTATGTCGTGTAGTGAAAGTCATCGCAAAGTACTCCGATTCAAAGCTCGGTAGGATTCAGTATAAAAAAGCGATCATGCATATCCAAAGAGTCGTTGATGATGTTGCGAATGAACACGTTACCGACGATCAACTTGCAGTAAGTTCAAACGACCCGTCCTCAATCCGAGTTTAATGTCAATGTCAACTAGGAACTTTCACTTGAACTGGGTGCTCTCAACATTCTGCCTGCGAGACTGTCGGAGCAAGCTGCCACTCAAGTCTTGGACGAAAGCTGGCCCGAGACGACCAGGGCTCGAAAACGACTACGACTATCAACTGACGAGGAAGATGGATTGCCGGGTCTAGACTACCGTCAAGATATTTGTCGCCGGCTTACCGGACAAATGAGCGGCCGTGCCGTTCCTGACCTTGATGGCTTCAGTCAGAGGGCGACTGCCAGCTTCCGAGAAATGGCACCAGATAAACAATGTGCGATTATCGAGCTCATGGGAATAACGGCCTGCAAACTGTCGTCCATTTCTCAGGATAGCACATGCCACATATGCGATGCTGATGAATCCAATTCCGTAATGTTGGATATTCCTTTCGCTGAAGAAAGTGAAGAGTTATTGAAGACATTACTCCTGCTGATTCCGAATATCACTCGTCATTCCAAAGCGAGAATAATAGCTATGGCAGCTTTGCGGCGGATTATTACCCACTACACGTCCGCAGAAAATCTCAGACTCAGTCAAACTGCAGCTGGGGAGTGGTGTTTACAATCACTCAAGAGTTCATCGAGGGATCTGCGGCTCGCAGCGACCAGGACTCTGCAAACTTATGTTGTCTCGAAGAAAAATGTTGACACGACAATGATTCGAGATAACCGAATTGCCGCACTCGACTTCCTTCAAAACTTGTGGCAGAAAGGGGAAGTAGCTTTGCAAGAGACCACAGTATTAGCGCTCACTCTGATGGCTCGGGTTGTTGGTGATGAGGAATTGAATATCATCTTGGTGAGACTCGTCGAATATCTTGGCCACACAAATCCCTACATCAGTGGTGTTGTATTTGCAGAAATCCAGCAGCTTGCTCAGGCAATGCAGGTTACCGTGTGGCCTCTACTGCGGCCTTTCTGGCGTACCCTAGGTGTCGTGCTTGCGAAGTCAATCTCTAGCAGGCCTCAAGTTGCACACCAACTATGTGACCTTTTGGGTATGGACTTGTCGGGTCTCATGAATCATGCAGCAGAATACGCTCTCCCATATCTGGTTCTTCATAAAGACCACGAGACGATAAGACGCTTCGCCGAAGCTCATGGCCAATCTACCACTGTCTTTGAAATGTGCACACTCGATAAGAATCTTACAGCCATTCTCTCATATCTTCTCGTTCAACCATTTCCGGATCCGGAGCAAGCAATCCTCAAAATATTGACTGAGCTTGCGGAAGAGTTCGGGAAGACTGATCTTGCAACTTGGATTGCACACGACCCCATACACATCTCGTGTGAGCTTCTCAAGGCAATCGGAGACAGTGGTCAGGGCAAGTCCTCACGCATCTATCAGGCCTTACAATTGCTCGCACAGTTGGTTGCTCGCCAACGTGGGCAGTCCTCTGGCACTAAACGCGGCGACAGCATTGGCACTTTTCTCGAGATTAATGTTCTGGCAATTGTTACTCATTTCACAGTCCTATTAAATGACCTCGAGGCAAAAGAGCCCAAGCTTGAGAAACGGCGTTGCCTGTCTGCTTTGGGAGAGATTATGAAACTTGGCAGAAGTCGAGTCACGCGTGCGTTACCACAAATATGTGCATGTTTGCGATCTGGCCTGGACGACACAGACTTGTGCAATGCATCATTCGCGTCTTGGGTAGCCATGATCAGAGCTTTGAAGACGGATGACATTGCGCCTCTGGTTGATCAGACAATCGCCATCATTGTTCAAACATGGTATTTACTGGACGATGCTTCCCAAAAATTATCTTATGATATAGTCGGAGAACTGTTGAAAACACATACCGAAGCTATACGTGAGAACTTCGAGACAATTCCTTCTCTCTCCACAATCCCAGTCATGGCCAAGTACGAAACAGAAATTGGTTCGCTGAAACGTCAAATGGACGAACGTCACCAACTCATTGCATATACCAAAAGACTCGGGGATGAGAATGTAAGTGTTGTTGAACAGGCACTGGTGGAATTGTCGCCTCTCTTGAGAGAAAAACAGGATTTCTTACAGCGCTCTATACTCCAGGAGCAGGCCGATGATTTCGTCACGCACCTTACCAGAGCTTTGCTAGATGCATGTATCAAGTTTAACACTAGTACTCGCATCACAACATTGTGTGGTAAATGTTTGGGTAGCATTGGTTGCCTGGATACGAGCAAAACCGAAAGTATCCGGGAGCGCCAGACCATGGTTGTCCTATCGAATTTTTCAGCTGCCAATGAAGTTATACAGTGGATGTTCCTCTTTCTGCAGAGTGTGCTCGTCCCAGCCTTCTTATCGGCAACCACAACAAGAGCTCAAGGTTTTCTCGGATGGGCGATGCAAGAATTTCTCAAATGTTGCGAGCAAGAGAGTCCGTCAAAATCCAGATCCGGCAATCTCGCCTCACAATTGTGGGAAGATCTGCCGGAATCAACGAAGAATACGTTGACTCCATTCTTGAGCACTAAATATACAGTGCAAAAGGTTCAACCTCATCCCAAGGGACAATATCCGTTCTTCAAAACCGGCATGAAACATCGAGACTGGCTACGAACCATCACATTGGATTTTCTACACCGGGGATTGGGTGAAAATGCCGACATTGTTTTCGGCATCTCTTGCAGAATCATTCACGGTCAAGACACAGCCATACCTGCGTTCTTACTACCATACGCTGCTGTAAACCTTATAGTCAGTGGGGTTGACAGTGACAGTAGAGAGATTATTGAGGAGATCAACTCTATACTCAATCATTCTCTAGAAGGCCAAGACCGCCGAGTTCAAGATGATATCAAGCTCTGCAGTCAAACGGTATTCGAGATGCTGGACTATATGTCGAGTTGGCACCAGAAGAAGAGGAAACAACACTCTCACACCGCTATCCGAGCGGAGCGTGGGGTCTACAATGAAGCCATGCTTATGGCTGCGGCCGACCAGATTCGTAGCATTGAGCAAGTCTTGGAAAGCATTCCGCCTGATGTTCTAGCTAGACGTTCGCTTGAGTGCAAGTCTTATGCACGAGCACTCTTCCATTGGGAACAGCATATACGCAAATCAAAATCTGACAATGTTGAAGCTGAATTGCAGCGCCTACAAGACATCTACGCACAAATCGATGAACCCGATGGCATCGAAGGGATCTCTTCTCGTATGCATGTTCTTGATATTGAGCAACAAGTATTGGAACATCGAGCTGCAGGCCGTTGGACAGCTGCACAAAGTTGGTATGAAATGCAGTTGGTGGCCCAACCTGATGACATCGATGTGCAGAAGAACTTGATGATCTGTTTAAAGGAATCTGGACAGTATGATGTTCTCCTGCACCACTTTGATGGAATTCAGAGCCGAGGCAATACTCCAGCCCTCTTGACCTCGTACGCAATGGAAGCTGCTTGGTCGACCAACAGATTCACACAGCTCTTCAGCTATTTGCCTGACAGCGGTGGCTCTGATTTTGCGTCGCATGTCACGGAAATTATGCGCACCATTAATGAAAACAACGACTCGAGAGTACCTGCGATGATTGAAGAGCTCTATCGTACAACCGCATCAGAGTTCACGCCAAGCACTATTGCTTCGTTTCATGCAGGACATGACACATTATTGAAGCTACACGTCCTGAACGATATTGAGCTCATAGCCTCTGCTTCGGTAGAGGATCGAATGCCTATGTTTGAAGCCCTGCGGGGACGTCTTGACGTGCTAGGGTCTAACGTTGCAGACAAGCAATATCTCCTTGGAGTCCGACGAGCAATCATGTCACTTCGTTCGAACCTTTTCAGTTCAAACGATATTGCAGGTACTTGGCTCTCGAGCGCCAGGCTGGCAAGAAAGGCGAGGTCAACAACTCAAGCTTTCAATGCGGTCTTGAAAGCGTCCGCCTTGGGTGATAAATCAGCCGCGATCGAACACGCCAAACTGATATGGTCAGAAGGACATCATCGAAAGGCCATCCAGAGTCTAGAAGGTGCGATTGAATCGGGCGCGTTTGTTGCTCATGACTACGTTGCCGAGAGGGGAACAGTTACCATGACGGTGGATCAGCGGCATTCCCAGAACGAAGTCACAGCTAAAGCGAACGTATTACTCGGGAAATGGCTTGACAGGTCTGGTCAAACGCAGTCCGATATCATCATCAAAACATTCCGCAAGGCTACTTTGAGTTTTCGCAAATGGGAAAAAGGATGGTATCATTTAGGCCGGTACTACAACAGAATCCTGGACTCTGAGAAGACAAATCTACCGGGGAAGGAAAGCCTGGCATTCTTAACGGGCGAAGCGACAAAACTAGTGATTGACAATTATCTGCGATCACTCTTGAATGGTAGCAAATATGTCTTTCAGACGCTACCAAAGATCCTTACTCTCTGGCTTGAACTTGTCGATGGTGCGGCAATTACACCAGACCCACGCAGAGGAAATTCAGAGTTTCATGCACATAATGCAGCGCAGAGAAAGCGTGTCATAGAAGAGACGAACAAACAAATCAT
Source organism: Exophiala bonariae (assembly GCF_035927105.1). Lineage (NCBI taxonomy): Eukaryota > Fungi > Ascomycota > Eurotiomycetes > Chaetothyriales > Herpotrichiellaceae > Exophiala > Exophiala bonariae. Next base: position 796,470 of record NW_027042477.1, on the reverse strand, counting down.
CAAGTACATGGATCGACTACAGGCCGCTCTTCTCTATACAATCTTGCCACAAGTGGTGGCACGAATCTGCCACAAAAACAAGACAGTTTCTGACATTCTTGGGAGTATTGTGGTTAAAGTGGTTCAAGCCTTCCCACAGCAAGCATATTGGACGCTCTTGGCGGTTGTTGAATCGCAACAAAAGGAGCGTGCAGTGAAAGGACTTGCTCTAGTCAACAAAATTGTTGAGGCTCAGAAGAAGTCCTCGAAGATGACCTCAGCAGCTGAACTGAGGAACCTCTTCACGACAGGTCAAAAGCTCAACAAAGAACTTATTCGTATTTCCGATTTCCCGATTGAAGGGCGAGTCTCAAAGGTGAGCCTATCTAAGGATCTAGGATTCAACCATAAAATTGCGCCCTCGAAATTGGTCGTCCCGATTCAAGCATGCTTGATACCAAGCATGCCTACAAGCTTTGAACCTGCACAGCTGAAAGCATTTCGGCCCTTCGCCAAAGAGCCTGTCACGGTCTCCGCATTCATCGACGACGCGGCTGTTCTTTCCTCCCTTCAGAAACCTCGCAAGCTCACCATTCGTGGATCCGACGGTGAGATATATAGCGTCCTTGCCAAGCCCAAGGATGACCTGCGTAAAGATCAACGCTTGATGGAGTTCAACACGATGATCAACCGTTCCCTCAAACGGGATGTCGATGCCGCAAAACGTCGACTCTACATTCGCACGTACGCAGTCGTTCCGCTAAACGAAGAATGTGGATTAATCGAATGGGTCGACAATCTGAAGACATTCCGAGACATAATACTCAAGCTCTACAAAGACAAATCCATCCAGCCCAATTACGTCGAGATCCGCAACCTCCTGGACGAATCCTGCTCGGGCGACCCAGAGAAAGTGCAAATCTTCAGCACCAAAGTCCTGTCTAATTTCCCCCCAGTGTTCCATGAATGGTTCGTCGAGTCTTTCCCAGACCCGAGTGCCTGGTTCAACGCACGATTGCGCTACACGCGGTCCGCGGCCGTGATGTCGATTGTCGGACACGTGCTCGGGCTAGGCGACCGACACGGCGAGAACATCCTCTTCGAAGAAGATAACGGCGGCACCCTGCACGTCGACTTCAATTGCCTGTTCGACAAAGGCCTGACGTTCGAAAAGCCCGAGACCGTTCCCTTCCGCCTCACCCATAACATGATCGACGCCATGGGCGCGTACGGCTATGAAGGTCCCTTCCGTCGCACCTGCGAGATCACACTCACGCTGCTCCGCAGTAATCAGGATGCATTGATGACAATCCTCGAGACTTTCCTGCATGATCCCACGACCGACTTCATCAACGGGCCTGGGCGGAAGAAGAAGAGCGTCAATGGTGTGCCGAACACGCCGGTTGAGGTTCTAGAAGGTGTGAGGAGTAAGGTTAGAGGTATGCTTGCCGGAGAGAGTGTGCCGTTGAGTGTGGGCGGATATGTGGACGAGATGATTCAGCGCGCTACGGATGAGAAGAATCTCTGTCGTATGTATATTGGGTGGTGTGCATTCTTTTGAGATGTTCGCCGAGAGCACTGCGGAACTCGGCTTTGCCTTCTTGGCTTGACGTTTGCGATCATTTCGGTTTGAATATATCGGGCAGTCTGGGCCTTTCATGGCTAGTCTCAAGCATTGCATTAGCCCTCCTTTGATATCTCAATATTCAACATGCAAACATAGGAGCGTCAGAAACGAGTGCATCGTCATCCTCTCATTATACAACCACCCCTCTCTAATCATAGAGGCAGCGCGAAACTCTATCTTCAATCACATCAAGCATCAGCAAGTTTAGTCCAACTGGTCATGACGACAGAATCATCACAAAGAAGTTTATCAAGCTTCCTGCCCCGCGGGAGAGGAAGAGAACATGCCCTCCATATCGAACTCTTCTCCGTCGGCGTCTTGCGATTCTCCCTTTGGTTTCTCTGCACTAGCACCCTGTACAAGCATCGTGCCTTCCTCGCCATCTGCTGCCTGAGCATCTGCATTCACATCCGACTGCGCTTGACCAACGACACTCGTGCCTGCATCATTCGTGCGTTGTTCAATTCCTATGGGGATCGCAGTTGATGGCATCGAAGTAGTTCTCTGGGTCTGCGCTGCATCTTGCTCTGCCAGTAGGGCGTCCAAATCATCCATTTCGTCATCCTCGTCGTCGTCGAAGATACGTGCCGGGCGTTGTGGCACAGTCGGTGTGCTTTCACGAGCTCGGGCTTGCATAGTTGGTGGTCGCACTAGAGCTTCTGCTTCTTGTTCTGCGAGCAGTGCATCCAGCTCGTCTTCATCATCGTCATCGTCAAATGGCTGCGACTTGGGTGCTGGTGCTCCCGCCTTTTGAGAAGTAGATGTGGAAGTCGGAACACGTCGGTTCTCCTGCTCTGCTAGCAGTGCATCGAGGTCGTCTTCGCCCTCGGAGTCCATATTGTTGGTTGTGGCTTGGGGTTTGGAGGACGCGGGTCTTGTGTCTTGCTCCGCTAGTAGTGCGTCCAGCTCGTCGTCCTCTGGCAGATCGAGATCATCAATGGAATTACGATTCGTGTTCGAGTCGGCAATGAAGAATGAGTCATCAGCGTCATCAGCACTTCTGAAAATGCTTGCGATGGGATTCGAGTCCTGCTTGTTTCCGATCTCCGTGGCGTTGACATCTCCTGCACCGTAGAGATCATCCGTTTCAAACTCGTCTCCATGCGCGTTCGGCTTCTTGGCGATATAGCCAGGCTTGCCCTCGTCGATCCATTCCTTTCGCATGACCTGCATACGTTTACTATGGCCGGCTTTCTCAATCAGTTGCAGACCATCGGCGAACTTCGCCCTAGGATATAGATTGTCCAGCCACTGCTGGTAGTAGTTGAGTAGGCGTGCCACGTCGGAAAATTCATGGCCTTTGCCCTTCAACCTTAGTTTCTTGGATATTTTCCCTGATCTTGCTAATTCGCGTAGCTTGGGTATCCCTGGAGCCGAGAGAACTCTGAGAGGATCAGGTGAGAATGATAACATAGTCTTTGGGGGGGGATCAAGCATACCTTGCTTCGTCGAGTTTCGCGATTGGTTTCCTCTTCTTTTTGATCTGCACTTCTTCGTCGATACCCAGTCCATCTCCTCCATCATCTGGTTTCCTCTTATTTTGTCGTGGACTTAGAGTTGGCTTGTCGTCGCGTACGGCTTTAACGGGCGTGTCACCAAATGGATCTTCATCGTCGGTTGTATCATAGTTGAGAAGATGATCTGCAGTTGCTGCAGTCAGGGGACCTGCTGCCATTTTGCTGTGAGTGCAATGGTGCGATAGTTGTTTTAATCTTCAATGGTGGTCAATCGTTGGCTCAACATACGAGATATCTGGGAGACGCGTAGCGCGATGGTTTCGCGTGTTCAGTAATGGAAAATCCCCGAGTGGCTACGTCATGCCCAGGTCGGCTTGGCGAAGTCTTAACGCTAGTCCATTACGGGACAAGCTCTTTCTGAGCTCCGCAGTCCAGATCGAACTTCACATTTGAATGTTAGCAGAGGCCTTGAAGTAGTAGATGACAATCGTCTGCAGCCATGGCGGAAGAGCAAAGAGTCTTCATACCGCCCAAGCGGCCGAACACTGATTACCCTGTAAGCTTACAGACTTCCATCCACGTTGATCACCGTGTGGACTGACCCTTTCCAACAGGTTATTGACACCGATCCGTACGTTTCACTCCCGGCACCCAGTCAGCACGAATGCAAGCTTATGCAGACTACCAACTGACATAACAACCTTCCACAGCTACTTTAGTAGAGCATTCAGCTATGCTCGACCCGAAGATTGGACCTATGGAGCTACCGTGGCCGCGATAGGACCTGCGTTCATGCTTCTGACCGAACGATATGCCCCTTCCTTCTCCGGCAAAGGCGCTTTTCCTCCTGTTTTCAGATTGAGCGTTGGTATTGGTTTACTCGCCGGAGCTGGCATGGTATATCAGCGAAGTTGCCGTACGTAAAATAAATGAATGGCCGAGAAAACGAGCGACTAGACTAACTGGTGTCTTCTGATAGTGAGATTCTATGGCTGGACAGAGAATGATCGCGAGGTCAAGAGAGATATGAGAGAAATGGTCGACAAGGTCAAGCGAGGAGAACCATTATACGGCACTAGCGACCTGAGTGAATATCACCAGGGTGTTGCTGCACGAAACAGCAGATACTCTGCCTTGATGGCGCATATTGTTCCATGGGCGAACTTTGTCAATCATAACCAAGTAAGTGTGTTGGGTACCATATTCGTGTTATGGGACACTGACGCGAAATAGCACGGCGTGGACACTGCCAAATATTACCAACAAGCTGAGCGAGAATTAGAAGCCGAACGGTTATCAAAAGGTGGTCAGTGAGTTCGATAGGGACAATCTGCTCGATTCCCGTTTCAGTACCAGGCCCCAAATTTATAAAAAGAAAAGAAACGAAATCAAAAGAAGAGAGAACACCAGTTCTCTACACAATTGTACATACAACTTTGGAAAGCAGGATGTGCAGTATTTCAAGTGGATCGGTTTGAAATCCCGAAAGAGCTATCAGAAGATAGATTCTCGAGATTTTTTCTCTCCCAAGTTCGATATTCAGGCATTCCAATTTACGTCTCGACAATGTGTTTGAAGATACCAGAGAAACTATGACAAGCAATGCAGCGATTCAATGCCCCTATAACACAGTTCCAGTACAACCACTTCCATCCAGCCCATGTCCAAGGTATCCAGGAGGTATGAGGCAGCATAGCAGTGGAGGGAACACCAACAGCAACCAAGCCCACACCGACGGCATGTTTTTTCGTGACCTAAGGCGGTATATATTGTTACCAGACAAAACCCCGAGAGCCTCGCAAAAGCTTAGTCTTTTGCGAAAACAGGTATGCCTTTGTAATGTCATCACTGGGAAAAGAAACCTCGGTACCAAGTGGTCATTTCTCCTCTACAAGACAATGAGTGCAAGTATGTTGCAACCAGCAGAGTCTATCATAGACACCCGTTCGTATCCGTAGATCAAGATCCTCTCAAACCGTCGAGATCTGATACTCCGCGCCATGCAGCGAAGATCCATCCGAGGCACGAAGAGTTTTGGGTCACATGATCAGGCGTTAGACCCCCTGAATTGGCAGTCGTGTTTTGGCATCTCCAAACGCTGACCGTGGGGCAAGTTATCCGAAAGATATTGCGGACAAGTATTCACATTGAACAGTATTCGAAACACTTTCCGGACACTGGCCCACGAGCTCACTGTGGTGCTTCAATATATTCAAATATGATTCTACGGTCGGAATTGGTGTTGCTGGCTCCTTTGCTGGCTTTACCGGTGTGTGCGGCCGAAACCAGAGCCTCCTCATCGTCCAGACCGAGAGGTGTCAGTCCTGAATGTAAGAACACTCCGGAGTAACAGCCCACCATTCGTTACAAGATAGAAACTCCACCCAGTGACTCTCTGGTCCCTTTTCAAGACTGACTTTGATTACATAGTTGCCAAATTCTACAAAACTACCGACACAAACACTTTCACATGCATATCCAACCCTTCGGTGACCATCCCGTTTTCACGGGTCAACGATGACTTCTGTGACTGCCCTGATGGTTCAGATGAGCCCGGAACAGCTGCATGTTCTTTTCTTTCACCACTCTCTCCTCCCCAATATCACCCGGGTCCAGACACTCCAACTGCGGCCATAAACAGCACGTTGGCCCTTCCTGGGTTCTACTGCAAGAACAAGGGACATCAACCCTCCTACATCCGTTTCGAGAGCGTTAATGATGGTAAATGCGACTATGATTTATGTTGTGATGGTTCGGATGAGTGGGCACAAGTCGGTGGGACCAAGTGCCCGGACAAGTGCAAAGAAATCGGAACAGAGTACAGGAAAGCCCAGGAGGTGAAACAAAAGGCATTGAAAGCTGCTTTGAAGAGGAAGAGCACTCTCTCAGCGGACGCTCGGAGACTGCGGCGAGAAGTAGAGCTCGCTGTCGAAGCCAGTGAACTCAAACTCAAAGGCTTCCAACTGAAGGTGACGGAAGCAGCAGATGCCCTTAAAGATGTGGAACGAAGAGAGAAACTACGAGCCGTGCGAGGAGAGGCCGCTGGAAACGGCGGTGGTAAGCTGGGTGTCCTAGTCAGTCTTGCTCGATCGAGAGTGGATGAGCTACGTGGCCACTTAGAGACGACCAAGAAGCAACGCGATGCGATGGTAGGAAGAATCACTGAGCTTGAGAAGATTTTGTCAGCTCTGAAAGAGGAATATAACCCCAACTTCAACGATGAAGGCGTCAAGCAAGCAGTCCGTGGCTGGGAGGACTACGCAGCTCGGGATACGAACGACAATTGGACCGACGCTGAAGACCGGGACCTATTCGCCGTAATGGCAGCGGACAGTGATGTCAACGGTATCAACTGGGAAGAATTCCAAAACGAACCTTCAGCGGCTACATCCGATGTTGCTGCACTCTACCAATTCACCGCCTATCTCCCAGACAATCTCCGTCTGTGGATCGACGACAAATTCGCCTCGATCCGAGAAACTCTGGTCCAAAACGGTATCCTCCCTGATCCATCCGCAGGTGCATCCAGCGGCGCAGCCATATCCGAGAGCAAAGCCGTGCAGGACGCGAAGAAAACACTGTCAGACGCGGAACGCGACGTGAAAAACACCGAGAACGATCTCACGCGCCACCGCGAAGACCTCGAGAAAGACTACGGGCCGTACGACGGGATTTTCCGTGCCTTGAAGGACCAGTGCATCTCGCGCGATAGCGGCGAGTACGAGTACGAGCTGTGCTTCCTGGCACAAACGAAGCAGAAATCCAAGAAGGGCGGCTCGCACACCAACATGGGCAACTTCGTCGGCTGGGACACCGAGTTCGTCGACGAAGGCACCATCCCCGCGGACGGCAAGGGCCTCGGCACCGGCGAGCGATTGATCCTCAAGTACGAGAATGGCCAGGGCTGTTGGAACGGGCCGAGTCGCTCCACCCGTGTGTATCTCGCTTGCAGTGAGAATGACGAGGTCTGGAAGATCAGTGAGAGTGAGAAGTGCGTCTATCGCATGGAGGTGGGCACCGCCGCGGTGTGTGAGCAGAGCCCTGATGGAAACACCCTGGGCTTTACGAAGGTGGTGGTTGAAGAGGCTGATGATGGCGGTGCTGCGAAAAAGGGGACGAAGGATGAATTGTAGTTTACTGTAGTTCCAAAAAAACGTTACTGTTCGGCAAAACCTACCTACTGATCATCCAGGTAAAACGGGTCGCTTTTGGCTTTGAACCCGCCCTCGTCCACTTTTTGTCGGTCCAGGTCTATCTGTTCAACATGATACTCTCATAAATGAAGCATGACACCCGCTGGTCCTCGGGAACTTAAAAAGCGAGTTCAGATGCTATGAAGCAAGCTTCAGAGCATATTGGATTTACACTTTGAGTCAGGTTGTGTTGCGGGGAGCGCACACCTAGGTAATATAATTTGTAGAAGTCCAAAATATTCTCGAAGCACGAACCGCGAACCAGATCGACCATGTCCACAAAACAAAATACCATCGCAATTTGAATAGTTGAGACTGATTCAGCCGGCAGGTATGTGAACATCGTTTACCCAACCAAAACTACCCAGGTAATTCTAAAGGTTTCCCTAGTCCTCCCTAAATTTTGAAGTTCTCTGGAATCTAACCAATAATTCCTCCCCCTTTTCGTCCTGTTGTCCCGTTTCGACCGTGAAAATCGTTCCAATACATCCTACATATCAGGCTCTTTGTGCCTGAGTGTTGATAGCGCGAGGATCTCACGTATTTATCGCGTGAAGCCTAAAAGCTTCGTATGCACCAATCTGTCAAGCTGTACACGAGCATCCAATATATCAATTCCCATATGCTGACTCCGCGGAGGTGCTTCCCTCCCGTTCTACGTCCACAATCAAGCCTCTAGTCAGATTTTGACGTCCTCAATGACCGCCACTCTCTCGGCAATGTGCCCTCTTTTGATCAGAGAGTTCGCTAAACAAGAACGGTTGCTCAGGGTCAAAAAGGTACCACTGGGCATACAATTCTACGTTCCAGCTATGGCAGCCTGGACCTGTGCAACAGTCAACGTGCCCACTAGACCCGTCGCACCTAACACGTTCATGCCAGTGCCAATTCGACCGTAGGAAGCGCAGCCATTGAGTGGGGTACGTTTTCGCGGGACAAGAGTCACGCAGGCACTCGTTACGTCCACCAGAAGCTGCGAGAGGGTACATAGAGCAGGGATCGACAAGCTGCATGTCACTTGCGTGAGGCCTAAGCTCTGGAGTGTCTGGCCTGCGCAGAGTTGCACAACAGTCGTGCATCCTGCTCCTGCTGTTGTGGTGGCGGCTGCGGAGGATGATGTTGTGCTCGATGTGCGACTGGACGAGCTTGTAGTTAGAGATGTTGTTGAAGAAGTGGTGGATACAGTCGAAGTGCGGGTTGTGCCTGTTGGCCCTGCCGTAACAACCACGCAGATCGTCGCGAATGTCATTTGGAAAAGATCGAACTGCGTGTAAATAGTCAACCCTAAGCCGGCGTTGCCGGTCGTTATGGACGACGGGCAGTTTGAGATACTCGATGATGTTTGGGAGTGAGAGGTCGTGGAAAGAGATATGCCCGAGGTCGTGGTAGCCGTGCGCGTATTGCTGGTGGTGCTTCCAGTCCCGAGACTCGCAGCAACAACGAGGCAGAGGTCCAAGAAATTCCCGAGGCCAAGGGCCACTCCAAAATAGCAATTGTCAGGCCCATGGTTACCCGGAACTCCGGGAGAGCAGGTAGGCAGTGACTGCGTCGTTGTACTGGCTGGTGCAGCGGTGGTGGTTGAGGTTGTTGTTGGGATGGTACTAAGTGCACTTGTAGTGGTTGTACTCGCGGATCCAGCAATGGTGCTTGAGGTTGTCGTCGTCTGTGTAGCCAGAGCGCTTGTACTCGTGCTCAGGGTCGAATACACTGCTCCTGAATGAGAATTGCCAGCCGAAGTGGTGCTTGTAGTTGGAGACACTGAGCTGGACTGGGCATCACTGGTTGAAGTCATGCTGCTTGTGCTAGATGTCGGATTTCCTGCGGGTACAGCGCTTTGACTCAATGTACCCGACAGGAAGGTTGTGACTATGGCAGACACGGAACTCGTACTCGTACTCGTACTCAAACCTAATCCCACGGTCTGTGATGCAGATGTCACTGGCGCTGGTGACGGGCTGCTTGACGAAGTTGAGCTGGTTGGCGTTACAGCCATAGTAGAAGAGCCGACTACGTAGGACATTGTATCGGACAGTTGGGTTTCAGTAGTGGGGACCGCAATCGAACCACTACTTTGAACATAATTTGGCACTGCGCTAGATGATGCGTACACTGTTGATGTTAATGGTGTCCCCTGAGAAGGAGTCGTTGGTACATTTGATGTTGACATCGAAACAATGCTCGGAGATGATGTAGGTTGTGCATCACTAGGGATAAATGTTGAAGCAATGCCCTGAGATGATGAAGTAGTCTGTGCGTTGTTGGACATTGATGTCGTAATAACGCTCTGAGATGAAGGAAGCTGTGAATGACTGAGGGCAGCCGGTAAAGAGGTGCTCTCAGGTGAAAATGGCTGTGCGTCGTTTTGCACGGATGTGGAAACAATGCTTTGAGAGGAAGAGGGCGATGCGTTACTCGGAGTAACTGTCGAAGCAAGACTCTGGGAAGAAGTAAGTAAGGTGCCAGTTTGTGATGATGTCGACGAAGACAGATAGTGACAAGATGTTTTGGGAAGAAGTAAAACTAGAGTTACTTGTTGCAAATGCTGAATAAGGAGTATGCGGAAAACCAAATGAAGTACGCGCTGAGGTGAACATTGCGACAAGACATTGGAAAGGATGGTCTCAAATGCTACTTGGCGAAAACCTTGAACTCAGGGAAGAAGTGAGAAGTGCGGTTATGAATAGTGCAAGAAAAATTACTGGAGATGCTCACCGCTCTCGAAATCGGGAAGCCAGTTGTGGATGAGGATGCAGAAAACAGGCCCAATGAACTTTGGGAAGTTGCCGAACCATAACCTATCCCTGATGTTGTTGTGGTGGGCACCATTATGGACCCTGGTGCACTAGATATTGTAGTTGGCGCTCTGAACGTGGAAGAGGCGGCTGTGGATTTTGGATCGATAGACGAGGCACTTGGCACTGCACTTCCGGTTGAGCCTGCGACAACGGGCGTTCCTATGGTCATCGTTGTAGATGATGACTGAGTTGCTGATGAGGTGACCACCATTGAGACATACTGAAACTTCGACACATATCCCGTAACTGCTGGTCGATCTACTGGACTTGGATAGTTCGCCACACTATCTACCAGTCGGCCGGCGTTGATGTTAGGGTCGTTAGATACAGTATCATCCGTTGCGCCGTAAAGGGAGCATAGTGAGGAAGAGATATCATACGTGTAGACAACGCACGGCGGTGGCGATAGCTGTTGGCGATTCCCATAGTCACAGAGTCTCATGCAGTCTTCGGCAGACGAAGGATTGCTTCCAAAAAGGATGTTCGCCCAGGACGATACGGTCGAAGGATTGACAAGGCTGCCTGGGACACCGATAAAGTGCCTGCCGCAATGATTCTCGTATAGATTCTCGTATGCGCCGAGGTATTCTGGAGATATCGCATCAAATGAGTATGCTCTATCTTGGCACAGGCCGAGATCACTCACTCGAGGCCCAGGCTGTAGATAGAAGGCGTCGTTTATGAAAAGGTAATCACCGAATATCAGGCGAGCAGTCCTTGTGTTCAACCCGAATTCCGGATAGACAGTCGTACTGAAATGAGTAACTATGAGACAAGACTTTGATGACTCGTTGTAGACGACGCCTCGACATGCGCCAACGCCATTACTCGTGTTGAAATCATCACAGAGGGATATAGCACTTTCAAAGTCCTGCACATTGGTCCTCATGATGCCAGTCGTAGTAGAGCTGTCTTGAGATGCATAACATGCTATTTCGTACGAAAAGGAGCCAGACTGTACAATTTCATAGTTTTGACGTCCGATGACAAGATTGCCTTGTGACAGCTCTCTTGTCTGTCCAGAGCACAATGCTCCTGGAATATTACTAGTCACGGAAAGCTGAGTTGATGTTCCGACTGAGGGTCTCGACAGAGAAGCTGCCAGGGTATTTGATGATGTTCCACTGGTGATAATACCCGAAACAGAGAGTAAAGTCGAAGATGCGAGTACAAAAGCCGTGGTGTGGGAGCTTGAGCTTGAGAGCGACGAGATGGAATCTGGGGAGGAAGAATACCTCGACGGAAGTCCACCAGAAGTAGCGGGATCTACCAAGCTAGATCCAGAACTTGGAGCTGAGGGTGAAAGAGTTGAAGTTCGTATTGGATTGGCAGTAGAGACGACGTTTCTAGTGGTGGCGGTGGGTGTGATCAGGCAGCTGCAAGCAGAACTTACTCTCGAGTGACTGCCCCCACACCTATCTACCCATGATGGTGTGGGCAAAGATGATGCCTGTGTGTAAGTTGGACAGAATGTCGTGGCCAGGGAAAAATAGCTTGGATCTGCTAAATTTCTAAGACAGTTATCTTCGTTGCAAAGGGCATCTATTGGCAGCCTGACCGATGTCGCGAGCGCGCTTGTTCCTGGGGTTGGCGTGGTCACCATTGTTGTCACTATTTGGGAGCCATAGGTTGTGACACCCAGCTGGCTTATGCTCGATGCGACGACGTTGCTTGTGGTAACCGAGGAGGAACTTAAGTATGTAGAGGCGTCCGCTGATGTAGCAAAGCTTGAAGGTGTGGCCGTGCTTGAAGAAAACGGGCTGGAAGAGTCAATACTATCAAGGGTTGAAGTTGAAGCAAGTGCACTGGTCCCTGGAATGTTTGTTGCATCAGGTACGCCGCTGGGCTGAAAAGCCGTCGATGCAACTGCGGTGGTCGAAGATGGCGGGCTATCCATCGAAGTTTGCAGCGAGGCTGTGGTCTCAGAATTCTTTGAGATAGGATCCACTCCGGTGGATCCCTCCGTGGATTCAGAAGTTGGAAACATCGAACTTGACGGCGTGACATAAACAGTACTAATCACTGTTGCTGTTGACGTGGTTCGTCTTGATCGCGTTGTTCTCGACACTTGGGTTGCCGACAACATGAGCGAAGGGTTGACGAAGGCTGTCTGTTGCACCCTAGACGCGCAGTCTCGTGCGGCCAATGCTCCGACCAACACTTCATTGCATCGCATAGCTGGCGGCGAAGGAAAACCTGCCCACAATATACCATCACAAGAATAAAAAGTTGCAGGCCCAGCGTCATTTGTTTGCCACTGCAGATAGCCATCAATGAGGAAGAAAGTTCGATTTACCTGGTCTGGTGGTGCATCATCATCTAGTGTTCCTAGAAGGGCTGTAGTGGCTCCAAAAAACTTGCCAACGGGCGCGCCATTGTGCAGGAGCAAGCCATCGCTGAGAATGAATGGAGTAGCATCGTCACAATTATCTGGGGGTAATGTATATTCACCATTGGATACACTTGTGGTAGCAGTTCCAGGCGAAGTAGCTGTGGCTAGATTGACCACAGATATTGTTGAAGCCGAAGTGACTGCTGGAGCCTGGTCGGGCATGGTATTTTGGCGTTTGAAATGTGCCCAATGGGGTTGTCTGTCGATCTGCAAGTCATCCAGAGCCAAGAGAATAGGGCTGGAGGAAGGCAGCGACGTTACAAATCCCGCGGGAATACCAGCACCAATAGTCAACGGAGGAAGTGTTATCTGAGTAGGAACGCTAGTGCTCAACTCTGAATCTAAGGAGCTTGCTAAAGTGATCTGGGATGATGGTATCTCTGCGTTGGTGCTCGCCGGGGTACCCAGAAGGGAAATTCCAGGTGTCGGTGTGAAGGAAGTCGTTTCTAGATTTCTGGAGGTGCTGCTCGCTCCACCAACGAGACCGGAAAGTACGGGAGGATTCTGGTCAGAATCGGGTTGTGGTGCTGAAGAGTATTTCTCAGATACACTCGAACTCGAAGAGACAGGCAGGGTGGTGCTTAATGGAGAGAAGGTTGAAGGTGAATGGTTATTCGGCCCACTGCTCGCAGCACTCGAGATAATGGTTGGCCGGGGCGTCGGATTCACAGGTGAGTTGGTCGGAGTTATGGTTGTTGTGATATAAGACAAGATGACCACTACGGTGGGCGCGTTGGTGACAGTGACCTGATGACCATCTCGGAAAGGATCAATGATCGTATTTGTGGGGATGAAGTCGCTGAAATACAACGGGCGAACCTCGAAAGTTGTTGTTTGGGCAGCAGGGCATGTTCCATTGGGGCCATATGGAACAATTTTAGCACGATCTGCTAAATGCGTATACTCGTATCTAGACTCAGCAAGGTATAAAAAGAGAAACGGGGTTAGCAGCCGCAACGGCACATTGCAGTAACGAGGAGAACGAGCAGAAGGGAAATTGAGAAGCTTCGATTGCTTGATGTGATTGCCAACCACTGGCAGATGTCTTGGGGACAAGGCTTCATTATGAAGGAGGCCACAATGTGAGGAGGTTGGAAAGAACGCAGCGCTCTCACCAAAAAATAGGGCACATACTCACCTTCAATCATTCCACGACGCGGTAGGCGTGTTAAATCGCGGCCCACCATACTCGCGATTGACTGTGCGGAGCACAGATCACGTAGCGTATGTGAGACTTGAGTGCTTATAACTCAGTCAGAGAACTTTGATGGGCCGCTGCCATGGAACGATTTGATAAGAACATGGACTGGTCTTGACACACTTGTATCAAGTGTGTCGTTCTTGTCGTTGCGCCCACGCGTGTCCCATCTGTGAGAAGATGGCTAGGGGGTTTCACCGCGATGCAAGATTGGCAATCCATGATGGTGCCCTGATACATCGCTGTGATCGAGCACAGATCAAGCGGAACAGATGGCACAAGCCGTGAAGAAAAGGGCCTGTACGAATACGAGTTTCTCAAGGGATGTGCGAGTTCTCACCTGGATTGGAATGCTGGAGGAGAATGGCCGTGATCCTCATATCTGAGTCCGAGGTTGATGCCAAGCTTTTGCGAGCTAGTACCTCCTGAAGTGGTTAGTGCCCTTCCCCAGTCTTTGCGCTGGAGTTGGCCGTACTCAATCCACTTGAACGCCTACTTCGGAGTGCTCTGGCAGACATAAGTCTGGGCATCAGGTAATGACCCAACCTAGTAATGACCCACGCGTTTTCCAGTCGCGTCTCATGCTCCTAGTCTCCTACAACACCTCATTACTCAACCATTTCCTTTCTATGTACGATATAATGGCGTCAAATCGAGAGACTAGAATGCTCCAAGCGATATCCGACTACCAAAATCGTCGATATACCAGTATCCGCGCTGCAGCGGCGGCAAATGACGTAGATCGAAAAAGCCTTGGCCGTCGACTACAGGGTGGTCTTTCACGAGTAACTGCTCATGAACCACAACAACTCCTATCGAATCAACAGGAGCATATGCTCGTACGATGGATACTCGACCTTGAGGTGTAAGGACACCCTCCTAGCTTTACTCAAGTACGAGATCTCGTCGTTATTATTCGAGGTGTTCCAACGGAGTATTCGAGTATTGGTTAAAACTGGATATCACGATTTATTTAACGTCATCCAGAGATTCGCTCTAAAGTAGGTAAAAAGATCTATGGATTACGTCTCTAGAGCACTACTCCTGAGTCCTTAAATCGCTGGTTTAAGCATTTTAATACTATTCGAGAGCGATATTCAATACCCTCGAACTATATCTACAATATGGATGAGACTAGAATCGCCCTAGGCGTCTATACCAATTAACAAGTAATTGGCAGGATTGGTACTACCCAATCCTACAAAGCAACACCAGAAAATCGTGAATAGGTCTCAATTATTGAGACAATATCAGCGACTAGCCGTCGACTACAGTGTCTCGTTATATTTAAAGGAAATATGCTCTAATCAACGTGATTTACGGATCTAGATACTCCTAACTATTCCTATACGGTTTCACCTAATGGATGGATATTAAATACTATCGGAATAGCTTGGTTACATTAAATATTCCTCCCTTAGACGGCAACGAATAGCTATCGACTCCTCTTACTTAACGGGCATAAAAGTCACGCTACGTACGAGTTTATGTGGCAATACCATATTAATCGAGTGGTATTAGTCTACCTAATCCCTCATTCAAGCCATATTCTCCAGCCGCTGGATCTTGCCTACTTTTCGCTCCTAAAATGCCGTTATCGAGATGAGATTGCTAACTTAGCAAGGTACGACGACGCCTCGGCCGTAAAGAAGAGCAGATTTCTCAAAACCTATGAAAAAGCAAGCAATGAGGCCTTATTAACCTATTATATTCGTACGGCGTGGAATGCAGCTGGTATATATCCATGGGATCCTCGCAAAGTCATTCGATCGAGTCAAGTCCTTCAAAACAGCCAAAATGAGCGACTACTACCAACTACGCCACCGTTACGCAAGCAAGCTCAGTATATATCGAATGATATTCATACGCCACTTACTCAACAGCAAATACGATAGGAAACAGAGTCGATTTCAGCCCAGAAGACTCTTTCTCGCCCAGTACGTCGACTACTCCAAAAAACGGCTAAAGCATTCGACCAGCTACAATGGGATATCACTATTAAATCGCAACAGCTCGTTACTCAGCGTCAACAGCTAGATGAGCTAGTTACCAGGAGACAACCGCGAGTCGCAATCGATTGCAATGAGGTATTTGCGAGTATCGAGACTATCAGGCAAGCTAGGCAAGGTATGGAGGCATTAGGGGCGACAGCGACGTCAACTACGCGCTCAACCACTAGGAATACCACTAGTAATAGACACTTGGATGACTCCTTGACACCATTCATGCATCAATTTAGTGTCAATGGCCCTGCAGAATAGGAAATTCATGATTTAGTTGTCGTGGTGGCGATATCGAGGCATGGGTCATTACTAGGTTGGGTCATTACCTGATGCCCAGACTTACTAAGTGAGGTACCTAGGTATGTTTAACCACTTCACAAGAACATGGTCGATTATAACGTACGATAAATAATTTGGAGCTCAGAAATAGTGAAAATCTCACCAGTATCAAATGGGAGAGTCTCTAGCAATAAGCGCAGATCAGTCCGGAAGGAACGGCTGAGTAACCCGCAGCTGCCCAGGTCACTCTGAGGACCTTAAGTAATACCTAGGTAATCACAGCCTCTGCAGTCTCAAACGATGTGAATACGATATCAAGATTGCTTAGAAGTTGGGATTGATTGGTTCAAAAGCCAAGTTGCTGATTAGTATTTAGAAGTTTGTAGATATTACCGATCTTAGCGAAACACCAACTTCCAAATTGCGTAATCACCTGCATGGCTGTCACCCGCCGTATGACCGGCCGATAAATACTGGTACGAGGCACAGTACGACTAATCACCGTAATGATCGCGATGGGGTCTACGGGTATGGATTAAAAGGGCAGTCAATTGCCTCACTGGTGGTGATTTTCTTTGGAGAACGACTTCAGTGAGAATGGCGGTTCTTTTAGATCTTCCAGCAGAGACGTTAGTCCAAATATCTCAACATGTGAACCTCAACGGTGACCTGTCTCGATTCCGACAAGTGAACTCTCGACTCAACGATATATCACAAGGGCAATCTCGTCACTTTCTAGATAACCTTCGTCGGAGATATGGTCTCAGATCGCACATTGTGGACCTTTACTTCCGAAGAAAGTTAGAGTCAAGTGCCTCAAAATCCAATGAACCAAGGCTGGCGAATGTGTTGGCTCTCGACCATTTGCTGCGCAGTATGGAGACTCTTGCAGAAGACGTAGACAGGGCATTGCGCTCAAGGACAAATATACACGAAATCCACGCTCCACACATCGACCGAGAGTCGTTCTTACTCTTCGCGATCCTCAGTCACCTTCTGAGACTTTCACAGACGGTGCTCTCCATGACTGGCACCGTTCTGGCACCATGTAGCAGTGGGGAGACGTTTGCACCCAAGTTGTTGGGTCCTGGCTTTGTTCAGTTCGTCCAGCACGAATTGGAGCTATCGGATCTCGAGTCAATCATTTCGGTCATTAATGTGTGTGCTACGAAGCTGTGGAGCACGATTTTCTTGTTTAGACCCAAAGACTCGACAGTGAGCAGCTTTGGTAGTCTGAGTGGGTACTCGTTCAACACAGACCAGGCGATCTTGACAGAGCATGTCATCTGGAAGGGTCCGAAATGGGTTTCACAAATCTTGACAAGGTACGGAGCTTCGTCCGTGGATAAGGGCGATGCGAGTTCCATGGCACGAGACCATGAAGAGCGCAACGACCAGATTGTCACCGAAGGAGTTTGGAGGGGTTCTCACGAGAACGGGGCCCTGCTTGCAGCAAACGGAGTAGCTCGACTATTGTGGAAAGAACGGCAACAAAAGATCGAGCAAGTGAAAAGGGGGGACGTTGTGCAGGCGGTGGCAATTACCAATATGCAGACTAATCCGGTTGTATGGCGAGGTTCTGCAGGAGACATGTAATTGTAGACGAGGCGACGACGGTCGTGATTAAATTTAATCTGCTTATCGGGTTACTGCATGATAATCGATAGGGTGTCACCAATCAAGCCTTGGCGTTAAATGAAGATATGTCTCATCTCCAGTTGTGGTCGGCACCGCCGCACTTCAGTGCAGGTCGCTACAAGAAAATGTTTTAGACAGTGATCGAATCATATCATGAGAATTGTAGACCGACATCCAAAATCAGGCGAAAGTGTCTCCTTTTCTTGGAAATTCAACAACAGCTGCTCAAGCGACGGTGCATCTCTGGGGAGAGATGCATAAGCGTTGGATGTCAAGCCTGTGAGGAGTGATCAGTGGAGAGGGTGATGCAAGCATGATGCAGGAGGAGATGAAGAGAAGAGATGGGTGTAGATTTGGGAGGAAGGCGCTTGTCTGAAATGGGATTAGAGGTCTTGGCATGTTTTGCTGCAGCCTAACCCTTTTGGGCCGCTAGCCAGGAACCGCTGGAGTCAAACCCAATTATTATTCTCTCCTGTCTCCATCGCAACCCGCATGCTTGACACCTTTGACACTGGCACAACACTGTGACCGTGACCGTGATCTGCACAAACACTCGTTCATCCATACACCCGCAGTTCTTCATGGCGATTCTTCACATCCTTCCTTATCTCAGCAACAACATCACTTCCCTTTGCTTCTACCTCGCTTGCCAACAAGATGCCTGAGCCATTGTCGTCCTTGTCGCCTGCCAAACAGAACTCACGCTCCTCTCCCGTCAAGCTTCAGTTCAACAACAAACTAGAATTCAACCTGTCCACCGATTCCCTCAAATCTCCTCCTACCATGTCCTCAGTCGCCCTGGCGCAAACAAGTTCAATAGAAGCCATGGATATCCATCATTCCAACATCTCTATCGACCGTCCCACCTCTCCTCCCGCACCTCCCAGTCAATCCCCGAGCCCGCGAAAGGGATTCTCCCCAATTAAATATCGTTTACAAGATAATGCTAAAGGCATGGACTCGCCTCCTGCTTCACCGGCCGAGGCTACACTGCGGTTTAATGAAGGCCTAACTCAAGCCATCGAGAACATGCAAAACATTCCCCACACCGACTCTTTGGACGACTCCATCCTCCACCACAGTCCCAGCAGTAGCCTCGCCCCATCCCCCGAGCGCGACAGCACCATCAACACTATTGACCAAGACAATCTTGACGACCTGACCGTGACACTCAGTCTAGACGATAAATCCAATCACGACGAGACGGTTGGTGATTTAAGCACAATCTCGGCTATCCCTACAGACATGACCCGATTCGCCAATTTACGCAACTCCCCGTCTAAACAGCCAGGTCCAGAGGCATGGTCTCCATCCAAGCAATTACGCACATCCATAATTGCTAGCACTCCAACCACCGGCCAACGACCCTTGCGGCTACTCTCTTCTTCGCGGCATAGCACGTCTTCCAACGAAGACGATGATGCGACACCTCGAAGACCACGCAACTCGAATGACTCGCCTACAGATCTGATGAATTTCACTACCCAAACTAATATTGTCATTCCACCTCCCACTTCAGCGCCTCGAACGATGAGACGAAGTCCGTCAGGGAGAGGGGCATTTCCCATCAAGGTCAATCCTAGCCCTGCTCACCGCTCACAGGCATCTGTTGATCGCGAGAGAGCCACGGGCCGTTCACCTCAGAAACAGCATCAAGCTGTATTTGCTGAAATTGCTGAAAGGACGGTCCCATCGACTCCTGCCACTCAGCGCCATAGCATGTACAGTAGTTCTACTGGACTGGGGGTTGATTTGTTGGACATTGACCTCGAACCTATGGCCACCCCTCGGTCCATTCCAACCATTACACCACGTGAACTAGAAACCTTGCGGTCGGAACTGCAATCACGTATTTCTGGCTTGGAGGCGACTCTGTCTGGCAAAGAAGCCGAAGTCATGGCGTTGAAGCGTTCCATCACCGATGCCGAGGTTCGAGCAGGTAAAATCAGCGAAGAGCTTCGGACTGAACGTGCCTCTCGTGAAGACCTGGAGCATACCAAAGATGAATTGGAGCGGAGAAGTCGAGAGATGGAAGAAGTGCTCCGTGAGGTAAAGCAGAACGTCTTCCTCGAAGAACGAGAAAAAGAAAAGCTTAGACGACAGACGGAGGAGGCGGATCGAAAAGTGGAGGAGCACGAAGTCAGAATTCTAGAATTGCAGGCTTCTCTCGATACCCTTAAATCAGAGCGTGTCAGATGCGCTCCCAGCCCCGCCAAAACCAGTGGACCAGCGACCCCCGGATTAAGTTTGGACATTGATTTTGCGGTCAAGGATGCCACCGAAAAGGTCGCTCGTGAGTTGCATGCTCTGTACAAGAGCAAACATGAACGAAAGGTATCCGACTTGAAGGTCAGCTATGAAAAGCGCTGGATTAAGCAGGTCGAGCAACTCCGAAATGAACTCAAGCAATCGCACGAAGAGGTTCTTCGGCTACAGACGGAAAAGGAGGCGACGATGAGTGGGGTCATACCTGGACAGAGTGAGCTGATCTCGAGAATGGAGGGGCAGATTGAAGAGCTTCGCAGATGGAATGAAGAAGCGACTGCCGGAACCAAGATGGCGGAAGCAGAAGCCGCTGGTCTGCGTGGCCAGGTGGACTCTTTGACAATGGAGACGGATTCTCTGCGTAAGGAAGTGGAACAAGAGAGAGTGGAAAAGGGGGAACTGGTCGCTCAAGTGGATTTATTCCTCACCATGAGCACTCAGCAAGAAGAACAACGGGCGGCTGTGCGACAACAAGCTCAACCTGTTAGCCCTCCACGAAGCGAGGACGGAAATGGGCGGCCTAATAGTGCGGCCGCCATTGCCAGTCCGAACAAGTTCAGGAATAGCATGACTGGACCAAGTCCTGGGCCCGCAACCACTACAAGTCGACCCCGGCCGATGAGCATGTTACAAAAGCCTACGGCTGGTAAATATTCGGGGATCCCAGCTCCAGGATCTGGACTGAAAGCACCAAGCAGCAAGTCTAATGGGTATGGTGGAAGGGGAGGAGGGATTATGGAAGGAATTGCTCGCATGGGTGCTGGAGGGAGATGACGGGAGGTTTGGGTACGAAACCCTGGAATGTGGTGGATTAATGGTAGTGGTACACCACCAGTGGTATGAGCGTTGAGGGTACCGAGTATTCCGTATGCCTGAATGGCAGACATTCTTGGATACGATGACTCGCATGACTGAACTTTGTTCTAGTTTACGATAATGACGAAAAAGACAGCCTTGCTCTGACAGAAATGGTGCCGGTGTTTGTGTTTCGAGATGTTCAAGGCTGAATTGCTTGGATTTCAAGGGTTGTGGAGTCAACGTAGCGATACAAAGCGATAGCGATAGCGAGATATCTGGTGTGTGAAATTGTACGGGTCACTAGGAGGGGCCTGTAGAAGGTCTGAATGAACGCACCACCCGACTCTGCATTACTCTCAAGTCTGAATCAGATGAGCTGCACCATGAGCATATTACGGATACTGGCCTCGTACGGAGAAAAGTAAGCGAGAACAAACACCGGCTACTCGGCAGGGCCAGGCAAAGAAAGATCTATCTAGGGCTCACTGCAGGAGAAGCTATCTCACCTTTAGGCATCTCATACCAGGCTGTTAGGTACCTCGATGCCAAAGTTAGTTAACCAGTACCTAAGGTACCAACTTGACTCAGGCTACCACTTAACTAGGAGACGTTGTCGTGTTTCAGCGCCAAGATGCGGAGGCGAAGCTGCTGCACGATGTCGCTGGCCAAAACGTGGCGAAACCCTCCCAACCGCCTTTCAGCCCCTTCAGACACCAAACCAATTTCTTCTCCCATCATCCTCTCTACGAGGTATTTGCAACAAAGCTTAGTTCCGGGTCATCTGTTCACCCCTCTCACCCTTCAAGAGACATGACGTGACAAACCCTACCGAGGTGCGTACTCTCTACAGGGTTGCGCTGCCCAGGCGACGACAACGGCGTACATTCACTCATGAGTTCCTGAGCCACCACCCCCAAATGGGAAAAGCGGCTCGTTTGAGATCTATCATCGAGTCCTGAGGCCTGACACCAAAGCCCTATTCTCCCCCACTAACTCACTGGCCTTTGTGTCTGAGACAAGGGTTTGCTCCTGGGCTATCATCCATCGAGCGAGATTGTTGGCATCTCAGATGAGCCCAGGAGCGCATCGGATGAATCGAAACGCTAATTCTCAACACCACTCCGTAAATAGGTACCGAGTAGGTCTGTGGGCTGGACCTTGGGACAAGCATTTCCTATATATCTCTTTTGCTCCTTCTCTGTCTTCCATGGATTCTCTTCTTCAAGTAGCTGAGCTATCTTGATTGTACACGGTCGTTTCGCCACAGTCGATTCTTTCTTTTCCCACACTCTTTCAATTCCAATTACAAGTCGTTCCCGGAGAACTGATACAGGCCAGGTCCTATCGCTGTATTACTACAATCAATTTTTTTTGACTTTCTAGCATACTCAACAATCTAACAAGAACGAACGACCTGCAGCGAATACCACATTCACTCAACGTACCTTTTGCTAATCACCTGAACAAAAAGGAAACCAATCAACATGCAAACCAAGATCTATCTCTCAGCCCTCCTCGCCACCGGGCTCAACTTGGCGGCCGCTCGTCCAACGAACTCCCAAGCAGCTCAAAACCATGGCCGTGACACCAGCGTGACAGCACGCACTGTCCAGAAGCGAGCTGTACGATGGAACGCCAAGCTCAACCGACGTGAAGTTCCCCAAGAACACTCCCACGAGATCTTCCTGGTCATCGTGAACGAAATGCTCCAGAAGAACAACCCTGATAACATCCAGGACGCCGTCTTCGGCCTCCTAGGAAACGCCGCCGCTTCAGCCGGCCAAGGCAAGATCACCGACACGGACTGCCTCCAACAAGCTACGGCCGACCAGGCATTCACCAACGCCAAAGCCGCCGACGACCTCGACGGCCAGATCGCCTCGCTGATCTACCGCGCCCTGGAACGCAACACCGGTGCCGTCGGCCAGGCATCCGTGCTTTGCACATCCATCAAAGCCAAGAACCCTGAGATCGCAGCCATCACCCAACATCAGGACCCAGCTTCGAACGGCGCCGCCGCCACCAACAAGGCCATCGCCCTCGAGCTAGCCGTCCAGATCGCCAGCGTTGGCGGCGACCCACTCGACGCTCTCGACTCCGGCACTTTCGCGCCCGGCGAGATCGGCGACCCAACCGGTGCCGGTAACACCTGCGACACCCTCGATGACCCGCAAGGCTGCATCTTCACCCAGAACCTGATTGTCGAAGACGCCACCGAGGATGAAGTCAAGGCCTTTGTCGCCTCTCGAGGCGCAGGTAACGGTGCAGGTGCAGGCAACGGCGGAGGCGCTGCCGCCACAACCACCACCGCCGCCGCTGGAGGTGGTGCAGCCGAGCCGACCGAATGCTCCGTCGTCAGCCAGGAGCCCGCGAAGACAACTCTCGCCACGACCACCAAAGCCGCCAACACCGCATCTGCATCTGCTTCTGCCTCTGTCTCTGCCACTACCACCGCCAAAGCAACCGCCACTGCTGCTCCCCCCGCAGGCGGCAACGCCGGCAAACTCGACCTCGGCAGCTGCAGCAACCCGACGGTGATCTTCGCAGCGGGTCTCGACGGCCGCCGCGAGAAATCCGCCTTCGCGCCCGCCAACAAAGACAACAGAACCGGCTTCCCTCACGGCTCCGCCGAGAACATCAAAGTCATCACTGATTTCGTCTGTAAGTAACCCTTTACCTATCTTTTCTCGGCCATCTTATTGAGCGTTTGTGCTAATTCTTTGACTTCTCAAGGCCAACAACTCAACGACAAATGCAAGGCGCCCAAGGCCACTGTCGACGCGTGCAACACTGCTGCGAAGGCCGCCCAGGCTGCGACCGGTCAGGCCGCTGCGGATGCTTTCAACAAGGCTTTCAACTAAAGAAAAGTTGGATCAGTCTTGTTTGTTCGCAATTTGGATTGTCTTTGGGATATAGGACAAAAAGCCGCCCGCGCCTGATTTTTCTTCTCATGTGTCTCACCTTTGCATTTTCCTCTGAGCTTTTTTGTGCATGTATGATTCAACAATGATTTTCGCCCGGCCGTGGTGGATCTGGCTCCTTTTACCTTCATGTATATAACATTTTACCACACCAGACAAGTCTCAATTGGATGAGTTACGCCATGGCTTGTTGTCTCACTGTTTCCTGATCGGACCGGATAAAATCTTACTCGTCTGTTTATAACATCATTCCATTTGGATGTACTGATATCTGTCTCTCGAAGGTCTAAGAATGAGAAAAGGTATGTTCGGTAGCTACACACGACCGTACCATTCAGTAGGATGCAGTTTCCTGATCAACTTGCCGATGAAACGCTCCGCATCACCCCTTTAGAAAATTCTTGGCCTGTCCTAATCTTTGAAATGTACCTTGCTTGTCTTGCTTGCCCCAATGTCATCTTCGGCTCCTTCTCGGATGTGAGCCTGGAGATGCTCATGGGCAAGAAGAGCATGATGGGTCTTCGTTCTCTCACGGTTTGACTGAGCAGGAGCTGCGGGAGCTGCTGATCTCTTCCGATCCGCACCCACTGCCCCTCGCAAGCGGGTTCCAGGCTTGTGGGCAACATTCCCCCCCGTCTCTGATCTTGTTGGTGCCCGAGTGGCTTTCACACGTTTATGCTCATAGGTGTAGTAGTGATGGTTTCGGTTTGATGGTCGTCCTTTGACCGAGTTTCTCACTGGTTTCTGTCTTGTTGAAGATGCGGTCTTGGGGTATGTCGGTCGAAGTTTCGGTGCCCTTAGATTTGAATTAGCCGTGTAGAATAGTTAACTTGGACAGGTTGAGTAAAGTACCGAGCGTCTTCATCTGTCGTTCTCGTGGCCCGAGACGGAATGCCACAGTTTGTGCTTTGTCTTTTTTTGACTGCAGGCCGGCGTGGAGATCTTCGATCACATGGTCCCTCCCGGTCACAAAGCATCGGATCCACGATTGGGAATAGAAACATTAACGAGAGAGGTTTGATGACTGATGATGAGTATCTTGGATAAGTATACCTCTTCCAAGTGAAGGGGGTTTAATCAAGGTGGTGAGTGGATTGATGTGCACGCAGATGATGATGAAGAGGTGGTGAGAGCCAACTACATCGGAAACTGCGAGAAACACTTCCCGCTTGAGCACGATTTTACCAACAAGACAAGTATGATGACTTGGCTGACAGAACTGGGGCAGGCAACACTGGAAGGTGAAGTTGTGCTCCTTCCTTCATACCAAGCTTGCTTTCCTATGAGTCTTGGGTTCATCGGTAAGTTTCAACACTCGGTCGACCATCGCCTCACTGTAACCGAGATAGTTTGCAGGATTGCATAGACTCTCCAACTCTTCTCTGCTCAGCTTGCTCTTGATTTCTTCATGCTCACAGAGAAGATCCAGTAATGGTCGATTCTCTTGTTGAGATTTTCGACACAGGTCGTAAACGACATCATGGGCGTATTGCCGGCCAAGTGTCTTCCCCAATCCCATCATGACAGCTTCTGAAACGATGCCACCTTGGGAGATGTCAAGATTTTTCTTCATTGCATCCTCGTGAACCTCGAGACCTGCGATCAAGTCGGCCGTCTGCTTCAGTGTTGCATGCGTAAGCGTTGATATCTGAGGGAGAACAATCCATTCGATCTGCCAAGGACCAGTACTTCGCTCATGGTCCTCGACCATTGCTTCGAAAAGGCTCGTGCTCAGTTGCCGGACGGTTGCAGCCATGGCGGTGATGTAGGCACACGATATAGGATTTCGCTTTTGTGGCATGGTGCTGGAGGAACCTCGATGCGGCACATATGGTTCCGACACTTCTCCCACTTCCGTCTGATTCATAAGTTTCATATCAAGAGCAAATTTGGCACATGTACTGGTGAGCATAGCACATAAAGATCCGAATTCTGCTATCCTATCCCGCTCCGTGTGCCATGCTATTTCTGGGACCTTGAGATTGAGATCCTTGGCAAGTTCTCGCTGACATTCGAGACCTAGATCCGGATGCTCTGCTGTGGGTGGTAGTGTTGCGAGAGTACCTGCAGCGCCTGAGAACTCGAGGACGGTCAGACGGTACTCAACATCCTTGAGCCTATCTTGATGTCGAAGGAAAGTCGCCAGCAGGCGGGCCAGTTTAAACCCAAAAGAGATGGGCACTGCCTGCTGTAAATTTGATCTGGCGGCCATGGGAGTCGATCTATGTTGTTCTGCCAATGAGCGGAGAGAAGCAATGATTTGGCTAAGAGCCTTCTCAAACAAACTCAGAGTATCCCAGAGTTGAATGACGGTGGCAGTATCAGTGACATCCTGCGTAGTAGCGCCCCAGTGTGCCCATTCACCCAAACCAGGCTCAGTCTCATTGACATGCTTGACCAGCTGCTTCACAACCCCGAGAATCGGATACCCGATCAACTCGGTCTGCTGACGCAGCTCGTCCATATCGACATTTCGAACATCGAGACAGAAATTGATGATCTCATTCGCAGCCTTTTGCGGTATTATCCCTAGCCTGGCTTGAGATTTGGCCAACGCCCCCTCGAATGCTAGGTAACACTGGGTTCGCGTCTTGTCCGACCATACTGCTGCCGACTCTCGTGTGGAGAGAATATTACCGAAGATGATTGAGTCTTGTACCGTGCTCATGCTGGCCCGGAAATGTGACGTCAAAGGTCGTAGTGTATATTGAAGAACTCTACAGAAGGGTCGGAACTTGGTTGAGATCATCATAATAAGATCTCATGGAATCACGGTAGGTATCACAGAGCCAAAGAAGAAATCTCATCTCAGATTCTAGGAGGCAGGAAGCCTGACTCTGGCGGTCTGGCGGTTAAGGAGCCCCTCGAAGGAGCTAATGAGGGGTCCTCAATAATAGCAGCCTCGGCCGATTTGGGGGAATCCCCTGCGTGGGGGCGATAGCCTCCTTGCGGTCCCAGCCTTTATCCGTATAAAATGGCGATCAGTCTGAGATTGTAACACATATTGATATGCTTCATGCCATATTGGTGAAGATTTGAAAATTAGACAATGTGATTCAGAATATATCGCTTCCAGAGTAATAATGCACTCGTCCAAACGGGCCTACAATAACTCCCGTATTTCTGGTCGTCAGTATGTGTGTCGAGCGGTTCTGCTTGATGCGTGCTGAGAGAAGCGAAGGGGCTTAATGAAGATGTCTGGCATTCGAGAATCGACTAGTTTTATCCTACCCGTGACATATGAGTAGACAAATACTTTTATCCTCTATCTAGACCAAATTCTCACTCATCATCCAGCTCAGGATAATGTCGCCAAATACCCAGCGAGTACTTTTGCCGCCTATCACTTTCCAAATAGGCCTTGATTTTGTCCAAGCCTTTGACGCGATCATACAGTGCAAAAGCGAGATCATAATCTCCACTTTCTCTCATCCTAGCCACAGCCTTCGGAAACGCGTGTGTCACACCATTCAAGCATTGGAAGAACACTAGGTCCGCATAAGTCAACTGGCCACCATAGAGGTACTCGCCTCCCTTGGAGGCTTCCCCTTTCAACACACGATTGAAATAACCGAGAAACTTGGGCAGGCGGTTTGCACGATAGTCCTTTGCCTTCTTCAACGCTTCGGATTTCTGGTCTTCGTAGTAGTCGCCGGTTGCGATGGGGTGGTGGGTGTCGTGCGCTTCATTGGATAGTCCGTCCAGAGCGGTTAAAGCCAAGGCATTGACATGGTAGATCCCGACCGGGTCTTCGTCGGTGTTCGGGACCAAGTTGAGTTTCGGGCCTAGGTAGAACAAGATGTTCGGGCTTTGGGAGATGAGGATTTTCTCGCCGTGCTTTAGGATCGGTGGTGCTAGAGGAGGCGGGTTGTTCGCGTCGCCGACGTTGTCTGCGCTGATCTGGGCCAGGACGTCGTTGATTCCTTCCTTATTCTCATTTGAAACGTCGGTGTATGGTGTTCCAGTGGCTTCAAAGGCGAGGCGAATATTTTCTCCTCTTCCTGGCATTCCGGGCCCTATTTTTTGCACAAGGCTGTGAGCTTTCTTGATCATCTTCGTGGTATTCTCGTGAATTAGTGGGTCTGCTCATGCTCTTGCAAACATGACAGCGAGCTATCGCAATAGTGCTAGTAAGTGATCAGGGCAAGGTATTGATATGCTTACAGTAAATTAGACTATAAGGCATGTCATCATTCGTCTTCTGGCGCTTACTCGAGCGCGTGGCAGTTGACATTTTGAGGACTGGGGCACAAGAATGGATAGGTGATACAAAGGGGTATCTGGATACGGAGAGTGCGCTGGTATTCAGCAGGAAGCTCTTGGAACAAGACTGAACAAGTCGAGAGACTATCATTCGGTGTCGGGAAGAGGTTCAAAATATCGGAAGCTCTATCCCCCTCTAGTTTATAACCTTTCTCACGTCGGAATACTCGACCAGGGAGGCCTAATTGACAACTGAGGTCCAGCGGATTGAAGGGAGATGTCGTTCCGACGTCACTCTTACGCGTAGCTTACATAATTATCGGATTTGTTCCGTTAGCTTGTCGAGCCCCTGATTGTTTTCCCTGGGAACTTTGAAACTTAGGGATGGCTTTCTGTCCATTTCATGACAGGGCAATCTAGTTCTGTTGATAGATCGATGTACCGTAAGTTTGTCAATGGAGTGAATCTGCTCACGAGCTGTGGCCCAAGTCTCGATTTGAGTCCCAAAAACCACGCGCTTTTGGCCCGACCGTGAATTACACCTTAAGCATGGTGCTGCAACATCAGCTCCGACCAGCGGCTGCGAATCGGCTCTGTGGATGTGCGCACGATATATATACTATTTCCATGAAGCAACAGGCGCAAAGCGAAATGTACCTCCGATGGACTCAATAAAAACTAGCCCAATTCGGCCGAAAACTGGATGGTGTCTTGCCATTTCGCCCTACACCGAAGATCAACCTAAGGGGAAAGAATAAACCCGCCTACGCGGAAAACTGCGGTCTCGATGCCGGGCCAATGCGCCGGCTCCTTTTGAGTTGACAGCATCATCACGGAATCCAGCTCACCGTTTTTGACAACATTGGAAGCGGAAGCCAAGAGCATGAAGCAATCGCCGAAATCGTCGGCATTTCTTGCAATGCCTCGCAATTGCCGATTCTTGTGCCTATGGCAGCTAAATAACTCAATTCGGCCGAATTGGGAAAATTGATATGTTCTCATCTGGTTCAGAATTTATATTTCGTCAAGCTGCCGTCTAAGTAAGAATCAAGAATCAAGCACCATTCACCATTCGAGTCTCTCAGGCAACACTCTGGCTTGCTTCCAGAACGCCATAGCCTCGTCCAAAGCATAAATCCCCTCGGAAAGTGGTCACCACCAAGGACGAATAAGAGCATTTCAACCTCAGCAAAGGCGTTCCCCCAGTGGCTCAAGTCGTCGAAGTAATGGGCTACGGCATTCTTTGGACTCCTCCTTGGTGTCGACTGAAGGACTGTGAGACACCACGTTTGACAACATGGCTCACGATATTGTACGCCTTCTGCGGGGGCTTCAATTCCGCCAATCTGTTCTACAGCCATCCCATCCTCAATGTACTTGCTGAGGATTTCCACACCACACAAAGTGGAGTTGCAAACATTCCTACACTTGCACAAGCAGGAGAGGCTAGCTGTCTGCTTTTGATTCTACCACTTGCTGATTTCTTCCCTCGAAGACAATTCACCCTCGTAATGACGACTCTGGCTGCTCTGTTCTGGTAAGTGTGCATAGCCTGAACGCTGAATGTTGACGGTCGCTAACTTGACACAAGGCTTGGCCAATGTCTAACCAACAACTTAACTATCTTTTTGGTGTTGACCTACCTTTCCGCACTCTTTACCTGTGTCGTCCACGTTGTCATTCCATTGGTTTCAGAGCTCTCATCTCCATCCCAGCGAGCTTTCAATTTATCAATCGTTGGCACGGGCCCAACTTTTGGGATTCTGCTTGCGCGGATTTTGTCTGGGATTGTGGCGAACTATACCAATTGGCGCAACGTGTACTGGATGGGTCTTGGTATCCAGATCCTTGTCCTGGGACTTTTGTTCGTGTTCATGCCGGATTACGAACCTATCAATAAAAGACCGCTGCGAGACATTGCCAAAACCTACCCACGCATACTTCTGTCCATTTTTAGACTTTATTTCAGACATCCGGTTCTTGTACAATCAAGTCTTCTGGCCTTTACTTCATTTACTGTGCTAACGGCGTATTGGACAACACTTACCTTCCTTCTCTCGCAAGCACCCTATAATTATGGATCGGCTGCTATTGGACTATTTGGACTTATCGGTGCTTCGACTCTTCTCCTTGGGCCTCTCTTTGGAAAGTTCGTGATCACGCCCCTGCGTGTACCACTATACTCCGTCTTCATTGGCATAACACTCAGCATGGTCGGCGTCGTGGTGGGAACTTTCGTGGGTGTACACAACGTGGCTGGGCCTGTGATCGAAGCAGTCTTACTAGACGCCGGGTTGATGGTTCTCTTCGTCGCGGCCAGAATCAATATTGAAGGGATTGAGCCGGGGTCATCAAATCGAGTCAACACTGCATTTATGATTGTCATGCACCTGGGACAGTTGGTGGGAACCAAGGCAGCCAACGATGTTTATGAGCTGTACGGTGGATGGATACCAGCTGGCTGCTGGGGAATTGGTATCACGGCAGCGGGTTATCTCATCACCGCCGCGAGAGGTCCATATGAAAAAGGCTGGTTAGGCTGGAGTGGAGGATGGGGCAGAGGGAGAAAATCTGCTGAGGATCACGTTGAGGATGCAGAAGAGCAAAGCTTTGGCGCATCGGAAGTTCACAAAACTGAAAAATAGAGTCTCAGCCAGTCGACTAACGAGAAATGAATTCCTATACACCACTTCTTCCTACTTTCACACAGATTGAGCCACTTAGATGTCTCATGTTCATTCCACAAAGCTCCATAATCTACCTGGCCCATCCGCCATCGTTCGAACTTCTTGTTAGACATTCTGGTAATTGGGATCAATACTCCATGGGAAGGGAAGAGGTGCCCGGACTTGGCAAATATGGGTGTGGCTCCGATATTATTTGAGTGCCTAGCCAGAAAAGCGTATTCGTATGCTGACTACCCCAGATATCCGGAATTACCGGTGGAGACCATTGACAGATACTTACGGAGAAGCGAATACCTGATGACCAAGGGTCTAAAGGGAGCTGGGGGAATCAGGGGAATCTAGCATGGTTGGGGTGGATTTCTGGGGAAAAGCCCTGGACTTGGCGTCGCGATGGAGATCTCAGCCATAAACGGAACCTGCCATCCCTGTTCCGATCTTGTAAACCCGAGTTTTCGCTATGTACAAAGAAAATTGTTATAAGCATGGCATCAAGTACAGCATGTCATGAATTTGGAGGGATACAGTTCTTGAATATCCTAGCATACTCACACATATCGCAGCAAGATTGACGGGATCTACAATGACAGGTGAAAAGATAGCAGAGGCCGGCGAAGGCGAAATCCGGACTGGCAGTGACACCTCAGCTGCCCATAAAGAGGACCAAATCGAAGAGATCGATTCCGCTCTCGAGAAGAAGGTACTCAGAAAGGTTGATTGGCACTTGATTCCTATTCTATTCCTCCTGCAACTTTGCAGCTTTATTGATCGGTAAGCTCTGCCAAGGCTGAACCGTATGCACATAAAGTTAGTTGCTAACTACCAAGCAGAATCAATATTGGCAATGCTCGGATTCAGGGGTTGGAGAAAGATCTGCATATGACCGGCAACGACTTCAACATCGCTCTTTTCCTGTTCTTCATTCCCTACATTCTCCTTGAGGTCCCCAGTAACCTCTTGTTGAAGCACGTCCGTCCATCGCTTTACATCCCAGGGATGATATTTTTCTGGGGTGTCATCACGATTTGCCAGGGACTCACTAAGTCATTTGGTGGTCTCATAGCCTGTCGAGTATTGATGGGTGTCTTTGAGTCTGGTTTCTTCCCAAGCAATGTGTATCTGATGTCGATGTACTACAAGCGGCATGAGATTCAGTCACGGTTCACCATATACTTCAGCTCAGGTATCGTCGCTGGAGCTACGAGCGGCCTCCTTGCATACGCGATCGCTCACATCAAGACGCTGGGAGGATACGCCTCGTGGCGGTGGATCTTTATTCTTGAAGGACTTGCCACCGTCGTTATTGCTATATCGGCCTTCTGGTTGGTTCCAGATTGGCCAGAAACAGCCAGATTTCTAACCCCAGATGAGCGAACGATCATTCTAAGACGGGTCGCTGAGGATAGAGCAGGTGCAACGATGAATCATTGGAACAAACAGACTGCCAAACGGATCTTTAGTGATGTGAAGATATACCTTGGGTAAGTGTTGTGGCCTTTTCATCACACTGGAGACTAACATTCCCTAGTGTCCTCATGTACATTGGTATCACCACCACGACCTATTCAGGCTCACTTTTTATCCCAACTATCTTGAGACAACTCGGATGGACTGCGGTCAAAGCACAAGTGATGTCCATTCCGATTTACGCGGTCGCTCTCGTTTGCACTTTAACGACGGCATTTCTAAGCGACAAGCTCAAGCACCGCTATGGCTTCGTAGTCTTTGGCAGCGTTATTTCCACGATCGGATATGTCATCCTTCTCAACATGCTTTCAGTCAAGGTCGGTGTTCGGTACTTTGCCGTTTTCCTCTTCCTGACGGGCGGTTTCATCGTCCACCCGATCATCATTATCTGGCTCAGCAACAACGTATCGGGCCACTATAAAAGTGGAGTCAGCTCGGCCATGCAACTCGGCTTCGGCAATCTTTCAGGAATCATCGCTTCGAACATCTACATCACGAAACAGGCACCGACCTTCAAGCTGGGCTTTGGACTTGGTCTGGGCTTGGTGTGGCTCTGCGTCATCAGCGCCACTGTGCTACTTTTTTACCTCATGCGGGAGAACAAGTTGCGAAACGAGGGTAAAAGAGATGATAGATTTAATTTACCAGAGGAGGAGCTGAAGAACTTGGGAGACGATCACCCATCGTTCCGCTTCACATACTGAACTGTGGCATATTACAGAGGTAGACGCCTGGGCACTCCATAGCAGCGTAGCCATGAACGTCAGTCAATGCTTGAATGGGGCACAATGGGTCTTTGAGTACTCTTAGATGATCATAGATTGGCTATACTGAGCCAGGCCAACATACGGTTTTGGATAAAAGAGAACAGCGGTTCCGGTCATAGTACTAATTAGCGCTTAGCATAATAATAAGCATATTCCTCCCGTAAACTGCTCTGGAGCCTAAGTCTTCACCGGAGCAAACTGCCATTATCAGTACAAGGCGAACGTAACAATATCTGTCTACACTGCTTGAATGCGAAATCGCAGCAATTAGATTTGAAAAGTCTACGGAGTTCCCAATGCTGCTGAAGTGGTCGGAAAGTTTATCGACGGTCCGGAAATTGATTGATTTATGGCTCTCGGAATGTGGTCACGGAACAAGCCATGTATTCGGTACTTTGCTTACAAGCACGATTACGCAGTGGCTAGACCGTCCTATATCTACTGAATGTTGAAGGTAAACTACTGGTAGAAATACTGTGTGATTGAATGTGAGTCAACGCAGTCAATCCAGGGTCGCCAAGTGTGGGAGTTGAGCACTCAGATGAGGCGGAAGATGTCCTCAATGGAAATTCATCAAGAACAAAGTTCAGGCTCAGCAAAAATAGGGAGTAACAGACCACTCGTGAGAAACCCTGGCTACCGTTGTTAGCTTGTTAATGGCTATTCATGCTAACCAACAACAAGAACAAAACCCTCCATGTTGTGATTGTGGGAGCCGGGCTAGGCGGCCTGGCGTGCGCTATTGCATGTCGCCGTGCGAAGCAGCCTTGCGATGTCACCGTTGTCGAACGTGTACCGGAGATGATTGCAATCGGATCCGGAATCCATATTCCACCAAATGCTTGCAGAGTTATGCAGCATTTCGGGTTGGTCGAACAACTGAAGAGTGCGGGCGGCTATGTTGTGCAGGACTTCACACTGCGTCGATACAAGGATGGCAACATCATCGTCGAGAAGCCATTAGGGGAAAGAGTGAAGCGGGAATATGGAGCCGATTGGATGTAAGTCCACTCCCCGAGTCCTCAAGCAGTCGAACATACGTTTGACAGAGTGTGTGGGCAGAGCCATCCATCGAGGCGACTACCAGAACGTGCTCCTTGATGCCGCACAAAGGAAAGGTGCGCGTATCATGACGGATACGGAGGTGGTAGACATTGAACAAGGGGTGGACGAGTCGGAAGGACGTCAGATTGTCGTTCTCAAAGATGGCAGGCGCATCGATGCAGACGTTGTCATCGGAGCAGATGGTATGCTAGACGATACTCTCGGCAGGCTGAAGGGCAGAGTTAACCACAGCTGACAGGACTTTGGTCAAGTATGCGGGAATTCGTCCTAGGTCGACCTATGCCACCGGTCGAGACAGGTGATCTGGCATACCGGGGCACCTTCACCCGTGACCAGCTCAAATCTTTTCATGACCCCAGAATCGATGGTCTGATCGAGAAGTCCAATGTGCAAGTTTGGTTAGGCCCCAGTCGACATGCCGTTTTCTATCCACTGAGAAACAAGACCGAGTTTAACCTGGTACTACTGTCAGTTTCGTTTTCCTCATCTTCCAAGTATCGTACTGATCCTTGGGCCTTTAAAGAGTCGCCGATGATTTACCCGAAGGTGTCCGCACAGCACAGGGTAGTCTTGAAGAAATGGGAAAGTGCTTCGATGGTTGGGATCCAACGTAAGACCTGCTTTCATGCATCGTGAGGTAGTGTGCTGACTGACCAGGCTGACTCGCATAATATCGTGCTTGAATTCTGCTTTGAAATGGAAATTGCTTCACTTTAAGGAGCTTGACAAATGGACGAAAGTGAGTATCTAGAAACCCCTGGTGCCGATGGATTGAGACACCTGCTAACATAGATATCAACAAGGGTCCTGTCGCCTTATTGGGTGATGCCTCACATCCCACTCTACCCTATCAAGGCCAAGGTGCTGCCATGGCGGTCGAAGATGGTGCCATCCTTGGGGTGCTGCTCACACGCCTACAGGAGAGAAACCTATCTCTTTCTCCGAAGGCGCGGAACGGCCAATTGACAAGTCTCCTTCAATTATATGAACGACTCCGCAAACAGCGAACCGAAATCAACGTTTCCGGGGCAGTTTTGACCCGGGAATTTTATCACCTACATGATGGCGATGCGCAGCAGGAACGTGATAGTGAACTCTCAAAACTGCCCGCAGCGAAGTGGCAAGGCCCGAGCAAGTGGAATTGGGGAGATGCTGCTTATCAAAAGAGTCTGCTAGGGTTTGATGTGCTCGCTGATGCAGAGAACAGGTTTGATGAATGGGCGCGTAAAGATCCAAGCATTGTTTTACGCAGTACTCTGTGAACATCCTAGACTGGATGCTGGCCGAGTATGATGTTTAGTATCTCGGTGTGCACAAAAAAATTGACGAATACGCAGACCCAGGCTGACTGGGTTTATTCTTTGCTGACATATTCAAAAGACAGGATTAGACGTACCTAATTAGTAGCTAGGCAGGTTACTAGTTAGGGATCGATGATGGTAGACATTATCACTCAATAAATATGATGCTCACCGCACGAATACCAAGTATAAGTATTTAACATCGCATCTCAAGGCCGATTCGAAATTCCATAGAGTTGAATTGATGTTCACCCAAAATTCTTGCCGCCGAACCCACAAGAATGAGCTTTGATGACTTTGACTGATTTAAGTACCCCCCAGCGACATGTCCACTGTGTTCCATCCACGGGCCAAGGACCGGATCAGCGATGCTTCAGCAGGGGGCCTCGGGGCTACCCCGGGCTTCATAGGGTTCATTACGGAATAATTGATTGAGAGTCAACGTATCCTTAGGTAATGCTCAACCACCACTAGCTGCTTGAAGTTAGTTATTTAATTAGGCGTAGTCTTCACAAAATATGCCAAAACCCCACCTAACCTGATTCTTAAGTTTCTTCAAATCGACACGCTCCAACATTGACTCCCATGAATTCGAACTTGCTGTAGCTGATGACCTAGATTAAACAGCTCCGTATCTAGGCCCTGAGTCACTCTCTGAGATGATCCAACATCAGAACAGAGTAAAAAGGAGGTCGAGGGCCAAGGATGCTGCGAGTCGCAAGAGGGCCGTGTATGTTGAACAAGCCTGTGCAACCTGCAAAACTCGCAAGACGAGGTGTGATGGAAGTCATCCTTGTGAACCTTGTCAACGTCGATCCCTGGAATGCCGATACGCACGAAATCCGGCTGATAGCACTCAGCAAACAGATGACTCTCCAAGCAGTCTTACCTCCAGCGCCTCAAAGTCAAGGTACTAGATAGCTATTAACCAAAAGCGACCATCCTACTAAGACTTCTGCAGAGATCTTACCGTATTGAATAAGCTCGTCTACGCGCTTCAATCAAAGGTTGCCATCCTGGAGCAACAACAAGTCCAGGGAACTGGAACCAGATCACCTCATGGGACCATCTCAAATAAACTACGAAAAATTGGTGAGGGAATGGATAGAGAACTTCCCTCTCAGCCCAATTTTTCGACGTTTGCCGGCCCGACGAGCGCAAACTTCAGCTTCGGCCTTGCTAAGTTAATGCTCGATCAAGAAAATGCTTCTGAAGCAGGAATCTCCGACTTGGAGCAAGAAGTTGAATTGGCCGGCTCCGTAAGTCTCGGTAGAGAGACAGATGAAGACGATGTTCCAGGAGCTGTCGATTTCCAAGAGCTTCAACGGAACCCGATGAACTCTAAGCTACTATATGGGATGGAGAAGAGTCATGCACTTAATCTTCTCCAGATCTACCATGAATGCGTAGGAGTTCTGCATCCAATTGCAGATATCTCCTCCCTACAAACCCAAGTTGACCTACTCTGGCCATCGTCCAAAACTTCGCTGCAGGACAAGAGTATCCCTCCCACCCAAGGCGGAAATTTCGCTCACTTGAAAATGGTTCTTGCGATCGGACTCTTGGCAGAAGGTGGAGGTGCGAGCGCCTTGAGTGAAAGGATCTTCCACGAGCTCCAGCCGGTCGCTACCAGCGTAGTATTTGCAAAGAATTTCAATCTGCATGGCCAGATACTGTTGCTCCTCATGGTGAGCTCTATGGCAGGATCATTTGAGAAGCGTTGCTAACTTCATCAGGCCTTCTTCCACATGTTCAAGGATGATTGTCGTCTTGCTTCACGCTATGTCGCGATTGCATGCCGCCTGATGATCGAAGCTGGACTTCATCAAAAGCACATATTAATGCGCCGCTTTATTCAAAGTGAGGCCCGTACAGAAGTCATCAACGTCCTCGTGGCATGCGTAATCCTTGATCGTCAGCTCAACTTCAATGCAGGATTGCCTTTCACCTTGAAGGATACTGATATTGACATTACCGAGACAGTAAGTTACCGTTCTTTGTAACCTGATCAAATGCTCCGTATGTAAGCATCTTACTTATAGTGCCTTGCAGGGTACATTGAATCCATATGCGAAAGCGATGACTTCTTACATCAGGATCGGACCTCCTGCCTGGGCCGCTGTGACGGACGAGCGTGGTAGAGCGAAACAGCGAATCAAAGACGAGGACTTTGACTACGTAGATTATCAAGTGCAGCGCTGGCAGGAGAGTCTGCCAGCCTATCTACGTCTCCAGAGGGGAGCGAATGCTATCAAAACCACTAGCGACGGTCATATATACGTGGACCAAGGCACACAATTCCTTCGATTCATCTTATATCTGCGCGCAAACCAA
This sequence comes from Exophiala bonariae, assembly GCF_035927105.1. Classification (NCBI taxonomy): domain Eukaryota; kingdom Fungi; phylum Ascomycota; class Eurotiomycetes; order Chaetothyriales; family Herpotrichiellaceae; genus Exophiala; species Exophiala bonariae. The sequence continues at coordinate 759,104 of NW_027042477.1, read as the reverse complement.
TTCCGGATTGTTGTCATGAGACCTTTGCTGTTCTCGTCGCAGACATACATGGCAAACATCAAACGTATTAGGATCGTGGCGCAAATTGCACAAGATACGGTTGAAACAATCGAAGAGATGAACGAAAAGTACGACCTTTATAAGAAACAGCAACCCGTTTTGAATTTGTTCTTGTCCTCGGCACTTTCTACACTGTTTCTGGTCTACATTCACAGCCTACGAGAACAGCGCACCGGTGCCAGTGATGACACCCTCGAGTTGGCCACTTGGAATCAAGGTGTGAGGGATGGACTCAACAAAGGACTGGCACTAATACAAGCTTATTCAACATATCGGTCCTCCCAGCGTCTGTGGCAAAAGTTCGCCGGGCCTCATGGGCTCCTATCCCGCCTCAGCCTTGCCGACCATGCTCAGACGGTGGAGGGAGCTACTTCGACGGTCTCGGGTTCTAGAGGCGTCTCTTTGCAATCCGGCACTAGTTATGAACCGCCTAAGGACTCCGATATCCACGGGCAGACTCAACCACCGACAGTCGGGTCAGCTATCGAGCCACCTGCCTATCCAGATCCCGCAGCCGCCGATTTCCGACTGATTCAGACTGCCAACCCTTTTCAACCCTATGAGTTCACGGATTACTCGCCCTTACCATTTTTAAACATGAATCCACTACTTGTATCGAATGATATTGATGTTTTCTACGATAATATGTGGGATGACAACATGTTCTAAGAGCAGATGTGACATATAGATGTCCCATCTTGTTCGAGTCTCGAACTCTGGGCTCTGCTTAATCAAGGTCTTCACATGAAATTATCACGAATGGCATGCACTCTAGCAGGGTATCACGTCTATCCACTTCCAGATCAGGCAGGGGTTGACAGACTCCACCGGTTCCCGACGTCCAGGCCATGCACACGGAGACCCAAATCTTCGGGAAGCTGGCCTCGGCTCTTCAGCCACCATGAATCCACCGGTTTACGGAACAAGGATCATCCAACTGCCTGATTCCGCCATTTAGGTCTTCTCAGAATACAGATTCCGGCCAGAATATGTTCGTCGTTTGCCGTTATCAACCCAATGACCATATCATACCAGACTTGCTTGTCTACAAGCTGGTTCTTCATCATTGGAAAGTTATAATTTGAATTCCTGGCCCACGATGCTCTCACTCAACTGCCAAAGCCCCTCGGCCGCTTTCTCGTCCCGCGCATGCTCCGCGGCCTGTGCAACTTGACAGTCGTTGAGGTATGTGATATCCAAATCTGCACCCAGCTTGGGGTCGAGTGCAGCCACCAGAGTCGTCGCTGCACCTTGATCGAGGTCCTTCCAGAATCCTGCAGTCTTGCTGATCAGATCCTGATGTTTCTCGTCGAGATTCCGGGATAGATCCGTCCAAATGGAGCCGGGATGAGTGGCAATTGAGCGGATCCCCTTACTAGCCAATTTCTTTGTCAGGGAGACTGAGAAGAGAACATTCGCCGTTTTGGATTGCCCATATGCTACGAATGGGACATAAGTTTCTCCTGGCGGTGGATCAAATGACACGCCCGGTCTAGACATCGGTCGCTCTTCCAGTGGCAGGTCTTCCGGGCGTTTCTTGAAGTTGGTGTCACTGAACCGGATTGGCGAAATGATGTGGCCTTGGCTGGTCAGATTGATAATGCGAATTGAACCCTTGGTGGCAGAATTTTCGGCAGCCGCGATGATCTTGGGTAGTAATAGGTTGGTCAGAAGGAAGGGACCTATATGATTCGTTCCGAACTGCATCTCCAAACCTTCCTGAGTAGATTCGTGCCGCTGAAGGACAACCGCCGCGTTGTTAATAAGAATGTCAATCCGGTCGACAATGCTGTTGATGGTCTTTGCCGCTTCGCGGACCGAGGCAAGCGACGCGAGGTCAACTCCAACGAGTTCGATCTTCGTTTTCCCATGCACTGATTTAACCTTACTGGAAACCTCTTCCATCTTTGATTTGGTTCTTGAGGCGAAAACGAGGAGTGCTGGGTCATGCGCGGCCAATGCTAATGCCATGGACTCGCCGATACTTTGTGGTGATACACCCACTATGACGATGACTTTCCCGCGGACCTCATCGCTGAACGCTTTTGCGACCGTTGTCCCTGTGGTGCTCTGGCCAAATTCTGGATTGGTGGTCATGATTGCGTGCTGGGCTTTTGAAAGAATAGCTCGGGTAGTTGATGGGGCGAGCGCTTGGATCGCCTATTTTCCCCTGCTCAAATCGCTCAATGCGTTAACGGCAACTGTTGCTGTAATTATTGTGATCTGCTCAAGTAAAGTGCCTTAGTAGAACCGGTGCACTGATCCTGTTGTAATATGTAAACAGGTCTACACTCGGATTTCGGGTTCGGTAGTTCCGACGTATTTATGGGAGGCCACAAGTAGAATCCCAGCCTCCAATGGCCACGGGCACTTGGGCAGTCAACCGTAGCCTTATTTTGGGTTGTGGGTTGTGGGTGTGGATGTGGGGTGTTGGATGTAGATTCACGCTTGGAGGAAGACCGGATGGGCAGATGTAGCTATCAAATGATCGTCTTTATTTTATGCACATGCGATATGCGGTGTGCGACGAGTTCATGGACCTGGAAGTCGGATATCGCACCGAAGAGTTCGATAAGGTGATCAGATAGATGGTGGGATAATATATTTTGGAAGACCTTACTCGTCCTTCGGATACTTCTAGACCTAACTCCACACACCCCGCAGAATGCTCGGTCCATATCCAAGTATAAAGGCGGTTGCGGCGATGGAACCAGGGACTCCCTCCTAAGCCCTGAATCAGGGACACAATGGGGAACTTGGAACGTGTGGGGTGGTAGCAAAACTGCTCCCGTACCCGCAGAGAATTGCCCACATCCAATGGGTCGGCATAAAATTCAACGTCCATTGTCCGTTTTGGTACAATGCATAGCGTTGTCGGCAGTTCATTTGGAGAACCGCGGGTTTAGTGACTATCCGCCTCCAACCATTTTGCTTGTTTCTGGTCATTATCTGGAAACAAGCAAATCCTTGAGTGTGCAGTACTATGGGGCTGGCTATCTATATGTCCTTGGCCAGCCCGTCGGTGCGCAAGAATTGGCAACAATCATCCCTTCTCGAACCTTTCTGCTTTCAGGTGAACCAAACGCTTCGGCAAGGATTTATATCTAGAGACATACCCCCCGCCGGAGTTGCCTATTCGTAGTCTTTCCAAGGCATTTACATTTTGTTACTTTCCCGAGAACTTCCCGCGGCTTACCTTTTTTTGGCCTTTGCAAAAATGACAACGGAGCAGCCTTCAGTGAGGCCCAAGACTGGAGTCAAAGTTATTGTTGTTGGAGCTGGTGAGAACAGCCGCTGTTCGTGGTAGATGATCCTTGGCTTAATCAAAACAGGTTTCGGCGGACTTACTGCAGCAATTGAATGTCATCGACAAGGGCATGATGTTGAGATATACGAATCTTTTCCGGAGTTGAAACCCCTTGGAGACATCATTTCATTCGGTGCCAACGCCGGTCGCATATTCCGACGATGGGGAGTCGATGGTGAGATCACCAAGAAGATGCGAGCAATCAGCATCGACCTTGTGAAACACGGATTTCGAATTCACAAATATACGGGCGAACACATCATCACGCAGAAAACCCCAGAACAGGACCCCGATGCTCCGGTTTTCAACGGTCACAGAGGAGAGTTGCATGAGATCGTTTTTAACCACGCCAAGGATGATTTGGGTATCCCGATCCATCTTGGGACAAGAATAGGGAAGTACCTGGAGGAAAAGGATTGTGCAGGCATCGAGCTAGAATCTGGCGAACAGGTAAGAGCACCTCACCGGAGATAGCTGGAGACATACTTACTCTGGGCCAGATTTTCGCAGATGTCGTCATTGGTTCTGACGGCGTTCGATCAAAGGCTCGCGAACTGGTTCTGGGCTATTTTGACCGACCCAAGAGCAGTGGCTATGCCGTCTTCAGAGCATGGTAGGTGTCGCTCGAGGATACGGACGGTGATGTTGATGCTGATCGCTTACAGGTTCCCAAACACCGACATGATCGCCGATCCGTTGACCAAGCATTTCTGCGAAAATGGCGATACGTTTAATGGCTGGATTGGCCAAGATGTGCATTTTCTCTTTTCAACGATCAAGAACGGAAGTGATTGTTGCTGGGTCTTGACACACAAGGTACGGTTTGTGGCCGAAAAACATGACTCCGGCTGATGCGTAACCTCTAGGACGACGCAGATATTGATGAATCTTGGTCATTCCCGGGAAAGCTAGAAGACGTTTATAAGGTCTTTGAAGGTTGGGATCCACTTTGCAAGAGAATTGTCTCCAAGACACCGGAAAGTCACCTGGTCGATTGGAAGCTGGTTTATCGAGATCCTCTCCCAACCTGGGTCAGTAAAGGCGGCCGCATCAGTCTGCTGGGTGATTCCGCACATCCATTCCTGCCAACTTCAGCCCAAGGTGCAACTCAGGCTATGGAAGATGGCGTCACTCTTGCAGTTTGCCTCAAGAGAGCTGGCAAGGATCAAATTCCCGATGGAGTAAGAACGTACCAGCGGATAAGGTAAGTGATCGAGTTCACAGAAACAATTGTTTTGTAAGGACCGGATGCTGATCCTCCGGATAGATATGAGCGCGTCAAAGCAGTACAAAAGACCGGCGAAACCACACGCGACATGTGGCATAAGGCAGATTGGGATAAAGTCAAGGAAGATCCCACATCGGTCCAGTTCCCGCGAGAAGACTGGATCCATAATTTCGACGCGGAAAAGAATGCTGAAGAGGAATTTGAGGAGAACTTCCAGCATTTCCAGACCACGGTAAATGGTACTCGCGATATTATCTATGAAGATCTTGCAACGCTGACTGAAGGCCCCCTAGTCCCAAAACAGCTCTCTGCCAAACTTTGAGGCAACAGGAAAGCAAGGGTTTGATGTGACCGCAGTACCGGTATCCTTGGAGGCATGAAATGTTGGAGCAATAAAAGCATTAGTAGAAAGCGAAACGCTCGCATGATCGGGGGGGTTGGTGAATTTTTAGTCTTCAGACTAGTTTATATCAGTTTTCACATACGGTCTTATGATCTACCGTATTCGACTTCGCACTATAAGTCTTGAATCAATCAATACGTTCTCTGCCAAAGTGGAAGATCCATACCTCGATATTCTTCACGCTGAGTCAATAGCAAGAAATCACAAATTTCGATGACTTATTGTGACTCTGATCGAGAGATGGATTGTGTTGATTCCCCATCAAATATTTGTCATGGGTATCCCGCGACTTTCTCAAGATCTTCATCCCTATGCGGATCGCGTTCCTGTGGGCAAATTATATCCATCGACGAGTGCGCTTAACCTTGAACACTTGGTAATCGATGGGCCGTCACTAGTATACCTGGTTTATAACAGATTGCTCACTTATAGAGCATCGAGGAGCCCTGTACTGAATGGTGGATTGCCGCGGTATTCGGAAATCAACCATGGACTCCAGTATTTTCTGGCAGACCTGGAAGATTGTGGCGCTCAAATACAGCGGATTTTCTTTGATGGAGGCTTGCCGATTTCGAAGAGACCAGTTAGACTTGATCGAACGGAAAAGGTTCGCAGTCAGCTCGAGCTTTACCGCACAATGCACCCTCTCGATCCAATGGTAATATCCGTTGGCGACGTCGACTTCGAAGAGGCCATCTGGATGACTCCATCCATATCGAGCAGGAAGTCAGTCCCTCCGCCTCCGCCTTTCATGGTTGCCAGTGCAATTGAGTCATTATGTAGCAGCAAATGGAGGAACCTTGTCAGCGTTGTCCCTGGGGAGGCTGATTCATTCTGCGCCCAAGCAATGAGTGGAATTTCAGGTGCGGTGCTTACGAATGATTCTGACCTTGCCGTACACGATCTTGGAGAAAATGGCTGTTTGGCATTGCTTAGCTCGGTTGAGAAAAAGTCATCCGCTCAAACTAAGACCGTGACCTCGCTGACGATAATGTCCCTACACCCACAGCATGTTGCTCAACGATTAGGTGTCCCATCACTTCTTCGGTTCGGCTTCGAAAGGTATCTCGACCCAAGCCTTTCGACAGCCATTACCAGCCAACGAGCCAAAGATAGCTCTAGGCTGGAAACCTTCAAGAGAGAATACGATAACTTCGCCGAGCAGTATATTTCTCCGCAGGCAGGGTCTGATGCCATGCCCAGTCTCACTGATGTCGATCCACGTACAGCTGAACTGATCATCTCATGGTCCCACTCACCCACCGTTTACCTGACGCCGATTCTGGAAGACCCATCTCGTGATTCCTCGTGGTCCTATGGCACTCATTACAGGACCTTAGCCTTTTCCATATTGGGGTGGTCGATTCCAGGATCACATCCAATCGGCATTACAGAATTTGCGCGGAAGGGCCCAAGAATCGCTTCCACCACAGTTCCACAACTCAGTGAGATACACATTGGAGAACATATCAAGCAAACAATCAAAGACCTTAGGCGGCTCTTCCCAAATAACGCCACCGAGGTACCTACCAACGATCACGGCAGCACACTTCTCCTCAACTGGTACATCCTAGCCACCCATAAGGTTCGGCAGCAGAAATCCGATGCTGGGAAACAACCTCCCACACTCTCTCTCATCCAGAGTACACTGGGCCTCATGAGGCATCAGGCAAACAACAAAGCCAGAGCAACATGGGATGAAGTCCACTTCCTGGCAAATATGCACGCCGTGCTGTACTCGTTGCGCATGTTAAAGCAGATCGCGGACTATGTACTACGCGGTCGAGAGCCAGAACACACCCAGCCAAACCATGAAGAAAGTAAAAGCCAGAATAACGGAGTATCTACGGAAACACTCTTGCGAGAATTGACGGTCATGTTAAGCAAGATGCCGGATATTGAGCATCTCTTTCTCGACGTCGCTGATCTACGTTCAAGAATCCAAGAATTAGATATTGAGGTCCGGAGCGCTGCCATTGCCAGACTGGCAAACCTTGGGGATGAGAGCGCAGACGGCAATGATGACCATAGACTGGGCGCCGTCAATACTTCTGCAGTGCCAAAGACAAACCAGAAGCTGGCGTCTGCCGCCGCCCACATCACACGCGAGACAGAGAAACACTGGATCACGGCTAAGCGGAAGCGAAAGAGGGCACGAAATACCTCAAATAATAATACCAACACAAATATCGGCGGCGTGAGGAACGCTGGTGGAAACAGTTTCGATGTGTTGCGGATGGCCTTGGCTGACTGACGCCTGAGGTCCAAGGAAAACGACTGGAAATACCCTCACATTTTGTCACCTTTTTGTCATTGCTGGGTCATGAAATTCCAGATGTAGATGAATGGACAACCAGATTAGTCGAAATCCTGAGAGCCTGCCAAGAGAAATCCTGCCGGTCCCTGTTTGGCCCCCAATGTAGGGGTCCCTTTGGCTGGTTGGAGGAGGACGTCTCTACTTCTTTGGATTCAGTCTCGACATCTCGCGAATACAGAGTGAACGATCTATTTAAACCGGATGTCTCTAAAGATGTGCTATATCTCTACTTAGGTATCCTCTGATCACTACGACCTTGGCGCCCAGCTGGTCCTCAAAAACCGCTTCACGAATTTCTGGACCAGCTCGGACTGCAATGCTGGTACACTACTGAGAACCGGCGCAGCTTTTTCAGTGACACGCGTCTCATAGCCCAGGTTCCTCCTCTTCGTCACGTCATTATCGTACTTCCCGGCGAAGAACTCCACCAATTTGATCGTCGGATTGACCTCTGGGTCTGGGTTTGACTTCCTCAATCGAGCGACCCACTCTCTCTGGCCGACTTCTTCGAATTGGAGGCCCGTTGCGCGTAACGCGGGCAGAAGGTCACCTGTCCAGTGGAATGAGCGGGGATTGACGATGTTGAAAAAAGAATCTTGAGTCTCGGCTTGGAGTTCTGGCAGGGAGATCGCAATGACTGACTCTGCGACTGTATCGACTGGGAGCCAGCGTGGCGATTCATCGAGCGCTGGTAGCGCGCCGATCGTCGTCGCTGCTTGAAGCATCAGTGGGATTGCTTCGGTGGCATTCCAGATCCCATGCTTCGTGTCCGCGACGATCTGTCCTATGCGCAACACCCGTGCCGGCATGCCTGTTTGCTTTGCGGCTTGGGCTACCAAGTTTTCAGTCACGAGCTTTGACTGTGCATAGCCCATGCCTTGTGCACAGCTGAAACTCTCTGGCAATGCTTCGGGCACTGTGTCCCCAGGAGTATTCACGACTGTGCTGACGGAAGAGCAGAAATTGAATGAAGCCGGTTGATGCTGTTGCGCAGAGAGGCACAGTAACATCAAATTCTTCGCTCCAGCAATGCAATCTGCTTCGAAGCTGCTGAGATTCTTGTTGAAGTTCACTGACCAGGCCGAATGGATTAGGCTGCTGATTTTCGCAGAAATATCGTGGTACACGGCATCATTCAATCCGAGTTTCGGCTTCGAGAAATCGGAGCGATAACAGGAGATCTTCCTGTGATGCTCAGGGAGAAGCTCATCGTAGACTTCTCTTGCTTGCATAGATTCGATGACACGTTTTGAAGCGGTATCGTCCGAGTCCGCGCGCACAAGACAGCAGACCTCTGTTATATCTGAGCGACGGACCAATTGAGCCACAATATGTGCGCCTAGTGAGCCTGTGACCCCAGTGACCACAACGCAATTCTTGTCCGACTTCGTTGTGATGGGAACATGTTGAGGAAAAGTACTATACTTTGACACCAGCCTCTCCATCTCTTTTGTGATGTCTAGTGTATCGATCTCCTTGCTATCCCGGATACTCACAATCGCATCCGCGAGCTTGGCAATTGTGGGATACTCAAAAACCACATTCTGTGGCAGAGTGTTGCCATTCAGTTGGATCTCCTTGAGGATCTTGGCTCGCAGCCTCGTGGATTGTAACGAGTCGATCCCAAGCGAGAACAAATCCGTGCCATCGGATATCGATTGAGTCTCGCCTGAATTGGAGGAGAGTTCTAAGATTTGCTCACGGAGAAAATCCCGGAGTTCGGATCCTTCAAGCACTCGTGTTCCATTCGACTTGGACTCGGCCTCTAGATACACTCCTTCAATTTCGTTGTGGAACATTCTATAGAATGCCTGTCGAACAAGTGTACCTTTATCTGTCTGCGGATACTCAGTTCCACTGGGCAGCACTCTTATCATGTCCCTGGACAACTGGGCATAAGCTGGCAATATCTTGTTCTCCGCCGCGATCAGGGGGGAAATCGCATCGATGACTTCGTCCGAGGTTTTCGACCCTCCAAGCTCGGACGCAACCACAATCATACCGAGCTGGCTCTTGCCGGCCCCAAACATGACGTTGTCTTTCACCAGCTCATGTTGTCGCACCAGCTGCTCCATGGCAATGGGTATAGCCTTCTCGCCATTCATCAGCACGATCGTGTCGTCTAATCTGCCGCAGTATTTCCAAGCCCCTGATATCGTTGGATGTGGCTCGAAGAGATCCTTCAGCGCGTAAGAGCCATCTGGACGATTCGTTGCGACCTTTGAAGGCCAACCCTTGAGCACCACCAGCTCGTGCAGGTTTCCACCTCTCTCCTCCCACCTGATGAACGCTGCCAATTTCTCATGCACCCGAACATAATTCCACGCGTTATCCCCTTCAGGTCTCTCCGAAGTCATCAGCTGTCCTGTCTCGGTCGATCCATAGTGACTGATCAATTTCACACCGCCCTCGGTAAGCCTATTGCCAAGTACATCTGGGCAAGCCGAACCACCGAATTGCACCATCTTCATGGCCGCAAGGGCGTCAATCCCTTCTTGAGTCTCGCTGAGAAGCTTCAGCGCGTATGGCACCGTAATGAAGATCTCAAATTTGTGCCGTCGCATAACCTGCAGCAGGTTCTGGCTCGTCAGCGGAAGGCTGGCGCTGTAGATATATATCTTCTTGATAGCTGTGAAGCCTCGGAGGACGTTGGATATCCCAAAGGCGTGGAAAAGTGGAAGGATCACGAATCCTTTCAGGTTCATGTTGTTTTCATAATTGCGTAGTGCGGCCTGATGGGTCTGATAGATGGGTTTGGGCAGACCAGTTGATCCCGATGAATGAATGATCCATGCCACCTTGCTGGTTTCCTGGTCAAGATCAAGAGTCTGCTCGGTCGTCTGTGGTAAAATGTGATTCCCCTGGAGTGGGTCGTATTCACTCTGAGGAAGGAAACGAGTGGTTTGCAAGTCGGGAAGTGTCGCTTTCACACCAGCTATCGTCCTGTCAAATGATGGATGCACAACCATATGACGACAGTCGGTTGCCTCGAGTAGAGACAGGTACGCGGCCTCCGATATCCTCGTCGAGAGGAACAGCACCGTAAACCCAAGTCGCGAGAGGGCCAGTAACGCAATGAAATAGTCCATGGTTGAGGGACCAAGTAATGCCACCACACGAGCATCTTGACTCGAATTCGCCCGGACGGGAAGGACTTCCGCATATCTCTGCGCTGCCCGAGCCGCAAGTGCCTCCAGATCGGTGAGAGTATATTCGGTGTATTCGAGCTCCTGTGAAGGATAGCCGAAGATGGGCTCGTTTGGATGACTTTGAGCTCGCATAGATATGAGCTCTGTGACGGTGCGAGGCTTCCCAGCTCTGGGAGGTTCCATAGTTGATGTTGCTGTTGCAAGGCTTGTGGCTTTGGTTGGTAGAGGGTGATCGTAGGCCGAGTATTGCGGCTCACAAATGTCTATGGACCCCATTTTAGGCTGTAGATATGCAATGTTCCAAGTATTCGAAATTAGTGTGACCTGCTACCAATTCAGGTTTCGCTCAAGGAACAGTTAGCCGCTTGAATCTTCGAGTTGCAGTGCTCAAGACCATGAATGTAGAACAGAAGCTTCAAGAAGTCTTGGACATTTGGAATTGTGACTGTGTCAAGAAATGCTTGCTGTTGTGAATGTCTGCTCGATGGCCACGGCAACCAGGAAGTGTATAGATATATGTTTGACCCCCATGTACAATGTAGACTCAAGTATTCCGGGTTGGACTCAATGGCGAGATCCGGAGTATCTGCCACCATACAGTTCGGCAACCTGAGGTGTATGATGTAGATCAGTCCGGCAGACCAGTGACTTGTTGGGGCTTCCGTGGGCCGACGGGTCGGTTATTGCTCTGCGAAAAGCACCTTTCATCAGGCCGCGAGGGACACTCGTCGGGCACTTTAACTCTTCACGACACGGCTTCGAAGATCGACGTATGGAACTTAAAGGTCAATAATTTGATTTTTCAGAGCCTGCAGAGTGTTGCACTTGAGGCGAGAGTGCATAGCAGCTGGGTTTCAAGATGGTAGATTGAAAGGCTCCCAGTCTCCAGGAAACCCTACAGTATCAAGATGTTCCCAGTCCCACTTAAGGAGGTTTTGGAACACAAAGTCGTCCTCAGATGGTGTAAACTGAGTAGTCACCCCCACAGAGTCTACATTATGGGCATCTTCGATATTCCCAACGGACGATATTTGTGGAATTTTTATCCCAGCGTGATCATTCAGACGAGCATTGTGATCTGGAGGGACATGTTGAACTTCAGAGGAGGATACCTGAGGTGCAGAAGGTGTACTGGCCACCCCGGTCGTTGTGGGTATGACTCGTGGCGCAACCAGCCTCGCTTTTAGAGCATCCTTCTCCGCACGGCATCGTAAGCGATCAAGAAGTTCATAATGTCGACGCGCTTGACTTCCCTTCGGAGAGAGTGCCGTAAGGAAATCCTGACACCGTCTTGCCTTCTCGAGCAGATTCTCCACCTGCGGAAAACTGGTCGCTGGGAGGGAAGATCGACTTTTCTGAATAAGGAAAACATACAAAGTCGACAACGCGACCAGTGCAACATATGGTGTGAACCAAAACCCTTGGTACCAGACAGTCCTATCAATCATATCGCAAGCCGTTGAAAGTATTCGGTCGATCGCATCGGCACATTGTTGAATATGTCTCAGCGCCCGTTCGTCTCTGATTGCAGGTACGCTCCCCCCAAGGTTACTGAAGTCTGCTAGGAGACTTCGCCTTGTGACCAATATCTGCATGTGAGAAAATGCAAATTTCAGAACGGTATTTTGCCTTTCAAAGGTGCGTTGACCACTAAGAGTTTTCTCACGTGGTTTCAGAAATTCCGGTAGTTTCTCTCTCCAGGTAAGCAGGGAGTCAAGCATATTTGAGGTCCTTTCTAGCACTTGATCCTCGGTCAGAGGCTGCAATGGGTACAATAAGTCACTGTTGCGACCCATAAGCTTCGCTAGTTCAGCGTGGGCAATGAAGGCTTCCAGGTTGCCATGCAGAGGAAGCTCTTCCGGAGACTCGGCTGACAGAAGATCTTGATCATCGATGTTTCGTGGGAAGTCTTGATCAATATCCTGATCCCGAAGCATTCGAGGACATCCAAGCATGACGCTCAAGTAGCCATCTAAAACATAAGCGCACCAGAACGTTCGTTTTCTTAACTCTATGGTGATAAGGTCCATGCTTGCCTCGTTCCTAGTTCTCCTGTGAAGTCCGATCGAGGTCAGAATGGCACAGGCCATGTTCAAGGTGAACCGACACTCGTTGATGCGAAAAGTACTGAGAAGGTGTAAGCACAGAGCCAACCTCGCCTGGACGCTGGATAAAGAAGCAGGGCCAGACTCCTGGGTGAGAAGAGATTTGGCTCGTTCGGAATCTTTCAAATTCAGCAAATGAGTTAAAGGATCCACATGTCTTGATCAGGCCAACTTACAGAACGCACTACGCTGGAAATCACGATCATCTGCACTTGCATAGCGGTCACCGGCCTTGGTGTACAGCAGGGACTGTGCAAACGCTAGTAAGACGCATGCAGTCTCGGACATTAACTGAGGGTCACCATTCAGAAGATGAAATGCCCAGCCCTGCACGGTTGACAAATGAAGAAAACGATAAGTCGGGGTGCCAAAGCGAAAGTAAAGTTCCAGCAACGAATCAGCCTCCTCACGGGATGGGAGCCCCTGATCAGGAAACTTGGGTAAGGGCATGTCGCCATGAGAAATCAGAGGAGCACTGGGCAGTGCTGCTGCATCTCTTTCGGATTTCTCACCTTTGTTCCAGGAGTGATAGAGAAAGGATACACCGGAAGAAGGTCCAATATGATGACCTTCGGCAAAAGCTTCTGGTGGATTCATTGATGGACGTCTCAAAACACCTATCTTCGAGGGACGAGTCTTCGAGGGACTCATTGGCTGAGCTATGGCTTGAGGAGCGGCCGCCACCACAACCGCATCGGCTCCTGAACTGCGTTGATGCTCTGCAGGAGAGCCCCCGTGTAACTGTGACTCATAGTCAGGCCGAGGCTTACTTGCTGCATCATTGTATTCGCATTGAACGCCTTCTTCGTGGCAATAGTTGCAAGGTTGCGTGCCAGTACATCGGACTTTGCGTCTACCAACCCACCGTATCAGTAGTGAAGCTCAGAATGCTATATCTAATATTAAAGCGACGAGGAGAAGCCGGGAGTCGAAGCATCACAAAAGAGTTTCAAGACATACTTTCGACAGAACACGCACGCTCTGGCAGTCCGAGGATGCTTGAGCTTACGCTTCTTTCGTGGTTCAGTTGGCGAGTTCTGATCTGCTTGAATGGTAGCAGTCGTGCTATTGTCCATACTGAATTCCTTGGGGGTACAAATGAGTCATCCGAAGCTGGACACGCTTTAGATCGAATATGATATTAGAGGAGAGAGATTTGAAAGGAGCAGCTGTTCGGCAAGTCACCGAGGCCAGAGGCCGGAAAGTGTCTCTGGGGGAAAGGGGACGCTGGGCGTTGGACGTTGGCGGCTCACGGCAGAGTTCCGACGGGAGGCATCATCGACTTATGTACCCCCAACTTCCCAGCAGCTACGTCATGCAGATGCCCCCCAGCGTCCGGAGTGACTGCCGATGGCACCAGATGCAGGGTGGATGTTATGATGCCAGTGATTTACAAGATGCTCATGGTGAAAAACCAAAATTTAGAACGTGGGTATATTATATATCCCCTCCCATCAAAGTGATCGTGAAACATTTCTCACAGTCTCATTTTGCCTTTAATTCGACATCATCATCTAACTAGAAACCATGGCACTCAATCGAACCTTCACTCTCAACACGGGGGCTAAAATCCCCGCAGTAGGATTCGGAACGTGGCAGGCAAAGCCCCACGAGGTCGAGGATGCAGTTGAAATTGCGCTCAAGGCCGGCTACAGGCATATCGACTGCGCCGCGATCTACAGAAACGAAACTGAAGTCGGAGCAGGAATCATGAAAAGTGGTGTCGATCGCAAGGACATCTTCATTACTTCCAAGTTATGGAATACCAAACACGATCCGAAGGATGTCGAGCCCGCTCTAGATACGTCACTAAAAGATCTCGGTGTCGACTATGTCGACCTTTACCTCATGCACTGGCCTGTGGCTTTTGCATCTGGCGATCGGTGGTTTCCATTGACCGAGGAAGGGGTTTTCAGATTGTCGGATGTGTCGATTCTAGACACGTGGAAGGCGATGGAGAAATTGTTGAAGACAGGAAAGACTCGTGCTATTGGAGTGTCCAATTTCAACATTCGCCGTTTAGAGGAGCTTCTCGCAGGTAGCGACGTCGTTCCAGCTGTCAATCAGATTGAGCGACACCCGTACATCCAGCAGCACGACCTTCTGAAGTTCTGCAACGACAAAGGTATTCTGGTTCAGGCATACAGCCCGCTCGGCAATAACATCACAGGCGAACCCAAGACTGTTGATGATGCCGAGGTGCACGCCGTCGCCAAATCTCTCGGGATTGACCCAGGTCAGGCACTCATCAGTTGGGCTGTTCAACAGGGCACGGTGGCATTGCCTAAAAGTGTTACAGCAAAGAGAATTCAAGGTAACTTCCAGGATTCGATCCTCCCAGATGATGCCTACGAGAAGCTGAACTCCCTGGAGCGACACAAGAGATTCAATTTCCCAGCACGTTGGGGTACGGACATCTTCGATGAGATTGGACAAGAGAAAGCCTCACAAATCGCACAGGAGTCTGCTGAGTCGAATCTGAAGAACTTTACTGTGTAGGGAGGTCGAGCTCAGCGATATACCGGTAGATGTCACCATCAGCTGTGAGCGTGTGTTAATAATTCTGGACTGAAAGTATGGTGTGCATTGAGCGACGTTGCCGTTGGTATCTCATAGATTAAATCTGATAGATTTCTAAAGTCCGACCTCTCTACCTTCCTCTCTTCGCTATTTATTGCAACGACTTGTTCTGTAAATCCAAGAGCGATGGCGAAACAAAGGGTTCCGCCAGAACTATCAAGCCCGACTCAGTCCTGTATCTTCACTGAACAGGTCCTTTGATGCTCATAATTCCAACCAAAGGCTACCCAGACGCCATAGAGATGAACCAGGCTGGCGAGAACAACGAAGACATGGAAAATCTGGTGCGATGCAAACCATATATCGAACTTCCCAGGCCATATGGACTCGGGGATACGGGTAACGAAGAAAAAGGCACCCAAACCGTAGGTGATACCTTCGAGGAAGTAGTAAGGCATGCCGGAGCGAACCCACATTTGCTTCCATCCATAAAGAAAGATACCGTGCGTGATGGGTGCAAACCCACTCAATGCCGTTGCAATGAACGCCCATGTCCGGATAGTGCGGTATTTCAAACCCTGAGCTCGTGGGTGTAGTACCAGTGTTGAAGTGATGATCGAGAGAGCGATAATCATCGTCCAGTAGACGAGTCGGAGTGATGGTTCGCAATAAAAACCAACGTAGATTCCCGAAAAGAAACTCCCCAAGATAAGAGTCAAAATACCGACGTAATCAACTCTCAGCATCAGATTGGAGAGCGATGAATGGTTCATGAGCGTGTGGTAAACCGTGCTCAAGATCATCGTGATGGTGGCTGCCCCTAAGTTACACCCGAAGACCACACGATCAAGTATGGAAGATTCAGGATAAGTATAGGAGATTGCATTGTATACAATAACCTGTCCAAATAGCAGGCAGATAGCAGGGACCAGATGCGTGTAGATATTGACGGTCTCATTGTGAAGATGACCCAAAGACCCGGCGCACGTCAACCATGAACTCGAAGCGGGTCGATAGCCTGATCGTGTAAATCGATTGTCCCTGTACCAGTCTGGTAAATCGTCATAAGTTAAGAGAATTAATTTCTTGGCCTCGGAAAGCGATTCTGGTGTCTGGGGCGAGCTGTCGCTTCGCATGCGCTCTAGTTTTGCCTTCGGTCGGCGGTATGCGACGATGAATGTCATGTTGTCGCTATCACATCAATGCGACAAGAGTCTGATGGGACTCTGTTAGAGGAATGAACCACGATGGGCTTGCGGGGTCGGCGACAGGGTCCTAGCGGATAGAAAGGCGTAGCACTACCAGATGTGTAATGTCGAGGAGTTCCTGGACATACACATAAGTAAATATGTAGGCATTGAGCGCATTCCCCCGCCCTTCCAACCACCTTTTAACCAGAAGGATGATAGTGGGTGCAGCTTCGCTAAGCACGAAAATTTTGGGGTGGGTCATAGTGCACCGATTCGCGGAGCGGGACGATCAAATTGAGCTTGTTCATCACTTACCGAATATGAACAGGAACGAGCTTCATGGCATAGGTGTAATTTGCCGGTTGATTGCGCAACAATCGCTGTAGTGTGGAGGTTAGTCACATGTGAAAAGAGTCGTCTCTAGTGGGTGTTCTGGTATCATGAGATGGCTGAGTCAGCACCATGAGCACCCATGAATACGCCACCTCTTCCCATTATCCGAACTTTATCCTTGGACACCACCTCAAACTTGGTGTTCTGGTTGTGATCGTGTGGAGTAAAAGTCCGTTCACCGGTGGCATCGAGCCTCGCAGGCAAGATGACGGGTCTTTTGAATGAAACCTCTAACCATGAAGGTTCCAAATAAGGAGAAAACAAAACGTGGTCCTGCACATAAGTTGTCTTCCAAATAGGAAAGCGCCTTCCCCACTTTACTAACTAGGCAACCTCTCAGTTTCTTCCATCTCCCTCTCTTTCTTTTTCTTGTCATCATCCATCCATCAATCCATCTAATTAACCACTCAGTCGCTGCTCGCCTCTTTCTCATCATGGCGAATATAGTGCGTCAAAAGTGGAGATACCAGGTGACCACGATTCAAACAGCAGGCATCCTAGTGACTGCACTTCTTGGCGCTGCTTCTTTCTTTCAGAATAGGTTTCTCGAGAAAGAAGTTTCTAAGCATTCCGACGGTCTCGATACACTCAGAACTAGTCAGAAAGATCTCAATACTAATCAGAAACAACTCGAGACCAATCAGAAACAACTCGAGACCAATCAAGAACAGCACACATCTTCCCTCAAAATACTACAAACGGATGTCCGAAAGATACTCAAAGGATTCGAGGAGGTCGATAAGCAGCTGCTTGAAACTCGTCGCAACATGGAAGAGATGGAGAAGGCTTAGAAAGCTTTCCATCAGCAACGCATAAAAACCTTTTCTCAGATTGATGCAAGAAAGAAATGACCTCGACCCAGGACGATGGATGCAAGGCTACACACAGACGGTGGAGGAAGGTGGATTATGATTACTATTGACAGACTTTGCATAATAGCAGAGCAAGTTGTACACTATTCCATTGAAAGCTATTTGATAACTCTGGCTGGACTGCTTTGATGTAAGCAAGGAAATCATTCTTGGTGGGTTTCAGTGGCATAGTCAAATGAACTTCGTGGTCCGTATCCGATTCGGCAGGCTCAGGTTGGTTTTTGTGCCCAACGACTCGCCGCCAGAGATTGTACAGAGAATGAGACACGGATCTGTAAAGGAAGAGGAATAACACAAGACCTATTTCCACGTGGTTTAGCTGTGTGGGTGAGAACGATAAGGAGACGTTGGTGCTCGGTTTCAGTAAAGGAGCAAGCCGTCGACAGGAGTAGAGAAGCGAGACAGCTACCAATGGACTGCAAGACAGGATAAGTGCTAATACCATGATCAATTAGATAATCGAGCAAAGTCCGTTGGTAGTCCAAGATCTTCAAGACATTTGAAGCTGAGAGTGCGGACGCCTCAGAATCGCAACCCGTTTTTCACCTTACGGTGAATCTTTAAGGATTTAGCGCAGTCATCCGGAGACCCTACGCTCCACCTTAGTGTACCGCGGGATTGACGCGTCGCAACAATTTTCTGGGGTTTGCGTCGGAGGAAGACTACCAGGCACCCTCCAGGTTCAACAGGCCCAATCACATTCCAATCGACCAACCCAATCACAATATCTTCACTCCCAAGTCGGTAGTCTATCGAACTGTTCAGAGCAGGAGGCAGGGCTCTGATCTCCAATCCATCTCAACATGGTCTCCAGATCACCATCTCGTGGCCGATCGAGAACCAGGTCACATACACCTACATCTGTTCAACGAGCCCCTTCTCCCAGTCGTCGATCCCCATCACCAAGATCAAGGTCTCGATCTCAGACCAGGTCACCATCTCGATCCCCAAGTAGATCTCCTCTTCATCGCGACATCCAGAACGGTCACGGCCGTGGCAGAAATCACGAACGCAGCCTGAGCCGGAGCCGGAGTCCAAGCGCTGGTGATCGGCGGTCGTATAGAGATCGAAGCTATACTCGCAGACACAGTGGGAGCCTCAGTAGAGATGCCCCGCGGGTACAAAGTTCCAAGATTGTCATTGAAAAGTTGACCAAAAACGTGACGGAGGCCCACTTGAGGGAGATATTCGGTTCATATGGGCATATAGAGTCTATCGATCTACCGTTGAATAAACAATGTGAGTGTCATAAGCAGACCGCTTGGACTTATCTAACATGGACTAGTTATGACCAACAGAGGGACAGCATATGTTCTGTACGACCACCCATCAGGATCGGAGTCAGCCATTGCTCATATGCACGAAGCGCAACTGGACGGAGTGGTGATAGCAGTCAGCATTGTTCTACCACGTCGGGCATTCTCACGGTCGCCACCACCAGCTCGATCGAGTCGGCAAGGGCCACCGCCAAGCAGATATGGGCCGCCACCAAGGGGCCCGGCAGCATCAAACAGATACCGAAGCCCACCAGCGAGAAGAGGTGGTTTTGGTGGAAGCCGACGAGGAACACAAGACAATACATATGCGCCAAGATCCAACTACTCCCGTTCACCATCACCACAGAGGAGAAGACGGAGATCCAGCTCATATTCACGGTCGCCATCCAGAGGACCTCCCCGACGACGGTTCCCAGGAGCCAGAAGCCCTCCAAGAAGTCCACCGCGACGAAGACAAAGAAGCCCAAGCTACAGTTCTAGGAGCAGTTACAGCCGCAGCAGGAGCCGCACCCGAAGTGAATCTAGAAGTCGAGGTCGATACGGAGGTAGACGATGAGAAGCGGGCTTAAAGTGTCGAGGATGACGGCTACATGATTTAATGGCGATATGGGGACAAGACGGGTCAACCACAAATGGGAATGAGCGGCGGTGCTGGGCTGGTACTACCGAGCAAAAGGCAAGACATGATGAGCTGTTTTTTTAAGTCTCGTGTGTAATCATGAAGACCTTGGGGAAATAATGAGACTTTGGCAAGCATGGCCTTTGGGGAGGATTTGCACGGAGTGCC
This sequence comes from Exophiala bonariae, assembly GCF_035927105.1. Taxonomy (NCBI): domain Eukaryota; kingdom Fungi; phylum Ascomycota; class Eurotiomycetes; order Chaetothyriales; family Herpotrichiellaceae; genus Exophiala; species Exophiala bonariae. The sequence continues at coordinate 739,496 of NW_027042477.1, read as the reverse complement.
CTACCCGTTCTGACTGTTTCGACTTCTCCTAGTTCCAGATCGTTGTCCCTTGCATAAGCTCTCTTGGCAATGGTTAAGCCGGCTAACGTGACGGGTCAACCTTCTTTTGGGAAGTCTTCCGAAGGTCAAAGCAGTCCAGCTAGTGATCAGCTAGCCAGCCACCAGTCACTCTGACGGAGCAGGCGCATCTTTGCACCTGCCTTTTGTTCCTCATTCTTCGCTCCTTCTGCTTGGACTGGTTGTTACTGAACGTTACGCACACACTAGAGACTGCTAGTCCCGCACTAGCGGTGAGTGAGAGAGGGCAACCCATCTATCCGTGTGGCCCCCATCCATCTGCCGGGGTCCAAGAGTCGAGTCTAGTACTAATTAGTCTTGTCCTTTTTATGCTAGTAAAAAATCCTCTTGTTTTGGTGCTCCCTTGCCGTACTTGTGTCCGTATTTTCTCCCACTTCCTCGTACTACGGATACTCGCACTGCTGTTACTCCGTAGTGCCACCTCTAGTACTGAGACCGCCCCTACTTTCGTTCCTAGTTCCCTAGCTAAACCACCTTAACCCAAGTCAAGACTTCCCAGCTCGCTCTCTCACCTTAAGACTTAAGGTCCAAGTCCCAAAAACTCGGCCTCACCCGCGGTCTTATGGATTGTTGTCACTTATATTCTTTTGCCGATCTCTCTAGCTGCTGCTGCTCACCATCACTTCACCTTTCCCATTAACCTCATCCTCACTTACCCTTCACCAACCAATCCTCCGAGTCTCGAAACATTCATCTCGCTTCTTGCCGTCGTTGCGAGTGCGCCAGCAACTCTTTCGCGACCACTTTCCTCCGATGATCACGCGTCTCGAAGCATCACTTCGCTTGTCGGAGCACACCTTAGCTCCCCCAAGCCTGCTATTCTTGTAGATCCCTGGAGAAACCTATCCACCCTCCGATCACAACTTTTTTTGCCCTCCCAACACCCTGCAAACTGCTCTCACCTCCCCATTCATGTCCATGATGAGCAGCGAAGCAGAAACCCCCGATCCCGTCGACGGCCAACATGAAGACGATCAGCCCGAAACTGACCTCGACGAGGATGCCGTCAATGATACCACCATGCACGACGACGAAGGTGATACCTCACAAGCATTTCAACCCAATGGCAAGCCCTACGCGGTCCCGGACGAAGCTACAGACTACAGTGTTTTCTCCAACCCTCCCGACTTGGTTGCCATGCGCCATCGAATCTTCGCTGTCGAGGAGCCTATCGAGCTTCCCGCCGCCGACTTCGACACCTACTTCTTGTTTGTTGACAATGTTTGGCGCAAGATGCGTACTACCGAACCCCAACCTGAAGGCAGTCCCCGTGTCGACTACTATGCCTGCAGACTGCGACGCGGCAACAATCAGAAAACTCACCTGCCTCGACCGACCCCAGAGGGCAAGCAGTCGCGCAAGAAGAGAGTCAAGGAGGAGAAAACGTGTGGCATGACCATGAAAGTGGTATACAACCCTGGCTCACCCGAAACTTGCACAATCTCTCGAGCTGTCGACACCTTCCAGAAGCATTCCCACGACCTTGATTACATCGATGCCACCAAGCGCAACACGGGTATCATGGACACTGCGCGCCGGGAGGCAACAAAGGGCTTTTTACCTGCCTCCATATTCTGGAAGATGTGGGAAGAACCAGAAAAGATGCATGCAGCAGGTGGTAAATTTATGAAGGTGTCAGATGTCCGCAATGTTCAATATGCCTGGCGACAAGAGAATCAACAGATGGTTCTCAAGGCCCATACTGGTTTCAATGCCACTCGTGCTCCGCGCCAACGACAGCCAACCCCGACCAAACCTTTCCCACCCGCTATGCAGCCTGGCCTCTTCGGTCGACTGGAACCTTCCAAGCCTGAGCTCCCAACTCCTCCACGCCAACCAGCGCCCTTGGACACCTTGCAGTATCCCGACCATGCCAGAGGCTTCCTTGAGCCATATATCCCCAACCCAACGCTTGCGGCAAGTCGTCTTCGTCCTCATGTCACCTTGACATGGGCCAGCAGTCTCGACAGTCGCATATCGTTGCTTCCTGGCTTGCAAACCATCATCTCAGGACCCGAAACCAAAGCCATGACTCATTATCTTCGAAGCCGGCACGATGCGATTTTGGTCGGCGTTTCCACTGCTATAGCAGATGACCCGGCTTTGAATTGCCGCCTGGCACTGCCAGCAAACTATGCCGGAGTTGCCTGGGAATTTCAGCCTCGCCCCATCATCATTGACCCCTCTGCACGACTTCATGTACGGCCTGAGATGAAATTACTGAAGAATGCCACGGAGGGCAAAGGCAAAGCACCGTGGATCGTGGTGGCGCCCGGTGCTATGCTCCACCCCCAAGCAGTCACCACTCTCAAGGCCCATGGGGGAGAGTACCTGATGATCAACGACTATCATCCTCAGACTGGAGGGCTGAATTGGGAAGGAATATTCAACGTACTGTACCGAGAAGGAATCAAAAGCATCATGATCGAAGGCGGCGGTGTAGTCATCTCCGAACTGCTCAAGTTGAATTATGCCCACTTGATCGATTCAGTTATTCTGACGATCGCGCCAGCTTTCTTTGGGAAGGCAGGAGTTCCAGTGGCCCCAGACCCAACCTTTGACCCCACAGGCAAGCCTATTGCTACGAGATTGAAGAATACCCGCTGGCAGCCAATGGGAGAGGTCGACGTCGTTCTATGTGCTCACATGGTCCAAGATCGGCCTACGAATGGCATTCTGCCTGGAATTGAAGAATTCTCCCAAGCGATGCCTGGTGGGGAGCCACAACGTACACCTTTGAAACAGCCATTACCTACCCAACCAAATGCAGCATCCCCTTCACAGCCTCCAGCGCAGCCGCAGCTTCCTCCACAGTCACACACACCGTCACAAATTCTAGCCCAACCTCAACCGTCTGCATCAGGTCAGCCGCAGCCGCAGCCGCAACCATCTCCCGTTGCAGCGCCTCCAGCACCAAGTTGATCTGTGGATTCAACAGTGCACGCAATCGTCGTGTCAACACAAAAAGTAATTTCGGGGAAAGGGTGGATGGGCCTTTCGATTCACCGTGGACGAACCCGGGGACATCAGCAAGTTAATCGAAGACAGCAAACATCAAACAAGTAATGGTGGCAACGGACCTTTCGACTTATGACTTTCTTCACGGCAGACACAAAATATCTGGATAGACTTATCCCAAGATGTGATGAGCCATGATTTATCACGGGGAAACGCCCAACGACCACTTAGGCATGGCATAGAGATATAGAAGTTCGGAAGGCGGATATTCTTTGTTTGAGGGCAGAGCAAACATTGGTCACGGATTTTTTGGAATTGGCGGCGAAAGGGATATGAAAAGGAAATGATGGCGGGTTCTGCGCCAAAGTTCAAATGTGGCATTCCAGATCGAGGCTGGGATCAAGCCGACTTTCTGTATGATTTATCTGAGTGACGAAGAGGAGTGAAGGAAGATGGTATTCTCTAGCGTCTATTATTAGTTCTTGAGCCTTTATGGCCAGCTCGGCGGGATAGGGAATAGGGTCGGACGGTGCTGAGCATCTGTGATAATTCCAAAATCCAATAGGGAGCTTAACGCATTGAACCCCGGTCCCGTCATACCAGTTTTTCAATGTTATTCACACCATCAAGCACTAAGCATGCGTGAGGTGATATTGATACTTGCTGCACACCTAATTACTGAAGCGGCCTGCAGGAACCTTTTGATGGAAACAGATGATCCATCGGCCCAAGCATTCTCCGACGCAAACCAGGCCCATCCTGATGCTACCTCCCGACCCAGAAACCTTGCCGGCTGCAAGTCACAGTAAATAGCAACCTGCCTTTTCCAGGAAATGCTTAAACCGATGCTTGCTCGCCCTCCGGTGTTTTCCTGTTAATGGATCGCTGATCTTCTATGTCGATCATTTCTCCAACATTTTGGGACGCGACCAATTGCAGACATGGACCCAAGCACCAGTATGCCTGTCATGCATTCCCCGTGCATCGCCCCCGCGGAGTACTGGGGTAAAAACACTTATGCCGTCACTTCCCTATGGTATATCATTTCCAGTGTTGACTACCGCGGCCAAGGTGGAATCCGATTCCAGAATGAGGAGATGTTCGAACGAAATCATCTGAACATCCCAAATTGAGAAATCATGCTTTGTTGCCGACTTTGAATTCTTTCAAAGCTTCGCCGCAGACCATTACGAAGTTGAATTGACTCGCCCCGTTTTCTCATATATATACATTTTCCATCATGCTTAAGTTGGCCATTCTTGCCTACAGCAGTGTTCTGTTCGCCAAAGTCGTGACCTCTGCTGCAATTGCACTGTCATTGACCGCCCCCGAAAACGTCAGTCAGCCAGTTCTCAAGTCGTTCGTTTCGTTCTCGATCGAGTTTTCATCTTTTCCGGATTTTGCCGGTAAGTCAAAGATGAAATGATCTCCTGTTCAACCTGAGGTTTGAAGGGGGAGCAGAAAACGGGGTGATTAACAGGGACACGAATGGCCACTTAACTGAAGATATCAATCACATCTAGGAAATCTAAGCCACCCCAACAATTTTTCATACAACCTGCTCAAAAACCTGGGCGACCTGCAGGGATCGAATCCTATTATTCGAGTGGGTGGTAATACACAGTATGCTTGACTATCGTTTCTTGTCTGTCGATAAATAACCTCCCACCATACTGTCCCAGATTCCCTCCTCGATTGAACGCCGAGTCATGGCAGAAGCCATGGTCGAGCTAACGGCAAATGCCAACCTCACAGAGATTACGCAACCTTCAACGCGACGCAAAAGGAACAACTCATAGGAACCGTCAACGCCAACCGCTCACGAGACTACCCGACGACCATCTCGATCGGGCCATCGTATTTCGACAGCTACTCGACATGGCCCAACATCAGCTACATCCACGGCTTCAACCTCGGCAAGAACGGCAGCATCGGACACGACACGCTGGTCGACACGGTGCCGCTCGTCTGCAAGGCCCTCGCCTCGCCGGACGGCAAGAGTCCGAAACTCGCGGCCTGGCAGCTAGGTAACGAGCCGGATCTGTTCAAGACGAGCGCTCAAGGGCCAGTGCGGCCGTCGTGGTGGAATGAGACCGATTATGTCCAGGAGTGGTTGAATAAGACGCGGAGTGTCATTCGAGCGCTGGTTATGGAGAATTGTCCGGAGGTCGTTGAGCAGGGGAAATTTAGCTTCTATGCGCCTTCGTTCGCGGGTACGAGTAATAGTCTCAATCTGATCAAGACGTGGGATCAGGGGATTGACGCGGATCATGATATCGGGTTCGTGGACAGCCACAAGTGCGTATATCTCTTTCGATCGAAGCATATGATTGATAATCACTGACTGGGTCTTTGTGTCTCACAGCTACATCGGTGGCGCAGAACAGCCTGGCGTCACCCTGCAAGGCACACTAATGAACCACAGCTCGACGGTTGCCAGCGTAGCGAAACACTTGAACGAATCCCGAATCTTACGCTCCCAAGGCGTTACGCAGCCCTATATCCTCGGCGAGACCAATAGTCTGTACAACCAAGGCAAGCCAGGTCTGTCGAACTCTTTCGGCGCGGCGCTGTGGGGTGTCGACTTCAACCTGCATTGCGCAGCCAACAATATCCGACGTGTGCATATGCATCAAGGCACGAATTATCGGTATGCGAGCTGGCAGCCTATCCAGACTGTCAACGAATCAATCGGGACAAAGACGCCCTATTATGGAAATGTGGCTGTTGCCAGATTCTTGGGTAACGAAGGTGGAAGGGCGGAGAATGTCACCGTCAGTGAGATTGACCTTTCCGAAAGTGAGAGTGGTGCAAGCATCTACCACAGTGCGTACGCCGCCTATCTAGACGGTCGACTCGCCAGACTCGCCGTCATCCAGATGCAAGCGTACAACTACTCCTCACCATCATCCCCAGGCTCGTCACAGCGACCCGTGGAGAGATTTTCATTCCAGTTGGGGAACGACCAGACGGGGACGGCTGCTGCGGTCAAGAGCATCACAGCGGAACAACTGATCGCCAACGGGAGCGATGCCATCACCGGGGTCACGTTCGGTGGATATTCGTTCAACTACGAGCTTGACGAGGGGCGGCCCGTGATGTTGAAGAACATATCCGCTGCTGAGGATGTACAGATTCAGCAGGGCGGTGTGTTCTTAGTTGATGTGCCGTGGTCGAGTGCTGTCGTGTTGAATTTTGCCTATTAGCAAATCTTGAGTGGCTACAATTAGCAGCGGGTGTCGTTATGTGGATGTACAGAGATCTAGTGGAATGAATCTTCATGAACCTCAAGTCACTGATTGTTTGGTACCATAGCCCTGATTCTAGCACTGAGCGAACATCATAATGTCGTTCCTACCCTCCCAATCTTGGATGTGATTCCAAATCGCTCCTGCCGGCCCGCACAGGTTCAATCTCTGCTCCCCTATTCCTACAATAGGTGTCCAACTGCAACAGACCCTGTATTCAGGTCCGAATCATTCGTGAGCTGCTGGTGTTCCAATTCAAGGCTGAACCCCGTGCTTTTTGGAAATAGCCTCCGTGATACCAATCGTACTCCGTAGCTCCATCACAGCTTCCAAGTGCTCTTACACAAACCAGCCACACAAGCGCCTCTGCCACTCACCTTCCCTGATGTTACACTAATCTCGTTACTTGGGGAAAGTTCTTCGCCGTCGTCTGCTCTTGATTTCGAATAGTGACGCCACTCCACTGGAATTCCATCCTCGAGATGACCTTTGCCAGATCATCTGATGTCCGACCTGACTATCGGGAGGACGTCCTCAGCAAGCGATGCGAATTCTCGCTGGAGAGTTTGCACAGAACGATCAACTGCCTCCCTTCTTTCGTATTCATCTTCCAGCTCATACTCACAGGAAAACATGCAATCGTCACACTGATCGATCCACCTCTGCAATCTGGACAGCAGCATCCCTTTATCCGCACCGTAGCACAGGTTGGATACCGCGATGATATCCTTCGTCTTTTCTGCCCACTCCCAGAATTCTTCTCCAGGCTTCAGATCTCCTGTTTCCACCATCTCTCCAAGAGTATCGAAGGCTCGGCGCAAATGGCTATTGGCGGATTTAACTCTCCTCAGAGCAGTCTTGAAGATTTTCACAACAGGGTGGCATAGACGTGCCATAAACGGTGAGAGCATCACGTCAGGGGTTTGGTATCTACCAGGTTCTGGACGCTTTCTCTTGGTCGTAGCTGGCTCATCGGTAGACATTGAGTCCAGCTCGACCATTTCGTCCTGCAACTCCAGTCTGCGCGCTTTGGTGATTCTGTAGTCTGCTTTGGTTTCGGATGAAACCATCTCTCTTGGTCGCTTCTTCGAAATCTCCGTCGGCCTTGAACCTCTGATTCGCTTCTGGAGCATGGGCGAAATCTCAGTACTCACCGGCTTCTTCTGGGGTCGATATCTCAGGGTCACGATCAGTGAAGTTCTTGGTTTGATGAATGTAGATAACAGTGAGTCTCTACTCTGGACTTTGATCTGATTACTCTTCTCATCATGTCGTGAAGCGCTGGGGTTGAGGTTATTATGTTCGTCGAGTGTGTGATTCGCTGCTGCGAGGGCCGAAGGTCGCCCACCTCGAGAGAGGGAAGTAGTAGTAAATTTAGATTCTTCGTCACTGAAAGCTCCACTTTGGACTGTAGTAGCTTTAATTGGAGTCGGGTTCGCTTGGGTCGTCTTATTCTCGATGCCTAGCTGGCGCACACCTTGATCTAGACTTGTGAATGCTTCAAGAGACTGGCGCTGCTTTCTCATTTGGTAAAGCCGATTCTTAGCATAGTTGAGGTGAATTGTTTTCTTATCGATTTCAATGTCATTCTGACTGAGTCGGACATGCTTCTGCTTTAACTCGATCCTCTTTTGATCGCGTTCATTCATTTTCTGTGCGAGTTCTTTCTCCGTCCGATCGAGTTCAGTCTGCGCATGTTCGACTTCAGCTTGCTTACGATCGCGGGCGATTCGCGCTTCCTCAAATTCGCATTCTGTCTGCTTGATTTGCTCCACCCAGAAATCCTCGCTTCCAAGGAGGTATTCATAAGACATTTTTGAGTAGGCTTGTGGTCATGTATTGTGGTTTCCAAGGCCTGGTATCGAAGTGATGAGAAGATAACTACCGTTGTGAGGTTGTGTCGTTCAATTTCGGTCAGACCCCAATACATCTAGCAATTGGAAGCGTAGTGCAAAGTACTTCGAAAAAGAAGAGTTGATGTGAAAGGCGGGCACGGGTTTTGAGTATTCTCCTTTTCGACCGCACGACGACGGAAACGGTCGACTTCCGGTAATTTGATTGTTGACCACTTGCTGCATGGGAGATCTGGCGATGATATGAGGATGAGGTATGCAAAGGTTGAAGTACGTGTCTGAGTTTTTCTCATAGATAAATTCTGGAGGCCAAGGGTAACCAATTGCTTGGAGGTGAGAAGAGAAGTAAGATTATCCAGAAGTGAGAGGATGTTGTTCAGTGAAGGTGGACGAGTATGAGGAGAAGTAGTCGGCAACGAGTGGTTTGTATGAGTGAGGGCGCCTGCCAGCAACTTATCGATGAATCAAGTTCTGATTTCGAGGCAGAGTTTTGAGACTCGCCGTTGTTGAGACCGGCTGAGATTATACGGTGATAGTTCTTTTGGTTCCTTGAAAGCTGTTAGATTTGAGAGTTGAGTAAGTTCTTGGGATAGGAAGATATAGAGTCGAAGAAATTTATATGATTGAATATAAACAGGATAAGTGAATGAATCACTCGAAAGTGAGAATAGCTTACGATCAGTAACTCGCAATCATCAAAGCATAGCTGAGGATAGAGTGAAGGGTATGTTCCCCTCGTAGGAGAAAGCTCTTCACATCACTCTACTCTATTGATAATGCAGATTAGAAAACTCCATCACTACGTCTCTTAGATACGCCTTAGACGAAAAGCTAGAATCTTGGGCAACTGCGAGTAGTTCTTCGAAGCATACGGCTTGACCTTGTCGATGAAGGATTCGTCGAAGTTTGGCTCTTCCAATCTATCCATCACCAGACCCGCAGCGAAGAATGGAGCCAGAAGTTGATGCATCGGTCTGTGAAATGCGATCTATATTCCTCGTGTTTAGAAAGTATTATCATAGTTAGATGTGTTTTGGAAAGCTTACCTGTCTAGCTGGCTGATCGCTTGTGATGGGAGCAATCTTCCTCGGCGGTACATCGAGATACTGCCTCACGACGATGGACCGGTCAATCACCCGATTTCCTTCCGAGTCCTCAGATGCTTCAATATGCCTTGATGCGCCTGAGGTGAAGAATAATGGATGTAGGATTGTCGCAATAAAGCTTTTTTATATTTGTTAGCCATTGCATCCTCTGCTCAAAATTTCGGGCTGGCTCACCGTCCGCTGTGAGCCTTTAATACGACAGAGATAAGGTGAGCCAGTGGCACAAGATCTGGGATATCCATAATCGCCATGTTCATGGTAATCACATCAAAGCCTGCGGGCTAGGAATAGTCACTTTTGTCATCACTTCAATCTCCTCCGGTCGTAGCCAGAAAGCCTACCTTGTATTCCGACACTTCTTGCACGAATAAATTGACCTGATCGCGGTCCACCACGTTCAGAGTTTTGAATGTGATGCTGTCTTCGTGCTGAGGTCCACGAGCTGTAGCCCAATCTGAGGTCCGCTTTATAGCATATTGAAGCATGGCAGAACTACCATCAGTGGCAGAAACCGTGGAAGCGCCATTTTCTACCAACCACCTGGCCACAAGTCCATTCCCAGTTGCAAGGTCAAGTGCAGAGTCACCTGGTTTCACTTCAGCCATCCGTTGAAGCGCTGGCATCTCAAGGACGGTCCAGTAATCATTCCCATCCTCTCGCATTACATCGTCCCAAACTGGAGCATTTGCATCCCAAAATTCGAGTGCACTCTTTGCGATAGCACTTGACAAAGAGCTTTCGGTCATGGCTGCGAAGAATTAGGACAGCAAGGGACCCTACCAGCTTCTGTGGTAGTTGTCGTCAGATTACACCCTCTGAGGTGGATGAAAACAATGGCTCAAAAGGCTTTGGTTTTGCATGACTTCGGAGACATACAATTTATCCAAGGCCACGCAATCTTAGTTAGATCAAGATGACTCATAACCTTTGAGCCGCCTGCAGCTAAACCCTTAGTAAGCTTTGGGCTGGGACGCATTGCAAGCAGATCGGCGACAATGTAGACTGTCCCAGAACGCATCAGCATCAACCTGAAGGTTAATAACTTCACAAATACCTATGTAATTTTGATTGGAGGATGGGAAAGTCAGATGTTTCAAGTGGGTGAGACTGAAAGGTAGCATCACGTTCAAAGATGCACGAGCATTCTTAACTCAAATTTTATCAAGTAGGTAGACATCATTCACAAACCAGATCATAAATACGGCTTTCCGTTATATCTGTAGCAACCAGGGTCGCTTCAGGTTGCCAGCGAGACTCCTGTACCAATAGATCGATGTTCAGCACTCGCAAATTTCTCATCTGAATCCACCTTGTCATCATGTACTCGGCCCACAGCGAATTCTACGATTGTCATTAGCCAAATATTGCAAGAAGAAGAAAATGAGTAGGGACTTACGGTCAACCTTTGTATACTTGAACATTCTTGCTGGAACTTTGTTCTCGAACATCAAGTCGATCTCTCCAAAAGTGCGGTCCTTAGTCTCGGGCAGACGGAAGTAGCACCAAATTATGCAGAGGAGATTGGTTCCAGCGTAGAAAAAACCTGTCTTTGCGCCCCAGTTCCAACCTGCAATATCATTAGTTCACTGTTGACCTCTCCGGATAACGGATTTTCATGGCAGACTAACCTGTTGACGAGATCATTCGAGGCGTGACCGAGTTCGAGAAGATTCCAGTAAGGTTGTAAGTGAATCTCCCAATCACGATGGTCTTATATCTTAGCCTTCCTGATGGGGTCTCTGCAACAATAGGGTAACATCCAGGTCCAGTTGTGATCATATTGATCAAGGTCGATATGACCAGCATGATTCCAACTGCTAGGTGGACATTTTTCGAATCAGAAAACCCGAGACCCCCGATTACAACCAGGCAGACAAACATGGCTATACAGCCTCCAATATAGATAGTGTATCTTCCGTAATGCGGGAACATGAACCAGCAAATAATGCCACCAATGATATAGCAGGCAGAAAGTGAGATGTTGACGTCAAATGCTTGCAATTCAGAAAATCCAGCAGCCTCGAGGAACACGACCGAATATCCAAGGATAGCATTGCCACAAAGGATCTGGGCTGCCCATACAGCACAATTCTAGTGATTGACAGTTAGTCAGGTGGGACAGCAGGATATCAGAAGTGAATCGACTCACTATCTCAGTGCGGCGCAGGTTTGTCCCTTTGAAACACTCGAGAAAGCTGGCATTTGCTGTCTCAGCCTTCTCAAGTTCGGTGGTATACTTGATATAAGCCAGGCTGGATTCGACTTCTCTTTCCTTCTCTGGTGTATCTTGCCTTAGGCGCATCAAACTCGCTCGAGCCTCCTCAAAGTTACCGCGACGAACAGAGTTCCATGGTGACTCTGGGGCGAAATAGGCTCCAATCGCCAAAGGAAGAGGCCACACAAATTGAAGTGCGAATGGAAGCCTCCAGCCTAGATTGCCATCAATGCCAGCCACTGCTCGCACAACACCGGAAGACAGTAGGATGCCTGCACCCCAACACATACAAACGTATGCAGTCACGTACGGCCTAAGAATGGTCGGCACAACCTCACAAGCGTAAGTCGTGGAGAGGGTCTGTCAGATAGTCAGATATCACCATTTCTCGATCTAGCTGCCCAGGCATACATACTTGGAAGACACCCCAAGGAATTCCGCACATCGATTCACCAAAAGCCAACACCGATAGCGACGGTGCAAATACTGGAATGAAAAGTACCGCAGCCATCCAGGCCATAAATACTATCATTGTGGGACGACAACCAAACCTATCTTGGGTGTAGGCGTTGATGAGGAGGCCTGCCAACTGACCAACAAGTGCCGAGTTGGAAAGTCCTGACTGCCAACTTGGAGGAATCTTCTTCTCCCCTGATGCTGGGTCTAAGACACCAAATCTGTTCTGAAATTGGGTTTGACCGTAGAACGAGTTGATCTGGACCACATTAGGACTATTAATTCTTATTCGAGTGAGAGACAACTTACAATCACCAGATCGTAGCCTTCCATGACTAGACTAGTAGATAGAAACATGGCCCAGAACAAAGCTTTCTTGTATTTTTTCACCGCCTGGCGAATGGTCAATAGCCTATCAGCAGCATCACTCTCTTGCGCGTGGCGAATTAGTTCGAGAGTTTCTTCATGAGTAATATCCAGATTGTGGTGCTCCCATGTCGTTGATACAACCTTCGCGGTCTCCATTTTAGCGAGATTGACGCCTCGGAGGCAAGACAAGCAGATGGGAGTTTCGAGGAGAGAACTGGGGAGCTAAAGTCATAGACCTTTTCCACAGCCATGGGCAGACGATCATTATGTACTCGTACCATGCTGCATGCACCCTCGAAATCCGTTTCCCCAGCTTCCAGGGTTTGACAAGCATGGGGTGTTAGGTGTGGAGAACAGCTCAACCCTAGCACCCCCTTCGGAGTAGTAGCTCACAAGCCTTTTCTCCCACCGGAGTAAGCAGGGCAAATTCCGCCTTGATCATCCACTATGCAGTACGAGTGTCTGTTAAGTAACCGGTTCACTAGCCATTGGCCACTGACACGTTAATTAGCCTGAGGTATGAAGACAAATCACCCGTCGGAGTTATGTTCAGGTGTAGAGCCTCGGCCATCATGTGAGGCCCCACCGAGTCGGCGTTCAGACACACCACCTAGCAACCCTTTGCCACAGCTCACAATGTATGTACAGAGGGTGCTTTGTGGCCCCCCGGTACTGGAGCCGCATATTGCATTTTCACATCTTCCCATCCTCCGGTGGGGGTGGTATGCAAACCAGTATCAGTCCGGTGGTAAACCAATAATCGAAGACGCCCAAAGCCTTTCCCCCTCCACAAAATCCTTCCCCCACCCCCTGTTTCCCCGTGGTCTTGGGTTCATTAATCAATGTGTTCAATTGTGGAATGACGAATTGACTCGGCACGCTCTGATTAGGCCCTGCACCTCGCCAGACATTTTCCAATCTAGAAATTTTGTCGACAAGTCTCGGAAAAGGGTCTCGAGGAGACGAGCATATTCGGCGCACTTGTGCTTGCTAGGGCTTCTGCTGTACTTAGTCCTGCAAGATTACATTTTTGAGCATTTAGAGGACATTGCGCTTCTGTCTAGACTCATTTAGACAATATCATTCTACTGGTTGTAGTTTGACCAATGGCCTACCCTCAGGAGATCTTCGGTCGGACGACACTCACAGAGGGATCCCTCGTTGCACGAAGGCGTGAAGCTGTGGCTTCGAAAGCCCTATCATATCAGCTAGATGTTCTGCAGAAGACAGGCAGATATGATGCATTCAAATTACAGTGGATCCCTTCATATGGGGATCCTCCTGATCATTGGCCAATTCCAAACCATCTCTTCTGGTAAGACCTCCTTATGTTTATACACCTCGCGGGTGGGATCAAGAACAATAGTTAACACCAAAGCACTTTCTAGGGATTCTGATATTGGAAAGTGGATAGAAGGAGCGTGTTACTTCCTACATGATCATCCGCATAGAGACATTCAATCTGCAGTTGACGAGCTCACTCAGATGATAGCGTCCGCTCAACAACCTGATGGATATCTGAACATCCATTTCACCGTCGTCGAGCCAGGAAAACGATTCACCAACATACGCGACTTCCATGAACTTTACAACGCAGGTCATCTGATCGAAGGTGCTCTGGCCCATAATCAACTCTACCAGAACGACGATTTACTCAAGCCCCTCGTCAGGTATGTCGATCTTTTGTATGACACCTTCGGGCCCAATGAAGGACAACTACCCGGCTACCCTGGTCATCCTGAAATTGAGCTCGCCCTTCTTCGACTATACCACCGGACGAAAAATCCCAAGCATCTTAGCTTAGCAAAATACTTTCTTACGGAAAGAGGAAAGCTCAACGCCAAGGGCGAGCATTATTATCACCTCGAAGCAAAGAGACGAGGCGAGGAGGGCTGGATGAAGCCGTCTTTCTGGGGCCAGACCGATGCCATGTGGTACTATCAAGCCCACAAACCCATCATGGAACAAGAGACCATCGAGGGCCACTCTGTTCGCGCTATGTATCTCCTCACAGCAGCATCGGACCTGGTACGGCTAGAAGACAACGCCAACAAGCCCCTGAAAGACGCCATCTACAGATTGTGGGACAATATGGTCCAAAAGAAAATGTACATCACCGGAGGAATCGGCGCGATCAAACAGTGGGAAGGCTTTGGTCCGGATTACTTCCTCCCTCAGGGGACGGATGAGGGTGGCTGTTACTCCGAGACGTGCGCTGCGATTGGTGTCATGATGCTCGCCGAAAGGATCTTGCAGTACGATCTTGACCGACGATTCAGCGACGTCATGGAGTTGTGTCTCTACAACGCCATGCTCACGTCCATGTCCAGCGAAGGAACAAAGTTTACATATGTCAATCAGCTTGCTTCCAGCGACAAGGACCTGTCGAAACGTGAGGAGTGGTTCACCTGTGCCTGCTGCCCACCTAACGTTCTGAGACTACTCGGACAAATTGGTGGGTACATTTATTCCCATTTTGAGGAGCAGAAGCAACTGAATGTCCACCTGTATATCCCAAGTGAGACAAAAATAAAGTCCGGTTGCCAGGAAACCATCTTAAGTCAGAAGAGCAACTGGCCATGGGACGGGCAAATCGAATTCGAGCTTCGTGGGGAATCGTCGCAGCTCAGCGTTGGCCTCAGGATCCCAGCATGGAGCAAGAACTGGAAAGTAAGTCATCCATCCATCAATTCCCCACAAGCATAAAGCAAAATTTCCAGAAACTCATTCACAAACAGGTAACGCCCTCGCCACCAACGACAACCCTCGAGAAAGGCTACCTCATCCTACCTGCCGACTGGGTGTCCGCTCATCCACGCTTCACACTCGACATTGACATCTCGCCCCGTTTCATCGCTCCACACCCGTATACGAACCAAGACACAGTCGCTGTGGCGCGCGGCCCAATCGTATACTGCGTTGAAGACATAGACAACACTTGGGTCAAAGACCACTTCAAGAGCGTGCAGCTCGACCCTGCCAGCGCATCTGTGCACGAGAAGTTTGTGACGGACGAGACCACGGGAGACTCTTACACGGCGCTTACCATCACTAACGGCGCTCGAATCCTTGACGTGGATAGAATAAATGCGCAGCCGGGCCTTGACGTCGGTGATTTGCAGAGTGAGGAAGGCTCACAGAGTGGTGTTCTTGACGAGTTGAAGTTTGTGCCGTATTATTTCCGAGCTAACCGTGGCGGATCTGGGCAGGCGAGAGTGGGCTTGAAGAGGTGGCATAGATCGAAATGAGTACATGCGCAGGTGGCGGAGGAGATGAAATCCATTCTTCCTGTTCTGGTAGTTCATGATTCGCCTCGAGGTATTTCCGTTGAGAAACTAGACTAGTGTTCTCTCCCACAAAGAATAGTTTACATTAGCTGAATTCAGTACACCAGAGCATCATATGAAACCCGACAACCCTGTCCAAACCACTATGTTGCCGGTTTTTTCATTCTCATGATACTGCCCTGCACGACGGAAAGTAAGAAACCATGTGCTAAGAATAACAATTAAGCCGTTTGGGGTATCTCTGCTGCGTCGGTATTAACGCCTAACATCGCTGTCACCTTTTCGAGTCGATTGAGAACTCCCAACCAATGTTCAGTAATCCCTCGCCAACTTCTAAGGGTAACGAGCAGCTTCTGCCCCTCTGCGAGCACCTTCCGTGATCCTTTAGGCCCAAACAGGTCTCCAACACCTGTCATGTTTGCGTGCATATTATCACCCTGTCTCACAAATTGCTGGACAAGCTCGTCATCGGTGGGACGGTCGATCAGAATTATGTCACATAGATCGGGCGGAGGAGAAGCCTCGGACGAAGAGACACCCTCACCAAGGCCCAATCTTCCTCTCGCCCGGACTCTTTTGTCCGAGAACGCACTGAGAGCCCACAATACCAGGGCAGCAAATGCGACGGCTGGAGGCTCGTAAAAACCATTGATGGCATATAACCGCACATGCCAGAACACAGTCCCAGCATGTATCGCTGCTAAACGAGCCTTATACTGATCTTGTAATGCCCATCTTTGTATCAATCGCCGATGTTCCTCGGCTGCAGCAAACGAAACGGGATGCAAAAGACGGACTGAATCTTTGCTCGAGCGAATGAGATAATGAGCGTATAGCATTATGTCGTCCATAGGAGCGAGGAGGACAATACGTGCGAAGTGCAGATGAAGTACAGTGGGATGCTCCATACCCGTTGCCAGCCCAATTGTTGAGTTGGCACTCCAATGTAAGATGTCCAGACAGTCACAAGCAGAGTTCCTCCACCTGTTAAACAAGGGCACTGAAGGTGGCCAGACGGGAGTTTTGGGCTGCATTTCACTGCTCGCTTGTTTTTCTGTAGACGGCTCAAGACTTGAAAGACTCTGGGTGATTGTTTTTCTTACCTCCCATGTTCGATGGAAAAGGCCATGGATCAGAAGTATTCGGCTGAATTCCCCAAGGTTTGGGAGGAGACGCTTGTCGACATAGAGGTTTTGTAGCGCTTCACGCATCGTAGCGGTCTGGGTGCTTCCACCAGCGACGAGGCGAGTCCATTCATGCACGTCTCTGGCAGACCATAGGCGCTCCGAGCAAGGTAAACACCGTGGGGTGACATCGTCAAGAGTCAGATGTGGAGGTTGGTGAAACTGAAAAGCCCACATACAATCCAACAGCCAAATGCAAAATCCAATCCGTGTTAACTCTTCATTCTTGATCCATACTGTCCACTTGGTTGCAGCGATGTTATCGGGAGTATTGGGAGAATCTTCGAATCGTTGCCGCGTCCAGCTGCCATGACAGTACTTGGTTGCGGCATAAAGTGCTTGTGACGCAGAGGCACGTAACGGACCAGATAGAGTGTATCCAGCACCAATTGCGTGCAACAAGTGAATCTGTGCAAGGATCTGTGGGGTTTCTGAGCGATTAAATTTTTGTTCTGTCCGGAGAAGCAGGTATCTTCGGAGCAACTCGTGCATTGACAACG
Organism: Exophiala bonariae; assembly: GCF_035927105.1. NCBI lineage: Eukaryota > Fungi > Ascomycota > Eurotiomycetes > Chaetothyriales > Herpotrichiellaceae > Exophiala > Exophiala bonariae. The sequence continues at coordinate 722,242 of NW_027042477.1, read as the reverse complement.
TAAATACCTCTGCCTCTTCTTCATCAAGGAAACAGCTGCCGAGAGCCATCATAGCCAGGAGTAGAACCTCATTGCTTGTCTCAGCTCGGAATGTTGAGAAATGTGTAAATGGCATTGTCTGATCGAAGTTTGTAAAGTAATGAGAAAGCAGCCCTTCCAATGTGGGTTTAGGTGGGAAATCAGGAGATGAGAATGCTTTGAACGCAGTTGTATCGAGGCACAATCGATGGTGCAGAGTGCACATCTCTCCATATGCTTCATTTGAGATGATCATTCTAGAGTCTGTACATGGTACAATTGGTAGCCGATACTCCAACGAGAAATCGGGCTCTTCAATATGATCGATTCGTCTAGGTTTCGAAACGACTTTTCGACGCTTGGATCTAGGAAGCCTACCAGCGTTACCATCGACATAGTACTCACCACTGGCTACGGTTGATTTTCCAGCAGAAGTAGATGAGTCAAGAAAAGAGATGGCTTGCTGATCCCCATTAACATCCTGAGATAATTGCTGAGGATGCTGACCAAGCATGTTCGTAAGTGAAGTATTGCTAGGAGTCTCAATATCACCTTGATATGCAGGACTCACGAGTCCAATGCTAGGGGAAAATGAGAAGTCGCCTGGGAAGAGAGGAAAGAGGTTGCTAAGATCGTCGTCATTGAAATTGATAGTGTCCGCCTGAAGCCAATTGATGGTTGTCATCATGTTTGTTGTCCAGTCTGGAGCAGTCATTGTCGCATTGTCTTCAATGGCAGGAGGATATGAATTATCTTGGCCGTACTGAAATGGTTGCTGAAGTAATCCCGCCGCGTGGTCCGGTTGCAAGACGCTTTCTAGATATGGAGAGGGATTGATTCCAGGCACAACCTGACCGGACCCTGCTTCTGGCTGATATGCTGAAAAATCGTAGGCGTCTTGCTCCTGCCCCATTCGAGGCTGTAGCGGCACAGGCCCGGGAGAGTCACAAGAGGCGTAGCCGCCCTGATCTTGAGGACTAATCTGATCATCTGTGGCCGATCGATTTCTACCCGTTGGATATTCGCACTGCAGGCTTCTTGAGCTGCATCGAGCGCAAGGTAAAGTTCCGGTACAGCGAGACTTCACCAAAGCACAAGCCGAGCAGGCCCTTGCACCACGCCGAAGAAGAGAGATCTCATTAGTGAGATGAGTTAACTCATGCTTGCTGAGGCCATCCTTTCGATGGAATGATTTGTGGCATTGGTCGCAATGGAATTGAGGCTCTTTGTGGGATTGTTGATGGCGTCTCAGATGCTCTTGACGGCCAAATATCTTGTGGCAAAGCAAGCACTTATGACCTTCCATGGTGGAAAGAGTGACCCAGGGGCATTATCGAACAACACTGAGGCAAGTGTTTTGGTTGAGATGAGGTTGAAAATTACTCTTCTGTCCCCTCGCCATCGATTTGAGTGAACAAGCAGCTCTCACTTGGTCATTGTTGCCCCAATCTCTGTCCAAATCGACGGCTCATCAACTGCCGCAAGCGTTAAGCAATGCGAAGAGAGACGATGACAGCCAGAGATGCAAATAAATATCACACAACGCGATTTGGATTCAGCCTGGCAATTTGTATGCCATATTGAAGATGCATCCTCATCCCATGGACAGCTTGAGGTTCAGGTTCACAATTGGAAAGGATGGGAATGAGCTTGGGCCTCCGGGACTAGCGTGGCTAGACCACTCGCAATTATGCCATTTCAAGATGAAATGGATGCTGCTTTAATTAACACTCCTTTGGCGTCTTTGCATTTCCGGGGTAATTGCTTATCTTCTCCACCACCAATCGACCCTCCACATCATACGAACCACGCCAGGAGTCAGGAGAGTCTATCCCGACGTAGCCTCGTACCATTCGAGTATGTAAATATCGAGACATTGTTGTGAGAATATTGGTTATCGACTGTATATGCTCCTTTCGCTACAAATTGAATTCGAACAAGTGCTGAGGAAAGGTAAGCACGATCTCACGTGAGATGGCTCAAGAGAATGCAACAAGCGATGCAGCGGACGTCTTCTACGTGGGAGGAAAATATGTTAAAGACTCACGCGGCACGCGCATGACAGGCCAGATGTGTGTGCGTCGATATGGGAAGAAAGTGCCTCAGCAACCGGCTGTGATCTACATTCATGGTGCCGCCCAGACCGGCACACACTGGGAATCGACACCCGACAATCGGCCTGGCATTGCTATACTTCAAGCTCAAGCCGGGTGGGAATGTTTTGTCATTGACCAGCCGGGCATCGGGCGCTCTCGGTATCACTCCGACGACATTGGAGAGTTAAGTCAATTCACAGTTGAGGAGCTTCAAGGAACCTTCACAGCTCCCGAGACGGATGCATGGCCGCAAGCGAAGTTTCATATGCAGTGGCCTGGGTCTGGCAAGATGGGCGACCCCACGTTTGATGCTTTCTATGCCAGCCAGGTTGGACATATCGGCGATTATGGGAAGGTGGAACGACTCTTCCGAGCTAATGTCAAGGCCTTATTGTCGCGCACAGGACCAGCGTTCGTGGTAGCGCATTCTCAAGGAGGCTTGTTGGGATGGCATACTGCTGACGAATGTCCAGACCTAGTAAGAGGGATTGTTGGCTTGGAGCCGAATGGTCCACCATTCATTTTTCCTGGTTATCCTGCCTACTATGTTAAGACACATCCCATCGGGAAAATTGTTCGCCCATTTGGCATCACATATAGTCCGTTAACATACGATCCGCCTCTCCCGCCAGACGCGACATCATTGCCAATGACAGAGATTCAAGCGGAGAAACAGGTCGAGGGAAGAGTGCATGGGATGTACAAGATGTCACCATTACGCACGTTACCGAACCTGGCCTCGATGCCTGTTATTTTGTTGACTGGAGAAGCCTCGTACCATGCACCGTACGATCACCTCACAGTCGAATTTCTCCGCACTGCTGGAGTTCAAGTTGAGCATATCCGACTAGAAGATCATGGTATTCGTGGTAACGGACATATGCTGGGGTCTGAGAAAAACAATCATGAGATACAGGCGCTTATCAATACGTGGCTGATGAAATGGGTTAAGTAGGGCTCAATTACCTACGTACAAGGGTATCATATGGACGCCAAATCTCGCTGAATATTATCCTTGACCCTTGTACCCCAGAGCCTCTCGCTGCTTGTCCCTCGTGTCTCTCACAGCATTGATATTGACCCTCCCCACTCCCATGACCTTGTAAAGCTCATCAGGACGAATGCGCCCCTCTCTTCCAAATCGACCCAAATCAATAACGTTCTTCGAAGAGTGCCTTAGAGCATAAACAATACTCCTCCTACCTTCGGGATTCCCAGCAACTCGATGCACTCCTGCATTCAATGCCCCATCCGACAGCATCTTCAGCGTCTGGCCTACAAGCACAATCGCCGTCTTCGTGCCCTCCGATGCATCAATCCATTTCAAGTCATTCTCTGAAGAATTCACGACATCACAGACTTGCAATCCACGTCGGTCTCCGATGCACAACGTCAGCAGACCTAGATCACTGTGCATGTCCGCTTTCCCCATCGCCGGGAGATAGTGAAAGACTCGCATCAACGTGTATGACATTTCCTGCTCAGATGACGGCATCTCAAGCGTGTCCTCCAATATCGAATCCCAGACACCGATGTCGAGTTCGCTAGCTCGCGCAATATCGCAGAGGATTCGGTGTAACATCCTGCCGCCTTCGCTCCAAATGTTAGCTGTGGCGGACTTCAGATTTTCGGCTGATGCCCTTGCAATCGACTCGTGGACTTGGACGTCGGCTTCAGGACCACTACTCGTAGCCGTACGACAGCGGAAAGTGACGTACTCCTTTTCGTTTTCCACTTCGTAGTACCCAAACTCTGTCTTTTGTTTCTGGGGAAACGATTTCTTTTTAACGCTCGTAGGATTAGCGAAAAAAGAATCCGAGTCCCTGAACAAACATGGAATGGCAGCTGCCAGGGAATCTGGGAGCGCAATCTCCAGCCAACCTTGCCGGGCGAGATCTAGTAGTTGGCTTCCAGAGAGGAGCGGTGGTGGTCCTTGTGGTGGCAAGGCTGAAAATGGTTCTTGGTCGCCCATCCCGCGGAACCGACCGGGAATGGGGTTGCCGATGTCAGAGGGAACGCTAATTGGATGCGCTTCTTTTGGGGTACGCTTCTGCAACGTCTTTAAATGCTCGATGACTTCCTTGTCCTATCTTGAGTGATATCGGGCCATCACGGTAGACGATGGAGGTATTCAGTGGCACCCATCGTGAATTTGAGATGGACCCGACAGGTGGGTCGATGAAGAATCAAGCATTTGACGTAACGGATCCGAAGTGGTTCAAGTTATGACGCGTAATCGGATGCTCAACCATGGGTCGAAAATTGGCACCTTGACCAGCACACGATTGGAACCCAGCGGGCACCAAAATACGAGCAGGCCCGTTATCGATCTTGGAATTCGTGATATCTAACCAAGTCTAATACTCTGTCGTCTCATTTTCTCCTCCAACAATGAACGGAAGTTGAGATCGATATTCCGATCTCCTTGCCGAATATATCCGATACGCTCGTAATGGCCGTCGCGCTCTAGTGCTACAAGAATGTACTGCATGCCATAAGGCCAGTCTCGTTTGTCTTCGAAGCGGCCCAAAACCAAACCCAGCAGTGATGTTTCCTGTCGTCCCACAACGCGCCTCGACAATTCCTCGACAGGCAAAAGAGAGATGAAACTGTTAGTGCGTGTGCCCCATCCACCGTAACAGAATGGAAAAACGACATCCTCAAATGCCAGCGCATAGGGTTCGGGACATATGTCACGGTCTGCTGGTGTCATTTCCTCCCTTGGCAAGGATCTGAAGCCAAGAGGTATTGTGTGGATGTTTAAGTGGATGAAATGCGAGAACGTGTGCTGATATGCCGGTGAGTGATGGAATTCATACAACTCCTTCAGCGGCACAACAGTTTTCTCATCACTGAGTTCGAGCGAAATGCTGACGTCTTGGTGTGTGACGAAGTGCTCGACTTCGTAGACCGTTTGTGGCGTCTCATCCAGAGTGCAAGACCAACCGGCCCATGACCAACTCGGCAGTCCCGGACGGCGGCGGATTTCCTTGCCTGAGTATCCATCAAACTGGTGACCAGCTGCTCGCCAACATAGCCCCAACAGGAAACCTTCGTGAGAGAATGGCACGGGCGCCTTTGGTCCAAGATAAGGGAATGATTTCCGCCCGTGACCAAGTCTGATGGCCTGATCTGGGAATATTGGCACTCCCCAATGGTGATATACCGGGTTTGGACCCCCCTGAAAAGCCTTGAGAAAGCCCAGAGCTGCAATCAATGCGTCTTCCTCTCTTGAGAGGTCTCTCACAGAATACTCTGCGATCGCCTTGTTGACGAACTCGGGGTTGTTTGCGTTCCAAGGATCAAATGAAGGTTTCTGGTAGACGAAGAGATTATTGTCCAAACAAGGAAATGGCGCTTCGACCGTCTCTCGGTTGGTACCGCATCGTGACTCGAAGTAAAGCTCGGTTTCTGTAAATACCAGAAGCTTCGAAGATAGATGAGCTTCTTGATAAGTCCAAGCACGACTATTCCACTTGGACGCACGGATTGAGGTCTGGAGGACAGGTGTCGTCGACACAATCGTCATATCTGCCCCATTCAATGCAACACGCCTCTGTGGCTTTCTGGGCCTCGTGCTGACTCCAGGCAGACCAAAATTCGCATCCATGCCAGCAACGGCAACAATGGTGACTTCGGAGTTCTTGAAAATGATGTCCATGTTATTGATCTGCCTTAGCCTCCCTATGCCGTCCTTCTGGTCAATGCAGTACTTGTCGACCCACAGATACCGATACCCAAGTTTCGTTGTAACATTAATGGCATCCGTGACGGTAACGGGTATTGATTCTGGAAGCACCTCTCCCAAATCAACACTATCGAATTCAATCATGGTATCACCCCAGACATAACTCAGTGTGACATATGGCTGGGAGCCAGCAGCAACGACCTTGTTGGAGTGGCAATCAATCAGTCGTTCGGGCAAGCCTGGTTGGTGATGCGCGCGAGATTGACTATGGGATATAGCTTGCGAGATCCATGCTTTGACGATATTGAAATCGATGGTGGAGGAACTGATTTTCCTCATGACAATATTTCCTTGATTGCACACAGAACTGCGAGAGGCAAGGAGCAATGTCCAAGTCCGATTTGTTTTGCCGCTCTGGTCTCTCCACACTGAGGACGAGTCATTCGTCGTGACCCTCCTTACCACCTTCCTCAGTTCTAGAGGAATCGGAGCGATCAAAGGATCATCCTGCACGACATACATATAGTCTGGATGGGCGTAGAACCATGCCGTTGCATGGGAAGTATCGTATGGAGATTTGATGACACTCACGAGGTCACACAGGGAGCAGCCGCTCTGAAGCCAGTCTGGGTGGTCGTAGTCCTCCCATTCCCAAACCTTGATTTCCTCGTCAAAGGCTGCAGCCTCGCGGGCTACAAGCAGCGAGGCGATATCCAGAGAGGAGCACCGGGGGCATAGTTGGGAAACAGGTGTCTGTTGTTGGGATAACATACCCGGATCCTCGAAATCACCACGGAATTCCATAGTCTTAGCACTATCGTTAAGGCTGAATTTCATTGACACAGTCTAGCAAATTCGAACAGATGATAGCTCTCGCTGTTAAGCTTCCACACAACTAGGCACACGGTGAAGACATGCTACCCCTAGCCATAACTATGGTAGGTGAAGGGGATGAGATGCAGACAGGAAAAGATCTGCGAGCTCAACAGTCTCGTGTGGAGTTGTTTCCAGCATACGAGCACGAGATATTGTGGTGCGGCTTCACTAGCTGTTAGAGGGCTGGGTGCAAAATGCGCCTGAGGGCTTACAGTATTCCCCTGGAACTGCAAGCCGAATAGTGTCCAAAATTGGTAGAACCCCAACAGAGGACTTCGACATCCCTAGGTTCAAGCTTTCCAGGGGCTAGAGGGCGGTGAGGGCCGAGGGGCTTCCGCGTCTCGGGAGCGGATGACACTGTCTGGTTCAAGTTCTCAGGTACAAAGTACCGAGTACTCAGTAATTACTCTTCCTTAGTTGGAGAGGCGCCAATAATGATAATGATAGAATCCAAGCTCTCCCGCCCCCAAGAATTTGCGCGAGGCGTTCTTCCTTTGACAACTCACGCGTCACGAATCATTCTCACCTTACTGCTAAAACATGAGCATCCGCCCCTGTAATCTAGATGGACGCTCTTGTACTTTGGTATGGGTTTGCGATCAACTATTCAGTCAGTTCTCAAACCACCGCAGCTGCATACTCGTACCCAAGTGAATTGACCCTCGGTTTTAGAGGTGTACCTGTAAGAGTGTGCTGTACTGTTCGCAACTTTGGGATTCTGACCAGGATTTCGTTTTGCCTTGTCTAACTAGAACAGTGGCCTAAGAGACCCAAGGCACTTCGTATTCCCTGCATGATTGCGCCCCACGAGAACCATGGTTGATGTTAGCTACACCAAAGTTGGTAGCTTAGTCCCTGAACCAGCGACTGCTTGAAGAAGCCTTACTTGGTGCTGCAGGCTGTGCCCTCTTTGCTGCACATCTGTGTTCTGATTATTGGTGCTAAACATCAGGTCCTCGAGACTTTAAAACGCCGAAAGCAGATAGGCTGAAAACCGACATGCGCTCCATGCCAGCCCGTATCATTTTTGAGGCAATGAGCTGGCACCCCGTTAGGCTATGCTGCATTTTGATCTACGCCAACCTCGTGCCGGCCTACCCTCAACACAATGGGAAGGGCCTTTCATCTTGTCTTTCTAATAATTCATCGTTCTGGGTATCTCAATCACTCCTCAGGGCAAACTTTGCTCTCATATGGTGAAGAATAAGACCTCGTCGTGAAGCACATTTCTCACTGATCATCGCCTACGAGGCTCCGTTCACCAGGTTGAGATGTTCGAATTCGTTATGGAAGCTGTAGCCACTGTCGCGAGTATCACGGCTCTTGTGACAGTCGCGTTGCAGTCAGCAGCACAGATCAATAATATCCTTGCAGCAATAAAGGATGGCCCGACTGAAATACAGCAGTTGCTCGAGGGTGTCCATGCCCTCGAGACAGCATTGAGAGGCACCTTACAAGCGACGCGCGACGCGCAGAGGATATCCGACGAGTACCTCCTTGAGCTCCATGCAATATCGGGTCGCTGTGAACGAAGCATTGAAAGCCTAAAGAAGAACCTGATCAATCTCTGCACAAAGCGTGGAGACGGTAGGACCATCAAGGCTTGAAAGTTTATAAAGATGGTCCTGAATGAGAAGGGTCTTGCTAAAATGCGCCAGGAAGTCGCGCAGGTATACGACCAACTGGGTCAATGGGTTGGACTTCAGAGTTTGCAAGCATTTCCGACGTGGACTGAGATTGAGTCCAAAGCTAACGATTATCCAGTATCAAGATCAACAGTTTCGAGACCTCGATTGAGACTATCACACGGAGCTTATCAAAATGTGTCCAGGCTCCCAATCGACAGGGCGATAGCAATGGTGCAAACATACAAGGAAATTCAAGCATTCAAGAGAGTACTGGCCAAATTTTATCCATGTCTCCAAGCTCAACAACAGCAGCGCATCCCGCAACTGACATGCTGTTCTCCATGAGAGCGGATATGCAAATTGCACAACAAGAGCAGATGAACGCTTTGTCAAGTCTCAACCAGAATTTAGTGGACCAGGTTCAGGCATGTCAGGACATGTCTGTTGCCCAATCCCGTCAGATACAAGAGCTACTCAAGGCACTGGGTCAATCGCTATCAAATCAGGTATCCACGATACAAATCACTGTTCCAAACGACGAAATCAGAAATGATCCTCCTCAAGAAGACAGTAGCGCAGAGCGAGACAAGATCGCAGACAATGCAATAAAGCGGCATGTTGAGAACTTGTGTTCCTTAGCTAAGGACAGAGAGGGTTGTGTAGAGTCTGAACAAGCGGAAGAGATCATTGAAGAACTGCAGGGGCTTTTGAATCTGTTCAACGCACCAAGGAGAGATGCAAATCCCGAGCAGCATGGCCGAAAAAGAAAAGCTGAAAGCAAGGATGATCTTGAGGGTGAAGTACACCGCAAGAAGAAAAGGGTGGGGATCTGGCGGAAACTCACAGGGTTGATGACAACGACTGATGCCATCCAAGTCAATGGTGGGGAGCAAGGTCATCCTTCTTTGCCTGAATGCAGCACTGACAGTGTGTATAGGTAATGGGAGATCTCTGAAGGCCTTCCACAACACTATTGCATACGAGCTCGAGAGCGACGCAGCTATCCTGTCGGTTATAGCGACCACTCACCACCACGAAGAGACAATCAGGGCTTCTGATCTACGTAAGTCCTTCAGTGCACGAGCTACGATCTTACCGAAAAGTGCATCCTTCAAAAATAAGATCACACTATCCGTGTCACAGCAGGTGACACTTCAGGGCTATTCTTCGATTCATCCAACTCTGACTTTTGCAAACATCATCCCCTTTGAATCTCCAGTATTCGAGATCATTAAGGCTGGAGATCTCAATGAGTTTGAGCTGATGCTACGAACTGGTCAAGCATTGCTGAGTGATTGTGACCCCGAAGGAAGGTCGTTTCTGACTGTGAGATGATCTACTTCACATCGTTTCATTGCTGAATTTAACCCTATTTAGTACGCATATTACAATTCCCGACCAGAAATATGCCAGTTTCTTGTCGAGAACGGGTCAGATCCAAACCCTGTGGAGGTTGGGTTGGATGACGTGTATTCGGAATATTTTTTGTGAGTTCTCCACTGGTCCTCGGAGGAATCAATAATGTATGCACTCATAAATCAAAGGCCAACAATGTCACAGAAATATTGCAACTGGTCTGAGGTGCCCGTCGAAAGGCTAGACCGAAGTCAAAAGTGCCTGAAAATACTCCTTGAACACGGCGCAGATGCCACGGTCAGAAAAAAAGTCCCGCGTTACGACGACTGTGATGAAAGTTGGGATGGCGGGAGTATAGTTGTTGAGATGGCAACACGTTCCGGGGAGACGTCCCCCGTACGTCCAGTCGAGGAGGGTGCGCAAGCATTGACTTACTTTATTAGGTCTTCTTCCAACAAACTTTGCGCAATGATATTGGTTTTATCGATTTCGAGAAATACCGAGATGAAATGTTGAGTGAGGCCTGCAGGGGCCACGGTACGGAAACATTCAATACTGTGAGATTGTTGCTTGAGAAGGGCGCAGATCTTAATCGTAGAAACTGTAATGGAGACACTGCAATCCACACACTTCTGAAAAGCAGAAGACAGGGGAAGTGCCTGTCGCATGCTCTTCGAGACGTCATCAAGGCTGGTGGGAACATACATTCGAAAACACGCTCGGGTTACACACCATCACAACTTGCCAGGCGGAGAAACGATATATGGGTGATCTATGGTACCGACAGATATTTATGGAAACAGAATCCTCATTGGGCCGAGTGGAGCATCGCACTGAGAGAATGTGGCATCGAGCAAGCAGAAATTGTCCGTATGGAATGTGAGGCCATTGGTGCACTACAAGATCGTGGCGAGTATGAAGATGACGACGGAGAGGACAACGACAACGACGGGGAGGAAGGGGGCGACGACGACGACGCAGATGAAGGAGTGCCATTATATGTCTCTTAGTGGCTCATCTTCATCCGACACATTTTCGCGATACTGGTAGTGTGACATCACTTGCCAACCCCGATCTTTTTGACCTTGAGGTGAATAAGAGTATTTACCGTGAATGACTTCTGCAAAAGTCCTAGCAATATCGACTCAACTCGGAAGAGAGTACCGGTGGAGGATGCCTTGATTTGACCAATGATGCACCAAGCATTAGCGATGTGTCCTCAAACAACTGCATCTTCAGTTCAGGTACATCATGACTTACAGTCATGACCCCACACATAAGCGCAATGTATCTTCCGGCTCCATACACATTGCCTGTATTTCTTTTAATATACGCAGCATATGGATGTCTCCTAGCAGCCCAGCCATCAATGACACAAAGATACTCCCTGTCTATGACAGCACGTTCTTCTACAGGTAGGGATCTTGTTTCCACCTAAGATCCTCCGCTCGAGGTAACAGGGACTATGTATCTCAGATCTCTTGACGTAGACCTCGCATACACACCACTTGAAGCCCGTAACTTGTTCAAATCCCCCATGCTGCCCAGTCCAGTCTCAAATGGCTTCTGCTCCTATATTTCGCCCCTTAACCAGAGTAACAGTCCCGAAATTTCGATCTCGCAACACTGATATCTTCAAAACGATCACTACTACAAGATATCCATCTGATCAAATACTCATCCAACGCCCACACGCCCGCCACGATTCTCAATACGCAATAATGGAGACCATAAAATCCACCATCGCCGAGAACATCGGCCTGGGCGGCAAATCGCACGAGTTGGCCGCTAAAGGCGACCAATTCGACATCAAGAAGGACGTGCCCGACTTATCTGGCAAAGTCGCCTTGATCACCGGCGGCAGCGAAGGCATCGGGTACGCCACGGCCTTCACACTCTTACAAGCCAACATCGCCAAAGTCTTCATCTTGTCCTTGTCCGAAGACGTCAAGGACAACGCCGTGGAGGAAGTCAAGACGAAGCTGGGCGCCGACTACGCCGACAGGATCGTCTGGTTCCAATGCGACACGTCCGACTTCAGCGCCGTCGCTGACGTCGCGAAGAAAGTGCGTGACCAGACGGACCGACTCGACATCTACTGCCAGAACGCCGGGCGGGGAATCATGACGTACCAACTGACAGAGTCCGGCATCGACAGACACATGGCCGTCAACCACATCGGCCACGTCGTACTGACGTCGCATCTACTCCCGCTGCTCAAGAAGACCAGCGAGAAATGCACCGTCAGGATCCAGATCCAAGCATCGAACGCGCACCAGGGAGCCCCCAGCGACGTGAAATTCGAGTCGCTGGACGAACTCAACACCGATCTGGGCCCGAACGGACAATATGGGCGCTCGAAGCTCGCTGGAATCCTGTACGCACGCTATCTGACGGCACATCTGCACAAGGAGCACCCGAACATTCTGATCAACGCGACACACCCGGGATTCGTCGAGACCACCATGTCGACCAAGGATATTCATGAGCCGTATCCTGTGCTCGGCTATGCGATGGACGTGGGCATGAAGCCCCTGAAGAAGGATATCTGGGTCGGTTGTGTGAGTACCGTTTTCGCCGCTACGGCCGCCAGTAAATCTGGCATGTATATCTGCCCTCCAGCGATTGAAGAGCCCGGCAGTGAACAGTCGCAAGATGCCCAGTTGGGCGAGCGTTTGATGAAGTTGACTAGGGATATTGTCAGGCAGAAATTTGCGGCGCAGAGTGTTGACAAGGGATGTCCTCTGAAAGATTATTAAAAAGGAGGAATTAGAACAACCACCATAATATTATGTCGCATATCAGCTAGTTGAAATGCAAATCTTAAAAGCCTGTCACCCCAAGCTGAGTACATACTCCATCGAAAATTCGTTGACGCGTTCCAACACATTTCTCTGAACCTGATCGTTTTATGTGTCGCCCCTGAAATCGGTGGTACACATCTTCTTCCGATCGTGTACTCACGTCTCCACACCAAAACTCCTCCTTTTCTTGATTGATACGAATTGATCTTCTGGCGATGCTTGACTTCATCACATGCACAATGGCAATGCATTGCACGCATGCGAGATGCTGGTCCTGATTGTCGAGAGGCTTGCCATAAGTTCCTTACTCGACGATCTTCTTGCGGCCCAAGTTGAGACCGACACCATGATTGTAAGTCAGGGTGCCACCAATCTTGGCGCTGATCATCAAGAATGGTAGGAGGACAAAGGCAATGATCAAATTCGTCTGGTTGGGGGCATGGCCGACGTTGGTGTAGCCAGCCTTATCCTTCCTGATGTACCAGGAGTAGAGGTTGACGGCAAAGACAATGTCGTTGATAATGGCATGAGTGATGGTGGCCTTGATACGAGGCACCATTGTGTCCTTAGCCTTGCCTGCGGCGTCCTTCTCCCATGGTCCACCGTTCTTCTTGATCATACCCACCAACTGGATGTTCCCAGACATGATGGCTGGAACAGTGGTGATGAGGCCAGCACACAGCAGGAAGTAGCTGAGGCGCGAGATGTCAAGAATTGTGGAGGGCGATGAGAAGCGGCTCGTGAGGAATTCGGGCTGCACCCACGTGGTGGTCAGTGCGTAGAGAATGTCGAGCCCCCATGCCAGAGTGTTGAAAGCAATGGGGAAGTGAACGATAGCAGGATGGATGGGATGGCTAATCGGTGATCAGTTTTTGATTGTCCTTGTTTACAGAGGGGGACCAGAATTACTCACTCCGTGTTGAACTCTGGGACAGGCTCGCCAACCTTGTGGGCGAACTTGCCCTGGAGGTTAGTTGCATATGCCATTTTTTGATCGTCTCTGCGAGATTGAGAAGAGAAGAGGAGGAGGGAATTAGGAGTTGTAAGAACCGATGAAGATGAAGTATGAGATACTAAGTGAGTGTGTGTGCGAAGTGAGGTGCAGTGGTATAATTAGAAAGGAGTCAATGCGAGCACCTGAAAGGAAGGAGCGACCCAAGCCTGAGAGGGCCACTGCAAAGTCGCGGTGATGATTATTACACGAACTCAAACGCGGCCAACAAAATAAACTAAGCGGAGTCCGATGCAGTTGGTGGAGACCCCTGAATCAGCTGGGTGACGCCTATAAGCCAATGGGGCCTGGGTGGGATGTAAGCAACACCTGGCTTCATCCACAACTCGAAGGCAGTTTGGGGGCTGAAATCTGCACGTGAAGATAAGTAGCTGACACGTGAAGATAACTCTGGAAGTGATTATTGTTTATCCGGACCACATATTTGACTGTAGCCATTAAAACCACCGCCTTCCCTTTCCTTTACAACTTTGCGCGGTTGAATGCATCGATGACCTCTCTCGCACCTCTCTCTCCGGAACGTACTGCCCCATCCATGTACCCTTTCCATTCATATGCTGTCTCAGTACCAATGAAGTGCACCTTTCCATGAGTCGTCCTGAGGGCATGATCAAACTGAGTCATGACACCTGGTGGCGATGCAGGACAGGGACAGCCTTGTGCCCATTGATCCTTAAACCACTCGTGCTCTGTGACCGCTATTGGCTCTGGCACATCGACGTAAGGCCCGTACATCCTCTTGATATGCGCGACAACCGCACTAAATCGTTCTTTTTGTGGCAATGGTGAGAGTTTCCGGCCAGCGTCTCCATTTGTGAAACAGGTCAGCGAGAATTGGCCCTTCTCATCATTGCTCGAGTCTCGTGTCGTGGTGATTGGCCCCACAAACGACATGACTGCTCCAGCAAGGCCTGCTTTACGCCACCAGGGTTCAGAGAATGATACCATGACTTTCAAGGTGTATCCGTGGACATTATTCTTGCCCAGTTCAGCTTTTGCTTGGGGTAGTGGTGGTTCAAAGGTTATCTCCTTATACAACACTGTTGGGACCGAAACTATCACCCGCTTGCACTTCAACTCGCCTCGGCCTGCCGAAACAAGGATGCCATCTAAAGTCTGAATGATACGTCGAACAGGTGAGCTCAAAATGACCGAGTCAGAATGCAAAAGGTCCGCCAAACCGAGGGACATTGATTGTGTTCCTATGTTCGGAGTCAGTATATAGGGCATCCACTGGAGCAGAGTACTCTGCATGCAGACCACTCACCTCGGGTGAACCTGAGATACTGTCCACCATTCTTGAAATCCGATCGCATTTGCAGCAGACCACCCGCACTCTTGCAATAATTCATGAAGAACAGAGCGCTCACTTCTGACGGCTCCAATCCCAGCAATGCTCGAGTCCACAGCTTGGCCGTTGCCATAGCAGTCTTAGACTCTGTGTTAGATTTGACCCATTCTTCCAATGTCAGCTTATCCAGATCGGCCCCTGACTGTACAGGATTGTGGATATCCACTGTCTGGCAGACCTTCTCCGCCAGCTCACGTATGAAAACCAGGCTTTCAATACCGTTCTTCTCCGCCGCTTGCTATACCACGAATCAGCTCCATATAACTCCTCACATTCAACAAACAACAACTTACCGCAGGAGTGCCACCATAATCAAACAAGCCCAAGTCTCCCGTGAGATCCTCCTGGATCACCTTCCCAGTGGTTCTCTGCACAACCATCTCCAGGTCCAACGACTTCGCCAACTCATAAATCTTGCTCTGATTCGTATCATTAATCCACGCGGCACCAACATCAATCCACTTGCCCTGCCCAAGTGGATCAACCGACCAAGTCTTCCCACCGACGCGATCTCTCGCCTCAACCACCACGCACGAGAACCCAGCCCTCTGCACCTCATACGCAGCCTTGAGCCCACTCAACCCGGCTCCCACAACCACCACATCCACCTCCCTCAACGCCTCCTGCCTCACCGCCGCATACGCCTCGATCTCAAACTTCATCTCCGGGTTCGCAAGCGCCGGGACCGGCACGAGCGTCGTGGCGGGCCGATGCCCATTCAGAAAAGCCTGGACATGCTTCGTATGCCGCCTGTTATTCGGATCGTAGTCCACGATGTAGTAGACGAGCTTGAAGACATCCGTGACGGTCGCGCCGGCAGCTTCGAGAGCGCGACCGAGATTCTTCATTGCCAGGCTCAGTTGATCTTCAATGTCCGT
Organism: Exophiala bonariae; assembly: GCF_035927105.1. NCBI lineage: Eukaryota > Fungi > Ascomycota > Eurotiomycetes > Chaetothyriales > Herpotrichiellaceae > Exophiala > Exophiala bonariae. The sequence goes on along the minus strand of NW_027042477.1, from coordinate 706,535 downwards.
CGGGAATACGCCGTTCTGGTCGCAGCCCACTTGTCCTGCCGTGGCTACAATGCGGCATGGCCCACTGGTCGTCGTGCTGTGCGAGAAGATCGGTCGTGAATCGAACAGCATATGCGGGTCGATGGTTTGCACGCTCGGTGCCTTGATCTTGCTATATGGAGACGACATTGTGGCGGTGGTCGTGTAGTCCTGCTGATAGATAGCTCGAATGAGTATTTGATTGCTTGGAGGCGGTAGAGCGGGGTTTTTAACGCATATACATCCAACTGAGATATCGAGAACTGGGTCAGCGTGTGAAGCAAGACTACAAGCAACCTTTGAATTCGAACATAAACATACAATCCAAACTGTTCTTCAATGTTACAATCGTCCGATCATGTTCCCTTGGACAAGTGCGGAGATGTTCTGTCAGGAATCTGAACTAAATACTGCACCTCGGCCCCGAAAATCAGGTCGTGATCCAATGAGGGGCACCCCTTGGGACTGCTTATCATTCAGCCTTGTTGGGGTTCAGCGGGTTCGGTTCCCCCGAATGATGCTGGTATCTCATCTGAGAGAGGCTCGAGCACATAGTGGCGGATTTGATGTGGTGATTTGACACTTGCATTTATCACTTGTTGAAGCCATTCGTGATTGTTCATGGCATTTCAACCCTTTTCTAGGAAGACACCAACGCATGCAGACGGATGATAATTGACATCTACGACGTCCGGTAGAGGTCAAGACTGTATTCGATTACTTATGACAACTTATTATAGATTAGACTTGCAATTATGGCCCGGCCTCCAAATTTCGCGCTGCCTCTGAATTGCGCATCCCACACCTACCTCCCCATGGCTATCTATTCCTTGTGCGAATCCTCTGCAACCCATAAACTATGACGAAGTCGATGCCGAAGTAGTAGTTGCAGGGGCATCATGAACCAAGCTCAAACTGCCCTTCCTTCCCTTCTGCCCCAACGGGACGCGGGAGAACACACTTCGTTCCCATCCGTCGATCTCACTGATCTCGGTCGTACGCACGAGCTCATACTTGCCAATCCGTGGCAGCAACACCGCCCAGACAAGCCAGTAGACGCCACCGGCCGCGAGGATGCCGATGCCAACGACACAGTGCAGGTAATATGGGAGGTCGTTATAGACACTGCCGCCCTCCTCCGGGGGCACGAACGGCGCAGCGACGAGGTAAATGTTGCTGAGGAAAAAGAGACCAGTAGCGGGAATGGTGGCACGGAAGGGTGGATTCCACTCGTATTTTGTGGGGTTCCAGTAGATCCATAGGAGGCCGCCGGCGACGAAGACATTGATCACGGACAGCGGGTAGGTGATGACGTTGAGGATGAAGTTATACGCGTCGCCAGGTGGAGGAGCAAGCATGATGATCACCGACACTAGCCAGTGCTCGAAGAGACCGGCCAAGGGCGCATTGAAGGGTTTGTTGCTTGCCCAGAATCGAGAGAAAGGGAGGATGCCCTCACGACCGAGTTCTTGCACCACTATGAAAGTTTCAATCAGTATTTGCCGTAATAAAGCGTGATTTTGGAATAAATACTTACGTCTACCTTGAGAAAAGATGACGCTGAGGACATTTCCGAAGGCTGAAAGTGCAACGAAGACGGATAGTGCTCGGTCAGCAGATTCGCCAAAGACGTTTCGGAAGAAATTGGCTGCGAGGATTCGACCAGAGGTTGCAATCTCTTCTTTGGGAACGGCTGCGAAGTAGGCAATCTGGATGAGAAGAAGATGATGTCAGTAAAATGGTCTTACTAACCTCAATTCCGTTGTAGAAACTTACGTTGACAAGCATGTAAACAATCGACACAAAGATGATGGCAGAGGGCGCCGCAATCTTTAGGGTCTTGATCGGGTTCTTGGTCTCGCTGAGTGCATAATTCGCATTTGAATAGCCAATGTAAGACCATATAACGTTGTAGATGGCGTTGACGATCCCATATCTTGTTTGAGTCAGTCTGTGATATTTCGATAGGTATATGAGGGTAAAGTAGACTCACGCGCTTCCTGTAGTTCCTGCGAAGGCATTGTCGAAGTTATGAGGCTTGTCAATCTTTAGTGCACCACCTAGTGCGGCCCATCCCGATACCACAATAAGTAGAACAATGAAAAGCTTGATGACTCCAAGTAGATTTTGCAGTCTCAGACCCCATTTCAAGGCAGTACCGTGGATGAGGAAAGCTGCAGTGATGCATGCTAGACCAATACCACGCTGGTTGAATCTGGTCACTTCCACACGAGCCGCATGCAAGATGTATTCTCCGAACACGACAGAGTTCGACCCTGCCCATCCAAGAAGGATAACATAGCCGGTATAAAAGCCAGTTGCGAGGTATTTAGGGTGGCGGTAGACATATTCAAGGTAGTTCTTTTCACCGCCGTTCCTGGGAATTGCGGTTCCAAATTCGAGATACACTGCCATACCGGTGGCTGCAATGATCATACCAATGACCCATATGAACAGACTGAGACCGACACTTCCAGACAGTAGAAAGATAGTGCTGGGTGTGGCGAAGATACCAGTGCCAACCATACGGTTGAAGATCAGGAAGAAAGCAGAGAAGGTTCCGATCTGACGCTTCTCCTGGGTCAATTGGTGTTGGAGTGAGGTTGGCGAGCCTGTCAGTCGTTAGTATTCTCTTCCAGAATGTCCTTGATCACTGTTCCTACCATCAGTCTCGACATCGTTTTGAGAGCCTTGGCTAGAGTTCTTCTCGGACCATCGCGAGATTGGGTTGTGGCTCGCATAGGTGCGAAACTTGTCTCCGATCGCCATGTCTGTTGCTATTGAGTTCGGTCAGTATAGCAGACTAGAAGTTGAACCGTACTTGATGAGAGTGGATTCCATCAAACAAAGTGGGAACGATCAAGGTAATATATGCATCGCGGTCTGAGGAGGGATCATCCCAGCCTCGACACGTTCGGCGTCCACCGAGTCTACAGATCCTCACCTCACCCAAGGTCGTATTGCTCAAGCAAATTTTGTTCGCATGACAACAGACTCGTAATCAACACCCAAGAGAAAGCACCGTAGAAGGCGTGGCCGTGAGTGGCTGTTGCGTTGGAAGTGGAATGGGCAGCCATCAGCGAGCGAATAACCTGCCTCAGAGACTGCAACGGTCACAAAGTTCGACGAAGCCCAGCCTTGGTAGCCACCGAATCTGATCGCGCCATCCTTGGTATAAATTTCTCTTGTTGCCTGTAAGGGACGCGAGATCTTTCGACGTTGCTTCGAGTGAGTAATAAAAATTCATTCTGACCAAGGCTGCGAGGCGCATCAGCGGATACCTGCGGGCCTGGCAACTAGCAAAAAAGTGTCAGCCTCATAGATCGAGCATGGGATTCCCATTTACGACGTTTAGGGCCGCTGGGTGGATGACGGAGGTTGCACATTGTTGGTTGGCGTCGATTGCGTGCTTGACAGGATAAATGAGAATTGCGCTTTTTAAGGGGGGTTTTCGCTGGACCAGCGCCTTTTGACTTTTCAACAATTGCATGGCACTCAGCAGATCCAATGATCGATCCTTCGATTTTCATTCCTTGCTAATGCAAAGGTCTTTCTAGTCATGCATGATGATGATGTTGTTGTTGTTTTGTTATGCCTGGATCATGTTATTCTCTTGAAACTGGATGAAAAAGTTTTAGGGTTCGTGGGGCCGACCCGAAAATTCAAATCTACCAACTCCTAGTTCTTCACGAAACTCATTCGAGAACACACCCTACCCGTACTTGCATCAGCATCTTCTCCAGTTAGATCTCGGCTGGCTGTGGATTATCCAGGATAACCACGGTCGAGTCGGCTATACGCAATGAAAAGCTTCACCAGCGAAATGCTTCTGCATTGCTTGAAAATTCTAGAATGTTTGAGCAGTGATTTGACAATTGCATAAGCGTCACAGCGTACCCTCTGAGTGGATCGACTCCTATTTGGTGAAAATTGTAGAGAGCAAGCTAGCCAGTGTCCAACCGTTCACTCATCCTAAAGCAGACGGAGGCAGGTGATCAATATTTCCAATGACTCCATTCCAAATGGTGAAGGATACACAGTTCCATACAGACCAGCAAGCTGAGAATGGTTGAGGGAAGTAGCATGAACTTGTCAGAATTATAGCGACAAACGTGATAGCCACATGCCTTGCCACCATCTTTGTACTGGCCTTGCGATTGTGATGTGTGCTGACTGAGCCACTGAAGCAGAACACAAGTTCCTGCTCGTCGAAAATTCGAGATTGACCCAGGCTGGGACATTCGCGTACTTGAACGCCATCCATCTCGTGATGTTGAGCGAATACCTTGCTGTTCCGGCATCACGTAGACCGTCGGCCCATTAGCTCCAGACTCTCTTCACCAGGATCGTCCCTCCACTGCTGCTTCCTCTTTGGTTTTCCTCACCGACGCCTGCCCCATGCAGCTCATTAAATACCCCCCAGCCTTGACGTTTGTAGAAGCGTCCAGCAGCCTGATTTGCCGGATCCATACCCAAATGGCAGCCCCTTACACCGAGCTTCCTCATCTCATCCTCCCAAGCATCCAGCAACTTGGGTCCATATCCTTTGCTTTGGTGAGATGGAAGAATATCAATGTGGAGGTGAGCTGGATACTCTTTCAAGATCTCTGGAGTGTCAGACCTCACCAAGGAGGTAGACAAGTTTTTGTAGAGCTCCATACGAGCCCAGAGCGCTGGATCTTTGAAAAACTGCACGGCTTCCGTACCTGCAGGTGGGGGTGGGACATCTTGGGATGAATCCAATGCGGGCAGGAAGATTTCTTGCATCTGCGCTGCAAATCTTTGTGTGTTGGGGCAGCCAAGCAGGTAGCCTACAGCTTTACCCGTACCATCGTCGAGCACAAAAGTCGTATCGGGGCAAATCTTAAGATACGGGCGACACCATAAGTAAGATGTATAGTGGAGTGTGAGCGGCCCAGCCTCGTGTAAGGATGGTGAGGCTGTGACTGTAAACTTTCCACAGGTCAATCATATTATCGACAAGCTATGGCATCTATTCATGGCCCTGTTCGAGATCTCCAAAGAATCTGCAAAAGTCCAGCAACTTACAATATTTATCATGGCATCATGATCCGAGGGTTGATACTTCCTCACATATGCCATAGTCGTCTCTCAGAACTAGAGATAAAGTACCTTGGTACTCGAGCACCGATTGACCTTGCGGCTAGGTCTCCTGGCCAACCAAATGAACGATGAAGACGATTTCAATACTAAACAAAGCCAGATGCTGACTTTGAAGGAATGTGGAGAGAAGTCGACCTAGAGGTAAGCAGGCAGTCTGAGCTGGTATTTTCACTAGGTCATGGAGTTCGCCTTACTAGCAACATAGAGCCGTACAGATGACAAGTTCAATAGAGTGATTCTACCCAGAATATACGCACCAAAAGAGCGGCCGCTACTTCTGGAGACCAAAAGGTCGATATTGATTGCGAGCATCTCGAGCCTCGAGGTTGGTTGCTTCCAGGTTCAGTTTTGTACGGTGGGACATCAATGTGGAAGGTGCTATTGTACCAAGTGATCAAATGTTGGCCCGTATGTGAGCCGAGGATATCCCGTCTACACCAAACTTCTCCTCCTCCTTGATCCCCGCATTGGAGGACTCATGAAATTTGTTTTCGCGGTTCTAATTGTACACTCTATTGTCCAGGCTGACGCCTACAACAGTCTCATTTCAGGAACGATTAGAATATCCTCATCTAGATGGCGGCAAACACGCCGACTCCACCCTCGTTGGCGTCGACACTGGACACTTCTATCACACTTTGCGATCGATTCTCCTCTTCGCTCAGTCCAACTACTTCGCTGGACCTCCCTCCCTCCAATAATGCAGATTCACCATCCCCATTGTTGCTTCTGAGTGCGGCAGCAACTACTCTTCGTTCCCAGGCAACCAAAATCTCATTACTGGCAATAAATGCCCCGTTCACACCATCAGCGATTACAACATGTCTCCTCCCATTGAACGAGTCCATCCTGACATCGTTGGTTACAGCCGCTCTGCTCACAACTCCCCATCAATTTACGACTGCCTTCTCACGCGAGTGTCATTCTCTGACAGCAGTCGCCTTGCGAGACATGCAAGCACTCTTGCGACTCGTACAGCGGAGAAGTGAGGCAGGAAACAATAAATTGGAAATATCTGCAAATGAAAAGAAAGAATTCACAGAAGCAACGGGTCGAGTGTGGGATGGCTGTGATAAACTGGTCGCCTTTGCTAAAGAAGGTGTCCCTGGTTACGTGGTCCGCAAGTCCAAACAGTGGCTCGAGCTGATGAAGGATGCCGTAAAAGAATTGGAGGAATGGGACCCTGAAGAAGAGGTGGATGACAATGATCTTTTCGGAGAGGAATCCAGCAATGATGAGGCATCCGCGTCGGCTGAAGACACAGCTGACGACGATGATCGAGCCGCAATCTCTGCTGGAGTCAAGGTTCAAGCACTGAAGGTATTGAGTCGCATACCACAAAGTATTCACGTTGTGATCAAACAACGTCTCGAAAAGCGCACGGTTGGCCAGGAGCCATCAGCCAATGAGATCACTCGTTTCGGCACAATTCTAAAGCAGACCCGCCGGATATCAGAGTTGATTGATGAATCGGCCGAAGGCATGTACTTGGGAGATCTAGAACGCTGTCTCAAAAAGGCTGGGGAGGCTCGAGCGATTACAATACAAGTTGTCGAGTCAGTTGTTCAACCTACCTCTGAAGTCGAGACAAAAGAAGACAAATATGTCCAGAGAGCCCTTGATTGGATTCAAAAGGTTGACCCTGGCGACGTCGTCAAGGAAAACACTGATTTAACACTTCGTCCCAAAGTGAATGGTTGATTTTATGATCCAGACACGACGACATCCCAACCACGCTCTATTTATGCTGAGATCGTACGATCAGATATCCAGGTTTCTTTCTCAATTCGCAGTGCTCGCTGCACCCACACGACGGTAATCCAAGTCCATATTCCGACCCACACGGTTGGTGCTCCCCAACCAATACCATATGCAATGTCGTCGGTTGTCAGATATATGGCAGCTATCAGGGCGGCTCCGACCAGGATTGCAGGTATCGACCAAAACCATAACAACTGCAGTAATAACTTTCTGAACCTTGGAGATGCGTTGTATCTGTCCAATGCAGCCTTGCGATATTTCTTGCCACCTCTACCATCAACGGCACAGATATCCTCCAAGATGCAAAAAGTCAAAGGGGGGCACACGGAATTTTTTACATGGGAGCTGAGTCTAAAATACATCAGCCTCCACCCTCGTTGCGCCGCCCAGCCGTTGATAACAAATATAAAACCAATATTGATCATGCCGACTGGCATTGGCAAAGCAAGGGCTTTGACCGAAGGATAATGCGGTATGCTGAAGATGATGAGAATGATTGTCATGACCGTGAACGGCATCATGAGTACGAAATTGGTACTGTCGAAGCCCCAAAATCTTGGACTGCCGAATAGTGGTCGATATTCGTCTGTGACTTTCACGAGCCGCCAACCACGAATTCCGAATTCATATCCACTGACAAAACCAAACAAGCTGGTGATGATGGCGAAATAAATACCTCAAGTCAACATTAGCCTTGGAACTGCCCAAGATTTCTCTGGGGATATATACCTGATCTCACGTTGGTGCCCTGGCTGAAACCATAATAAAATGCCACTGGGACAAAACAACACTCGGCCAAAGCCAGGAATGTAAATATCGAAAGAGATAATTTGTGATCTCGTAGATTGAACGGCAAAGCCGGTGGTTCCTGTAAGTGTCGTCCATCTCGTCGCGTTATCGAATTAAATCGTCCAAGGGCCGAGTCTGGATCTGGCTCTGGGTTTGTATCTCGTCCTGTGTCTGGTTCTGGGTCTGATTCTGGTTCTGGGTCTCTCACAAGCGGTGTGGTCGTCAAAGTCGTCGAGTTGGAAGCTCCATCACTGTTTCCATCCCGACCAACATTCAAATGATCAACCGTTAACTTTTCATGATCTTGCACTTCTGGCGCAGACTGTGACGGCTGTTGAACGTCGTGTTGTTGAAGCTCCACGCGGGGTTTTTCATCCTCCGTGACTTCCGGCATGTTTGGCTCTCAACAAAAGATACGACCGACAACCAAGTCTGAAGTTCACAACCAGAAATCAAACAACAACCCAAAAGATTAAAGAAAATTACAATTATCACTCAGAGCTCCATTATCAATGATGTCGCCTCCCGAATTCAATCCAGGTTTTTTAACCCTCAAACAAAGTTTCTCTTGGACGACGCCATTGCCCAGCCAGCTGGCTGTCTTGGGTGTTCTTGGTATCATGGCGCAGCAAGCTTTAGCGTTATCTCGAAATCGCGGTCATGAAATCATGGATGCGGTTGAAAGTCTCAGCGGCACCCAGAAGGGCTCTGGACCACCCATTCCCACCCAATGACCAGCCTTAAAAATGTCCGTGTAGACCACCCTCACGCGATACTCCAGCCGCTAATCCATGATGCGTGGGCACGCACGCATGCAAGAATGCGATTTCGACTTCGTGGATCTCACTCCGTGGATCTCCCTCCTACTCTTAAACCCATGCATCGCCGTCCATGGCTGATTATCAACCTCTTACAGTGTTCGGTAGTTGGAGAGCCTCACGCTTCTCCGTCCCTAGTCGCACTGTCCATTCTCCACCAGCACCTCACACTCGAGTTCTAAGGGTGATGCCTAATTAGCTGATCGCCAACTCCATCGCCAACATGCCGAGCCCTCCCGGACCCAGGGAGGCCCAGGAACAGGCCGGATAAGTCATCTTACTCGTACGCATATCCGTTGTCTAAACGGTCTCGTAGATCATGCATGCTCGCAAAGCTTACGTAGATCTTGGACGCCTCGCTCTTCTGTTGCCCAGTGTGATCATTACTAGTTGTCTAGATGGAATAATATCTCTCCGTTCGATTTATGCCGCTGGACCTCAGACGCGTTCATCCCAGAGGTCGCGGCTACACTTCACTTCTGCCTTCTGGCATAATCAAATTGCTCTGTAATTACCACCACTGACGAGCCAGGAAACACCATGTGTATTCGCATTCGCTTACGCATTGCCGTAAACGTTCAACCTTCTATCCAACCATACGTATCCATGAGTTCGAAATTCCAGAGATCTGCATTGTCGAAGTCGAACATGGTCGAGAACGTGTCCAGCTGCGCGAAGGACGCCGTACTCGGTAATTCTTCTTCCGCCGTGATTGCCGTCGCCGCCGTAAGCGGTGCAGTTCCTCTATCCAGCACATGTGACGATGTGATGTGTGGGTTTGCCAGACGACTGTCCGCAGGCGCTGAAACGACACCGTGACCACCACCAATGGGAGCACCTAGTCCAGCTCCTGTGTTTACATTTCCGCTGCTGCCGCCGCCCAGGATCTCGTCGAGCACTCGTGACACAATCTCGCGGATGCGGGTGCAGATGTCGGTCGTGGGCGGTTCAGTAACTTGTATCCAATCCAGGAAGCCGACGAAGAGGGTGAGGTTTTGGATTGTTTGTGATCGCGGGATGTTATATCTCGGGGCTGTGTTGTTCTCGTAGGCGCCCAGCCGGTTTGCTTGTCGTGAGTTGCTGTGCAATTGCTTTAGGAGTTCGATGCATAACACGCCTGCTGTGGGCGCTGCGTAGCTTGTGACCTGACAAGGATAGTCAGCTCCAACATGATCCGCATCTTCAGGACAAGGCGACGACTCACCAACCATTCCAAGTCACTGTGCATGCCGGCAAATCGATTCGAATGCTTCCACCATACCAAGGTCAAGTCCAGCATGTCGCAGGAGACATCGATCAACTCTTGCATATTGCCGCCACCGTGTTTGATTAGTAGCCGTTCGAGGAGGAACAAGTTTTCGAGATGTTCCAGACGAGTCACTGTCCTTGCGTAGAGTGCCGGCCCTCTCATTGTCTTGTCCAGAAGAATATCCGGGTGGTATTGAATGTTTGGTGAGAATTTCGCATAGGTCTCGCATGATTTCCTCTTCAGACGCCTAGGATTTTGTTGTTAGCACTATTCTCCACGCTAGGAGATCCATGCTATACGTACGTGGCCACCTCAAGAATATCGTCATTTTCATTGCAACCCAAAGCAATTTCGAGAACTTCGTCACGCACAAGTGCTAGCAGTGTCCGCGCCCGAAGGATCGTGGTTGAGTAGACTTTCCCATCCGTATTAAACCCATTCTCGTCCAACGAAGCAATGGCTCTCGCCAATGTCTCTCCTCCGGCGAGCAGCACTTCGTCACTGACATCCAAGGGCAGCGATTGTGACGTGGTGTATCTTCGGCTGAACATTGGAGGTCGACCCGTGAAGGTTGCAACTCCTTTATCCATCCTGAAGACGGCGGCAAACACTCTTTTCCGAGCTTCGGCAGCAATCGATGGGACTTCGTCAGAAGGATATACCTTTGCTCGGTGGAGACCGAGAGACATGGTTAGGGCTGCGAGTTCTCCGTGCTGTCGCCAAACGATTGGTGCTGGGGTGTGTCAGTCATGTCCCAAAATCTCACTTGGTCGAAGTTTAGGAAGTCTTCTTACCAGCGTCTGTCTCCAGTACGGCATCTAGTATATTGCGCTTGTACATCAAGTAGACCAGGAGCGTGTTCCCGCTATCGGCAGAATCATTGCCATATAGCTCGATACAAGATGATGCACAATTCTTCAACTCAGTGACGAGTTCCCGACGTTCTCGCACCGTCCCATCAGGTTGTGTAAATATGGGATCGTCAACTGGCGACGACAGCGCCCCAAAAGCCCAATATGTGAACAGAATTCCAAGTGATTCCCATTGGAGATGCTTGCCGGAGAACGACTCCAACCACACCACAGCGTCCGTAGCCTCCTCACGTACTGTGACACCGTGATTCTGGCACAGACGGCTAGATAACTGCTCCAAATTCTCTTCTCGGCGATCTTGAAGTAGTGAGCCGAATGTCTGCCACATGGACTCGCTGACAAGTTTCGCAGCCAGTCTAATCCATCCATCATTGGGGTTAACGTGTCTCGAGAGCAGCGTGTCGCAGATTTGTTCTGTGCTTGGGATCTGCCTGACGACCTCGATGCCGAGCTGTACCCATTTTGAACTCGAGATACCTCTCCGCCGTGCATAATCAGCCCAGAGTTTTGCACTACACATTTCCGAGGGTGAAGGCGGGCCTGGTAACTGGCCGAGTTGAACCCTGTTCTCCTGGAAGACGGCGTTGAAGCTAGTGGGCCCCATCCAGGCTCGAGTTCCTTCGAACAATGGCCATTGCGCCCCGGGAGTGACATTGTTTCCTGGTGTAGGGGCGACCTCGCTGGTACTAATGGTGTCCAGATTTCGCAGGTGCGGTGGTGGAGAAAGAGGTGATGTTGTGCTTTCCGACCGCCGCTGGCTTCCCGCTAAAGCGGCACCCTGCCTTGAAGGCGGTAGATAGACACAATCCTGCGAGATCTTCCGCCTCTGACATCTGTGACAAGTCGGATAGTCATGGTCACAAGCCAATTTCCGCTTACGACATGGTTCACATGCTTGCTGTTTGCCATTGCGTCGGCGTACCGGCGTCGAGCGCTGTTGAGTTATCATCGGCTTTGCTCTTGTTATCTCTCAACCGTTTATCTCTGGCAATTCAGCCACATTGTTGACAGCTATCGGTCAGACAAGTGGAAAAAGAAGGATAACGCAAAAGTAATGGTGCTCGTCAGTTGATTATCGGCCATCGGCGTCAGGGCTAGAGCCGAGGGCGTTCGGCAGCGAAGTCGGAGAGGCAGGTCGGTGGTTGTGATTAGCTCGGCTCTCGGTGCTCGGTGTCTAGGCTGGATGGCCCAGACTCCTCAGGTAGCCCTGAGTACCATAGGTACTCATTCATCTCGAAGCTGGCTTCCTGCTTTTCACTTCAAGTGCAGGTATCTCTAAATGAAAAGCCACAGGCCGCCGAGACCGCCTACCTGCATTCCCCGAGGGACCTTGCGAAGCACAGCGCTGAAGGATGCAACTAGTTTCTCAGATGCACCAGCAGGGAAGCTGGAAATCCACTGTCACGTATCTCTCCTTGATTCGACTGATATCTGACGGTTGAAGACTTCGTCAAATACCAGCGGTTTCAATGTGAGGGAGCAACGACTCAACCAGGTGAGGAGATGATTGATGTTGTGTACCCAAGCACCCAGGCACCCAAGCAGCCTCCCGCTAGAGACCCAGTCACAGGTAGACCACGTGACTATCTCTCCACTTTTGGCAGGTTGCAGCCTGATCTTGTGTCGCTGGCTAATGTCTATATTGTTCGGCGTTCCTTGACCATAGCACAATACCTGCTAAGTGTCTTTGTTCTGTGTCGGAAACTTTATCACCATGTCGAGCGAGCGGTCTGCTTCGTCGTCCGACCAAGGTAACTATCTACCCGATCATGAGTCTCTGTTCCAAGAGGTCTCCAATGCTCTCCTTTCCGATGCGTCCAACAAGCCTTTCGCGATCGGCGGGAGAATTGAACTCGGCTCTGCCACTCCCTCCGAGAGAGACGGCATCATGATTCGTTGGGATTCCGGTGAGGGCCAGGGCCGCAACGTCTCACTGCCAATGGGGAACGATCCGATCTCTCAAGCTGCTTTCCAAAAATTGATGGAAGATTGCCAACCAGCCACCTTTGGCAGAGGAGGGGAAGACGTTTTAGACGAAACTTATCGAAAAGCGGGCAAGATGAATACCACCCAATTCTGCACCGATTTCAGCCTGGCTGAACACGGAGTTATCGACACAATAGTTCAAGCACTACTTCAAGAGGGCGCTCATGGTGGAAAGTACAACGGTGTACGAGCAGAGTTGTATAAGTTGAATGTGAGTTCACCCCAAGGGTCTGAAAAATTTCATCACTCAAGTCTGAAAAGGTTTACTCTGGTCCATCTGGGAAATTCAAGCCTCATGTCGATACTCCACGATCGGATGCTCAAATGGGCTCCCTCGTTGTCTGTCTGCCCTCTTCTCACCAAGGTAAGCACATTCAGTTTCCGTTGATCACCATCCTTACATCATGGATAGGTGGAGAATTCGTGGTGCGCCACGCCAGCCAGGAAGTCCGCTTCGACTGGTCCAAGCGACTAGACTGTATTCAATGGGCAGCATTCTTCTCAGACTGTGAGCACGAAGTTTTGAGAGTGTCAGAGGGTCATCGAGTGACGCTCACTTACAATTTGTATTGGACGGACTATGGACCATCTCATATGGCGAGACAACTCAATGCTTTGGACCAGTCCTCCTTTCACTTCTACGTGGCTTTGGAAAAGCTCATTAATTGTCCCTCATTCCTTCCCAAGGGTAAGCCCCAAATTTTCAAACATCACAGTCCATTCTCCTAATCACCATTCCATAGGTGGTCTCATTGGCTTCTCGTGCACACATGGCTATCCGCATACGTCACCCTCGTCCATTCCTCACCTGGACCGTAGGCTCAAAGGCGTCGATATGCTGGTGTATCAGGTGTTTAAGCGTCTGACAGGCTCCGCTCGTGTGCGCGCAGTTCTTGATGCCAGTGAATACGAAGAAGAACGCCGTGAACGTTTGAGAGACACCATGGATTGCGAATCATCGGCCAGCGGCACAGGAGATGAATTGGCAAGTGAAACTTATCTGACAGACTTTTTGTTTGCACCCCGTCTTAATGGGATGTATGAGGAAGAGGAAATGCTAGACCCCACATCAATCACTCACTTTGTGAGCCGCAACAATGGTCCAGAAGGGAGGGAACCAGCCTTTTTCTCGGAGAAGGTAATCTGGCTCACCGGAAAGCCGCAGTTTTTCGAAGAGCTTGCTGTGGCCTTCATCACGGTATGGCAAATGTCCTTATCCTCACAACTGCCAAGTGCTAATACTATTCAGTACGGAAATGAGGCCAGCATTGACGCTTATTACTCTGCCGCAGTCATCACCTCCTATCTTGGAGCGTTTGATATGATGACGGGACGTAGAGCTTGAGATTACTTGAATCAGGGATACGGAAGATTATTACCACTAAAGCAAGTTGAAAACATTACATTCTCGAGATCCGCCTGCCCTTGCTGTACATCATGACTTTCACGAAGACGATGTCAAGGCTCGGGACGGATAGAGTTCGCTATTGGCATTGCTTTGGCTGCAGGTCCTTGTCTCGGGTTCAATTGGTATCTGGTCTTCTTGGTCATCACTTCCAGTATGGTCTTGTTAGAAAGCCCTGACTTTCTCGCTTGGTGCACTTGTTGTACACCTGGGTTGGCATCTTGGATCGGGAATACTGGACAACCCGTATTGTCGGGCTCCAAAAGGTAAATTTTGTGTCTCAAAACCTGGACCTCCGTCGCACAGACAGACTCGGCACAAGTTGGGAAGAGATGATTGTTTGATTTGGTCAAGGATGGTTGATAACCTCATCACTGTCCGCAATGGTGCGATGAAGAAATGAGCTCCAAAATACCGATTATGAGCATAGTCCCTTGAGAACGACCCACAATCCGAATACCAGATTCAATCTCCACCATAGTAGGTAGCAATCGCCTGTGCCTTGAGCTCTCACATTCCTAGGTAATGGCATGTAGTGCCGACCAGTGACCATTTCACCTTGTCAACTAACCATCCATTTCCTGCATACCATCGGGACCAAATCGGCCCGGCCCAGGGACTCAACCTTGCTGTGCTTCGTACTAGCAAGTCTTTGATGATTGGGCTATGATATCTCAATTATCACGCACCAAGCACAGCTCCAAGAGATTGAGCCAAGGAAAAGATGCTTCCAACCGGGACATAACCTCCGTAAGCCACCGATTGCCACCATGCAGCGATAGAGCCTGTTCAGTATGCGTTAGAAGGTGTACCGGAGCACGACGAGCATGACTATTCCTGACATACCTGCAGCTACACCCCCGAGCTGGAAACCAGACACGCTCAAAAGGACTCTGATGAGCCAAAATGGTCCAAGGATAAGAGACATGATGGCGTTGACGAAGGTGCTTCCGAAGCCAATCGGATGGGCCTTCGCATATTTGAAGACCAAGTTCAAAGCGTTGCTCACTGCTTGAGACATGGTGTTTGGTGCAACGAGGCCGTCACAGACGCGGATGGAAATCGCTGTGTTGGCTGAGCCGCGTTGTTTGGGACGTGTAATGAAGTAGCAAAGGGTATGAGTAGTTATCGATCTTGTTGCTGGGGCGACTTATTGCTGATCAGGTAAGTGAGTGAAAGATGATGTCGAAAGAAGTGGCAGACAGATCAAGGGATTGAGAAAGTTAAGTACTGATATTGTGAAACTCGTTCATTGCCACAAAAGTACTTTCAGATCAAGAGACCCAAGGTCTTCCCTGCTACATGGCCGTGATTCATTGGGATTTCAGGCGGCAATTTGAAGGCAGTGCAGTAGCAATCGCAGTTGCACACATTTCGCACCACAGCACCACCTAACGGCCGATGGTTACCAAAGTCGCGTCCAACTGGTCGACCACCTGGCGACCTCGGCCTCACTGACCACATAGCGGCAAGGCAGAATTCAAGGCCCTTGCTTGAGAATCTGGCTGTGGTACTTTTACGATCTCGCCAGATTATGGGTTACTATGCTACAAAAACCAGTCATGTCATTATTTATTGTGCTCTGGTACCATCCTTCAGCCTCGCCCGTCTGGTTGGTCAAAGTCAAGATATTGGACAAGCGATGCCACACACGACAATAATATCTTCACCATGCACTGAAGCCACCAATTATACTGAAATGCTTCCAGCCACTTGGTCGAGACCCTTGTCACCCGTGACGAACCGTGACTCGCAGAGTGGACCACCCGAGGCATCACGTCTCAAGATGGCGGAAGCCATAAAATATGGCATTTTTCAGAAAGATCCAACATATTGAAGGTTTTGCAACAACGAAATAGTCTCGTCCAAGGATTACTACATCAACTGCCCAGAAGCACCCCGATCAAACGCCACCTTCTCGATCGGAGAGACCACTCAGACCTACACGACACGCCTAGTCTTCCCACTTTCGACCTCATAAACCCACCCGCTGACAGTGACACTGTCAGGAATAAGCTTGGTCTCCTTGATATACTTGACATCGGCCTCCACAGCCTTCTCCAGCTCCGGGAACGGGAGGAAGTCCAGCCCGCGAGACTTCAACTCAGCCGAAGCCTCGGATCTACACGAAACATGTCAGTCAGGGAAGGATGCTCTACGAGTCAAACGTCTCAGAACCGACTGGGATGACATACCCCAGGTTCTTATCAACGATGCCATAAGCATCCTCATTCGTGAACGTCAACATACCACAGCCAGTATGCTTGACGAGCACGATCTCCTGGGTGCCGAGGAGCTGTTCGGAGATGACGATGCTGCGGAGGGCATCATGCGCCGATGCTCCGGCCTACAATGCAAGGGCTGGTAAGTTTGGCTGGTCATTGGGGAAACAAACAAGCTAAGGTCACTCACGTTACGAATGACATGCGCATCGCCCAGATCAATACCAAATGCCTGGGCCGGGTCGATTCTGGCATCCATGCAGGTCAAGACGAGGTATTTCTTCGCGGGTGGGAGAGCCAGATGGCCCTTGGTGAAGCCCGACGAGTATCTCTCCGAGGCGGCTTCGACGTTCTTCTGGATTGCGGACATGGTTGTGGAGTTGAGTATGTGAATAAATAGTCTTGGTTCCCCCAAGTAGCGCTTCAAATCGACTTCTGGTGATCCCCAGATAGCCTGTAGAGCCTTCGTAGAATTTATATCACACCTTTCGTCGTAAGGAGAATAGTGAAAGCCTCGCAGCGTGACAAGTCTCAGGGTGAGTATCGTTCAAAACCAAGCGATTCAGAGAATGATCAATCGACGTTGTAAAGCAGCAGCAGCAGCATCGGCAGTGGGGAGGGGTAAGCTCCCCGTGGTGATTATTAGTAGTAGTTGCGAAATGCACGATGAAATAGCCATCCTACCTTCATGCCTACGTGAATCGATGGCGTGCTCGACCAATATCGGAAACGCGATCCAATGATTCCGCGCCGATCGATCGCGTCGAACGGGTTAGGAAGTCGATCTACCGATGCAGCGTGCAGTTCGTTGTGGAGGGGAAAGCTCTAAAGCTAAAATCGACCTTCGGCTCTCTTGTCGTTTCTGGTTTGTTCCAGCTTGCGTTGATTCCTGTTTGGGTGGTGGTTGCTTTTCCTGGTCGGCTCTTGTTTTGGTTTATGGACGCTCTGTGGAAATGGTGGTGTGTGGGTGACTGGTCGGGGATGTTCCTGGGGATGTGATTAGTATTGATCTCGGGTTAGCTTATATTTATGATGCTCGAAGACTTTCAGCTTCGGTGGCCTCTGGTTTATGGGCTTTGCATGCTGCTGTTAGTTAGTAGACGCGGGCGAGGTTACTATTGTCGGTTCGGGTAGTTATTATCTTCGGATGTGAACAAGGACAGGATGAATAAGTTGCTGTGGAAAGCTACAGCAGCGTATGGTAAATAGGTCTCATTCATGAGGTGAGTGAGATCGATCTCCTGACCCTCCTCAAAACGTAATGAGTTCAAGGGAAGTAAGATATCCAGATAATCCTGCTAGATAATAGCTCAAAACATAGGTGTCAATGAAGACATCGCCTTTTGCCCCTAGGTTCGAAAGGCAACCTCAAGGACGATCCAACATATCAATGGCTTCGTCCTTCTCCTCCTGCGTTGGCCGTGTGGTTGGCAGAAAGCTCTTAACCTCGTCTCTCGCTTTGAAGCCACCTTCACTTTTATCCTCTCCTTTCTCTGGCCACAATACCTGCTTTTCATAAATCGCCTTAATCATGCATCCAACAACAAAAAACCAGACAAGGATGAGTAAACAGGCCATGACACAACCAATAACCCTGATAGCAGCGACATCGAATGCCTTGGCGATGGAAAATGTTGCGGAGGTCAGAGCTGTCTGGGGGAAAATGAAGCTGTACCATGTCATCGCAAATTGTGTTCGGTGCTTCGCCCGGAGACAATCGATGTTAGAGAGCAAGCTCACAAAGAAGAACCACCAGGCTAGTCCCCAGAGCCAGAGGCACATCCAACTCGCAACGAGTCGAAGAATCTGAGCGGCAAGGAGGCCGGGAACGTCCAGAAAGGTGGAGTCTGGTGTTCTTGCTATTATGTGATGAAGATTATTTGCCATCCCGAGCACACCGCTGACGGTGAAAGCCGATGGACCCACCGAGACGAACATGCCAGGTCTCAAGGCTTCTGCTGGTAGCTTTTGCGTCATCAGCCGATATACGAAGGCTGAATAGATGGTCAGTGAGACCAGGAAGCCAATCCCCTGAATGGTGAAGCCTCCAATGATGATCTGGGTAGCCTGCCTAGCATTTGGCAGCTGGGCAGATAGTTTGGCGGCGTGGGGACCGATAATCAGCAATGGATAGGCCGGAAATATCCAAATTGGCGTCATCCGTGCGATGGTGAAAGACTGTGAGGACCACAATATTAAATATATGCCAATGCTCAATATGAAAGCAACGGCAGCATCAATCCAATATAGGACGACAACAGCATGATTGAGCCAAAGACCTGTGCGATTGAACCCATATTCGACAATGTTGATTAGAATGGTTCCGAAGGCGACCGCAAAGGCTGGGACGAACAGCGATTCGGTGGGATGAGTGAGGCTGGCCCAGAACGTGTAGGGGAAGAAATAGAACCGACAAATCATCATAGCCCAGATTATGAGGTAAAGAACAATATTCAACAAGAAGATAGCAATTCCAATAGCACGTAGACCATGAAACTGGTATGGCACTGTCGCTTATGGTTAGCTGAGCCGCCATCGGACTCGATGTCACAACTAACCTGAATAAAGAACGCTCGCTATGCCACCGGTAGCCATGCAAAGCGTAAACCATGCCCAGGTAACATGCTTTATCCTCTGCTTCCAAGTGAGGTGCTTGGGTTTCTCGTCGTCCGTTGGAGGCGGCGTATTTATCGGGAACATATTCGCTTGACGATCTAGCTCAGACGCGGCGTCTTCGCGGCGTCGTGCTGAGCTGCGCTGATCGAGAAGTGTATCGTCCGAGTTTTTTGGTCGATTGGCTGGATGTCCTGGGTCTTCAATGGTAGGGGTTCTCCAACCATCGGGCCGAGACGAGCGAGATACACCCAGCCAGTGCTCATCATCGCCATGATTCGATTTTGCAGTAACGCGGGATCGTGACATAGTCAAGGTCTGAGCCTAAGAGCGATGGAGTCTGCACTTTTGTTGAACGCGGCTTCTCTTTCAGCTGGCGGTAAAACCTTGATTGAAGTTCCCAGTAGCGGCAAGAGCTTGGAGCAGTAATAGTCATTGTGGGAAACTTACAACCAAACCATGTACTGTGGGCGAGTTCTTGTCGCCCTTGAACGTGTGTAAGGTACTACAATGACAAAGGGACGCGCTCACCTTATTCAAGATTTATGTAGTACCATGTTTTGAAATGCTGCGGCGAAGGTATGGATCTATCAGGCTTATCTTTGTTGTTCGTCGTGTCGCAACATTTTCTGACGAAAGCCCAGTGCCGAGTTGTGAGTTTTCCATCTGGGCCTTACGCGTTGCGGGGCTTCTGGGTGCCGCCATTCCCGGTGCTCGCTGGCAATGAGGGTACTCCCGGAGCTGAATCTTAGGTAATGCGTCAGCCCGAGAGGGCGTGGATAAGTCATCACATCAAAGGGGTAGTTGAATAGATGTTTACCCTCTCATCTCAGGGGTGTCTCATCGCTTCTGAATAGGAAATGCATGAGATGCGGTAATAGGATCTTCAGGCATTCCTTGTGTCACATTCACCTGTGTATCCGCACCCGAGAATGGAGATATCTCACGTGGTAAATAGGCTGTTGATTGCACCTATTGGACGACTGATAGGTCTCAGCGAGGATGATTTCTTTTGTGGGTCATATTGTCAATAGCTCGAAATTTTAGTGTATTTTGCACCACAAAATGTTCACAACTCTGCACAGGGTGCTAGGGCTTATGGTCTAGGGGTATGATCTCCCCTTCGCATTCATTTGTGATTTGGGGAAGGTCGGGGGTTCAATTCCCCCTGAGTCCACGATATGTTTTTGTCCTCGATCCTGATAGATATCTGAGATAGATATTGTACCAGTTGTCAACGGAGAAATTGAGCATTTTTTTGCACTGTAAAGTGAAAGGCAAGCGCAGTGGGAGTAGGAGAGCTTGGCATCGCTGCGTCTAACAAGGAGTGCACCTAATTTGAAGTGCCTAGGTATCTAGGTAGGTAGAATTCCGAGCATGGGTTATGAACAATAAACAAGGAAAAGTATTAATTAATGTTTCAAGTTTTCAATAGAGTTGAACAGTTGAGGAAGAGATACTGGTAAGGAAAGGACACGGTAGGTCTACAAACATTGTGACTTGGGTGGTTGTTGCAGCCTTGGCTACAACGAGGTGACACAAACCTTGCCAGAGGTGAATTAAAAGTACAGTGCACAAACATTACAGGTCGCATTATGGTATGGCGAGGTATTCCAATATGTATTTGAATTGACCACTAAGACCAACATGAATACTATCTGAACCAGGTACGTCTTCCAGGAAACGTGCTGTGAATCCACCTCCTACAGTGTACCAGAGAAGTGCTTCCCAGAAGCCCAACATACCACAGGCGATGTGATAATCCCTAAAAGAGTGATAGTACAGATAGAAACCTACAGTCGAGTTTTACAGGTGTGAACGCCGAGTTTTCTTCACCAGCGGAAGGAGGGTGAGGTGAAGTTGACATGAATCCGAGCAGGAGAAGCCAGCCAGGGCATAAGCCGAATGAATATTGTACTGATGGAACACGAGTTGAAAGCGGCAGGGCTGCTCTCGCTAGCTAAGTTCGAGAATCTGGTATGGACAAATCAACCACGTCCTAAACTACCAGAGCTGTTTAAATACCAAGTGAGAACTCCACGCCAACATCAATCTGGCGAGCCATCTTTACAATCTTTGAGAAATCAACGGCTTTCTCGGCGGCCTCTTGAAGATCCGTAATCGAGAAGATCTTTAGGCCTGAGTTGTTGACCTGCACGCAGAGTTAGTCATTGTCAACTTCCCAACTCGTCATGGGACTTACCAATTCAGCAGCCTTTTCCATATTTGTGCCCTGCAATCTGCATACGATAGGCAACCGTAGGTTCATTTGCTCAACCACATTGATCAAACCCTGTGCAATAGCATCACATCGCACGATACCGCCGAAAATGTTGACAAAGATTGCTGTCACCTTAGGGTCACTAGTAATGAGAGTGAATGCGGATTTGATGGCTTCCGGGGTTGCACCACCACCAACATCCAAGAAATTGGCCGGCGATCCACCAGTGAGTTTGATGATATCCATAGTCGCCATGGCTAGACCGGCGCCATTGACCAGGCAGCCAATGTCACCATCAAGCTTGATGAAATTGAGGCCGTGTCTGCGAGGAGGTTAGCACATCACCGTGTGGCATCATGTCCAAGTCTCTTACTCGGCAGCCTTGACTTCATCGGCGTCTTCTTGCGAAGTATCTCTCCAGCTGAAGACCTCCTTTTGTCTGAATTCAGCATTGTCATCGAAACCAAGCTTGGCATCCATTGCCAGCACTTGATGATCACTGGTCTCGCTCAAGGGGTTGATTTCAATCTGTGTTGCATCCTTCTCGATGAAAACCTTGTATAGCTTCTGGATTGTGTTCTTTGCATCTTCGATACATTGCTCGCTGAATCCAAGTTCTGTAGCAATGTGTCTGGCAATATCATCCGTCACACCCTTGTTGATGTCGATGTTGGTGGTGATGATCGCCTCGGGGGTTTCCTTGGCCACGGTTTCAATGTCCATTCCACCTTGCGATGAGGCTACAATGACGGGGCTCTGGGTGGATCGGTCCATGAGGATGGCTAGGTAGAATTCTCGGCGGGCAAATTTGCGTTCGCAGATGTAGACCGAGTTGCAGATGCGACCTCGAGCACCAGTTTGCTTGGTGACAAGCTTATGACCGATCATTTGACCTGCAAACATCTTGGCTTCTGTCGGACTGCAAGTGAATCAGCACCGAAAGACAACTCTCTTCAGCCAGAAGGCCAACATACGAGTAAATCACTCTGACACCACCTTTCAGGCCATTGTCAAAGGTTCCTTTGCCTCGGCCACCGGCCAGCACCTGGGCTTTTATGACCATATCATCTCCGCCTAGCGAGCGAGTTAGCTATGTTCCAGACCATCATTATCTAGATGTATGTGTACCAATCTTTTTCGCTATCGCTTCAGCTTCTTCCGGTGTCTTTGCAACCTCGCCAGCCGGCACTCCGATCCCGTATTGCTTTAGGAGATTTGCGGAGAGGTATTCGTGAATGCTGAGGTTCCTCCGTTGTGTTTGCTGGAATTGGATCGAGCTCCGTACTGGTGTGTTCTGTTGGTGAAGGTCAGTATTGTTCCCTTGCAACCTGGCAATCGCTTGTAGATGACCGACCTTGACGCTTCTAAGGGCGGAGCCCAAGCTGCGGCTGCCCAGTCTATACATGATGTCCACAAATGCGCCAGTCAACTTGGTGAAGGGTGCAAAAGATGGAAAATGATTGTTGAAATGGTGCTGAACGGCTGCGGATACTGGGGCAGGTTACTGAGATCCAAGTTATCGAAAACGGGTGCAGCCAGCTTTACCCGCGGTTGACAATTGGCAGGTGCAGCTTGATCCCGAACGACTCCAAAGCAAACCACGACCAAGCGAGCAAATCACCAGCCGGCCCGGAGCATTTAGCGCCATGGAATCTTGGCATCCGTCGCCTATCAACGCCCCATTGCCTGCTCCTCAATCCTCCGATTGTTTTGCATTTGATGTAGATGTTAACCCGCCTTCGGGTGCTTCTATATTGAAGATGTATGCGGCAATTATGCTACTACTCCTCATCTGAATTGGGCGTTCCATGCTGCCCAATGGTCTTTGGCCGCGGGTTGTCGGACCAGGCCCCATCTCTGAAGCTCTTTCACTTCATTCTCGACAACTTCCTCAGTCCCTCGCCAGATCTCGAAATCTATGATGGTGCTACACATGATGGTAAGAAAGCTTTCACTGGTTGAACACGGGTGAATGAACGTACCATTTCTTCGTCTCGCTATCCCATAACACGTTGCGCAAAGCACAATCTACAGGCTCAATCCCATTGGCATAGATCGACCTACACAAGGGATGTTAGAACATCTCACAAAACGCCAGAAATAAACCGGACTTACCGGAGTGCAACCAGAAACTCCTTTATGATGACTTCTCGCTCCTCGGTCGGCATCCCCCAATAATACAGATTGTGCAGCGAATCGCCAGGCATCTTGGTCATTACGGTGAAGTTCAGGTATCCGCCGGGCAGGGGACCATTGGAACCTTGCATGACTTGCTTGTAATGTACCAAATGCGGTGCATGTTCGCTGCTAACGCTGCGAAACATTTCGAGTGCTTTCAATTCAGCCCTTGTCGTGGTGCTTGATACTGCCTCCATTTCTGCTGCCGGGTCGCTCTCTTTCCCAGGGAGTCTATATGCCATGTCAACCTCCGAAACATACCAGTCGGCTTGAGGTCATGGTACCGAGCTTTAATCTTCATGATATATTCTTCAGAGCCTTGATCTCCAAGGTCGATCCGACTGCAAGTGAAAACTATTCGACCCTCGGCTGGAACTCCATCGTGGCAGCCTCTGAAGGTTGTAAGAGGCCGTAAGAGTTTATAAGATGCGCCCCCAGGAAATTCCACCACCCTTTCTATGAAAGCGGGGATGATCATCTCCTCGTTCGCCATTCAAACTTGTGGGCACAATGTCAGTCAGTAATGTCAACATCCAAACGTGAACCCCGAAGCCATTGGTGGTAAATATGAATCAAGACAAAGTTTCTAGAAAGAAAGTTCTTGGTCGAGACAACGAAAAATGAGTTACGATCGTGGCCTTGAAGAATATAAAATAGTGTATGGCTCCGCAGACCCGATGCCTGGAGACTGACTTCAGGTTGGGGCGACAATCGGGGGAACGAGCATAAGCCAAGGAAAGTCAGACGACTTATTCCTTTTCGGGACTTGGGGTGATGCCGCTTGATTTCATTCTGTTCAAACAGCAACTGCTTGGATGGTATGTAAGAACATTGGTACCAACGCACTTCACACTGCTATGGTTCTTCTCACGATCCGGCGTGCCGATCCGTCTTTCCTGCTCTCCTGGCTTTTGGAAACCGAAGATAACAGTAAGCTGATAGGATGCCGATTAAGGCTACTATGCTTCAACAACCTCAACAACTTCATCCTTCAATGCTTCAATCCATTCATCGAGCGCGAGTTCATCGGCTAACACGCAATTGTGGTCGCCCGGATCGCCCCCAAATATGTCCTTCTTAGCCGTCTGTATCAACCTGCAGAGTTCGGCCCTGTTCTCGAAGTCAACACCATCTTCCATAACGAAAAGACAGAATTTTTGAGTCGTCTCGGGCCATGTACGAGGCTTCTTCACTATCATAGCCGCAACTTTGGAGTCATCCACAAGTTGGGGAACGTCTAAGGCCATGAACATGGCTGTTGCTGTCGCAGTTCCTTCTCCTGGACTGACCTTCCAATGACTTCGCACCTTCTCAATGAAAGGCCTCTGTTTAATGACAGAACTCGTAGTGTTCAGAATCGCCAAGCAGAAATTCTTGAACCTTGTGTCTTTGGCCCCTGACCTGGCTTGTACCCACTGGAAGTGTGCTGGCTGCCGACTCGACTGATCGAACCTCAGCCGTAAACAAGTCTGTCCCAGTGCCAGGTTAGCAGACATCCCACGACTTATCCAGCTCACAGCGTTGATTGCTGTAGTGAAACATGCACATTGTTGAGTGTGACAATGTCGTGGAAAATTCGGCAGGGCCACGGAGTGCTGTGAAAGGTCCTTGAGAAGCATCAACGACTTCCAGGTACACGCAATGACAAGTGTCTGACGTGAGATCTGCCAGTCTTGCCTCCTGATTGCGGAGCGGCTGAATATTATTGCCCGGACCGGGACAGGCGATTCGTGTTCCTCAGCAGATGTCCTGGACACGATATGATTTGTCGTCTGAATTGCCAGCTCGTTATCGAGAAACATCATCAAGAGCTCTTCAGCAATGCTATCCAGGGCTCGCTGCATCTCGAAGCTTTCAAGGCAACTCTTGAGCGTATCCAGTTCTTCTGGGAGATTCAGTGACACAATGTCAAGGTAAACAAGATCTGTGTGTCTGATGGTCATAAGCCTGGTCCATTTTGGATCATTCACGCTCTTTCCGATCCAACGTGTCCAGCCCAGCAGGTTATCGTGCTCCATACCACGGCTTGTTTCTGTTCCAACATGGCCATTCGAGATTCTTCCCTGTGGTCGGAAGTTTTCCACAACCAACTTTCTGTTGTCAGATGCCTGATGAGGGATGTGCTGGAGCAACTCGAGCTCACTCGGGCTTCTTTCTGACAAAACGGAAAATCCTGGAGTCAGCCTACGAGAATTTAGTCGACCCCCAACCAGACATCCGAGGACACCAGGTCGATAAACATTGTAGGCCCAGCTCTGCAGATATTCGATGATCAGGAGCAATTGCAAAGCGCCATCTTCAGACAGTATTGTACCATGCCACAAGTCGATGACTCGCTATATCCGAATCAATTCCTTCACATGTTAGGAGCAGATGTAGCAACACTTACTGTTTGCGCCTGCTCAGGAACAGCAGCGTACAAACGCCATTCGTCCCCCTTGAAAGCGAAAAACCATACGAGGCACTGGAACTCGACCCCTGTATCTCTTCGCAGGTTCTTCTGGAGCTCGAGACATGTTCGAAGAGCAAAGGCAGATTGGCGCTCGATGCTTCCCCAGCTATCTGGTGCCTTCTCCGACTTGGCCTCTAACACCATAAAGGGATAAAGAACGTTTGCAGGTTCGAACGGACTATGTCTTCTCGTGATGAGTGGGGCATACTCTGCAAACGACGGCGTTTGGCCCAGTCCGATGACGGTATCAGGCATTTGCTTCTTCAGACCAGCTTTTTCAAGGTCTAAAACATCCTCGTGGATGATTGCCTTTTCCAGCTCTCGCGAGAATTCTGATTGAAGTGTGTCCTTGCTGACAGCAGCGTCAACTGCATGCCGGTATGCGGGGTTTTGAACTCACACTTTGATTTCACTCAACTGCAACTCGCTGCATAAACACGGTCGCCGTCTGCTAATCTCTTTTTCAAGTCTCTCTCGAGCGTCTGCATTGACAGGCATGGCCTCAGTATATGGCTTCCACCTGAATTTATAGCAACCCGAGCTGCGAATTCTGATTTAGTGGCGGTCTCTCCAAGGACAGGATCTTGATTACCACAAAGCACTCTGAGTAAACGACTTGAAGACCTTCTCTTCAGTCTCTTGTCTCCATGTCCTCTCATTCCCATTTCTTCTCAGAGCACTCCTTGCTGCGTGGACAAGTTCGGTGCTACCACTTCTGAGCTTAGCTACTCTCAAGTTATCTTCATTGAATGCTTTGCAGTACTCGGACTTTCGGATGATGGATGTCTGAGAGATGATCCTGAAGAAATGGGCATATTGCTCAGGCCAATCCTCAGGTTGAATAGGTCCTTCAAAAATGATACCATATTTCTTCATCAACGAAATATATCCGCTCCTGTCCAACTCAGGTTTACTGTTCTTCGCAGGGGAAGCCATCAACGAATATCAGAACGACAATCACCAAAAGCAACAATTTGTTCGATTCCAAGTTTCAATTAGTTGATCATCTAGTCTGGTTGACCCGACCCATTTCCCTGGTGGGCAGGCTCCCCTGGGGGCCAAAGGCCAAAGAACTCGTCAAATGTTCAAGGGTGTTCTCAGGCAACTCGTCACGGATGTTCTACTCCCAGCGCGTACAGCACATTCGAAGGTTGGAACCCCGTCCTGCGTTGTCCAGCAGGGCCTTCCCCTTAGCCTAGGCGACGAAAAGTACTAAGGCAAGGCAAACGCTATCTACTAGCCCGATGTGCAGCGGGTCATGTGGCTTACAAGGGCTCAGGTCCAGCCCCCTGGATTATGGTTAGGTTCGTTAAAGGGAGTCATTATCAGATACCAGTCCAGGAATCATGACTAATCTTTCAAATCCGAAGTACTGTAAGGTGCCATGTTACAAAATGAGTATAGAATTGACCCATCCAATACTTCATCTACATCTAGGCTTTGTTGACGATCTCAAATCACTACAACAGGTGCCAAAAATTCCGGCATCAACCCACAAGGCTCTTCCTGCACAAAGCGGTTACAATGAAAAACACGATCTGCTGCTGGGTAGCGTATAAGTCCAAGTCCGATCGAGAGTTTTATGTGAGACTGCTGATGAGCCACCTGATCAGATTCATCCCCATATACCATCTCTTTCTTCGAGAACGGAGTGCCTGGAGGGGGAAACTTCACCATGAATATATCGGTGCTAAACACCAATCTGACTTTGATCTGCAATGCTAACTTGAAGATTTCTTCTAACGCAAGAGCTGATCGATCCAACCTGCCGATAGAGTCTTTCAACATGAATCCACTTCTGTGTTGCGATTCCAAGAACGGTAGGATGCACCTTCTCAGGCGTCGACCCAGCGAGGCAGCTCTAGCTGGTATCAAGAGGTTTGCCATGCTTTCGTCGTCGCAGGCCACTTTGTGGGTCGTGAAAGCGGCCTTCTCAGCGAGACGCCGATCTGCAGTCGAGTTAGCTTGTCGATACAGAAGTTTGATGAGAGCTTACTCTGCGCAGCAATGAGAGTATGATAGCTAGGGCAAACGAGACACCCTCTTGCAAGAAGAAATCTGATATCATCCTCGAACACCCATTTGATTATAGCAACGGAAACAAGAGAACAAAGAAGCTGGCCCAAGCTAACTCCTTGCAGGACATTGCAGCACTCCTGGAGTCTTTCCTTATCTCGAGTAAGGCCAAAGCAGCCCTGAAGGAGATTGACAAAGTCTTCGTGGCCTATTGTTCCTATGACTTCAATGTCAAGTTCAATCTCATACTCCCACAGAAGCTCCCGAATTTTGCGCTGAATGATCGCCATGTCCGCAGCCACCTCAGAGGCATTGACGACTGCTGTGTCTTGAAAATCTCCTCGTTGACCACACAAGCCCATTGCTCGACAAGCTGTCAAATCCTCACGAAGCTCGTCAATCTCCCGTAGCAGATTCAGCTCCGAGTCATCCTCATCGGTATCAACAACCTTCTTGAGTTTTGTTGAAAGTATTGTGACGGACTTTTCAAATTCGCGGGAAGTGGCTTGTTCCTGAAGAAACCTTTGCCGCCAATAGTCGATCTCGCTCCGGTCTTGCAACGCTTGAAATTCCATTTGGATGCGAAGTTGAGTGGTCAAGTCGGTACTCTCAATGCACATGGTCTGTGTGGTTCTATGGCTTGCCATTCTCACTCCAGCCCGATTCTCTGCAATCATTGAACGGCCACCTACGCGTTCAGTACTGATTGGTGTCGGAGGGGCTTCAAAGATAGTATTTGGAGATTCAACAGTCTCCTCCACAGACGAATGATATTCTTCACTGTCCATTATTTCCACCGCAATGACGCGTTCGCGGCCGCATGGCTGAGGTGTGGACGGTCCCGCTTGGGTAGATATGCTCCGACTCTGTGCTCTCTTGTTAGCTAATGACCAGACTTGACCACGCATACTACCCACGTTTCGAGTGATGTTAGGAACCAGAGAAGAATTGACGGTTCTACGGCTACGACGCTGTCGCCGCTTGTTCACACTTTTGTTGGTGAGCTCTGTGGTTGATGTCTTCGTCGGTGTCTGTGCCTCGTGACGCGCCGGTGTACAGGACAGACTTCGCAGGACTCGGGTCCGACGCTGGGGTTCGTAAAAGATTTTCAGATCTTCTGCTCTGGATTCGACCCATTTGATCGATTCTCTTCTCATCCCTGGTAGACATTTCAGACCGAATTGGTAAATTCGTTTGTATGATGATAAAGGTTGCCTTGGATCTCTCCAGTGATCGAAGTATAGCTTGAACTTATGATCAACAGAATCGAGTTTAACCTTGTATGGCTGTTTGCAATTTTCGAGGTGCGCGACAACATCTTTGGGGAAACGGCTTGCTGGGAGTCTGGCATTGATTGAATATTGCAGGTAGGCCAGTAATTCAAGGCCACTCTCCTCATACAAGAAACTTGACGCTGGCTGACCAAAATGTACAGAATTGCTCAGGTTTGCTCGCAGAACCTGTTGTCGGGTTGGCTCCATGTTTAATTTACAAGCAGGAAGGTGATCAGGTGCCTCCGTGTGAACACTTCGTAACATCGTTGGGGCGCCGCAGTCTGGAAAAGCCCAACCTTGCCTCCTCACATTTCTAACGGTTTCTCAGCGCCTCCCCAGCAACGTCGTTGAGAGTCAATCGAAGTCACCTTATCAAGCCATCCGCTCTACTACAACCTAAGATAAGCGCCTGTTGCCTATATATGAGACATTTCTAATGGTTTGGCTCCATTGAAAACCCTGTCAGTGCGCCTGGGGGACCCGGAAGGTCGCTTCCAGACCTTGCTAGCGTTCTCAGCCTGACCTCCCCCTGACCGGCTACATGGCCCCCATCCCATAGTAACCCTACAAGGCAGACAAGTTTGCCTTGCCACAATGGTTGCATGCACCTCGTTACGGGTGTTCTAGGAAAAGTACGGATAGTACCTCTGAGAGTCGATCAAGATAATCTCTAGCTGATGACCCCGTCAAAGTCTGCTCTTTCTAGGTCCTACGGTAATCGTTTCGAACTAAAGACCATCTTTCTTGGTTCAAAGTGCCTGCTCGAGGTAACCTTTAAAATGAGTGAGCTGTCGGAAGAAGTGTTCGTGAGACTTATGCCGGCTCAGGATCATGTGGATGTTGATATGATTGATGCCCCTGCAGCATTCAATGGTAATTCGAACCACGCTGCTCCGCTCCAAGCATCAACCCATATGACAGAATCAACGTTTGTAGATCAAAGCGAGCCTTCTATTGCTGTTATTACACCACCAGTGGACACACCGTCCAAGTTCATCATCGCTGTGGATTTTGGGACCACTTTCTCCAAGGTTGCATTTGTCTGCGTTGATCCTGAAATGCGAACGCGACTGATAGGGCCCGATTCAATCCACTGCATCGATCACTATCCAGATATACCAATTGGGATATCAGCGAACGCCTTCACCACCAATACGTCCATACCAACAGAGCTATGGTATCCTTTGCCAAAAGCCAGAGTCGGCCCAAGCAGTTTGCCAGAACCTATCCCAGTTGATGACGATTCCGACAGTTCCCTTGAACGAGAATGGGCATCATCGACGAAGGAGGACTCCGAAGTCAAAGACTTTCAACCATCAACGACACAACCCACGAGATTGGTCCGCCCAGCACAAGTCTGGGGTTACGCAGTTCAAAACAAGATTGTGCAAAATGAGGGAGATTCTGTCGACTCCAGGCATATCACACGCTTCAAGTTAATGCTGGATGAGTCGGATGTAACCCAAACCATCCGACAGGCGATCTTAAATGATGTGAAAACACTCAAATCAGCGAAAATCATCACTCAGCCTGTTGATCTCATTACCGACTACCTTACACAACTATTCCAGCACACAAAATCACAACTGGAACAATCTCACGCTCTTCGCGAAGACAGCTCTATCGAGCTTGTGCTGTGTGTGCCTACTTTGTGGAGCGAAAAGGCATGCCGTACGATGCAGATTGCGATTGCCCGAGCTCTAGAGGCTTCTACACTGGCAAAAACGGAGCAGGGGAGCGTTGACAATCTCTTTCTGGTGACCGAACCCGAAGCAGCAGCAGCTTTTGCCTTATCCGGTAGTCGGTCTTTGACTCACAAGCGCGATACGATTCAAATTCTTGACTGTGGAGGTGGCACGGTTGACGCTATCACTTATACTGTGACGCAGACCAATCCATTACGTTTACGGGAGGTTGTGCCTCCAAAAGGGGGCACCTTTGGATCAAGTTTCCTGAATGAGAGGCTGACAACCCTTCTAAGCACTCGATTATCAGGTGTTGAGTTACTGGGCAACAGTGGATCGCTGGATAGTATTATCAGAGCTGCGGTCGTGAACTGGGAGAACGGTATCAAGCGAAAAATAGATGTTACAAATAAGGATCAGTACATTGATTCAATACAGATTTACGGGCTTAGGGCTGACCCAGCCCGGAGGTTCGCCAAAAATCGGGTTTTGCTTGACAGGAAAGAACTCAAAGACATATTCAGGGATTCTCTAATGGGAATTACGGATATCATGCGAGGTCAACTTCGAGCAGCTGACGATAAGGAGCTTACTGTTTCGAGAGTACTTCTCATTGGTGGCTTCGGGCAATCTCCTTCTCTTAAATCACATCTCGAGAAAGTCCTGTACAAAGAAAGGAACTATCAGGACCTACCAATCCAACTTGAAAGGCCAGATTATGTCGATTCCGCCGTTGCGCGAGGCGCCGTTCTCAGAGCACTGCGTAAGGAGGATGGACCTATCAGGATCACTAGAACGAGCTATGGCGTCCTCCACAGTGAATACTACAACAAGAGCGACCCGAAGCATCAAGGCTTGAGAGGAACAAGAGATCCTGCAGATGGCCAACTTTACATCAAGGACACTATCAACTGGCTAATCTTCAAGGTAAACACATTTTCCAGGTAGTCCTTCTCTCTGGTATAATCAACTCACACACAGGTCACAGGACGACGTGTTGCCAGCAAGACACGAGAAATGCGTTAGTTCTCGTCACGTTTTCCGAAAGAACAGGCCACTTATTTGTGAAGAGGTTCTCTACGTATCAGGACGGAGACATGAATCTGGGTACCGCAAGACTCACGAGAAAAATAGAGGTCAGTGCTTCTTTGTACATCATACCTCGTCTTCGTCTCCACGAATCTGACCCATGTACTGCTATTCTAGGTGCCGAAGAAGCTGGGAGGATCATCGTGGACTTAACACCACTCAAGGCAGAGAACAAGATCCAGCCCGAACGATTCCATGGTCCTGGCGATAAGGTGTACGAGTTTTACGAGGTCGAGTTCGATCTCTGGTTGATTGTTGAAGGCCGAAATCTGCGATTTGAAGCCCGTTCCCCACAGGAGCCACATTCTGTTGAAGCCTCTGCGCAATTTTCCATCGCTGCAGGTTTTGTCCCTGGCACGGTTTAGCTTCGGCGATGCATAACGGTGGAGTCGAATTATTTTGATTCGATAGAGCTCGCCTCGAGGACCTTGCTCTATGTCACCGAAAGGGGAGATTGCTGTGTGTTCATGGAGGTTGGGTAACGGGTAATGTGTGCGTCCAGCAACGAACGCGAGACCCGAAAGCCCGGTCCTCCGAAATACTTAGTATCTAGCAAAGTGCGCGGAGTGGCCAGCCTTTGGTCTTGATCCACCTTGGTAAAATTATAGTCTCTATAAATTCAGTGGTAAAATACTAGTGGGGATGTATGAAGGCCATATAATGCTGTGCTCGTGCGTCTTTAAGTTTGCTAACTGACGACTCACGATCTAACATCCTGCTCTTCCAACCACCGATCATCAATCATCAACTCAGCCATGGCGGGCCGTCAAGATCAAACCCACACCACCGCAGACTTTAGCCGGGTGACCTCCCCATCTTCATTCTTCGAACGTCGTGTCTGTTATTAACGTCAATTTGGTGGCTACCGTCGAATCGAAACCACTATCGAAGTGGTTGAAACCGTGATCCCATTTAGCACAACGAAGAGCGACCGACTACCGGAAGACCCTGTTGGTAACATCGATACGACCATAGAAGATCTTCACGCCACCGTTCAGAACCTTAACCAGGTCCTCGGTGAGGTTAGAGAGGCCACCGAAGGTATCCACCAGATTCTTCTCGAACACAGCACGAGAATACAAGCTCACATATTGGAGTTGCGGGAAGTGATTTCAACCACGCAAGATTACAACAACGGAGACCTGGACATCAACGACAACAACCACGACAACCTACAGGATTCAGACCACCGGGCACATGGTTCGGACTCAGAAACAGACACCTCGAACAAGGAGTCGGTGTATTTGTGGTATACCTTTAGTAGTGAGGCGTCAGATAAGTCATGGTCCAGTGGCGTTAGTGATGGCTCCGAAAATTCATCGTCCAGTGCAAGTGGTGATGACTCTGAGGACTTGTCGTCCAGTGGCAGTGAGTTTCGATGAGGTTCAATGGGTGAGATATGCTTGATTATATGATCAGACAGGTATCCTCATCAATGTGCGACACATGGGCTGTGCAAACGACCTCTGAGACGGTCATGGCCGCTACGATGTTCGTTGAGTCTGAGCATCAATAGTTTGAGAACGGTGCCTTCTTTCTAGCGGATGATTTTGTACTATGTGGAGCACTGGAGTATAAAATAAGCGGCCAGTCCTGCCTTCCAAAATCAAAGGCGAAGCAATCATCGAAATATTATGTCGTTGTTGCGAAAGGGTGCCGAGAGTGCTGAAGTGTATCGAGTACTGCAACTCCGTTTATAGCGGAGCCTTGTCAATAGGAAAATATCCATCATCTTGCATAAGGCTTAACCCGCGATACTTCGGGCCGAAGGCCACTCAAGATTCAATCCCTGCGAAAGTAGAGCTTACAACATTCATTGACGCCGGCGTTGCAATACTTGGACTGTGGTAGTTGCGCGATGTCGCCAGATACGTGTCTCATGAGTTGCAGAAGTAAATCTCATAGCCCTTGCCCTCCACCTGTTGGAAAAGTAGTCACGGCAATTCTGGCAGGGCTTGAAATAGTCACCCAGCAAGTAGAATGATACCATACGATCATGCTCATAGAGTCATACTATCTCAAGCCTAGGTGGCTTAGATCTGCACTCGGCTTCCGTCCTTCAACGAGCTCACTCACAACAAGACCGGTCCCAAGACTCAAGGAGATCCCCCACGGACCATGGCCAGAAGCAATCCAAACTCCGCCATCACCAACCTTCAAGTCTCCCAGTTGACTCTCCTTAATCTTTGAAACGATGGGATTCCCACTCCGACTGACTGGCCGGAAGCAAAGTCCTTCCCTGACAGTCTCCAAATCATCCTCATGAAGCTCAACCCCCTCCTTTGCCAACCCAGTCAACTGCACGATCGTCGCACGCACAATTTCGATATTCTTGGGATCGATGAGATTCTTCACGTCCGTAGCAAGCTCAGGCAACGGAAGCTTACTGTCGTTGAGGCCACCCAGCCATATCTCTGATTCGCCGTTGCGCGCCAGACGGGCGTAAGCTTCGGTCGCGAAGTTCCAATGGCGGGTTGGCCCGGCATAGATCGAGTAGCATAGCCAATTATCCTTGCCTCCAATATTCCGTTTATGCGGATCAATGAAAGGAGTTGTGTATCTTGGCGATTTCACCGCGATGCTGTGTCCAGCTAAAGGATCGATGGGGATTGTGATATTGCTGTTAGGAAACAGCGTCTTGAACACGCGTGGCGTCCATGCTCCGGCCGTGAGGATGATTTTCTTGCATGCGATATCTTCCACTTCCTCGCTGTTGCCAGAGCGCACTTTCAGGCCGCAAAGAATACCTTCGTCATCCTTCACGATGTTTGTTGCTGTTGTGCCTAGATGCAGTTGTACTCCAGCTCTGGTCGCCTCCCCCAAGAGAAACTCACATAGCTCTCGCGGCTCGACCTGCGCGCATTCTTCAGGCCCAGCAATCGTTTCTACTGTCCCACCGGTCTGCGGCGTGAAGACAGCGGGCGATCCATCTGGGTTAACAACATCACCTCTCCTGACGCCATTCTCCTCCCGATCAAACTCGGAATTGGTCCTGACCTCATTGGCCCGACTCGTGCCTTCCAGTATCCAATCGCCCGAACTTCCTTTCTTCTTGCTTCCATGGACGCCTACGTCATCAACGCTGAGACTGTAGGCGTGGCTGCCTGCGTATCCCCATTTTCTAGCGCCGCCATGTCGCTCGGCCAGCTCACAGTGGAGGCGGAATGATAAAGCTCCAAGATCCTCAAGGTGGACGTTGAACCAATCTCGTGCGAGGAAGCCGCCAGCATAGCCACTTGCTGAGGCGAAGAGTTCGGGCGAAGAGTCGATGATATGAATCTCTTGCAAGTCTGATGGTGATTTATTCAGAGAGAGATAGTAGGCTGTTGATAGGCCTATGATGCCTCCGCCTATGATGAGTATAGACATTATGACCGTGATGATGACTTCCTTTTGGGCGATGATATCAACCACAATCACCCACTACCTAGGACACGCCCTAATCCGCATTGTGACTAGCGCCTGGCGTAACGCTAGAGTATTAGGGTGCCCAGCCACCCTACTTTAGGGCTTCTTAGGCACCCTATCACCTGTGGGCTATGATAGCTACGAGTACTCGTAGGTGAATATCGTGGGCTCGCCGACCCGTAACGTCTAGGGGGGCCCCCAAGCAATCCATTCACTTCAAGTTGCTCATAGTCCCCGACCTGGGCACTTTATCGAGTCGATTCATCCTGTACGCCTAGTTGAGAGCCTCCTCGTATAGTTCTGGATCATAATCCCGCATCAGTCGTGTCATAAACAAATACCAGTATCATTGCGCCCTCTTCTCATCATTCCGACGACGAAGAGCACGCCAAAGAGACCCTGTTCGTTGCTCGACGTGAGGACCAACCCAGAGGCATTGTTGCTGAACGCTTGACTCAAACCTCGAGCCCGACAATTTGTTCTACGCCTATTTTCCCATACCTCGGATGCCTCGGAGCGGAAGAAATGTACCCCTGCTGCCAGAGTCTGAGCAAGAATATACATCCGCGGCGAAGGGCCCATTGGGTGACCTCTACGTCGATCCATGAATTCTGTAAATTCCGTAATCGACCGAGACTATTGGTGAATAGAGGAGGAATAGATTTCAGTGTAGTTTGGCACCTAATCATCTTCCTGATGACCTCCACTGAATGGAAGGATGAGGTGGGACAGTCCTTTACAACTCGACCAAAATACCTACAAGTGAGGTTTTTCAGCGTCCAACGTCTCCCACGATCTCTTTAAACACTCCTATGTGCTCTTCGCTTACTACGGCCTACACAACGCAGTGAAACAATAATAGAGTAGTGGCTGAAGATTTCAGGCCCCCTCCAAGGCCTTGCATAAAGCAAGAACCATGATGGGGAAACGACATACAAGAGCAAAGAAGGACAATTTTGAGAGTTTTCTATGTTACTCATACTCACACATTCTTGGAGGAAGTGCTTTCTGTTGCGGTTCACATAGGCTCAGTACGAGAAAGGACAAAAGGACAAGAACAAGAACAAAGACTGGAAGGATTGCTGGAACCATGCTACTCATACTCACACGTTCTCGAGAGAAGTGTTTTCTGTCGCGTTTCACATGGTTCCAGAAGAACAAGAAAAAGAGGAAGGATTGCTGGAACCATGCTACTCATACTTACACGTTCTCGAGAGAAGTGTTTTCTGTTGCGTTTCACATGGCTCCAGGAGAGTTTTTTTTTGAAGCTCTGTTACTCATACTCGCAAGTGTTCGCTTTCTGTTCTGTTTCACAGAGGCCTCGAACGAAAAAGCACTTTTTTTTTTGACAAGTCCAAGTTACTCATACTGACACGTCTGATGAGTGCGTTCTGCTTTTTCACAAGGCTTGGGGAAACTTGACACTAGACACTCCACCTCAGCAAGGGTAAAGGAACCCGTGAATATCCTCATGACGAACTCGAACCTCAAGGCTAATGTTTTGAACCCCCTCCAAAGCCGTTGACAAGCAACGAGAATTGATGGGGGCCACGCCCCGACCCCGCTTTCCAGCTCTTGTCCTTGATCTGAATTCCCACAATCGCCATGCAGATGAATACCGGATTTTTGCCATTGGGCCCGAACCCAGGACAGTCAAGTTGTTCACAATAGAAGCTACTGATCCTTGAAAGCCTTTGGAAGCTTACTGGCGAAAAATCACCGGAAACACCGTCACAACAATCGCCACTGCATTCTCAGAATTCAGCCCCAGGAGTCGTCCTAGGTCTCATCCCAAGGGCTGCAGTAAACAGCTCTGGGATGCGACCTAGAACGAACCGAGGATGGTCCGTTCAAGTGCAGCGACGAAATGTCGCTAAGGTGATCCCGGCTGGCATTCACCCACATGGGCGATTGCGACTGGAAAGTCGAACAGGACGAAGAACTGGGCCGAGCCACCCGAGCAGTCAGAGGAAATTCCCTAGGGACCCCCGGAGCACGCAATTGGATCGTCACCGGTCTTGGAGGGATCGGTGACGGCCTCTCAACGCTACGCTTGCTGTTGCAAAGACCCATTGTGAATGGTTGAAATGTGATTGCAATGGTGTTGTATCAAAGTGAAAAGTTTTCTCGAAGGAAAGAAAAAAAGAGAAGAAAGTGGGAGGGAAGGGGTTTATATGGGATGTCTGGTGGCAGGTGAGCAGCAAGCAAAAGACCTTTTCCTTCGGTTGACTCATGACGGGACTCTGTGGGGAGGTTGTATGGAGTAGTCCTCGATATAGCAGCGGAGTCAAGGTCAGATCAGGGTTCGCATTGAGGTTCGCATTGAGGAGGAAGGAGTGTGACCACGACTGAAGCTGAGATTTCCAAAGTCAATTGACGGCCTGGCAGTGATTACTGGCTGAGCAATTGAGGGCTGCCTATTACGATCAGATTGACTTTGAGATCTCCGAACCCCATATACAAATTGGCAGCGATTACTGGCTGAACAGTCCGTAGCTGTATGTTGATGTGGATCGCGAGTAGAGAATCAATTTGATCTCATCTGGCCGAGCAGGTGGAGCCATGGTAAGAGATTGAGGGTATGGCCGGCCTGTTCTGGACTAGCTCAGGTCCTGCATAGAGGCAAATAGTACATAGACTCAGACTGTCCGATGAGGTCTTTCAGAGACCTCTCCACAATTCCATTGACTCATACCTTGCTCGCATCAGCCAGACTGTGTTTAAGCTCTGAAGTCAATGGATGAGTGGGCACTGAATACGCGTCAGACAGTCCGTACTTGCCTGTTGATGTGTTAGGAAATGTGGATGTGTAAGAAAATGTGGATGTATATTGGGTGGCCAATCAAGGACATAGAAAGCAAAGGAGAAAGAAGACTGAGATACCTAAGTTGCCAGCACCCCAAACTGTTGAACCACGAGAAGTACATTGACAGTGAAGCTTCCCACTGAGGTTCAATATCTCCAAGTGTTGGCAGTGAAGCTGTGGCTTTTTCCCGTGTCTCAATGCTGCATCAATTGGAGAAGATCGTTCCTTACAAGATCTGGTCGAAAGGAGCAGCGAGTTCTACGCAGAGTCTCTGAATGACTCTCTGCTTCTAATGATGTGGATCCGGAGAATTAAGCTCCGTAGAAAAGACATCTTTGGTGGGTAGCATGATTCACGAATTTGCCTGGTGGTTCGTATCCACTGTACCAGACAGCACCAGACGCATCGCAAAGCACTCGCAGTCAGCTCAACAGATCGTTGCGAAAGTCATATGATCAGATGAGTTGTGGCTATCTGTCTGGGAGCTCGAGGTAAAGATGGAGATGAGATGTAGTCTAATCAGGGGTATGTAGGTCGGGAGCCACGTGCGAGCTGAGGCGATGAAGGAGCCGCAACCGATGTCGACGCTAAGGGACGCTCTATCCAATCAACCAATCATCTAAACCTCGTCCACACTAAATTTCATTAGCTCACACGTGGTCTTGTGGTGGTTGCTATTCCCCGATATGCTCATTGCCGAGTACTAAGTGAACTTACTATGAAGATATGCGACGTCAGTGGGGAAATTATTCGAACTTTTGTTCCGTCCTTTTCGAAGAAGGGCACTCCGAGCACAAGCGATAGAGCGCTGTGGACGCAGCGATTTTTTCGATCAATCGGGAGTTGCTTACCATTTAAGGTACTTCTCGGAAAAGTCCATAAATCGGTCTATGCTGACTACCATCCGGACTCTGTGCACATCGGCCTTTTGGAAGACTCCGCCGTCCTGCAAATTTCAACCCGGTCGCTTGGGATATCGATACCGACCCCTGCTATTGACATTGACTTTGGGGGGCAACATGTCGACGTCTATAAAACATTTCGGAGCTTCGTCAGATTTCTTGTCCAAGCATAGGGTGAGTTGTGACAGCCTTGGGGATCGAAGTGCCGGAATCCAGGACTGCCTTGTCCGCGAGTTACCCCCCAAGTTTCTGACTAGGACCTTAGGCGCAAAACCCGTCTTCGAGAACGATTTTGGTCACCGGTGCAACAGCGGGTATCGGGCTAGCAATCGCAAAATACTTGCTGCGTTCAGAAGCAAAGCATTTGCTAGTTCTCGCGGGGCGCAACAATGATGTGCTGATCGATCTTCAAACAAAGAATCCTGATCGAGTGGTCACGACGGCTGGCGATATGTCGGACCTGGATTACGTGAAGTCCATTATCAGTGGCTTACAGTTGGCTGGCAAGCTTGATGGCATGATACTCAACCATGGAACGCTAGGGTCATGTCAAAGAATAGGTGGGGTGGAGGCAGAAGACTGGGAGAAGACTTTCAGGATTAATGTTACGAGTCTGGTCGTTCTGGTAAGTGCATCAGATGATGATATATGTGGCCTCTCAAGAAAGGCCACTCATACTAAAATCAATTGTGCATCAAATCTAACTTCAGGTAGATCCAGTCTAGTCTACCGCTACTACGGTCTGCTCAGGGGAAAGTCGTGTTTACGTCTTCTGGCGCAGCTGTAACTGCCTACACTTCATGGGGAGCGTATGGAGCAACTAAGGCAGCAGTCAATCATCTAGCCATGACTTTGAAGAATGAGGAGCCAGAGGTGACAAGCCTGTCTATTCGTCCGGGAGTGGTTGATACAGCGATGCAGGATGACATTCGAAACAAATACCTGGGGAACATGGATGAGAAGGACCAGCAAAAGTTCATATCGGCCAAGAAGGATGGAAAATTGTTACCCGCAGAAAAACCAGGTCATGTCATCGCCGAGTTAGCTGTGCGGGCTGCAAAGGAACTTTCTGGTCAATTCTTGAGGTACGTGTCTCAGTTGATGACGAGGGAAGGGTATTTTGATTGACATTTATCAACAGCTGGGACGATCCAAAACTTGCGGATTACCAGGCAAAATGAAAAAGCAACGTTTACGAAGTAGTTAAGGGAGTTCAGAACCTGGCTTGACAACAAAATCAAGTAGCAGCGCGAAACTGAGCGAGATAAGGATATTGGACAGTTGAAATAGCTGTCAAAAAGAGAACCTGAGACT
Organism: Exophiala bonariae; assembly: GCF_035927105.1. Lineage (NCBI taxonomy): Eukaryota > Fungi > Ascomycota > Eurotiomycetes > Chaetothyriales > Herpotrichiellaceae > Exophiala > Exophiala bonariae. The sequence continues at coordinate 666,333 of NW_027042477.1, read as the reverse complement.
TTCAGTTAGCCAGATCTCCACCAACTTTGAAGCGATTTCGTATGTGCGGGGATTGAATCAGGCGAAAGATGAAAATAGTTGCACGTTTCTAACCATTAGACTTGCGTCCTCATACAATAGAGAGTAGATTGTTCATCATCAAGGGTTGTTGGGATTAGGAGTGACAAAGCTTACCAGAATCTACAAGTGGTGTGTAGGTGCAGCATTCATAAAGTCACTGGATCACGATAGTCAGAATCGTGCTAATTAGGAGCGATAGAAGAAAGATATTCGAGAACATGAGTTCAGGTAATCGAACCAGTTTATTCGTCAAAGATATTCGGAATTTGATAGTATATAGAATTTGCTCATCATTATAGATGCGGTGGGGAGCTTGTAGGGATGGCTTACCAAGGTGGGCAACACGCTGGAGCCAAAGCGGAGAATAAAGACAAAATACCTAGTCTTTTCAAGAGTTAGCAATTCAATCATCTCAAAACAGTTTTGATTTGAGGAAGATGAAGAAAGGTTTGAGTCAGCTGGTCCGTTTGGCTTTGGACAGGTAAGTCACCATAGATTTAAATCGTCGTATGATAGGGGCGACACGAATGTTCATCATGTAGGATTGAAGGCATCGGAAGAGTAGGTTCGACTTACAAACTGAGTGTTTGGTTGGTGAAGATCCGAGATCCATCATTCTCGAGCCCTGAAGTCTGCTCTCGGTTTGAAATCATCAAACAACGGAGACATTGATCGAATCACAATCCATCATGAATGGTGACACAAATCAGTGACACGTTCATGGTTGGACGAACTGATGGAACCCGAGTTTGATGGGTGAAGTCTTGAAGAGCAGAAATTTAAAAAAGTTGAAAGTTAAATGAGCTCCGAAACTTCGTGCCAAGACTCAAAACAGACCTTACCGCTCTGGGCGACTAACTTGGCAGGAATCTTGAGGGCAGGTGCTTCCGCCTAACAGTGAGGGCTGAGCATTGTCCCGTCTATATAATTCCCTTCCCCTCCCCTTGGAACTCGTAGGCTGGCACTATGAGTTTCATGACCAAGAGTACCTTCAATCCTCCCTGATACCGAAAAAGAACATACAACAAAACTAATATCGATCCGCGTCAACAACACCATGTCGGACAAGGACTTCGGAGGTACATTTCCCCCACCATCCATCCCACCTACCCAATACAAGTCTATCATGAAGCTGACCATGGCACACAGGGAACGATGACCTGTCGCTACCCAAGGCGACCGTACAGAAGATAATATCTGAGATACTTCCACAATTGCCGCACGACCCCAACGCGTCCGGCGGTGACAAAGGTGAAATGACTTTTACGCGACCTGCGCGCGATCTTCTGATCTCTTGCTCCCTCGAATTTCTCCGCATGTTGTCGTCCGAATCGAACGACATCTCAGAGAAGGAGTCCAAGAAGACCATCAGCGTCGAGCATGTCGAACAGGCATTGACCGACCTCGGTTTCGGCACCTATATTGATGGCTGCAGAGGCGTTGTTGGAGAGTGGCAAGAAGTTCAAAAGAAGCGCGTTGGCAGAGGCGAGAAGATGCGTAACTTTGGGGGATTCGACAAGATGGGCGAGGACGAGTTGCGCAAGATGCAAGAAGCTCTACTAGGTGAAGCTCGGGGTCGAATGGAGGGTGGAAGCGAGGCACAGTGATTGTCTCAGGACTGGGCTGCATCTTCAGGCCCTCAGATCCATCGGACAATACGGTGCCCTTTCGGACTACGACAAAGTCTCCTCCCTCCTCTAGCAACCGATCAAGCATATCGATATCTTCATCAATAGCTCTAAGCTGCGAATTTGATCAACAAGACGAAGCTGGACACCAGAGAGAGCAAAGAACTGCAGGATACAAGTGTCGCATTCAAATCCTTTAACTCGAACACGAGACTGGTTATCGTCTAGGCCTCCCCTGCCTTTCAGCTCCACCGAGTCAGTAGAGCCGTTGCTCTTATCCACGTACCCTCAACTCGACTACAAAGTTCATATACATTACCATATTTGTTCTCAGCATTTCTGCTGAATACAACCGGGCAGCATTTCTCGACGAAGGTAGCCCTCAAGAGCATTATCTAGCTCCAACTGCATCTACTTCTATTGCACTGAGCTGCGAACACAAGACTCCCAGCATCAGACCACAAAAATCAGACCACAAACAAGGGAAGGCTTTGCAGCTGGGTGCGATTAATACTACTGGCTTCAAAATATTATTTTTAAGTCACGGTTACCATTTTGCCATTGGGCTCTAGCCGTAGACATCGGTTCGTCAACCAGGATATCCGTATTGGATGACACGCACGGGGACTACTGGGCCCTGATGGCCTACGAAAGACTATTACTTCAGAGAGATCTATGAATGAATTCTTTTCGTTATGTTTTTGCTTCTAGAAAGAAACATTTATGCATCACTATTGGATCTTGGTTTTTCTCGAGCCTCATCTTTGAAAGCATTAGAGTTATTTTCTAAAGTATCTTGATACAGACATCAATTTTCAAGCCGACCGGCTCAATCACAGTGAGCGGGCTGGCAACAATTAAAGGCCTTTTATCAAGCAAGACCAAGCGTTCTCTGACCTATAAGCTCCATATTGCCATGATCTCCACTCCCTTCGTTCACTGGCATCTCATCGTTTTCGACCCTAGGACCTACGACCTCTGACCCTTCCCAACTTCCTCAAAAACTCCATATCCACGTCCCTCAACTGTCCCTGCCCATGTCCCTGCCCAAACCTTCCACTGAGATCTCTCTTCCTCGTGCTCGAACTACTACCATTGCCCGAAGCAGCAGCATTCAAGTCGGGGTCCAGTCCATCCACAATGACATTGAACTCGGCAACCGTGGCACCATCACCAAACATATTGGTCGCGTTGGTCGACGAATTCGCCAGACTGCCCCAGATCTGCAGCGTCGCGAAGCGACTCGTATACAATGCCTGAGAACCACCACCACCACTCGAGACATTGAACGTCGTGATGTTCGCCTGCACGGCCTCGATCTCCAGGATGGCCTGGGCATCGTACGGCTTTGTGATCTCGACGCGCTGGCTGACGACCTGCACGATGTCGTTGCCGGCGGTGGCATTGAGGTCCGCGGCCGACGGGTCGTCCAGCGTCACGTTGTGGAAGTACACGCTGTAGTTGTAGGGCGGGGCCTGGCCCCAGTCGAACTCGAGGGCGCGCACGCGGTGGCCCGGCTCCAGGCTCACCGTCAGGCTGGCCGTTTCGTTCGCGAGGCTCGGCTGCCATTTCGTCGAGGCGGCGCCGTCGACTGCACCGATCGGGAATTGGCCAGGGAGAAACTCGTCCGGGCTCGTCGCGGCGACGCATTGTGCTAGGTTGTCTGCGGTCGTGCGCAGCTGGCTGTAGAGCCGGTTCGGGATTGTGATGCTCGAGTTTGGCGCGAGCGAGTAGTTCGCGGACGAGGCGCTGCCTAGGCCGCCGACGATGATCGGGATAGGGGATGTGGCGAAGGTGCTGTTGGGTGAGGCGCCCTCGGCCGGGGTGATGCTTGCGTTGCGGCTGAGAATGGTGTGTGTCTGGTTGGAGAAAGCCGTGATCGGGTGGCCGTGCCAGTGGAATGTGCGGTAACGGAGCTGTGGGATCTGAGGCGGCAGTGCCGGGTCGATGTGCAGTGTGAAGCCTGGGATCAGTCGAAGACCGAGATAGCCAAACAGCAAGACTTGATTTGCGCCGCCGTGTCCGGTCAAGAACGGATATGCTGGGTGTGTCCCGCCGTTGTCGTTCCAGTTGTCGGTCAGTTGTTCGGAGAATTGGAACCATGGAGCTCGCACGTATGGGGAGTATGAGTATTGTTGATAGGTGTATGCCGAGCAGCCCGATGGAGAAACTTGATTGGCGATGATGCTGAATATCGCCCAGGTCATAGCTGGTCCGTCGATCGATTGCTTCGCAGCGTAGTAGTCGAGATCAGAAAGCGAGCGTTCAGCGGTATAGTTTTGGCCTGTGTAAGAGAGAGGATATGTGATGAGGATGATATCGGCTTGCTTGACGCTGGTGCTGCCGTTCATTTCGGGGTATTCAAGAACGATGTTGGCCTCAACATCCGTGGAGAAAAGTACGTTCTGCGCTTGTTCCGTCCAGGTCTCGTTCGGAGTAGTGTTGAAGTACGAGCGGAATTGATTCGCATAGTTGAGATGGTTGGAAACCGACGCCAGTGTGAAGCCTCCGTTGTCGATGTGATTTGCATACTCATCCGGGTCGGTCATGTTTTCGACCGTCCAGCTGCCACCGTTCCGAACAAGGATCTCCGAGTATAGATACCCGATAGAATCATATATTGGGAATAGTGACTCTTCAAAGTACTCCGTATCTCCCGAAGTGAGCCAGTAATTACTGAAAGACTGTCCGATATCGCCATTAAGATGATATTGGTAATCCCAGCAAGGACCTGAGGCTGTGCAATTGCCATAGCGGCCACTGGTCCATGGAAAGATTGCGCTGTTGGAAGTGAAGTTTGTATTGTTTTTCGATGATTGGTACGCCGTTTCGATGTTGGCCTGTGCTTGCCCATAGCGTTCCACTCGGTAGTTGGCGAATGATCTACCCGTCGACGGGAATGTTGGTACAAGACCTGGCTGCATGAATGTCTCTGCATCCCAGAAGATCAATCCAGCGTATGAATCCGATCCCAACCCACCAACCGCAATGCTGTGGCTGTTGATCGTGGCGTTGCCAGCAGCGGCTTCCGCGTTTGCGGAGACGGTATTTTGAAGCAAATAGTAAGGATTGACGACTGCAATGATTGATGACTCAATGATCAAGGGATCATCCGGGAGAGTTCCATTCTCAGGATATGAATAGTCATCAACAGAAGTCTCCGGGAAGAGCTCCCTCCACTCTTGTACGTGTGTTTCGAGCGAAGCACTATAACCAACTTGTCTGGCGTTTAAAGCTGCATCTCGCGCCACATCTCTGGGTGAAGCATATCCATCAGACGACGCAATACCCACAAATTTAGTGAATGTAGCTGTTTGGCCAGCCTCCAGTGTGACATTGATGCCCGTGGCCACCGAAGATTCATTGTTGCCCACATATGGTCGATCCCATGTCGCCTGCTGAGTATTGCGGACTGTGGCCCCAGTAACATTCAACCCAGCATAGATAAATGCTGTTACATTGTTGACGCCATTCGGTTTGACTGATGTGAAGATGATCCCGGCATCAACACCCTTCTCCGCTGGTGTAGATCGCACTGCAGCATCGCCATTCAACACATTAGCAACAGTCAGGTTCGTTGTCTCCTCAGCTGTGACATTAAGGGTCACAAATGCTTGGTTGATGTTGAGCTTGTGTGTGAAGAGTTGATAAGAAACATTGAAGGATCCTGCCCCGCTGGGAGACCAAGTATAAGTCCAGCTCAACAAGCCTCGCTTGAAGTCATAGCTTGACTCAAAGTTGCGAACGGTGGATGCATTCGTAGATGCAGCTAGGAAGTTTTCGCCCCCAAGGTCGATTACAATCGCACTCCAGTGTGGGATGCCACTGATAACAGAATCTCCTCCATACTGATATAGCCACTCGAAATTGGTGCGGTTCGTGGTAGGTTGAGAATCCCAGAATCCACCAACAGTTGCAAAACTCTGGCGCCGATTCTGCAATGGCCAGCCTTGAACATTGTCGCCATCCACTTGAACGTCAAATTCGAAGAAGGGACCCAGAGACGCTACATTGATTCCGATGTATCCATTGGCAACGATACCACGAGATTGGTAATGTCCTTGATCAAGGTTGTTCGTGGTCAGAACCCAGTTGGTTGCGTCCCAGGTGACATTTTCGAATTGGGTCTCATAAATTGTAGACTCGTTTCCACCCTGAGCATTCACCAGGGACACGAGAGACGCAACGCAGAAAATTATGATCGCGCTAGCGTGGCGTGAGAGCTTCATCTGCATATTGTTACTTAAGGTCTTGCTACCAACACCATCTGAGATAAATCTTCTGACTTACCATGACATGGATCTAGATTCTTGTAAATCACTACCGGGACACAATTAAGTCCTCAGCCTATTACAAAAGCAGGTGTGATGCTCAGATTTCTCTGTAAAGGTTGAAGCTGTGGTAGCGAGTAGCGATAGCAATATCACATCAGACGGAGGCAAACACTTTTTGCTAACAGGAATTTGTTCAAGGACATTAATCGTTCTGGCAGGGCTGCCTAGCTAGAGGCAAGTGAATTTGATCCAGGTACAGAGCTTACTGCGATGATGCATGTCGCCATACCGAGACATCCAAAAAGTTACATCGCGATCCCAGTAGTGCCTTGTTCATGGTCACATTGTCCATGATGAGCAGTGAGCTAGCGATATTGGACCAGTGATGTCTCATTATCAAGCTCCAAACCTGGAGATCCCAGCCTGGATGTTGACAAAATGCGACGTCATATGTGAAGTGGAGGAGGTAGATGCGGAGCATCATTCAGCAATATTTAACAGATTGGCTTCCGACTTGTTCGCTTGGGTTGTGTGGGGAAGGCTTTACCAAGGCTGCCCGCTGCCAACGGGAGCTTTCAAATCAAGCTCGGCCACTGTTAGCTCACGCCACAATTGTCATGCTTTCGCTAGCTGTACTCTTCTTTACTTTAAACTGAAGGGTGAAGGTTCCCCGATGTGTGCAACTGCCCTGTGATGGGGATCAACCGTTGTCTGTCGCGTGGCAATCGTGCTGGTGATCCGGAAATCTCGTCAATTTCGTATCCGTATGGCAAATTCATTTCAAGAAAATGCTGGACAGTCTCGAGTAGTGGTCAGTACTACCGTGCCTGATCTGATCGCGCTGGGTTCGGAAATAGTCTCCTGGCACAATCCAAGGTGACAGGTAGTTTTCAGGTCTCCATATCATCCTCGTCTTGTTCATCTTCTTCTTCTTCAACGGGAGATCTTGGTCGATTATTTATTTGTCGTCGCCCCGTGGGAGCTCGATAGTCTGAAGCAGTTGTGATGGTCTTCTCACCCACGTAATGCTCGCCGTCCCACTGTGTGTCACACAGTGGACAGTTTCGTGATCGTTGCACTCGAAAGAAATTCTGAGTACAAATTTCATGTAATCTGCAAGGACATTCTCGTTGAGCGCAGCGCTGGCCCTGGAAACATAGAGTGGTTAGCTTCTCAATCAACTTTTATCGTACAGTTATACAATTGTTCTTACCACTGTGATAATCTCTTTGCAAGCATGGCAGAATTTGATTTTGTTGCGACTATTCCCGTCTTCATCTTCGTCATTGTAGGTATCGACAAGCCAGGCCTTCAACTCCATCAGAGCACGCGGACTCAAGCTGTAGAACCCGGCCTCGCTCTTCTCAAGCCACCCTTCAGCTGATAGCTTATTGAGCATCACTTCCGCCTCTTTAGGACCCAGCATGCCTGCTGTGGATTGTGGTGCATTCTCGGTCTGGGTTTCTCGTCTCTTCTCTGCCATTCTGCCCAGCTTGATGGCGTCAATAGCGCTCAAGCACATGGCTTCTTTTCTGCCTCTATTGTTCCTTCCCTCAAACATCGCATCGAGGAGTTTCTTGACGTAGATGATCTCGTCGGCTGTATACGTTGTCGCAAGCTGCGTCATAGGGTCACTGGTTGTATTTATTAGTGCATAGACTCTTTCGCGATTCTGCTGGTGGAAAGTGCTTCGGATCTCGAGGTCAAGGGGTGACAGCTTTTGGTTGGCTTGTGAAATAAAGGAGTCCAAGTCCTCTACCGTGATGTCTTCGGCCTGGATCGGTCTGCCTTCTTGCTGTGTTGAAATGGCGGCGATGATGGGTTTACCGGTGTCTAGTGTAAGGGTGTTGCGAGCCAAAAACGCCTGTAAGAACGCTCTGTTACCATCGCCATACCCACTTGCAAAACTCGGCATATCTGCAGCCTGGATGTAGGTCGAATAATGTTGTAATTAGTCCGGACAGAAAATGTTCTGTGCATCTGCGGATTGAACATTGCATGTGGTTTCCTAAATTTTGAAAACCACTTAACGCGTCTGCGAGCGCGGGGTAGACGACGCGCCTCAAGGACGCCAACTCCACCTCGAGCGTTTCCGCAAAGGCATGTAGCACCTACTGCAAGCAGTCTCCTCCCATCCTAAACTTGAAGGATCGGCGAATGGCTCAATCTCCATCTCCATCGTTATGAACTGGAAATCTCTGGTGCCATGCGAAGCCTGTTGCAGGTAGACTAAGTCTCCTGCCATGCTTCAATCAATCGACAAGACTAGTGGAATAGGCCGACAGAATTTCGAAGAGCAGAATAAATTCATTCATATACCTTTACAAATGTCTAGCATAAAATTGCAATCCTTGTATCCACCACCGGAGGTATTTGGCGTTTGCAGACTCGTCCGACCACTCTACCGTTAATTTATTTCGCATGCCCATTCTGGACCAGCTTGGTCTTTCCGCTCCTCTTATTTGCAAGGACTTCCTCTGTTGTCCGCACGATAATATCAAAAGCCGCCCTTATATTCTTCTCCTCAGCATTCGGATTGCCACTGACGACCCGAATGAACGACTTGCCCGCTGTACTCGAGCAGGTCAAGAAGATCTCGCCCCGCTCGTTGATCAAATCGCCAATTGATGTCGTGATTTCATTCGCGTGCTGCTCCCTCTGTTGCGCCGCCGATGCGACCGGTGCGAAGTCTCCTCCTGTATTGCTCGTGCTGTCCACGCCCTCTAGCGCTGCGGCCACGACGTCAGGTTTGACCCGGAAGGTAGTCAAGGCGAACCGTGGTGGAGCGACAATCTCGAAGAGATCACTTCGCGAGCGCACCAGGTCCGCGAAAACCTCACCGATTGCCACGCTCTTGCGGATATGTGCCTGAAGCCCGGTGATGCCATAGCTGCGCATCACGAACCATATCTTGAGGGCGCGGAATCGTCTGCCAAGTGGGATCTGCCAGTCGCGGTAGTCTGTCACAAGGCCGCTGTCGCTGTGCTTGTTGACGTAATATGCTGCTGAGATGGACAGGGCTCGGGTTAAGTGGTTTCGGTTCTGGACGAACAGGCATGATGCGTCGAAGTTGACGAGCAGCCATTTATGCATGTTCATGTTGAACGAGTCCACATTGATCATGGACGCTGAGTACTGGGATGAGAACTCGGGACATACAAGTGCTGCACCGGCGTATGCAGCATCCACGTGGACCCAGACATTAGGATGAGCCTTCCTCAGGACCTCTTTGAGCGCTGCGAAGTCATCGACTGCGCAAGTCGACGTCGTGCCGAGCGTCAATGTGATGTAGTAAGGTTCCAATCCGTCCTCCTCACACTGCTTGAGTGTGGCCTCAAGGTCCGATGTCGCCAAGGACAGATCATTCTCTAATTTCGTGGGGATCGATCGATATCGCGTTCCAGCTATCAGAGCACCCTTTTGCGTCGAGCTATGCGCTTGATCGGAACTTAAAGCCACAAGTCGGGGACGGAGAGAGGTGATGCGATCTTCCCTTTCCTTCGATTCCGGCGCAAGGCCTTCAGCGTCACACTTGGCATGTAAATACCGCTCACGGGCTGCAACCATACAAGTCACAATCGCCTCAGACGCAGAGCCTTGTATCGTCCCACCACCACCGTTGGCGCTAGTGCTAAGGAATTCTTTGGGCAAGTCAAAAGCCTGGGCGAGCCAGTCCATCACCACCGTTTCCAGTTCCGTGCATGCTGGCGAGCACAACCAGTTGAAAGCGGGGGCCGTAAAGGCCGCCGAGTACATCTCACCCAACATGCTGGGATATGTCACACCCGCGGGGAAGAAAGCCATGAAGTTGGGTGATTGCCAGTGAGTGAGGCCCGGCACAATTTTTGAGGCGATGTCTGGTTGGATTGATGACCATGGTTGTGGCTGCTCGGGCGCTGAAGTCGGGAGTTGTGGTGCCAGGAAGCCAGGCTTGATGGTTGGGAGGACTGGATATTTTTCGATGTTCTCGTTATATGCGATGACTTTGGAAAATGTTAGTCACCACTTTCACAGATCTTTCGATCCTTCCCTGGGAGCGGGATGGTTGCTGCAGATTGACCGAACAAGCGAACGAATGATTGACATACTCTCTTCTATTGCCGCATGGGCTGCTTTTCTGAACTCATTTGCGTCCATGTTGATTTGTTGCGATTGACTGAACCTCCTGTAATTGATAGATCTTGCGAGTGTTGAAATGTGATAGTAAACCCTTTTTGAATGAAGATGAAGCATCAAACGAGTCTATCTCGCTCACTTCTTGTATCCGACCGATGTAAATCTAACTCTCTGCGAAACTTACCTCTCCGTAGAAACTTAAAGAATTCTGGTAGACAGTTCTATGCACGCCCTTGTGAGCGCTAGGATCTTCTCCAGCCACCAAAAGGACAATCAGACAATGATGCTGAGGCGTTGTACTCAAGCAAGGGTGTTTTATTCGGATATTTTCGCGAGCCAGGCAAAGTGCGCGGCCTTTCCGCGTTGAAGTCTTATTTAGGCAGTCGAGTGCCAAAGATTCGCGATCGAGGCGCGGAAATAACTAGAGCTTAATTGCTCGACAGTGCATGGCTGAGCGGCTGATACGGCGCTCGGTTCTCAGCCTTGCCTATCGGAGATGCCTTGATGATGAATGTTTACGGTCAGGTCCATGGCGGGTGATAAAAGCTTTTTTTTATTTGCTTACATACTCGTGGCTTACACGAGACCAGGGACCGGTTATATGCTGTCATATACTACTGTTACAATCTTATTTTAGCCAAGCTTCGAAGTTGCCTTCATCTCCCTCTGAGCAGCATTAACCCATTAGGGTCCTGCCTGCTGCGTAATCGCATGGCTGGAAATGCTTGAGCCGATCCACCGTCATCCTAATACCTGTTGAAGATGGTGAATCAGAGTGGCATGCCTATTTGGGACACTGATCCTCTTGTGTGGCCGTGGTGTATAGTCTCAAAATCCCGGTCGACTCAGGTTTCTTCAAAAACGAACACTCCTTTCCCTGCTCGGAAGCCACCCAACGTGCCTTGAACGGCCTTCTTCAGAGTTTCGGCATCCGTTTTCCAGCCCCAATTGCACTCTTGTACTGGAATGTCTTTGAATTTTCCTTCCCGTGTCAATTTCAGAACATCTTCAACAGTCTGTTTCTTTTGATCGGGATGCCTATCACTCCACTTGCTGACCCAAAAGCCATTGAATGAGATCTCCTTGAAGATCAGTAGTGATGCAGGTAATATGACGGGTTGTTTGCTCATGGCTCCATATGTTACCATTGTCGCACCAGGACTCAAGAACTTGGCAAGTGCCGTCGCTGGCTTGCCTCCAACACAGTTGAGGCCGACTTTGACTTCTTCACGGCCCCCATTGGTCCATTCCTTGATCTGGTCCCTGATTTCGCGACTTTGAAGTTCTTCTTCAGTGATCACTTTCGTAGCTCCAATATCAAGTAGTTCTTGGCGAAGTTTCTGCTCTTCGTCCTTATCTTCGCGTCCTCGAATGACATTGATACTTTTGAAACCCCATTCCCTACCGAGTTGTATCGCCGCTCGACCCACGCCGCTGTTGGCACCGTTTTGAATGAACCACTCATCTCCACGAAAGCTCCATTTCGCGGAGTCCAGTAACATGCGATAGGCAGTACATGGATTGACTGAGACGGTACCGACTTGTAAAGGTGTCAGGCCCTCCTTGTTATCGATTTTTATGAGTCTGCTCTCGTCAATGTCCATGTGTGTCCGCCACGTACCCTGGGAGACATGTTTCATGATGACCCAGTCGCCTTTGCTCAAACTCTTTACCCCAGATCCTGTGCTTATTACTTCTGCCACCCCTTCATTTCCAGCCACAGCAGAGGGTTCCGAGGTACCGAGGGCAGTACTCATGTTGGGTTTGGAGGGATATACGCCTTGTATTTGATTGATATCGGCTGGATTTATGGGAGCCACCAGCATGCGAACGACAACGTTAGTACCGGCGGCAGGGGAGATGGAATGGCCATGAAGTGATAGGACATCCTGTGGCTCGCCATACTTGGAGAACACGAGAGCTTTCGCTTGTGTATAGCCGTAAGTGCTTATTGCTCTTCGCTGAAGACTAGGGGTTTGTGTGGTAAAGACTGGCCGAGATCGTGGCAGAAGCACTCTGGTGGCCACCTTCAATGGCTGACCTATTCGACTGCTCGCTGCCATAACGCAGAATAATACAGAGGAAATTTTCCACCTCACATCAGCGTCCTCTTGTTGGGCTCGTTAAGATAGCAAGCAACTTGAAAACGAAGAAATCTATCATTGTTCTTCTCCGCATGTGCACGCCTCCAACTTGAGCTTGAAGGGACAGTGGGCTCGGAAGCTAATCCCGCGAAGCTATGTCATTTTTCGCCAAACCTGCCGCTGGAAACTAGGGCGCTAGAGTAGTGTTACGCTAGGGCAGAGTAATTTTGAGGACGTTGTGTGGACGACGCTATACCGAGTACAACATCTAATGTTGTGAGGTTGACAAGCGGTGGCATACGATAAACTCCGCATCATGACAGCTGGAATCCCCAGTGGTTATCAATTTTTATGGTCGAGACACCCTCAACAGCCTTATCTTATTGTGTTTCGCGTGGTGGCTGAATTCCCTGTTGTCCGCGACTCCACACCAGGCTTCGATGCTCATGGAAACCTAACTTCTCGCGACCCAGGAATACCACTAGATAGTTATGTGGCCGAGCAACATCTAAGATACAGGAGATCGTGGCCAGGAACGGCTCAACAATTCAACTCACCATTCATTTCATGCTCAAAAAGCTATAAAAGTGCTCTTCGGCGAAAGGATTGGCTACTTCGAGAAGGTGCAGTTCGGGTTGTTATACTGGCCTATGACGTCTCAAAAGAAACCACAATCCTCGACGCCCGAAAGCTCGCTATCGGCTTCCGCTTGAGAGATCCGCATCTTTACAAGAACGAAGTGTTATTGTGGTCCAAGATTGCCGCAGACGACTACAGCCTGCTAGCTGTAATGCACGCCACAAGTGGGTGGGTAACTGAGCTGTTGACAGACCACGGCACAATAACTGTACCTAGCGACTACTGGAGCGAGTATGGCGACTCTGAGAACCCGCTTCACGCACTTCGAAATGAGCTCTACCATCATACAGGATGGAAAAATGATGACCGACTATTGTGGTTGGTACAAGCCATGATGGCGTGAATGGGACACTTTCCACGAATATGAACAATGACGACGCCACCAACTATCTCATTTCGCTCCTGTTCATCTACAACACCTAACCTACTGGTTGGAACTGTCTTCATGGTTCTGTTTCTCGTGTTCCTCCTTCAGCCCAGAGATTCCGCCTCTCTCATGACACTCTCACATTTGGTTAGACGTGTTGACCATATTCTGCCATTCAGTATAAAAGGGGTCATCAATTTGCGGCCACTGAAAATCCTGTAACAAGGTCTCTGGCGACCAGTCCAGGCCCATGAGGTTCAACGGGTTCTCCGGGAGCGGCGCAGGATCATTGTTCATCACTGGCGGCTCCTTACTGATCGTGGACTCATCTGGGATTCTGTCATAAGACTCGGGTTGACCACCAAATTCCTGGCGCCAGAGCCAGAGACAATCAAAGAGTATGCTGAAGCCAAGCCGGCTCCTACACCGAAGCCACAGGCTGTCTGGTGTCCCATCCGGTCCCTTTATCACCATTTTACTGGTGAATAATTGTGGCAAGATGATGCTTACCCGCGCAGCAATATCATCGGACCTTACGCTGTGGCGCTTTGACATGGCGATCGTGGCGAAGAAACAACGCTTTCCACGCTGCTGGTCCATGTTCTCGCGTAAATGGGATTTCCCGATTCGCAGAATTACAAATGCCGCTAACAACGTGACGGTGTGATTGGAGAACGGCCCATAGTCTGCGAATTTCTCTATTTCGTCGAGGTCTTGCGCGACCTCGATAACGCTGCAAGCAAGGTCGTACATGCCAATCAGGATGCCTGCTGCAATGTATCTCGCGGGAACCAATAGATTACATGTCGATATTGCCAACCGACTATTCAGCAAATAGAACTGGTCTTAAAGCAGTTAGTCAACGACCCAGTAACGAGGATAGCTTGGTCTCACCAGTTTTAGATGGACAATCATTCCCTAGTTGCTCCAGGCGGGCTAACCAGACATCTACAGTTGATTGCAGAACAAAGGCTCGATCGCTCGTGTTCTGGGACAGTGCATCTCTTTGAATTGCAAGATTTGCCTCACTGTGCAGTCCCGATAACTTCTTCTGGAACAGAACGCCCGGGGGCAATAGTGAGCAAGGATCTTCCCTGAACCCAGCATGGCCATATGTATCTTGGAATATGATGGGTGGTAACCCACGTGTATTGTTCGTCCTGTTACACTGCATCAACTCTGATCTTTTGAATCACTGCGGAACGTACCTTTGGCAAACTACAAGACATATCGACCAGAGTTTGAAGCGAAAACTTCTCTGCTCAGCATCGTACCGCAGAGGTACTCTTGAAAAATCATGGGCAGAGCCAAAGACATGCAGGCCCACGTTTTGAGCCAGCTGTAGTAAACCCCCAGCAAGCATCGGTGTCAGATCCTTTTGCAAGGTATCGACGGGCATTGTCCAATGGCACAGCAATATTAGTGCCTGTATTGTAGGTAGTACTTTCTCTGTGGCAAATATCGCATTCTTTGCCAGTTTCGTCACTTTAGACGAGAGGGAGAGGATCAATGTCGGGTCTTTGGAATACCTTCTCGCTCCTATCGCGATGATCGTCCAGAATAGAAACGGTGACAAAGAGTAGCACTCATTTGGGAGCATCTCAGTATCGAAAATGGGAGCGTACCGCAAGTAGTGTTTGAAGAATCTGGCCTGTTATTAGATTTTAAAGGTGATAAATCTCAGAGCCAGTACTCACAAGGAGAAACATCCGTCTATATCTCGGGGATCGACAGTCAGATCTTGAAGTGACTGACCTTGCGTAGTACTGGAGTCAATAGCCGGGGGTTTGGGGGGAAAGAGATTCATTCCCGATAGAGGCGGCCCAGGTAGCAGGCTTCCAGGACTCGGAACGGGCATACTTGGAAGTCCCTGTGAAACTCCATCGGAAGTCGCCAAACTGCTGACCTGGCTCTGTGGAGTACTGGAGTTTTGTGGTTGAAAAGAGTTGTTGGTGATGGCGGTTGGGAGGGTAGATGAACGATGCGACGAGGAGGACGTGTCCACTCGTTGACGAAGGAAATCTAACTCAGCCTGAAGTTCCGACTTACTGGAATGTAGTATCAGCATCACCGATTCGGATAAACAAGGATTCCACGCACGTTTGTCGCTTGACCCTCCTGAAATTCTTTGAGAGGATGCATTCTCGCCCGAAGCGTTTGCATCGAGAGCATGGTTCGGAGTAGTTCTCCCGAGCATCGCACCTCAACTAGAGCCAGGTTAGCCTCTCCAGCTCATTAGTTATGTGTTCTATACTTGCTTTCAGTTGCCTGCATTGATCACAGGCCTTGATCTTATTTCCCCTGCCAGCTGGGGATGGACCATCCATGGTTTCGGCTCTCCGCTCTTCTCAACCAAACAAGGAAAGTGCTCCAATTCTACAAGCCTCTCACATGATGAGACCCAGGTTACGATCGGATCTCATGCGTATAGCGACCTTGAATCACAGCTAGACCGGTCGCGAC
The DNA here is from genome assembly GCF_035927105.1 of Exophiala bonariae. NCBI lineage: Eukaryota > Fungi > Ascomycota > Eurotiomycetes > Chaetothyriales > Herpotrichiellaceae > Exophiala > Exophiala bonariae. The sequence continues at coordinate 650,702 of NW_027042477.1, read as the reverse complement.
GCCATACCTGTTTAATTGGTCTTTGATTTCGAATTTGGCTAGATCAATGAGGCACCACGAACACTCACAATCGGGCAACGTTATAGAAGGACTTGCTGAAGTGTTCTTTCGACCGGAGCATTTCATGACAAATGAACTGAAATTAGACAATACATAGTAGAGTAACGGTCGGTAGTCTGCTAATTGCCCTCGAGGCATTCTCATGCGACGAGTAGGTTGGTTCCCCGCTTGAACCTCGGCATTCAAGTTCGCCATGGCAATCGTGAAAGCGGCAACAATCCTCGACCTTGATAGTCAAATAATCTCGCTGCTATATTATCTACAAATCCTGAGGATAAATTGACCGCAGCTTGGAATCCCCATTATCCTGGTTGATGATTTTAGTCACTTGAGCGTCAGTGTACGCATTCCTTGAGGCTGATGCGTATAGGCCGGGGTCGGCGTGATAACAGGCATGTATCACTGTACCGAGAAACCTTAGCGTTGCTCTCACGCTCCCAAATCAATGCACATTATGGAAATCCATATACCTCTGTTATAAAGGATGTCGGTGGTGCACCGAAATCGTTACTGCGCCATGCCTTGATAAATCAGGAGAGTCATCGGAAATCAAAACAATGGCACCATTACCGTAAGTACATCAGGCGAAGAAAAACGTGGTTGTGGCCAATGACTGACGTGGTCACTCAGGCAGATTGAGATCCGCACTGCATGGCTACACCGTTGTCGTCAAGGATAACATCAATACCCAAAGTCTACCTACCACATGCGCTTCGGATATTCTACGTGAATTTCAAGCCCCTCGCGATGCAACGGTCAGCCAACTGCTCGAGCAGGCAGGCTTGGTAGTCCTGGCAAAAACCAACATGGATGAATTTGGCATGGGCTCTCACTCGAGGAACTCTGCATTTGGCCCTGTTACCAATGGTGGTTCTGTCCGCGGAAAAGCAGATGCAGATGCACTTTCAGTTGGTGGCAGCTCCGGCGGAAGTGCTTTGGCTGTCGCCGCGAAACTGGCACATATTGGCATCGGCACAGACACAGGAGGCTCAGTGAGGCTACCTGCAGCCTATATGGGGCTTTGTGGGTTCAAACCCTCGTATGGGCGCATATCTCGTAATGGCGTCATTCCATATGCCAATTCACTCGACACCGTTGGCATCATTACGCGAACGGCAGACGAAGCCCGGCGGACATTTGATATCCTTGACCGACCCGACAACAAAGACCCAACCTGTCTGACCAGAGATTCACGTAAACGAATCATGCATTCCAAGTCAGAACGGAGGATTAGCGCTACAGGCAGTGCCGTTGTGTATAACACCTATGATACTAAAAATGGGAAGCCTGAGGAGCTCACCCTGGGTGCAACAAAAGAACGCTCACGAATTTATGCGCACCAACGGAACAGCAACCGGAGGCGACGTATCGGGGTACCACTGGAATATAACATAGCAGAAATGCACCCTTTGGTTCGCTGGTCTTGGGTAGCAACTCTGAGTTACCTACAATCCCAGGACTGTGAGATCGTCCCGATATCCTTACCATCGACGAAGCATGCTCTATCAGCATACTACATTTTAGCACCCGCTGAAGCTTCATCCAATTTAGCCAAATATGATGGTGTTCGTTATGGGGAGAAGCGATCGCACGATACGGATGATGGTGATGGGCAGCTCTATGCCCAACATCGTTTCAAGAATTTCGGTCCAGAAGTCCAGAGGCGAATTCTTCTGGGTACCTATAGTCTCAGCGCAGGTGCAATGGATAACTATTTCATCCAAGCTCAGAAGATCCGTCGAATGGTCCAGAAGGATTTTGATTCGGTGTTCCGGATGCCAAATCCTTTACAGAGTGATGCCCATGTGGTAGAAAATGGGGTCGATCTGATCATTTGTCCTACGGCACCAACACCTCCTCCCCATATCGATTATCTGGAGTCGACCACCCCTATTGAGTCTTACATGAATGATGTCTTCACCGTCCCGGCGAGTTTGGCAGGTCTACCGGCAATTTCAGTCCGAGCTCCAGAACACCCAGACCACCCATGGACACCTGAGATATCTATAGGTATGCAGGCGATTGGCCAATACGGTGACGACTATTCGGTCTTGTATTTCGCTCAGAATGTACTTGAGCGTTTCCATCATCGACAGAAGGCACGTAACGTGCAATTCAAAAAACGGATGAGAGTCTAGGGAGTGCGGTTGGAGCCGTGATGGGCGAATCTTGCAGCTCGCACCTGCATCGTGTACCAATAGTGAACCCTGTAGCATACATACCCCCAAACCTCGATACCAATAGATTCGGACCGCAATCAGCTGTTTTGACCTGAGGATCATACATCAACCCATGTAACACGTGATCCAGATTATATTGTTTCAGGATGGCCCCCAAACAATCTCAATTTTCTGCTAGTTCACTGCTTACCGACAGACAAAGTTCAACCATCGTTCGAAAGATGACAGTCTATTGTTTGAAGGGCTTGTCAGTTATTTCATTCTTCGAGAAATTGTCCAAAGCGGAAATGAATCAACCAAAATGGTGCTGAGGGTTCCATTGGTCCCCGATGCCCCTTTTCCGACCAAAGCCTGATCAGGGATCATTGCAAGCATCACCATTTGGCTAGGTCTGTGGGGAGGGCTCAGCCTTGGAACATCTGGCACCTCCCTGCGACGAAAGCGATATTAAACTCCAGCGGGGCGACAATTACAATACACGTGTTTTCGATACCGAGAGCTGGGGGGTTGTCGATCGAAAGCCGGACGGACGTCAAACGGACGTCGACAGAAAGCATGAACGACGAGTTCCGCCATGAGAGGCTAAAGCTCCCTGGTGGGTTCATGCGACTACTGCAGATCCAGGGCAATACGTCGGGCAGCGGTAGTGGTAGCACGACTACCACCAGTGGGATCGGCAACGCCAACAACAAGTCGCAGAAAGACATCATCTCACTGCGTATCACACAATACGCCATCCATCGGCTGCCTCAATATGTAGCCATTTCATACACATGGGGCTCTGCACTTGCGACGCGGCCCATCCGCGTCAACGGACGGCCGTTCCACGTTCGGCAGAACTTGTGGCATCTACTCTGGCATTTACGGCAGAGAGGCGAGAGTCGATTTCTTTGGATCGATGCCCTTTGTATCGACCAGAAGAACCTCGAGGAGCGGAATTTCCACGTCCAGCTCATGGGCAACATCTATGATAAAGCTGTCACGGCCATCGTGTGGCTTGGTCTTCCGAGTGATGATCGTCGGCAGGCGCGGGTGCTCGAGTTCATCGGCGAAATGGCGACCTTTGGCCAGGGTAAGCGCGGTCGTGGTGCCATTGTAGACGAGAGTGATGTCGTGGCCAAGTTCCGTCAGCAGTTTCTGACGGAGGCGTCTGTCCAACGCTGGGCAAATGTGCTCGAGCTATGCCGGGGTACGTACTGGACGCGAACCTGGATCATCCAGGAGTTTCTTCAGGCGAGCAATATCCAGGTCCTCTGTGGCACGGCCAGTCTGGAGTGGTCCTGTTTTGAGGATGTCGTGAGGATGATGAGAAAAGTCTCGACGGCCTCCCAGCAACAACAATTCGTGCTGCCAATGTTTACGACTCAGTTCATGCAGACTTTGCCCGTGCGTCTGACGACGCGGAGGATTTTCCACACGTCGTCGACACTAGAAGAGTTGATATCTGAGTTCTACGATTCTAGATGTGCGGAGCGAAGGGATAAGATCTACGGGATCCTGGGAATTGCCGATGATTGTGGTGAGAAGGTGATTCCACCTGACACAATCACTCATAGCGGCCCAAGGCCGGACTACTCGAAACACATTTTAGAGGTCTACTTCGAAGTGTTCGATTACTTGTTGTCCCCAGCAAATCCAGGAAACTCAACACTGCAAGCGGTATATCTGACGCAGAAATCCCTTGAATTGACCGAAACTGATCTCAAATCATATGTCAATTATCTCACTCAACAGCAACAACGAGAGGCAAAAGTGACCGCTCCGCCTTCACCCCTGTCAAGTCTGGAACTACGCCGGTTACAATCAACCACTCCGCTCCGCCCAGACTACATAAACATCATCTCTGAAGTACTGCCCGGCTGGACCAGCATGCGTGATTTACGTCAGCGGCTCGAACAAGTCGACTGGGCGCGGTACGTCGGACACGACATAAAGCGAAAATCGCTGGCAACGAGGCTCTCGTCTTCAGGTTCAGTATCAGGACTCACCCCAGCAATGACTTTCACTGCTCTCTCATCGCCTTCTCGACGCAAATCTTCATTCAACTCAGGCTTGGCCGAGCCAGCATCGACATCGTCACCATCGCGAAGAAAGTCCTCCTTCAATGCTGCTCTTGGTGAGCCGACAGCAACATTAACGGGCGCAGGATCCTCTGGCGCAACCACACCGACAGGCCGTCCCGTCCGCGCGCCTCTTCCGGTTGACATGATCGACAACATCGTGTACATGGCTGAACACGCCAGCGATACCCTCCACACACTGTACAACTACTCCCAGCGCACAGAGGAAAGCTCCTCGTCCGACCAAACTCCAATCGCAACCCACATGAACAAAATTCCGCTCCAGCACATCGCGCTCTCGGCCCACGAGAAACGAGCACACCATAACGCCGAACTCCACAAGCCCAGCATCATCATTGAATCACTCCCCGGGCAGGGCGTCGACCCAGTACGCGTCGGGTTCGCGTGTACGGAGGCGCGCGCCGGCGATCTCATCGCCCAGTTCACCGGCCTGCAGCAGACGCTCGTGCTGCGCCGGGTAGACACGAGTAGTGGTGTGAGTCTGATGGTTGTTGGTGCGGCAAGAATGGTCACGCATGTGGGCTTGGCGGAGAGAGGCTTCCATCATGCCGCGAAAGGTGCTGTAGCGCGAGACGGAAAGGCAGAGCAAGGGGAGTTGTGGTCGGGTTGCGTTGTGTCGTCTCAGGTAGACAGTGTTACGGCCGGTGTGGCTGACGTTGTTTTGAGTGGTGATGATGGCGCGGATAAAAATGGGGATGAGCTTGGCTCTGTGAACACGGATTTGTCGCATTATACCATTGATATTGATCCGGTTAGTTGGTGGGAGATTCTGAGATGAGACGTGTGTTCGACTATATCGGTCGGTTGCATTTCTATGCGCATGTTTCATCAAGAAATTGGACATCCAGTAGCCATTGGTGTCAAGTACGAGGAAGGGTTCATCGTCTCATCATTCGTTAGTCCAAAGGACTCCCTATCAGATGTCTATTGAGCAACCATCAAGCAAGCTCGGCATAGTACACAGGAAGGAGCCAATATGTCCATTCCGTTTTAATTTGTGATTTCCATGGTATCATCGCCGTCGTCTCTTTTCTCTCCACCACTATCCACGACCATCGAGTCGCCCTGTTCCAGCCCAGATCTATTCCTCCCGGCGAGCAACTCCCGCCTCACCTCAGGACCAATATCTTTGTGGCCTCTGGCCAGCAACAAATCCAGCAATGCCTCCCTCTGATCCTCGGTAATTTCGTTCCGGTAGGTCTGGGCAAAGATCAAGAGACTCTGGTGCCACAACACCGGCAACTTGGCTTCTTTGCTGCCCAGCCCGGCCGATTCTTCACCGTTCGGATCCTTGCTCGCCCGGAACCGGAGGAAGTGGAACACCAGTGCGTCGACCACCTTGTATGGCAGTGCGTACTTTTTGGCCAACAGGATTCGAATGAAGATGTTGGCCGAGCCGGCCGCTTCGCTGTTGATGCTGCTGGTTTGCTCGGCACAGATTTCGCACAGTCTCAGTAATGCCGCTGCTGAGTGGAGGACGGGGATTTTGATCTTTGCAAGAACACTGGAGATTATATGTGCTTCGCGTAAAGTGCAGCTGGATTCGACCAAGGGAAATAGAAAGCCTTTGAAGAACGCGCTTGGTCGGTAGAAAGCCGCCTTGAGAGCATTGTACAGATGCACGTTGAGTTTCTTGGTCTCTTGAATGTCTTCCCGCACTCGTTCCAAGAGAACTTCGGTGCAGAAGAATTGCCCGGTTGATGCCGGGGCTGAGATGAAAATTTTGGTGGCACGGTATACTGCATGGGGCGTCCATTGGTCTGGTCGAGTCATGGACAAGAGATCGGGCCATTGCGGCAAGGTAGGGAGGACTTTGAATGGCTTTGGAAGTGGCCCGGATTTGTATCGAGAAAGAAGTTGACCGACTCTGGTAAATGTCTCGGCGACTTTGGCTGGAATTTCGACGGCATCAGGGGGTGGTACGAATGCTGGCTGTTGGCCGGATGCCCGGGCAGCATCTAAAGCCTCTTTCTCAGCAATCCGTCGAAGAATTAGGTCGGTGAGATTGGTTGTCTGGCCCTCCTCGTCGGGATCAGCTTGTGAGGGCGATAAATCAGAGAAATCTCCTTTGTTTCCGGTTGAAAGATTGGCCATGCTGGGGGCAAAGTCGGCGAGATCCTCCCCTTGATTCAAAAACTTTTTGTAGACAGCCAGATCTTCGGGATCCATGTCATCATCTACCACAATTTCCTCCTCTTCATCTGGAACCCACTCGTCCTCTTCCGAAGATTGTCCTGCATCTCGATCCTCCTCGTCTCCAGCGAATCTTGAATCAAAGCCAAATGCGGCATGTGGGGAGGCGACAGGTCTGGCGATTATTTTTCCATCCTCGGCATCTTCATCTGCGAGGTCTTGTGCTATTGCCAGGATCTTACTCGAAGAGCGGGCGTCAATGTATCCATCTCCATGAGCATTTTCATCGGACCGAGATTTCCTCTTGCCGGTAATTGATTTCGTGCGCAGACGGCCCCCAGCGGAGGAGATGTCATGTTCGAGGGGATTGTGACTACGTGAGGCTGCCATTTTTGACATTTAGATGCCGGGTGTATACCTCTGCAGGAGCCGAATGTGGCGTTTGTTGTTGTGTTCAAGGCTGCAGTACCAGACTGCAGTGGGAACTTGGATACCGCATCGAAAAAAAATCATGGAAGTCCAACGGAGTGATGTGGCCGAAGATTATCCGAGAAAGCTTGAGGAGTTGCTGAGTCATTGAAACCTTGGCACCAAATACCCCAGCCTGGGACGAACCTTGGAAGGCAAGTTGTACTTTCAGCGAGCTAACCCAGCGTCCGCAAAACTTGGATGAGGTCTTGTCACGTCGCGGAGAAATGCTGTGATTACGAAACACTACTGCCATATTGATTACGCAGATAGAATGGCGGTCAATAAACGTCACGATGAGATTGGGCATGGCGATGAGTTATGGAGATGTTGATGATGGTTGAGATCTCAACTGCACAACAGCGAGAAGCAGAGATTGGTTGAAATAAAACAATGGTGAGGCCCAATAAAGCTGCAGCCTGATGAGGAAATCAGGTCCGATGGGGGATCAATAAATAGAGGCAATGACAGTTTGAGGGAGAGTCTCGTGTAGGAGGTAGCAGTTTGACGTACAATTCTTTGATAGCAATGGGCCTGACAGGGTAGTAAGCGAGAGATCCCAGATTCTAGGTGGGACACGGTTAGGCAATGAAAGGTTGGGTTGATAACTTGACTGCACACCAGCGATGGGGACCTGGAAATCAGTGAAGGGCAGATATCGTGCGTGATGGACCTGGTCGTGTCATTGGGTGACTCTGCACAACCATGCCTGTCGACGGGTACGAAGCAGAGGTACAAGCCTAGGTTGGCGTGCAGTGGTGCATGCATGAAGATGGGACGCGGGCCAGTCATTTGCATAGAACCACAGTCTTGGGACGACCAGGACTTGTGGAAATGGGGGCAGAACTCTGGAGCAGAGACGTCAAATATGCTACGGCGCACGGATAGACAACGAGACAGGCAACCTAGGATCCTTGTTCCGTCCAGCCTATTTGGTCGAAGCCGAATTGGCGATAATGGAGAGGATCATGCACTGTTCAGGGTAGCAATTACGGATGGGTTGATACCTAGGTACCCTAAATGAATACCTACGACAGGCTACCTACCTAGGTACCTAGGCATAGAGACTCTTACGGGGGAAAGGAGTGCGGGGAGATAAAGAGGCAAACTCAGGCTTGAGGATTGCAAGTCTGGATGTCTTGACGGTTGCATTATCTAACTGTGCTAAACTGTTAGTTACCTAGGTAGTTCAAATACAGAACGCTTAGTGTCGACGGAGTAGGTAATAAGTATGCCTGTGGCCGCGACTGACTTGCGGTCCGTGGGCATAACCCTTGGGGGTTCGTTGGCCCGAGATCCCTAGAGAATGAGCGGGACGGCCTCTAAATTGCCCTCATCTACGTGCCAGATCAAATGAGTGCTAGTTGAAACGGGGAAAGCCGATATGGTTCTCGACAGGCTCGTGAATTTAGGCACTACGGGTACGGGTACTCACCAAGCGTGGGAAGATTATTGGGCTAGTGGCCATGATTTGGGGGAGGGGGTCCCTATTCCCACGTTACTTTTAATGCACGTGTTATTAGCAGGAAGGGAAAGACACATGCATGCTGAACTTTGAAGGGATCGTGCCTACCTTAACGGAGTACGGATACCACTTGCCTAACGGACCTAAGGATTTCAAGCAATTCAACAAGGGCAAGCATGGGAAAAAGAAAAGAAAAGAGGAGTCGAACTAGTTTGCATTGTAATGCAACTCAACCACCATTGTAACGTGCCGATTAACAAGACACTGGCATTCTCAGGCACTCGGTAATATCTGGGCACCTGGATAGTCGTACGAATTATGTGTTAAAGTGCTCCAAAGGTTCTCCGTTGCAACTACTCGTTGTAAATTGCCACTGGCACTGGTCCCTCGTACTCCTTCGAAAACAAGTCCAATATTCCGCTTCAGCTTCCCTCATCTCAGACCTCGTATCCTGGCCTGGCCTGGCCTCCATCTCCATATCCCTAACCGGTACCCGTCGACCTTTGCGTTAGGCTTCGACTCGACTTTCTCGCCTCCTCATCTTCTTCCCCTCCCTTAACCTTGCTCCAAATCTGGTTGTCCCGTTGTCGCCCGTCCCCGACTGTATCTTTCACCTCTCCGCTTGTTTTCCCTCCCTTATCCTCGGAGGAATCTCTTTCCACCTCCTCTATGTTCTAACTTTGTTTAATCCCCTGCCCAGTCCCAGACCCAGTCCCCTTCCCCAGTACAGTGCCCTGCTGTCCGTCTGGCCTACTCGTACCTAGGTGCCCAGTCTGCCAGACTCCGAACAGACCCTTACCTTACGAGGTACACAACCTCCAAGGTTCCCATTTCCCTTCCCCTCTCTCCTCAATCTGTCTCGTGTCAATCCTTCATTTACAACCCTTCAAACTCGTCGATCGACCTCGAAACAGCCGATCCCTGTTCCTCCATATCTATATACAATTTAATTCTTGTCTGCGGCCGGTCCGAGTTGGGCGCCTCCCAAACTCTTTTCGACCTGCGTCGTCCATCTCCTTTTTGTTCTGGAACAAGCCGCCCCGAGCCTAATCAGCCAACCATTCGTTAGTTGCTCTCCCGAGTCCCCAGTCAAGGAGCCGCAAACTCTGGAGCCATTTTACTCCTTCTTTACTCGGTATCCGCCCTTCAACTTGCTGCATCTCGATCCATCTCGTCCACGACTCTCACCACCACCACCAGCACCACCACCTCCTCCTCCTCCACCTACCCTCACCCTCTGTACACCATCACGTCTCACACCCTCCTCTCACATTCTGCTTGTGCGCTCTATCCACAATTGACATCACATATCCCGATGCGATAGAAAACAATTCCTGTCCACAAGTCCAACATATCGCCCATTCACCTTTTCGTCCCACGCCCATCTTTCCACTCAAGAACCTCGAACTGTATACGACCTCCACCTGGCGCCAACGAATATCCCTATACGCTTTCAGCCTCGATCGCAAGTTCCGGCAACACGACCTGTACCCCAATCCAGCCTTCTGCCTGCTTTCCCTCAAATGTGTGGCTTGCTCCACTCTCCGCGCAAGGTATTGGTGCTGTGCATGACTTGAGGATCGGGACCTCCGTTCACACGGTCCGTTATCGACCGCTGCCATCAGAATATACATTAACAATTCCTCTCCACCATGAGTACCATGTTTCAACCTGCACCTAGAAACCTCTTTGGCTCTCCTGTCGAACCACCGCCAAGGGCACGATCCATGGCTATCCTTCCTCAGAATATGGCCAGCACCGCAAACTCAAATACCTCTCCCAAATCCTCTCAAGATGATCACATGCAGATTGCTTCACCAGCCGTCCCGAACATGGGCCCTCCGGGAGGGCAAGGTGGCACGAGTCCAGACGTCGACTTGGGCAATAACGCAAATGGACATCGAGACTCCAGCTCACTGGGCATGGTTAATGCTGCCGGAGCTGTGGGCTCTTCTCAGGCGCCGAAAGTGGTCCAAACAGCGTTCATTCATAAACTTTACAGCATGCTGGAGGATCGATCGATACAGCACCTAATTTCTTGGAGCAACACCAACGAAAGCTTCGTCATGTCCCCATCCAACGAGTTCTCCAAAGTCCTGGCGCAATACTTCAAACATACAAACATCTCCTCCTTTGTGCGGCAGCTCAACATGTACGGCTTCCACAAAGTGAGTGACGTGTTCCACACCGGCTCACCCGAGTCCGCATTGTGGGAATTCAAACACGGGAATGGCAGTTTCAAGAAAGGTGACTTGATCGGACTCCGCGAGATCAAGCGCCGTGCTTCGCGGCATACTCTCATCCACAGAGACTCGTTCTCGAACGCCAAACCCGGCGTTTCGCAACCTGGCACCCCGGCCGAAGTCATGCCAGACACCGATCAACGGCTTGCAGGATTGGAGCAGGCGTTCTATGATGTTCACGCGCGACTACAACGGACAGAAGATAGCTACGCATTGATGAGCCAGAAGTGCCAATCGCTGACCGAAGGCCTAGTCCGCTGCCACCAATGGCTACATAACTTCACATCAGCATTTCAGACCATGTCTTCGCCCGAAACAACCCTCCATAGTGACATTACAAGCCTGCAAAAGGAGATCGGAAGACAACTCGAATTGATTCGCACGCTCGAGACACCTACAGATCCTGTTCCCAACGGCAGAGCTCCATTCTATCCTGGTGGCTCAGCATTGGAGCCTCCACTTTCGCCCCGAGGATATTATCCTGACAGCCGAAGGTCATCTGTACAAATCGAACCACAACATGTCGGACTGCGCCCACCGGTACCTCCAATACCGCCTCAGTTCTCATCTCCTCGAAGATTTGGTTCCATCAGCATTCCGCAGGCTTCTCCCGGTTTTAGCCGCCCCGCCCTCCCTCCTCAACCGCCACCCAGCGTGCATCCACTCGCTTCAGTGACAACCCCACCTCCGCTAAGTCTAGCGCGGAGACACACGTCAGCCGACATCCGAGAACACGGATGGCCCCCGAACAGCAATCCAAACGGATCGCCATATGCCTCGGGCCATTCATCTGTGCACTGGCAACCTTCCTCGCCACAGCAGGCGCCACAGACTGGTGACCAGCAGATTAGAGATCAATTGGCACAGTACGAGATCAATGGTGGTCCTCGACGACATGTGACGGCGAACCAACCCACGCCGCCACTTACCTCTGAAGCTCCTCCTGCCGGACTCGGAGTTGAAAACGTTTCATGGGCACTGGGAGGTAGTAAATTTCCCCGTCCCAATTTCGAACTTCATTCGGCCCCAGCAACCCGTCGCGGTAGCATGGCCACCCTGCACTCTCTATTGAATCCCGCGGAGACAGTCGAGCAAGAGAATGAGGATGACAGTCCTCTCGAGGATCGGAAACGGAAACGAATGCAATGAATTTCCTTTGGAGAATAGTCGTTTGTTTGGGTTTCCCGTCTTCGACATGGTCTTGTTTGCTGCCAGTATTTGGAAAGCTCAGACCATATGGAGATAATGATGTTGGATTTCATTCTGGGGGAGGGCACTCCAAAAAAAACATCGCACCTGCACGCAGCATTGAGGCTTTATTTGGCATCTTCAATGCTCCTTCCATGTGTTATAACGGCCAATCGGTAATGATCGTTGAACGATTAGAACAGGGCAGGCGGTCCATATGTGTGGACACGATACTCTCCTATGATGGATAGATGGACTGTGCCAGATGATTGGGTGGGTGGTCGACGTCCGGTTCAAATTTCAGGTGCAAGTTGGAAAGAAAAAGGCCCTGGATATAGGTCTCGGGTGAGTAATTTGTGGATCCATTGATTGTATCTGCACTTGTGTCCCAGACAGCCCGGAAGAATGCAAATAGTATTACTCGAGACGCTGTTTCCAATTCTCTGTTTGGTTTTACCCCATGCCATTTCGAATCTAGTGATGAGATTCACTGCTTGTGTGAAGACCTGAGAATGCAAAATGATAGTGTTCACTTTTTCTTTTTCTTATTCTTCTTCCTCTCACGTTCGGCGAGGACTTGGTCCAAGTAGCTCGCTGGCCGTTTTGTTGGTTTTTTTGTGGGAAGATGAGAAGGTTCCGCATCATGAGTCGTTATAGGCCCTGGCGAGTTTAGCCGTGGTTCAGGCTGTTCTTCTTTGTCCATCTCATCCGAACGATTTGTGATCCCTGTAGGTGTGCCATCATCGGTCTCCAAAGGGCTTGCAGCTGGTGCAGATTTTCTCGGCGGTTGCTTCCCCTTGCTTCGTCGAGAACGTGAATCTTCTTCGTCACTGTCGTCCTTTCTCACGGATCCACTGGCCTTTGGACGGTTCGTTTGTCCATTTGATGGAGGATGTTGAGGTCGAGTCCAACCGAGGAGTTGTTTGCGAAGGAATGCGGTTGTGGGGTCATTTGAGGATGTCGTGACCGGACGACCGCTGGAGTCTTTGGGTGGGATGTAGCCCAGTCCATTCATGTCTGAATTAAACTCTTCACCTGCAGGTTTGAGGCTGTTCAATTTATCTTCCGTCTTTGGATTTTCTCCTACCTCCGGCTTCGACGTTGGTTGATTTTCGTTGTGATCATTAGCACCATCTTGATCACCACCAAGAGCAGCACTAAGCCACAGTTTAGCGGACCGTGTGAAATCGGCGTGTGCGAGCAAGGCTTCATTTACGGCGGCGTCGGTGTCTTTCACTTGTTGAGTTTGTGGTTTAGGACGACGAGATCGTGGAGCCATTTTGACATGTTGTGATGCCCCTGGAACTGTATCTAGTGGAATAAGCGCACGAGATCAAGAGCGTTATGGTAATTTATATGGGCATAGATGGTCGTCGAAGAGTGTCGGCCCTGGCGTGGGTGGTAATGCGATGTGAGGGAATGCGCATGGGAGTGGAATAAGAACGAAATAAATGTTTCTTGGAGAAGGCATTGTGATTGATCTTGAGCAGATGCGGAGAAGAATACCTGACTCGGGGAAATCTCTTATCGCCTTTTATATGACTCATGCGTAGGCGGAGCATTTGTTAGGGAGGAATATTATCTCTCTGCTTCCTCCTGTCTCCGAGTTCGACCTAAGTTTGAAACCGAGCAAAAAGAAAGGCCATCATCAAAACAATATTCTACACGACAGCTTAGGGGTCATATCTGATCTGCATATAGTTTGAGGTCAGATCATTGCAAAAATAAATCCTTCAACCATCTCAACTTTTTGTTACCTCTTCGTCATGCACAAGACATAAGACCACTCCCTGGTCAATACCATCGCCCTGCCGGACTGAGGTCTCAAATATCCCATTCCTGGATACCGATATATTAATCTCCATCTTCATACTCTCCACGACCAGTACGATTTCTCCCGTTTTGACAGAATCTCCATTCTTTTTTAGGACCCTCAGCACCTTACATGGCATTGGTGCCGTGATGGCCCCTCCGTCAGCTTCGGCACCTCCAGAAGCAGCAGAACGCTGGCTCTCATAATATGAAAGGAGTGAGTAGCACCGATATTCGATGTATGTCCCAAGCGTTGGAAGGTGCAAGTATATCTTTTTCGATCCGGCTGTGTCAATCTCCGAGGTGGCTTCGAAAACGTCTTCCGTTGCCAATGTCACCTCAAACAGAGTTTGGTTGACGGAGGCAACAATTTTACCCACTTTCCAGGATTGCTCGTATTCGGCTTCAATTGTCTCGGCACTGAGCGAGTGTATATGGACATCGAACTCCTCAGAACCACGGAAGTGCCCATTTCTTAATGATGTGCTCAGGAGGTTATATGCATTCGTGACTGCTGATGTGGCTGACTGCTTGTCGCTCTGATCTTCTTTTTTCAGAACCTCTGGCACCGTACCAACTCTGCATATGGTTCCATGACCATAGCTCCATGAATAAATCCGTGGTTGTTTCTCACCATTGGCGATGGCATCGTACTTGGTAACAATGTCGCTGTGAACGTTCACTTTATCGTACGGCTGATTTCGAAATCCAGGCCGGATGCTTTTGAAGACCGATCTGCCATTTCTCTTTCTATGTGCGTTTTCCATTGTTCTGCCTAGAAGCGGGGCCAGGATCGATAACTTGGTCTGCATTTGATGATCGAGCAATCTGTCGGGATATTTGAGAAGTTCGTCAAGATTCGCCGGAATGAACGCCGTGGTATAGTCCACTTCGTTGAAGCTCGAGTGAGTGAGACATGCCTGGAGGAAGAGCTGATTTGTGCGAACACCCATACAAGCAGTGTTTGCGAGAACTTTTACCATCTTCTGGATCGCCAATGACCGGGTTGGTGCCCAGACGACAATCTTTGCAATCATGGAATCAAAATGAATGGAAACTCTGCCCCCAGAGCTTATAGCGGTCTCGTACCGTATATCTCTTCCTTGGTATTCAGGGGAAGGCTTCCACAGACGAACAAGGCCATTTTGAGGCGCAAAGTTTTGATCCGGGTCCTCTGCACATAATCGGCATTCAATTGCATGCCCGTTCTGCGGAATACGATCAAACGCCTCAATATTCCTCAGGAGCCCACCACTTGCCACGTATAGCTGAAGAGACACAATGTCCAGCCCAGTGCACTCCTCGGTAATGGGGTGTTCGACTTGAAGTCTGGCGTTGACTTCTAAGAAGTAAAATTCTCCGGTCTGGATGTCGACCATGAACTCTACAGTTCCTGCTCCTTCATACTTCAAGAGCTTTCCGATTTTCACTGCTGCTGCACAAATTCGTTCGCGCTGTTCCTGGCTCAACCAGGCACACGGGCTTTCTTCCACGACTTTTTGATGCCGTCTCTGGACCGAGCAGTCTCGCTCCCATAGCGAGATGACTTCTCCGCTACTGTCACCCATTATCTGTACCTCAACATGCTTTCCCGAGGCGATATACTTCTCAAGGATACAATCTGAAGATCCGAACGATCGTTGTGCCTCGGATTGGGCCAATTCAACCTCATCTCGCAGACTGGTCTGATCCCTAACTATACGCATTCCTCTTCCACCTCCACCAGCAGAAGCTTTCACCATGACTGGGAAGCCGATTTTCGACGCTTGTTCCTCCAGATCTATACCCGAGAATGATCCAGTGTAGCCTGGGATGAGAGGAACGTTTGGTTCGTGCTCTAGGAGGTACTCCTTGGCAGACCTCTTGTCACCAAGGGTAAGTATTGCTTGAGAGTTTGGGCCAATGTAAATTATGCCAGCGTCTCGCACAGCATCCGCAAACTGTGCATTTTCACTCAAATAGCCATATCCTGGATGGATTGCGTCAGCTTTACATGCCAAGGCTATCTTCACCAGGCCCTTAATGTTCAGGAACGGATTGCCTGTGGGCTGTTCGATAGATCCTAAGTTTATTGCCTCGTCGGCCTCAGTGCAATGCTGAGACGATGCATCCCTATCAAGGTCAGCCTTTCCGAGATATCGTGCCCAAACCAAGGCTACTTACTCCGAAGCATATATGGCTATTGAGGTGATATTGAGTTTTCGGCATGTCTTGATCACTCGACTAGCTATCTCGCCTCGATTCGCAATCATCAAACGGCGAATCCGAAGTTCTCCATTGTTAGTACGAGGTAATTGAGCCACCCATAGGGGCGGCCGTTCGGGTGAAGCTGTAGTCCCCATGTCTGTTGCAATATTTGATGATATTCTGTCGATGATTTCGAGCAGGAGCAAGTTCAAGGAGATGATGTCGCAAATTGTGCGCTGGCAGTCAAGACTCAAAGTCTTTGGTGATCAGCCAGCTTTTGCATGTAATCCCTGTTCTCAATATGGGCAAGGCTAACGAGTGAGATCGACGCAAGAGCGCGGGCAGAGCAGCTCCGGCCTACACGGCAGCAGCCCGGGTGGCATCCGGGGCTTGGTCCGATGGACATTTCTGCCCGTAGCCTCGGCTCTCAACCATCAAAACCTTCACTGATGTTCACAAACACAGGACTACAATAGACCGTCCCGGGTTTCAGGAATACCGACCGCCCGCGTTTTCGCTTGGTGTGTAGCAATCTTTGGTGGTCGTTGATGGTTCATGAACCATTAAGCCCCACTCAAGAACCGCCACGCCTGGCTCGCCCGCTATGAAGCACATCCCCATCAGGACAGTGAGAAACTTGCGACCCAGAGCTTTCTCGATCTCGGCAATGGCAAGAACACCGTTTGTACGGATTGTAGAAGTTGGTCCTAGAGATGGACTGCAGAACATCAAAGAGACTGTCCCATTGGAGGTCAAGGTTGAACTCATCAATCGACTCAACGAGGCCGGCACAAAATGTATGGAACCCACCTCGATAGTCTCGCCAAAGGCTATACCTCAACTCCGTGACAGCCAGGCATTACTTTCGACACCTTCTGTGAACAATCTAATACAACGTCCAAATACGAGATATCCTGTACTGGTCCCGAACCTCAAAGGACTTGAGATTGCGAAAAGGCTCGGAGTTAAGGAGGTTTGTGTTTTCATCAGTGCTACAGAGGGATTTAGCCAGGCAAATATCAACTGTACCGTGGCAGAAGGTCTGCAGAGAGCAAAGGAGGTTATCGAACATGCTCTTCGGGCAGGGATTGCTGTACGAGGGTATGTCCATCAGCTGAACACTCGAGATTTGGGGAGTGAAAAATACTGATACCGTCTACTAGTGCTGTCTCGTGTATCTTCTCGGATCCCTATGATGGACCTACAGATCCGGCAGCAGTTCTGCACACTGTGAGGAGCCTACTGTCCTACGGTTGTTATGAAGTCCTCCTTGGCGATACCGTCGGTGTTGGCTGCCCGGAGGACGTACGAAGATTACTCTCCTATTTGAAAGAAGGTGGCGTCGACATCGAAAAGCTTGCTGGTCATTTCCATGATACGTATGGGCAAGCAGTCGCAAATTCGTGGGCTGCTTACGAGTTTGGCATACGCACCTTTGATAGTGCCATAGCGGGTTTGGGAGGTTGTCCCTTCGCGCCTGGGGCGAAGGGGAACGTTGCGACTGAAGATCTTGTGTACTCGTTCCACAAAGCAGGCATAGAAACTGGGCTCGATCTCTCAAAGCTGTCAGCCACCGGTGAGTGGATTTCGAATATCCTCAAGAGGCCCAACAACAGCCGTGCTGGCCAAGCAATTGCACAAAAGAATGTCAGCAGCAAGAACACGAGTGGGATTCCTGCAAAAAAGTTGCAATGGCATTTCGTTGAACGATCCCCGAACCTAGACATTTTACGGTCAGGAGTAAATGTCAAGATTGTCTTGCGACGTCCGCAGAATGGCAATGCATTGACTTCTGACATGCTCACTCAACTACAGAGCTTCGTCCAGAAAGCATCCTCAGACCAATCCATATCACGGATCATTTTGACCGCAGAGGGAAAATTCTTCTGCACGGGCATGGATCTCAGCGATAAGGTTAAAGCAAGTGCAGAGGGGCAGCAAGAAAAGAAAAAGAGTGACCATGCTATGTTCACAGAGCTATTCGAAACCATCTCGAAGGCACCTCAGGTTACCATTGCCGCAATTAACGGCCCTTGCTACGCTGGTGGAATCGGACTCGCATTCTCGTGTGATATTCGCATTGCAGTCGAGACTGCCAGTTTGACTCTTAGTGAGGTGAAATTAGGCCTCTGTCCGGCGATTATATCAGAATATCTTATTCGAGAATGGGGTCCCTCATTCACGAGAGAAGCCATGCTGTCTGCACGAGCCATCAGTATGACGGAATTGAAATCCATCGGTGCCGTCCATGTGCTCGCAAAGGATGTGGCAGACTTGGACAGCCAGCTGGATAATTACCTGATCGATTTACGAAAGGCAGCTCCTGAAGCTTCGACGCTGGTCAAGAGAGTTGTCAGTGCCGGGTGGTCCAGCCCAGGGGGCCAGATACAAAGAGACACAATCAAGGGTGTCTTCGAAGGCATGATGAAGTTAGGATCAGAGTCTGAAGTTGGGCTGGGAGCGTTCCGAGCAAAGAAATCTGTTGACTGGGACACCCTGAAGGAGAATCACTCGAAGCCGAAATTGTAGACTGCTAAAATCTGTAGAATCTAGAAAACTCATTCACACGTACATACTATTGGGCACTGCCAGCGCCAGAAGCCTGATCGTGTAGTCCCGAAAGTTCTTCCAGTCCAAGGAACTGACTGATTACCTGCTGAGCCAGAAAGGACCGATGTAAGAATATTTCACAAACATCCGCAATGGTCTTCGAGCCGACAAGTGAGCAGGCTCAAGTTGCGGCATTCCTAAAAGCCGGGAGGGAGGCACCCACACTGTCAGACCGGATGTCTCCCGTGGCCGTGGTTTGTCCGCCCTCCTTACCTCGGATACACCACCCTTTAAGTCCAATGTGTTGGAATCAAGGCGCTCACGTGTAGGCCGTGAGGCTTGAGAGCTAGAATACTTGTAGTCTTGTTCAAATTGCACAATGCTTGCGTTTTCTCCCGACTCCACCCATTCCAACAACAGAACATGTCGGTGCAAGGCAACTTTCCATTTTACAAGTCCAAATTGGACCTACGGCAAGAAATATATACCAACAATCGCAAGGAGTGGCAGAAGGTGCTGAGGATCTTCAATGAGAACTTGAAAGCCACTGGCTCTGAAGGGAACGCGATATCAACGCAGCGGCACCAGGACCGAGAACAGCTACTGGGTAAGTCCACCCCTAATCGCAGCTATGGCTTCACCTCTAACATACCTGCAAAGCCCGAGACAGAGTCGCTCTGTTATTAGATCCAGACTCGCCATTTCTCGAGCTTGCGCAATTCGCCGGACATGGCCTTGATTCAACGCCTTGCGCTAGTATAGTTGCTGGGATTGGTTTGATCAAGTAAATACTTTGCCCAATCCATGTGACCGAATGCACATGCTAATTACATGCTAAAGTGGGCGAGCGTGCATGATTATATGCTCGATCCCATCCATTAAGGGTGGTGCATGGAATGAATTCACTGGTGAAGTCTGTTCCGCTCATCGTGGATCTTTCGTTCTAACGTGTCTAGTGCTCAAGCACAATCGTATGACAGAAATTGCGAACGAAAATGAGCTACCTATCGTTGGACTGGTGCAAGCGGTCTGAGTCACATGTCCCAGAATCTATAGCTGCTTCATAACTCATGCTCTTACAGGCTGGTGTTTTCCTCCCGCAACAGTTTCGAGTGTTCCACAAAGCCAGCCAGATGTTCAAAGATCTCGCACGGAGAAGTGCAAGCAGGCTGCCGTCTTGCAGCGTTGTGTTCGGATCATCCACGGCAGGTGGAGCATACTTACCAGGGTTATCAGATTACACGATTTTTGTGAAAAATAAAGCCCAGGTCTTCCTGGGTGGTCCGCCACTTGTCAAAATGGCTACTGGTGAGATAGTCGACGCGGAAACGCTGGGTGGAGGCGACATGCACGCAAGTGTAACTGGATTAGCAGATCAACTAGCTATTGATGAGTGAGCACACAAGTCTTGTGGAACGAAGTGATTTTGCTGAAGTATTCACAGATTTGATGCGATTCGCAAGGCCCGCGAGTGGGTCAAGACATTGCCAGAACGATCGCAGCGACTCGAATCGTTAAATGAGCCCTTATCCCCACGGTATCCAGCAGAAGATCTTCTAGCTTTGGTGAACCCAGATATCCGCAAACCTTTCGATATGGCGGAGATTGTTTTGCGATTAGTCGACGGTTCACGGCTTTCGACTTTCAAGCCTAACTATGGCAAAAACTTGTTGACATGCTGGGCAGAGATACACGGTTAGTCGCACGTTCAGTTGCTCAAATCCAAAAGCTAACAGATATTCCAGGTCATGCAACAGGCATTATTGGCAATCAAACACCTGTTATTAACCCGGATGAAGCATCAAAGGGAGCACAGTTCATTCGTCTCTGTAATCAGAGGTAGGTCTTAGCTTCTGTCATATTAAACAAAGCGCATATTACTCACGAATTGAGACAGGGACATGCCGATTATATACCTCCACAATGTTACCGGCTTCATGGTCGGCTCCACCGCTGAGCAAGCCGGCATCATCAAGAAAGGGGCTCAGTTTGTCTCAGCCGTGAGCTGCTCCAAGGTGCCCCAGATCTCCGTCATACTCGGATCATCGTACGGCGCAGGAAACTATGCCATGTGTGGTCGAGGCTACAATCCACGATTTCTGTTCACATGGCCCATTGGCCGGTGCAGCGTTATGGGGCCCAGTCAACTCGCTGGCGTCATGGAGACGGTTCTGACTACTGGTGCTTCCGCTCAGAGCAAGGCACAGAATGGCCAAGCCGTTGGAGGGCAAAGTGCAAATACGGATGTGTTCAGGGATAATGTCGAGCGCGAAAGTGAGTCGTACTATACCAGTGCTCATTTGCTTGACGATGGTGTGATTGATCCTAGAGATACTCGGGACATCTTGGGCATGTGCTTGGAGATAGTCAAGATTCCGAAGGTTGAGGGCGCGGTTGGCCATCGCTCGTTGGCTCGTTTGTAGAGAACCTGGCATAAATAACTACCGACAAGGACATATCGCGAATCACGGGACGATTAGATTCATGCAAATTAAGTACGACTGTCAGTTACAGGAGCGATCATGGGCCAAGTGCCTTGGCCTTGTGGACAAATCTACCGTTGATCGAAAAGCAATGTTATTAATACTTAGCAGTAGGTAGAAAGTCACCCCATTTTCAAACTGCACTTTTACTTGGAGGAGATTTTTATGCGGAGGGGATTCAAATGCAAGTCAGGTTCTCAAGGGAGTGTACTAAAAATCCCAACACTATTATCGACTACAACTTGGTCTCATTCTTCGTCTTGAACAGTTTTGCCTCCTCCTTGATGGCAAAGTCGGCCAGAATTTCCTCACTCCCTCCACCCACAACCATGACACGGAGATCTCGACTTATCTGCTCGATTCGTGCGCCTCGTCCATTCTTTGAGTAGCCCAACCCACCCATAATCTGTTGAGCCTCCCGGTTTGCGTGCTCCAGAACTTGCCCTGCGAGCACCTTACAAGTGGCTGCAAGCCCTCCAATCGCGGGGGCTGGCGGTGCCTGCCTTTTGTGCGCAGAGTCAACAATATAGACGAGCTGTTCGATCAAGGCGTGCGCGGATTCGATTTTTCTTCCTGCTGATGAGAACTTCGCTCTGATGACTTGGTTCTCGATCAATTTCTTGCCAAATGTTTCGCGGGAGTTGGCATGGAGAAATGCATCCTGGATGCTAAGACGAGCGAGTCTGAGAGATGTACATGCCAGCCACAATCGCTCGTGGTTGAAATCTACATAAAAACGTCAGGATTGCACTTGATATTGGCAGATTCTACTCACTTGAAGTGATGATCTCAAAGCCTTGTCCCTCTCTGCCAAGTAGATTTTCCACGGGGACTTCAACGTCGTCCAGCTCAATGAAGGTCGATCCTGAAACAAAGTCAGTAACAATCTTCTCCCCATTAGTAGATGTCGTCGCCTTACCACTAGCATGTACTCCGGAGTTGTGTAATCTCTTGAGCGTTACTCCTTTTGCCTTCAGAGGTATGATTAACACAGAAAGACCTCTGGCTCCTGATCCACCAGTTCGGACTGCAGTTGTTGCGTAGTCTGCCCATATTCCATTTGTGATCCACTTCTTGGTCCCATTGACTCTGTAGATATCTCCCTCTCGAACAGCAGTCGTGGTGATGCCTGCAACATCAGAGCCGGCATCGGGCTCGGTGATTCCCAGACAAAACCTCGTTTTACCTTGCAGTACGTCTGGGATGAATCTGCGTTTTTGGTCCTCCGAGCCGTGTATGATGACCGGAGGAAGGCCGATGACATTGCCGCAGCTCAATCCCCAGATCACACCGAGGAAACCAATGCGAGCAATCTCATCAATGCAGATCAGATCATGAAATCCGTCCCATTGCCCAGGTGCAACCCCACCTGGAAGCTTGACATTGCCAAGGTATCCTGATGGTAGAGGGTAAACTGATGCAGCCATCAACCCGCTTAAGCAAAAATTTTGTACATGCTTGGAGATAATCAGCAAACCAATCTGCAGTGAGATGTGAAATGTCTAGGAAGACTAGATCGAAGACCATACCTCAGACGGGATACCACCCTCTTCCTCCCACTCTGCTGCGTGTGGTATAATTTCTCTGTCTACATATTCTCGAAGCTCTCGCTTCAGACGAATATGAGAATCATTGTAGTAAGGCGAGTAGCCACGCGTGGTCCAAACTGGTTCAGCGTATGGTGCAGCACGTGCTATCTGGGCCATCGTTCGCCTTGTTCTTTTGCAAGCCAGCAAGGACTACACACAACCATAGACTTGCCATTTTGGTCTTCTATACACAGGCCTGGAGACCCGGTCCGCCTCCTGGGCCCAGTGGTCAGGCACCCACCGGGGAAACCACCGCTTCATTGGGATCTGGCTGCTAGTATGACCGACAGGTTCTTGCCGTGCACCTGAACCCGGGTTCATCATCAGCGCCCACCTAGTAAGAACAGACTAAACCAAAGCAGGGCGACTGATCACTAGCCAATATTTTCATTTATGTGGCGCGTCCTGGGATTGCAGAGTGTGTGCACGGTCAAACACGGTTGACACGGGCTGGGCCGTCCACTGCACTTGAGCGCCGATTTTTCTTGATCACTCCGCACCAGAATCCTACCACAAGTGTTCTTTGCTCGTAACTTCCGGTCGACGAGGGGCAATCGAGGTCCTTCGGATTTGTCTCGATCTTTAGGTTGAATGCGAGCTCTGACTACTTCGATCGTAGCTCACTAAGCTCGCGCAACACTATTTTCAGGTGCTGCTTCAGTCCTCGGACTTAGTGGCACTAATATGTGTTTATCACATAGGTCCTTTTTCTTATACGAGGTATGACTTTGATGCGAAGTCAAGACACTGATTGTGCAGAAACATGTCTATTCCCAGAGGCACTTTCTCTCACAGTGAATATTGCCTTTGAGCGACCATTTCCCTGAGCCTCCTTTGGATGCCTCTAGACTCTGAGGTTGCTAAGTGTGCTGTTATTCGAAGTTTACGTCATAGCTCAAAGGCCTGGGGCGATCGCTAAGCAAATTAGGCCACCGATACCTTACGAAATACTTCATTCACAGTGGTTCAACCGCGAAATCACTTGTCATCCCATTAGTAAACGTCAAATCCTAGTTCCTGTTCAACTGGCAGAGTGGAACTCAAATCAGATCATCATGTCCGAGACGGCTGATGAACATGATCTTGACGAGCGACCCAAGAAAAGAATACGACAGGCCTGTTTGAACTGCCGGTAGGATGACAGAAATCCCTGAGCTCAGTCAGGAGTCTAAAGATTGAGAATACTGAGCGTTCATTAGGAGAAAGAAAGTACGATGCACTGGAGAAAGACCAGTATGTAGCTTCTGTCAGAGACTTTCACAAGACTGCAACTATGGCGACCTCACCGATGCGTATGCGAGACCTGACCTGGGGGCTGTACAAGAGCTCTCAGCACTAGTGGTGAGTACTAGTGACTCTCAACGTATTCCTAGCAGACCACAATGAAACACTTTCCAACTTCATGTATGGAACAGGCAGCCACAGAAGCTCGAATGTCTTCCTTTGAATCGAGGCTGACTGCCTTCGAGTCTGTGATCGAGAGGTAAGCTCGACAAACAAACGGGAAAATAAATAGTGATCGTTGCAGAGCCACATCTGTCATAAGTACAGCGATTTTGCTACCTACACAGCCCGCAGTTGCACTCGAAACATCAACCCAGCCAGTTCAGCAGGAGAACAAAACTCCCAAAAGCATACAATTGAGCAGCTCAAAAAACCCCGTGCTACCACCACCGCATATCCTACTCTTTGCTGCAGACGTGTACTTCAGATATTGTTACAATCATCCGTACTCACTTTTCCACGAAGGCCGCTTCCGCCAACGCTTGGTAAGTGGCGAAATTCCTGAATATCTCGTGTGGGCTTTCCTAGCTTCTGCACGGCGGTTTTCGACCATTCCTCATCATAACTTCGAAGGCGGTGATAGCGTGGGATCTTTGGCCAAGAGATCATGGGAAACTTTCAATGTGCCATGGGATGGTCCCAAAACCAGCGACGAAGCCCTTTCAATACTCCAAACAGTTATCATCCTTGTCACGGTTGAGCATACAGGTAAGTAGCAAACTGTTTCGTTGCCGGGTCACGAGTAACCAAAACAGCTGGTGATTGCTCTTCTGCATTCTTGAAACTCGGGTTCGCTACCAGGATTGGCCAACTCTTTCGCTTTCATATGGAGCCTGATTCGAGTCTTGATGCAATTTCGCAGGAAGAGCGAAGAAGGGCTTTCTGGGGTATCCACTTGCAGGATCGATTGATGTCACTTTCTCGGGAACGGCCGCCAATACTCCGAGACGAAGATTGTACAGTTCATTTACCTTGCTCGGACGATGCATTCCATGCTAATCGCTACGAGGATGCGCCAAGCCTCGCGTTCCTACTTGGAGACGGCGCTGAGGGAGATTGTGTCGAAAAATGTGCGCCATTGGCGCTAATACCTGTAATGGTATCAGGATTGAACCGTGTCTCTCAATATGTACTGCAGGACCGAAGCTATTCTCTCGCCCCATCACCCTGGTTATCGAATTCTCCATTTGCAACTATAGAGTCGTTCCTCTCCAGTCTAGACATGCATTTCGATATTGGTGAACCATTGGACGAGATGTTGGAACGAGTTGCGGTCAAAGATGGGGTTTTTGATCATTTCACTGCAAGTCCAATTCTCTATGCAAGAGCCCTGTACTCCTTGTCACAATGTCTACTACACCACCCTTTTCTACTTCGAGACCGACTACAAAAGACGAATCAAAAGGTTCCATCACGATTTATGGCGCGAGTATGGAAGACATGTCGTCTACATGCGAAACTTATCACCGACATTCGACGTGTTAGAAATGGCAATGTGCTCATTCTCACTTCTTTCTATGGCTACTGCACAATGATGGCCGGCACCATCCATGCTCTCTCGCAGCACGATGACGACTTAACGACCCGAGAGGAAGCGACAAAGAATTTTGAAGCTGACCTCCTATTCATGCGAGAGCTATCGGCGTACTGGCAACATGCAGCTCTGATAGTAAGTCTCACTCATCCTCAAAGCATCTCAATTCCCCAGAAGGCTAATTTGATGCCCACTGAGTAGGCTAATAGATTGGAGAGGTTCAATCGCCACAGCGCCGAGTATTATCGTCAAATAATGCGGCCAACCACCACAGAATCCGAAGCGCAGTCCGAAGGCTCAACACAGGCAATCTGGCAGGCAGTAGACCACTGGGCCCTTTCGATGCCAACACGACCCAATAGTCCTTTGCAAGGATCATCAGACCCAGCGAGTTGCACAAACACCAGCATGCTTTCACCTCACGCGATCTTTGACTTTGGTGACCTGGGCATGTTGGAGCCTTTCCCGGACACGGCTAATGACCCCTGTGCCTTTTCGCTGGCAAACTTCACATTCGGTGACGGTGAATACGGAAGTCTGGGGTTATACTAGACCTGTTTAACGGTAGTATCTCTAAATATTCGTGATATATCTCGCGCGCAGAGGAGCAATTGAACAGACTTGAGCAATGCGAAACTGACACCCGTGCAACGAGTCATCTCCCACTCTCGCAAATATATTGCACTCTCTATTATCCTTCGATGGCTGGGGAGTTAACTCGATGCTTTAAATATGTTGGCCTTGGCCATCGCCTGATTGGAAAACGACTCCTTCCTGCAGACACGCCAAGAATAACCAGATTCACCGGCACAACCGAATTTTTACTGGGCTTTTAGACTCGATAAGTACTGACATGACCCTGCTTACGGTCTCCGGCTGAACATTTTCAAGCACCATCGTGCCGAAGTGTGAATAATGTGTCTCTCGTGGGCTGTGGTACGTGTCAGCATTTCCTACGCTGGACCAGTCCATCAGCCCACCAAAAGGACAGTCGAGATTCTGCATAGTTTGACCGGTATAATCATCTGAAATGACCTGGGTTTGATCATAGTCTCATTGCTCAGCATTCGAGCTGCGCATACTTTCTGTGTTTGAATCCCAAGGCAACATTAGATGTTGCTGAATGGTATCCATTGTCAGAATTTCAGGTGTCATGTTGGAATATTCTTCGCTTTGGCTAGTATGCGGCATCCATAGTGGGACATACGCCTCCGGCTCGGACGTCGATGAGGTGTTGAGCATTTCTGGTGTGTTTGGTGACCCTGTTCCAGAGCAAGATGAAGCCCTCGAATGTTTTGAAAGATCATGGAGGTCTGGAATCGAGGCTATCGAACCACCCTCAAGTAACTGTCTCGCCCGTCGCTCCAGTATCACATGTCTTCAACAAATATATGAGCCGACCCTGCTACTTTTCATCGGTGGGGATGCACTTACCGGTTCTTGATGTCTGTTGTAGATCGGCCAGGAAACACGACCTCTCGGATTGTTGCCCACTTGCGACCATGTTGGCCAACAGCTTCGACAAGCTGCGTGTCTTCCAACACAGTCCATTCATCGTGGTTCAGAGAAGGGTCAAGATAATGATACCATCGCTTTGAGCACTCTGGACACACATCAGACATTGGTCAAACCCATTTTGCGAGGGATTTTGTGGGTATTCACGATCTGCGTGCCTTGTTTGCATGACCGACGCAACTGTGGCCCATCTGTAAAGTGTCAACAGCAAGACTCGGAGCAAAACCAGGGAGCATCCTGACTTCGTTCCAAATTTGGCGACAGCCTACTTCAAAAGTTGGTCCTCCGCCGTACTCCAAGTGCCCTTGTTAACATTCTCGGCTATCTTACTCCATCTCTTTCGACAATCCTTGTTTGTTCTTCCGGGTAGCTGGGTGGCAATGTGATTCCAATCTTTGACCCCAATGTGGAATACTATAACTGTTAGGTCCCAGATCAGATACTTTGCATGGTCCCGGAAACCTACCTTCGCTTCGTAAAGTCCTATCTTCCTCATCTGTCCATCGCACCGGGATGCGGTTTTCACAAGTCATGGTCGTCAGTCGTTGATGGTTAGTCTTGTCCTGGTCAAATCGCATGAACGAATGACACACACGAGCTGCAATCCTTGTCAAAAGAAAATCGGGCTAGAAGTCTCCCAGATCTTCAGAAGGTGTCTATTTATCACTCTCATACGGCTGCCAAGTCTTGCTCATGTATCAGCGGAATGAGGTATCATGCCTCGACAACCTTCGAAACGATAGCCCCAAAATCTTCGTCATTAACTAGCCTCTGAGTCACTTGGCTCAAAGTGATTGGCAGTTCACACCACTTCGCTTACTAGAATATGCATGCGCTCGGACTTCGGCCTTTATCAATGGAGACTTCCAAACATGAGGTTCTCACCGATCACTCTTTTTTCTGATGCTGCTCTGACAAGTCGTACCTAGCTGGGAGCAGCCTTCTATCCAATCCAATCAGAACTCGATCAAGATTTAGAATGATCTGAAAGTGTAGGTATCACACGTGCTGGGTCAAATCCCGCGCGTGGGCTTACCAAAGGTGGAGCTTGAAAGAGCCACCATCGCGGTGATAAGGCTGGCTGTACCAGGATGAGTCCATACTATGTTCATGAAGTTGTTCTGGATAAACGGTCAGGAGGGAAGATACTCACCGACTTAGCGTGCAACAGCGAGACAGTCAAGCTGCAACCACCTCTTGTCTTCGTGGTACGTGGATTCAGTAAGAATGTCGGCCATTGGAGATGAATGATTCACGGCGTCCTTCTATCACATTACTACAAGTCATAATCGGTCTGCGCTACACATGACGTCACAATATACTGCGTCTCCATGAGATGAGTTCCATAAGGACGGCTGATACGAGGGCTTGTGCTACGCAGAGCGGTGTGGTCTGAACCTGCACTCGACAGGCGATCTTGATATTACTGGCACATTACAAACTTTCCCTGAAGGCTTATGCGACCGTCTTGATCAATTAGTACATGGTAAGCATGATCAAAATAATTATTGCTTCTAGACCTTGCTCGCCAACTGTTAGAGTCGATACTAGGACCATAGGATCCTAGGTCAAGGGACCGCCCAATGCGGTTTATCAAATTCCCCTACTGGAGCCTTGCACAAGCACAAGCCTTGCAGCTCCCGGATTAAAAAGACAGTGAGCAACTTATGGCTATCGACACGCAAAGTAATCAGCATTACCACACAACAACCCACCAACTGGTTCTAGATATATAAATTATGGATCCTTGGTATCAGAGACCATGGGCTCAAGGGAGAGTGCCGTGAAAAACAGACCGTTCACTCCTGTCCTGCGTGCATTATTTAACGGTATCTCCTAGCGATTGGCTACAATAAAGATAACGTTGGATCTCCTTTGAACTCTCAAGCTGAGCCCTACAGTATTGCAAGCGGTGCAATATTTACTTCTGGCATTCTAGGTATCTCAGTATTATGCCTCGCTCAATGTTAGCAACCCTTAGCGTCTCCCAAGAGTCGATGTCGAATGTCTCTCCTTCTACCGATTTCTTCGGCATTAGAGCAGGATATCGTACAGTGTGTAGTCCATAGCCCACGGGCCCACTGGTTGATGTCGGCTTTGTTGGTGGTGTGAGGATGCTGGCGAGCCGATCTTGCTTGTGTGCATCTACATTGGCAGCACTTGGTTGCCGCCGACGCTAGTTCCGCTTCCGCATTTGTGTTCTTCGATGTCAACATATCCCGTTCCGCAAGGTGGACTCGCAACGCAGGACCCGGATCGTGCGTAAAGCAAGCTACCCTCCAGAGATAGGCCGCAAAAGCATAAGGAAGAGCGCGAGATACGTCGTAAATGGATTCTGCTTCCATGTGCCTCTTAGACCTTTTCCCAGCCTCGAATTATCCCTAATCATCGCTTGATTCTATCTGAGAATGCCTCTTGGAACTGCTCAGGATCTCGGCCACTTACCTCAACTCGGCCTTAAAATGTCGCGCGTTGACAGGCAGAAAGAAAACACAGATGTTTCATATGTTGAGAATTCCGTGAGGGGGGCAGTCCACGAAGCCTCGGAACATGGTCGAGCAGCAACCGACAGGTATACCCTTTCTCTTTATGATCTAAATAGCAATCCTTTGAGAACTTACCAAATGTTTCCAGCCATGGCCGGCCTCTGGTCTCTTTTGACGCCGCTGCCGAAGCTCGTCTCCGCAGGAAGATTGATCTCTACATTGTCCCTTCTGTTGCTGTCATTTACCTCTTCTGTTTTATTGATAGAGCGAATATTGGTGAGTTTCGCTACCACTTTTGACTTCTACACCGCCAACCCCTAAATATAGGAAATGCAAGACTTGCAGGCTTCGAGCAAGATTTAAATCTGAAAGGCTACGACTACAATCAAGTTCTCTCAATCTTCTACATCTCTTACATCCTTTTTGAGATTCCAGCTAATATTGCTTGCAAATACATTGGACCCGGATGGTTCTTGCCTGCTTTAACTCTCGGTTTTGGAATCATCACCGTGTGCTTCGCATATGTCGAAACAATCGAGTCAGCATGTGGTGTACGCTTTCTTCTGGGGTTCTTTGAGGCTGGCATGCTACCGGGTATCGCGTATTATATGTCCCGCTGGTACCGCAGAAACGAGTTGACTTTCCGTCTGTCTCTTTATATCGTCATGGCCTCCCTAGCTGGAGCCTTTGGTGGACTTCTTGCTTCGGCTATATTGACTCTGGACAAATTTGGGAATCTCCGCCGTTGGCGTATGATATTCGCCATCGAGGGTATTATTACGATTATTCTCGCGCTTGTTGCCTTCTTTACTCTGACGGATCGACCTGAAACAGCACGTTGGTTGACTCAGGAAGAAAAAGAGCTCGCTATCTCCCGAATCAAGTCAGAACGAGTTGGTGCCACTGAAGTCCTGGATAAACTCAGCATTCAAAAAGCTATTCGTGGAGTCTGGAATCCGGTCACCTTAGCAAACTCTATGGTGTTCCTTCTAGGAAATGTCACTGTTCAAGGCCTAGCTTTCTTCCTCCCTACAATCGTGCGCACCATTTATCCTAAGAATTCGATCGTATCGAACCAGCTTCACACAGTGCCTCCATATATCGTTGGGGGTTTCTTTATCCTCTTGGTCAACTTTCTCAGCTGGAAGATGGCGCGTCGCAATCTCTTCTTGATGATTAGTGCTTTTCCAATTATAGCTGGGTACACAATCTTCCTAGCTACGACCAATTCCAAAGCTAGATATGCCGCGACGTTCTTGATTGCTTCTGGGGCCTTCAATTCAGGCGCTCTATGTAACGCTCAAGTATCAGCAAACGTCATTTCTGATAGTGCACGATCAGCGGCCATCGGCACCACCGTCATGTTTGGCAATATTGGTGGTTTGATAGCCAGTTGGTCGTTCCTACCCTTTGACGGTCCCAACTACCACACCGGCAATGGGTTGAATCTGGCTACTTCATCGCTGATGGTAATAATTACGGTGACATTAGCATTTTGGGCCAAAGGCAGCAACACCAGACGCAGCAAGAGAGACGTGGATGCAGAGCTTTCTGGACTGAGCCCCCTGGCAATCGAAAACTTGGACTGGAAGCACCCTGCATTTCGGTGGCGACTCTGATTGAACATGATACTGTATAAGTGATGATGACGGGGCTGGACATGGGCCTCCTGAGTTCCACGTAGGCAGAATCAGGAATCAGGAATTAGTCAGGGTGCTCTCTTGGACGGATACAAAGCTGGGATATAATGTCCGTCCATATGTATGACAGGCAACCGCCTCGAGTGTGATAATTTTCCCACACCATGAGCAAGAATAGCTCCAATGGTGATTCTGTACTTGATGGGTCATTGAATCACCTTCATTCCAGACGCCCGTTTGGTTGATTGATTCCACCATCTGCCAACCATTCCATCTAGTTTTGGCAACTTAGCATTACACAGTCCACTTCTAGGTTATCCTCCAGCTTAAGTTGTACGTCAAGAAGCAGAGCCTTTGCCACAGCTTTACCTTCTTTCAAGTTGTCTATGTTAAGTGACGAAAGAAATCGACCATTCGGTTCGACGAAACCCCAGTGGCGATGGGTACTCTTGCCTGCGGAGGTGGCGTATCCCAACACGACCTAGGGCCCATCCAGCAGCATTCTGTGCTGGAAATGTATGTGTCTATGTACTCATTTCAGAGGCATCGACCGGTCATATCCAGCGCATTAATCTCGCTAGAATGATAAGCTTGCTGACGTGGGCCCACGGGAATTAAGCAGGATGTTTACTCGAAAAACTTTGTCGGACTTGAATGTAATTAGACGACGATCCTAGCTACTCTGTTGGAAAGCTATCCTGGTAGAGCATCATCTCACCTCGCTCTGACCCTGCAGAGTAAGGGACCTTCCTTCTCCGAAATCCCAACACTAAGTACCGTGATCTTCTGATTAGCATTCATCATCGTCAACTCAAAGTTCTTCAACACCGTTGAAACAGTTTTGATGATATTTGTCATAGCTATATTGCGTCCAATACAGGTTCGGTGGCCAATGCTGAAGTGACTTAGGTTCCGTTTCATCGCTTCAACTTCCTCTCCCAGAAACCGGGATGGGTCGAAGCGGTCTGGACTTGGCCCCCAAAGGGTCGGATTGTGATGAACAACATGATTCAAGCTGAAAACAGTAGTCTATTCATGAGTAAGTATGTCTCTTTCCTTTTTTCGATATCCAGAAGTTTGCAACAGTAAATAGAATGCGACTGTAGTAGTAGAACTATTACTTACACCCTTAGGGACCCAATGGCCGCTTATCTCAATACCCTCAGGGGCTGTCACAACACGAGGCAATGTCATGCTGAAGACTGGATTGATTCTGAAGTTCTCATTGACGCAAGCCATGAGGTACGGTAGTCTTTGCTCTAAGCCGTTGATACAGACAGGAGCTCCACTTTCGGCTACTTGGTCATCGATCTCAGCCGTTACTCGATTTATTATCTCAGGGTTCTGTAAAAGGTGTGAGAATAGCAAAGTCAACGTCCCTGACGTAGTATGAGCGCCTGCAACACTAGTTTTATTGTTATTAACTTAACCCGCAGAGAGAGAGATAGAGAAGGGACATACACCATGGCAAAAGCTTCAGTGTTTATATCCAATTTAGTCAACTTAGCTCCTGTTTCTGGATCCACTGCCTTAATAAGGGAGGTCAAAAGATCCTTTCGCCCGCTGTCTAATGTCTCATCCAGCCTCCGTTGGACGCACCTCGCTGTAAGCTCTTTCAATTGTGCCCGGGCTTTGAATAAATTTTGAAGCCAAGGTAGTGGGGTCCACTGAGCGATAGCCTTTAAACACGGCATGATCTCAGGCATTGCTCCCATCAGACAAGCTAGGAAGATATGGTCGTTGATAGGCGGTAGTCCTTCAGGGCTTCGCTCTACTTGAGCATTAAAACTCTGACTGAAAGCTAATTCGCCCAGGACATCAAGTAGAAAGAAGGATATCAACTCCTTCAAGTCAAATACTTCACCTGTTTTCGCGAAGTGATGTAAGTTCTGCATAAACTTTATTAAATGCTCATCGATGTATTGCTCCATCTCCTTAATCCACTGAAATGAGAAGCCATGAGCGAGCTGTCGACGGCGGATCGCATGTATCTGTTTACGGCACGTGTTTAGCTATCTAGGTACATTCGTATAAAACTAGACAAAATTGAGCGACTTACGTCTTCATCCCTAGTGCCGAATAGATTTGGATTAAATGTAGTGAATCCGTCATAGAAGCCAGACTTCGGAAGACTGCGACCTGCCTTGTAGATCGTATACACTGAATCTGAGCTATTGAACGATAAATCATTTGGTCCAACCCGAACCACATCTCCATACTTTTCGTGGAGCTGCACAAGGGTTTCAGGCATTCGTAACGTCCATTGCTGATAGGCTTTCCACAGATTGGTGAAGGATGATATAGCAGGGCCTGGATATCTCGACAGTGGGTGGATGTGTCGATAGTAAATGATATAGCTGAAGGTAAAGAAGAAGCAAATAGCAGACACCGGTGCTGATGTCGAGAAGAAGCTTGAGAGTATAGTTGTGGGATCCCATGCGGAGAGCATCTTGAAAAACCAGCATAAAACTACTCCAGGCTCAAAAAGAAGTAGGATAGAGCTGTTTGATTCAGACTTGTATGAATGTACAATTAACAATGTCAAACAAAGATTATCATTTGTACTGCATAGATTCGTCCTGCTGTCGCAGCATCCGAAATGGATCGGGCTAATGTGACAAGCACGCTAGTTCCGTGACAGACTGTTCCGAGTGTTGCGGCAATGGTAGCGGTAATCACGACAACTGAAAATTTTGGGGGGGCACTGAACAATGCCTCCGACGAAAAGAAAAGAGCTCGGCAGGTCTCGAGTCTCTTCTAAGTCCTAAATCAAAAGGCAATGGATGTGTACATTTGACGGTTGGTACGAAGTGGCCCGAGGCAGCCATCCAGGAAACAGGCATCATATTCGGCTAAGCTTTTACGCAGCCAGGGTTGACCGTCTGCTCATGATTCGACGATTCTCGACAAGTATATCAATTACCCTCGCATCATTACTCAAGCTTACAATGGCTCGGCCAAATTATACAAGAACCTATTTCTGATGTAAGGCGGAATGCTTCGCATACCATGATGGGATTGTTATCCACAACAACCAAGCATCAGACATTAAAGCTCATTCGAGACAGCGAGCTTAGTTATATGTGAATAGTAAAATGTTGTGTTGGCAAACCCCGTACAGCTAGCAAGATATCACCGGCAAAGTTCAGGGTTGAAGTTTAGCTTAACATGGTGCGCTATGAAAATGGTCCTGCCTATGATTGTCCTAGACCATCGCTTCCCAGACTAAGTATATTGTCCAGGAATATGATGATCTTTCGAAGGCTTTGGTAAGTAGCCAGACTTTCTCCTGCAGCTAACTCGACATTGACATTCCCTACTCTTACATCAAAGCCATGTTCTGCGTTGACTGGAAACTCTGCTTGCACAACGACCCCTGCTTGACGCAGTTTCTCGGCGGCTCGGATGCTTAGATCAACTGGAACCGCCGTGTCATTCTTGCCGTGTAACAATATCGTGGGCGGCAACTTGGTCAGATCTGAAAAGGTGAGTGGGAACAAATTGCGTTGCTGCTGAGGAATTGCCTCCTCCCCGCTGGTCCTGACATCGTGGCTGAGGCCTTTTGTGCCTGTCAAGTAATCCAGAAACAACGCGTCAATGTGAAAAGCCGAGACCAGTGGGAATCTTTCGTCTTTTGTGATATCGGCGGGTAAAGGATACGCACTGATCTGCGGTTTAGTGTGCTTATTACCGGGGTTTGGAAATCGGTCCAGGATCGGCGCGGTATCAACAAGTGGTCGCCCGAAGATGTTGCTGCCAGGCTTCAAATATCGCTCAAAAGTAGGGTCTAGCATGCCATAGATTGAAAGCAGGGCGTTAGGCTTACGATCAACAACTGCCGCCGTTGCGAGAGCCAGGTATCCTCCAGCACTTGAGCCAGCCAGCACCACTGAACCGATTTCCAGGCCAAGCTCTGGGCCTAATCGGGACCATACCCATGTATACGCATCGACTGCATCCTCGAGCGAGCTTTGAGCAGTAGTTTCTGGCAAAAGACGGTAGTCGGGTGTGACGAAAATCCAATTTCGCGAAATGCTTGCATTTACAAGCCAGTATGGGAAAAAAGCATATCGATCGCCTACAACCTATCAAGTCGAAACAAACATGTCATTAAAAACATTGCCGATGGTTGTGATGAGGTAACAATCCACATACCAGAAAACCACCATGGTAGTGTAATAGTACTGTTGCGGGTGTTTTTATCTCGCCTTGAGGGTACGCCACATCGAGCTTGATATCAATGTTTTGCACCGACTTGAAGGTTATTGTCCTGGCCATGTACCCGACCAGCTCAGCCACCGGAAACGAAGTCATCTTTAGCACTTGTGAGAAATTGAAGCAGTCAATCAATAAACATATCCATGCTAGAGAATGTTCTCGTGAAGTTGAATCTAGCACGGATTTATGCGCCCCACATCCACTCTCTTTGACGATACACAAGGGGGAAAGAGGAAATGTGCTTGCATCCAATTCCATGAACCCTTCGTTCTTGAAGAAATTCGGAAATGGGCTCGGAAGCGGAACAACGAGTACCACCTGTGTTCGGCCGCCGCTGATCACGCAAACTAGCGTATCCTTCAATGAGGGTTATATATCCGTGGAGTTCCGTCAATGAGGTTTGCGCACTAAGAGAAACTTACAGCGCATGTATGTGAGTACTCTATGTACTTACAAAATGCTCGGACTTGTTTAGTAGCGAGGCTCCAGCAAAGTCATCTCCCCTCATGCGTTATAGGTCGACCTTTAGTACCGAAAGATTTGCTAACTTGGTCAGACTAGATGCGGTCTAGTGTCAGTGAAATCTTGAGATAGCTAGGCCGGCTGTTCCCAATCCATGTCAGTGAAGTCAAAGAAACTATCGTAACTGACAGGTACTTCAAAAAGGCTATTAAGTTGTTCCCTCATCTGCGCACTAGCAAGCGTAGAATTCATGAGACCTGCTGAAGGGTCTGCAATCGGTGGAATATCCGGAAAGGTGGGAAACAGCTCATCCAGCGACAGTCCACCAAGCGGCGGTGGTCTCTGATCATTTGGAACCTCAACGAATTGCATGTCTGACGCGCTCTGGAGCTTGGCTTGTAGGTCCCGGAGTCCTTCGAGGCGTTGCCACAACCGCATCAGGGGGGCCGAGTTAGTGCTTAGCACTCTGATGAGATTTAGAGCCGTGTCGAACTCCGTTCGTAGCTTATCCCAAAACAGGGAGCTCCCGTTAACCACTGCGGATAGGAGACTTCCGAAGGCAGTTAGTGTGAGATGGTTGAAAAATAATGCGTGTTTGCGAATCAAGCCGGTTCGCTCTGTAAGTTCCGACAGTACCTGAATTGCTTCTTTTGCGACTCTCACCCCCGTTTGAGCATGTCGCTGGTGCTTTTGAATATGGCCACGTTGTAGGACGGGTCGGTAGATCAAGGTAAGGAGATGGCTTTTGCGAACGAATAAGATAATTTGCAGGTATTGGAGAGTTTTGTACTGTGTCTGTCTTTCTGATCGGTCGTGACTCAGCTGGAGATGAGGAGGAATACGCTCATACCAATGTAAGATTTGGTATTCCAGATAGTCCAATTCTTCATGATTGATTTCAGCACTTTTATCTCCATGCTGTCCGTTCAAAGCCTGCCACGTTTTCCCAGCCAGTTTTGTCCACTCAAGCATGATACCCAGATGTAGCTCAGAGCTGTCAAGGGCCTGGTGAAAAGGTTAGCGCCCTAGGGAAACCCAGAGGGAAGGATGTCATACCGATTCAAGCAAGCGTGGATCGACTAGAATGTCTTGGACATAATATGGTATACCTAATCCTAGACTGACTCGTCGTTCGAAGATATAAACAGACCAGAATGCTTGCACTGAGACTTCTCGTTCTTCGGGGTTGGGAAAGATCTTCTCAACAACATCTAGACGGTTTAAACCCATTTCCAGGCAGTGTCTTGCCGCATGGCTCATGATCCGACCTGTAGTTGGGTCATCGCTAAGGTGATAGTGATATAAAGCCTGGGAGTGTATAGATCAGCACTCGGCGGGAGACGTCCTACGAAGGAGTAGGCGTGCTTACCACCAACATGAGCAGTTGTATACCGGGAACTCCTATGGGATGCCACAGGAGATCATCTACCACTCCCTTAACACTCTGAAATAGTCTTTGAGCGGCATGACTTTTGCCCCCGTTCTCCAA
Organism: Exophiala bonariae; assembly: GCF_035927105.1. Taxonomy (NCBI): domain Eukaryota; kingdom Fungi; phylum Ascomycota; class Eurotiomycetes; order Chaetothyriales; family Herpotrichiellaceae; genus Exophiala; species Exophiala bonariae. The sequence goes on along the minus strand of NW_027042477.1, from coordinate 613,635 downwards.
AGTTAGCTGATTGGCCAGAATCAATTTAAACTGGCTTGTCTCGTTGTTGAGAAGAGCTTCCGCCACTTCTTCTCCAATTGACTTGAGACCCTCCCTATGAGCACGTTCTAGAATGTCAAAAACATATGTGACATTCTCTAGAACTGTTTTTCGATGTGCGATGCGATAGAGGGAACCAATTTCGTCAAACCAATCGTCGACTAGCTTAAGTGCCTCTTCTTTCTGAAATTCCCACAGAGGATCCATCGTCAGGAGGCTCATCACAGGTGCATACTGGACTACTCTTGGGATGCCGCCCACAACTCCAGAAGTTGGCGGTGCAGTCCCCAGTATAGCAGTGGGTATGCCTCTTGCTTTGAGGTCCCCACCTATCACCTTTAGAGTATGTTCCGAACTTGAAGGTCCACAGAACTTGGGTGACTCAACTCCTAGATCAGTAGGGGAGTGGCTCATCACTTGAAGACCACGTTGCTCCACTGCCGCCACAGCGGTGGCAGCATCGCCGGTCCCATCAGCTCCTGACTTAGCCTTCTGAGCCACAATGTCGTCTTCACGGCGAAACATAGTAACACTGTGGTTGGACGGAGGGCTCCTGCTGTGAGAAGTAGCGTCAGTTCAAGTACAATGAGTGGTGGTCTAGGCAGATCATACACGGGCTGTAGCTGCTGTGGTTGGTCATATAAACAAGCAGCAAATTTGACATTACACCTACGACAGGGTCGTGCCCCGTCACATTTGACCTTGCGTCGTTTGCACTCATGACTTTGCATAGTCAGCATGCTTGCTTGTTTAGACTGCTCTGGCCAGGAGTAATCAGATAGAGACCAACCATGCTTGACTCACATATTGTGCACGGCGCACACGTGAGTGGGACTTGTGTAGGCGGGCCTGGTCCATTGAGGTACTGTGAAGGCGCGCAGACATCACCAAGACGAGGATGGTTCAAAATTAGCTGTGAGGGATACTGTCCGTTCAGACGGTTAATCTGGATTAATACGAGTGAGTGACGAAAGTACCGTCTCTGGTTGAGTGCTTCCATACCCTCTCAAGCATGCCCAGGAGCAAGTTAAGAACGAATGACAGGGTACCGGCAGGACGTAGTCGGAATAGACTGCCAAGCGGAAACGGAAGGTTGCCCGAGCCTAACTACGAGTTCCCCACGACTCCGGACTCCGTACTCTGATGATGGAGCATGATATCTCCTATCCAATATGCACTGATCCGGCGGCTCTGCTTGCAACCACTCCATCTTAGAAGATGCCTGATGCTCCTTCCCTAGGACTTTGCCCAAGCATGGAAGCTTTGGGCCAGTCATATTCCGGAACGTGTTGACGGTATCCATGGATGTGACAGGACCTTGGCAGATTTTGGGCGTCGGTAGTTCAGATCCTTGCTCGAAATGCGCCTACGCTTCGCAGTGTAGCTGATGCTCTTTTCCACCTTGTCTTGTTCCTGCTGAAGAGATTTATCGATGGTGCTCCTCTCCTCCAGGATTGTCGTTGCCAATATATCCACAATCTCGGGGCCCTCCTCACACAGTTGTCGAATTATGACGGAAAGCTGCGGCAGCTCACCGTCAGTGCCTAATACCAAGAATAACCGGTAACGACACACGTACCTCTTCCCATTTTCCGAGATCAATCGTTGCGTCCGAAGCCACCAGCTGGAGCAACCTCCGAAACAGCGCGAGCACTTGCGCTTCCGTGCTTGTCAATTGACTGTTCTCAGATTCGTACTTAGAGCCAGAGTTAGAGTTACTAGAAGCCATCATCAGCGGTGTAGACGGGGAAAGAAAAGACGGATTGCCAGCTCAATGTACACAAGATCGAAGGCTAAGGTGCTAAAGAAAAAAGTAAGGAGGAGGCACAGGGAAGGGGTAAATGAGATCATTTAATACAACTGTGGGATGTCCGTTTAGAATCCCAGGATTCCGAAATAAGGTATAAAAGATCAAATATGAAGGGGGACTCTAGACGTATACGGAGCTGGCAGCGACCGAGGACAGCACAGTTTTCAGCCGTGCAGCGCTCTCCATCTCACAAGAACAAAAGTTCCACAGTAACAGTCATGAGACTCGCCAGGATCTAAACGAAGCATACAGTGGTCTACCCCCCGTCGAGGAGAAGAATGCTGATAACCGCCCAAAGTCAAGCGGACTTCAACCCTTCCGTCTACCCATTCATCACCATTCCTTGGAGATCGGATAGCTCTGAGCCATGATTTACTGTCAACGGACCCTGATCCTGGCATTGCATCTTGTTGTCGCATCAGCCCGTGGCAGGTTACTACTAATCCAGCAAGGCAGACTCCGGTATAAGGTACTGTGACCGTTCAACATGGCCAAATCCCTCACTTCAACAGGCGGCCGGAAACTTGCTAGCCAGTCCTCGAATGACCTTTGAGGCTTGCAAAGGTATCTGAGACCTAAAAAGGCGAGGCGTGTCATGCTCCCTATGACGTTCAGCCAACAGGCCTCTGAGGACGGCAAAACGAAGGGAGCTGCGACCCCTAGCAGGCCCTGTCCAAAATTTCGAGAGGTGAAATCCGGGGCGAGGGCGGCTTCAACAAGGCGTCAACGGTAATTATGCCAAACAGGAAAGAGGTCTTCATGGTCATGGGCTAGCACGGGGGACGCTATTTGAATACGTCGTTCCTGCTCAGAACTGCTTCTCACCCTCCACCTGACGTGGGGGACCACCTGTACTTACAGGCTTAATAACTGTTCTGTGTCTTGAATACTTGTCCCGCCCTCCCTGCCTTTCTCGACTTCTGTCTGCTGCTAAACCAAGGATCGTCAGACCGGGCTTCTTCCACTTTTAACCGCAGACTGGTCAAGAGAGCGTAGAGATTGCCAGCCTCCACTGCCACCTTCTTCTGCTCTGCTGTTGCATTTCTTGCCTCACTGATGTAGCTTGCGAGTGTTGATGTGAGCTGTAACACAGTAATGATGGTAGTGGTCATTGACAGTGGATCCATCGTGTAATGTCCCGGTCAGGTAAGGTCGCCGGCGGCGTGGACGAGTTGGTCATTACAGATTAAAGTAACACTAAGTGAGGCACTTCTTAGAGGGTGCCGAACATATCTCGTGAACAGTGCCCATCGTCGGAAGCAAATGTCCCGCGCTGCAAGGTAGAGGGTTTCATGGTAGTCAAGTTTGATGTATCAGGCAAGGTCGAGATCATGCATTCTCGCTAAGCTTGAAGGCACCAGCCTTGGGTTGCAGAGAAAGTGTTGCAGGGCGGTACAGATCTACCTAATGGGAGAGACTTCTAGTTAAGGGCGCGGGGGAACTGAGGGGAACATCAAGACTTGCTTCCCACCAATTTCGGATAAATATAAATAGGGCATCATCTCTGTCATGCCTTATCTACCTACGCATGTAACAGCATCCGGATTCAGGGCTCTCTTCCTTTCGAACGCAACAATCTTCGCCTGCATATCACTTTTAGACTGGGCTTTTCTTTATATGTGGCAGCTATCATTCCAGTTCACAGCCCGCCCAAGCAACCGCTTTTGCTCCTACGATGGCGTCGATAGTTACTCCTGTTGCTGGGAGTACCATTGATTCAATCGACATGATTACAATGCCTTCTGTTGTTGGCGTTCCCACCAAGGACAGCGAGATGAAGAGACCTGGAAGTAGCGACGAAGAACGACCTCAACCTGCACAACCACGCAGCACTTTGAAAATGTTTTCCATCATGACTGCTCTTTTTGTAAGTAGCCCACTCGAACATGTGCTCCGTATCTTTTCATTCATCAGGCACATAATTTGATATCTCTCACTACTATATCACGTGGTGGAAAAACCCGTCGCTAAGTATCATGTCAGGCTGCGACTTTCATTTCCGCATTAAACACAACGATTGTGGCTACCGCAATACCTACAATCTGTGCGGATCTCAATTCTGCGGCTGGATACTCCTGGATTGGAGCTGCATACGTGATTGCAACAACTGCTGTGGGCCCTGTCTGGACAAAATTGTCAGACATATGGGGTCGTAAGCCGATTTTACTGTTGACCGTTGCCCTTTACTTTGCTAGCTCGACGCTATGTGCTCTATCGACCAGCATGGCCATGTTGATCACAGGCCGCGCTCTGCAGGGAGTGTCTGGTGGCGGTGTGGGTTCACTAGTCAGCGTTGTGATCTCGGATTTGTTTAGCATGAGGTTCACAGCTCTCCAATTTACTCCCAAAATGTATACACTGACAAATAAATGCAGGACCAGGCCACTCTTTCTTGGACTTCTCCAGGTGACTTGGGCCGTGGCTGGTGGTCTTGGTCCTGTCCTTGGAGGTGCCTTTGCTCAGAAAAGTCTCTGGAGATTTATCTTTTGGATAAATCTTCCTGTTTGCGGAGTAGCTTTCAGCCTTCTATTGATCTTCCTTGATGTCCATAACCCGAAGACTAAGTTCGTCGACGGTATCAAGGCTATTGACTGGGCTGGGAGCCTTTCACTCATAGGGCTGATGGTGATGGTACTCCTTGGGTTGAATTTTGGAGGAACAACATTTCCCTGGGGTTCTCCACAAGTGATCTGCCTGGTCATCTTCGGTTGCCTGGTGGCCGGGTTGTTCCTCTTCAATGAAGGCAGATTTGCACGCCATCCAATCATGCCTCTTGGTCTTTTCCGCCAGAAGTCCAATACTGCATGTCTACTGATTGTTTTCATTCAACATTTCGTACGAAAACTCGAAACCGTTTGCAAAGACAAGGTTCACTGACGATAACTATAGGTCCTCACTGCTGCAGAATATTATCTTCCACTTTATTTCCAGGCTGCGAAAGGGGCTTCACCCCTTTATTCTGGAGTTCTCCTCCTTCCACTGATAATGATTGAAGCCGCGACAGCCACCGCCTCCGGGATTTTCATTCACCATTTCGGCAGATATCTCAACCTCATCTGGGTTGGCGTAGTTTTCATGACCCTTGGGAATGGATTATACATCTATCTTAGCGCTGCATCGTCGATCGGATCCATCGCTGCCTTTCAACTCGTGTCCGGCTTTGGAATCGGCCTCCTCTTCGATCCTCCCCTTATCGCGCTCCAAGCGCTCGTGTCTCAAGATGACGTGGCGACCGCGACCGCGACCCTAGGATTTATGCGAGGTACTGGCGTTGCCCTCTCGATAATCATTGGTGGTGTCCTGTTCCAGAATGGCATACAGCTTCAAAGCTCGTATCTACGCGAAAGTGGTCTGCCAATTAACATGGTCCAAGAACTTTCAGGCCCTGATGCAGCAACCAAAATCGGGTTGATAAGCACCATTTCCGACCAGGCGCAAAAGCTGGTGGTCCAACAGGCCTTTGCCTGGAGCTTGAGAAATCTCTGGATCACTTGTACGGGGATTGCAGCCATGGGGATTTTCGTCACCGCTTTGGTTAAGCAGAAAGCGTTAGCAAGGGAACATGTTGAGACTCAAACTGGTATTAAGAAGTAGTTCTCCGATCCCAGTGGTTCACAAAAAAGGGAATGGTGCTCAAGGGATATATGATGCTTAGTCAGCTGTCGAGCTGAGTATGTATTGTAGAATATACCATTCACGTAGTCCTTAGACGTACGTAGCACTAATGTACACAACTTAGCCGTGATCGAGGTGGTTCAAAGGCTGAGCCTGCGATCTGCGTTATGCTCAGGGGGGAAACATCGTCTCAGGCCCATTTTGACCTCTTGCAAGGAGCGTAAGCAAGGTATTTATGGTGACATGAGTCATGTCGCTTCCCCTAAATTGCGCCGGTTTTGAACTGCTTGCAACCACCACGAATTTGTCCCACGATGATGGGTTTTCGTGGAATCTTAGTCCGTGGTGCTCTTGATCCGAGGAATTCGAAATCCGTAGCTTTCATAATCCGCGGTTCTTGTGATCCGAGGATTTGGTATTCCGTGGCCTTAAAAAAGCCATGGGTCTTCGTGGCCCGTGGCATTCATGGCCCGTTTGCGATAGAATTGTATCTGGTAGCCCGGGTTTTGTTCTCCATGGAGTTCGCCGCGTTGTGGTAGTAGCTAAAGCTTGAATCACTCAACATGGAGATCTTCGTGGTTGACACGCGTAGCACGGATTGAATAGACGTGTATAGAGAAGAGATATCTAGTTTCCGAGTGACAATTTATCATGTATACATCGGCACTAGCTTCGTGCCTTTCATTGTCATGCAAGATGGTAGATTCGCCATGTCTGAAGATATATTTCTTGACTTCGTGAACCACTGTTGGTCCTTCAATTCAAGTGTGTACTCATGGATGATATTACCCACGTTGTCAAACTAGAATCCAAGCTGTTAGCCATTCTGAAAACGTTGTGAGCTTCTATACTTAAGCGCAAATGAGCTGCGCCACCAAGACGTATCGATGACGGCCAGTGAAAAGTTCAGCGATAACAGAGACTAGTCAGTCGCAGGCAATTAAAGGATATGAGTAAGATCAACTGCAATTCGTGCCCCTTGGCAATGTGTAGTATGTTGAAACTGCGAGGGGTATTCTGTGACTAGATTTGTGCAAAATTCAAGCGACCAATTATTTGGACCAACCAACCACGCCCATGGCACAAAAACATTGACAACACACTGGTACCAAGACAACTGGCAGCAGTTACGTTAATTTCGATCTGCTCAAAAGTCGAGATTTATCAAGAGGGTCTTTGGCTCAGTACAGGCTCGGAGGGCATCTATACCCATCTCCCGTCCTATTCCGCTCTCCTTTGTTCCCCCGAAAGGACAGCTCATGCTCACTGTACTGATGCAATTGATTCCGACAACACCTGAGTCGATTGCCGAGCTCACGCGAAGCGCACGGTTGATATCTTGAGTAAAGACGCCTGCCATCAGACCATATTTGCTGTCGTTTGCCCGTTTGATAATTTCTTCCTCTGAGCTGAATCGGTTGACGACCGCAACTGGACCAAAGATTTCTTCCCGATAGATTGAAGCAGTGTCTTTGGTGTGTGAGAACACCGCAGGCTCGATAAAATATCCCTAGACGAAGGGTCAGTGGGAATTCCACCAGTAATGTAACGTCATCAAAGACTAAACTAACCTTGCCATATCTTGTCTTGCCGCCTACTAATAAGGTGCCATCGCCAGCATCTCTCGCAGAGTCAATAATATTGATAACTCGGTTGTACTGAGCCTCGTCTACCACTGGTCCAATTTCAACCCCTTCCTCTTCGGGATCACCCATGACCTTGGCTTTGGATTTGAACGCTGTTACATATGCCTCCATAAACGTATCAAATATTTCTTCTTGGACATAGACGCGAGAAGAAGCAAAGCAGATCTGGCCAGAGTTATTGGTCAACCCATCAACACACCTAATGCGAAGTCAGCTAAACTAGCAAAAACCTTGGAGCCATGAACAATACCACTTTACGGCGTTCGCTAGATTCGCATCGTTGAACACCACGGCAGGGCTCTTTCCACCGAGTTCAAGCGTCACTCTCTTCAGGTTACTAGACGCTGCTGCCACTTGCACTGCCTTTCCAGATGCAATGCTGCCCGTGAAGCTGACTTTAGCGACTTTCATATGTCTGGCAAGTAGCTCCCCTGTACTTCCATCCCCGGTCAAGACTTGAAACACCCCTGGAGGGAACCCTGCTTCGAGCACCAGCTTCCCCAAAGCAGCGGACATCAGAGGTGTCTTTTCACTCGGTTTCAAGATGAACACATTTCCGGTCGCCAACGCCGGAGCAGCTTTGAGTGCAACCGATGCAAGAGGACTATTCCATGGAATGATCCTAAGCTCATAGTCAGTAGATTCTTACCACTTCCATATGCGTGTTACGAACCCGGCAACAATTCCCAAAGGTTCATTGCGGACAATTTTGTAGAATCCATCATCTGCAGGAAAGTTCCTTCCAGCGAACTTGTCAATCCATCCAGCGTAGTCTTCATTGTTCATCAGCAGTTGCGAGCTGAACGACGAGATATGCCAATTGAAATAGGTAACTTACAGCGGAAACATGCAATAGCCGTGTCAATCTCCCCCTTCCCGAAGTGGTTGAATGGAACTCCCAGGGTCAATCTGGTCAGAGATGCCAGAAAGTCTTTGTTTGCTTCTAAGAGGTCGGCGAACCTCAAAATGAGGTCGCGTCTCTCAATGCCAAGCATTCTTCGCCACGGAGATCCAAGGGCGAACGCTTCGGTTGCTGCCTCCACTGCTGCCTCAACATCTTCTTCTCCTGCAACAGGTATTTGGTCGCTCACAAGGCTCTCGTTCGCTGGATTGAAGACCGAAATTCTGGTTTGACCTTAGATTTTTTGACTGTGTGACTGCCTTATGTGACCTACTTTTTGTAATTCCGACAAGGAACGTACTGGACCAAAATGTTAGCTGGAGTAGAAGACGTTGTAGCTTGGTGTACTCGCTTGATTGTTGATAAATAGCTGGGTCAGATGTGGCTCGAGGTCCATCGGAGGAGCAGAAAGCAACAGTGTGACAGAGAGAACGTTGTTAACCAGATCTGGGGAGAGAACCTACAAGTTCAAAGTACGCAGCTCTTACATGAGGCCGGAAGATGATCAGCCTGCTTTTAGGTTCATTGCAGTACTTCGCCATTTACTACCAATGCCAGTTATTCACTAGAAGCTCGCCTAGGGATCCTCATACATGACTCATGCTAGGGACTACTCGACATGCCCGTTACAGTAGTGTCCGAAGCATTCGGGAGCGTGGCGCTCTGCATCTGCGACGGTGGCGTGTGAGAATTGCCTGAGACTGTAAACAAGTTTAGACTTCTATAGCTTAGTTCATCTGAGGGGATTTGAAGCTTACGTTCAAGCCAGTTCCGCATACCAAACCCCCAATAGACATGAAAACAGAAAATATGATGTACAGAAAAGAAATATTTGAAGTGTTCTGGCAGAGAATTCCTCAGCTAACCCCTGAGAAGATGTGTGAATGATCAGTGACACACATGCTCACTCTCACAACGTTCAAGAGTAGGCTCTAACTACAGATATTAACAACGAGACTTCATGAAGCTAATCAATATCCAAAGCTCAGACAATACAGTGGTGTGGCTCCTAGCCTGGAAGTACACGCACGTTCGATATCACGTCGGTGCGTGCACCTGGACTAATTTTGCCCACCTTCAGAGATCCTTCTTTCTAAGGCCATCCTTGCCACCTATCGCGGCTGACGCATCTCCCACAACAAGATTCTCGTACCCAACCATATATGTCATGGGTAGAGACATGAAATTATCACAATCTGGACCGAGCGCTGCAGCGTACTCTTTGCTGTTGTAGAAGGACATCCAATCTTCCCACGAATTGACCCAGAGCTGTGCGCAGCCATCATAGTCAAGAAACTGTTCTCCGAGACTCTTCGCGCGTTCTTTCATCTCTGGTGTTTGATGATGCTTTGGCGAGAAGTCAGCTTTCAGTCTTAGGGAATGGTTGGAGATATTTTGGGAGCTGTACTTGGACATATCGCTGAATGGGGGCAAATGCCTTGCACGCCACCGCAAGGTCGGCGTGAACACTCGCCCAATGACCAAAAAACGTCTCGTAGTTTATATCAGCCTTTTTCTTGAAGAAGACCGAGACTTTGATACAAGGTTGGTAATTTGGCCCATGAGCATAGTCGAGCTCATGGTAAGTGAAGTTGTGCTCAATCTTGTTGAATGTCATTGTTATACAACAAGGTATCGGTGATTGAAAGACACGATGGTAGTATGATGCGATATACTCTCTGTAAGAAACTACGCTGGTGACTTAGATATGTCCCCGTTTCTAATCATTGTCAACTATGGAGGTGCCAAGTTTGTGAGAGACAGCTTCCCCGCGCGCGATCAACCACGCCAATTCCCGAGGCAGCTTGCATGAGTCATGGCGCACATGCCTACAGTCAAGGATTTGACTGCAATGGGCATGAATCATGGCAGACTGTGTGTAGAAATATGAAGATCCCCGTCCGCTCATCTTTCCCAGAGACGGAGTGCATGAGATTCGAGCTTGGCAATTCGGACTTGATATCGGACTCAATATAGGGTGGACATATCGTTGTCATTGATTCTTGTTCTAACATATCCTTCCACGCGCCCTACACTCTCGTGCAAATTCCAGATTTTCTACTTTCGGGAGAGCTTTGATTATCGTCAGCGCAATGGGTTCGGTAGAAGTGCCCAAGCTACGAATAGCATCCGCTTCAGGCTCGGTGACCGATCGCAGGTGTGGTTTCGCTAGCCTGGCTGAAAACGAGCCCCTCGACTTTATTGTAGGCGATTGGCTGTCTGAATACAATATGACAACAAGAGGTGGATCGAAGATCGGTAACAGTGCAACGTCCGACGAATTTGAGCCATCGTTTCTTGAGGCCATCATCCCTGCGTTACCACACTTGGAGAAGAACCACATCAAAGTCGCTGTCAACGCCGGTGCAAGTGACACCCAAAAATTACATAATACTTTGGTCGAGCTCATCAGTTCCAAAGGCCTAAATCTCAAGGTTGCTTGGATTGAGGGCGACGAAGTTTTCGACGCCGTGGATAAGGCTTTGAAGTTGGGCAACGGCTTCACCAATTTGACAACTGGTATTTGGATAGACTCTCATGCACTCGGCGTTAGCTTTACTGATTACATACAGGTCAACAAATTGCCGACTGGCAATTCGAGCCTATCTATGCCCAAGCATATCTGGGAGGCTGGGGCATCGTCGAGGCCTTCAGGCACGGCGCAGATATTGTGTTATGTGGTCGAGTTTCTGACGCATCTCCAACCATTGCATGTGCTGCCTACTACTACGGGTGGGGCAAATCAGATTACGATCAGCTCGCTCATGCCTTTGTTGCTGGTCACTTGATTGAGTGTGGAACCTATGTGACGGGCGGTAACTTCTCCGGCTTCAAGAGCCTACCAGGACGGTCGCTTGATATAGGTTTTCCCGTGGTCGAGATAGAGTCAAACGGTCATTTCATCGTCAGCCAACAAAAAAATCGAGACGGCATGGTAACTGTAGATACTTGTAAAGCTCAACTGCTTTACGAAATTCAGGGTCCATTTTACTACAACTCGGATGTGGTGGCGATTCTCGACGAGATCAAGATGGAGCAACGAGGTGAGAACAGAGTGTGAGTAATTTTCTATGCTTTATCTAGACCGATGCTCACAGCAGTTAGCCACGTTTCAAATGTGGGAAGCCGGAAACCACCTCCAACCACAAAGGTTGGAATTACTGCTCATGGCGGCTACCAAGCCGAGTTGCACTACTTTTTGTGCGGGCTTGATATCAAGGAAAAGGCGGCTATGCTGGAGAGACAGGCGCGTCACCTTCTCGACGAATCTAAATACCATTGCTTGAAATTCCGGATCAATGGCTCTTGCCCTGAGAATCCTTCCAATCAAGACAGTGCCACCGTCGACCTACGAATTTTCGCTCAGTCAAAGGACGAAGAGGCACTTTCTTGGGCCAATTTCTTCCGTCCATTGACCGACAACATCATGCAGACTTACCCTGGTGCTACTTTTGCCACGGACGCTCGCCAAGCAACTCCCAAACCATATTACGAGTACTGGGTAGCTCTTTTCCCTCAGAAAGATGCTAAACATGTATGCCATGTTCCATTCAAGGGAATATCCATTCCGATTGAGCCACCCGTTGATACCGTTGAATTTCTTCATTCGCAAGCATCATATAATACGGCAGACGCTATCGATTTTGCATCATTTGGGAAGACGACGAGGACAGCGTTAGGAGCTGTAGTACATGCTCGATCGGGCGATAAGGGATCAGACTGCAACGTAGGGTTCTTTGTCCGGAATGCAGACGAATGGGATTGGCTTCGTCACACGCTCAGCATGGAAAGGATCAGAGAGCTTCTCGGGGATGACGATACAGGAAAACCCATTTTTCGTTTTGAATTGCCAAACATTCACGGTAAGTGTCACCTGGGCTTGAACGCGCAATAAATGAAGTGAGGTCCAATTGGGTCATTGCTGACGTATTGGATAGCTGTCCATTTCCTCCTCAAAGATCATTTAGATCGAGGTGTAGCCTCAAGCTCCACATACGACGTACTTGGCAAGAATCTGGCAGAATATTTGCGTTGCAAGTATGTTGACGTTCCGGATATCTTTCTGCGGAGAGGCAGAATCTAAGCCAACAAATGAGAGCCAACGAGGCAGAGTCGAGCCGAGCCGGAAATTCGAAAGTGATTGCGAAATTGGTTAGCAAGCAAGGCTGGATTATGGATCAGAGTAAGAATGTCCTGGCTCACACCACAGCTATTGCCACTTGCAAATGTGAAATTTCTCTTTCGTTGCTTGGACGCTTTTTCTATGCTCGTTTCTTTAGCAGGTCATATTTACGAGACCGTTATACCTAACTAAGGGCTAAATTGGGTTGTCTTTCGAGCTGGCTTATATCGATAAAGAACTGGTGTTCACTGATCCATGATTATTTATTATTCATTTCTATATTTGATACATTCACAACCATCTCCAGCTAAAACGACTGTTCTTCTGTTCTTTAAACCACATGAAGCATCAGGATAGACCGGGCTATAAAGTGTCAGAGATACCCTTATGAGGTTCCTTTGTACAAGCCAGTCTAGTCGACCTCATTCTCTATGGTCCTGGGCACAAGAGTGTCTTCGTTTGCCCATGACGAGGAGAACCTTCCTATAATTCTCATCATCTGTAACTGGGGACAGCATGTACATCTGCGAAATCCGTACTTTTGGCGAATAGCGCGAGGTCATCCAGCAAGCGCATTGTCTCCTCGCATTTGCGTCGCATGATTTCCACGGCATCTGATCCCAACGGAATCCGCAGAGGCAAATTTTCGACATTGTGCAGTACCCCTTCTCGCCGGACAACATCGACAATTCTTTGTACAGCGAGTTGAGGATCACCAGGTTGTTTGCCATCAGTGGCAATCTGTCGTTGGAGAAGCGCATCGAAAATTGCATCGTACTCTGGAATAGGGTTCTCCGAGCGACGTGCAAGCCCACGGTCAGCACTTAAGATCTCAGTTCTGAACTGCCCAAGAACTAGGAGATGAGTGTTGATGTTAAGATGTTTGACCTCGTCATGGAGAGATTCCACGGCCCCTGTTGCACATATTCAGCTTGGCTGTGGCCATATAGTCGCCGGGTTTCTAACCTTCGAGCGCGAATTTCGAGCTGGAGTACAAACCTCCTGCGCCGACTCCTAGCCACGCTGCGATGCTACTCACGAAGAGTAGGGTTCCTGACTTGCGAGAGCGAAAAAGCGGCAGAACGCTTCGTGTCATGTTCATCGCACCAAAGAAATTCGTCTCAAACTGCCTAAGGGCATCTTTGTGACTGTATGAGAGTGTCAGAATGCGCTACTTGTCGTAAGCTAAATTCATCTCACCTCACCTCCTCCCAAACTCCAGAACCCACAAAACCGGCATTGTTGACTAATACATCAATTTGGCCAAATTTTCCCAGAGCATCGTGGACCTTAGCATCAATAATATCTTGCTCCGCGGTTACATCAAGTTGCAATGTTCTTACACCTGGGTTGTCTTCGAATTGTTTCAACGCAGCCACATTGCGAGCTGTGGCAATAACCCTATCGCCCCTCGCGACGATGGCTAACACCAATAGTTTGCCTAAGCCGGACGAACATCCAGTTACTAGCCAGACTTTTGTCATGTTCGGTAAGGGTAGTGAGATGCCAAATGATGGTCTACACTAAGTACGAGCTTTCTCGGCGGAAATTTGGAATTGATCGTGGTGGTGTCAAGGTTGGAGCGTGAGGGGAGATCGTAAAGCACAAGTCTTGGCCTTGATCTCGACTCTGCACCGACGAGGAAGAAGGAGAGGACGAAGAATGGCACTCTAAGCTGCAACGCTGGCCACTACAGTATATGTATTTGAAACTGTTTTATCTTCACTTGGCCAGGATTGCTACTTGCACTATTTGCATGCACGAGGACATCGTATTCAACTTTGAATGCCACTCTGCGCGAACGAAACACGTGATGCCACGTAACAGCAGTGAGAATACTCGCACGAACCCCATTCAGTGGGACAGCGAATAACCAAGTACACAGTGACCAGTGGGCATTACTACTTTTGAGCCACTTGATATGCCTGAAGCCTGCCTCTCAGTCATAGTCAACTCCACGAGACTGACTGGTGTGGAGAAGGTGTATCTGAACGTACCTGAGTCATGTCGACAGGGCATTCGCATCCAAGACGGCGTGACTTCCAACCAATCAACCAATACTAGATGACGGACCTTCATATTCCTGTGTGAGGTTAATTCATCCAGATTCCCAAACGTTGCTTCAGTAGTGACATATTCAGGCACTATATGATGTTAGCAGCACCGCACCATAAGCTAGGCTCATGTCATGACTGAGGGTTCAGCTTCATGTCGCCTACCAGTTACACTCGAAGAGCTGTGAAACTTGATGCCCAGTATGACTTCCACAATTTTGGGCACCAGAAACATTACTAAGTTCTAAGAGGTATTGTTAATGTGCAGTTTTCGAATTGACCCACTGATGCTACCACACTTCCCTCATAATACACTGTCTTCATGTTACAGATCTCTTTTGTATAATAAGAGCTTACTCATTCAATTGATTTATGCAAATGATTCTATCAATTTTTTGTGTATGGCCGTTTCAGGTCAGTGTATGAAAGGTTGCAGACAGTCAAAGCCCTCATTGACAGTGTCAGGGGGAAGCTTCAGCTATTTAAGATTTGTAGGGTAATATCGAGCATAAGTTGTCAGCATTCGGCGCCTTGGAACAAACCCCTGCGACGAGATAACCAGCAGTTTGCATGAATATGACTTTTTCTCTGTCTCATAAGGCGTCATCATCTCAGAGCGTATATCTGAAGTAAGGACTTCTGTCGCCCAATTGGAGAAGTTCGTCTTCTGTATATCGTGCCACGATCTCCTCAGCCGGCATCGATTCTCGCCGTACGTTCTCTCGTCGTAAAAAGACTTTGAGTACAAATGCAGACACAATTGCCACTAAGATGATACCCAACGAAAACCCGTAACCTAACCAGTAATTGGGTTTCTGTCTAGCAAGAAAGATGTTGGAGCCTATTGCGCCCCCAAAGTTTCCCACAGAGATCTGGAGACCCATACCGATTGAACGCTTCCATGACCCTGCCAGATTATTTGCTTTTTCAATTAGCCCCCGATGAACTAAAATGTGACGGGAAAATACTCACCATTCCAGGAGATGATACCACAAATAGTTGGATACAAGCCGGCTGCCACAACAAAGAGCATACCATAAGTCAAGCCAGGTAAACGCGGATGTGGTATTGCGATGAGCCCAATGTATCCAACTGCCGCCAACATGAAAGGATATATGATGAAATTGGATCGATTTCGTGTCCTATCAGATAAGAATGCGGCCGCAATCGTCACGATCATTGCAAAAACATAAACAGGGATTGTGAGTAGCTGAGCATCAGAGGCAGAATATCCTAGCTGATGAATCACCGTTGGCAAGGTATAAATGTATCTGCTGATGTTATCAGTCCGTCAAAGGGGTAGGCTGATCGACTATGCTCACCCATATGTGCATATTGAGTTTCCCCAGTATACAAGCACTGAAAGCCAAATTTTCCAGTCTGACAATGCTGCAAATAAGTACTTCTTGTTGAATCTTTCCGCAATTTGAACTGTACCAGGGCCCCCAGTGTCATTCTCGAGGCGCCTGATGAGCAGTTCTCTCTCATCGGGCGTTAAGAATGAGGCTGTGGCAGGAGAGTTCGGCAGAACCAAGAGACACAGAACACCCGCAACAACGGTCAACATGCCTTCGAGCAGGAGGATCCTAGAGACACTTCGTCAGAAGCCTACGAATAGGGAGATTTAACAGCCTTACCATCGCCACCCGGCCAATCCCCCCACTCCATCCATCTTGTTGATTGCAAATGCAAGCAAGCCAGAAAATGCACCAGCTAGGGATCCTGCGCAAAAAAAGACAGATAGTCTACCCTGCATCTCGTGCCGGCAATACCAACAAGTTAAGAGATAAGTAGCAGCAGGAAAGAAGCCGGACTGCGACTAGGCATAAGCTTCTTGAAGACAATATCGTTGAGAATTCTGGATGTTCTCACCTCTGCAAGGCCTAGGCAGAATCTTGCGCCTAGGAGACTACCATAGTCTTTCACCAATGCTGTGAGAGTGGTCGTGGTTCCCCATGCAACAAGTAGGGCGGTAAGCCACACATTTGGTTTCAAAATTTTCAGGATCATGTTGCTTGGAACTTCGAAAGCGGCATATGGAAAGAAAAATATGGTAAGGCACAAGTTCCATTGCGTGTCGGTAAGATTGAGGTCCTTTTGCATTCCCAGAGTTCGTGCATTGCCCACTAGAAGCTCACTGATCAGCAGTTGAAGAATCCTTCAGTTGGCTACATGCTCACCATTCCCTCGGTCCAGGAATGACAAGAGATATAATAAAGTCAGCATCGGTAGAAGACGCCTATCCACCTTCTTTAGCGCCGCTCCAACCTGACTGTTATGATCTTGCTCGCCAAATTTCTCAGCTTCATGATGTAAGATTTCGGCCTTATTCTGCTCATTGCTCGCGCCGTTATCAAATTTCGAGGCGGAAGTCAACGCCATCATATCAGGTCACTTATGGTTTTCGAGTATGTCCGAGAAGGATTGTGCTCCAGAGAATCAAAGACGATATTCTCGGCTTTTGGATTGAATGCTTGTCAAGGTTTCACTTGCCCTAAAGGATTGTGCACGAATATGTAGAAGTCCTTCTACCCCTTGGACATAAATAGACTTTCTATGTCGCGGAAACACGGGACATTACAGTGAAATTAGCTTTCTAACCGCAAGTGGTCTACCTTGACATGACTCATGACATCTATTTCTCTCAGCCGAGATTTGTTTGGTGTTCTTGAGGTCCGCATGAGGACCACTGAAGGGCATTACCCACTCGGGGACCTGTCTAACTCTGTCGGATAGCTAACTCCTTTCAGCACCTAGATCAGTCGATCTCACATCCTGGGGCTCTAGGTCGATAAGATAGCGCGAGGGAAGAAGCTTCATAGGCAGATTTAGTGAATCCTAGTGACAATCGCATACCGATTTACCCTCCATAGTTTTGGGGGAGAATTCGAGTGCTCAGGTAGAAAGCGTATGATACTTTCTTTAAAGGTTCCAAGTGACGGCCATTATTACAGCGGTCGAGAATGTCCCGCCTGCTTGGATTTGAAAGACACACGATCAGTGGAAGCCACTGATTAAAAATGGACACAGCAGTTGAGACTAATCACATGTTGATGGTACAATGTGGCGAGCCTCTAATCGAAGTGGAGATTACGGGGAAGTTAGTGGGACACTTTTCCCTATCAAAAGCTGAGACTCTACACTGAGTCAGTTGGTATGCAGAGGACAATCGATTCAAAGTATATAGAACTAAACCTGGCTTTCGTGGATTTGATCTGAGATATTGTTTCAGTGCCAGAAATATACGCTCTTTGTCTTCAACCCAAGTCTCAAGGCAGCAAAATGGGTGACGCAGGCTTAGTTTCTCAACATCCCGCTAGCCTTCAACATGCTCTGGAAGTCGACGAACTCATACGAGAGAAAGCCTTCATCGGTGGTCTGTGGGTGTCAGGCAACAAAACCTTCCCAGTGTACGATCCGACGACCAATAAGGCGATTGCTAACGTTGCCGATATGGAAGTGGAGGACTTTCAGACTGCAATCGACAAGGCTGAAATCGAGTTTAAGAGCTTCTCCAAAACCACAGAATATGCTCGAGCGCAACTACTCCGGGACTGGGCAGCGTTGATCCGTAAGCACTCTAACGATCTGAGCAAGATGCTTGCCTTGGAAAACGGGAAGACTTTGCCCGAGGCCAAAGCCGAAGTTGCCTCGAGCGCCGCGATGGTTTCTTGGTTTGCGGAAGAGGCAATCCGCTCATATGGAGATGTGATACCTTCATCATTCCCGAACAGCAATATTGTTGTCGTAAAGCAGCCCATTGGGGTTTGTGGAATTATCGCACCGTGGAACTTCCCCCTGGCCATGATCACGAGAAAAGTCGCACCAGCTATCGCCGCTGGCTGCACTGTTGTGATCAAACCACCAAGCGAAACACCTCTGTGCGCCTTGGCTTTGACATACCTTGGTGTCCAGGCAGGGCTTCCTGCTAATGTGATGCAAGTGGTGACTACCAAGAATAGAAAGGCGGTAGAGGAAATCTATACCAACCCAAAGGTCAAAAAAATCAGTTTCACAGGCTCTACCGGTGTCGGAAAGATTATTACCCAAATTGCGGCCGGCACGATGAAAAAAATTTCCATGGAGCTTGGCGGGAATAGCCCTTTCATTATCTTCGATGACGCCGATGTGGATGCCGCCATTGAAGAACTGATGGGATGCAAGTATCGGTGCTCAGGACAAACGTGCATATGCGCCAATCGGGTTTTTGTTCAGCGTGGTATTTCTGAGTATTTCCTGGAGAGGTTGGTCTCAAAAGTGAGCGGACTAATAGTAGGTTCTCCATTCGATGCGCAAGTCACGAATGGACCACTTGTGAACAAGGCTGCTGTTCTGAAAGTGAGATCTCTTATCGAAGATGCCTTACACAAAGGTGCTAAGCTTGTGGCGGGTGGTCAAGTCAGAGACGACCTTGGCGGGAATTTCATCGAACCTGCAATCTTGACGAATATCACCAGCGAAATGGCCGTGGCAAGGGAAGAAATATTTGGACCTCTGATGCCGGTGATCGTGTTTGAGGACGAAGAAGATATGGTTCAGATGGCGAACAACACTGAATTTGGACTTGCCGGATACTTTTTTTCTTCAAACTATCAGCGGGTATGGCGTACCGCGTTGGCTTTGGAAGTGGGCATGGTTGGTGTCAACACTGGCAAACTCTCAGAGGCCGGATCACCTTTTGGCGGTGTCAAAGAATCAGGGTATGGCAAGGAAGGCAGTAAGTACGGCCTGTCAGAGTACCAAGTTCTCAAGAGCATCACAATGGGTGGTATAAAGTAGACCATAGTCTGACCTTGTGATACAAGCTGAACATTTCGCCGCAGGCTTTTTAAGCATGAAAACTTATGATCAAGGCCAGAATAGTGCTGGAACTAGCTTTTTGGGCATGCAGCCATTGACAGAAATTTAAGCAATCACTTTCTTTAGTTAAATTGTAGCCATTGTTTGAAGACCTTAATCCCAGATGTCAATCACAATCATTTAATATTAGAAAAAAGAGTGCTACACTAAATACCGACATGGTCCACATCTGACAATGTGATCCTCAGACGTGGCAATCGCTCTTTCGCCTTGCGCATAGCATTTCTAGGAGGGCCTGGTCCCGTTGGGTACTGACCTCCGACAGATCAATGTGGTCAAGATACTCTTCAACCTTGTCTTTCAGCGCGCGCTGTTCACTTTCCGTCCAACAGAATCGATGAGCAAGAATGTCACGCTCCCATACTCGAATGCCTGGCCCCAAACGCTCCAGTCTTTGCCAGAACCCGTCCTTTCCGCCTCCACCACCCAAAGTATTAGTAACCAGAGGGCCATGCACTGCCCAGCGTAGACCGGGCCCAGTCGCCATGGCCGCGTCCAGATCTTCCGCTGATACAATACCTCTACTGACGAGACTGTAAGCTTCGTTGTTTACAACAGCTTGAAGACGGTTGGCGACGAACCCGGGAATTTCGTGGTTGATGAGTATTGGTCTTTTACCTAAATTGCGATAAAATTCTAAAGCGTTGTTGACTGTGCGCTCGTCTGTTCCTGGATGTGGTACAACCTCGACTAAAGGGACGAGATGGGGAGGATTGAAGGGATGGGCCACGAGAATTCGTTGAGGAGCATTCTTGCACTGTGAAATGAAGCTAGATGCGGGCATGCCCGAGGAGGACGAAGCAATGATTATTCCCGGTCTTGCATGGGCATCAAGCTCGGCGATGAGTTTAGTCTTGAGGTCCTGCCGCTCAGGGCTATTCTAACACCATCGATAATTTGTTAGTGACATGAACGTAGCTTGGACTTTATATTATGCCTTGATGTTGAGTGTCATACCTCTTGCACAAAATCGATATCTCCTATGTGGTCCAGCAAGCTGTCAACCACTTCGTAGTTGTTTTTGTTCTTCCGGCCCATATCAGACATTCCAGCTTTCTCGAGAGCAATCCATGCGGCATCTAGGTACCTCTCAAAGCTCTCTTTCGAACCTGATGCTGGATCGGAAAGGATCACTTTCAGTCCCTTCGCGAGAAACAGCGTTGCCCAGCTTGCACCGATCACACCAGTCCCAAGCACCCCAACTGTGTTGATAACTTCTCCCATCGTGTCAGCGACTGCCAAATAGGGGCGTACGTATTGCAGAGACAAGAATAAATAGCTCCGTCCCTCGGAGACGTAGACTGCCTCCGCCGGCTCTAGCTGGTGAAGCAGAAAATTGTCGAAGACTGCCACATAGATAGACTTACTCCAGGTCGCTAGATTTTGATGCCGGTATTGTTACCAGATACTGATCTGAAGAACCACGGTACGGCACAGGTAGTCCAAAGAGTTTCATGAGGCAGAGTGCCAGCGTGACTGTGGCGAGTATTCTCGCATCGGTCGCCGTTGACCAATGTGCATACGCCATAAAATTTATGGCATGAGTCAGGTCTTATTCCACCTTCACTACTAAGTTTTTGTAGACTTTCGCGACCTGAAAGTTTTTCATTTTCTTTTGCTCTAAGGTTTCGGCTGCTTTTCATCTCGTTATCCCGTACCGAAAGTAGTTTTGGAGTATTACTAATTGACAGATGTAAAGTTCTTCGACGGGGACGAATATATTCAACCCTGATTACTCGGTGGGTTCGGATAATCCAAAGACAGCCATCAATTCATAGCTTCGTAACGAGCTCTCCAAGGCATTCACAGCCAATCCATTATCACCAGCGACTATGTCTGCTCTCTTCCAGCCGTTGCAAGTTGGCGCCCTATCATTGAAGCATCGCATCGTCCTTGCTCCACTAACGCGATTTCGCGCTGATGACAATAATGTTCCGCTGCCTATGGTAAAAGAATACTACCAACAAAGGGCCAGTACGCCGGGCAGTCTCTTAATCACCGAGGGTACCTTTATTTCCGCACAAGCTGGAGGCTTCGCCAACGTGCCTGGCATCTGGAACGACGCTCAAATCCAAGCTTGGCGTCAAATAACTAATGCAGTACACCAGAATGATAGCTTTATCGTGTGCCAGTTGTGGGCTATAGGTCGAGCCGCCGAGCCGGAGATCCTACAACGAAGCAGTCACACTGTGCTCTCTGCAAGTGATATCTCCATTGGTCCAGAGCACGCCACACCCCAGCCAATGTCTGAGGCCGACATTCAATCGTTCATTTCCGACTATGCGAATGCTGCAAGGAACGCCATTGCCGCCGGTTTTGATGGTGTTGAGATCCACGGTGCAAATGGATATCTGTGCGACCAGTTCCTGCAGGATGTTTCCAACAAGAGGACCGATCAGTGGGGCGGTAGTATCGAGAACAGGGCGCGGTTTGGAATTGAGGTCGCCAAAGCTGTCGCCGAGGCGATCGGTGCGGATCGTACTGGGTACCGCGTAAGTCCCTGGAGCCCGTTCCAAAGCATGAGGATGAAAGACCCAGTCCCTCAATTCTCTTATCTGGCCAGCAAACTACGAGATCTCAAGCTGGCATACATCCACGTCGTGCAGTCTCGTATATCTGGCTCGGAAACCGTTGAAGTCCCAGACGAGTCAGTCGACTTTCTACTCGATATATGGAAAGGTGCTGGTGGAGCAACAATTTTGGCGGGTGGATTTTCCCCTGAATTAGCTGCTGCGACAGCTGAGAAATACAGTGACGTGCCGGTCGCAGTTGCATTTGGCCGCCACTATGTTGCCAATCCAGATTTGCCCTTTAGGGTCCAGAATGCGATCTCTCTGTACCCATACAATCGTGCGACGTTCTATACTCCGAAAGCCTCGGTGGGATATATCGATTATTCTTTCAGCGAACAGTATCAGGTGTCCCAGCTACAACTAGTTCCAGGAGTGAGAGTGTGAGTACTGTGTGGCATATGGTATTGCAGGATGATAGCTTGGCAATATGTATTGTTTCGAATCTTCCTGCCTAGCCGGAGCTAAGGTACGTATAGGCATTGTTGTACTGAGGTGGCGCGTGTCAAATTTGGTGGATCGAATATAAAAGTTGATTGCCAAACCTATTAGATAATTTGTCGCTAGATTGTTGGCTCTTGCCTGTTCCAACTAGCTACCTGGCTTGCAGATCGGTATGATCATCAACAATACTGGTTTCTCAGGCACAGGTACCCGTTTTTGCAGGATGCCTCCGTACCTTTGCTCTTCACGATATCTAGACAAAAGCTGTGATGGATTGTGGTATGCTGTAGCTTGATCAATCCCTGACGTGATTGCTTGCCATTAGTCATGTCACAAGCCACAGACGGAATTGGCCGAGAAATCGCATGGCTTGGTGTGGACGCACCGGCTCTTGCTCTTGTTGCCTATGTGTGTAGTCGTCTGGGAACAGTCTTTTGTAATTTCAGCGCTTGTTGTACAGAGGAAATGAAAAGATCTTGTATCTTATGGGCCAGATCGACTGCTTTTACAATTAATTATACTATGATGTTCTCAAGCCGCTGGAGGAGCAGAGTTCGAATATTATACACCAAAGCATGAAGCGCACACCACACTACTAGTGGCGGGATGACACTGCTTCTTTCATTTCTGGGTAGCAATCCTCGAAGGGCTTCCTCACTGTCCAATTATCTAAATTCCGGATATGTCGCTCGAAGATAGGATTTAGTACCGCTCGAGAAGAGTAGATATGACTGCCAGCGCTCTCAAGATCCACAAGAATATCCTCTTGGCTGTGCGGCCAACATATACTTACATTGAGCGAGTAAACTTCTGAAAATTCTGTGAATGGGTACTTATGCGGGTACTCAATCAGCAGATCCCTGACCCCGGGCCTGCAGCATCAGTTAGACTCGGGATATCCAGATAACAGGCTTGCAAACGAACCACGGAATGTTATCGATCCATGCTGCATGAGGCGTCGTAATTTGCTTAACCGTAGGACGTAGCCACGTTGGAAGCACATTATATGTTTCTCGACTTGGCGCGATGTGCCACTGTATTGATCAGCGTAGCTCTGCTGACATTCTGATTTCTACTTACACGCATTGTCTTGTGGATTTTATACATGAAGGCGGCTCTTTCTGGTAGTTCAACGTGTGCAAAGGTTTGCATCATCTCCACCAGGACACGGCTGAGTGGATGGCTGCGATAGGCTTTCTCTGGATAGAACAAGCCGGCAACATCAGCCTGCAACGGGCCAACAGCATCGTCAAGAGGTGAGCCATTAGCCAGTAACAAGCGTTGTGCATCTAGTAGATTGACTAAGATGTGATCGAATGGACATGTACGCTCATGCTGGCATACAAAATCATGAACCTCACGTCGTAGATGCACTCCGGTACCGGGACTTCTCGGTGACATACTGTGGCTAGAAGCTGAGGGTTCTAGCATCCAAGGAGTAAGAGGCAGGCTAGGACCTCTTAATCCCACCGGTGTTGTTCCATGACAAGCACCTAGGAGGATGTCGCTTGTATTGTCAATCTGCAAGTTTGGATCAATTGTGACAATGTTGTCCCTCACATCGTTCGGCATAACCTCCGATGCTCCATGGTCGATAAGCACTCTCCCACTGGTTCCGCTTGTCGGCTTGATTGCTGTCATCCCACAAGAATCTTCCTCCAGACCAGCGTTAGTAGGCTGGAGGTCCAACTCAGGGTGGAGCGGCTGGTCATCTCCTTGGGACAATGGCTCTGGATTTCCTGTGCGGACTTCAATGGTCGAGTCGGGCGAGCCCGCTCCCGCACTTGAATCATCTGGTTGAGCACGATGTTCCGAATCCTCTGAATTGCCCATTGAATGATCATTATCTAAATCAAGCACTGGCTGGTAGTCTCGACTCGCCATGGCTCTGACTTGTTCAAGTTGGGCGTTCAGACGCCGGACCTGGTTGCGTAATCGGTCATTCTCGGCCTTCCAAGCTCGATCATTTTCGGTGGCGTTACGTCGCATTGACTCGACTTCTTCCTCTAGGTCCTGTATCTGCACTTTCATCCTTTCACGAAAAGCCTGCTGAGCTTGCCGATCGGTATTCCGCTTCCGCTCCCTTTGCTCCTCGCTAAGATCTGCAATCTTCCGTCGCCTGGCGTGCTTGGTCGAATTTGAATGAGCTGTCGCCATTATGGCCTAAGTGGGTTAGTTGGCTTTGTCCTTTGTCCAAGAGGTATCTTATTGTGATGAAGGAAAGAGTGTTTAGGAGAGAACAAGTAACGACAGGCTTGCACTTATAGTTAAACTAGTCCCTATTTCACGCTAACCCCGCAGTCATCCCCGCCTTTGGGTGCCGAGCTTGGTGGACCGCAAGTTTATCTTGAGCGACGGTCTAACCTGATCATGGCTGACTGACAGGTAAGACACAGGGTTAAAGTAAGTGGCGCAAGATTACTGCAGACCTATTCACCACAGATTGAAATTAAGCACCTATGGGCGACCGGGACCCGAGTTTCTTGTCCGTTATTGGCAAGAGTCTTTGATAGGGACATTGGGACAATACTACCTATTCTAGAAGCAAGTAGACCAGGTTGGCCAGGTACAATACTGATCTCCTCACCGCGCTCTTCACATAGCCATGCTGCGTCGATTACACTTCAATCCTCCCTCCAATAAGTCCTCCTGTTACAGGAATGTCAGCACCTGTTGTGTATGCAGCTCCAGAGGAGCTAAGTAGGTAAGCAACGGCTAGTGCGAGATCTTCTCTTTGGCCGATCCTACCGACTGGTGGCACTCGATTGAAGAGATCTGTTAAGTGTGCAAACTGCTTGGACATATCTGTAGAAATGAACCCCGGACTAATGCTATTAACCCGAATTCCATGAGGCGCTAACTCTACCGCTAGAGTCTTGGATACTAGCTTCACAGCAGCTTTTGACGCGCCGTATATGGACACTCGTTGGCCTGGTATGGCGCTATGAGCGGCGATAGAGGCGACTGTCACGATAGAACCGGGAACTTTTTGATCAATCATGCGCCTGGCAGCCGCTTGGGCTGTGAAATAAGTTCCCAGGAGCTATTCAGGTAAGCATTCACCCAGTGTTACACGACGGACGTGACAACTTACATTGATATCAAGAAGTTTTTTACTCTCCTCCCATGTGGTGTCGATGAAAGGTTTATCCAGGGCAATGCCGGCTGCTGTCACACTATTGTAGGTCAGCATATTTCTCTCCATTCTTTCACTACGAATAGATCATTACCAGTTATCTACTCGACCAAATTCTGCAACCACCTGATCGAAAGAGCTTTCGATATTTGACTGGCTAGTGATATCGGTTCTACCAGCCGTCAGCGTCAACTGTGCTCTATGTCCCTACAATAAGAAGCACGCACTTATAGTACTCGACCTTGACGTTGTAACGCGATTTCAGTACGTCACGCGACTTCTGAGGCTCAATGATGTCCAGAATTGCAATATCGCCACCCAAACTGGCGATTGCTTCTCCGAGGAAGAGACCGATTCCACGAGAGCCCCCTGATTTCAGAGTCAGACCAACTAGGCCTGTACGCGATTTTGTGCAGGATAACTCGATCAAACATACCTGTGATGACAGTAACGCGATTTCGCTGGGACAGTTGGGAAATCAGATCCAATTTCGCAACAGTTGTTTGGAAACATCTTGGGACAATTGTTGATCGGACGAGGCTACGAGTACCAGCTGTGGCCTTTAATTTCGGTGTCACTCGACGGGAGAACATAGTTATACCTGAGGCCGAGTAAGTACAGACTGATCTTGCTGGCGCAGGGAGTTGACGCCGCCGTCGTGCACCGAGGAGCGACCTGTGTCCCAGCCTGCTTGGTGTTGGTGATATTACGGCAACGAACATTGCTCTATCGACAGCGAGCGAAAGTACAGACAGCGCCCGAAACCTGGGGTCACATTCAGTGGTTAGTATGCGATTCTCTCCATCCCCCTTTAAGTTGCCTCTAATGGTGACGACATTTACTAGTTACTACTCATGGCTGTGCCATGCGAGCTAGCATGAGTCAATCGGATGCTTCTAATACGGCCGTAACATGACTCAAGACATTCAGAGTAATGCGAACGATGGTAAAGTTTCTTGGAAACAAAGGAAGAGAAGGTATGCATGACTAATGCCCATTCCTTCCAGCTAGTCTTGCGCTACCGTACCCCCTCGCTAGCTTAATCCCCACAAGTAAAAGCGTACAGGAATCTGGGGTATGGGGACTCCAAGAGTACCATCTTCACAGGCCAGGTTACCAGTATATTATGGGTCTCCCTTCCTTCACATCACACGATCTTCACAACAGCTTCATACCTGCACACTAGGTTGAATACAGTCATGCTATCGCTTCAGAGCATCAGGGGCCAAGCCCTCCATCGACTTCTCAGCTACTGCTGTTATGTGGTATGGAGCACCCAACCTTAGTGATATTATTACAGCTAATTTTTTGGCGCCGCAGTCATTCGCGCTATACGGCTATGATGCAGGTGTCCTTGGAGGAGTCCAGCACACGAAACCCTTCCTTAGTGCAATGAAAGTAAGGGGACGTCTGTAGTATTCATAGACGAGCTACTGATCCTTGGAACGCACAGAATCCTACCGGCGCGTATGTCATACCCATGATTGCCTCTTCTTATACCCTTGCGGCGGCAGTCTGTGCTCTGTTCGTCGCCTGCGTTGGCATGCCACTTGGAAGACGAAATTGTCTTCTCCTCGGGAATGGATTGGTCATCATTGGAGGCGCTCTACAAGCTGCGGCGTGGTCAGTCTCCCAGATGATTGTTGGCCGCGTGATCTGCGGCCTCGGTATTGGGTTCATTTCTTCCACCACGCCAACTTTTCTGGTGAGTTTGATTTGGCATCGCCCTAGAGCCTCTATCTAACATTTAATTAGGCCGAGATGTGTCTAGAGTCTGAGCAACGGGGTCCTGACGTTGCATCTATGTGTATATGGCTCGTCGGAGGTTGTGCTTTTGCTTACTGGGTCGACTTTGGGTTCACTCGCATGGATAATCAAGTCTCCTGGGTAGGTCGGACACTTTTAAGCAGATTAATACTGACTTGAATTGTAGAGGGTTCCGATTGGCCTACAAACTATCTTTGCTTTGGTATCAGGATCCGGGATCCTGCTACTCCCAGACACTCCGCGTTGGTACTTTGCGAGAAACAGGGATGACGAAGGTCTCAAAGTTTTGTCTCGCTTATACGATTTATCGATCGATCATGAGCAGGTCCAGGAGATGATGGAGACGATTCGCACGTCAATCAAGCTAGAAGAACAGGACGAGCATAGATTCAACTGGCTCGATCTCTTCTGGGATAGATCCGATCTCAAGGTTGGTCGACGTGTTCGAATTTCGTTTCTCATTCTTTCAATGCAGCAAATGATGGGTACGTGTCATATAATATAAACCGCGAATACAATACTAACCTCCCCCCAGGAATCAATCTGTCAGTATATTACAGCACCGTCATCTTCTCTCAAGTTGGTCTATCACCATTTCTATCGCAGCTGCTAGCGGCTATCATGAACACGCTATTCGCCACTGGGACTGTGTTTCTCCCCTTTACAATAGAGCGATTCGGTCGTCGAAACATCCTCATGTACTCGGCCGTTGGTCTTACTATTTGCATGGCCATATTCGTCGGAATGATCTCTCAAGCTAAACCAACGCTTGGTATGCAGTGGACAGCAGTCGCATTTGTTGTCATCTATAACTTTATCTTCGGATATGGTTGGATTGGCGTTTGCTGGCTGTATGGACCTGAGGTGAGTATCCTACACTTTTAATCTAGATACGTCTAACTTTCTCTCAGATTGCTCCGCTGAAGTTTCGCCACATTGGAGGTGCAGCCGGAGCCTTTGGTGAATGGCTATTTTCTTTCATCACCGTTTTCGCAGGTGGTATCGCGCTTGAGAAAATTGGATGGCGAATATGGATCTGGATGCTTTTGTCTTGTGCAGCAGCTGTGCCGTTCGTCTACTTTATGTGTCCCGAGACCACAGGGAAAAGCCTGGAAGAGATCGATTTGATATTTGCCACACAGTCGGTGAAAGACTCGAGACTGGCATCAGAATTGATCGCACACACCCACCACAAACAGGGAGAGACAGGAAGTATAATTCACGAGGAGAAAGTGTGAGTATCAAATAAGCTAAATTAAGAGCTTTCCATGTGTACCAGGTGAGCGAAGAGCCTGAGGGGGCGCAGAGAGATGTGTACGTTCGGCTCTGAAGGAGTCGCCAGGGCAGGAAAGTCAGCTGGTGAATGAGGTGGTATTGCTGGGACCGAGGCGCTACGTAGGGGAGGAGCCCAAAGTATACCAGATGGTACAGGTCAGGTGCTGTAAGGGCGACGCTATCAAGCGATTTTTGGGCTTGGACCGGCTTATTTGAGATATTTAACTACCTAGCAGAAACTAGATTGTCAACTCTTCTTCCAATCTTCCTGGAGTCGATCCCACTACTATATGCACCCATCAAAATTTCACCATATGTATGCTATCAAAACTTGAATATGGGAAGTGATCACACAGTTGTCTCACATTGAAGTCATGAATGGATGTCCACATTACTCAAATATCTCGTGCTCCGACCAATATTGCTTGATCAATTTCGAACGACTATGTTGGCTCCAGCGAAGAGATAGACGAGCCATTCTAGTGCCTACGATGGGATATTCAATGCTGGTCGAACACGACATACCACGACTGATACGAGGGAACTCACAGACGCTAAAGTGGCAGCGCAGCAATTTTGGACACCATGTAACGAGCATGGGATCTTATGCTTCGATGCGGATTTTCCAGAGCTTTGTCACTCTAGAAGAGCGACACAAAACAATAGTCTCCCCAGGTGTCGTTACGAAGCTCAAGCTACTAAGTGTAATCACCAAAATCTCTCTCCAGACCTAGATTTGGAGCAACATGGGAATATTATTGCATGTTGAAATCTACGACGACACGCCCAACAACCTGTCCTCTTTTCAACCTCTGTACAGCATCATTGAACTGCGACAGACCTACTACCGTAGGCTCCATGTTCAGCTTACCCCTTCTTGCAAACTCAAGCGTGGTATCAACGTCCGCCAGGCCACTGACCAGAGTACCCTTAATGCACGAATTTCGGAAGATGAGAGACGATGGGACAAGATCCACGTTGAATTTCCCAGTTGGGGGCAATCCAATACACATGACTACGCCGCCCACTGTGCAACCCAAATATTCAAGGGCCTTTGGGTACGCGGCAGCCGCTAGTACTGGTCAGATATCACGGTGATGTTGCCTAGAAGATGAGTAAACGTACCAGTAACAAAAACCCCATCAACACCCCCTTCAGTGAGTTCCAGGACAGCCCTGATCGGATCTTGCACTTTCTCGAAATCGATGAAATGTTCCGCACCCAGCGATATCGAAAGTAGACCTCTGTCGTCACCAGTATCGACCACAATCGGACGTAGACCCATCGCAGCCGCCAGTTGTACACCTTGGATGCCGACCCCTGAGCCTCCACCAATGAAAAGAGCCCATTGACCTGGCTTGAGATTCGACTCTTTGATAGAAGTATAAGCGGTTGATCCGGAGCACATGAGGGGTCCAGCAACGTAATCGCTGACACCCTCGGGGATGATGGTCGTATATCGTTCTGGCACGGCTATATATTGCTTGTAAGAGCCTGATAGCATGGGTTAATTCTGGCATAGAGCTATCTACGGAAGCTTACCGTCACAATGTAGTCCAGTCACGACAGCGTTCGCACAATATACCTCCTTCCCAGTTCGACACAGCTTACAGACGTGACAGACATCCAAATAAGGCTTAACGCCCGCTCGCTGACCTATGCGCAAACCCGTTACACGTTCACCCACTTTCACAATCACGCCAGCGCCTTCATGGCCAGCACACTTAGTACCGAAGGAAGACATCTTCGGCATTGTGGTCCAGTCATTCAGCATAAAGTGCACATCCGACATGCACAGTCCAGTCGCATTGAGTCTAAGAAGAACCTCATGTGGTTCTTTCGGGTTAGTCAAACAGAGATTGGATAAGGAAGGCTCAGTGCGAACTTATGACCGGTACTGGGAGCTGCTCAAGTTCGACATAGAACTCTGGCCCTTCATTCTTTACCACTGCCGCAACACACGTCTTGGGAATTTCGAAATTTGGGTTTGCCTCAAGGGAACCCATTGCGTTTTGGCGGGAGCGATGTTTACGGTTGCAATTCGTTAGATTGCAGTACACAGAGAGGCGGATTAGTGATTTTTCACAGTAGAACGATAGACTGCGTTCAATTTCGAACCATATACTACAAGGTAGCTGTGTAAATTTGACTACCGCTTAGCTGTGTCCATACTCAATCATTGTCTGTAGTGGATAAAAGTGTTGGACTGAGTCATGTTAACCTCCAATTCTCCTAGCACTTCGTACGCCGTAGATGATACCGACTCGGCGATAATGGGTGATCATGTCACTTGTGGAGATATCCAGTCGTAGAACGCACATACATGCTTCTCTAGGCCTCATAAACAAAGATTGGTGGTTTTGTACCATCAAAATTACTATAGTCTACCAGCATGATTTATATGACGGCGTCCATTGATTACGAACTTCACGATATTGTAGTCCGTGACTATGATCGAATTCGATAACTTCTGTTCACCATAGAAATTTGTATCCTACACACGGGAAATACATATACGGGCAAGGTATGGAGAAAAATACTTATTGTCGCCATTCTGATCACTAACTCTTAGTGTGGCGCTACTCGCTCTAGCTGATCCCGCGCGAGGCCACACAACCATGACTCATAACCTGCTATGGACGAACTGTTGCTCCATCAACCTGCGCAAGTGTCCATTTGTCATGCTACCCCTTAATATTGAAAATTTCCAACAGACAGGTGACAGGCCGTCCAGCGTATGCGAAGTGCATACCTCAAACCTCCATAGAACATGGCATACTGAGAGGAATATCGACTTGGTGACTGACTTTCTGCCGCTCCAGCTGCCGGTTCTACTTCGCTAACGGCCTTAGGATAGATGTGGTAATGACACAGCAGCACATTCCCATCTCGAGCCAAAGCATTCCTTGCTAACGGAAACGTTCACAAGTAGACTTTGGCGCGATAAAATCCCACTAGTGCCATGAGTAAGGAGCCACTTGTCGGGACTTTCCCAGGCACAGACACGATTTAGGCTGTGGTTAAATTCCCCCAATGATTTTCAAATCACAATGATTGCAGCATCTGCTAGCGTCAGAAGCAAAGGTATCGTGCGAAAATTCTCCTTTCTCCAAAGACCATATATTAGCGCTGCTTGATAGAGTCGGCTTGGCCTCAGACAACGAAAGTACCAGCTCAGCGTGCAAAACGGTCGAAAACATCATGTCGGCAACTCAGCATGCTTGGGCTGTCGTTGAACATGGCAAGCCTCTTCAAAAGATTGAGAAGCCAATCCCTGAACCGACAGGGACTGAGATCCTGATCAAGGTGACTCATTGCGGTGTCTGCCACTCCGATCTACATTTCCATGAAGGCTTTTACGAGAGGGGTGGCGGCAAGCGCGTTTACTTGAAAGATCGAGGTGCGACACTACCACGAGCACTCGGGCATGAGATCATTGGGACTGTGGTAAAACTTGGACCAAATGCGGAGCAGTTGTCCCTAGGGGCCAGCAGGATTGTCTATCCCTGGACTGGCTGCCAAAAGTGTCGGAGGTGTGAAGATGAGGACGATAATCTCTGTCTAGCTCAGCGAAATTGTGGAGTCCAAACCGATGGAGGATATGCACAATACTTGACGGTTCCGCATGCGAAATATCTAGTGGATTACGGTGATCTAGATCCTGCTGTCGCTTGCACCTTTGCTTGCTCTGGACTCACTGTCCTGAGCTCAATTCAGAAGATTATGCCTCTCCGTCTCCAAGACCCAATCTTACTTATCGGAGCAGGGGGGTTAGGTCTGGCCGGAATTACTCTGCTTCGAGCTTTGGGCTATGAGAAGATAATAAGTGCCGACATTTCTCTCGAGAAGAGGGAAATAGCTCTTGAGACCGGCGCTAGTGCTGTTGTAGACAGCAGTGGTGAGGACCCTGCTAAAGCTGCTATAGAAGTTGCGGGTGGTCCAATCTACGGAGTTTTAGACTTCGTCAACAACAAACAGACTGCCAACTTTGCTATTGGTGCGCTGGGTAAGGGTGGGAAGATGGTTGCTATAGGTCTGGCTGGGGGTGAAATCAATCTTTCTCTGGTCGATATGATATTCAAGTCGGTCACAATTGTGGGTAACATTACCGGAACACCTCGAAACCTTCGTGATGTCACTCAACTGGCAAAGGAAGGAAAACTCGCACCTGTCCCGGTGACCAGGATTCCATGGGACCAGGCAAATGAAGCACTGAATCAGCTTCGCGACGGTAAAGTTAGTGGCAGACTTATTTTGGTTCACTAGCAGAAAGCAAACCCCCTACAGGCCTTCGACTTAACCCCTTTAGCGGGTTGTATCAATTGAATGCATAATTTTTCTTTTTAGAGGCTGAAGAATCATCTCTTAAAGACTCTTCGAATTAAAACTTTGATATCGGCTCCTGTACGTTCTTTTCATCTACGTATACTGAGGCATTCAGCCCGCTCTCACACAGCCTCATCCCTTCGCCCTACCGAAGTATACTGCCTCGGCATTTTTCCCCAACAGCCTGCTAAATCAACGTCTTTTGTGACTCACTGAGGCTCTAATCGTGCGTCGCAAGCCGTTAATCCAGAGGCACATTTTCCATCAAGTAGCACAGTCTAGCCAAGCTGTCACTAAGCCAACAGGGCAATGCAATGGAAGGGGTCAAGTTTGTCAGATTCAGTCAACCAAAGCTGAAAATGTTTACAACGTCGAAATTTTCAGCCTATTTTGTTTTCTCGTTACACTTTGCCGATAGCTACTCGTATCATAAAACGAAAGCTCTAAGCTACGCTTAACATCTAATGCAGCTTAACATTTGCCTCTATGAACATACATTACTAAGTAGCACCAGCAATACGGCGAGTGCCACGGGTCGCATGAGTAATGTCGATTAGTTTACTAGGATAGTCAGCCAGTACTTGACAAGACATCCCGTCTTCAAGCTCAGCTCCTCGTGCAGTAAGGTGGGTCAATTACTCATGTCACCTGTCACATCAGGCATCTCTGGTCCCCAATAGTCTAGATAGTACACGTCGGGATTGCACTTCTCGCAAAACTCAAAACCTATTTGGCATTAACTCAGGCTACCACAACGCTATAAGGACCGAAGGTCTGGAAACTTCAATTGTTGAAGCCAGCAATAACTGGGGTTATCAAACAGTTGTGTTGCATCAAATCATGCACACAAGTGTGAAGTCACATGAGCCCAGGGCGATTGTCATCGGCAGTGGTGTTGCAGGAATCGCTCTCGCTGCGCGTCTTCGGAGCACTCTCGGCTTCAAGAATTTCATTATCTACGAACGAGAGGCTGAATTGGGCGGCACCTGGTTCCTGAACACATATCCTGGAGTTGGGTGTGATGTCGACTCTCATCTTTACTCTTTTTCGTTCAATCTAAATCCAAACTGGTCCCAGAGATTCGCCAACCAACCCGAAATTCTTGAGTATTTGCAATCAACTGCGACTAAGTTTGGAATTCGCCCACACATTCGCTTCGGAATAGAGGTAATCGAAGCCTCATGGAATGAAAGTCGTCAGCTATGGCAGGTGCAACTACGGAACGTCAGCAGCGGTCATATCTTCTCAAGAGAAGCAGAGATACTTGTATCATGTGTGGGATCCATATCGATCCCGAAAGACTGCAGTATCCCAAACTACGAGCAGTACACTGGCAAGATCTGGCATTCAGCTCGCTGGGATCATACCGAGAGCATAGCAGGAAAGAGCGTCGCGGTGATAGGTAACGGCTGTTCTGCTGCACAGCTAGTCCCCCATGTGGTTCGTGATGCAGCGAAAGTTGTCCAATTCCAGCGGTCGCCGCAATGGATCAACGCAAGACCGAACAGTCAATTCAGTAAACTTCAGAAGTTCCTCTTCCGCCATTTGCCGTTTGTCATGCGACTATATCGATTTACGTTGTGGAAAAGGACCGACTCCTTACATCAGCTCTATACTTCGACCAGTCCATCCGCTGTCCAGGCGAGAGTCGAGGCCACTAGAGAAGCAGTTAGCTATATGGAAGAGACTGCACCAAAGAAGTACCACGATATACTGATCCCAAAATTCCCTTTGGGATGTAAGCGGCGGATATTTGATCCTGGATATCTCGAAGCCTTACATAGTCCCAAGATCGAATTGACATCAGAACCCATCGTCGCCTTCACGGAAAAGGGGCTCAAGACTAGCAAAAGAGATCTCAATTTCGATGTCGTGGTCCTCAGTACTGGCTTCAAAATCCAGGAATTCCTGTCACCCATCAAGCTCACTGGCAAAAGCAACATTACACTCAACGAGCATTGGGCATCTACGAGCGGTGCTCAAGCTTACAAAGCGACTTTTGTTACCGGCTTTCCCAACTTCGGCATCATCTTCGGACCTAATGCATTTCCAGCACATAATTCGGTCATCTATACGAATGAAGTTCAAGTTGAGTATGTGATCAAAAGCCTCTTTCGTCCCATAATCAAAGGCTCCTTCTCTGTGCTAGAAGTCAAGGAGGCAGCAGAGCATCGCGACGCTACAGACATACAAAATCAGTTGCAGAAAATGGTCTGGAGTAGTGGATGCTCAAACTGGAACCTGGACGCTTCCGGTAGAAATACTACAAACTATCACGATGAGACGTGGAAATTTTGGTACCGGCTGTGGTGGCCTGCATGGGAGGATTTCGATCTTTCGGGTGGAAAAGGAGCGTCATTACCCTGGAGGCCCGAGTGGAAGATTGCAGGCACTGCCATTGCACTAGCGGCGTCAATAATCTCAGCTTTTCATTCATTCTAATCTCGTCATGGAAGGTGGTGGAAGAAGACGTTGAGACCAGGTGATTTGAAGTTCTTTGATTGGACAGAGTGGTTTCTCGTCATCGCGCCGTGGCCGAGACAGCGTAACATACTAAGTACATAGATGGGTAAATCAAGCTTGTGATGAATTCCTCCGGGATCACCATGTGACCCGCTCAACTGTTGACATTCAGTGTCTTGCCGGGTTGTAACCCCTTGATGCTGTCACTTCCATAGTCCTGGTGCAGCTACGATCCGCAAACAGTGCGGGCAGATTTCCGTGTCAAATGGAGAGTTTAGTGACCCATCTGGCATCCAGATCACCATTTGAGGCACTTAGAGACGAAGTCACATAGCTCATGTGCAGTGGTGAAGTAGATGAATCCATTAGATAAAATCTGTCGCTAAAATACTATTTTACCATTCTAAAACTACTCCAGTACTTAGTGTCTGTCTGTCTATCTATCTCTCTATCTCTCAGTACTTAGTACCAAATGAAGCCTCCAGAACTACTGGCTACCCACAACTCTTGTTCGCCGTATCTGGTATCTCATTGTGTTCGGGAGGCGCTATTGAGCCCGTTTTAGAGCAACCTCCTGCATGGTCCAGTCTCGCAAAACTTAGTTCTATATCATTCCTCTCGGCATCAGTCAAGAATATATAGTCAATCTCTTCCAAAGTCTTATTGGCGGTCTGTCATCGTGTCAGTACATGCGTAATTTGGAAGCCGCTCGGGATTGTGCTACCTCTGGCAGGAAGAAGTAGACAAAAGGAATGGATAGCACAAGCATTGCGCAGAATAAGATATATATCTTCCATCCGGTGTTTTCGATCGCTGCAGGCGTCATGATCACAATGACCTGCTCTAGCATTCAGCCAGTGTAATTATTTCCACGGCTTGAAGTCACGGATGGCACTTACAAACGTCCAAAGCCATTCAGAGAAAGGACCTAGAGCTCCGCCAATATGGCGTACCTCGAGAGGCGTAATCTCTGCAGCATAAAGCCAAGGCATAGAGTTCCATGACAGACCAAAAGAGATCTCGTAGACAAATAGCATTGCCAGTGCCAGGCGATTCATCGCAACAGTGTCGAGAGCGATGCCGATGGTGAAGAGAATCATCGAAAGCGACAACGCAACTGATCCCCACATCATTGTGCGCCGGCGGCCGTACCTGTCGAGCGTGTAGATCGGTGGTAGGGTACCAAGCCAGAATGCGATCTGCACGAAGCCGGCGACAAGACTGCTGGTGTCCCTGGATAGACCGACATTGACTTCGAGAACAATAGTCACTGTATTGCATCAGTTACTTTCCGTTTGATATATTGTATTGATTTAGACACTCTTACCATAGAATGCAATCACGTTGATGCCTGTGAACATTTGCATAAAATAGATCATAAAGCTGAGAATCAGACGCCGTGTCATCTTTACGGGAGACCTATCGTTGATCAAGGTTTTCAGAGCGATTGGGCCATTGTCATGCTCAAGTCTCAGCGCCTCTTCCATCTGCGTTTTGATATCTTGCACAACGGCATCGTCAATACTTGTGTCCATCAGTCGAGCCAGGACGTCAACAGCTTCTTCTTTTCGGCCATGGGAGTAAAGCCACCTGACCGTGTTAGTGTTTTCGTCTGATAGCACCAGCTACTCACCGAGGGGTATCAGGAAGAAATGGCAGCGTCGCGAGTGTGATTAAGGCGAATACAATTTGAAACCCCACTGGAAAACGCCACACTATCTGGATAACGGTTAGGCATGCGATGCTGAGCGAGTAGTGACAGCCTTACACCACCACTAAGCGTGCGAACGCTAGCATAATCGAGCCAGTAAGCGAGTACCGTTCCGAACTAAGGGGAAAGTAAGTATAAATTTGAAGTAAATGCGATGCTTAGTAGCTCACAATGACGACGGAGAGCTGTATTGCAATCATAGACCCTCGTCTATTTAGTTTCGAAGTCTCGGCGACATACACTGGAATCGTCGAGGTATTTATTCCTAGCTAGGTTAACTCAGTGCCGCGCAGACTGTGCGTCCGTGCCATACCGTTGCCGACACCAGTAACTAGGCGGCCTACAATCATCTGTGATGCTCCAAAGGAGGAGGTCTGGATAGCAGCGCCAACGACCATGATCAGACAACCGATGAGTATACTTCGTTTTCGGCCGAGGATATTGCCCCATGTAGCAGAGACGATACATCCTGCTAAGCAGCCGATATTGTAAAGAGCAACGATAGTGCCTAGAAATCCAGGTGATGGATTCCCCAGAGCATTGAGCAGACTGGGCTGAGTTACCAGACCACCAAGGACACCCTATGTGATCGTTAACATGTTAACACGACTTACTTAGTACTCCTCCAGGATGTTGAAGCTACCTACCTGATCATAGCCAAAGAGCAGGTAGCATGAAGCACAGCTTAGCGTTATGGCCCAGACTAACGCCGAGCCCCGCAAGGGAGCCATCGGTATCGAGATCATGTGAATAGATGTGGAAAACTGCTCGTGGCGACACTGTTGGGACACCTTGAAGGCTGTGTATTTAGTAATAACTCAGTGTTCTTATCCTACAAAGATTGTACTTAGTAGTTAGTATTGAACTCTTAAGATGAAAATGATCGAGCGAATACAAAACTATCCTAGAACAGAGGCCTGACCTACATTATAAAGTTATGTAAGCTCGTACTACTTTCTCTTTCTAACTTAATTGATGCGCAATTACTGTAGGATCCCCCGTACACGATAAGGTCGCATCCAAGGCTTGGCTACTATAAACTACTACTTAGTTGCATGTTACATGAGTAATGTGCATACTAGGGTGGCGGTTGCTTCTCTTCCTGAGCAAGCTCCTTTTGGGCGGTGAAATCTCGAGCAAGCTAACTGGCCGAATGAGAGTAAGGGAGTAGTGCAAGCTACGCATGAGTCATGGCGGTGCCGCCACTCCTTCTGTAGAATTAGGAACCTGATTATCTTTTAATTGGCTATACTACTCAGTGCTATTATCGTAAGACGATAAAGTACTGTTTAGTATTAAGTAGATTAAAAGCACTTAGGACTTGTATAGCTTATAATACTATGTTAGATCTACTCAAGACTTCCTAAGTACTAGAAATCCTAGAGTATGGTATAGGTTTCTGGTATTTACTAAAATCCTTAGCTATATTAAGTTGGTAGGGAAGTGTTCTTTGCAACATAACACGATAGTTACCAATCTCAGCTTAGCGTTCTCACAAGTATTTGACTTTATTATACTAGTATAAATTGTCTAAGCCACGCTACTACCAGCTTCACTACATTTTGATGGATATTCCCTTGACTTGGAGCGGCCATATCAAACGCATGATCTGCGCCGTCCACCACATGCTCCGCATGCGATATTCCCTGCTTCTCGAGCGCATCGGCGAGCTTTGTTACATGTACAACATCGAAAAGGCTATCCTTGGAGCCCATAATCTTCTAGGTCGGCGGAAAGGTGATTTCGTTGCACAAACTCAAAGGATCTAAATGAAGGTTAGATGCCGTAATGAACTCTAATAATCCATAGGCTTTTGCTTACTGATTCCACTGTCTTTGGAGTTCTCTGTCTGTGGCCTGCCTAGCCACGGGAAATGCATATTCGATTTGCCCTTCCCTTTGCATCGATTTCGTCAGACCATGAAGTAAAAAGTCTTTCGTGGCCCCCATGCGAAACATGTGAATGCCGGTTTTCGTCCGGTCATTGAACCAGTCACCTTCTAGAGGTGTATTTGTGGGTGGATGAGCGAACTTAGTAGCAGATTTCAGCATTTGCGAATTCGGCACAGGTATTTCGAAGCCGTCGAAAGGATCTTTTGGTGGCAGTTGCAGCAGATCCGTTGGACCATAGATTGAGATTATGGCATTGGGGGGTGAAGACCATAGTTGAGGCTTCAAAGGCTCAACACTGAGCGGGCAAGCCACGAAGGGAGAACATGGATGTTATGGGAAACTTTGAAGCTCACAGTAAGAAGGGCCAATAATGCACCTGCCAATGCACCTGCCACCACAAACTTCCCAATATGCACCTTTACACCTGCGTCCTGCTTCGATTTGACTGACAAGTCTCGTCGAACCCAATCACCAACAACGCGGATATCCTCTAGTTGACCCTGAACAAAACTGGACTCGGGCAAAAGGCGATAGTCTGTCGACACAATTCTGAAACCTTGTGTAACGAACTCTTCGAAAAGTGGACGGCAATATTCCTGGCGGTGGCCACTGATCCATGCTCCGCCATGGATGAAAAGAAGTGCTGAACGATTGCTTGGTTCGTTTGTTTCAGCAAATCCGACAGTTGGAAGATAGTCATCAGCTTCTATAGAGATGCCGTCTACCCGTTTCCATGTAAATGTACTGGAGATTGGCAAAGCTGGTTGCAGGGGAGGAAACTCAACGTCAACCATGCTGTGTCGTACAACGACGTGGCTGTATAAATCTAGGATGGAAGATTCATGGCAGTACAAGATGAGTTAAAAGTGCTAGGAGCTCACGTCCGCTGGGAAGTTTGGTTGCCGATTGTTATAAGTATAGTTGCTCTTGGCTTTTCTGCTCCTAAAGCCGTCTACACGTTGAAATTCTACGTTATCTCAAAGGAAGCATTATCGCTACAGGTAGATGCTAATCGCGTTGCAAGCCAACAAGCCGGATTACGAGAATGGTCACAGCACAAGGTACTTAGTATTTTGGGACTATTGCCAATCATCGACGGTAAGTCCGTTCTTTCTTGCTTGTCTCTTGTCTGATTCGAATTTAGGATCTCTTCGGGGTGAACATGAAATGTCAACTCATTCAAATCGCACGCTGGTCCAACCTCCTGTTGATGGACGATATTTTGACCAATTTTGGAAACCCCAACCCATAGGCCCACGGCCGGGTGTCGCTCGAGGTAAAGTTA
Source organism: Exophiala bonariae (assembly GCF_035927105.1). Lineage (NCBI taxonomy): Eukaryota > Fungi > Ascomycota > Eurotiomycetes > Chaetothyriales > Herpotrichiellaceae > Exophiala > Exophiala bonariae. Next base: position 573,718 of record NW_027042477.1, on the reverse strand, counting down.
CCGCAGAAGTTGTTCGATGCCATCAGTACGGATGGCATCTGGGACGATCCATACCTGAAGCTGGGTATCATAACTTTTGTCGGTGTTCCCGCGCTGAGCCTTGCCTTAGCCTTCTCCTGGATGAGGCTGCCCCGAACCCTATCGCAACGGAAGTCTGTTGCAATCTGGCTGGCATTGTGCTGCTTAGTGACACCTTTTCTTCTCAACCGCGGATTAAGGTCACGTAAAGGACTGTTTATGCAGCCAGGCAGCCCGAAATTGGATGGGCTTTGTGTTTTAGCTCTAGGCTATGCGCTCACGTGCTTCACAAGGCTAGTGCTGTCTCTTGCCAGCAAGGTCTACATACAGTCTTGTACGGATCCAACGCATCCTGCACTGCATTGGGTCCTTGCTCCAATACAGCCTCTACAGCATGGGGTCCCTGATCCAGTAACAAACGCACCGCGTAGGGTCTTGATGCACAGCATAGGGTCCTTAATCCGATATAGCCTGTACCGCGTTGGGTCCCTGCAATCTATGGCTTCCCTTTCATTGTCCTGGGTTTCATTCTTCCAGAGTCGTTTGGCCAGGAGGGTCTTCAGAAGCTGGAATTCAAAGCTTAGCCATTATCGAGCAACGTTTCTCGAAAGATCCGGCAAATGGATTCCAATTTGCAGACATGTCATCCTACTGGACAGTAAAGGTCGACAAAATTTGTCCTCACCTTGAAGCTTTGGACGAGGCTAGAGACGGATTCGTCGCAATCGTATACTCGAAGACCCCTTCGGTGCTACATAAAATCCCTATTCGGACCTATGTAACCTAGCGTGATCTGCCTTGCTATTCGAGATCCCGAGCGCTCTACCCGTTTCGGATTAGGATTCAGGACCTAGTTCAGGACCAAGAGCCAGATTCATTTTAAGAGCCAAATTAAGGTCAGGAGCCCGAACTAGGATAAGTAGCTAGATTTGGAATGAGGAACCAAATGGGAATGATCTTAAAGTGCTTCCCCAGCTATTGTATATATCTTCGAAAGCACTTGAGGAACGGCTGCGTTTGCGATTAATTTCCACCGAAGGTTTCCAGCTAATTCAAATACTAGAGCTTGACCAAGTGTGCTAAGAACTCACCGACCCTCCTCACCGAAGCCAGCATGAAGTGCAAAAAGAGGTAGGTAGATATGTATACGTAGCACGACTTATGTCAGGGAGTGATCTCATTACCCAACAACCTTCCGATCTCTTGCGCAATCGCCATTGTTCTCTCTTCCGTCAGTCTCCTTCCAACGATCTGAACAGCGACCGGTGCGCCATGATATGCTTCCGGATCATCTAAACAAAAAAGCCATTAGACGCAACACACGAAATCATGGCTCAGCGGAGGAATTGGAAAACGACCTGAGCCAAGAGCCTCCGCCAGTGCCCAGAAGCGAAGTAGGTGGAGAAGACAGAACCAAATGCGACATAACAGAATCATCACACTTACATTCGGCCTGGACCGCCCCGTCCAACTCGTTCAGCGCCTCATACCCTTCTTTCTTCTTATCTAGGGTCTTATCCGCAAACGTCACCGGCACAACCACACTTGTCCAATCCAACAAGTTAATTGCACTTGCGTACCCGTAGTATTTGAACTGGTTGTGTCTCACTGCTGCCGTCGGGGTGATGGGCGCGATGAAAGCGTCAATTTCCTTACCGACTTCGGATTCGCGGAGACGCCATTGTTCGAGGTAGGAAGTTTGATAAGCCCATTTTTGGAGTTGCACGGACCAGAGCTCATTGATGTCGACTGAGGGAAGCGAGGGGTTGATCAGGTCTTTGAAGTTGGGAATCGCCGGTTCGCCGGAGGTGGCGAGGGTGGAGAAGACATCCTATTTCGCGGTTGTTATATTGGTACTAATCTTTGTGGAATTTGCTTGGGGGTGGGAGGATTTCTGGCTCACTGTGCCGCCATCAGAGGCGTATATCCCGTTGATAAGGTCAACGGCGAAATCGTGCTTGTACGGCTCCCAAGGGACGACCTTATGGCCGTTCTTCTTGAGCGTGGAAACTACAGTCTCGATGCCGCGGAGAATGGGAGGGTGAGGAGTGACCTGAAAGTCAACATCATTCGTTAGTGTCCGGTTTCTTTGGTGTGGTTTAGTCATGTTTACAGGAACTGGTGACTCTTGTTGCCGTCACTGTCGTAGAAGCCAAGCGTTAAGCCTCCAGACTTCAATTTCGATGTGATAATGTCCTCTTCGGATCGTCTCCATGGTAAGGGAATGACCTTGGAATCGTATTTCCAGGGCTCCTCGTTGAGGACGGAGGTGATGAAAAGTCTCATGTCTAGATTCAGGTGAACGCCATGTAAGTTTATGCCGATCATGGTCAATTGGAGTCGCGAGAAGTGTACCCACCGGGAACGGAATGACAGATGGGACCACAGACGCTATGGACAGTCTCTTGTCCTTCCATGCTGTTGGCCATCTTCGCGTATGGCATTCGACCGTGGCTTGGCCGAAGACCATACAGAAAGTTGAAGGCGGAGGGCACGCGGATAGAGCCACCTAGCCGTCGCTTGTCAGTCACAGGTCTTTGACTTACATATATCCATGCCCCAGTGTTGGTTACCTACCAATATCCGTTCCCACGCCAATGATTCCACCCCTGAATCCGACTATAGCACCCTCACCGCCGGAGCTACCTCCACAAGACCAGTTCTTGTTCCTTGGGTTCACCGTTCGGCCGATGATGTTGTTGACCGTCTCACAAACCATCAAGCTCTGGGGAACACTGGTCTTCACGTAGAAGACTGCGCCAGCCTTGCGGAGCAAGGCCACCAAAACCGAATCTTCCTCGTCATATTTCCCGATCCAGGCTACGTAGCCCATCGACGTTTCTAGGTCTTTGATTCGGAACTGGTCTTTGAGCGATATTGGGAGACCATGCAGTGGCCCAACGGGCTTTTTGTATTTTTCATAGTAGGCGTCGAGTTCTTTGGCTTGAGTGAGGGCGAGCTCGGGGAAGAATTCCAATGCACAGTTGAGCTGGTGAAATCCTCAATATAAGCGATTGATTGCGGTAAGACATCCATGGACTGGGAAGGACAGAACGGACCAACTGATGCGCCAAGGCAGCTCGCTTACAAAAGGCCAAAGTCACGTCGAGCGATTTCAACTGGCCACTGGCGAGTTTCGCCACCAAGTCCACTGCAGACGAGTTGGTGATTTCGAGTTCTTCAGGAGACAAGATGCCGCTCTTCGCTGGCATATCCATGACTGAGTCATCCTGATCCTTGACGTTGATCCTCCATTCATCCGGAATTGACTTGTCGATACGCGCCTTTTTGTCCGCGGCGATGTCTTCCCAACCCATCTTGGATTTCTGCAAGTATTGTGCAAGAAAACGACAGAGATACACAACGAGACGACTCCATGAATTCTGCCACTAGAAGCTGTATGTCATATATTCCACAGCTCCTACCATGACATAAGATACTCGGCCCCGGAGCGGGGAACGCACTGCATTTGTTGACGCTGTGTAGCGTGGGACAGTGGGTCCAAGCATCTCCAAAGATAAGGAAAAACCGCTACAAGCCGACCAAATGCCGATGAGCGGGACCAGCCTCAATTTCGCTTGAAAGGGTAATTCAATGCGATATCGGGACTTTCAGTCGACTGCTAACCGATGTCTGCACTGAATTGGACTGATAGTAGATCTCATGTCAAAACCGCTCCGACCTACCTGCAGATGATTCTCCGTGTTTCAGGGCCGGCCAGCGTGGAGTTGTTTCCCAATCTGCCCTATGCAATATATAGAACCAGGACCCCAAGCACCAGATGACGAGATGTGTAAAATTTGCTCGCAACAGTCTTCGCTCCCACCATGAAGAAGGTGCAAATTGGTTATGGAGTCGACGTCGACGCTGTGTCCGGCTGGATCGGATCCTACGGTGGGGAGGATTCGATATCCGATATCTCTCGAGGAATGCAAGCAGGAGAAGTCAACGTTCATCGACTGCTCAAGATGTTCAAGAAGTATAACATGACCCAAACGTTTTATATCCCTGGTCACTCGTTGGATACTTTCCCCAAAGAATGCGTTGCCATTCGAGACGTGAGTGGTGCTGGAATTGCCTTGAGATGACAGGAGCAGGCTAATTTGTTACAAGGCTGGCCATGAGATGTGAGTCTCTCCACAGGTCTATGATGATGTGTTTCCTAGGAGTCTAACGGAAAGGAAATAGTGGGCTTCATGGATATTCGCATGAAGAGCCAAACAAGCTCTCTGCACAACAGCAGGAAGACGTGTTCAATCACACCTATGAGCTGCTCACCAAGTTCGTTGGCGAACCTCCCAAGGGCATCGTGACGCCAATGTGTCAGATTTCAGAGGCGTCAGCACAGCTCCTCGTTGACAAGGGGATGGAATATGATCACAGTGCGATGCACAGAGATTGTGTGCCATACTACCTTCGAGTTGGAGATCAGTAAGCTGCTTCCCCTTACTTGAGCCTGCTGCAATGGCTGATCCAAGTGGACAGATGGGAGAAGGTCGACCCAAGCAAGCCGGCTTCGTCCTGGATGAAGCCGCTTGTCCGTGGCAAACTTACTGATCTGGTCGAGGTTCCCATGAATTGGTTCCAAGACGGTAAGACGATCTTCAAGAATCTTGGTCTCTGTCGCTGTGATGCTGACCGCTGATGACCACATCAGACTTTATCCCACTGACATTCGTGCAAAACATGCCCCACGGCGGCGGGTGGCAGGATCCGGATACGCTTATCAAAATATGGAAAGAGAGGTTTGAGTACTTTTACCGCGAATACGACTATTTCATCTTTCCTATGTGGTACGTCTGATGCACCTTTTCGACACTTCGCTCTCTTTGGCACCTCATCTCTTTTGTTGCACAAGGCTGACATTCGTCTTTTTTCGTGCTCAGCATCCACCCTGATGCCAGTGGTCATCCACATGTGATCATGGCCCACGAGAGATTCATTGAATGGGTAAATACTCACGAAGGAGTAGAATGGGTTCCAATCTATAAGATGGCCAGGACTTTTCGAGAAATGTATCCAACGAAGGAGGATTGGTTGAGGGCAGAAGAAGCCAACGGAACGACGGTATGACCAAATGTAGACGTAAATGAAATGATTGCACCTTTGTGGTTGCTTAGGGGCTAAATTGCTGTGTTTGGTTGAGATTGTGTCGTACACAGTGAGTGGAAGCAGTAGCAGCATGTAGTAGATTTTCACCGTGATGCTTCTGAATGCCTGGAGAGGGACTCGAGGGGCACCGGCCTGGGTCTGCAGGAACTTGAACGCTACAGTATTTCCTCAGCGGATGCTGCCCGAGGCTGTCCCGCTTCCCGAACGCCGACTCGGCCATCAATTGTGGCCAGCGGTACTCCGCCCCTATCTCTAGCTTACCTAAGTAATCTTCCCCCACATTATCTTCCTGTCTGCTGTGAAGATAAGCCCCAGGCGGTTGACGATGCCTATCTCCGTCTACATCCACTTCACCATGTCCAGGTAGGTCTGATTCATTCGTTTGTCGATTACTTTGTTATTCTTTCGTTCAATGTCTTCGAGTCGTGGACGTAGACATTGGGATTTCCATACAGCACTTGATCGTGCCCAGTTGATTAATTCAACATCCACATGGCTTCTGTGATGGGTGGCTCCCCAGTCTTCACCAAGACACGGACAGGCTGTGCCGAATGCAAAAGAAAGAAGATCAAGGTACAAATTTTCTTTCCTTCATAGCCCTTTCATTCTCGTTTATCGGCTGCCCAGAAATCTACAATGGACTTTCATACTCACGTGGCCATGTTCCACTTTTGTACTACAGTGCGACGAGAAGAAACCCACTTGCACGCGGTGCAGACGATGTCCCGACAGATGCAAGTATGAGCTTAGACTCTCCTGGACGGGAGGGAGGCCATTCAAGGCACCGCGGAGGTCGAGGGTGTTGAAAGGTGACCTTCTTGACGACTCTACTGCAGCCACGCTTTTCAACGCTTTTTTGTTCGACCGGACAGAAGGAAACGATGATGAGACGGAGTTGGTGGTGGCAGGGAATGACTCTGGGAGGAACGATGGTGTGTCGAGGATAGTTCTAGGGGAAGTGTCATCAGGTTTTCCCTCGTCTACGAACAGCTGCAACGAGTGGCAGACTTCGCAGACACGGCCCATTCTCGTGATGGAACAGGAGGGCGAGGACGTTAATGGTGCCGGTGAGGCCATGGAAGGCGATATCGGGACAGACTCAGCCACTTCCACTGCCCTCGTCGACGATGCTGGACTGATTTCGCCAGCTGAATCGTTCGAGCTTGTCCATCAGCTACTGAACACCAGCGACCAGGACTATGTCGACGCTGACGACGAGGTTACAACCCAGACTCATTCGGATGCCAGTAATCTCTCGCACCTTCTTGACCATGTCCCTGTCTCTTTCAATCATCCTCTCATCTTCATGCCGTCCGATCTGCTATCCTCATCCGAATCACGGTTTTTCCTTCACCATTACCACGCGCACACGTCGTGCGTCATCTTCCCTCTATCACCTCAATGCAACCCTCTTCGAGAAACGCTTCTTCAGGCCGCCATCACCACACCGCACTTACTGTCCGCTCTGCTCGCGTCCGCTTGCAGCCACTACACTCGGCTCCGAGGCAACTCGTCCCCGGACATGGCCAAAACAATCTTCAAGTTCACGAACCCTGCGCTTGCAGGTCTGCGCGCGGCTGTTAGCGATCATAGCTCGGCGCACAAGATGGAGACCATTTCCACCGCTCTGGCGTTGTGCACCAGCGATGTCATCTCGGGAGATCTCAGTATGTGGCGTACGCATCTGCAAGGCGTGAAGAATTTGTTGTTTTCCGCCATCAGACGCGACAACAGCGGTAACGGCAACACTTGCAACAACTCCAGCTCCAATACCGAGCACTTCCACTCACGCTCGCTCACTAGCACTCTCACAATCACGGATCCTACGCAACTTTTCCTGATGAAATGGTTCGCCACGCTCGACATCTTCGCAGGCGTTTCGGGCCTACGCAAAAGCACCATACCGGACGGCCACTACTGGTCCAGCACCACTCCCGATCGCAGCCGAGGCTATGTCGACGAATTCATGGGATACTCATTGGAATTAATGCCCCTATTGGCAAAAATTGGACGGATGGCACGCGTACAGCAGAAACGGGCCAAAATCGCGCGTGCAGCCGCAGCCGCAAGGAGAAGGATGAAGATGAACGACAGCGACTCCACAGACTCCGAAGATGAAGAGGCTGTAGAAGAAACGCATGAATACTGCCAGCTTCGTCCCGAGACACTGGAGGAAATCCAATTGATTGAAAGCCAGCTACACACGCTCTTCGAACGGTCAGCTCCCCCTTCGCTCGACTGCCGACACGCACCATCCTTCTCCTCCTCCTATCATGTTCCCGCCGCCACCGGCATCCAACCGCCAACCGCCACGCCGACCACAAGAACAGACATAGCCAAAGAGATGCGCCTGACGCACCGCATCTTCGTCCACGCCGCACTCCTTCACCTCTACCGCCGCGTGCAAAACTTGCCCAAATCCCACATCAAGCCCGCTCACGCCGTCTATATGATACTCGAAAACTTGGAAAAACTCCATGCTGACTCGGCCGCGAGTATTTTGATCTTGTGGCCCGTCTTCAGTACGGGATGTGAAACGGACGATGCTGAGCAGAGAAACAAGATTGATGAGAGGATGAAGAAGATGGAAAGGTTTGGAATGGGGAATGTGGAGAGGGCGAGGAAAGCCATGAGGGCTTATTGGGAAGCGGGGGCTGGAGGGAGGTGGGACTTGTTCATGGAGGAGAAGGGATGGGATATTGTACTTTTCTAATCTTTTTCCTTCTGCGGATAATTCCTGGCTGGGTCCAATTATATCCATACTTCTTCTGTCTGGTCATGGGTAGGCATCTCTGTCGTGGCAATTCGTCTCGCTTGGCCGCTTCGCCTGCCTGCTCAATCTGCTTACCAGGCGGGAACAGTCCAAACACCTTGTTTCCATCCACTCATCGACACAAGAGACCTCCCACTGGCGCTCACAACTCATCTTTCTCACCACCATCCTTCACTCCCAGCTTCGCACCGCCCAACGGTCCCTTCTCCACCATGGCCGAGATGATGTCGATCATGATATCGGCCGCCGCAATCGACGTAATTTCAGCATTGGTATCATAATCCGGCGCCACCTCCACCACGTCGGCGCCCACAATGTTCAAATCCTTAATCCCCTCCAGAATGCGCTTGAACTCCCTGGTCGTCCAACCGCCAGCCTCAGGCGCCCCCGTAGCCGGTGCCGCACTCGGATCCAAAACATCGATGTCCACGGAGATATACGCCATCGACTCCCCCACCGCCGCGCGAATCTTGTCAATGATGCCCCGGATGCCGATATCGTCGATGTCGCGCGCGTGAATCAGCGAGAACCCTACCTCGGCATCGTTGGCGTAGTCGTTGGGTGAGAAGAGTTTGGTGCGCAGGCCGCCGTGCACGGAGCTGTTGGCAATGCATCCTTCTTGCGCCGCGTGCCAGAAGAAGGTGCCGTGGGTGAATTGCGATTATTCCGAGACGACACCGCTGTAGCCCTTTGTCGGGTTGAGGGAATCGAGGTGGGAGTCGAAATGGATGACCGAGATTGGGCCGTAGACGGATTTGAGGGAGCGGAGGATTGGGAGCATGATGGAGTGGTCGCCGCCCATGGAGATAAGGCGCGGGTGCGTGACTTTGTCGAGAGATGGTGGGCTGGAAGCGGTCTGAGTAACGGGCTTGTGTAGCAGCATGCGGTAACCTTGTTCCATTTGTTTGTATGCGTCTGGTTGGCGCGTCAGTCGATACTGGTCTTGGGTTTCGTCTTCTTTTCACCCCTCTGCAAGCTCGCTCTTTGCAACCTCTTGCTACTCCTTCTATAGAACACATAGAATTCAAGACTTACGCGCATTGTCATACGGTGTGACAGGCACATCACCACAATCAATTATCCTCGCCCAATTCTGATGCCAATCAAGCCCATAGTTGACGTTGTATGTCCGACCAGGCTTCTCTTTTGTACTTCCTGATCGGATACCTCGAGGTCCGTATCTTGCTCCCGGCTTGACGCTGACAGTTGTATCGAAGGGGAAGCCGACAACGGCGATGTCAAAAGCACTGTCGTGCTTGCGGTTGAAACATCGTTCCCAGGGGAGATGTGCGAAGGTAACTATGTTGGAGAAGGGGAGGTCGTAGTCGAGGTCTGCAGGGAAACAAGGACGTTAGTGTACCTGTTTCTGTTCGATTCTCTACTGCAACACTCACGCACCTTCGATAGGATACTTGAAATTTGGCCCAACATTGATCTTGCCCCAAACCTCACCCACGTGTACTGTCGCGAGCAACGACATGGCCCAGATCAACTTTGGAGGCGCCATGTTACACGAAATTTCGCGGGAATGAAAATTTTCTGATAAGTAAAGTTGTGTTGGCACCGCAAGAGTGCACGCAAAAAGACAAAGTTCTCACCGTCCTCACTCTGTATTTTTGGTGGGAGCGAAGCGAATGGATGGGTTATGACCTGCCTTCGTCTTATGTAGATACGTACTTCGTAGTCAGAGACGTCTTTGGCCCAGACTTGACACATTAAACCAAAACCCATATCGGCATGATGTGCGGTTGGTTGCGTGATAATGAATTGACACAAATGGTCGAGCAATGAATCAAACAAACCGACTCGAATCTGCTTGCACCCTGCCCGTGCTTTGCATCGGATCGGTCGCACTGCAAGAGGTACAGGCCCTCAAATCATGCACACAATTGATTCACCAGGGGCAAGCCTTGAGCATTGGACTCCAGTGGAGTGCCGCCTCGGATAGCTATCACCAACGAAACAAAGCTCCTGGCATCGATTAACACAGTGAGAGGTTCGTGCAGATGATATCGCGTAGCGCGTCCGTCTACCATCCTATCTCGGATGGCGAAGGGCTGGATTTCGGATCGCTCTTTTGACCTATTTCGGACTTAGTCTCGCAATCGGCGTCGAGTCGGTCTCTCTTGTGGAGAGATTATTTGTTTCCACAGTCCACGTGAGCTTTTAAGTGTACTTCTTATCCAGGGTCAGGACCTTATCTGATGCTTGTTTAGTTGACGGCTGGTTGGAAGGGTCGCAGCTAGAGATTGTTTGTCTGGAGATCGCACATGGACGAAAGTGACGTGTGGTGGTGGCCAATAGCAGTTGAAGGTCGGCATTTGATTGCGATTCTCACCCCGAGTCCAGGGCTGTAAGTGCCTAGGAGGAACAATAGTTGTATAACACACGTGATCTATTCGAGACAGGATATTCCTTCGAGACTGACACGGCAGAGAAAAGGTATCCTCATGAATAAGATCGAATTGTAATACGGAGGAACCACAAGAGTTATTTGCAAGGTAGTGCGCACTCGCCTACAAGTTTTAGTCACGTGATAGAGGCTTGGCACCTCAGGCGCCTTGGTTCCGTGACAGAGACCACTCATCTGATCCAAACCTAAACATAAACCAAGCCAACCAACCCTTCTAAGCCCCAGCTAAGTCTCCTTGGACGAATCCGTAGCAGTCTTACTGCCCCTGTACACTGCATTGTCACTGTCCTTTGGCTCTACCGCAGACGTGTTGCCCATCGGAACACCTTCCAATGCCTCCCAGGTCTGCGACGATAGTTTCGGACCCTTGTACGACCTTTTACCGCCGACGAACCACCACATCACAACCAGCAACGCAAGACCGTAGGACACGAGTGAGGTGTAGTTCATCGTCGCGGCAGTGACTGGTGGCCTGAAGTACGGCAGGCAGAAGAAGACGTTGGATACCACAATGTAGATCATGGCGATCGAGTTGACGATGAAACCCAACGGGCCATTTCCCATATGGAGCCAGCCTGGAATGATCCGCTTCCTGCCTGTAAACAGGTGCACACCAATGGCAATGCCGTAGGATGTGGTCGACATGACCGCGTACGAGGCGACTAAGGCATTGAATGCAATGGTTGAGCCAATGTAGATGGCTCCTAATGCAGTGGAGATGGAAGCTGTCGCGGTGGCTTAGCAGACGTTTCTCGGCACTAACATACGCGAAATGAACTTGACTCGGGACATACCGATCAGGATGTTGGCTCTTGCCGGCATGGCGTTCGTCTCATCGATTTTGGCAAAGTAGCTCGAAAAGGGCACGGCGCCGTCACGAGCAAACGACCAGGTGCAGCGTACGGTTGTGATCTGAGCGCCGATGGAACAAGGAAGCGAGGCCAAAAAAAGGATGAGACCGCAGGCGAACGCAGCGTTCTTGTTCTCAAATGCCGAGTGCATGATACTGGCGACTGGGAAGGTGGGATTCGCAGCCAAAATAGTGTCGAGCGAGCCAGCAGCGTAGAATAGCGCAATCAGGAAAAGGAAGCCCCTGGTCTCCGGTTAGAGTCTTCCATCCCACAACGGCGAGAAGGTGCGAGAGGGTCACACTCACAGCCAAAAAGTACCGAACAATGATGTCAACATAGCACGGGGTACATTCCGCGATGGGTTTGGGATTTCTTCCGCCATGTGCGTGGTGCTGTCAATTGTACCAATAGCAAAGGCTGGACCCACGAGACCAAGGATAAAGCTCATTCCGTTTGGCCACCCGGTCAAATTTCTGTAGTCTGTCCATACAAATGAATTCGTGGAATGAGTTGATGGGATCGACGCAAGGCAGATGATGACCACCAGCCAGGCCGCGATGTTGAAAATGACTGCCCATGTTAGCCCATCATTTCAAAGTCATCATGAGGCCGACCCTTACGCCCAATTTTGTTGTACAGTGGTAAGAACCTGTTTCCAAACTGGATGAATGCGGCAAAAGTCCAGTTGAGAACGACAAACACGATGAAAACATGCCAGGTCTTGCTCTCATACTCCGGATGCCACAGCGAATACAGACCGGTGACCTCAAGGCCTGTCACCGCGAACAGCGACGCGAGTCCCAAAGTCCAGCCGAGGACATTCATATACCCGGTCATGAAGCCAATGATCTTGGAGTATTTGGGTCCAGCCAAAGCTGCGGACCAGTGGTATACTCCCCCAGAGGTTGGCATGGAAGACGTCAATTCCGCCAAAGACAAGGCGATGAAGAAGTAGAAGAAACAGTCCGCGATCCTATGCAATCACCGCATAAGCAAGATGTCGAGCAAGAGAGCTTGGCCATCTTACCAGCCGTAAATCAGACCTGGTGCTCCGCCATTGTAGATAGCAGTGATAAGTGATCCCGCGATGGATGTCTTTGTTGGGTCAGCCAGGAACTGGCACAATCTTCTTCAGTCGTGCTTACCCATGCGTTGGCAGTGATGGTAGCATACGCTGCCAGGGAGAAAAAGGAGAATTGTCGATTCAGTTCTTCTTTGTGACCCAATGCCGCCAGGACAGCAGCATCATTAATCTGGTCAATGAGGGTGTTGGTGGGAACTTCCGCGGGAGACATTTTCTAGGCTGTAGACGATGAGGAGTTGTGGCTTCTCGAGGAGCATTGTGCCGGCCTTTGTAGACATCCTTTATCTTCATCATCACAACAGCCTTACACAGGCTCTGAGCAACTGAGAGATAAGCGGCAGCAACGGAAGCCATGGTGTTGAACTCGAGACGCCGCCAGGGGCTTGCGTAAACAGGCCTACGAGCAACTATGATACTGTACGCATGTCCCAATCACGCGGCGCCGGTCAGATCCTGGTAAAGTCGTGAGCGGCCTGTCGATTTCACCGGCACGTTGCTTGCGTGAGGTTCCAGACGGTCGTTTGAGTTCGCAAGATATCGGGTCAAAACAGTCGATGGAATGTGTGCTTTGCGATCGGTCTGACTTAGCGGATTGGGACTGGCGGCTGGTCGCGTTAGTGGCGTCGATCGCGTTCCGCCGTATCTTTGCGGAGTGGTGGATCTTCACGTCGTTTGCCGTAGTCGATTTCGACCGAGTAGCTCGCGCGCATCATCGTCCGGGTCATTGAGAAAGACGCGTGGAGAATGTCGTCCGAATTTTGCACCTGATAAGGGAGCTAGGATTGTAGCGATTGCGTTGAGGAATTAGACGATGTGAGACGACTAGGTGAAAGCTGAAGCGGGATAAAGCAGGAGTGACAGGTGGAGGTGGTAGCAGATTCGAATCTATAAATTGAGAATGGTGGCCCGTCTGGCTCTGCTTGACATGCCATCTTTCTGCCTACCTGTGCCTTGCCTTCTGCAAAGATGAATCTCCGACTCAGACACCAAAAGGCTCCCACCGTCGAGCAAGTCTGCTCCGGCACTGCTGGCTCGACGGAAGACAATCCAATCGATGCCGTCGTCATTGGCGCTGGACCTTCTGGTATGTGGACTGACTTCTTTCCGACTTGAAAACGAAAGACTGAGAGTATCTCTCAGGAATGGTCGCTCTGCGAACTCTCGTCCGCGATGACCCTCCCCTTGCCGTCATGGCCATCGACCGCCAAAAGGGTCCCGGAGGTATCTGGACCGGCCATATCCCAGCCTATTCGACTCTGCAGGACTTGAAGTGTGAATATGAAGTCCACGGAGTCAAGTTCCCTCAACAACAACCACTGAGAAGAGCACCACGAGACCAAGTGGCTGAATTCTGTGAGGCTTACCACCACGAATTTGGCTTGAAGGAGCATGTCCTGTGGCAGCATGACGTGACTTCAGTCGAAATGGTCAAGCCTATGCTTCACAAGGTCAAGGTTGAGCCGTTTGCGGAGGGGGTCGCTGAGGCTGTCACGATGACCATCTATACCAAGAGCGTCCTTGTGTGCACGTAAGTCTTCTTCTCCCGCTTCTCTCTAACGCGGTGATAACTTATGGGGAAATTTTCAGTGGTCACAATATCCACAAATATGTCCCTCAGCTGCCCGGTCAAGAAACGGCAACGTTCCCAATCAAGCACAACAACGAGATCCGAGACCCTTCTGAACTTCCAACCTCGGATATCATTGTCATTGGAGCCGGTCCATCAGCGATGGATATGGTCCAGGAAGCATGCATCACGCAGAAAGCAACCAACGTTCATGTGGTGGCTCGTATTGCCCATTGGTGCGTTCTGGACCATCAAGTCCCAGGAGTCAGCCGTCAGCTAATTTCCAAATCAGGGGAGCGCCCGACATGTGGTGGCCATGGATGTGGCAGTTCGGATGGTCCGAGTTACATCTCCTCCGCGTTTTATACCGACTCCTGCCTCTTTACGTCGTTGACGCGCTCCTCTACTACCTGAACCTGATCTGGGCCATTGTACACGGCATTCCCGAATGGCGTCCTCCCATCCGTGTGTGATCCAAACACTTTTTTTTCCCTTCCTGTCGGCTAACTCTGAACAGGAGATCCTGTCTCCAGCAAAGTCGCCTACATCCTCCGCACGCACCTGCTCCCGCCCTACAAGAAAGGGCAATTCAAAATCCACAATGACTGCCGCATCAAACTCATCGAGGGTGACAAAGTCACCCTGACTGACGGCACCGTGATCTACCCCAAGATGATCGTTGCGGCGACTGGCTGGTCGACCGACTCGTCTTTCCTCCCAGGCGGTACCAAAGCCGGCGAGTATGACTCTCTTGCGGCAGCGGATATCCCGAAACCGTTATACATGCGCTTCTACGACCAGGAACATCCAGGTATCTTTTACATCTCCATGTCGAATGGCTTCATGGCGTATACGGAGAACGCGTCCTTTCTGGCTCAGGCGATCAACCAGATCTTGAGGGGAACTTGGACGCCACCGTCGGCCAAGGAGATGAAGAGGAACTGCAGGGAGGTGGTGTTGCACCATATTGGCCTGCCTGGTCGTTTGCAGACGGATCTTGAAGAGGCTGGGTTCAAGGATCTCCGCACGAAGAATATCCGATAGCCGTCTGTCAGGAACCGCACGCACTGGAAGCCCTCATGTTTCCAGAGCAAGCTTGCTTAACACAGTTCTAGCAATTCTTGTGGGCTATGGAAGTGGACAATATCAATTAGTGAGTACATAGTACTAAGTAACAAGTAGTACGCGATTAGTATTCAACTCACGGCAACACCCCCAAACATTGCGTTCAGATACGTTCGTGCTCGATTCATATCTCCGGTCGGCATATGTGGGGGGTAATTCATTCAGTTCCTCCGAGGCCCGCACATGCCGACATGTGGAATAATTATGTCGGGGAGCTTGTGGACGAAGGAAACGCCAAAGTGATGAACCACAACCTCGTGGGCAAGGCCCTCCTGAGTGACTCACGACACGACAGGATAAAGTATAAGTATCCATGAGAGTACGCTAACAAACAAGTCTACGAGGTCATAAAAATCCACCCTCCTTCCTCGACTAGGTGGATGCATATCCTGCGCAACAGAGCAGACCGTTGATGGCCCATTAGCTCTAATTACTGTTCACGTTCCCATGACATGAACACGACTTCCACTAGCTCGGCCGTGTGCCTAACGTCAGTTGGTTGACCTGTTAAACGACTTGTACCCCAGGCAATGCACCCAGCTCCCGCATCAAATCCCTCAGACGCTGTGGTAAAGGTGGAAGAGTCTTCTCATTATTGCCACCCACGTTTGCGACGTTACTCTCCAGCACACTTACTCCGACCGCCATCACCATCTGTGATTTTCTCAAATCGCAAAACTGTTCGTGCGGTGAGATTTCGTCTGCTGCCGTATTGCCTCGTTGTAGACGTAACCCGGGAGCACCGCGGCCAAGCTCGATAAAGCGTTTGACATCTACATTGATGGGACCATCGAGGAAGACTCGCCGGTCATCATTACTGCTAGTGTTGCTTGCGGCTCCGGTAGAACCAGAAGCAGAGCTTGAACTGACAGCTGGGCCATTCAACTTCGTCCTCGTCGACTTGGGCAGTATGACGGTGCATTTGAGTACACCGTAAACCCAAAGCACCAGTGTTGCTTGATACAATGCGATGGCCTCAAATCCACGCAAGCCATATTTCGGCACAGAGATACCGGCTCTCAGCACTTGCCCTGCGTGGAAGGCAGCATTCCTGGATCGCTCTTCGATATACCAAGATTCGAGGAGAGCATAAGCCCGACGAGCTTCTCCTTCTCCATGCTTACCGGCAAACCGCTGCACGTCGTCAAGGTCCACATAAAGCAGCATCAACAGGAATTCTCTGAACAGGACACTTGCTGGATTGTTGTGCTCAGACGACGCCAATAGCGTGAGGTCTTGGTATCTAGATCCACAGTCAGTTCATTAGTAGGGTACCGCTAATTGCAAGTAACCGATATCTCACAGATTTTCCTCTCGCATCTTCAAACATAACCTCACGCTTGCACTACATTGATCTCCAGCGGCGGCCGCAATCTTGGCGTCCTTACGGAATTCAAAAATCTGACCTGCCAACCCATGGAGCAACAACGAACTGGCTCGAGGTACTTCAAATCCGGGGACCATTGTCTCCAAGAGGCGTGGTCGACAAATGAGATCTTGCAAAGACACTTCTGAAGCCTGGCAAACGTCATTTTCACTATCGGAGAGATAAACGGATCTCCAAGTATGTGCGGATGAAGCTTCCCAGAGCGCAGCCCTTGAAGGTAAGGGGGCTGTGAATTCGGCGAATGATGTTAGGGGGTTTCGGAGAAATACAGTTGCAATTCTCATGTCGTATTCGAATGCATGGTAAGCAAGCCTAAACGGAGTTGTTACTCAGTATCCTTTAGCTTTTAACATTGACAATCACCTTCTGAAAGACTCTTCTCGTGCCCATCGATGCCACTTATCCGTCAAAGTTGCGTTGTCATCTTCGAGATAGGGGATGATATTATGGTACATCGCTCGATCGAAAGCTCCAGCACGCCTTAGGGCCTGAGGAATATCAGTCGTCGTCCATGACTAGGAGAGGTGCAGAGCATACGGTACACAACGGCTGGAAGTGGCTCTCAGCAATCTCCATTTTCCGAGTGATCCCGCAGGATATCCCTATGTCGATCCAAAGCATGTATGCCTGAAGATATTGAAGGTCGCGAACCACACTATTGTCCGCTTCAACCTAGGTTCGTCAACACTGAAAACTTTGCTTCGTCCGTAGTCTGGCTCATCTTACCAAGGATTCAAGGGACAGACGAACAATCTCCTGAAACAAAAGCCCCATCTTGCTAATTTCTATGACACCCAGGCACACGCAACCTGCAGCCACAAGCGCTGTGAGCAGTTCCGGTCGGCTTTGCCCACAACGGAACGTTCCCAGATGCAGCCACGAGTCCGTTTTGACTCTTTTGGTGATACCAATCTTCATCAATGTATCGAGAACTTCATGCGACGGGAATGCAGGGATTGAGACTTTCGACTGAGAGGTTTCAATCACGAGTTGGAGAATCTTGTCTCGTGTTGCTGACCCGATCTTGTCTAGGAGCACAACTTCTTCCCCAGGGTCAGCTGAGGGACTGGTCAAAGCAATGTCGTTATTCTGAATGGCAATATTGCTTTGCTCGCTAAACGCATGCTGTCGTAATGAGGGTGTCCAAAGCCTAGGCTCTGTTAATTGTACATTCCACATGATTATTAAAAGATACAACATACCAGGGTGAGCGGCGAAAGGCATCGAATCGTGCTCGAAGGGAATTTTGACTCACGACGGATGCAGGCGAGTCCGCAGTATGTGCTGGGATGTTAGCCGCGTTGAGAGCCAGCTGTTCCGGGTTGGGCGTGAGACTGGCATCAAAATTGAACACATTGGCACTAAAGAAGTCCAGATTGTTGATATTTGAGAAATCCAGGTTAGTGGACCAGAGATCGTCGTCCTGCATATACCGTGCAACATCCGGAATCTCTTGTGTCGGTGCTTCTAGATCTATCTGGAGCTCTTGTGGCATGATGATATTCTCAAAGTACATCGGGTAACTCCAGTCTTCTAGTGGTTGCATTGTAGTCTCTTGATCCGAGTATTGTGAAACAGGAAATTGCGTGTCGGCCAACGTATTGATCTCCTGATTTGCATATACAGGAAAATTTGCTGTTATAGCATTTGAGTATCGAGGCTCTGAGGAACCATCACCTGGTACATTGTCGGCTGGTGAGCTCAACATTGATGATGTGCCTTGATTGACGTGTCCCGAGGTGGTAGGGTCCAATTCCACGAATGAAGGAGGACCATAACCCTTCTTCGTACATTCACGGTTTGACAGACGGCATCGCTGGCGAGAGATCAGTTCAGGTTCATTGGCTGTGCTGCACCTCGAATGCCATGAAATGTCCGTAGCTCAGCAAGCCCACGATTTGGCCATAATTGAACCGAGATCGATCAAATCGAGGAACACCATGGAACGCAGGATAGGTCAACTCACCTTGCACGGCCTCTCATTATCGCATTTCAATTTCGATGCCGCACATGAGACGCATGCTTGATTGGCGCGTGATAAACGTCTCGGCTGTGTTTCTCTAGTCCAGGGTTCGGATTCCTCGTGGAGGGTTTGGTGTCGCAGAAGGAGATCCCTACAAGCTTCATCAGCACAGATGTGATTACTTGACATCAATAATAGGATGCCATCCTTACCGGCGATTATAAGCTTTGCCACACTGAAAGCATTGAAATGAGCGCCGATTTTGGTCTACAGTTTCCGAAGCATCATCAGCGTAATTGTGCAGAAGGAAGGACAAGGCAATACGCACGTGATTCAAAGTGTCGCTTTAGGTGATCTCTTCGGTCAAACACCTTCTGGCAAACAGGACATTGATGCCCTTTGGATCCCGTCTGCATCGACGCGGGACTAACTACCGCAGCGAATGCGGGGAAATCTTGACAGCTGAGAGCTTCGAGGGAGCTCGTCAATCGCAAAGCTAGTCAGATCCGGCAATGTCTAGATCAAGGTCGTGTCCCTAGTAAGCTGATGAATTGAATAGCAATATAAAAGCTATCTGAGAAGTATGAGTTCGTTGGCTGATAGTTCTCTGAATATTATGTTGGTGGAGCCGAATTGAAACCAGATTTTTGGATCTTGCGGGGCCGGGGATAAAGTTCGAGGCCTTGGCTGTCGCATGTACATCGATAGGCTTTGTGAACGGCATGTTGGCCTCCTACCATGCCCGGACTTCGAAATATCTTCTTCTACTCATGAAGGTGGCAGGATAACCTAGTTTTCGGTGTGGAAGCCACGAGCACGTCTGGGTCAAGGACACATTATCAAACGACTAGTGATTGATAACTACTCTGCATTAGGATATGCTACTTGAGTTGGAATCAAGAGAATAGCGCGGGCTAGTACTGCCTAGAGCGTCATATTCTGATAGTTATTTTTGATCACATAGCACATCGACTGGTCTACTGAGCTCCTTTTCTCGATTACATAGAATCATGCTTAGTCAATTGATGATCAGACTTGTGAACTCTTTCCAAAGTCCCAGTAGCATCAATCAATTTTAAGTCTGGATCTCCTTGGCAGTCGCTTTACGCCACTATTTATCAAACGTTAGCCAAAGTGGTCCTAAATGAAGTAGGAGGAAATTACCTTGCGGTTGAGGAAGTAGACGGGGATGCCAAGTAAGCAGATTCCGATCAAGATTCCCAATAACTGTTTGAATCGAGTTAGCAAACTATCCGTACCTAATATGCGCGGGGATAGAATGACTTACGATCATAAAGGCAGTCAAATATGAATATTTGGAGACCATAGGGATGATACCTTGAGAGGCACCAAACGAAACAAGGTTTTTGCCGCCCACCACACACACAATGGCTGCACCTGGGTTCTCTGGGATGACTTCGGCTGCGAATGTAGTCGTTGTGATGATTATGGATGTGAAAGAGAATTGGAATATTGCCCAACCTAGAATTGGCATTAGTCCATTGTTCAGGCCCAAGACACGAGTCATATAAACTTACCGATGAGCATTCCCCAAGCAGAGTATTGCTCTGGGCTGTTGGCAGGTAACGCGATTGCGACTAGCCCAACGACTCCAGCGAGACAGGGGAATATCAGATTCACAAGTTGATGTTCGGGTCTGTGAACACCACCATTTCGCTTGGCTAGCCAAAGGTTCATCTTGTCGCCGAACCAGCCAGAGTATGCCATAGCCAGGAATGATGCGGGAATGATCCCGACGTTGAAAAGTCCCACTGATCCAGGCGACCATTTATAGCTGACCTCAAGAACGACGCTGTACACGAAGGATACCGCAATGCCGATGCCCAAGGAGATCGAGGAGAGGAGCAGAGCCCAAATGACAGCTGGGGATGTAAAAGCCTTGCCAATCTTGATATAGGCTCCACACCAAACCTTGAAAGCATTAGGTGTGATCTTTGACCAGGGTTTGAGTTCTTGTAGGTAGGTCCGTTTTGGCTCTGGGGTATGCTCATCCGCATCAATGTGTCCAAAGCGCTGTAGAGCTTCCTCATTGTCCAGAACCATTGTGTGACCAAACTCGTCTGTGTGAATAGTCTTGCCACTCAGAGTGATGGGTAACCGAGCAAACTTAGTTTCGGGTAGCAAGAAAAATGCGAAGATGAATGAAATAGCCATTGTGATGACGAAAAGCCAGTAGAACCATCTCCATCCGGCGTCCGCAATCAGATAGGGCAATCCAATGAGTATACCTGAGCTGACACAGTTTTGAGTCGACCAGTATATGCCGAAGTAAAATCCACGTTCATCGAGAAATGTGACATCAGCAATGATGAGTGGTAGAAGGGATTCTACTGCGCCGGTGGCGATCCCGATAAAGATGCGGCTGATGAAATGTTGCGAGAATGTTTGACTTGTGCCTGCCGTAATGTAGCAGATCAAGCATACGAGAACAGATATGATAAAAACTGGCCGACGACCGATCACCATGGCGATCGGCAGGAGAACCAAACAGCCGACCGCCATCAGCATCGTTGGATAGGTACTGAGCCCCACGATTTGGTCAGGCGTATGATCGGCTCCATAGAGATGGAAGAGCGTGTTGAAGAACGATCCCAGGCCAGCGAGAGAAAGGAGGGAGAAGATCGCTATTCCAATGTCAGCCTCCGCGGTACGTCTTCCTCAGCCTTAGTAGACTTACAAAACCAACAAGTAGTGATCATAATGCCCATTTTGCGCCATTTGGAGAAATTTAAGGGATCATTTGGGTCAGCAGATGCAACTGGTATTCTTTGCACTGTCGAATCGGAGACTAGGACGACTTCACCGTCGATCTTGATAGCCTGGTGAGCACTAGGACCATTCTCGACTTGTGTGGCATCAACGAAAGCCTTCTCGTCCATGGTGCGTGTTTGTTGTAGAGGGAAACGCTGTTTCACAATTAAATTGGCTGCTCGAGCACTTCTACACAATAGTGTGCTAGTGTGATGGTGTGGAGACTGGGGAAGAAGCAGATAACCTCCCCTGCAGATGTGCGACAACCATCGTCCTTATAGCAGTGGTCTGATAGCAGGAATCCACGTTACGTGGACTTATTGCGATCGAGGTTCAAAATGCTGGTGAACTAACTTTTCCCGAGGTGAAGCTGTTGCCGAAGGCTGTTGCCACCTCCTCCACAGCGCCCAGTTTTGCCGACTTCTTGCGGGGGATTGTGTGTGGAGAGTTGCCAGGCTTACATCCAGATTTGCGATAGTCATATCTTCCGGGGTTGTGAGATGGGGGTGGGCCCGATCCCCGAGCAACTCCAACCATTCGCCAAGATACGCAATGCCCCTACATGCCTGAACTGTGGCAGATCGAATAGTCGGCATTGGAATGTGCATTAGGTGAAATGGCAGGGCAGAGGAATTGCCGTGCGATCTTAAATGGATCTAATTGGCATACAACCTTGTTAATAATCTGATAAGGCATTATTCTTTAGCAGTGTCAATTGCAGGCAGATATCAGCTTCAGGTCATGAATTGATCACACTTCCGTCCAGCGTCCTGTATACGACCAGCCTCATAACCCTTTCCAAAATACCATGGGATCTATGGGGATACCAGGTAGTGATGACTGTAAGGCATTCGATGACCCTGTCGCACTGTTTCACGATCTCGAGGTCTTGCGTTCCCGCGAAAATTTCCCACATAGTCCTAGGTTTGACGCCCGGGTAATATCACGATATGATGATATAGTCACAATTCTGGACCGTCCAGATATCTTTTCATCTGGTCCGACCGTTCCTCACCCACCATCCTTCATTGCAGACAAGATATCATCCAAATGCCCGATGCGAGGCACGCTGCTAGGGCTTGATAACCCCATCCATGATCGATTACGGAGAAGCGTCAGTTCTTTCTTCGTTCCGAGGCGACTAAAACGCTTCGAACCGGTCATCGAAACGTTGGCTCATCAGGTCGTGGACACCTTTGTGGAGAGCAGCGAGATCAACATAAAATCTGCATTCGCTCTTCCCTTACCTTTGCAGATAATCAGCTTGATTGTAGGACTGGATCCGAAGCAATGGCAGTGGGTCGGCCGAAGCCTGGCCCTCTTTGGTGGTCATGCCGAGTATTCATCTGGTACTTTGGATGAAAAGGTCGCTGGCATCATCGAGCTGCACGAACACATCGCAGATCTCATCCAGTTGAGAAAGGCTGACCGAAGGGATGATCTAATCAGTCACATATGGAATGAAAGGGACAGCGGCGTTGTGGAAATGACTGACTTCGAGCACCTTTCCATGATCCCTGGCTTGCTCTTGGCCGGCCATGAGACCACGACCAATCTCCTGACCATGGGACTGTCACATCTTCTCCACCGGAATCTGTGGCATCAGGCCAACAAAGACGACCGAACGCGGGCAGCAACTATCGAGGAACTCGTGCGATATGAATCCGCGATTACGGGTATGAAACGAGAGGTTCTTCGTGAATTCAAGCTCAGAGAAACAACTATGTACCCGGGGGATAATGTGTTCCTCGCATATAATTCAGGCAGCCGAGACCCTCAGATATTTCAAGACGCTGATGAGTTGATCCTGACCCGAAAGTTCACAACCCAGCATCTTGGATTTGGTCGAGGCATTCATGCGTGCCTCGGAGCACCACTGGCTCGTTTACTCCTCAGGGTCGAGATGAGGGTTCTGTACGAAAGATTGCCGAACTTGTGCCTAGTAACACCTTACGGGAAAAGGAAATATGATCCTGTTCACGAAGGTTGCGGTATTGCAGCTCTCACAGTCTCGTGGCAGCCGTCCAAGCCGGTCACGAGAAAGTTGAGAAATGACACTGCGTCACTGGAAAGAGCCCAGGCCTCTCGAAAGATAATTCAGCAAGAAGTAGTGGTGGAAAGTATCATTGAAATCGCTGATAAGGTGTTAGAGATCACGTTCGTCGGTCAAAATGGTGCACGCATGCCCACTTGGGCACCAGGGGCGCATATTGACGTTCCAGTTGGTACATTCGGACACCGTCAATACTCTCTCTGCGGCAGTCCAGCCGATGAAGGACGCTACACAGTAGCCGTTCTTCGCGAAGGCGCAGAGAGTACAGGCGGATCACAATTTATCCATGATACCTTTGCCAGACAAAAGGCGATGATGATTCGCGGACCACGCAACCATTTCGAACTACGACCAGCAACTAAGTACATCTTCATAGCCGGTGGGATTGGTATTACAGCTATCAAGCCTATGATTGAAACCGTGAAAACTCAAGGACACTCGTATAGAGCTGTATACCTTGGCTCAAGCCGCTCGAAAATGGCTTACGTCAAGGAGCTGTCCATGGACCCTTGCGTCAAGATCTGGCCCAAAGACGAGGCTGATCACCGCTTTAATCTCTCTTCTCTTTCATGCAAAGACACGAAAGATCTTCTGATCTACTGCTGTGGCCCCGCAAGACTTTTGGCTGCCGTTGAGGAGCTGTTCAGAGATTATCCAACAGGGATCCTGAATATTGAGAGATTCGAGAATACATCTCACAATTTGGATGCATCGCTAAACAGGCCGTTTGATGTGCTATTACAGCGTAGTGACAGGCAGATACACGTGCCTGCAGACCGCACGCTACTGGAGGTTCTCAACGAAGAAGGCGTAGGAGTGATGTCGACCTGTTCAAAAGGGACATGTGGGACGTGTGAAGTCAGTGTTCTAGAGGGTGTACCAGAACACCGAGATACCGTTTTGACTGCTGTGGAAAGGTTAGATGGGAAGACCATGATGCCTTGCGTGTCGAGGTGTATCGGATCAAAGCTAACGTTGGATTTGTGGTGACAACAAAAACCGAACAGGGGCAAAGACGCTCACACATCTACTTTTTCGTACCTTTGTATGTGCTATTTGGTGTTCATTAGCTTCAGTGGGAACTCGCTTTCTCACACTTATATCAGGAACCATCGAACAATCTAACTTTGATCATCTGCATGCGAATGTTAACGAAGTGCGAAAGGGGGTACTGCCTAGATATACAAGGGCAGCCTTTTTGGGCTTTGTGAGATGTATTCCTACAAGCTTAACATCATAATATCGCTGTTCCACGCTTCAAGCATTCACCACCTGCTGCGCAGGCCGCTGCCGACTCAGCCAGTCCTTCGCCCCATCGTAGCCACAATTGAAAGCCAAAAATTCCTCCGGTTTCAAGGTGACTTTTTTCGATCCCGCTTCTGTTCCTGGCCGAGCCTGTTGCCGGCTATATGCTTGAATCAACGAGGCACGCTCATGTCTGGCGTCAAAGACCCTGGCTAGACGATCTTGCACTTCTTGTCGGGACGGACGATTCGTCACGTCAGAAAAGAAAGCCTGCAGCGCCTCCGCATCTTCCACGCTCTGGCTCGCGCCTTGCCCCTGGGTAGGCAGCATCGCATGTGCTGCATCTCCGATCAGAATCGTTTGGCCACTGACCCAGCTTGACAGCGAAGGAATATCGCGCAACTGCCAGAGGCCAACGTCAGGGGCCGCGTCGAAAAGAGAATGTACCCATGGAGGGAAATCGACAAAGCTTTCTCGCAGACTGTCTCGCGAGCCTTCTGCAGTCCATGAATCCGCATCTGAGGTCTCATTCATCTTCTCATCGGGCACGAGAGCAACAATTCCGAACAATTTGTTCCCTCTACCCGGACCCATGACGACTCTTGACCCATGACCGACGATCATGGTTGTAATTGGTTTCTCGGGGTCGAAGATATCCTTGTCGACTTCCAGATCCTTCAGCTTCTCTGTCGGGATCAACAGCCTATATGCAGATAGCCCGGTTGGAACAGGTTGGACAGAAGACTCAAGAACACTGTCGCGAACGACGCTGCGTATCCCATCTGCCCCAACGATGAGATCTCCTTCTATCACTTCACCACTGGCAAGCTCGACCTTGCCCCCAGCCGTATCGATACGCTGAACAGCACAACCGGTACGAATTTGCGCCGGCCTCCCAGGTCGCTTGCTAGACTCAGCGGCAGCTCTCAGCGCACCATGCAAATCCTGACGATGGTATATAATGCGATCAGCTCCAAAGAGGTGTCCACTGGTGGGAATGTTGTTCAGAACATGGCCATCTGTGTTCATGATCCGAAATCCCTGGTCAACGACTGGTTCGCAATCTTTTAGAAACTCTCCGAGGTCCCACGACGAGACAATTTTCGATGCATTTGGCTGTAATGAGATCAACGCTCCAACCTCACGGAGCATCTGGGACTTCTCAAGGACCAAGACGTCTCGGCCTGGGCCTCGTAGGGCAATCGCAGCAGCGAGACCTGCTATTCCACCTCCTACGACAATGATTCGAAATAAGTCCTGCTCCATGCTGATAATACAGTTGTGAGTTCGAAGGAAAGTATTGCTCAAGATCCCTTAAGCCCATCGATCGAGGGTATCTTTGACGATATGTGGTCAGAGTCAATTACCGAGAGCCTTGCTGTTCGCTACCAAGCGGAGCTTTTGATCTTGGGCCCACACTCCCGAGTGTGGAGAGGAGCGCTCATGATCATCTCCCCTCGTTAAGCTGATGCTTGCAATCATACTAACCACATAACGAATGGCAAGTGGCCTAAAACTTAGCTCGCATGATTCAGCGAATGTTGGGGTCGGGATATGTGGGCGGCCGTCGTCCCCCACACGGAGGGACTTCTTGCTTCGGATGGCTATGTTCTGCATGCCCAGCCTTACTGTGTTCGGAATTTGTGGCGATCGGGTCGACCAGCTCGGAAAGCATAGTGCTTCCAGACCACGGCGAATCTCTGAAGTGATGGGTGCCTATGGTGTCTATCAACTTGTAGTGGACTCGGGACATGTGGCGGCCGCGACCTTCACTCCCGGAAGCATTGGACTTCTGAACCAACGAACTGAGAGGCTGATAGGCGGCAGATGCAAGGCAGCAGATGCAATCCATGTTCAAGGTCAATTCGAGATCGACATGATGCATCGCAAATTTTGCACACTCATCAATAATATAAAGCAAGTTCTTGCGATAACACTCTGGAAAACTCCACAGACAGTCAACATTAACATTGCAGTACAGGCTTACCACACACTTTCATCAAGACTTCAATATCAAAATGTCGCAAACCCAGACAGTGGAGGCTACCTCGGTGAGACGCATGCACATCCCAGTCGAACTATTCGCCGGCCAAGAAGAGGCCGACCTCGAGCCATGGCAGAAGGATATCCAGGAGAACGGGTACACGGTGATCAAGGGCGCCGTCCCCATCGAACGAGCAGAAGCATACCGAAACGAGATGCTCCAGTGGCTAGAAGACTTGTAAGATGTTCCCCTAATCCAGCCCACTAAGCTATCGATATCTTGATCAAACACTTTTCTAACACAATGGTGTTGAAAAAAAACAGCAATCTAGGCTTCAAGCGCGACGACCCAACCACCATCCACAAAGACAAGCTCCCGTTCATCACCGAGAAAGGCATGTGCCTGAACTACGCGGTGACGCACGAAAAGTTCGTGTGGGACATCCGGACGGAGCCCAAAGTGCTCGAGACGTTCCAGAAAGTCTACAACGACAAGGAGCTGATCGTGTCGTTTGACGCTGTGGGGTTCGGGTTCCCAAACCGCAAAGACCTGCCTCCCAACAAGCCGTGGCCACACCAGGATCAAGATCCCACGAAGCCCGGGTTCCGAGTCATGCAAGGGTGAGTCTAAGATTCCCTGGTTCCCTTCCTCTTGACTACCTCACCATGCTCGCCTCGCAGTAGAGCACCATGAAAAGCCAAAGATGAAACCATAAACTGACTTCCCTGTCCGCACACACAGCCTCGTCAACCTCTTCCCCAACGGCCCCAACGACGGCGGCCTGATCGTCTGCCGGGGCGCGCACAAACTCAGCGCCCAGTTCCACGAGGAGATGAAGTGGGAAACGCCCATCCCGGCCTGGAACCCCGAATGGTACGGGTTCACCAGCGAGGGGATGAAGTGGCTGGAGGCGCACGGCTGCGAATGGGTCAAGGTGTGCGCGGAGCCCGGCGACCTCGTCCTCTGGGACAGTCGCGCGCCGCATTACAACCTCTCGTCCACAACCTCGACCCCCCGCTTCTGCGTCTATACCTGCTACATGCCCGTCAAGGACGCGACGCAGGAGGAGCTGCGGAGGAAGAAGGATGCTTTTGATAGTGAGTTTCTTCTCCCATCCCCCAGTAATTTCTGCTTGTGAGTAGGAAATGTTAACAGAAATTCTCCTTCAGACTGGCTTGGAACGACACATTGGCCCAACTGCCAGGTTGTGGGAAGTAATGTCGCGAAGCGGGATGGCGAGCCCGATCCCGCGAATCGGTCGGAGCCGAGGACCAAGCCTGTGCTCGACGATGTCGGCATGAAGTTGACTGGGATTCCATACATCATGGCCCGGGCATAGACATAGACGGGTTGAGCTGAGAGGTATGTGAGAACGAACGTCTCGAGCTGAGGTGAATGGGTCGGGGGAGGACTGCTTGTTGGATCGTATTGCCTGGCCTTTTCATCATGATTATTGCATTTTCAGCGAACATTGTTTACTTAGTAGCTAGCCCACGACGAGCAAGAATGGCCGATATTCTGGCTCAAAATTGATGTATACTAGGAGTACAAGTTGTGTCTCATCATATGTATCTGAATATCGTTACATACCTAGAAAGCCAAGTCCAGGCGAAAAGCACTATCAACTTGCTTTTCTCTTCCAATTAGATAATATAATAGCAAGAATCGTTCCTCCTACCGACGCAACATGGTAGAGGAGAGAAAGTTTTAAAACATCTTGAGTAGCAGTGGACCACGTGGCGCTTCCAGCGCGGGTTCCAGCCAACTTTCAGAGGATAAAAACATTGGTGGTGGTACATTGATCATACAGCCAGACCATTTCAGTATATGGTAGTCGGGCGTCTTCCATCATCTATCTACCCAGGTCGACAAGCCCAGTTGAGGGTTGGCCTTGTTTCTTTGCGAGCTCGCTAAAGCCGCCACCCCAACCTTTGACGCCAGGCGAATTTGCGTATGGCGATTGAGGTTTTCTTCTGGACGCATACTTTGGTGTCTGATCCGATGTGCGTTCGTCCTTGATATCCGATAAATCAATCTTCTTGATTGCACCGAATCTCGGAAGAGTCATAGACTTGGATGTCGGATACAATCCGTTGTGGAGCGGTTTTCTGACCCTCAGGGGAGCTTCCACTTCGCCCTTGACTGCTGGTCGACTGGCTCTCTTGATGCCAGCAAACCCTGGAAAAGTCACCGATTTGGACCCCGTATATTTTCCATTCTCAGCCGCGTCTTTGGCCCTCATGGGTCGCGTAGGGCGTGGAGCCAAGGGTTCGGGGGAATCTGGAGGTGGGGAACGGTTTGGGTCGACAGTACGGGCATGTAGTTCCTTCTGGAGCTCGCGCTTTTGCCGAATCGACAAGCCTCTCAAAAGTTTCTTTTTCTCTTTCAAATTTGCCATTGTCTGGATTTCATCTCTGATTTCTGCCAAAGCACTGGACTGGACCGTGTTACTGATCTCTTCTCGTCTTTCTTCGTCTTCCTTTTCTAGTGGTTCGAGAAATTCTTTGATTTTCTTATACCTTGAAGCGATGCCAGGGACATTGTTGACCATGCCTACAAAAGCCGACAGTTTTCTCTTCTCTCGAACAAAGTCTGCTACGATCTGAGAGTCCAAAGGCCCTAAACCTTCGTCTTCAAGCTTCTCATTGACCAGTAGAAGCTTATCGTATGCTCCAATCAGAGTTGTAAGATAATCCACTAACTCTTGTGTATCAGCTGGTGCTTCGGCTTGCTCCCTGAGACGACTTTGGACCCTAGGAGTACGCGATTTCTGAGCGAGTTGACGTTCGTATTCGGCGACATTGAGCTTGATCATTCGCTTTACATTCAAGGTGTCTGATGTCAGTCTGTTCAATGCGCGCAGAACGTTGTTCTTGCGGGGGTTTCGTTCAAAATTGAGATCGCCCGTCTTCACATCCTTGGTCAGCTTTTCACCATTGATACCTCGTGTTGTAGCTATTGCTAGTTGCACATAAAGGGTAAGAACTTTGGGCGAAAGGGTTGATGCGGTGCGATGGTTGTCGAAACTCGATTGGTGAAACCCAAAAACCTCTGCCTTTGCTTGCATCAAGTCAATGAGCCGACATGCTGTATCAAACACATTTGGATTATTCCTGTCTCGCACACATGTACTCATGGCTATCATGAATACCCCGCGGTATGCAAGCGCGGTTTTCCAAATTGTGTCAGGGATGCTCTTCAAAACATCGAGGGATGTTTGACTAGCTCGTAAACTTCGCAAGAGACGTAGATAGAGGGTGAATGTGCCACCATCTGGTTGGAGTCTGTATGGCCCGGTGGGCGAAGTGATTGTTTCCCAATAATGTTTTCCTCTGTTTGGGTCCTTCAAGGACAGGGCAGTTTCGAGAAGCAATGAGAGAGTGTTATTGTCCGGCACGGCGTAGGCGGAGCCGTTCTTCAAACTCAGGGCTTCCGACGGTGACTCAGCGCTGGTTTCACGAACAATACTCATCACACCAGTCTGGGATGTGTCTTCCCCGACTGATTGTTCTGTCGTTACAGAGACGTTTGTTGGTTCCGGATCGGCATTGATCAGCGATGGAGACTCTTTCTTCTTTAACTCCAGGCGCTCGTCAAACCTGGAGAGATTCATCGTTTGTTCGATGAGGGCAAAGATCTCATGATGATGTTTCCGTTCAGAAGATAGCATCAGCAACCGACCCATAGCGCAAGTTAATTTTGCGTCGATTTCCAAGTCACCTCTGCGCCACCTGGCAATAACTTCCGTCCACAGCCGTTGACCACCTTCTATGGCTTGTTGAAACAACTTTTCTGTGTTCAGACCGCGCTCTTCCGGCCGAAAGTTTTGCTCCTTGGAACCAAGCTCCAAAGCGTGGGCACGTACGTCCGCAGTCATTGCCATCAAGATAGTTGTGTAGGTTCGTCGATCAGCAGCGTCTGGTCCACGCTCTGGCAGACGACCTGCGATGCCCCACAAAGAGTCCATATCACGGGCCCTGGCGCAAACCGACAGAATGGCGTTGGAGTGAATGATGGATGGCTTCACTGTCGAGTGTGGTCCAAACATAGAATTGTAGACCGCCAGAGCCTGCTGGGTGGACCTCGACTGTTTTGGATTTTCCATATACCCTCGCAGCATTATTGTAATAGTCTGAGCACTTGGTTTGTGACCACGCTTTTTCATCTGTGAAAGTTCAGGTCAGCCATGGCTGTTGGAGTCAAGTTAACAGGGCCTGTCACCTCATTGAAGACTTTCCAAGCGAGTCCCGTGTCTTCCTTGAGCATAAGCCAATCTATGATATGGTTCCAGCTCACGACGCTGTCAACCGGGGGAGCACCATCGATCCCCTTCTCGCTGAGGCGGCATAACGTCAGGGCTTTCACCAGTTGCTCCTTTTTCAACAAGTTCAGGACTTCCGATGCAAGTTGAACCCGGTCGGAGAGTATGGATTTTGTTGCACTGGATGGTGAATTGAGGAGTCGATTCCGGTTATGTATTCTCGCAGCCTCATCTTTCTCTTTCAAAGCCTCCCGCTTGACTTTTCTGACAGAAGCTTTGTTGGGATCGGGTTTGCCTTTCGAAGACTTCTTGAGGCTATGAAGCAGTTCACGCCGATGATGACCGGTTCTGATCGCGCGGAGGGTGGAGTGATTGCGGTATAGTGACTGAGCGAGCAGGCCGGTTCGGGAAGTATAGAAGTGGAGGCTGCGTGAAGATTTTATGGTCGGCGAGAGATTATTGAGCGCCCGCCGAATGCAAGCAGTACAGCTGAGCATCGGAAAAAGCGAAAAATAGGAGTGCACAAGAGTTGAGTCTAAGCCGTGCCATGGACTTTGTCAATCGACGGTGACTTTCATTCTTGTCAGAAGGTCTCTCGAGCGGCGACGAAGACCAGAATTATATTTCTGATTTATCTTTGATAGGCAAGTTTCGCGGAAACATTTATCGAAGTCACATGACAAGACCACAGTATCACGTGTGTGCGATTAGTCATGCCAGTACATCCAGAACATTTCGCTCAACGACCACGACAGTGCAAAATATGATGATGTGAATTACATGAGTCGTCGAGGGAATCTTGTAGTGCGCAAGCCCTTCGTCTATTAAGCGTTGAGAGCCTTGAGGTAGCTACCAAGCTTCACCAATCTGTATCCATTTTTGGGTTATTGTGGAGGATGGCCTGGAAGCACCAGTGAGGTAAGAACATGTAATAGTAGAGGCTGATATAGTTGCAGACTTTCGAAGCCCAGGAGAGTGGACGAACACGCGTGTTCAGTTATTGGCGGTAGGCGTTTGAAAGGGGTCTCTTAACAGGTAGAAAGCGGAAGCAGTGTGGTTTGACTTCACGGTAGCATTCGTGATCAGCTGCCGACATTGATAGCATGACCAGGTTTGTCCTTGTTGATAGGACGAGAGAGGATGTTTCCCGACTGTTCTTTGTAGCCTAGGACTTCGTTCCATCCGTGTTTAGCAATGATGAGATGCTGGTGCACCACAATCCAGGAATAAGCTGTGGGCTAAGTCAGGAGATGGACATCCCATCAATCTTTGGCATTTCACATGCTTCCTTGATATACCCTGTAACGACGTTCGTATTGCCGACGGAGAATCACGGTCGATCGGCTCCAACACTTATGACCCTTGTAAGTTATAGCTCACCCGTGGGATTATGCAGTGCTTGTTCGTCCCTTCCTTCGTCTTCTCCGCATTTTCAGCTTTAGACTTTGCGCTTGTTAGTCTCGAACTCTGACCAGGACCTACAACTAACAGTGATTTCAGGATTGCCATGAATGACTGGACAGGCCGTGTCCCGGGACCATTGGCGTAACTGTGTGGCGTGTGAAAGGGGCCTCGTTCAATATACTTCTCGAAGACGGTTGGAAGACCATAGCAACGTCCGAACTATTGATAAGAGCATGGTTATCATGCATACTCATCATCCGTAGTCATTTAATCAAAATGCATTGACATCCCATGGCTTGCTCGTGACTTGCAGAGTATCGAGACAATGTTAGTGGTGACTTGGCACCCGAGCAGCTCGTCACCCACACAACCTGAGGAGATCAAAGCAGGCTACAGGACCGGAATGAAGGACCAGACATTTGGAAAGGACTTCCAACGGCTCCGCAGCGGAGGGACGGTGGCGAATCTTTCAGACAGCCAGCCACAACCTGGTTTACGGATAGGAACTTCTGAGGCGCTCCTAGGCTCATGCAAGGGAGTTTGGCACTTCGCAGTCATGGCGGTTCTCCTCAAGTTTAGCGTTGGCCCAAGCACCAGGATGTTGAGGTACTAAGTGGTGCGATCGTAAGATGCGACCAGTGAGTAGTGTACCATGCTGTCGGGTCTCTTGGTGAGGCAAAAGGAGGGGAGGGAAAGATGGTGTGCCACTACTGAAGGAAACCTCGTACAGGACCATGCCATTGTGGTGGCAATTAAGTGTTTTGGCCACTGGCCAAGGCTCCTTCAAACTCGTCTTGCTAGTGGAATCGAATAGCGGACCGCTGACCAGGTGGTGTTTGTTATCCAGAGCGACTAGTACAAGGCAGGGCTGGCGTTGGTGCCGTCGAGCACAACGCGATCAAGCTTCTAGGTGTGCCACTGGGGGTGACGTATTGGCCACGCGGGTTCTTCGGCCCCTAAGACAAGGCCTAAAGGTTCAATCTTTAGCTCTTTCTAGCTTCCTAGGCTTAGCTGGGAGACGGGTTGATTTAGAGGCCGTCTAGCACTTTCTAGGGCGTCGAGGCTAGGCTAATGGGCGTCTGTGCTGCTGGTTCCTGCTAAGCACCGCGACTAGAAGGACCCCAGTTGCACCACCGTCGTCTTTCTTGCATTTCCAGACCAACTAACACCCAAAGGGTCAACCTTGATTCGGACACCATCTTAGTTCCCATGGTCTTGTGTAACGTTGCTAAACAACGCCGTTCTTCTAGAGCACAAACTCCATGGTTCTTTTATCGGATTCCTCACGACCCAATGGATTGTGTCCAGTCTAGTGTGAACTTGCTTACCCTTGCTCAACCTTAACTGCACCGCATCCGACACCCAGAAGTCGAGTCCAAGGCGACTGTCTGACCATGACCATATCCACTTGATAAATAGGCCTAAACCACAAGTGTTGGGAGTCATGGAACCCAACTAGTAAACAGAGGCTTGGTCTGGTTAGTGGTACTCCGTAGTCAACAACAGACACACGCCATCCGATCAGACTAAATATGACACGCATCCATCCAACACGAACTTGAACGCGGGGAAGCGTCAAACTTTTACCGTCATCAGCAATTGGTCGTGAACAACAAGATCTATTCGCAAAAGGATACAATCTTCATTGAACTTTGATCACTTTCTAAAAGAAAACTCTGGATCCTCTCCTAATCTAGTCAAGCGCGAAGCTCAAGTCTTATCCTGGTTTGGAGAAGATCAATGTACAAAACTTGCTGCCAGGTCTGTGAGCGCGAGCGCAGCGACGAGACGTCTTCTGGCACCTCTGCATGTGAATATGCACAGCTGGTGCCCGAAAAACAGTTGCAACCCCGACTCCATAACCTCCAACAATGTGCTTAGTCTGTGTGCAGGGAACAACATACTCCACCTCTATGAAAAACTTGTGTCGTCTCCTCTCAAGAAGTGCATGCTGTCGGTCGAACAATCGTAAATATTCGTCACCTGCTGTTGCTCGTCCGGCACAGGCAACGTTCAGGTGTCAAGGAAAAAGAAAAATCTCATCAATGTGCAGATGCCCCCGCCAGTCCATCGGATGACAAAAACTCCCGCCAGCAATGCCATGAACCTGATTTCTTTTGGGTCGATCCACCAGTTCTTCAATTACCTCCTCCACTCCCACCTGGGTATCATTGAAACAAAACATGCCGCTTGACTCGGAAAGACCTCACCAGCTGTTGAAGCTGAACAACGCGAGAGCCAACAATTTGGTAATGAGTTTCCTCGCTGACATGACCCAGTCTAGTACTGGCGCTGCTGGTAAACCTGGCCTTGTTGTCCATATGGCGAGTTTGGATAATTGGCATAGTTTCCCATCTGTCCATTGTTCTGGGGATAAACCATGCCAGCTTGTGGTTGCCCATACTGTCCCTGATGTTGGCCTTCGGCAGACTGATATCCAATGGGTGGTAGCGATGGTCTTCCGCCGTTTTGATACGCCTGACCGGGAACCTGATGACCCTCGGGGGGTTGCCCATCAACTTGGCCGGCTTGGGCTGCTGCTCGTTGCCGGTCATCTTCTGCTTTGCGAGCATTCTCTTCCTCCTTCTTACGCGCTTTCCACTCCTTGCGAATCTCCTTGAATTCTGCCAGAAATGTCAGTATCATTGCCATGCAGTGTGATAAGCAATTCCTTGGGGGCGAAGTCACGTTCACAGAACGCGAGGAGAACGCGCCGAACAGGGACACATCATTTTCATCTGCATCGTCCTCTTGCCTGTTGGAACGCCTTCATAGTACAAGTATACGTACCTTCAGGTGTTCGCTTCGTGCCATGCGATTGCATGGTGACGTGCGCGTTGAGATGATTCAATGTGCCATACGCCTTTTCACATCCATTCCAGCCACATTTGTACATTCTTTCGATTTCCTCGTATCTTCTGCGTGGGCGCTTGTGCTGCTGAGCACCAGGGATCGGAACAAAGGAATAAACCTGGATCAAGTCACTGGTTAGCATCTGTGACACCTCGAAAAGAGAAGTTGGAATTGCGTCCATACCTGTCCGGGGCGAGATGCAGCTGATGTTTGAGGTGGTCCCTGAACACCTGGCCCTCCGGGGTGAGGGTATGGGCCGGGCATCCCATGCTGAGGGGGATAGCCGCCCCATTGCTCGTGAGGAGGACGTTGCTGCATGTAGGGAGGATGCTGGGCTTGATAGGCGTGCTGCATATCTTGGCCTTGAGGATATGGCGAGTAGGGAGGATAGGTCGGGCTAGCTTGCGAGATGGAGGGATCTATAGGAACGTCCGAGTTAGACCTCTTTTGGAGGGGAATTGCAGTAGGATCTCCATTTGGAGCTGCATCTGGTAGGGACATTGACGGACTTGTTGGTTGTGCCATGGTTACAACAGCGCCTTGATGTGGCGCGTGAGAGTATTGGCTGTAGCGCAGATGCTCTGGCGGAAACCCTGATGAACGCGCCGATGACGGTGTGATGCCGTAGTCCGACTGAGGAGTGTTGTTGCTCGAGATATTGGCTGAACGCGGGTCTTGGGTGGTGTAGGTCGCGACAGACGATTGATCTAGTGACACGAAATTCTCAGAGCTTGCTCACAGAAGAGTTGACAGCTTCGACGGCTGATTGACGGTGATGTTGCTAACCTGACTGCGCGTACTCTGGAGCACCCCTGTCCATCAATAGGATTCTCTGTTGGGTTTTGAGTCGACGCGATGCAACGACTCCAACGCTGGTGGAAAAGAATGTTCAACTGACACCTGCACTTGCGTCGTGAATGACCCGAATGAGAGGTAATGACAGCAGTTGGTCAAGAGGCAAACGTCTGGACCGCAGTTCGGCGGATAGGCGACGATGCGTCTTGAAGCAATAACTTAGTCAAGGTCCGGTCTATTTCTTATTTTTGAAAGGCTGCCAGGCAAGGGCGAGGGTTGGAGAGTCACCGGTCGAGCTAACAACTGGCGTGGGCAGTGGTGGAGCTCGATCAAAGTGAGTTAGAGGGAAGGTGGGAACGGCTAGCTCGTCTTGCACGAGGATGGGCACCTAGATCGACCCGTCTGCTGTTGAACAACAAAAAAGGGACGGACTGGTCTTAGAGCAGGGGCAAGAACCTCTTCAACCGACCGGGCGGAGATGGTTCCAAAGTGAAGTTTTTAGCACCGAAAGTAGTGTGCTTTGGCTTCAGGAGCTAAGAGCACGCTGGGACTGCAGTAAGTTGGACCGTTACTTTCTGGACGATGGCGTGAAAACCCAGTCTAATAAAGGATGGCCGGAGCACGCTGCGAAGGCAAAGCAGACAAGCTCAGGAATTAGCGAGGGGCGGTAAAGTGGTGGTTCGGCCCCCCAGTCACCAGTCAATGCAGGAATTGATTGAGCAAAGATTGCTGCCCTTGGTCTGGGGGTTCCTCTGTACAGAAGAGTATAGACCTCGGATATCTGTACAGCCAGTTCAATCCAAGCTGGTGGCAGGGATCTGATGCTGGCAGAGATGCTTGAAGCTACACCCAAAGGCGGCTAGAGGTTTGCCTGCAGCCGACAATGGTCGATCGAGGGAATAGCACGGGGATGCCAGCCAAGGACGAGAACTGGGTGGCAGCAAGAGCAGTGCTTCTCTCCAAAGCAGGTCTGCCAATAACAAAGTGTTTCAAGGCGCGTCCAATGTTCCTCACGATGATTTTTTCGTCTCGAGGATTGCTGGTGAGGTCCACCCTGACCCAGGTGGACAGACTGATACCCTGCAGACCCTGGTCGATGGCGATTCCCAGGATGGCAAGTGAGCGTGAAAGTTTAAATGAGGAGCGAAGTTGGGAGTGGGTGATAGCGTTGCTTTCTTGGAAACGCTAGGTAGCGATAGCGTGGTTGCGGACGCTAACAGGGGTTGGTTCAAAGGTGTACGAGTAGTGTTCTGCTCCGTGCGTGTGTGCAGTGACTTGCCGTCGCTGGGACTCGGTCAACGGATGAATACGGACGCGTGTGTATGATTTGCCGTCCCTTGCCCACCGGGCTGGTCATGCGTGACGAAAGAGTTGTTACGCACAGATAGTGGCGACTCTGAGAAGGAGTGGGCGGAGGGTTGAGTTTGGAGGAGAGGCAGGAGGTAGTATTGCCGCAGTCGCAATGCGGACAAAATCTGCGCGTGCGCTGGGGTTGAGGGAAAGGGAATGACGAAGGTGACGATTGATAGGTGGGACACGGGGCTCGAAGGCAGAAGCGACAAGCGAGACAGGATGTGGTCCTGGCCTGCTGATGGGCTGATGTGGAAGAGATTCGAGGGCGTGTTCGAATTGTGCAGAAGTCAGAAGGAGCGGAATGGGGATTCGGGGTCGAAGGCTCAAGGTGATTTGCCAGCGATGACCTTGTGTGGGAGATGTGAATGGAGAATGAGATGGCTGGGATGATGACCAGGGTGCGTTGCGGTGGATTGTGCAGTGGCTTGGTTCGTTGCGGACAAGTGGATAAGCTGTGATCAAACTCGAAAAGGTTAGGAGGTCCAGCAAGCATGAACAAGCGTGAACATTGAACAACCAGAGTGACGGTTATTGTTAAATGGCAATTTTGAAGGATGACGACGGGCCGAAATGCAGTGGTGATGGCAAGGGTTAATTACGGTCAAAGACGGTGAAGTGCCACTGGGCAACCTCTTGAAGACCAAGGCAGTGAAGGTGTGAGGGTGTGAGAGTGTGATTGAACTTGAACTCAAGGGCAAGGTGAAGGTGACAACAATACGAGGACTCGGAGGTAGTCAACGGGACATGATCAGCTTCCGCACGCGTTCAAGTTACAGTAATGACAATCGGCTTGGGAAGCCGTCGCGAGCGTGAAGTCGACCGAAATCAAACCTGGTGCTCCTGCTGTTGTTACAATTATTATTATTACTAACGACTGCAGGGCATGCAGTGCAGTGCAGTGCCTGCCAGTGCCCCCCAAGAGCCGCTCTCCCAATGCAGCGACCTGCTTCTCTGCAACCACCTTCATCCCGCAAGTCCTTGACTGTTAAGGAGGAAAATATCCGATTCATACGAGCACTCGTAGCGGTGGACAACTAAGTGGAACTCTGTTCATAATCAATGGAGCACACTGCAATGCCAGTGGCATGTCAACTTGATGGATTCAGCGAGTTTGTATTGTATGATAGCCGATGAACCGAGGAGATGGGCTAGTGTCGAGAAAAAGGGGATTAGCAGCCGGTTGTGGGAAATTTACGGAGCTCCTGTTAGCGCTAGGTTGGGGTATCAATTGGTGCACGACGAAGTACGAGTCTACGAAGGAACCTCCAGGCTCCAGACCAGCGCGAGGTGGGCGCTGGAAGGAGGACCCTGTAGGCAAGAAATGGGGAGTCCTCGGTTCTGTAAATATTCAGCTTCTCGGCTCAACAGTTGCAGCTCCAGGGGGCCAGGTGCCTATTCTCAGTGTTGGTACCTACCTGGGTACTTAACGGGTGCCGGAAAATCTTTGAACCCTACCTCTACGGTCCAGCAAAATAGAACATAGCCTTCAAGCTCGTAAATCAGGATAGCACGCCTAATGTTCATTGCACTTGCACACAGCAGGGGTTTCCACATCACACTAACCTCCATGTGGGATTAGCCCCTTGGCATGCGCCCCCATGGCCATATCGCTGGGAATTGTCCTCCAGGCCAGGTACCTCGTACTAACACCTACCTACCCTATGCATCTCGTCCCTTTCACCCTGCAGATGTCTGGAACCGATGGGCGATGGTCCTCATTTTCACACTGCATTCTGCCCTGTTCTCCGAGGAGGAACACTTCTGGGTGCTGCTGCTTTGTTGCTTAATCACAGCCCAGGCGAAACAATCGTCCAGTGTCCCCTCCAAAGCAGTGATACTGGCTTGTAACCATATCCTGGTAGCAGTACATCACTCACCTTAAAGACCGGTTAGCAAACCCAACTCACAATGGGGCATTGTCCGCAGTCAGAATTGTCAAATTACAATACGCGTACGGAGTATGCTGTATCTCCCCACTCGCCGCTTCTCACACCACTTTCAAAGGTTGTCGTTAATCATGTCCTTCATGTCCTTCACGGCACCCCGTCCCCGACGCATAAGATGGCCCGATTGACATCGATCACCTGCCCGCTTTGGACGGGTAATTGATGACTTCGAGACCGCATCTCAATCATCCTTCCTTCTGCTTGCCCTACCTCCTTGACCCTGAATTTCCTTTGGGCAACATTCAGTGTATGCTTTCAGAGTCCATATTCATCACGGTCAAGGGGGGCATCGGTATTGTGGGGGTTTGTTTCTCCCGCGAGTACCTCTGAGGTCCGTCGTGTGTACCTACTGTTTGCTCGTACTAGCTTGTCTCGGAGTACCCCAATGTCCAGAAGACTAGCGCCCTACTCCGTTTCGTAGCTCGAATTCGTGCATCAGGGGTCCCACGAGGACACGGCAATGGTTTCGATGACGGCCAACAAACCCCACCAAGATTGTCCATGTTACTCCTACCACCAATCATATTCACTCGGCCGGCTACTTCAATTTGTCTTAGTCTCTAATGTATTTCTTCTGCCAGGTCACTGGCAGCTCTGCTCGTTGGGCGACTTGTTCGTCAAACTACATGCCAGGTGACTAAATCGGAGAAAGGATACATCTCAACTAGAACTTGGTTCTCATGATTTCGACCCAGTTAGCACTCGAAATATACCCGAGGTAGCTTTGGATTGAGAATCTACTTGGTACCTGGTTTGGGATAGTGAAATATGCTTGTCAATGCACCATTATCAACCATGACGGCAACATCCGGAACTGTATTCGGCCCTGAACTCTAGACTCTCGTGCTAGCACTGCTTGGGAAGCACAGCTCTCTGAGTCCTGAGAAGGGCATTGAAATTCAAGTTGGTGGCCGACAGCAATCCGATGATCTGAATCGAGCTAGGCAGCATGATTTGGGAGTATCCGTTGCAAGGAAAACATCCTCCTGCAAAGCCGACCATCACAATTGCTCGAATGATATTTTACTCCCACGGGCCAGGACGCCTCTACTCCAAAGCCATACTTCCCACCTACTTCTTTTGGGATCGATGCCATATTATCAGCATTGCGGACTATGGGGTACAATCATGGCATGAACAAGGCTGCATCTTTCTCCTGAGGGCACTCTGGGAGCCTTGCCGAACTACTGGAGTCCAAGTTTGGCCTTCATTCCCTTATCCAGGGGTTTCCCGGCTTTACGAGTAGTTCTCTCATTCTCGTGATCTCATCTCAAGCGAAACACAGGAACCCCATACTTGGTATTCCTACATTTGTGGCTCGATGCAGATATCATCCGCCCGCACAATACTACTTCATAATTAATGATCCTGGGCTATGACCAGGAAGATAGGAGCCTGAAGCTGTGATTGTTTCTGTTCACTCAAACGGTAAGCGATAGGCTAATAGTGCTTCTATCAGTTAGTCCTGTCGGAACTCGACCCACCCATTCATGAGTGATTGTAACACAATAATCTACTGAGTACACGAGTCCCTCCCAGCGAGTACGTACGAGTACGAAGGAACCAGGAACAGGATTGCAGTGCTCAGCATTGCACCTTCTCTGTCTGGACGGTAGTGATGCATTCTTGCGGGCTGTAGACAATGGCGGTGGACAGTCATGCCCACAATCTCACAGAAACTACTTAGTTGAGCTCCAACTTTCTACGGTACTGCCTCCCGCTGTTGCATTTACTTAAGTCATAAGCGAGGGACGCTTTGTTCCGATTCGCAAGGTTTTCCACTGATTTGATTCGTAATAGCGATCGACCAAGCACTGCAGTGCTCTCTGCATATGATTCACGCCGTGGTTGCGCTCAAGCAGCAGCAGACAGCCAACATCCCTGACAGGCTCTCGGCTTTTCATCCCTCCTATTTGCAGGGACGGGAACGCTCCCTTATGTCCACCTGCAAGCCTCTTGCATTGTGCTGTGACGAGACTCCGTCCTTGTCAACCATCCCGACTCGGCCCACAGCTCCTGCCAACTCCTGGAATGAGACTGAACGAAGTGCTGTCTGGAAAATTGGGAACCATCGACATGACGATGGCGAAGCATATGGACAACACAATTGATCGCGGGACATGGACCATTGCTTCTAGATTCAATAATAGCCACTCTGATTTACTAGTCGAAGCCAACAGTGAATACGAACGGAGCTAAGATCCTCCCGTTTCATGATCTCCAGATCCATGGTCCAATTTTGTCTCTCGATTCATTTCTCCACTGTACGGAATATTGATCTAGTGTTCTTCCACGGATACGAGGTAAGTTCATTGTTCCGGGGGACAAAGCCAGTTCAAGATTCGTCATTCATTCGCGACTAAAAATCGCCATGTGGTTTCGAGGATACACACTTTCGCCAGAAATCGGAGCCAGAGCCCTCGAAACTTTTGAGCGACCTTCTGTCATACTTCGTAGTAGATACGACCAGCCATTGTCAGTCAACCACGTCTTAGTCGCCCACAACAGCTTCCCCAAGTTTGGACCCAATAAGATTCAGGTGCACCTGTATTTTGTGTCCACATCAATCGGCAGATAATTAGCAGATCCACCAAGTATAGACCATGGAGGTGAGTTCGAACCTAACTCAGCTAGCACCAAGTACAATCAAGATTCACTAGCGAATACCTCGTGCTAAATGTGCTACTGACAAGTTGAGATCTCTGCGCACGTACAACCACCATTCCTGAGTGTCGATGATGGACATGAATGAATTCTTCCACTCTATCCGTGCTCAAATTACATCCCCATGGCCAAAAACTCAAACCCCCCGAAACGCGGCTGTCGGAGTGCCTAACCCCAAAGAGTCGGCTTCAAACCCAGGGGGCTCCTTTGCCATCCCCAGCTGATAATGGCAAGATCCTGGGACTCCGATGTTCGCCCCGGTGGGCAAAGGGTGTAGAATTATTAGGTTCTCTGCACAGAAAGTTCTGGCGCCATACATTTAAAAGAGTTTGAACACTCATTCACATATTCGCCACCATGTCGATGCTTCAAAGTTTGTGCTACCATCTACAACCGTTTCACTAGAGAGTAGTGTGAGAGCTAAGGTCCAGATTTCTGGAACGTTGGAGATGTTGCACAACGTGGTCTTGGATTTACCGAGATACAGGTTCAGTCCATTTCGCAGCTAACGTAATCATCATTATCTCAATAATAATGCTTTTGTATGGAGCTCGCAGTTTTTCAAGATCTCACTACCTAGGTACCTAGCTAGTTGGTATGCTATCAAACCCGTGGCTTCCATCATACTAGAACTATAATCTGTCCACCTCTCTATATCTACATTCACGAATAGAGAAGTGGCATCTGCACATCTTTCTCAACACGATGTGTACCTACTAGGCAAGTAAAGGAGCGAAACAACGATGCGGAAACCTTTTCCGTCTTCTTTACGAGCGATACAGTACTGTATGCCTGTGATCATTCCCTGGTTTGACGTCCAGGATACCATCCGAGTTCTTGTTGACTCCGATAGTTGGGTCGCTCCTCGTTGCTGACTTCCAAGTTGGGTTGCAATTGACAATAGTAGTACTGAAGGTACTTTCCAATTACCTACACAGTGACCTCAATCGCCTCTATCCGCATAACCCATGACGCAGAAGGTTTTATCATTTTTGTATTTGATCCCCGCTCTGGATGCGATCAATTCCCGGTCGTGCATGACCATTGCTACAGTGGGCTGCAGAAGAGGTGAATAGCATTATTATTGAAGCGAGGTGAGTTGCAATTCGGCTTGTTGCACTGATCCAACTTCCCTGCCTGACCCCTGTCCGCCTGGTTGTTCGGTCCAAGCTCGTGGAAAGAACCGACAGGATGATACCACCATACCCACTTTTGCCTGCCTGTGCTGCTTGCGGCTTTCTCCACAATTGGTATCCTGCAGATGCAATGCAATCTTAATCATGCTCCTGATACTCGACCTCTATACGAATGGGCTGGAACTTGGAATGGCCTGCAGATCGCTGCAAGTGGTTAGTCACACCCAAACCCACCCCCGAAAGCCATGATGGTGTCCATTGCCCTTCCGTGGTTCAAAGC
Organism: Exophiala bonariae; assembly: GCF_035927105.1. Classification (NCBI taxonomy): domain Eukaryota; kingdom Fungi; phylum Ascomycota; class Eurotiomycetes; order Chaetothyriales; family Herpotrichiellaceae; genus Exophiala; species Exophiala bonariae. The sequence continues at coordinate 530,679 of NW_027042477.1, read as the reverse complement.
CGGCCACCCACACGCCATGATTACACCGACCGTACCAACCACCACCAATCAGGCCCAACTGCGCACTTCAATTCACTCCAACCCAACCCAACATCGGAACCGGTGCTTATTTGTCCCTCTGGGAGAGTTTTTGTGGTCCCGATGGATCCTCTCTTCGACTTGAAATTCAAAAACTCGTCCCACTCACCATCCCCTTGGCAGACCTCTCCCACTTTTTGTGCCAACAGTCGCAACCATGACCACCTGTCCCGCTACTCTGGGAAGTGTATTAGTCACTCGGACGTCTTCGCTCATTGTGCCGGGCATCGCTCCACAAAGGGACCCGGCCTGATGCCAAGATTTTCTGTATTTGGAAAGCACAATTTGGGCCGGGAGTGAGTCCAAGTGACCATGAACATTGGGCAGCAGACCACCTTCAATGGGAGTTTAGAGTTTGCGTAGTTGATTGTACTGCGTAAATTGAAGTCACCATCATGCCTGCCGGCTGATCTACTCATAGCTGACTAGCTACAAGTAACAACAGCAGAGTTGTACGTCCCACACTAGCCTTACCCGACCAATCAGCACGGCATTTTTCCAGAGACCAAAGGCTGTCGAGGTATGCAAGGGAGCCAACGAGACTTCAAAGCCAAAGTCTAAACAACAATCTTATGACACTCGAGCTCGAAAGCAGACGAGCAGGCGCTTGGTGGAGCCCAGTCCTCAGCGCCCCGAGAATAAGGATGGGTAAAAACGGAAACACCGATTTCTGAGAATCCACAAACGCTTTCCTTAATCAACTCAGAACTTTGAAGCGAATTAACGATGGGATCTTCAGACACTGGTCTTCAAGCCCGACGCCTGCGGCTTTGATGCTCCTGCTGGTTGCTGCCCGAGATCACCAAACGATCGACGTTCAAATGTGAGCAGTCGAACAAGAATGTAAGATTTGAGTTCAGTGGCCTTTCAATGTGCTTTCGGCAGTTGAAGGACAGTGGGCAAAACAGTATCTACCGTGGGTACTCGTCAATGAATTCACTTGGGCTTTTGACGAGAATCACGACTACTGTCTGAATTTCCAAGATCGTTTCGACAATCGTTCCAGGGGCCACCCTCGATCCGTCACCCCAGAGTATCTCGAGATATCGCTTGAGATTCCACAGTCTAGACATTGGTCTACTCCGTACCTTGTACTCATACTCGAGACCCCATTCCTTCCAAACCCACTCAAGCTCCAAACGTGGCAGACTAGGTTCACCCTCCTTTAGTCCCGTCAATGAATTAGCGAGAAACAATGTTGACATACGGGGTACGAGGCCTCGTACCAAGGCTACGCAAAAAGAGCATCGTTGCTGGTAACAAGTTGCACCATCTTCGCTAGCCTTGCTACCGAGCTTTCGTATGCCTGTAGAGTTTGCATCGGATCCCGTTCCGTCTAAATAATGCTGCACCAGCTGAGGTAGGCTGTTGTGAGAATCTACGCGCAAACTGATATTAAACCTTTGCAAACAGGGTTCTAGCATCAAGGCACACACCCAGAGTCCGGACTGCTGATGGACTCGAAGCATTGCCCCTGGCGAGATTATGCAATTTCCATCTGATACTTCTGGGTGAGAGGTCACACATCTGATAGCATCGAAATCGACTAGGGGCCTGCGTGGGCCGCTGGTGAGTTCTTTTTCTCGCGACATTGGTGGCGACTATCTCAGGATAGCCTCCTTGGGGGCCGGCATCTTAGTCGAGTGGGCACTGTCTAATTAGCTTCTGCTCCAACTCGTCTCCCAATAAGCATCAGTCCACCGCTCTGTCTCCATCCTCCCAGGCCGCCCATCATGGGGACAGGATTTGACGCTTGGGGCTCTACCATTCACGCGGTGTGGACACCTCAAATCAACGGTCGTACCACATGGCAAAGTTAGGTAATTTTTTCGAGTCGTCTGCTGGTAAATACGATTCAGCACCGAGATCATCGCAAGCTAGCAACACTGTCTATGTTCAATTGCACGGGGTGATTGAAGACCTGACATTGACCGATGACAGAGCGCTCAAAAACCGTCTCTGGAAAAGGATGCGCTTGTGGCCAAAGACTACATCGGAGACAAGTCAATGAAATTCACGGAAATGGGGTCGAAAAACTTGTGTTCATCTCTCACTTGAGCACACTGCATTTTTTTTGGCGTCAATAGACTCATGCCACTATGTTCAATAGAGCCTGGCACGCAGTCGAACGGAATTTGTCGTGTGCATAACTGACACTTTCTATCAAAATCAAACGCGAGGCTTGCGCCATACTTATCTCAACAGTATCCTAGTCTATTCCACTCCCCCAGCCTTGGATCCCAAGGTATAACCAACAGTGTTATTCTCACGATTGTTCCCTGGCAAGCAGCAGGCCAGATGCTCTATCAACGTCCAGCCTTTGACCCACATTTTCGCATGCATTCAGACTTCATCCACACAGCTCAGGTCGTCCTCATCTCTTCCTTCGCTATGAAACTTTCCCACAAAGCTGCACCTGACCTGCGCACCTGGGCACAGCCACTCGTGGTTCCCACTCGCAACAATGTCCCTGCTTATGACGATCTCAGGTTCCTGTGAAAAGAAACAACCGGGATATCGTCTATAGAGTGGCGGAAAAAAACGCTTTGAGAGCCAGGGAAACAACCTGGGAAAGTACTTGCCTCGAGGCAGCCACTCGGCGCAAAGATCAACTCTGGCGACGACCAACCCTGCTTTTGCAGTCTCGGTCTTTTTACAGACACGCCGGGGACGTCACCTCAGACATCTGTGGACTGGCTCAGATTAAATGTGCCTGATAGGTGAGTTAGTGTGTCTAGAAAGAAGAGGTCTCAGGATAAACTCTCCAAGAACGCGTGGAAAATGTGCCAGTTGTGATATCTAATACTCTTTCGTGTTATCGAAAAAGCCCAAGTCAAATACAGGCACATTGGCATCATCAAGAGCCAACGAACCATATGAGCATCTTGCCTTGATGGATCGTCCTGCATTCATCTAAGGTTCCATGAAAATTTTACCGATGAATAGGCTATCCGTCTCATCTTGACCCTTGAATGTCTCGAGAGACCACAATGTTGGTTCAAGCCTATCAGTCCGGATGAGCCTCTACTTTGAATGTCTTCCGTCATACCAGTCTACGCTGGATTACATGATTGATTGCAGCCTCGAAAAAAAAAGGGAAGATTAAACGTGTCAGCGCGCTGGTTCTCTACGTAGAACATCGTCGAAACGGTCTAGTTGCAAGAGTATTTGGTGCTAGATACAATTCGATCTTTTAATGTTACACAGTTTATAATACCGTTTTTGCAGCAACATCCTAAAGCGTGTTCGACTCCCATTGCATTCAACAATCCTAAGCACCGTTACAAGCGTTGGGTCTATCTAAGTACTGTAGTTCCCATGCTTCATGCCAGCAAGAAACGCGTCCTGTCTATCTATCCCCCAGGACCTTAAGCTCATAAATGTCATCTTCACCCCCGTCCATCATTGGTCCAGGACATCCCGATGTCGAAAAGCCAACAGGCGAGCACGATAGCTGGCGAGCAGGCCATTCCAAGCTGCACGCCATGTCGTGCCATTGTGATCGCGTATTCGTCGGCATGACTCCATAACCCGTAGACCGAAGAGAGAGCACGCAGACAAGGGCAAAGACAGGCATTCTAGTTAGCTTCCTCTAAGGTCCCCCCTTTGCCAGAGCTCACTGCACACCGTAGGTATCAAGCTCGGCAATCACCAACCAGCTCAAAAGTCAAAGACGAGAACCTATGTACGAGTACGTCTCTCTGACACACGCTGCCAGTAGCCCGAGGTACGCGGACGGCGCGATTCGCATGCAAGGGGAACAGCCAAACCAGACCGAGAGACCTCCAACCTCGACCCACTGCGTGTCTTCTGCATCGATGACGAGTAGATCGGCTGTTTCCACCACATGACGGAGTCACCGTAAGAGTCTCTAAATACGTACGCGTTGTGGTCGATCGATCAGTTAATCTGCAAAATAAACCTGAAAGAATAACGATATTAAAAAACATCACAAATAGCTCCCACGTGCCGTCCGCTGGTCGATGAAAGTTTCAAGACATGAACACTCCCAGCCCCCACAACAGCACGAGACTCGACTCGCAAGGATTTTCTGTCGAATAAGAAAAATTACAAACGTGGAATGGAGAGAAGTAGTATTCACCTCAGAGGCAAATCTGTGTGCAGTGAACTATACTTATGCTTCTCAACCGCCAAACTTTATTATTGAAACAGATTCTACGGAGATTTCCAAGTCTCCATTCATGGCGGACCACCGTCAAATCCAAAGTATAAACATCGATGCTCTAGCATGTGCTTAGTGCAGAAGAGGGGAACAATGTTGAAAGTGTTGTGCTCGAATATTGAAGGTTTCCTCGACGATGAAGGTATTTGAGACTTCACTCTGGCATTTGAATGTCTTGTGATACAGCTCTATCTCTATTGAGTCTTAACATGCTACTCATGCTTCAATGAAAGCGTGCACATGCCATCCGTTGATTTGACACGTTTGCTTCCAGTCACTGATCGTTGATACTCGGTATGTCAGCAAGAAAATGTCCAGCAGAGACAACCTCTCCTGAAATCCACAATGTCTTTTCATCAAGAAACTTGATTTCAGCCCGCACGTTAAAACACAACCCTGTCTTGACCTTTGTTATCCGCAACCTTGAACGCCGTGAACCCACCAATGCAATCCACAAGAGGTCTATGTGATATCTCGCCTGAAAAGAAACAAGTGTATGATGCAAGAATAACGAGAATCTCGATCATCGAACGGCGTACATTTCGGAGTCACGGCTTGTTTACCATCTGCTTCTGCCAAGTGGAGCAGAATTGCTGGCAGTATATCCACCGCCACGGCCACCGCGATGGCCACCGCGACCGCCATAACCGCGACCACCGCCACCACCTCCTGAGTAGCGGCCCATCTCTGCAAGACGAGGATCAATAGTCTGCTTCGATTCTTGCAAGATGTTGACCAAGTCACGGGCTTGTTTGGCATCTATGAAAAAATTAGTATTGAAAACCCCGGAAAGGATCAAAGGCGACTTACTCTCAGTGGTGAACAGTGTAATTGCGGTTCCTTTGCGACCTGCGCGACCGGTTCGACCAATGCGGTGAACGTAATCCTCTGAATTGTTGGGATAGTCATAGTTGAACACATGAGTAATATCGCGAACATCTTGACGAATAGGTTAGCATAACCAGCCAAATGGTAGTCTTACGGAGGTGTTGGGGACCATGTGTGGTCGTGTGAGCGGAGATGCAATCACTCTCTTTTGACACTCGGAGCATTCATCATTGTGCGAAATGGCCAATGTCCATGTCCCGGGAAATGGCAACAGTCTACGGTCCTTTGGAAGAAGTCCTGGATTTGCAGCTTGAATGATCAAGTTAAGTAGACCTCCACTCGTTCGCAAGACGAATCGAAAATGGAGGTTAGATATGCTGTCTCCCGGCAAACTGCAAAAAGATTCCAAGAATTTCTAGGTTAAGGACCAATGAGAGCACGAAGCCTGGGCAAGTTACGCATGTTCGAGGCGTAACAAGAGAAGAGAGAGCGCATCATATCACACGACGGCAATGGTAACAAATGCAAAAGATAAAAAATAGAAAAATGGAGGGAGGGAGGGGAGGGGCTGTTTTCTTTTCATACCAATACCACGAGACGCGACGTCCGTAGCAACCATGATTGGGCTTTTGCCAGTCTTGAATTCGTTCAAAACCCAGTCACGTTCGTTTTGTTGCTTGTCGCCATGAATAGCTTTGCCACAGTTAGTAAGATCTGGATTCGGGTTGAGACAAGGAAGACTTACAAAGTGCTGGCCAACCATCTTGACGGAGAAATCTTGTAATGTCGTCTGCAACACGTTTGGTTCCAGTAAAGATCAGAATTTTGTTCGCCCGATCCTCCATAATCTGTTCGAGATGTTTGGTCATGCGATCTCTCTTCTCGAATTCTGAAACGACTTCCACAATCTGAGTGATGCGATGATTGGCAGACAAATCCATGGAGCCAATGTTGACCTGGATGAAATCGTTGAGGTAATCAGATGCCAGTTGACGGACGTCCTTTGGCCATGTTGCCGACCACATGCAAGTTTGACGATCAGGACGAATCTGACCAATAATTTTTCGGATCTGAGGTTCGAAACCCATGTCCAACATGCGGTCAGCCTCATCAAGGACAAGGTAAGTGACACGACGTAGATTTGTCTTTCCAGATTCAAGCATGTCGATGAGACGTCCTGGAGTGGCAATGCAAACTTCAACACCTCTGCTTAGATCGCGAATCTGACCACCTTTGGGAACACCACCATAGACACAGGTATTTCGAATGCGGGAAGATTTACCAAATTTGGTAATTTCTTGTTGAATTTGAACAGCGAGTTCTCGAGTTGGTGCCAAAACCAGGACGATAGGGCCATCACCCGGGGCAAGAAGGGGCTGGGCGTTTATGTGAACGATAGCAGGAAGGCAGTATGTCAAAGTCTTTCCGGACCCGGTCTCGGCAATACCGACAACATCGCGTCCAGACAAGGCCATAGGCCAACCTTGAGATTGAATGGCAGTGGGATGAGGGAAGCCTTGAGCCTTGACTTCTGACATGACGTAGGCAGGAAAGCCAGCCTCATCAAAAGTCTCAACAGGGCGGGGAACTTTGGAGCCTTGGATGGAGATTTCGTTCTTTCTGCGGAAGTCGTCTACGTCGCGCTGGGAGCGATTGGTGACAGCAGGGTCTTCCTTGTAAAAGGATTTCTCAAACTTGGGCAGAGTGTCGAGATCAAAATGTTGTTGTTTCAAGCCTGCGCCCAGGTTGGACATTTTATCACCGCCGCCACCGCCAGAGAAACCATTGGAGCCGCCGTAGCTATGACCGTTGCTGTAGCCGTTGGATCCGCCGTATCCGTTAGACTGACCGCCATACCTATTGACTTGTTAGTGATGTTGGAGAATAGATAGGCAGCCGCGCCGGAGCAGCAACGATTGAAATGATGATAGAAATCATGGAAGAGACTTTAAAAGACATGGGAGAAATATGTATGAAGGCACAGAGGGAGACATACCCATTGGAGTTTCCATTGTAGTCGCCACGGGAGCCGTAGCCACCACCGTAAGACATGTTGGGCGCCAGCTTGCTGATTTCCGACAAGAAAATTGAGGATATGCGTGAGGTTGGATGAGCGGGGTCTGCAGAGTAAGAATCGAGTGGTAAACAATGAGAAAGAGAAGAATCCTTTCAAAAATGAAGGATGGAAAGAAGGATGAGGGAAGAAGTCGAAGATGAGGTTGTGTCAAAGAGATAGACAAGGAAGGGGCGAAGTTTTGAAATGGTAAAATTTGGAAGCGGGCGATGAAATTGAGCCGGAAAAACTCGAAAAGCGACAAAATGCCGAAATGGAAGGTTAGCCGAGACTCCTTGGCAGTGAAATCTTTACCCCGGCCGTGTCAATAATGACTGACGTCAAACAGTCACATTCATCTTCGACTAACATCACCATGGGCAGGGTCCAGGTCTGGAGCAAGGCATTACTAGTACTACTAACTGTCGAACTTTTCATATAGATTACAGTGGGAGTGAGTGACGATGTTATCCCCGTATTCCTCTACAGAACACTCTCGGCACTGCAAGTCGAACCTCAGAACTGCACAAAGTTTCCAGTATTCCACATATCCGCCATGTCAAAGTCGAACAGCGTGTCCGAGAAGACATTAAATGGTTGCCCGGCATTGTCAAATACATCAATCTCTGGTAGAGGTTGATTCGAATCGGGATTTCCACTCATCCCCACCAACGTAGTTGCGCCACTCATAGCAGCCTCCTCAAAGCCACTGGCAGGGGTGGGTTGGGCAATTTGTTCGGACATCATGAAAGTATGCAAGCGGGATACTCGATCCGCTGTTTGTTTGGTAAACTCCTCGGTCGGTAGTAAAGGGGACAATTTCGCTCGCAGCAGACCCAGTGCACTTACTCCCAACCAAAAGGAGTGAAATCCTTGACCAAGACTTCTGATCCGATTCTCCATAAGATCAACAGCTTTCACAACCATTTCCACTGCCAAGGTATTGTCTTGTACCAAATCATCTACGGCATGACGCGAGACAACAATGTCGTGACAAAGCGTAAGGCAAGCTCGATATACATCCTCGCGGAGGTTGGCAAATAAAAGGCTCACACTCTGATGCATTTCTGAGTAGAACCTGAGGGTGTTCAAAGCGGCATTTCGCCGCGCGGCTCGTGAGAAAAAGTATCGTGCTTGTCCATCCTGATAAGACAAGGTAGGTTCGTGGATGAGCAGCAGGAACTCGTAGAGGAGCAATCGAGACAATGATTGTGCGGTGGTGCTGGATGGATTCTCCTTCCATGACGGAATGTCGTCAATAATTCTTCTGATTTTCTGATCATACTCGGCGGCAGTTTCATTCTCGAAACAGAAACGTATACTATTGATCCTTGAAAGCATGTCTAATCGTATGTGCAAGTGCTGCTGGGCCAAGCACAGAAACGACGTCCTGGTGAATTCGTTCACGGGCCTTGTAGGAGGCATCCTCTCTGTTGTCAGGTCAAAGTCCTCATCATGGATATTTAGAGGTGGTAAGGTGTCCCAATCATAGGGGTGGATAGTCGCAGGCATCCCTCGATCAATACAAGCCTGTGTTTCAATTTCCAGGATTGTAAACCACAATCTCCTGCGCATTTCCTGATCGAAGACACCGATGCTCTTGCTCAAGAATGTCGGCTCCCTATGCAACCCAGCAGACATGGCGAGTCGTAATAGATGTCCACTTATGGTCCATTCTCTTTTGATCTTGACACAATTGAGCCGTTTTGCAATGACCAGCAGGATGTGGATCTGGAAAGTCTCCATGGTAACGTGTTTCTGGCTTTGCATGTCAAGCCACTGCTCGGACCGCTGGATCCAGTTCAAAGACATGTCCCGGGCTGCAGAGTTCCGTCCATGAAAGCCCGTGGGTCCTCCCTCTACTGAGGAATTAACACAAGCGCAGATGAGAATAAGTTGAACCAAAAATGGCGCCGATACCTCACTCGAAGACCTCCGGAAATCTTTATAGCTCTGAAAGAAGGTCGGTGTGTGGAGAATACGGTAGGTCGTCTCAATGGTAGCAAAGTATTCCTGCACGAGGGTATCGGTCCTCTTCTGATCAGGGACCATGCTGGCCAGTGTCTCAAAATGAGGAAGATCCCACGAAGGTCCCAGCTCCTGACGTTTCTGTTTGAAGGTCAACCTCGTCTTTTCCAAAGCCGGGATGTTCAGAAGTATTGTCTTCACAAATTGTGAAAGCTCCTCATATTGAAGAAGGATACCTGCCGGGTGACTAGGTCCAAAGTATTGTGTTTTGAAGCCTTTTCCTCGCAGTAAAGCTCTTTCGTAGTCCTGTGAAGAGCCATGATTTGGAGAGTTCCCAGGGAACATCGGGTGTCCCATACCCAAGTACTTTTCCGAAGATACTGGTCTAGAGCCAGCAGCCCTCACGTATGTCTCCAATTCATAAACTCGTTCTTGAAGCTCCAACAACGAGCGAGTTGGAGGGCGATTCGGAACTGATGGGTTGTTCATTGCAGCCTCGGCATCAGGCTTCGCCCTCGCGTTCGCGTGCTGCCTCGACCGGGATTGCCAAATGTTTGCATCCTCAGTCCACGAGTTAACGGATTGCTCGCGATTTGCGTTCGAGCTTCCCTCGGATCCAGGAGTGGGTATTGTATGATCGGCTTTACCGGTGTAAGAGACATAGTCGCAGGTAACATTTCCTCTCTGACATCGAGTACATGTAGGAAATGTTCTGTCACATTTTACCTTCCTTCCGCGACAAGCAACACAAGATAAAGCTAAACGACGACGCTTTTGACCCATTGCTTTGACCTGTGCGAACGGTGCGTGCTAGGTACAAGCAGCCTTAAGACCGAGAGCGGTCGAGTTGGGAGGCACGACCGAGAATGATCCAGAGCTCGTGCAGTTGACCAATTAACGGGATCTTTCTTCCAGGGTGCGTTTTACCACAATTCGTAGCGTCCACCCACTTCTTGTTGGTTTTCTTATTGACTGTCTGAATTCTCCTCCCTTGGCAGATTCAATCGGGAGAGCGAGCGAGTTGACAATCGTTGCCGATACCAAGGTTTGCAAAAGTGAGGTGCCTGGAGCTGTGTCCTGTTGCCTAGCCGATCTGTTGATAGCTCGCTATGACGCCGCTTACGAAGACTCACTGCAAGAGAAGCAAGCTCTGACTAAATCTAGGTGCATCGGCTGGACTGATGGTTCCTATCTCAAAACGAGCAGTTGGTTGTGGTGGGCCTGACCTGTCTTCATGGTTCGGTCCTAAGTTGACATTCAAGCGAGGTTGGGTTGTCTTCGGCCGAAGATACTGCCGAGTTGATATTCGGTTGAACTATGACTAATGCTTCTAAACCTGAGTATGGGGGCTTAAGCGGCAGTTCTAGACTTGGATGTTATTTCGACTTCTACTCGTACGGGTGATCCTTAATCAAATGCAACGTACTATATCGATGTTTTATTGAAATTCGTGACTGAGATCTCGATTTCCGATTCTGTTTGGGTCCTGGTCCTATCAGGGTCTGATTTGAGGATCATGATATTTGGCATTAGATGGCCTGGTTCTCTCTCTGTGTCTCTCCCCCCCAGAATCGACCGATGACCAGAGCGAATGGCACGGAAATCTTAGACAATCACAGGCTATTTCGCCTTCCGATGTTTAATGATCGGCTGCTGTTGGCTCCGATGATGCTCAAAGAATAGGTCAAGAACTAACTGTCGCGCCTTTGGTCATGGCTGGTCTCGTCTGCCCATAATGAAACCCTCGACTTGCACCAAAATTGGCTAATGTGGGAACCACCTCAGAGGGGACATGTCCTGCAGCATCTGTTCTGACAGAAGGAGATTGCAACTTGCGTGACTTCTCATTTGTGCTGGCTTCGAGATCAGCCATGGGCTGCTTGTGTGTCTGTGAGCGGATCGATCGCCCGCGCTTCGTGCACAGACGATGACCAATATAGCCAGTCATCGCAATCAGTACCGCCAAAGCAACAACAATCCCGACGCAACCTACAATGTCAACTGCCATATTCAAGGTCGAGGTTCCGCTTCTAATCAATTTTGAGATGGTGAGATTGTGGGGGTTTAGAATGAATTTTCTGCTGATGGAGATATAAAATGTCAAGCGCCATAATTGGTTCGTGTTACCAATGAGTCGTGATATATGGACACTGGCATTATCATCCCCTCGTTTGCATTGTCGTCACAATGCATGGAATTCACAATGAAGGGTTACTGGACACTGAGCATTGAAGCACCTCAAGAGGACAAAGATCATACTACCTTGAAAGGACACGCACAACAAGACAATGATGAGAACAATTGATGCTTTGGTTGCTCATCAACTTTCCCTCAATATCGATGCCTCCTGGCATCAGCATCTGCAGGGTATAAAGGCATCCAACTTCAGCAACATTCCAACCCGGATCAGCCTTTGCAAACTTTACGATCGAATACATACACTTTACAAAGATCTTCTACAGATTTATTCAACACCACTCCAAAACACTATTTGATTCGCAAAACTTGCAGATTACCCTGAATACTTCCAAGGCTCAGTATTAATCACAACTTACAACAGAACCTCAAACAACAACACACTCACGCAACATCTTTCAATACCAAATAAAACTCAGTAACACTCATGGATTCCGACACTCAACACAACTCGCCACCTTCAATTGATTTCAATCCCAACTTGTGTCTTGAAGGCCTTGACGTCGATCTTCAGTTCGAAAAGCTAGTCGCCGACATGCAACCCACCAGCAGTGCCACTCCGGCTAGTTTCCAGGCTCTACCTGCGTACAATCTCGAGGAAATCCTTGGCTTGTCCGGACTGGAGGATCCATTCCCACCCTACACTCCACCATCCCCAGGGACAAATTGGGAGGAATTCTTCTCGAAGCAACCCGACATCGACCTTGATACAAAAGATATGTTTGCCGAGTTCACAAGTCTCGATGAGAGTGTGGAATTCTCAGATTTGTTCAACAGTGACATCGACATGACGGATTTCTGCGAAACCTCTGAGACGGCTCCCTGGATCAGCACTAGATTTTCTGGAGACGATGCAGTTCTTACACAATCGCCTTCTACTATCCCAGAAAATCTGGAGGCTCAATCTTCAAAGTTACCAGAATTGGATCTTGATCCAATGGATTTCGATCTCACTCTGCCATTAAACACGGATGCTATCCTCATGGACCAAGATATCCCCATTCCCACTGACGATCTGTTCTTGGATATGGACCTTGGTTTCACCACTCCAGAACGCATTCTAAACAACGACATCAATTTCGATGGAGTTGATGACCTGTTCTCGGAGTTTGACTTCAGTGACTTTAAATTCCCAGGCTTGGATCAACCAGACAATAGCCATTTCAATCCTCAGTCAATCGAAGACAGCCCCAAACCGGAATCCCTACCCAGACTCCCAACCCAAACTGCACCATTGTTACCCGAAAATGCTGCACCTCCAAAGGGCAAAGGACGGTTCTTATTGCTGAAAAACGGCCAAACTGTACTGAGTGTACCTCCTGAGGGACTCGGAACATTATTGAATGGTCTCTCGAATTCTGGATCGACTGTGGAACTTGTCAACCAACGACCTGCACAAATGCCTCCACGACAACGACTATCAAATGCACCTCTACCCGACTTCAATTTCCAATACTCGGAAATCGTCGATGGACCAATCTCCAGCAATGACCCTGTTCCTGTTCCCAGCTGGAAGCGCGACATTGACAAGCTTCTCCCTCCACGACGACCAGCAGGGCCAGCAGTGGCTCCTCAACAGGTCGGCCGCGGCGCCGGTGTTCCTAGAGGCACTCCACCCATCACCATGACAAAGGAACAAGAGCGCAAGCTCGCCAAGGTCATGGCAGACGTCCCTCGACGCAACCGCGCTCTTCTCGACCGTGTCCAAAAGCCACGCTACCCTGAAGACAACCACCGCTCCCGCCACCACCGCGAACGATCAAGAGAAGCTAGGTCCCCCTCCCCCGAGTCCGAAAGTGATTACAGCCGACACATTCGTGCAGCTCGCCGTCACGCCCAGGTCTCGAAGCGAGTCCAATTCGAAACCGCACGCCACCACGAACGCGCCCGCGCCCGCGGCCCCGGACGCGAACGCGAACGAACACAAGCCGAAATCGCACGCGAACGTGCCCTGGCGCATGAACGCGAGCGAGACGAACGTGCGCGCAAGCGCGACCAAGCCAGCCGTCGTCCTCCCACCTCGTTATCAGGGAAAGCACGTGGGCAAGCCGAGCGTATGCGTGAGCGACGGGATAAGGAGGATCCGGGCCACTCGTACCGAGAGGCTCTATCTCTATCCCTATCGCCCAGCCCACCACCGGCCCGATCAGCAGCCAGACACGCTGGCGCTGATCGCGGTGCTGTTCGCCGCTCTGATCGTGTTCATCGTTCCGACCGCTCCGACCATGATGGTGAACGCCGTCCCTTGACACGCCGATATGCTCGCCAGCATGGTGTCTCCCTCCAACCCCCAGACTTCTTTTCCTAACCCACAAGGAGGATGTCTGGACTACCAAACCTCCCACGAGGTAAAGTATCTGCCCCCTTTTCCCCCACCGTCCTTGCAAGTTTTCTGATAGTTTTAACATTTTTTTGAGCAATCTGCCCTCTACGCTAATAATACTCACAGGTCCCATCCGTACCGAGCGAGCAATTGAAAACAATAAACAACCAAAAACACATCAAAACACAAAATATGAGACGACGGCAACATCGATCACAACCGACGATAAACCCGACCTCCCATGCAACCCAAAAAATCAGACTTTTGTTTTTTCCAAATCGCGAGCGAATACAGATCGGAACTTATTTCAAGAGTACGGAGTCTCAACGAATAACATGTTAGGAGAGACACACTCAATCAAACCAATGAATGGTAAGTATGTAATAAAAATCTAGAAAATGAAAGCATCGCAAAAAAAAAAAAACCGGTAAGCGAAAACCGGTAAGTATCAACATCCTGGGTCCGCGACTTGGATATGTCTCTGCTGGGAAGCAGATTCTTTGAATTGACTAACACCACAGCTCGTGCAACATCTCTCGAAGCTCCTCCCCCGACCCACGCCGGACAGAAGGGGGTCAAAGGTTGTGATTTTGAACTTAATCTAACACGGGGCAATGATTCGTCAATCATTTCATCACACTAACTCAGCAGCTTTTGTGTCTCTGTAGAAATCCTTTCCGTATCTCCTAGTACAAGTACACCCAAATCAACACCTAGTGCAGCTTTCCAAGAGGAAGCATGCATCCTATCTTCCCATAACTCGTCCGATGCTCTATCATACCAAGAAAGGCAAGCGCGCTGGTACAACGCATGCGACCCGAACAATATCGTGACAACTCCATTACAACCATGAACATCATTATTTACCCAAACCCTACGGGGGTGCTCATTTCTTCCCGATCCAACTGAACTTCTCACTGATCTTGCTGGTAACATCACTCAAACTCATGCCAGAGCCGCTGGAACCAGTCATTCCGGTCTTGCCTGACTCTGAGAAACCGCTACCTACTCCTTGCTTGTGTCGGCCATGCTCATCGCCGCCTCCGAAGATGCGTTCGAACTTGGCTTGAATCCTGCCTTCTACAATCGCAGAGATGACATTAATGATCAAGAAGGTAGAAGAACCAATGGCACGGAAAAGAGCCAGTCCAGCCACGGTCCAGAGGAGGAAAATGAGGTAGGTGTTCTTGTTGATATGGCTACCCACTGGATAGGCTTCTGAGACCGCCATCGCGAGAATTGCGTTGCAAACAAGCCATGTCGCCACCATGTACGTCCGAACAGATTTGTAGTAGTCTTCCTGCATTTGACTTTCGCTTGGTGGTGGTTTAGGTGCTTCAAGCCGGTCTCGGAGATTGCGGAGTGCAACATCGTAGCTCGAATCAATATCCAACTGATCTGAGAGCATCTCCATCTCGACAGTATTTCCAGTGCCGGTAGCTTTGGCCATTCCAAGATCAGTGTGCAAGACATTGTCACCTTTGGTTCCCCAGGTGACGTCGTGAGTGTTACAAAACGCGTAGACTTGCAAGGTGCAAATATATGAAGGTAGTAATGCAAAGTATTGAGCAGTACTGGTGAACATGTGCCATGGATCAAAGTAGAGGAAGGACATGAGGAAGTAAAGACCGATCGTGCTGACAGTGCTGACAATCAGATTGGTGAAGACGTTATTTCCCAACTTGTATGGCGATTTTGGGTCGGTCTCTTCCAATGAATGTGCTGTCAATTGTTTGATGACAATGTAGAGCGACGCGAAAGTGGTGTAGATCATGATGATAGCGTAAGTAATCATACTACCCATGAACAAGCGTTTGGCACCCTGTGGTCTATTTCCCAAGCTGACAATGAATTGTAGACAAATGGACAAAACAGTCACGTATCGTAAAACCACAAAGATGTACTTGCCAATATTGTGACCAAATGGATCGAGGAGTGGATCCGCCAGAGAGCCGGCGATGAAGTAGAAGGTGAGATAGAAGTTGGCCAGCGAGAAAAAGGTGAATATTAGTGAGACAAATTGGTACAGGAATTCGATGTGGAGCAGGATCTTTCGAGTCAAAGTATGATCTGTTGTCCATAGTTGTTTAAAATGAACAAGAGAGTATACGGCAGCAAAGAATGCACCATTGAGCCATCGTCGACGTTGAGAAATGAATTCAGGCACCGTATCTGTATTCGAGTTAGCAAGGATTTACTGACGGATATGTTCAACAAGATCTTACCAGGAACATCTGTTTCGCCATAAGCACTCTTGACGAATTTCAGAACCCATTGTTCACCACGTTTGGCCACCAATTCCCAGCAAAGGATTCGATCTTCAGCCAGATACATGTTTGCAGTGAAAACATCGGCATCGGCACCATGAAGGGTTTCTCCTTTGAAGTATTGACTGAGCGGCCCATGTCCACTGGGATCGTTCTGGAGTGCGTAATAGCGATATGCTGATAAAGCACCGGGTAGCACCGTGATGTAGCCGAAGACTGACTCCAACGGCTTATCGAGGATATTGCTCATTTTGTACTCAAAGTTCTGAGAGGCAACGAGTGGATTGAGCAGACCCATCCACCCTTTTCCTTTGTCGGCTTTAATTTCACCCGCTGCACCCGCAACGTTTGAGTCTTGGTCAAATGCTTTCCAGAGATGGTATAAAGCTTTCGAATCTGGTTTTGTGCCAACGTCGAGTAGGATACAGACATTGGGGACAAGAGCCCTGCCAAAGGCATTGAAGAACCATCTGTGGGAGTTGAGCTTCTTCTTGTTCTGTTCTTTCAAGCAGAAGATCATCTGACAGGGTACGATGCCCTTTTCGGCGCCCTTGAACTTGAGTGTTTCATCCAGAGATACCTGTGTAGTGTATTCATAGACATGGGCAGTGACTTCCTTGTCATTGACAATATTTTTGGCCAGACCTTCTTGATAGACGCCCAATGCAGCCAAAGCGTTCAAGGTTCTCGGGTGCACTTTCTGTCTACCATCTGCAATGACACAGACCACAATCTTCTGCCACCCATCCTTGCCCCATGTTCTTGATTTTGCCCTTGAGCAGAAATGAGATATGTTCCGCATGATTCCGTGCATAGTCCTGGTAAATTCGATTTCGCCTTCATTGTACATGGTGACACAAATGAAAAGCTCCGTTTCTCGTGTGGTCGATCCAATATTCTGTCTGAGCTTGTAACCATTGACGACAAAATCATCTGGATCGCACGTCACCGCTGTATAGCGTAGGTGAGTGAACTCGCGCTCATCTCTTCGTGGCAAGAAGCTGTGTAGAATAGTCGGGATTTTGGTCTCCAGAATCAACTCGCCATTGATCAGATGGACCTCTTTCTTGGCCATTTGAGCTTCTCTCAACCCTCTTCGATCTTGTTGCCCATCAGGTGCAGAACCATATCGATCTGTTTTCTCGGTCATAGCATCTTCGTTGTCATTTCCGTTGTCCTCAGTGAAGGTGGAGTCTGTCATATAAGAGTGAGCCGATTTGAGGCTTGCTCGTGGGTCATGGTCGGGTCTGATGGAATGACCACTTGAGAAGATATCACTTCCAGCATGTGTGTCTGGCATTGGTATTGTGGTCTCGGCCGCTCCACCTTTGACCGAGAATAGAGGCGCAGGAGGTAGGGGGCGTCTCGGACTCCCTCCATATTGTGATGAAGGTGTGCCTGGACGAGGACTGCCATTAATGTCAGGAGGTTCATAGTTGATACTTGAGGCTCTTCCCCAATCTGTAGATGTTCGTGACGGGGTGGAGGGTCGTATGGGAGATCGAGGATTGGCTGTGGGAAGGGGAATAGATGGAGCTCGGCCAAGGCTTGAACTAGGTCTTGAGCTGTATGCTGTGGAAACTCCGGGTCGATGATATCGGTCAGGGGATGTACGACTAGAGGTGGTGGACCTGTGGGTTGGGTTTGGGTCAGTTTGGGGACTTTTTCTCATCTTCACGGTGGCTCTCAGGGTAGGGGTCCGCCCAATAAACACATGAGATTCGCGGGAGTGATTCAGCTCTTTCTCCGCCTCTGAAATCAAAGAGGCGACTTCACTTTCCACTCGAGCACATTTTGAAGGATCCTTGAGTGGAAGGTCATCCCAAGAAACACGGGATATTCTTGGGGATGACAATGGCTTGCGAATCACCAACGAGGGAGGTATGTCCTGGGTAGAACCACTGGGAGTTTTCACATACGATCTGTAGTCATCCTGAGCGTGCGGGAGCAGTCTCAGTGACGAGTTATTTCCTGGGATACTCATATTGTCTTCTTCTGTAGGTGTGTGTACATAAGAGGGAAGTCCATCGGGATAGCTTGGAGGTGGGCGAGTAGGTGTTGGAGCGCCGTCCATTGTGAATATGTTAAACTGGTTTGTTTACCAGCGGAAGGATAGTTGGAGGTGGGATCAGATCAGAGTTGTGTCCATGCGCAATCAAAAAGGATATACTATTGAGAGTGCGCAAACCGACTGGAAATAGATGTTGCCTGTGTCACGCGGAGAATAGAATCATCGAATAAGATTGTGGATTGACAGGAAGTGGTTCAGACGAGGCTTTGATGTTGCGACCCGATTGGGAACCCATCCTTCACCACGGCAACCACCATGACGTAGAAAGTCTTGGCGACCTCAAACTTATCCCATGTCACGTGGGCATCTTTGCTCAGTCACCACTAAATACTTACCTAAGCAGGTATGTCTCTTCCTCATTTCCACGTCTTGTCCTCGACATCTTCCCACCGCTAGACTTCTGCTTCCTGTCGCAGTAAATCGAAAGATCTTGCATTTTGTTCAATGGCTGTGACTGAGAAGTTTCTTCGGAACAGATGTGCAATTTCTGGCCATCCATTGAGCTCGATAACCCAACACTAAGATGAACATGCTATTCACCACCCATCCGGTGGCTTTGACCACTGAGAGGTAAGTCCCGCTTTGTTGTCACCAGGAGAAAATGTCTATGTGATCCTAAGCCTATCCATCTCTTGCGTTTGGGATACTTCCTTTCCCCATATAAAGGCGAACCATTTCAGGGGCAATGCTGCATCCGGCAGCATGAACAAAGCCCCATTGTCACCAACTACCAACAACTCAGAATGCGCTCTTATATCACAGCATATTTCGAGTCTCAAGGTATGTGCAAACTCTCCTTAGCATTCAATAATTTCCACTCCTCTATCCGACATACATCCATAATCCATACCGCCCGAACAACCAACAGAATAACGCCCACAAACACAAGACCACAGGAAAACCATGTGTCTGACCAAAATCACATACTATGCATGTGGCTGCTTCGAGTCGAAGCGGGAGATATGGTGTCCACTCCCACGACCAGCATGCCCAGAGAAGCTGAAGTACCCAGAAACGCGAACCCTGGCATTCCGATGCCCACAGCACGACACCTTGGGCTTCAACCGGAAGAGGGGATCACCAACCGAAGCAGAGCGGTGGTCGCCGATCCGACCAAACAGCATGAGCTTCCAGCAACAGCCCCTAGAGAACAGCTCGCTGTATCTGGCAACCCCGGATCTTCACTCCCAATGGTCGGCACTGCCGAACATCCCGCCGCCGTCGTCGTCGCGCAACAGCCGGAGCGGAAATGGCAGCGGCAGCGGCAACGGGCAACGACGGCAGAGCAAACCGCTGACCTCAGCGCGCATCGAAGACGCGCTCAATGACTTCAAGGACATGAACATGCCGGTGCGCAACCGCGAGTCCATGGTCGGGCTGTACAGCCTGCGGGAGCACGAAGCGGAGCAAATGGCGGCCGACGCACCGCCGGTTCCGTCGCTCCCGCCGGGCTTCGGCAACACACTGCAGCGGACGAACAACGCGACGAAATCGCATCACCGCCGCCAGCAAAACCAACACCAACCCACCCACATTGACACGAGCATGTGGCACAGCAGCACGAAGCGCACGCACCCGCAGCGGCAGAACAGCGGGGGCGTGACGAAGCCGTTCTCGCCCAAGTCGCGCATCTCGCCACGCACGGCGGCGCTGGCGCAGCAGCAGGCCAAGATCCGCGCGTACCGGGAAGCGCTGACCAACGCGCGCCGCTGGGCTGCGTCCGTGCATGGCCCGTGGACCGCCGATGCTTTCTTCAACCAGCCGTGGATTCTGGCCCTCAACGGTGCCGATCGTGAGATGCTGTGGTCCGAGCTGCGGAATCGCCTGGCCAGGGGCGAGATGCAGCGGGATCGCTTGCGTTGGGGGCGAGGCGGTCACGGTGCCGATACCGGCAGTGCACACCAGGGATATACCTCGAATCAGAATCAGATGTTCGAGGACCAAGGCCGTGAGCGTCGGTTTGGGAGGTCGAAGAGGTCGAATCGGAAGGTCGATTCTTCATCGGGTTGTCGGGTCATGTAAAGGAAGATTGCTGGAATTTTTATTGACATGATATGACATGACATGACATTCCGATGTTCGTTGTCAACGTTGTGCTTTGCTAACCGTTTTTGAGTCGGGTTATCATGCAGTCTAAGTCTGGTATCTAGTCAGCATTGGGTTGTAATTCCTAATTTATATCTTGCCTCTCTTTTTGGCAATTGTATCTGTCTTTCAGCAATCTAGCTGCCCACTCCCCGAACACAATCGGATAATTAGTCGACTCACAGTGACGAAAGATAAAATCCACACCCATACTTGGACATATCCAGACCGAGAAGAAGTCGAGAGATCACGAAAAATTGATCTAACTCCAAGGAGAAAACCTTTCTGGATTTCAATTGTCTGATCTGTGATGGAATCTACTACCTATTTAAACAAGCCTTAACTAGATAGCTAGCAATGGGAAGAAAAGCGAAATCATCTTTCCAACCGAACATCACGTCTTCTTCTTTACTAGAGAAAGATCCAAGGCCAGTCAAAATTCTGGCCATCCCGTCTCATACCCTATTTCAAGTAATCACCAGCGATAGTACCTGGTGGCATAAAATAACCAGTGGAAAGGAGACGCCGATGCGCCATTTCCATCCAATCCATTTGCCATATGGGGTATCTTTCAATAAATCACAACGCTAAAGAAGGGAAAAAGAAATAAAGGAAACCTAGGAAAACGAAGATTTCGAAGGCGAGCAAGTTGAGCGAGTACCCATTCTCTAGCCATTGGACGGCCATCTGCTTCTTCTTCGTCGACCTTCATGGTTGAACTAAGACCCCAAATTTATGAGCCTGATTGTGAGGTATCTTTCTTCATGTCCGACTGCTGAGGAGTCTCAGGAATATCCCAGATTGAGGTCTCTGGAGCAATTGCATGCGCCTTGGGTATTGATGCCGTGGCGAATGGAATTGGCGATTGAGAAGTGAAAACTGGCAGGTTCTCCTTTGTACGAGTGGGAGTCCTCGTCCCGGTGGATGAGACCTGTGGAATGTTTTGAATTGATCTAGGCTGCTGACCTAAAATATTGGAAGGTGGAACTGAGGGCAAGATCTTTGGATTCTCGTGGATGGGTGGATGCTCCACATATGCTGGTGGGGGCATTTGGTCAGTCTGCATTGTCTTCGCGATGTCAGGAAATTCGACTTTCACCGCAGTTGGAGGTGGCGATTCAAGTTGGCCAGTTGACAGAGTGTTAGCAGTGTGGACGTGGTGATTTTGCAACGAAGCTGGAGGTTGTCCCTTCAAATGTTCTGGATTCATGCTTGGAAGTGCTGCTGGGAGAGATTCTGGAGCATCAACCTTGGCCGCGACTGGCTCTGGTGCAGGCGTGGTTTGGGTGGGAGGCACGCTTGGAATTGTAGTACCGCCTACCACTTTGAGAACTTCAATAGGTGGGTTCTCCGTGGCCTTTGGCTGGATGGCCACGAAAGAATCAAGCGGTGTTGATGGATTGGATTTCGCTGATTTCAGAAGCTTTGGTACAGCAGGCTTTTTTGCCCGTGGCTTCTTCTGTTTTTCTTCGAGGGCCTGTTGTTGCTTTGCTGCATGCTCCTCTGGTGTTGGCACTTTCAGTTTTATGCTGATCTTCTTCATGCTGTTGGCAAGGTTCTCCATATCATCCGGTTTTGGTTCTGCACTGGTAATATCACGTGAGGACGCGGACGGAATTCTTCCATTAGAGGTCAGATCTTTTTTGATACCATTCGTGCTGGTCAAAACTCCCGGCTTTCCTGTGGTTGTTCCAGTTGTAGAAGTCGATATTGGGGCTCTAGGCTTTCGAGGACTTGTTTTCGGCTTGGCGGGCGCTTTGGTAACGGGAGGCGCTCTGGTCTTCTTCACAGCAACTGTTTTGGCAGATTTTTCTGGAACAATGGATGTGGCTCTCGAAATATTGCCGGTCTGGTTACTTGGCAGTGTCGCGGAGGTCGAAATGGTATCGTCAGAAAGCTTCATGCCTTGGAAACTAGACAATATGCTTGAAGCATCACTGGATCTTCGACGTGGTCTTCCATTGACTCCGACAGGTGGAGGCATGGAAGGATCGGGTAACTCGCTCACAGCTGCAATAGTGGTTCTCCTATTCTCTGTACGGGACGATGCTCTCGCACCACCAAACTCCGACGCCTGAATTCTAGTTCTTCGATCTCGAAGCTGCATTCCCTCACTTGGTTGAACTGTAACACCAATATTCGATCGTCGTTCACGACGAGCCTTTGTGGCCTCAGCATTAAGCTCCTCATGAGTGCAACTCACTGTTTGACGTTCACTAGGAATGATGACACGAGATAGCTCATATGAAGCCACTGCCCAGTCAACATCGGGTGGTGGAGGGACATACTGTGACTCTAGAGACAATCGAGCTTGTAGAGCAGATAGAGAGTGCCTATCACGAGCATTCTCGGTCATCTTCGCTGTGGAGGCGTGAGTAGGCGACGAATAATTTCCTGTTTTGTCTTGCAGAGATTTCGGACCAGCCGGTTGACGCCCAGCGACAACGCTTTCTAGGTCTTCCAGATTGTCGAGCGCCCACCATTCTGAGTTGAAGGTATGTTTAGCACTATTGGCCATGGCTTCATTTTCCGGGATCCAATTGTTGATGGTCTGAAACTTTGGAGTACCAAACATTTCCGATGAAGATTGCAAAGTGGGAGCAACATCCGTGGCCAGACCGCAAATATGACTCAACACACCAGAGGTCAGGGCGCGATCGCTGTAGCCTCCCTCAAGAACGCTAATAAGCCGGCCGTCAACTCCCAAGTCTTCTTCCTGTGATAACTTGACCAGATCTGCGGTGATTCTTGCATAGAATTCAGTCGGTACGTTGACGCTATGCCTCTGCATTCCGGCACTTTCCCATTCACTGGCATCAAACCCTGCCGAAATGAAAATGGCTGCTCTGGGTTCTTGACTGCCTGCAGCGCGCAACTTGGCAGTATGAGTTCGAAGGAAAATTCTAGCCTTCTCAAGCAGTGTGGAATATTTTGTCTCGTAGAGCTTCCAGAATTCTTGATGTGTGCTCCAGGACTCCAAATGGACGTTCCAAATAGACTGACCATGGGCGTTGTCAATGCATAAACTTGCATTGCGGACCTTCTCTTCGTCGCCCCACTCACATGGGTAAGAGTTGATATCGTGCAGACTGTAATATCCGATTGGAGTCTTTCGGTGAGCAGCAGCGTTCTTCGGAAGATTTTGCGCCTTGCGATTTTGATCCCAGGCAATATTCTGAGAACCGTCGCCATGATGGAGATCAAAATCAATGATGGCGGCATGAGTCAAACCATGATTCATGGCAGCGTATGAGATACCAACATGAACATTGTTTAACCAACAAAATCCAGAAGGGAAATTGGAGGAGCAATGATGACCAGGAGGACGAATACAAACAAAGGCACGTTTGGTGGGGTTTGCCGAGAATATTGTGTCGACAGCATCACAGACACCTCCCAGACAGCCTTGTAGCGCGTTCAGCGACTCTTCACAGAGATACAGGTCGCCTTCGTGCAGCTTAGGGAGTGCGGCACCACTTTCATCCTTGCCATATCCGATTGGTCGGACCAACTCCTTCCCATTCAAGGCCAATTTGGCTTCTGCAGAGTCGCACATGATCTGCAATTCTTCCATCCATTTCGTGCCATGGACGAAGGTGACCGAGGGGTGATTGAGAGGAATGGTGCGAGAGGTCTTTCGAATTTGGAATGGTACGTCCTTGACATCTGCGACATCATGCTTGGGTCGAGGCATGTAGGGGCCATTCTGGTGTCGGCCACCAAGTCGTACATATGCAGTGGCAGCACCTAACAGCGTGGCGTGAATGCGCTCGGGTCGTTCAACAATACTGGCCAGGGCGTTCTTTGTGGATCTGGGTCTTGAAAAGCGATGTCCATAGCATGCATCATGAACAATGACAATAACAGGAGATTGTAGATTGGCATGCGCCTCCAGCTCTTTCCCGAAATAGTCTTTGGCAACTGAGTTGGCCGTGACTGGTGGTTTCTCTGGGATGTTCATGGCGGCAGATTTCCCATTTGAAGCGGGGCTTGAGGGGTTGAGATTGGACGAAGATCGGCGATAGAGGGGATGAAGTGAGGAAGGAGTGGTTCCTCTTGCCGTACTGAGACTTGATGTTGATCTTTTTGTGGTCAGAGTAGGAGTTGCCTGTCTTTCTCCACGATATGAACTTGCGACTGAGGGGGATCTTGAGGGTGGTTTTGGTGAGACCGGTTTGTACTGAGACGAAGAGCGCAGAGGTGAAGAGTTGT
The DNA here is from genome assembly GCF_035927105.1 of Exophiala bonariae. Taxonomy (NCBI): domain Eukaryota; kingdom Fungi; phylum Ascomycota; class Eurotiomycetes; order Chaetothyriales; family Herpotrichiellaceae; genus Exophiala; species Exophiala bonariae. Next base: position 506,415 of record NW_027042477.1, on the reverse strand, counting down.
ACTGCATTCGAGGGGATTCAGTCGGGCGCCTTGGAGTTGGTTTGGAGGGGGTGGTGGTGTTGAAGTTTGCGGTGGTCGCCGTGGTGGGTGGTCCCGTTGACATTGTGACGGGGCTTTGGTTGATGACAGAGAGGCCGCCATGATCAAATTCGATGGACGGAGCCGGTATATCTGGATCCATGATGTTGTTACACAGTGTTTGTCAGGTTGTTCTGCTTCTTGGAAAATCCCATAAATAAGATGATGATGATGATAAAGAATGAGACGCGATATCAAACAACGTCATTGTGCTTCAAACTTGAAGGCCACTAAAACTTTGTGTCCCTCTCACCCACTTCAAGTTCTGCCAACAAGACGCGTCCAGGTTGACCAAAAACACGTACAGCGACCGCGTCTATACTCCCCCGTAGCGGGTTGGAAGTCCCCCAAGTTGAACTGAGACAACACCCCCACAATGCCTGGACGTCCTTTCCCCACCGCCCCCATGCGGGAACACTTCCAGGCCCTAAAGTACCCTGAAGCCCCTGCCGAACTTAGTTAGCCAGTAACCACACCTGCTCGTAGCTGGCATGCCAAACAATCTCATTCTTCTAACACTGCGTACTTTAGAACACATGAATGAATCATTGCTCATAACACGATTCTTACTCCATCTATCATAGGTAAGCTCGTGATCCGACTCTGTAGCAGCAGGAAACGAACTGCCTCCGAAAGCAAAATGGACAAGACATGAGGTCGATCGTGACGAGGTACTTCTCAAGGGACTCGGAGGTCTAAATGTAAACGTACGGCTCTCGGCACTGATTCCAGATCATTTTTGCACACCATGCAAAATGTTGGCTCGTCCAAGGTTGACACCACGAATACGGTGTCTATCACAGTATCGATCGTTCAAGCTTCCAATCATTGCAACTCAGCTTACTCGAACAAGTCAACCAGTCCTGTCAGGTCAGTGGTCAGAGATCAACTTTGTTCAACCACTGCTCTCCGGCCATTTTCCACCAACAAGAGTCGTAGGCCGGACAGAATACCGACCTCATACAACACAGGTAAGAAGAAACCCCAATCTGTCGCCTTCCACCAAAGGTGTCCTTCCAAGGGAGAAAACATTGAGGACCCCCATACTGGTCTCGAATCACCCACTGGTGATCCCAGTGGGGTTCAGTTTATTTGCCGGTATCTCATCATGACCAATTCTTGAGTTACATGTATACATATCTCAGCAGAAGACCCCTTTTAACATCTCTCTCAACCTCAGAAACAACCATGTCACCACCACCTCGAATATTGATCTTCGGCACCGGTAGCATTGGCGCCGTCTACGCATGGGTATTGGCCCAAGCCGTTGGTGAATCCAATGTATTCGCGGTCTGCCGGTCCAACTATGACATCGCAAAGAAACAAGGCTTCACGATCAACTCGGGCATATTCGGCGATAACCTGAACGTGCGTCCAGTGATAGTGCGATCCGCCGCCGAGGCAGCAGAAATCTCAACCACGACATCCAACAACCGAGACCAAGTCCCCATATTCGACTACGTGATCATCACCGCCAAAGCCATACCAAGTACGCCGTCAATCCCCAGCCAGATAGCACCAGCCATCAGTCCCCAAACCACCATTGTCCTCATCCAAAACGGCATCGGCATCGAACAAATCTACCACGACGCCTTTCCAGAGAACCCCATCCTCTCATGCGTCGTCTACTTACCGGCAACCCAAACCTCCCCGGGCACCATAACACACACCGAAGTCGAACACCTCCACATCGGCACATATCCCTCCAACACTAAACTCAGCACCAGCACCAGCACAACCGACTCACCCCCAACCCCAACCTCTGCAGCCCAAAACGCAGCCTCAACCTTCACATCCCTAATCCGCGCGGGCCACGCAACCGCGACGCTGCACAGGGACATCCAAGGCGAACGCTGGACGAAACTACTGGTGAACGCGTCGTGGAACCCGATGTGCGCGCTGTCGCGCAGCCGGGACGCAGAAATCCTGAACAGCTCGCCGGCCCACGCGCCCGAAGTCCTGCGCGCCGTGATGCTCGAGGTCGCGGCCGTGGCGCGCGCCGCGGGCTATGCGCACGTGTCGCCGGAGCGGGCGGAGATGCAGCTCGGGCGGGCGCGCGCCAGGGCCCTGCCCGGCGTCGAGCCCAGCATGCTTGCCGACGTGAGGGGCGGACGCCGCATGGAGGTCGATGCCATTGTGGGGAATGCATTGCGCGTCGCCGAGGGGTTGGGCGTGCACACGCCGTTGTTGCGCTTGTTGTTCGTCTTGTTGAATGCCCTGGAGAGGAGGGTGGAGGACGCCGAGGTTTAGTGTGAGATGTGATGTGGGGTCGCTTCTGGTCTCTTGCTATGCTTTGCTTTGCTTCTTGCTGGAATGGGCGGACGCTGCAGAGTGTGCGAGACTGGTTGGTTGGTTGGCTGGCTGGCTACCTGGGTGAGGTAAGGACCTGTATATCTGTTTTCTTTAGAAAAATTCGAGATCTAAGTGTACCGGATATAAAGGCCGGATATATGGATTGTTTATACGGGGTTCAAGCCGGTCGGAAGATCTTGGTATACCAAAAAACCGTGGGTGCAGGAATGAAGGGCCCGATTTACAACTATCCATGGACAACAGCAGATACGAAGACATATACATCTACGATAAAAAGAAAATAATCGATCCTTACACTCTCGAGGAGCCAGAAGTCATCAGAACCCAAAGATTGATGTCTTTCTGGCCTCTCGGGAAACTTGGGATATAATTGGAATCAATCCCAATCTCTACAAGCCACTACTAAGTAGACGAACAGCCTCATCTCCAAGAGTCCTCGATCAATCAGATCGTAATCCCCACTCCACTGAGCGCATCCCTCGCCCATTCTGGCGGGCCGTCTTTCTCAAAATACTTACGGAAGAACTCTCGCGCAAACTCGGGGTATCGATCCTGCAGAATCGCCTGTCTCGCGCGCCGCATCAGCGAGAGCATGTGGTGTACGTTGTGGATGGTCAGCAGATGTGCGCCGACCGTCTCTTTGGCAGCCAGATGGTAGATGTATGCGCGGGTCATGCCGAGTCCACCGGCGGCTTTGGGCCGACATGTCGTGCACGTACAGTCGTCTTCAACGGGGCCGAAGTCTTCCGCGTAACGTGAATGTTTGAGGTTGAGCACGCCTTGGGACGTTATAGCGTTGCCGAAGCGCTACGTTCAGGATGGGTGATTAGTGTGAGGGCATAGGGAGTTGCGGTGGGAGTGCATGAAGTTTTCAGCCATCGATAAATATAAATGACTTACAGCTGTTCTCGTGGGCCAGACACAATCGAACATGTCTGCTCCAAGGGCAACGGCCACAACAATGTCTTCGGGATATCCCTGGTGATGTTAGCATCAATTACCAAGAGTACAGGTGATTCGATTCAATAGACATACAATACCCATCACATATCTGGGTTTGTTTTCAGGCAACAGACCGGTGCACGTGTCGACCCTGATCAAGAATAAATTAGCATGAAAACTCGGCACATTCAGCCATGCAATGAGACATACACCTTGCAAAAGTCTGCCTTGGCCTCACCACCTGAAAGTCCTCCAATGGCTATTCCCGGCGTATCTCTTTCCACCATCTCAATGGAGCATTGTCTCCGGAGTTCCAGATCGAGTCCGCCCTGAATGATACAAAACAGATTTTGCTTTTCCGGATACTTGTGGGCTTTGATGCACCGGTCAAGCCATCGGACAGAACGATCGGTTGCCTCCTTGATCCTTGCATGGTCTGGAGATGTTGTTTGAATGACATCGTCCAGTTGCATGATGATGTCGGAGCCTATCGAGTTTTGGAGTGACATGGAATGTTCTGGTGTGAGCAGCCTGACGATCATCATGTCAGTATTCAGTCTTTTGCTATGGTCTCGAGTCGTGTTTGCGCTCACATTGGGCTGCCATCATGGGGACTCAAAAACCGAACCCCCTCTTCCGTGACCTTTGCCAATTTGAGCAAGGAGACCATTTGGAACCTTTCACAGATATATCAGTTCCCCCATTCTTGGTCGGAAATGTTCATAGAAGGTCCACCAACCCACCACTGTCAGTCAGGATATTGTAGTTCCATCCTTGAAATCGATGAGCACCCCCGACTGAATCCAACACGCTTTGGCCCGGCTTCAAGCCCAGGTGATATGTATTGTTCAGGCACAGCCTACAACTCGTATCTTCCAGTTGTTCTGGAGTGAGACCTTTGAGTGAAGCCTGAGTTGCAACAGGCATGAAGATAGGTAGCTCGACGGGGCCATGGGGCAGATGTAAAGTCGAAGCACGAGCCTTGGATGTCTATTCAAGAGAAAGAGGGAGATTTGTCAATCGAACGGTCGAGGGAGTATTGGGGTGGTAGAGCCTCGCGGGGGGATTGGATTTGTGGTTTCGTACCGAACAACGGGCTTGGAGATCAAAAGTCAAGGCCGAGGGTTTCGTGGCGGTGGACATGTTGACGACTGGTTGTGATGCATATGGAGCAGCAGGAAAGAAAAGCCTCGCAGCGGTGTAGACGAGAGGACTTGTATTGGGTACGCAACGGCTCAACCACATATGCGACCGGTTGATTGTGTGAATTTGTTGCTGCGGGCGACCGCAGGTGACGCCGGGATGGACTTGGGATCACCAGCTCTGCATTGATGGATAGACAAGGATTAGAGGGTAGGACACTGGACAATACAGATTGTTTGGTCAGGAAGTTTGGAAGAGCGGAGAAATGTCAAAGAATGAGAGAAGCCGAACAAGTGGTTTTTTAGACTTGTGGTTGGATGTTGGAGGAACTTTTGTGGCGGCCGGAGGATTTCTGGGAAACAAGGTTCGGTTCGCCCTCGGTCGACCACCACCACCACCACCTTCAGTTCATCCAAAAGCCACATCCATTGAAACCCGCAAAAAAACCCAACTTAGGTATCTGGATACCTCTATACTACTAAGTGCCTTCCCTTGGAATATGTATACCCTAGTAGGACTCTAGACCAAATCTTGAGGCATTGCTCTCTAGTTCTTTTGCTTACCGCCTAATGACATGATTTGACATCCGCCGCCACCAGGAAATCATCTCCTGTGATTACCAGGATCTCATGTATCACAACAGATGAGGTTGCACTGCAGCCGAAAAATGGCAGCTGTTGTGAAAAATTGGGATAAAATTCATGCAGAGGTGTAGAATAGGTTGTCATGATGTAGCGATATAGGCTCCTCTCTTAAGGGGACAGACTTCTCAAAGAGGTCGTGTAGGAAAAGAATGCACGTCAGGTACCCCTGCTGAGTCGCTGGACCCTTAGGCATGTACCCTTGGGAACATAGAGGCTACTGTTTACATCAAAAAAATGTGTATGGATTCAGAGACACTCCTCTTCTGACCAAAGAGGCGGTCTGGAAATATTGAGCAGAGGACTGAGACCTCTAGCCAGTGACAGGTACACAGAGAGAAAAGCTCGCCCACACGAAGATAACCACTTAATCTAATTCTTTGTTTTCCCCATCCGACTGCTGGTACTGATCAAGTTTATGATGATGATTATGGTTGGAAGATTGTCGGGTGAGCTGAGTGTAGAAGAGGGAAGATAGAAGGGAAAAAGAAAAGGTAGGAAAATCAAAATGACCAAACCCAAAGAAAAAGTTGAATGGCTTTCTCTGTGTTGGTGCTCCGCCTTTCAAACGCCATCGCTATGCTCCCCGTTGTAGTAGTGACCCAAGTGGTATTTCTTCGTATTAACACATTTTTGGGCAGATACCGCTCAAGACGCCCTTGAAATGTTTCGTCCGCATGTAGCATCAGCTTGTCGACAACATGAGAGTGTGACACAGCTCGAATTATTGTAGCCTGGCCCCAACGGTCTTGACTGTTGTCAAGTCGTGATCTAGCGATATGCGCCGCTGGGGTAGCTGGATGATGAGGAACGGTATGATGTTGACTGGCTCGAGCTGATGGATGGGTTGCGAAGTTTGGTACAGGCGACTTCGGCGGCATCTTCTTTGGCGTTGTTTAGATATTGTCCATCGTACCAGTATCTGGCGGCAAGGTTCTGCCCCTGAATGGTGACTGTTGCAGACCATGCTGTCCGCCCACCTATTTCAGATCTCTTAGATTGGTTCCACTTCCATGTCACAATATGGCACAAACTCACCTCGTCGATCTGATACAATGTTGAACACTGGAGCTGGGATTCTCATTTTGCGACATTCAGCTGGAGCTTTCATTAGTTCTATGTACCAATCTCAACCGATCAATATCATAACATACCAACAAGCTCCTCTTGCCACGTCTTGTGAGTCTTGGTGGCCATTTTCTTGTGGAGAAGTGAATGAATGATCTGGCTTGTACCAAGCTAAGCTCGATTCTGGATGCCACTAGTTCTTTTGTGAGAATTCTCAAGGGTCGAAAGGAGGCTTGCAGGTTGAAATTCCCACGGCGGAAAAAGGAAGGATTCTGTTGGTGAGATATATAACCACCCAGGAGCCAACGCACAACTCAGACTTGTTACTGAAAGATAGGTCAAGCGTCGGGTCGGCAGCAGTCAAAAGTTGACTACAGAAGGTGAGCAAAGGATAGCTGCATACACAGAAAAACACAGCATCCGTTTCAATGACAGATTCTCTGCTGTATCAATCAGCGCCGCCCCATTTAAGGCAGCAAAATCAGAAAGTGGCAGTAGTGGTGAATAGAGGAAGTCCTCTTGTGCAACATGATCTGTGAGAGATCTTGTGACACTTGTACCAATATCGAAGGCCGCCCTAGCATTGTCTATATAAAACCAACAAGGTGACACAGATGCGAGGGATGCAAGCCCTGCAACCCGGCCAGGTGTATGGTCTTTCGAGACGTGGGCAGAAGGGATGGGGTGCGGAATGAGTTGCAAGTAGAAAAAATTGGGTGCAGAGCAAAGGACCAACGCCGAATCAGCCTCACCCTTTGCCCAGAGCTAGGAGCTTGACAACACATCAGAACATCAGAGCCGGTACTGGGCGAGTGGGCAGTGGGCTGGCCCTGGAGCGGACCGAGAGCAAGCGATGTCATGCATAATGGCGTAGCAGAACTAGTAGCAGTAGGAATATCATGGGATTCCGTGGGAGAGAACTACTCCGTAGTCGACGTAAGAGCCGGGTCAAGAACAATTCAAGGTGGGGGCAGCGTTGTGGAAGCCGAAGACAATCGAATAAAGCAGTCGCATAACCAGGTGGCTAAGGTGACAGAATGCGACTTAGTGGAGATGTACACGGCCTGTTGCGGACATTTGATGATCGATGAGGTCTTGGGGTGAAAAACACGTACAAGAGCCGTACAATGAACGCATCGAACTACTCGAGAGTCTAGACGAACTCTTTTTGCCCTTTGCATTCGACGCTGGAGCTCAAAAGAGTGACCACCCAGAACAGAGAAATCCAATTGCAGGGTGAGAAGATTCATTGGTCGCTCTATTTTGCTTTGGGCATCAAGATGACCTGTTCCTGGGGGGTCAGAAAACGCATAAATCGGTCCACGTCTTACCACTGGCAATCTGTACCTTTGCGTGTCGCAGGTGTCCTTGACATCTGTAAAGTGGGAACGATAGTAAAGGTGGTCGCCCGATTTGCGAATGGGACACTATAGATAGAAGAGGCGGTAGAATAAGAAACTAACATGATAAGAGTTGCAAGAAATCAAACCAGTAGCAGATGGAGTTTCCTTGGATGACTGGTTGAACTCGGTAATGGTCTGAGATGCCAGAAGACTTCACTTGCAGCACTGCAGAGACGAAACCAAGTCAGCAGCAAACCCAGACTTGATTGGTTACAGACCCCGTCCTGGTGTGGGCAAGGAAAAACTGAACCCTGTTGCTGGGACTTGCAGATTTTGATGGGTTCCTCGAAAGATGTTGATTGGAGGCACGTCCAGCTGAAGCTTTCAACTTGACAATCGTGAAGATTGTTGGAGAAGCGCAGGGCAAGGAATGACGAATGAGAAACACATTTGCACCGAGACGACGGGTCATGCACTTGTAGGATGGGGAGGGAGAGGTCAGAGGTGCAGTAGTAGTTGAGTTGTTCAGTGGACCTGTCTGTAGAGAGAGCCTGGACAATTCGACTGTGGCACTGAAGAGAAACCGACCTTGAGAGAACGAGAAGGAAGAAAAGAGACCCAGAAAAACACGCCATTCTCGTGTTCGGCAATGGGCGTTGCCAAGACCGCATTACCCGCGCACTAAGTCGTTAGTGAGCTCTGCAAAATGGATTAGAGTCTATTAGTGTGGGCTAGACGTGGCTAGAGTGGATGAGGGTGGGTTAGGGTGGATTACACTTCTTTGGCTCCAAACTAGATTGTGCTGCTGTTATTATGCTCGACCTTCCCTCAAATTCTGATCACCGATTCAGTGAGATTGAAGCAGCCATGCAGGCGCCCACCAAGTGTTGATGGTCTCTGCTGACTATAACCAAGAGTGACACGGGGGAGATTTTGAGATATCTTATCACCACTGAACCACTATCTGTGAGCCTCGATTGCGGGTTGTAGGTATGAACCAGGGATCACTCTACTAACATGCAAAGATCCCACCCAAGTGGCCAGGACTGGTGAGTTTCCAAGTTTCGAGTTTCGAGTCTTGATCGATGATTTTCGCCTCTTGAATGATGGCCAGTGTTCTGGTACTGGCATCAGAGGGATTATGGCAAACACACCGTCCGTGAAAGATCAGCTGTCCCCCAGAAACTTGACACGAGATTGTTTCAAGATCTTTGATATGCCCACTAGCCGTGGATGCAATTGTCAAGGATCAATAGTTTCATATGTAACATGTCTGGGTCATGACTATGGCATATCTCATCAAGCACGGATAAATACATTTCAGAAGGTGAATGACACCAGAAAAGTGAAGTTTTCCCACTTTATCACCGACTCCTCATGGCCTTGTCCAGACCCTCCGAACCCGTCAACACACACACATAATGTACAATGGAGCCAACCGTTTTGAGTCAAATCAACAAATGTCTAATATAGCCGCCCGTCCTTATCCGGGTTTGATCGGTAGTATCTACACCGCTATCATATCCGTGTAACATATCCGAGATGGGTGACACATTCATGAGAGCGTCGAAGTTTCGTTTGGGAACAGGCAAACGAAAATGAAAATGTGATCTGTCCTGTTCTTCAGGGAGATTCATGAGCGGTGAGCATCACGCCAGTGCTGTCTAATGCAGTCGTCGGCAAGTGTCATCAATCCGGTTGCAATGATAACATCTCCAAGGTCACCCGATACCTCTTTTTCAGTAATCCTCATACTGCAAGGCGGTACCCAGGTTCCTTGAGAAATCTCATGTCTGCTTTGATGACGAGAGAGTTTGTCTGGGGTGATATGAGCCAAACAGTTTCCTGAGGCTAGGTTGACCAACTCAAAGGAGAAGATCGATTCTCTTTCATCTTTGTATATGACTTTTCTCCAAGTATATTGTTGGCCCCAGTATTCAAAGTCGTACGCTTTGCCGTCACCACGCCGAGTCCGCTGAAGTTCAACTTGAGCATAATTCGAGAACTCGATCCGGATGGTTTCTGTGGGAATACTGGCTTCCACATCCGCCTGGTTGCAAATATCCAAGTCATCTTCCGACTCGCTGTCATCGACCTCGTACGAAGGTCTTGGTCGAGGTTTGGTGGAAAAGGCTTTCAAGTTCATTTTCGTCAAGGCGTTGACGAGAGAACCCTTTCTTGAAGATAACGATGACTTGGAAGTCGGCTTCAAGTACTTTCTTTTCGAGCTGCAGACTTCTCGACCCGACTGCCGCTGATATCGACGAAGAGAGAATTGTCGTTCAGCCAAGTCATACATTCTTAGATGGAAAAGCGTCAATTTCACCCGATGGCCTCTGGAAATGGTCAACTCGGTGTCCAGGCGAAGGTTCAGGTTGCCATCTGGACTGGTATCGTCATGTTGAATAAGAAGTCGGCGGGTGGAAGGGAAGAGCTCCCCAAACTCGGCCGGAGTGGTTGATATGGAGTCTGGTTCATAACAGATAGAGCGCATCAAAGGGTTGAGACTTTTTCGGTTGTTGGACTCCTTCTCGTCGGGAATGGTCGAGGCATATGTTTCACTCGAGGCTCGTGGGTTGATGTGATGGTCTTCCTCATAAGAGAGAGGCTTTTCCACGACCTCACATGCTTCATATGTAGAATGTCCTTTGATGTCGGGTTTTGTGTCACTATAGGAGTAGGATGTGAGGTTTGTGTATTGTGTGTGGCTTGAACTGTGGCTCCGAGTAGATGTGGAGCTTGAAGATGTGGAGGAACCTTTCGACCAGACTCGGATAGGAGAAGGACGGGGCATATTATGGGCAAGGCAATTGAAGGTATGTAAAATGGTACAGTGTAATAATGTATGGTGGTGAGTTATGATAGAGAATCTTTCGGAGCAGTCATGATAAATGAAAGATTTTACCTTTGGAAAAGCAAATTCCAACGAAGACGAGGGAAGCACGAGGGCTACAGCTCGATACTACAAACGGCATATCAAAAGCAAACGGAAGCCTTGTGGTGATTGGTGTTGGAGTGCCAAAAATGGTCGAAAGGGTCGGGAATGATGGTCACTCCACGAGCGGACGATATCGTGATTCGTGTGCAGCATAATTTGTCTCGACCATTTCTCATAAGGAGTGACAGGTTCCAACTTTTCCGATCAACGATGGCGCAGCAACGAAACGCGAACTGCCAGTGGCCATCAGGTCCTGGAATTGGAAACCCTCCGGCAGCCTGAACTTGAAGAGGAGTGAAGCGGGTGCGGCCGGCACCTCCCTTCCAGGCGATCTAGCGGCTTCGACAGGCATTCTTTTTTGGTTTGCTGATGTGAAATAGTCGCCGAAAGCCACCTTGTTGCTAGTCCGTGGAGAGCTGGAAGCGAAGGCGATTGGCATGGTGACATGCCGGGCTTCCCCCCTTAGTCGCATGGTTTGCGATTTGAACAGGCACGAGCATAATAATGCTACTACGAGGACTCGTACAGATGGCAAATCGCGGAGCAGCAACCTTCTTCGAAATCAGGGCATCTTTTCTTGTGGCGTGTGGGATGGCATGGGCGAATCAAATAGAAGCTGGACGAAGGAGAGGCAGTGGCAAAGCTGCCAGACCATGCAGTGCCAGTGGTTCAAGTTGCAGAATTGGGTAGCTACGGGTAAAGAGGGGGCCACGGGGGCTTGACCACAGTGGTCCAGGTAAAAGCCCGCTTGGTTCGCTTGGGGTTTCGGGCAGCATTTTGGCTCCCAAGCTGTAATCGTCTGACCCAAATAGCCTGTGGCCGAGGTTGTCCGGGGGGGGGCTCTCGTTGAGATATCCGTTGGGTAGGCGTCCAGAGCTTGACTGGCACTTGGAGCCTGTTGAACGTGCTCTTGACCTGAGGAAAGACCTAACGAGACATCAGTGAGCTTCCTGTATCCGTAGTGCTTCGCGCCCCTCTCAACTCTCGCTCATTTCCTCGCTCTCTCAGTCTCGTGGCATGATTTCATTGGCACCTAATTGTCCGGCCCAAAGCCTAACCCTGCCTTCCCCTCCGACCTTATACGCTGCTTCAGCCTGTCAACTTCTCATCACCATGCACTCTGCACTGTTGACTGCCTTAGGGGCTTCAACGTGCAAACGACGAACATGTGTTCATAAAAACTTGTCCTTGGTTTCTGTACCTGCACGATCCTGTAATGATCACAAACTAGAGTTCAGTGTCTCTCCAAAGGACAGGGCAAGCGTGGAGAATCACCATCGGCTGAAACAATTCAATGCTCATCTGTGGGTAGCTTCGGACCACGCTTCTCTCGAAGCAATTCCGCAAGCACCTACGTAGTACTCGTACGCAAGCGACATCAGGCACGATAGTATCAGCAAGTACCTCATCTGTTGTCTTTCCTGGGCACGTGCTTCACCATAGGCTGCTGCGCTTCGGATCAGACCATCACAGGTAATCATCAGTCATGAGGTATTTTCATCAACGAATCTGGTCGACACTCAGGCGACTCCAACGCGTCTCACCAGAGAGCTACGACTAGTCAGCCTGCATGCTTTCGATCTGCAAACCAGTCTTGAGGTGCTTGCTCTAGACATTCGGACCGTTATCACGATCACCTCCACCAAAGGGTGGCTTTTTCCGTCCATCCACTACTTGAATTAGACCCCAAGCTCAGAAGTCCATCGGCACCTGACTCGCGCAGCCCCTTGAGCTATTCACTGGACAGTGTCAGGGGGCGAGTGTTTGAGAGGTTGATCCCAGACCTCCGAGCCAGGTCAGACGCCGCCTCACATTGATCGCAAGACTTAGCAACACGACAGGTCAAGGTGCTGAAACCTGTGTTCTTGTTCAAGAGGTGATGTCTGATTTTGTATTGGTCAGAGCGCATCTGCCGTGGGCCGGCCCTCGGCTCGTCCAGGCTCGTGCCGTGTCTTGAACGTTTTCCATGGCTGTTCCTTGACACCACGTCCAAGACTCAAATGTTTTGCTGGTGCGATCGAACTTTCGCTCTCCTCGGTGAGCAAGCATCAGTAGGTGCAATAAGATAGGTCAATTTCATGTTGTCCAACTATCACTCAGGTTTTGCGAGCTAGCAGTGCACTTCCTCTGCAGGTGAACGTTATGGAATCTGGTGTTCACAAGCATTGCTTCTTTCGAGCGAGATGGTGAAAAGTTCTACGACATTACGATGTTGAGATATGTTCAATCTCCAATGAGATTACACCTCAAACCAGGAAAAAGGAACGATCAGATATTACGTGTCATTATATGAAGGCCATTGGTTGGTGAAGTTGCTTTATCAGTCGAACTGGCAAGGCAAAAATTCTCATTCGTCGTGAGACATCAATGTTGTTGCTCTGGCTCATGCCAACCCCAGAAGATCCCCACAGGTTACACCACTTGGAACTAAAGCTGCAGTATTGGTCTAACGTCGAGTTTGCACAATCTGGAGTTGCTCACGACCCTGCACAGACCAGTGGTACCGTGCACGTTGTTGTCTTACCACGCGTTCCAGACAAGAAGGCTCGCCAAAGTCCAGCAGATCACTGCAAGATATTGTTTTGCTGAAGTATAGTGGCACGAGTCATCGAGGTCGTAACGACTCTGCAGCGGCCGTGATTCTGGAACTTCCGTGTTCCTCCGCATCGTAGCAAGAATCGTACCGGCGGACGGACGGCAGATGCAAGTGGTGCGTGATCGGCAGTCCCAGTGTGAAGAACCGCCAGGCCTGGGATATATAGCCATACGTGTTGACTGTATCATATATGAGCGGAGTCGATCTTACCAGTAGCAACAGGGTCAGTATGAAGTTGTTCTCAGCGTGAATGCCGAGTTTCACGCCGAGTGGGCAATGTTGCTGTTGTGAGAGCAGCCGTGAACACGAAAACGAGAAGCTGGCTGTTCCCTCAGAAAAGGATCTACGAAAAATGTCCGGCGCTGATCAGAAGAAGCTGGGGGCCGAATGCAATTAGTTGGATGGCAGTTGTCGAAGTTGCATTCTCTTTGTCTTAGACATGGGGATCCATCAGACCATCCCCCACAAAGGTCGAGGCAGTTCGATCTCGCGACCGACTTCGACGCCTCGACCCATGAATCCTCTAGCTCTATTGTCTACACCCACGTAGGCTTCTCTCCTTCTGGCCTCGCCCTGCACATCCTTGGTGACACTCCAGGTCCGCAAGCCGTAGTAGCTCCCCACGCAATGGACCAGCCAACGAGCAAAGGAAGCGCCCTTGTCGTTGTCGAGGCCGTCGAAGATGAGCTTCTCGGAATTGATGGTGTCACCATCCCACCCTTCAGCTTTCTGCCTCTCCTTCCGGCCGGGCGAGTCGTGCATGACACCGTTCCTGCCAATGAAGACGATCTCGTCGTCTTCCTCACTGTCACTCATCAAGGGGACATCATCTAGACCTTCTTCGCGTAGGCGAGCCTCCCTCTCATTCCACTTCTGCACAAACGCGCGCACCGTCTCCTCGAGATCTTGAAGCAGACCCACCGAAGCCCGCGCTCGCTTTAACCGGGCACGAACTTCTTTTGGGATGTTGGTCGCCGCCTCTTCCATAGGGCTCATGCCGCTGTGTTGCGTGCCGCTCTTGCCCCGGTTCCTCGTGCTGTTCTTGCGTCCCTTGAGCTTCGCCTCGACTGCTCGTTGGAACTCGGCCGCGTCCCACAGAGGGGCCAGGTAGTAAGGGACCGTGCGCCGCGGATAAGTAGGAACCACTTGCCAGTCCGAGGGGAGAGGAGGCACAGCCCAGGGGTTCGAGATCAAGCGATCTATATAGAGGGTTTTGTGTTAGTGGTCGTGCACGATTCTGAATTCGAGTCCCGTTATCATGGGGTTGTTGGGGCCACGCATACCATTTTCCCATCGTCGCCGCTGACGTGAGCCTTCTTTGCCCTTGAGCAGCGCTTCCCTGCGGTCCATGCTGTCGCGACGAGCAAGTTTGCGGTCTGGGTAGACGGGCACGACTCTCTTGCTGGACGCGTCGAGCGGGATAGAGAGACGGACCGGGTTGCCGGTGGCAGTGCGCTCGGGCGTGGTTGGCTGCGGTGCCACCGATTCCGACATCGTCAGGCTGCGAGGACTCTGCGGTGCTCGAGGCACGGCAGGGTCGGCGGATACCATGATTGGGACGATGTTTGTTGTGTGCACCATGGTTTAGATGCGGTCTGGAGGATTCGTCAACACGCGTGGCAATCTACTTATAGGAAGTGGTGTGGCTCTTTGTGTGCAGTAGATAAGACAATACAAACGACTCTAGATGGAGGACGGGCGAAGTAATCTAAGAATCAGATAGAGCAAGATTCAGAGGAGATGGGAATGGTTAAAATCCAAACGAATTTAAGAATGTGCGAAGGCAACGAGGCAACGAGATGCGATGGTTGAGTACTCGTAAGGAGTGGTGGCAGTGGTTGAGTTCAAAGCTCGGGGCACTCAGGGAACACGGGGGGAGGCTCTTTACGGAATGTTGGAGTCATTATCCGGGTGATGGGTCCCTCGATCCAGCGAATGGTGAGTCTCAGATCATCCGCATGGGTGAGATAAACCGTCATGCAGTGACTCAAGAGTTGGAGTGGAAGACTCAGCAAGGCACTTATACGCGTATAGGGAGATGAGTATAGATAGGATGTATTCATTTGACTCATCCGTTTATGTTGATGAGATTGAGCTGTTGTACTTCGAGTTTGCTCTGTTACTCTTGTAATTCTATGATGCTGGATTCTGATATCCCAAGGGCAATCTAGGGACCGATAAGCCCAGATTAGGCACCTCGTTTATTTACGAGTAGGCCGAGGTGCCCTACTAACCACCTACAGGCTAGCCTGTGTTTAGTTCATCTCGTTGCCCCAAGTTTCGTAGTCCAAGACTGCACCACTCACCTGCATCTTCCAGCCACTTTGGAGAGGCATCATCATCATCGACGTCAACTACATCTATTTCTTGTGAACCAGGTACGACTTTTCGACACAGGCTTTACCAATATGAAGTGCCTTATTCCTCTCGCCCTGTCAGCGGCATCCATCGCTTCCGCTCTTTCCATTGATTCTCAATTTCATCAACAAGTCCCTCTGGAGAACGAGAAGCCTACCTCGTCCGAGCAATATCTTATCGAGTTGTCCCCTGGCGAGACGAGATATGTGTCAGAAGAGGACAAGTGGGAGTTATTACGGGTGAGTCTACAAGAGACAATGTCACACTGACTCACGATCGTCGATACTGATGGATTACCTCTTGAACAGAATGGCAAAAAGTTTATGGACATCACCGACAATGGCCACACATTTCCTTACGTGGAGACAATGGCGGCATCTGTAACATATCCTGCGAACGCTACACATACCAAAGCCGTCAAGTCGTTGAGCAAGAACTTGTCCACCAAGAGTATGCGAAAGCATCTTGAAGGCTTGACCTCTTTCCACACACGATACTACAAGAGCCAATATGGAATAGATGCCGCTCAGTGGCTACATGACAACATTCTCCAGGTGGTCAATGCATCAGGCGCATTTGACCACGGAGCCACATTGAAGAAATTCGCACATCCTTGGGGACAATTTAGCATCATCGCCCAGTTTCCGGGAAAGACCAACCACACCGTGGTGATCGGAGCACATCTCGACAGCATCAACATGTTTTTGCCGTCTATTCTTGCGGCGCCTGGAGCGGATGACGATGGAAGCGGCACGGTGACTATTCTCGAAGCTCTCACAGCACTACTTCAGAGCGATGATGTCGTCAAAGGCAAAGCAGAGAACACGATCGAATTCCACTGGTACTCTGCTGAAGAGGGAGGCCTTCTCGGAAGCCAGGCTATTTTCAAGTCGTATCATGACAGTGGGAGGGATGTCAAGGCCATGATCCAGCAAGACATGACGGGCTATGTGGCACAGACACTGGCAAATGGCAAACCCGAGTCCGTTGGGGTCATTACCGACTTTGTGGACCCCAAGCTTACGGAGTTCGTCAAGGAGATCATCACCACCTACTGTGATATCCCTTACACGCTCACCAAGTGTGGATATGCATGCTCTGACCATGCATCGGCCAGCAAATATGGTTTCCCGTCAGCCTTTGTGATTGAGTCCGACTTTGAGTACTCGGACAAGAAGATCCATACGACGGATGATCAGATCAAATACCTGAGTTTCGACCATATGTTGCAGCATGCTAAGATGACGCTGGGATTTGCGTATGAGGCTGCGTTTGCAAAGTTTTGAGCGAACATGTACATGTATACTGGGTCAATGAAAAGTCAACCTTGTCTCATTTTCGAGCATTTCTTAGTCATCCGAGGAGTTCAGAATGTGGCTGGTATCTGCATGATCGTGATGACCCCTGCTTCATTGCGAACGCGGAGGAAATGGGGAATTGGAGAATTCCCTGACTTGCACCACTGCCATCGATGATGGCCCAACAGCCTAGCTCCAGTCCGGTTAGACAAATGACGTAATAATTTCCCCCGCGATACGCAGGTCACGGAAGGAACGCATCTGAACCAATGAATTCGGCAGTCGCGACCATCACGCACTGCGCAGCAGCTGTTCTAGCAACGGAGCAGACCTGCTAACAACCAACTGCCCACTCTCTGCTGCTCCACAACTCGCTAACCTACGATCACGAGAACAGCTTGCGTTTCATCCTGCCATCAACCTGGCATATAACGACACCGCCCATTGTGATAGTGTGATTCTTCTTCTTGCCCTCCTCGCTTCTTTCATACCACCTCAATACGAACTTGACTGAGCGAACAGGCTTCACGGCGAGACGCTCCTGAACCACAGGTCCCAAGCAGAGAATCTCTTGACAATCCTGAAAACCTCCCGAAAGTCGGTGCCTGATTTAGATCAACGTCGTCAAGATGCCTGCTTCAGACTGTGAGAACTACCAGATCCCTCTTGAAGGATACCTGCTAACCTCTGCTTGCCTTCTACAGACAACCCGTTCGCTAAACGGGAAGAATTCTCAAGCCGCAATCTGCTAGCCTACAAGATCCTTACTGTCCTCTCATGGCTCCTGCTCGTCGTTGTGGGCGTTTACTACACATTCGACAGCCCTCATGATCATTACAAGCACCACCATAATCATACTATTTGGGGACAGAACAATCACAGACGAACACCCTTCAGCCTGAACTCTGTTGTGGTTAGCATCTACTGGGTGGTTGTGTTGATTTTGCAGGCACACTATGTGAGATATCTATACAGTGCAGACAAGACCTTTGTCACCAGCGCTGCCAATGTCGGAAGTCATTTCATCGTGGTGAGTTGCATATTGCTTCATACTGTAAAAGAGATGTTCGTTCTAATCCCGTCTATAGCACAACCTCCTCAGCACTGCCTTCATCCTTCTCTGGGTTAGGGCTTTCTTCTGGCCGGCCGAGGTGTTTCTCATTCTCAACTTGTTCAACCTTACCCTGCTCTACTTCCGCCATCCCACCACCCCACGATTCGTTCACATCCCTATCGTCTCTGCTCCATTGGCTTGGACTTATATTGCAATCCTCTGGGATGGCGCAGCTGCTGTCAATGCAAGGTCGCTTCCAGCCAGGATTGTTGCCAACCTCTTCATCTGGGGAATTCTGGTCCTGGGCGGCTTCTTCCTTCTCACCTATAAGGATTACACCATTGGTATTGAATTGGCAATTCTATCGTTGGGTATGTTTTGTCTCTGCTCTTTAACCGTGTCTCATACTGACAAATCCACCAGCAATTGCCATTGCTCAGCTTCAAGTTCATGTCATTGCCTTCCAATGGATCTTTGCCTTCGTCATTGCAGGTGTCTTGTTTGTCGGTTCCCTTGTTATTGGAGCTCCGCAAGTCTTTGGACAAGATCGAAGTGTTCGACAAGAAGGTGCCATCGTCAGTGAAGATCGCGAACGTGCACCTCTTCTTGACGATCAGTGAACAAAAATCTACAAACCAACCGCCACATGACTCTGCTCTGAGATTCAGCCTGGCAAACCTGACAATCCAAAGCAGACAGCCTTGTATAGCATGCCTGCCCACTCGGCCCAATAATATCTGAGCATTCTTATGCAGCGACGGACTTGGCACATGATGTGCCACAGCCCCACCATTGCTCGATATGACTTTTTGAGAACGGCGTATATTGATCGACTCAGTTGAGCGTGCTGGCATTGCTTTCTGATTCGGAAGGATTGCTGGGAGAAAGGTGTTGCAGGACCTGCGTAATATTACTGATTGCATAACTCCTCATTCCTAGGTACGTAAGGAGATATTGGTATCGAAGATTGTCAAAGTGGCGGGATGACATTATTAGACCTTCATAGCCAATCTGCACAATCACATTCATTGTTATACGCATCATGATGTCCCCAATTGATTGATGAGGGTTTTCGCCCTGACTTTGTTTGTTCTGCGAATACCATGGTTGTTGAGCAAGTGCCTACCTGGTAGGTAGGCAACTGCTGGGGTGGCAGGCGTTTGCGAACCTGACGAAGTCAATTCTTTGTCGTCGCCTTGTGTCCACCGACCTTTTGTTAAATCCAAGCAGGCTTCCATGTGCCCCGGAAAATAATTGGGTTACCGAAACCTCTTACCCTGCTAGATTCTATTGCTTGTCAAACAACCATCAGCAAACTTTTGATTCGTGCTCTGGAGACCTTCATGGATTTCCTCACTTCACCTCACTCAAGTACCTAATATTGCTCTTGGGTTTCTTCAAACACCTTCCATGTTGTAGCTTGGTCAACAATCCTATAAGCACAGTCAGCGTCGAATTATTCAGTTCTTCGGATCGGGAGAGGCTTCTGGATTTCCAAACAGCCCTGTTTGCCATCCACAAAAAGTCTTGATTGTTATAATTTGACCACTCCCGAACAATCTCGGTCATCATGGCTCACAATCCTTTCTCATCGACCACCAACAGCAAAACCGACGATAACCTACAGCCTACCAAGTCCTCACAAATCAGTCACATTCACACCGAAGAAACTCTGGAGTCAGGGCAATCAACCATGGCTCACACTCCACAATCCAGCGAAAATGGCCTGAATGACGACGTGCATCCAGACATCAATCCGAACGACAAGCTCAGCATCCTCCACCTCGTCACCTTGTGCTTGAACGGCTGGAGAATTCAGAAAGGACGAGGACCACGCCACAACGAGTTCTGCCTCTACTGCCGAGCAGATGTGACCGATTCAACGCAGATGCTTGTACACGCGGGAAACAAATGCGGAAATGCATGGCCGGTGTCGTGTTTCCTGACCCTCATCAAATGGGAATGGGCCAATCGTGTGCGACGCCCGAGGAGCCCCATGCGATGTCCCATGTGTCGACATGCCATCTACACGGTTCCCATGATTCCTCCGACTTGGAGCCAGAGCAGCTGCGGATTCGCTGACGATCCAAACGTGCTCGTCAAGATCAGCTTGTTCTCTCCAGACTTCGTCGTCAAATGTGCCGCTGCCACCATGGAGAAGGCTCGTCCGATCAGTTTCATCAAGCAGGCTGATCTCAAGCAGGTGCCTATGTTTCCCGAAGAAAAGAGATTGTTCACCCTCTGCAGCAGTATAACTGTGATGGGGAATCCTGGTGACGGTGCAGGAGAGACTATTGATGTCAATTTAAACCCGGTGCTTCCCTCATTCGTGTCTGGTTTGAGCAGTGAGCAGCCTGACAACCACCCATCTTCTCCCGTCTTCGACACATGGGTGCTGATCGATTTTGGACACAACATCTTCCGAGCATGCACGTTTCTGCCATCGCAGATGGAAGAGTTGCAGAGGTCACTGATCAAGGCCGGGCTACATTACGAAGAAGTCAATGAGTCGTATTTCTCGAGCGCCAGCACAGGTCTCGCACAAGGCGGTCTGGCAGCGGCGCTCGACGGTATCACGGCCGGTGAGCTCGACAGAGACATGACGGAGGCTCAAGAAGCTGCCAAGGTGTATTTCTGCGAGTCTGAGATTGTCAAAAGCCTCGAATCAGAGCCATGGCGCCAGCACGCGAACTTCCACTTTCTCAAGTTGATGTTCGCGGCCGGACGGGCGAGCAGCGACGGCGTCGTGGAGAATCCCCTGTACAAAGCATTTTTGCAGAGTGTTGCGCTGGCGGAAGAGCGGGATCGCGCTGCCAGACTCACGGCCGTGCAGAAGAAACAGTCACAGTTGGTACAAAATCAGCCTGGAGCCGACGGAAAATCAAGCTCGGCTTTTGGTGGTTTGCCACCCCCACTTGGTGGCCCTCATTGGTCAGCTGCTCATCAGGCTGCTTATGCTCAGTATTTTCAACAGGGTCACCTTCAAGACGAGGAAGAGGAGAATGGGTGGGGAGATGAGGAAGACCAAGAGGATGAAGAGGGTGAAGAGGGTGATGATCACGACAACTCCTCCGACAACTCGGAGGCTAATCAGTTGGCGACTCACAATGCTACATCGTCAAAAATAGTGCCAGAAACCGTGTTGAAATCACCGGCAACCGTGTTGGATGGTTTGGATGGGATTGACAATAAGAAGAATACGGATCTGACGATGACGGGGACTTCCGCCTCGGAAAACAAGGGAGAGTGATTGGTTACCTAAGGTACCTAGTTAACCTAGGGGCGCGTCGGCTTTAATCAATGCGCCACTCTGGGGGGTTCAGCCGATAACCAGGTGCCTACGAGTAAGGCATGGTTGTTCATCCATGTCCTCAGCCACATCGAAAACCCAGGTCGAACACCTCTCAAGAGCCTGCTTTTTTTGACGGGTGCCTGGATATGCACGAACACAACCCTTTGACGCCACCGAGATTCTTAATCTACCTGCAATCGGGCATAACCTCGCGCTTCCAAGATCAACATCATGTTCTTTCCCTCTTTGAATGAGGTCCTGGCGGTTTAAGGAAGACCACTCCATCCTTCGGTTTTGTGTCTTCATGCAAAGGAGATGCTTCTCTAGTCATACATAACTACATCAGTGCCCTCCGTGCTGAATGCCATAAATGAATGGCATGATGCCAGGGTCTATCATACTGATGGCAAGTTATCTGCCACTAAGTACTCGACTTGGGACCTCTGACAAACTCATCCGAACGTGCTCCTCTCGCGGGGGTTTCTATGCCCGGGCCTTTGATAATATTGTACCCACAAACGGCACCCCGGACCAGCCGCTGTGGCTGTGTTCGGTCGTTAGCCATATTCGGTCGATTCTGCGAATGACGGTATCTCGCCTACTGCAGGATACGAGGCTTGCGATGGCACTGGTGATGGTGGGGTTTCATTCTTTTTCAAGGCTGCCTTATTTCCTTCTCGATTCTGGTTCCAACCGTTTCATTGTTTTTCTCTCTGTATCGTTTAGATTTTTCAGTTTTTGGGGACTTGTTGATAGTCTGAAATTTGTCCCTAGACAAACCTCTGACAGCGTCGTCATCGTCGACGATCGTCTTCAACAATCAATATCTGCCCTAGTCTCACGGGCGATTGAAATTATCTTGAAGCTGAAAGATCGTGTTTCTTCAGCACTACCCACCAGCGAAACCCCTTGTTCTTCTCGTCTGTGCCCAGATAGCTCCTCTTGAAAGTAGGACACCATACAGAGCGGCAAATATGCCTTCCTCAGAGAAAGCAAATCTGCAAGCCCACCTCAACAACCAAAACCAAAACCAACCTCGCGACCTACCACCAGCATATGAAAACACCGTCCTCACAACACCAACATCGCGCCCCAATCTCACCTCGGGGATCAGCAATACCAGCAACACCACTCTCCAACCCCAACACCAACCTCACAACAAACTCCACATCCCCTCGCAAAACCCCTTAACGACGCTCTCACGTCTCGCCGCCATAAACCTCTCAGCCTACGGGGTCCGGGACGCAGCGCTCTCAGACGACCGCACGACCCTCACGACCTCCAAACCCGAACTCACCAGCACGCAATATGCACTGGCGAAGTTCATACACGACCAAGCCTCGCTACCGCCCAAGCCACTAATGGTCGTGCGCGGCACACACGCCTCATACAGCGTCAACGGCGGCACAGCGGTAGATTTCGAGCTCCGCCTCAATTTGATGGGGATGCTGGATCTCGACACGGCGCCAGATTTCGACGGGACAGGACGCAGCCGGATCAGAGTCAAGGCGTTCCAACCCACCTCTGGATCATCATCAACACCTCAGAGCAGCAGCTCGAAGCGACCCGGCGGCAGCAACAGCAACCGCTCGACGTCTTCCCAAAACGACGACGACGCGAACCCGCTCGACGCCTGGATCCGGCTGTTCACCGAAGACAGCAAGACGAAAGCGGACAACCGCACGTTCACGCTGACGCGCGTGGCGCTGAACCTGCCGTGCGCGATCCTCGAGGGCCAGGTGCGCACGCTCATCGCCGCGACCAAATACCGCGGCAAAGTCACCGTCGAGTTCCCTCTACTGCATCGCCATGTCGTCGTGCAGCGGCAGAATGGGAATTGGTTTACGAATCTCTTGAATATTACGCCGACGAGGAAATTTGATGTTGTGGAGAGTGTTTGGACGGTTGGTGGGGTTGGTGGGGATGCGCAAGGCGGGTTTGCCGGGGAAGGGGGGAGTAGTGGTGGTGGTGGTGGGAGCAGTGGGAATGGGAATGGGAGTGATAGTGAAGGGGAGAGGAATGGGAGAGCGGGTTTGGTGGCCCAGGAGTGGTGGAAGGAGTGGCAGGGTGCCATTTGGAATGCGGTCCTTGCGGGCAGGAAGGGTTGGGTCACAGTCGAGGATTACGTTGAGGCGAGGATGGGCATCAGAGAGAAGGAAAAGGGGAGGGAGTGGGGTGTTGATCATCAGTCATGAGGAAGACGGGTTGAGATACGGTCGGCTTTTTGAGATGTTTTGAAATTTGGAACGGAACGGAATGGGACGAGATGACATGAATAAATGCGCGTATCAGTTTTGTGGAGTTGTTAGGTCTGTTGAACTCGGAATCACTGCACGATGGTGTACGTTTATTATCTCCTGGTCAATGAGGACCTTCACAAACATGTATCAGATAATAATCCCAGTGGTATATTTCAGCCTTGCTCTATTCAGACGTGTAAGAAAATCATCCCTCGCTTCAGCAGATCGTCCCACCCATCAACTCCAATATCCCAGCGGACCAAGCAGCCAATCCCGAGAATCCAGAGCCATGTCCTTCACAAAAGTCTTTCATAGCCATCAGCCTGTCTTTCTTCCACCGCAGCTCCTTCTCGTCCCAGTCCGGTGCCACTTCATCAACCTTTCTTTTACCCCTTCCCTTCGAAGCCGGCTTCGAAGAATCTTGGCTATGGGAAGTCTTGGTCAGTACTGCCCACGCGACTTTTGCCTCACAAACGGGACACAGGTACGGGGGTTGCCGCATATCCTCAGCCACAGAAGAAGTCGACTGCATGGCGCAAGCCCGGTACATGCAGTGGTCAAGTCCAAAGCAATGCCCGAGTTCGTGTGAGGCAGTGCGGCAGAATCTAAGGAGGAAGGCAGAGCGTAGATCCGACGCCGTTGGTGATCTTGTGAGCTGATGAGCTCTGACGGCACGTTCTAGTGGACTGGCCAACACGTCGGCGGATTTGTTTATTGCGTCTGAAGTCTTAACTCTTTTCTTGATTGTGTTCTGAGTCCTAACATCCAGCATAGACTCATCGATATCAACGTAACTCATGCCGTCCACATATTCTGTACAGTGACTCGCTGGCCACACGTGTGCAAAGTCGACACCGTGCAGGTCATCAAGCACAGGATGATATCTAGCACTGCTCACGATCGCCACTCTGCTTGCACCCCACGCCCTTCCACAACAGAAATCGTCATCGATTGATTCGTAGAGATCATGTTCGGCTGTAAGGAGTAGTGCGTAGGCATCCGATGGCAGTAATGACAATGCTACATCAGTCATGTCGTTGAGATCGAGTTGGTATTGGTAAGGGAAATAGTTGTGGGCGGAAGACTCATCTCGCCATGGAGTCTCGCGCACACGAATCCGAATCAATTCGTCACCAGTAGAGAGCCCGACAGATCTGATCTTGTCAATGTCACTAGGATCTGCAGGTACCGTCTTGCCAGAGTTTGGTGTCGGTTCGCCTTCCCAGGCACTGAAAGTCAATGCCACAGGCAGTACTCTTACCTCAAGCCCATGGTAGAAAGCTTTCAAGTAAGCAACAAGAGATTCCATGTCAATTGGTTCTTGGCTTTTGGATTTCTATCACTATCAGTCAGCAATAGGCAGCAGCGGGCCAGCTTGACTGGGCAGAGGTCATGATACCGGTATTGCTTTCCCTCGAATAATAGGGCGGGACCAGTCTTTCATGAACCTGACGCTGTCGTCGATTTTGGCAGGCTCAGCCACGTATATCACACTCCTTCTTGTCGTCAATGGGTTTCTTTCCGGAATTTTCATCCACGCGTGCTTGCTTTGTGTTGGGTATTTCGGGTCAAACGTGATATCATCGTCTGGAAGACCCAATGTTGATGGGAAAGCCTCAAGAATAACTTCGGCTCCATCAGCAGCTTTACGTTTCCGGCTCCCGCTGGCAGCAATCATAACCTGCGAATTGGTGTGATGGCGATAGCCTGCTTTTAGTGCATGAGTAGACGGGCCGGAAGTCAGTTCTTCATGTTTACAATGGTTTGCATTGGCTGTCTTTTTGGACAATGCACGACTCTTTGCTTTGGGCACCATGATAACGGCTGGTGATTTCTGGGAAACTGCAAGGGGCAACGAAAGACCAGGAGCTCATTTGAGCTTACATAGCAACATATTTATAGTTCCAGAAAAGGATAAATGGAAACCGATCAGGCATCCACTCGCGTGCAAGGCATCAGCAGCGCGGCGAACATACACAGTGAAGAATCGCGTTCGAAATAGGCACCCGGATAGGCAGCAGGGGCACAACAGTTGATCGATCAAGTATATCTAACTAGTTAGGCGGGTTTCAGCCTCATTAGCCGTGAGAAAAGAAGTGACTGGCCGTGTTGATTATTAACTGATGTTGATACGGTGGAGCAATATCGGCCATCAGCGCACTATAGTCACGTGCTTGGCCTCGCTTATTCTTGACTTCAGGCATTCCCCAGCCAGAACTTGACGACCTTACAAAACGTTTGGAATATCAAAGACATCCTCCATGTTGCAACCGAGGTCAACTAGATGCTGAGAAGGGAACGGCAGCCGGAATATATGTCACACAAAGATGCATGCAGATGATTCGATCGCGTTCCAACTCGTTGTCGCCTGAAGCTCCGGTGATAGGAGACGCGTTCCTAATAATTCAATAAGCAATCGAGCGCTACGTGTGTATGAAACAAGGCGAGCGACAGGTCGAAATGTGGCAAATGCGCTTCAATCTTCATTTGAGGCCCAACATGATGCTCTTTTACCTCGTTATAATTATACTGGCGGTATTGCCTCTGAACGTCGTTGCGAATAGTCTAATCTGGCAACGGCCGCTTGAAAAAGAAAGGGTAAACGCTCCTTCCTCAAACTGGAAGGCTCATCAGTTTGGGCATAATGAATTTGTGAGTTTGCACTATACTTATCGCTTGGGAAGTCAGCAGATGCTTACGAGGAGTCAGACCTTGAGCACTATTTTCCAGCATGGCACTTTGAAGAACGGGACTTCGCAGCTGCGTCTCGTATCAACACGGCCAGAGGGCTATAGACACCCTGATACATCTAATAAGTTCATTCGAACCAATATCCCGATCAAAGCTCGACCTTTGCGAATAAGCAAACCATTTTTACAGGGCCGAGCCTTTCAGGGCACATCATTAGGCCCTTCTCCGAACGAGCCTATCTTCGACTCATGGCATACCACAGAAGTGCTAGGACCTGACATAGGTGACAAAGACACTGTTGTCAATTTGGCCAAGATGTGTAGTGATGCCTATCTCGAAGCACCACATCGGCCCGACTGGCTAAACACCTCTCTTGGATTCAATCATTCTGATACGTTTGGATGGAAAGCAGATGGACTTAGAGGGCATGTGTTTACCGACAAGATGAACGAAACAGTGATCATTGCGTTCAAAGGAACCTCCATCGGTTAGATCTGTCTCCATATTGACCTTCATCTCCTACTAATCTAGAACTAGATCCACGGGACGGCTGGTCTTCCAATGATAAGTTCAACGATAATCAGCTTTTCAGCTGCTGCTGTGCGACACAGCGCCCGCCTCCATTTTGGTACCCTTCTGTATGTGGGTGTCGTATGGATACGTTCCAATGCAATGCTACATGCCTGACTACGGAGATCTTACAAGTAAATCGTTACTACTTAGGGGCCTATCAGGTCTTACAGAATGTGACGTCCACATTTCCCAACGCTAATTTCTGGGTAGTTGGCCATTCTTTGGGAGGTGCGATGGCGGGTCTCATGGGTTTGACATTCAATATTCCGGCGGTATCTTACGAAGCAGTCCCGGAAAAGTTGGCTGCTAAACGTCTTGGCCTGGCTATTCCTCCTTATACAGGTGCTCACCACATCGGTAACACTGCGGATCCCGTGTATATGGGTGCTTGTAATGGTTATTTCTCCTCATGCTCGGTGGCCGGATTTGCGTTCGAAAGCCAATGCCATACAGGAAAGCGATGTGTCTACGATACTGTGGGTGATAAGGGATGGGGATCTAGCATTAACAATCATCGCCTGAATGTTGTGATCCCACAAGTTCTGGAAGCGTACAACAGCACTCCAACATGCAAAACGGACGACGAATGTGTGGATTGTTATAACTGGGAATTTCATGACTGAGCATGGTCTCCACGTCAACCCTGATATTTTGATCCCTCGCATTCCCTGGAACCGCGCTCCTATGCACCACCATTCCTACCACGGGACTTCTACAAGCTCAAGACTATCTCCCATGGTTTCCCAGAAACCAGCATTTCTGTACTTGCCCCTCGGGGCCCTGACAAGCTCAACAACGACATTAGCTCCTTCCAGTGGATCCCTAGACCCTCTAAACCCATTGAATGCAGTTTTGCAGTGTCCAGGACTGGCGAGCGAGAACTCAACATTCGCATTTGCTGGGTCTCGGCTCATTTCGATCGTCAAAATATTCAGCGCCGATTTGGAAATGACATATGGGATTGAGACTGTCGGTGGCAGCTGACCACTGGCAGACCTCGTAATCGATCCCCTTGCCGACGAAATCTGAATGACCTTCCCACCATTTTTCGCTTGACGAAGCAGAGGTAGAAATTTTTGTGCAGTTACTGCTACTGATGTCACATTGGTGTCGAAGACCTTGCTGTATGTATCCCGCCAGTCGGATGTATCAGAGCTGGATGGTATGGCTGCATACCCGGCGTTGTTGATCAAGACATCAAGATGGCCGTATTGTGATTGGACTGATTCCACGGCTGCAGCAATCGATATGTCTGAGGAGACGTCTAATACGAGTTCTTTGATATCTGATTTCACGCCCAGTCGATGAAGTTGGCCAATTGCGTCTTTTCCCTTCGATGCATCTCGACATCCAAGCAGGAATGTCGCTTTTACTGTGTCTGGGTGTGAAGCAAGGCCTTGAATGATTGAAAAGCCGATTCCTCGATTTGCGCCTGTCACCAATATGATTTTACCAAGTTCAGTTGTCAACATTTCAACAAGTACAACGGAAGAAAGGACAAAGGTATGGTGTGGACCTTTCTGGAGTTCATTTCTACATTCTGGAATATAGTTACCTTATATCCATCAATGTCTGCAGGTCATCCGTGGTAACTATCACAAGGTCTATTGATACGAGCTGGACACGACCACGGAGTTACTACATCTGGCATACATTGCTGTCAGCTTTCGTACTAGACGATTGGCCATCGTTCATCAGAGAAGGGAGCTTGGCGGAAATAAAGGTATATCCGGCCCTCGTACCAACTTCGTACGACCATCAGGCTGCAAGGGTACACGTGACCTTCACACAGTCTCAATTTTCGTTTCTATCAGCATCAGAGCCGACAAGATGGCCGCGATCCCCTCATGTCCATTGCCAGAGCTTTCAACTGGTTCATGAGGCCGGTGGCTCTCAACCCGTATGGACCACCATACCCCGTTGTGTTACGGTACCTGGCAGATGTCAATAGTGGGAATTTCAGCCTCGGCCTACCCGATCCGGAGATACACTAGAGCAATGTCCAATAGGAGCCCCCGAAACCCAGATCCGATCGATCGTGCCTGAAAATCGGTGGATCCAAAAATCCATGATGAAGCGGTGGAAACTTTCTTCAAGTGATGACGCATGATATTGGTGCATCCATCTGAGGAACTCATCCCTTTTCACGCGTTGAGTGCTTGCATAAGTGCTAACCATGACCGTGATCATGGTCATGGGCACCGTAATTGATTTCCGTTTGTATGATCGCCATGACTGACACGCAGGCAAGTCAGGAGGAGCCTAGTTGCCACGTTCTGGATTTCTTTTACGACAAAACCGACAGCTGCGCTCTTACTGCATTGATTAACGGAGTGCGATTTCATATTATCATTGATGCGGATGAATTCAAGAAGTCGGACGATAAGTCACTCCTGCAACCTTATCTAGACCTGCTCCAAGCTGTCAGAAATGAAGAGGAGGAAGCCGACTCTGCCGAGGAAAAAAACGACCACAACAACCTCCATGGCGTGGAAGCCGCTGTTGAGACTTCGCCAGAAGACAGCCGGGAGAGTTCTAATAGCCTTGAGGACCGAGATAGCGCGATAGACCTCACCGCCGATCAAGATAAATTATCAAAAGATGAAGTCGAGAGCAAGCGTCGAAGAGCCAAAACAGAGCTCCAGAATTGGATGCTGTCTGCTTTTGGTGCAGAAACAGAGCGCCTTGCTTCCGGGGCGCAACGTGCTAAACGGAAAACGATGTATGATTGGTATTATGGGAGGACCAACTTCTTCGAACTGAGGATCCATGAAGGAATTCTTGTACCACAGCAACTTGAAGAATCAGCCGAGCTGCGTGAACAGATGGTGGCACTTGTACCTCGGTTGCTCTTGCCAAAATACATCCAAAACATGGATGTCCCATGGTTGAAGCCAAATGACATCGAGGTTATCTCTGAGATTCATGATCCCGGACCATCGCACCCAGGCGAAGTGAAAGTCGGCGGAGACATACAGTTCTTCAAGCCGGTTGATCCCAGCCAGTCTGAGCCGACCAAACGTGAGATCAAGATTCTCAAAGATATCGCGGATGTCGGTCTTCATGACGAGATCTCTGTGCCGAGGTTGTTGGGATTAGTCGCCCTTCCAGAGAGTAAAACCGAGATCATGGGCATATTGCTCACGAATATCCCCAACGCGCAACCCCTCACGAAGCTCCTTGACTCTGATGTGGCAGAAGAGAGGCGCCTGAAATGGGCAGACGACAGTAAATCTATTGTACAGAGTCTGCACAAGCACAAGATTGTGTGGGGAGATGCGAAGGCTGATAATTTTATGGTCGACGAGAAAGACGAGCTTTGGATTATCGACTTTGGAGGAAGCTACACCGAAGGGTGGGTCGATCCTGAGCTTTCGGAGACAAAGAGTGGCGATCGGATGGGTCTCGAGAAGATTGTAGATGCGCTGGTTGATCCGGATGAGAACACTTTCGACCCGGAGGATGAGGATGAGGACGATGGGGATTACAGTCCTCCCAGTGGCAATAAGAAGAGGAAGCGCAGCACCGATAAGGAGTGTGATGGAGAGGAAGAGATTTCAGACAGTAAACCCGACAGGACATATTGCTACTGCGATGGTATCAGTTCTGGCGAGATGGTAGCCTGTGATGGGGATCACTGTCTTCAAGAGTGGTTTCATTTGGAATGCTTGGGTTTGACCAGCCCGCCAAAAAGTGATACCTGGTATTGCAAAGAGTGCACAACTGTCGCCAAAAAGGATGGCGTTGGTGCAGATGGCTCGAGGAATAAGAGACGGTGGCGAAAGTCATGACACTGCAAGATTCCTTCCGCCGTGGCCTGTAACAATAGTATTACAGGCAATCACCACACTGAGGAGAGAAGTGAAGGCTCCTTCTCCAGTCTAGGGGGGTCCAGGCTAACCTTCCGAGAAGAGCTCTATCGTAGATAAGTATAAATAATTCATATCTTTAAGAGGCTTAAGAAGCTTTAGATAGAAGTTAACACTATACTCGAAGATCAGTTTATATTGTTTGCGCTCTATTCTATCTCAAGAAGATAGTTCCTATCTGTTAAGTACGATACTTCTCAATTACTTAGTAGTCCTTGGAGCCATCGATCTCTCGAGCCGTCGACAAGCCTCGCATGGATGATCATCCGACGGGGGATCCATTACACTCAATCTCTCGCCCGTCAGGTGCCGTTGAGGTGTATTTTCTTTTTTGGAATCCGACAGCATGTGTGCTAGACCTCAGACCGCAAAAGACAGGGTTACGAAAAGTTAGAGTACTCCAACAAAGATGATGCTTGGATGGCACCGCCGCAAAAGCGGCAGTCATACTTAATTCTGTTAGGAATTGGATTAAGGACGACTACGAGGTAGGCTGGACGAGGAACACTGCCAGGGTGATTGAGAAAGCTCGCAGAGAAATGCAGGCCACAGAAGCCAGAAAACGCACTGGGTTCAAATTGACAACATAGTCGACCTAGCGAGACCATGATACAGCGTCTTGAGCAGCTACATGCTGCCCAAGGAAGAAGAGGAGACAACCGTGAGTTGAAGGGTCAAATGTGTAGATTCATCAGTAGTTGGGGGTTGACGCAACCGTCGGCGGGATTTTGAGACTACCACTCAACTAGATTGCGTCAAGAATCAGGCTATGGCAGCGTAATAAGGAGGACAGCCTCGTCGATTTCCACCAGGCATGTTGATAATTCCTCTCCTTCTTCCTCTTTGTTCAGTTGGTGATAAACTCAGACTACCGTGACAGACTGAGGTTGAAAGGTTGTTCCTACGACAGGGTGTGTATACCATCTATCTACTACATTTTGTAAGCGTAATCGGGGTAAAATCGCTCCGGCAATAAACACCTCCTCGGTCTTAATTGAGAGCGCCTACACCTAAGCATTATGCTCAGGCTCAAAATACCATGCCAAGAGGGTCTTACCCCTATCAAGCGGCCTTTAGAGAACCCTCCTTTCAGTCACCGAAAGATCAACGGGACCGAAATCGAGTTTCATCCCGAAATACAATCCCTTGCTTAGTCAGCGCTCTGCTCTCATCCAGTATCTGTAGTGGTTTTACCCTCGACCGCTTCTCGTACGAGAGACAGCAAAAGTGAAATCGATGGAATCTTTCCAGGCAATGTTCCCCATGATGTTCGTACTGCATATGATTGGCTTTATGCTAAACTCGAAATGACTATGATCATCCAACGAAGACCATTCTGCTCCGGAGAGTGTCTTGAAGGACTCTTTGAATCCTGTGACTGGGCGCGTCTCTCACGTAGTCCTAGGACTAGGCATGCTGAGTGGTACTTATAGTACATGATCCACGACATTCGCAAACATATAGAGGTATTGATCCTTGATAGAAATGTGGGTAATTTAATTGCGTTCAAGTTCTTTCACTTCAAAGACACTAGCGCCGTTCATCCCTTTGTTCATACACGCATACAAACCATGGTTTCTGCTTCTACTGCCACAACACCGCGCAGCATCGCCCTTGCCTTCTGCCAGGCGTTCGAGAAACTCGACGTGGATGCCCTCGTTGCACTGCGTACACCAGACTGTCGTCACACAATAGCACCAGCGGCCTCATTAAGTTTTGTTACCGATCCAGAGATGAGCAATGAGCAATGGGCCGCGCATTTCTCATTTTTGAAAGATATTCTCGCTTCATTCCCCGTGACGCCATTGGAAATTTTTGAGGGAACGAAGTGGGAAGCGACATCTGGCGGTCAGAGCCAGGAGGTGGCTTCGGTAACCATCTGGGCATTCAGTGAAGCGATCTTTCTGCAGGAGGCCAAGGACAACGACGAACCCAAGACTGACTGGAAGTTTCGCGGAGAATATGTCTTCGTGCTTGTCCTGAATGAAGCGGGAGACAGAATTCAGAGGATCCTCGAGTTTGTGGACAGCAAGGGACTCATGGAAGTGTCTTTACCGTTGTTTCAACGTGCGGCGAGAAATGTGGCATTAAAGGAGGAGAACAAAGGAAGGGGATAGATTTAACAATCTATGTGGTCTGATGGTCCGACTTGTAGAGACAAGCAGCAAACGTGGATGGTGTCGTGATGCAGGTGATAGGATATGCTGCATGGCCATAATGGCCTCCCGCATCAGTCAACTATTCTAGTTAGTAAATGCGACCGATTAGGCGGTCTGGACGTGCTGATTAGGACTGGCACCTTCAAGTTTACCCTATCGGTGGGCAACGTAGGACAAGCATTCCAGTAGGATTGAACATCTGCAGATTCCGCCGAGCCCGGTCGTGGTGCGGCTTGGTTTGGACACTTCCGAAAGCCGTGTCTGCAAGCTCTGAGAGATTGCGCATTCGAATTGAAGCCTTTAGATCAATAGACATGAGACCGGTCTTTGGGCCTAGTCCGATTGTCCGGGTAAGAAACCCTCAAATCACCACGGCAGCTGGTGATGATCGACCGTAGCTTTCAACTTCAGTGCGCCTGTAAGCATCACTGGAACTGTCCGTGATTGATGGAGACTCCATGGCCCGACAGTCGTTCATAGAGAAGTAAGGAGCGACTGGAATCTGTACTTCGTCTCGTACAGGAAAGGGATAAAAATCATGTCTCAACTAGAAATTTTGATGATGCTCAAGATAGGTTTCGGCTATTTATCTAGCTTCTCTTCTGCTGTTTCAACCCACTTGATTTTGAGTTCTTGATGTCAGAGCTTCGTACTACTTACTCTCTGAGAGTGCCATCAAAGTCAAATCACCTTTTGGCACCTCGATCTCAATTCATGATCTTGGTATTTGATTAATGATTTCAGCATGGCGCACCCTTCGTCCCCTCCCGTCACACCACAAACTTGATTAGTGGCGAAACCCGGCGGACAGGAGCTTTGAAAGTGGATCTTGAGCAATCGAGCTTCACTCACTCATACCCACGAACCACAGCCGATCGACGACATTCTTAACATTTTCATGCTGTTGATGCCAATTCACTACAACTACAACATAGACTGCAAATAATCGAAAATGCTCACCGATGCATTGGTTGTCGCCAAACCAGGCGCACCCTTTGTCTACCAGCAAATCGAGCTCAATGACAAACTCCGGCCAGATGAAGTCTTGGTGCGCATAAAAGCCACTGGCGTCTGCCACACGGATTTGAACTTCGCCAAAGAGAAATCAATGCCGGAGCTCTTCCCCGCTGTTCTTGGACACGAGGGAGCTGGGATTGTCGAACGAGTTGGCACGGAAGTGACCAAGGTCGCTCGCGGTGACCATGTCATTGTTTGCTTTACGTGCTGTGGAGAGTGTAAATACTGTCTACGCAAGGAAACGCCATACTGTGATTTGTGGTTTCAGTATAATTTTGGCATCGGCAGGTTAGATGGATCCAAGGCTTTTTCTTCGAGGGAAGACGGTCGGAGGATCACGTCGCATTTCTTCGGGCAGAGCAGTTTTGCCAAGAAGATCTTGGTGGCCGAGAACGGGTTGGTCAAGGTTGATGATCATATACCGTTCGAGAGACTGGCGCCGTTGGGTTGTGGTGTAATGACGGGAGCTGGAGGTATGCAGCTATTCCACCCTAGATGAATCTCCTTTGTGAGCATATTGTGTACTAAAAAGAGACTCGCAGCAATGCTCAACGTGGTCGTGCCCACCTCAGATATGGCAGTGGTGGTGGTTGGAGCTGGTGCCGTCGGGTTATCGGCGATCATGGCGTTGAAACTCCTGGAACATCCCCCGAGAAAAATCATTGCAGTCGACATCGTCTCATCCAGACTGGAACTCGCTCGATCGTTCGGCGCCACGCATGGTGTTAATTCCAAGGTCCGCCCTGACCTTATGAAGGTCTTGATGGACATCACGCGGGGAAGAGGCGTGGATGGTGCCATCGACACCACAGGAAAACCTGATGTCATTAAAGCTCTAATACATAGTGCAGCGAGGAAGGGAAAAGTGGTTACTGTTGGAGTGGGTGATGTAAGTATATCCTGAAATCGTCCCTCGATCCCCATCATTACAGAGACACGTGTCCCAA
This sequence comes from Exophiala bonariae, assembly GCF_035927105.1. NCBI lineage: Eukaryota > Fungi > Ascomycota > Eurotiomycetes > Chaetothyriales > Herpotrichiellaceae > Exophiala > Exophiala bonariae. The sequence goes on along the minus strand of NW_027042477.1, from coordinate 471,855 downwards.
ATCACTGACGCTACATCGGGCTCAACAGCTATCAGCAGAGGCGTCGCACAACATGTTTGAAATGGTCAATGCAGGATGTAGTTATATCGGCTGTAACCAGGGAGATTGCTTTCCACAAGAATTTCTTCCCGATTTGCTGACGGCAAACCAACTGGGGAAATTCCCTTACGACCAACTGATTAAGACCTACCCGGCGCGAGATATCGAAAAGGCGGCGCATGATATACATACAGGGAAAACTGTCAAAGCGGTGCTGCTATGGGATTGAGACTGGAGGACAGATATCCCCTTAGGGTTGTTCTTCAGAACCTCGCTCTGCTTGCCGAACCAGGCGCTCGATTTTAAAGGTCATACATCTGGAGTAAGTTTGGTTGACAGAACACAGGAGTAAAGGAGTTAGTACAAAATCATATTTCTATAGGATTTCCTTTTTTATTGCTTTCAGCATTGGTTGAAATTTAGGCCAAATGAAGATCGCCACATGCAACGCAGCCTCGTAAGTTCGTGATTACCTAAATTGCTCAGCCTCGGCGCGGGGAAAATAATTGGCGCGGCGTTCGGATCAATCACTCCGTATTGGCAAAGGCACTTCCATCTCGAATCTTCCAGCCTTACGCAAGCACCTTCAACCTCCAATATCTCTCTCTGACAGACCCTCAAGTGACGAATCCTGCTGCCGGCCTGGAAATCGAGTGGCGGCCAGGCTTACCGAGACAAAGCCAATTTCATTGTCCCATATAAGCCCAATATAACAACATCTCGCCCAATATGTCTACCTCCACTCCACCCCCAGGACCAGCGGACAGCACAGAAGCAACATACACAGCCATGCACGACAGTGACCTAGACGCCATCGGCGCACACTGCGAACTAGAATACTGCCATCAACTCGATTTCCTTCCTTTCCGCTGCCTATCATGCCACCACACCTTCTGCCTAGATCACCGCAGCGAGACCTCCCACAAATGCAGCCATGCTGGAGAATGGGCACGAAACCGACGGCGCAACAGCGTTGGCCGACCCATGACAACATCAAACACTCCGACTACAAAACCCACCCTCATGACCGCAAAACAATGCAGTGACCCATCCTGCAAAACATTAATCAACACCATGGGCAACACGGGAGTACACTGCACCGATTGTAACCGGGAGTACTGCTTGAAACACCGGTTCCGCGAAGAACACAACTGCAAAAACCTGATCCCACTGGGCGCTCGCCCCGTCGACCTCGCCATCCAGAGCAACAAGGAGAAAATCAAGCTCGGCTTTGGCCGCCTGAAGACATGGGGCAAGCAGCAACAGACATCTCTGGAAGCCATGAACTTCAAACCCGCACCGAAGCCGACCAGCAAAGCCGCGCAAATCGCCGCGCTGAACAATCTGAAGAAGGCCGCGAAAGGCGACGACAAATTGCCGCCAGAGAAGCGCATCTATCTGCACGTCGAGGCCGAGGCCAAGTCCACGACGAGTAAACTTCCTCGTGCGGATTTGTTCTTCAGTTCGGATTGGACGATTGGCCGCTTGTTAGACGACGCGGCCAAGCGGTTGCAGGTCGCGAATGTCAATAATCGGGTGCAGACCGAGGAGCAGCGGCTGAGGGTGTACCATGTTGAAGGCGGCAGGTTGCTGGAATACTCGGAGAAGGTCGGCGGCGGCCTGGCGAGTGGGAATACTGTTGTCTTGTTGCGCGGTGTTGGCCCCGATCAGGGAGCTTAATTCCAAGTTCAAGTATCGGGTGAGGATTTCTCTTTCCGACACGATATCTGATTGTGTGGATTTCTCTGGCATAGCGAACGGTGTCCTTTGGCGTGGGTGATGATCTTATCAAAGATCCGGGTATGAGCCTGAACTATTTAGCCGATCGAGCGATATCTCGCCCTTTTCCCATTTCTTTCTGAGAAACTATGGATCGTATGATTGAATGACAATAGACCAAGAAGAGTCCATTATTTATCTACTAGTACCACAAATCTGCAAAAGTCTTGTTCTTTTGAACCGTATCAAGTGAATCCTGAAGCTAGGTATTCGCAGGGAGTCCGGTTGAACGCCATCCCACTCACTGTCCAAGTGAGGATCCCTCCTTCTTTCGTACCTGTTCATACACTCATCTTCATCTTGATGCCACCATGCGGTTTGTAAGCCACGACGTCAAAGTCTTCCATTTTCCAGCCGTCCATCTCCCCACTCCCTCGGTCATCACGGTTAATGTTCAAGGTCGGGAACTCTCTTGGCTCTCGTAGAAGCTGCTCTTTCAGAGCATCGATATGGTCCAGATAGACATGCGAGTCGCCCATATTGTGGATCAGCTCACCTGGCACAAGATCACAGGCATAGGCCAACATGTGTGTCAAAAGAGCGTAGGAGGCGATGTTGAAGGGCACGCCTAGTCCCATGTCACATGAGCGCTGATACAGCATACATGAGAGATGGCCCTTGGATTTCTCTTTTGGTACATCTGCTGAACCGTTGGTGCCATTCTCTTGCCGCTGTTGAAGTGCAGCTTCACCTCTAACGGCATCAGGATAGCTGACATAGAATTGAGCAAACATGTGGCAAGGTGGAAGAGCCATCTTGGACAGATCCGCCACGTTCCATGCACTCAGGATGATTCTACGGTCGTAGGGATTGTGTTTCAGCTTCTGCACGATTTCCTTGATCTGATCAACACCTCTGCCATTGTAGTCTGCATGACAGTTCTCATACTCGGCTCCGAAATGCCGCCATTGGAAGCCATAGACGGGGCCAAGATCGCCTTCCTCACGTTCGGTGAAGCCCAGCTTGTCTAGGAATTCTCGCGACCCGTTGCCGTCCCAGATGTGGATTCCGGCTTCGGAGAGAGGCTTGGACGTCGTGCACCCGGAGACAAACCACAGAAGTTCTGTCGTCACGGCACGGAGGAAGACACGTTTCGTGGTCAGAAGTGGGAGGACTGGTATACGATCTGCGCTGGGTGATGTGGGATCTGGTTTGGATAGGCTGAATCGCAGTTGTGGAGGCGCAAACAGTGAGAGTGTGCCTGTTCCCGTCCGGTCTGGTCGATGCTCTCCTCTGTGTAGGACATCGCGAATGAGGTCTAGGTATTGATATTCTTCATGTGGAATTCGTGTTTGTGTTGGAAGGGAGACGACCGTGGCTATCGACGTTTCTGTGGCACTGGACGTGTCGTTTTTCGATGAGCCATTTTGCAGTTGTTTCGCATTCTCCTTGAGGAATTTCAGACCATTTCCTGGTGGTAAGATCGATTCGGTCTCTACTGCCGCCGGTGCCATTGCTCAGATTGAATAGGCTTTGACTTCAGGTTGGCACTGGATGGAAGAGTTGTGTTGATGATGGGAAGGGCAAGACACATCCCGCCAACGCGATCCTCCGCAATGCCAAACACGCGACGCGTAAAGTGGTCAAATGACGTCATTTTGACCACCAAACATTGGGCACTGTTAGCAGTGGCCGCCACTTACATCTTCTACCATCCTCCAGTACTCTCCACGTAAGATGAAAAAGCACACTCTACAGTCCGATTTCGAAGACAGGGTCGTCTCAGTCTTCGCTCACCCACAGGAGTGGCGGGCGAAGCAATCTGAAAAATGCTGGTGATTAGCCCGACACGAACAAAGAGTTCAGTCTACAACCAAGAAAAGTCGTGATAAGTGGTTGTCAACATGGTATATCAGAAATTGCTTTGAGCTGTGTGCTGAGATTCGCGTGAATTTCTGAGAATGTCTCTCGGTTCGAGACATCCGCATCAAGTGGACTCTATGATATGAGTTTTCCTCTTCACGTGGCCTTGACAGCATATCGACTCCGTCCCTGGGAAGCTCTCAGCTAGGTAGGTCAAAGCAATAACTACAAAGCTTGCAGGAAATTCTCTTTCTGTTTACCCCTTGGTCAACACGATCGTGGCCATCTCACACGAGGTGGCCACGATAGGTCCTCCTCTCCTTTTCGTTCCATTGAGCCTGAACACCTGATTTTGCTGGTATGAACAAGCTTATTTCTCGCACCCTATCTTTGGCTGAAGATGTGCCATTCGACGAACTAGATTGAGCTTCGTATTCACACGCCTCAAATATCACCAAAACTTGACGATGCCGCAACTCCTGCACTGACCTTTGTCCTTGGTATCATCAAACAACAAACCCCAGGGTCGAGAAGCACATCTTCTTCAACATACTAGAGCTCGAGACTTCGACCTCAGATCTCGGACTTATATATATCTATCTACATAACTTTAGCCCGCCTAGCAGCCCGTCAGTCTCGAACTCGTCGTACCGAGCTCGACGCGCCCCGAGACCACTTGGCCCGAATCCAAATCATTCATACACATGACAAGGATGGCGAGACAACTGGACCCTGCCTCATCCATATTTGACGCCCTCCTCGTCCTCGAACTCGAGTTGATTGACCCTGATACTGTCGAGGCGCAGCTTAGCGACCATGCTAACGTGTGATTGTCTTGACAACTCCTGGAAGCTACTGGAAGCATGTGCAAACCCACTTTCAGTGCTGGCGCGACTGGCGTGAGATCGATGCGCCCCGAATCGACTTTCGGTATCGCATAGATGGGCTTGCCTAGTCGACGAAGCCCATCAATTTGGAAAAGAATGACTATATTTTAGATGCTAAACTTCTTGGTACGCAACAATTGGCTGTAACCTAGCCTTGTAGCTCAAAAGGTTCTGTCAAAGACTAATCAATGTTCCATCGCAGCACATTGGAATGGCAATGGCATACGACATCACCACCAGTCCTAGGTACTAATTATTGAGCACAATTCAATCAGCACTAGCTTCTGCCCAAAGCCCTCTACCGCCACAGAGCATCCAGTCGGGTTTGCGGTGATTTGATTAGTCGAGAACGTCCGAACTGAGTCTCGTAAGAATTACGAGGTTCCATTGTTTGACAATTACCCCCTTTGATGTATTCACGACCCCAAAAGCACATTCATCTTTTTTGACAATGCCTGCCTTTCTCATCATTTTCATTGTTGGCTCGACTGCACTGTCTGGTTCATCGTCAATCTACATCGTCAAAGTGCCCCTCCCATTGTCGCCCTACCAAGGCTGAGTGAAGTGGACAAGGGATTGAATGGCGGAACTGAGAATCTAGTGGTATGTGCGGGTGTACGAGGCTTAGGTGTTTTGTGAGCATAAGAGGAGGTCTATGTGCGCGTTGTCGGTGCATTCCACACTCCCAAGTTCACACCAGAACAAATCAAAAACACACTCTAAGACCAATACCCAAAAACAACAATTTTCTTCCAAGCAAGACCACACAGGAATCTGATTTACTTCCAGATTAAACTTCAAAGGTGAGACACCCCCTTTTTACAGCTTTCATACCCATACACAAAACAGGAAAACATGGTCAACACACGTTCCGGTAATGGCCATTCGTCCACTTCACGTGGTGCTGTTGGACTGACATCTTCTCAGGCAGGCAGTGTTGGACTAGGGCCGAAGAGCTCCAAGATCACCAAAAGCCAGGGTTCTGGCAGCGGTGGTGGTGGTGGTGGTGGTGGTGGTGGTGGTGGTGGTGGTAAGAAACCCCAAAAGACAGCCAAGGGAAAAGGCAAACAGACTCGATGCCAGCCCTGCGTAGATCTTCATAGGCAATGTGATAGGGCTCGGCCAGTCTGTACCACATGCGAAGAATTGGCCGTACCCACCATGTGCGTGTGGCCAGATTTGACACGAGCGCCAAACAGTGCCATGCGGCGTCTGCTGGCCCAGAATATTCCTGCTTCACCAGCGGCCTTGGTTGCTCCTGCACCGGCGGCCGCACCAGCTAATGTTCCTCAAGCACCTGCACCACAGCCACAGCCGCAGGCGGAAGAGGACGAGGAACAATCTGATGCAGACGATGCAGACGATGCAGACGGTGCAGGTGCTGCAGATTTTGGTGATCCTGAGTATTTTGATGTTGACGAAGACCCGGCTCCGCAAGAAACCGCAGAACCAACTTCCCTCCCTAATGAACCTCCAACTGAGGAAGAACTCGCGGCTTTAGACGCAGCTGCCCCACGTGAACAATCGCCCATTTATTTTCGAGGAGACTCTGACAATGAGTAGGTAAATCGTGGCAACAGAAGCCACAGAATCAGGTGCTCGGGAGCAAAGCGTTGAAAGGTCCCCAGAGTGAGATTTAAGAAAACCCCAAAGTTTTATTGAATATTATTGTTATTGAATTTGCAGTATCACCAACCATATTTGCTTCCTGCTTCCTTTTTGTTCTTCCTACCTGTAGCAAAGCTTTCCTCTAAAGCATCTTTTTGATTCGTAGCTGCACTGACCAATTGTTTCAGACTGTGCTTGCCAGAAGCGATTGCGCGAACGGGATTATGCTGGACCTGTTCTCCACTGGCACGAAGAACTTCGTTGGCGGCATATTCCTGATCAGTATTGAAATTTACAACATTGACAGCAGACCCTGACGACTGTTGGCCCTTTCTTCGACCAAACAGTTGCCGTCGGTCTGCTTCTGATAAATTCAGATCTGAGGCGATTGAATCAAGAGATTGAGCACCGGTGTTCATTGAAGTTGTGGTAGGAACAAGTGCCTCAGTGTGGTAGTCGTTGGTGTCCACGCCGTTAGGTTCTTCCTCCTGATAATCATCGATTTCTGGAGCCGGAACATCTTCTTTCGAGTCCGAATTGGTTCCAATGGAAAATAAGCTGATTTTCTTGGGTGGAGGGATTGGATCTGGTTGCGCATCCTGAGCTGTCGAAACGGCAGATTTGGCCGCAACGGATGGGGTTGGTACCTTTGAAAATGTATAGGCCGGCTTCTTCTGTTTCTTCCCTCTAGCAACCGATAAAGGCTTGAACATGAATGCATTGCCTTTGACTGGCTGCTCTGTGTTAACCACTGAAGGGGTTTGTATCGTAGTTGTTCCTGATGTCACGCCCGGTGTACCATTCCGGGGCTCCCGATCTTCTGCAAAAAGATTCCGTAGTTCCGCATCAGACTCCCGACTGAAACCTGGTTCAGCACCAGTCTTCAGGCTGAAGACTTTCCTCGCAGCAGGCTTTGACGATGTCTTCGCATCGGAGTCTCGCTTCGGCGGAGGTAGAAGGGAGTTGAAGCCACTGAACGTCCCAGCTCCGACTCTTGGTCTTTTGGCAGCAGGTTCTTCCACATCTAGGGCACTGGTGTCTTGTAATTTCACCTGAATCTTTCTTGGATTAGTCTTGTCAACGGCGAAAGTTGTTCGGCTGGCAGTAGGATTTGGGGCGGTCTTGGTGGGGTTTGGCTGTGGATTTTCGTCCCCTGAACCTTCGGAGTCAGAATACCCGACGAGATCCATGACATGTAGGCGTTATGAGGTAGTCAAGTGGTGGTAATGGAGGTTCTGGAAAAGTTTAGTTGTGAGTTGCACGGATGGTTTGGCCGTGGCATTCCTCTCCGCCTGCGTCATTTTCGACTGTCAGCTGTAAAGTGTCATACATGAAATACATTACCATCCACACTCGGGCAACCGCAATTCGGACTATCCTACGTCATTCTATGAAAGGACAATACCATAATTACAACAACCAAATACCACGACAACCTACCTCACGTTTCTACGAGTACTTTTACAATCGTCAACCCTTCAACTCACTTTTCCTCGTCACCATGCTCTAATCGACCCTCGGTCCAGCTTCATACCTTCCAGCTTTCACTCCGTTTCTATGTTCACACTTCGAACAGCCTTGAGGGCTGCCGGGAAGGCAACGAGCCGGCCACTTGCCAGGGTTACGGCTCCCCACCAGGCACCCTCTGCTCTGCAATCCCATTTTTCTTCCTCGGGTCCGCGTTATCAGAGATTCAGTGGTCAGACACAACGGTCCAAGGGCCAGCAATACCAATGGAGCAACTTTGGGCCAGTGTATCGCGTACAATATGCCTGGAGGAATTACCGCACCCCAATCATGGTAGTTGGGGCGGGTGGCGGAGGCATATATATCTACAACCTGGAAGAGGTTCCTGTCACCCACAGGCGCCGATTCAACATCATCTCGCCGGAGACGGAGAAGTCGTTTGGGGTCCAAGCATACGATCAAACACTACAGCAATTTCAGGGCAGGATCTTGCCAGCCGACCATCCTTATACCCAAATGGTAGGTAGGGTAGTTGAGCGACTTCTCCCAGCCACGGGGGGCCTGGCAGGCGACGAATGGCGTGTCCATGTTGTTGATTCGCCCGAGGAACAAAATGCCTTTGTCATGCCTGGAGGCAAAGTCTTCGTCTTCACCGGTATCCTGCCTATTTGCGGCGACGAGGATGGTCTAGCCGCAGTTTTGTCCCACGAAATTGCCCACAACGTTGCTCATCATGCAGCAGAGAGAATGTCCCGTGGCGCCTTTGTTATCCTTACTGCCGCTCTGATCTCCATGGTCTTCGACGTTGGTGGACAGCTCGGTAACACAATCGCCGACTTGTTCTTCTCACTCCCCAATACCAGAACCCAAGAACTTGAGGCTGATCATATCGGTCTTCTCATGATGGCAGAGAGCTGCTACGACCCACAGAGTGCCGCGAACTTATGGTCTCGAATGAAGGAAGCAAATCCTCAAGAGCCACCTCAATTCCTGAGCACCCATCCATCTCACTACAATCGTCGAGATGCCATCGTCAAATATCTTCCGGAAGCACGCGAGAAGTTTGAGGACAAAGGATGCAGCGCTGTAAATGTTCATCGCGGTTCCTTTATAGATGCATACAAGGCATCTCAGCGCTCGACTAAGGGATCCAGACAAATTCCGATGATGCCATCAAGACAGGGCTCTCAAGATGACGACGATGACGACTTTTTCTAGATTGTTATGTTCGCAAGATTGTTCCTTCAAGCTCCAGTCAATGCCATCGTTCCTCTTTCGATTGAGGAGTATGGACTTGCCTAGGTTGAAGATCTGGCACTTCACAGAAATGGATCTTCACCATCGCTGGTGCTCTATTTGTGAAGGGACAAGCGAAACCTAATTCCAGATTACGCCTAGCTGCCGCTGCCTCGTGAGCAGCTAGTCGAAATATCTCCACTCCGACACTGTTCAAACGTACATCCGAGGCGGTATCCGCTAGTTGCTTCCGTTGACGTGGCAAGCGCGAGGATGCACGAGTTGTAGTCCTTACAAATCGGAAGAAACACCATCAATTGACTGTGTTTCTATTTCTCGCTTGACAACAGCCAGAGATATTCATCCAGCACGACGTAACTTCACGCAACAATCTCAACTTAACTGACCCCAACACTAACCATCGCAATGGCAATCTCTCCCGATCTCCCTGGTGTTGCTCTTATCACTGGCGCTGCTTCGGGCATTGGACGTGCGGCTGCTATTGCCTTTGCTGAGGCGGGTTGTACACAAATGGCACTCCTCGATCTGAACGAAACTGGTCTGCAAGAATCCAAAGAGCTTGTCACCCAAACCATTAGTGCAACAACACCAGCCAAAACTCCAAACGTATCCACCTTCACAATCGATGTGACCTCCACAGAGACCGTCACTGCAGTCTTCGGTGCTGTGAGGACACATTTTCCCCGAGTTGACTATTCTGTTCAATGTGCAGGAATCATCACTTTTGGTGGAGCTAGCGCTACCTGTCCCATTGATGATTTCGATCGCCAAAACGCTGTCAACTACCGAGGCTTATGGCTCTGCAGTCGTGAAGCCATCAAAATCATGCACGACCAAGAACTTGACAGTGACGCTTACCCAGATGCCAAAATCAGTCCCTTGCGCGCACAACGCGGTGCTATTGTCAACATCTCCTCTGGTCTTGCGAACTACTCCCAAGCTGGCTCTCCTGCGTACTGTGGTGCGAAGGCCGGCGTACTAGCACTGACACGATCCGATGCTATTGACTATGTGGGCCAGAGAATTCGTGTGAATGCCGTACTTCCAGGAATCGTCGATACACCCATCACCAATCCATCCCCAGAAATCAGGAAGTGGTTGGAGGAGAATTCAGTGCAACGCACCCCCTTTAAGCGTATGGGTACTGCCGAGGAAATTGCTGATGTCATTGTCTTCCTGGCTTCCAACAAATCGAGTTTTGTCACAGGAGCGAGCTGGTCAGTGGATGGAGGTTTCGGTGCTGGTTATTGATTGGCCAGAATAAGAGCCTTTGGACGGGACCGGCTGTCATGGGCAAAGCTACACCTAAGCGCATCTCGACCGTTCGCGCCTAATTCAAGTCCTTTGTGCAAGTGTGAACCTTGATCACGTGTACTTACCGTCGACTCTGTCATCTGTCGTTATGAGATTGGAGTACCGTATTGCTACCAACTGCTATGAAGCCGAGGCAAAAAGCACAGAGATTCCTCTGCTGTATGTACTTGATCTTGCATCACCTTGGAACTCATACTCCCCATGATAAGAGACCACAAAACCCAAATGATACGAAACCAAAGTCATCCGTGACTAATAAATCGTCCCATTAAGTGATTAATGACCAATCCGCCCCATCTCGCTGTTCAAAGCCATGTGCTCTCCATTTCCTTCCGTCTGTTAACCAGCTCAAAGAACAACTTCTCAGTCACACATCTTTTATTTCTCGTTCCCCCTATCTGCTTCAGCCTTGCCACGCTTAGTTTGTCACCAGCTGCCCAGAATCAAAAATGAGATACCTATCTTGCAAAGAAACACGCAGCCCTATGTGCGCTGCTCAAATCATGCCTTATATCCTATAATAGCTCGCTGTAGCGAAACTATGCGCATATAGCCCTGGATACATTCCGCAGGGTAAGGAGCAGATTTATCCCAGACTCGTCATATTCTCAGGTCCATCTCACACGAGATCACACATTGATCTGCCCAAAGGAACAAAATATTTGCTCCACTGGGTGCTACATATAATCTACTATTTCGATCCTTTTTGGTCGTTATTGACAAACCAGAGTCAAATTTTTTACCCATAGCCAAGCGTCACTCCAATTATCCCTTTCCAACAGTGAAGCGAATACAGTAATGCCCTAAATTCTACACTCGTATGTTGAGCCAGCACGAGACTCATCCAGCGCAGGAATCGGAACAGTCTAGATAGATTTCTAATCTTATCTATATCCTTTTATCTTTATGGGTATTTAGGATCTAAACTATAGCTCCTACGTCCTTAGGCAAGACTTCTATAATCGAATTTAAAGCCTTGTAGAGGATATTCACTGCCAATTAGTAAACCGCGCTTTCTAATGCCTTGTAAGCGTCTGAATGGACAGCGCTGGAATCTGGCAAACCTATGGTGCTTCCTATTTTGAAATAGGTTTCCACATCCTCGACATTCTGTCTAGGAGAACTTAAGGGCCTACGTTTCGCGACATCCACCGTGATGCAACCTGCTCTGCACGGCTTCGGCGGCATGGTTCTCAACATGAGCCGGGCGTCCGAGGAAGCTATCACTACGAGAGGAAAAGCTCTCCTCAAATCCGCAATGGGAAAGATCCAACTATCGGTAAAGTGGGAAATAGCTAGCACTATTAGCACGGTCTTCTCCAAAACGAGCTACGACGCAATTAAGCCAGTTAAACTCCTAATGCTTAAAACCCTAGGATACTTACTAGTGAAATATCCGATTTTGGCGTTCCTAGAAGCCGAATCCCTATAAAGGATTATCTATAAATTCAACCGCGACCACATTAAAGGCTAGATCCTAGAGGAATTCGGTAGTACTCTCTTTTAGGCTATTTTGAGAAGCCGGCGGGGGCCGCTGCTGCTTAACACCGAAAAGCTACTCAAGGAAGGCTAGGTCCCAGAGTTCATCGAACCGCACCGCATTACAGTTCTAGGGAATAGGGCGCTGACGGACGAAATACTCGTCCTCCGCTCCATGCCCAAGAATACCGAGGCAGTTGCCGCCGAAAACGTGGCCATGAAGATCGTCGCGGTCTTCGAGTACAAGGCCGGTAAGGCCAGCTCCTGGGGGCTCGTGTGTAGTGGGTATACATCGTTCGAAAAGTTTCCTAAATACTGGCAGGACAGCATCCGCGTGTAGGCTAAGGAGATAGACGAGACATTACGCATCAACGCGAGTAAGCTGGGTCAAAAAGACAGCAGAAGAAATGATGAGGTCGTTCAGGAAGTGTTCCAGGACAGCAAGGCCTCTGATAGATCCAGAAGGACTACGAGCGGATGGTCGAGCACAATGCCGTCCAAATCGATGGCGTCCCCACCATCATCGAAGTCACTAAGGAAGAAACGTAGTGGTGGGGTCTCGGGCCGCGCGGACTGCTAAAGGATATACTCGCTAAGATAGAGAAGCAGCTCAAGGGCACCGGGTTTCTCTAAACCTTTATTAAGGTGCTAGACATCAGGTTCGAAGACTCAGAGAAGGTTGTAGATGACCTGTTTAAGCTATCACAACTCGTCTATTTCAAGCTAAAGTGAAACTCACGCGACGAGTGTTTTTAAAATGTTTCGCATTAGGTCATAGTACGAAGAATATAAAACAAGAATAACGACGTTTACGTAGTTAATAGAGACTTTCCATCTTTTGCGGCTTAGCGGAACCGAAGAAAGGCTCATTTGTCGGCTCCTCGATTTCGTGAAGTGGCACAGTATACCTGTGTGAAGGAGACCCTCTACTCCCTGGTGGCCTCTGTTCGGCGTCTAGTAGGCGTACGGCCTGCTTTTGAAAAGGAGATGTCAATGAAATAAGGCTCTTAGGAGGTGGCTGTCTAAGATCTAGTACCAGCTGTCGATTTATAATTAGAGATGGCTTCCTACGTCTAGGAAGGAGAGTTGACGACCAAGGTAGATCTAGCGGTCCATCGAGATATTCTCGAACTTCGTGCCCGCGGACTTTCTCGTCCGGCTGAAGAGATAGTCGAGGCTTAGACGGCGGGTCTCCCATAACTGCGGAAGTGTCTCTCAGTGTACGTGGGGTGTTGGTGAGGCTGACGTCTGGCGTTCTAGTAAGTGTTCTCAGATGGTCTAGGATATAATTTTCGTCCCGGTATAGTGTGAAGTAACAATAACTATCCACTACTAAATCCTAACTATATCGTTAATATCTAGCGGGATAAGTTAAATATATCTACGTTTCTAAACCGTAACTAAAAGTCTACCGAGAAGACTAAAGACTATGAAGGAGTACGTGGCCGGCCTTAGAACGTAAGCGTCTAAAAGGCGTGATAAGCTCGATTAAGCTTCTACAAGCCTCCGGAAGTTTATCGTGGCGTCTAATAGGCGAGGCTGGACCGTTCGATGGCGCCCGCCACCAATATCACGAATACGAGGCAGACTCTCTGCAAGTCTTTCGGCAGCTGAGATAGAACAGTAGATACGTCGCTTTTGATTTCTTTACACGAGGAAAATGCTTTCCTGGTGCTCGTTAAGGGGTATCTTTTGCTGCCCAAATCTCTCCTCTTATGCCCCTGTGTAGTACATCGGGCGCGGTAAAAGGTTAAGTCTTCTGGGGGCTATTTCGTGATAAAGAGCGTTTCACCCCACATCAGAATAGAGATTATCTACCTGCCCTATGTTCCATTCGTTGTAGCGAAGACGTCTCTACCGAAGACTTTAGAATCAAGTACTTCGTCCTTCGTACGCGTATCTCTAAGTAGACTCGTCGCTTGCGTAAGACTCGACTATCGGACGCAGCCGAAGTCTGCATAGGAGATTAGTGGCTGCTGCCCCTTATCCTTAGTTGGCGCCACCAGTAGATGGCAATGGTCTAATAAAACTATCGTCGCTCGAATAGCACTACAGGAATGCCCTTAAAGCGTCAAAGATTTTGATGCAGCTTTCAGGGGAAGCGCCGACGCACGGTCGTCTTTGGATACTAAATAGCGTGATTCCTCCTGACACTTGACCTTCATAGTAGTTTGCCCGGCGCCTCAAGCTCAATATGCATATTCGTCACTCAATTTCCGGTATACTCGCGTTATTTGCACCGCGTGTCTCTGCTGCGCTTTGGTATGACGAAGGCACAGATTCGTGCTCTATCTCGCGACAACTCGGCAACTCTACTTATTGCTGTGATGGTGCGGGAATCGGGGACAACACATTCCTTGGTTGTCTAGACGCCTCACCTCGTCCGTCCTGCCCAGCGTCACAAGTCATGAAGACCGGTCCGAGTAATACGGCTTTCGATATCGGAATCGGAAACTGTTGGGGAGGAGACGAATGCCAGTGGGACAAGAATTTATGGGAGTGGGCTTGCTGCGACTGTCCACCTGGCACGGTTCCTGAAACTCCTGGGGTCTGCCCTGATTGTTGTTCTGGTTCTCGCTATTGCGTGCATTGCACTGAGTCCGATGAAAGATTGGCCTGGAGTGAGGTCAGTTCTAGCAACGTCTGCATAAGCTCCCTTTTCAATCAACACCAATGCGACATGTTTGAGGCGACTAGCGCTACTTTGGACAAAGTCGGTCTCATTGCGACATGGGCAGGTATATTTTGTCCCTTAACAAAACAAAGTGATGTGCTGAGTGCGCTTGTGCAAGATGCTATTGCTGTTCAGCACGCATGGGAGAATAAAAGCAAGACTTCTGGCATTTTCAGTGCGCAATTTGAGGCTGCATCCGCAGTTGTTGCATCTCTGGGTGCATATCTGATTGGAGCCGCCGTGGTAGCTGCCCTGCCAGAAGAGGCTGCAATAGCTGCTGTCGCAGCAGCTGCTGAAGGTCTTGGTGAAGCGTACGGACTCTTCTGCCAAGTTGTTTCTCGTGGAGGGGAAGCGCTGACGGCTGCTTCCCATGCAGCAGAGTCTATAGCACATTCGTCTTTGTGCCCACAGACCTCTTCCAAACGCTCTACTGGGAAGCGGGTTCCATATGAAGTCGTTGGTTCGACCCACAGAACTCTTGTCGCCCGCAATGTCAGCTATAATCCGTGCTCGGAATTTCTCAGTTATTTCAGAATCGACTTCAGCCTTCCTGCGCAATTGGATAGTGTGTGTACAGATGTAGAAGCATACAGCCAGTCTGACACCTTGTCATCTGATCTAGCGAACGCGACAGCAGTCATGCAGTCCTTTTGTAGCCCATACCAGAGCAGCGGGAACAGCACGCTCGCCATGGAATTTGCCGACATTCTGACAGCCTTCCAGAATGCCAAACCATTCTGCGACTACAGCATTGTCCAAACTACTAACAATTCGACGACGACCTCTTCACTCGGTACATCTACACGCTCATCTACGACTTCCACAGTAAAAAAATCTTCAACTCTAGGCTCGTCTACTAAGTCGTCGAGTACTCCGTCGAAGACTACGTCCTCACTCGGTACATCTATACACTCATCTGCTACTTTCACAGTAAAAACGTCTTCAATTTCAACCTCATCCACAAAGTCATCAAGTACATCGAAAAGGTCATCAACTCCACTCTCGCCTACCAAGTCATCAGCTCTACTGTTGTCCACTAAGTCATCAAGCACTTCGTCGAAAACAACCTCTTCACTTGGTGTGTCTTTTCACTCATCTACTACTTCCACAGTAAGAAGGTCGTCGTCTTCAACTTCAACCTCATCCACCAAGTCAACACGTAGTTCAGCAGCCTCAGGATCATCGCATTTGACGTCAGCGTCTTCGCCCTCCTCAAAGCTAACAAGTACATCTACTGCAACCTCAACGTTGCCTCATACAACTTCTGTTGCCTCCTCACTATCCTCGTCGTCACATAAATCCACGACTACGAGCTCCACAATTTCAAAGAATTCAAAGAACTCAACTACTAGTACAACTTTCGTCTAGTCGTATCAACTTTCCTCCGCTGCCATACACGTCTTCTCTGCCATGCAAGTCTTCGTCTTGATCCAAGGCCAGTCGTGGCAACATCCCTTGTTACCGCTCCATTGCGGGTGTGAAGCCTGTCAAAATGGCCAAGTTCCAACGCGAGCAACGGTTTCCAGATCCTGCCAGCATACACGCAGGATGGATCCCTCTTATGTCGTGTGTTTCAAGGTACCACAGACGGAGCTGTCTTCGAAGTCCTCCTGGCACAGCTCTTGCATCACTGTGAGCCTTGGCCAGGATGTAACTTAGTTCTGATCCTGGACAACGCATTAATCAATCCTTCCCAGAGATCAATGATATGTGCTTTAATGCTGGAGTTAGGTGAACCTGTCTACCCCCTTCGTGTCCCCCCTCCCCTTTGTCCACACCTCAATCTGGTTGAAAAAAAGTTTCCCCAAGTCAGGGCTATTGTAAAGCGAGAATTTCCGAAATTTGAGAAGAATAGCGAAGATGGCTTCCAAACAATTTTGGAGAAGGGTATTTATATGACAGGATGAGACGCAGGAAGCGCTAGAGCTCACTTCAGACATGTAGGAGTGACAGTCATGGAGTTTGGCCCGGACCAAGTCACTTGGAAATTTGTGTAAATCATGAAGATATCCAGTATTGGACGCTAAAAACCACCCCCAATGAAATTCCCTGTACTCGTAGAATAATTAGTCTCACGCGATTATTGTAAAGGACTTCATGATGTTGTCTATCACAAAGTAACACTGAATCCCAACCATCATTTTCCACAGCCTGATCTACCTTCTTAACCTCCCACTTCTGAGACAAGCTACTGACTCATGATTTTTGATACTCCATATAATCAAGTACAGAAATATCCAGTAGGCCAGAATCATTAATCTCGCTTTTGGTCAGTGAGTTAGATGACTGGATTGTGGCAGACGGCTCATCCTATAACTATGAGAGGGTCGTCACCCGTTGACCAGGTAAAACATTTATGTTAATAGGGGGTACATTTGGTGACATCACCATTTCTCTTCTCATCTTTCAGTTCAGGTTTTCTTTCTCCTTGTCAGCCAGGATTTTCCATTGAAATAGGAGTCCTGCCGCTCTCTGTTGGACTACTCAGGATTCCGTAATATTCTGAGTAATACTCGAGGAGCATTTGCAGTACTTTCGAATCACTCATTTCACAAAATTTTCGAGTTCGCCATTTTCTTACTTCGGCCTCCTGCCACTCCAACAGATTGCATACGGTGTGCACCGACCGACCGACGAGTGGACCCGAGGAATAGTTGCTTGCATATGCCTACCCTCTCCGGACCATCCTCCACTTCCACCACTCAACACGCGTAAACAGGGATTGGCCAGGAGCTAAAACGGACCTTGCGTCTGTTTCCGCCTCAGAGACACACCGTACGCACCCCTAAAGGCCAACCCTTCCTAGACCTTTCATCCCCTACATCGCGCTCGAGGCGAGGAAACAACTCGGCGTCATGTAAGTGAGGTGCGATTTCCCGTTACAGCACGCGGACCGCGACGCATGAACCTGCATATATAGGGAGTCTCTAGTTAGATGTAATGTATCGCGGAGGCAGAAACAAACAAGGGGGAAAACAAGGAAATGCAGAAAAATGCGTCCGCCCTGTGGAGTTTGAATCTGTCAAAAGCCCCGGAGAAATGGGGGTCCTCAGCCGGTGAGACTCGACGCACGAACGACTTGGTGGAAATCTACTAGTAGGGTGAAGATTCGGCTCAGCCAGCCCCATTCCTCGACGTAAGTGAGCAGGGATAATTAATGAGCGACTCGAGAACGCAAGCTCAAGTTCCTCCGGCTAAGTAAGGTTGACACCGGACACAGGAAACTGTCAGTCAGCAATCACAGGCCTGGACAATTGACTTGCGCCCCCCGTCAGCCTTACCCACTAACTTACATTAGCATCACACACCGACCGAGTTAACCGAAGAGCGAATTGTCGACGATTGGGTCAGTAGAATAGTCGGAGCTCTGAAAGACGGGGAACGGGAGGTGCTATCCGTTGGGCAAGGCTGGAGGCGGACAGGTTGGACAGATGGGGTTGTAAGTGGCACAATCCGCATTCGTCAACATGTCAGATCATGCCATGCCCATGCACATCACGTAGAATTGCGATCGCTCAGAGCACATCTAGACCATTAGAGATGAATGTCCCGCAATGTGTGAGAGTGGGCCGACTTCGAAGGGTCGCCAAACCTGAGAATGGCGGACACAAATTCCCCATTATGCCACCCGGTGAAACGAAGCTAGGCTAAGTTCGACTGCAGAAATGTCATCAAAGCTCGAACTGAACTTCTGGCCGTTGGGCAGGATCACCTTGGGGAAAAAGTTGACAGGTTCGAAAATCTGTTTTATCAACCCGCGAAGTGGTTTAAATATGCAACGATTGGCTTCGGGGAACAGTGGATATACGTCCCGGTAATGATCCGAATCACTAGTTGAATCAGCCCGAGGCTCCGCCCTCGTGAAGTTGGGTTCGCAGTACTGGCGTCCAGCCTATATCGACGGCTTGCGTTATCTATCATTTATGACGAATTCTCCTGCCCAACGGCCAACCTTATCTACTCTACCACAAGATTGGTGCCTCTTGACCAACGGCCAAGCCAGCTGTCACTCACACGAACGGGAACTGCTGCCCAACGGCTAAGGCAGTTCAAGTCATGGAAACATCTCTCAAATCCTCTCAAGACCAGATCCTGCTCTGATCGGGCTCACTCTGGGTCTGGAGATACGGGGCCCTGATTTGAGTATTATAGAGCTCTTTGCTAGCTTCCAAAATTGTGGGCAAACTGATAAAGTGAGGTCAAACGTGGTCTTATATCTGAGTTATCTGTGGTTTCTGAGTACATGTTCGGGCAATAGCCTGAGCCCGCGAAATTTGTGCAAATTGTGAAGAAATCAGTCGTAGTCAATCGTTGGGCGTCAAGTTTGGAACGCCATTCCAGGACTGCTTTCAGTCCCCTGCCCGTACTCCCCGCGGAATCCAGCCGCAGAAGGTCAGTAAGATGTTCAGACCTGCCAGCAAAAGAAGTGCCGGAGGGTCACTTTCTCTGGACGAACCCTTCAAAAAGAGTAGTGGTATCGTATTCCACCAGCGTCCATCCTCCTGGGGCATCCCCAAACATCAGAGTCCCTGTGGTCGTTGAAATGTGTACCAGGTTGTCCAAGGATTGGCAGGTTTGCTCATCAAGCAGTGCTTTCCACTCATCGTTCGTCAATATCGCATCATCAAGCACCAGATTGATCTGAGGTAGGCCTTGGAGGACAGGATCTGCCCAACTTCCACAATATTTGGTGTCAAAATCGAACTGTGTAAAAGTTAGCATACCTAGACAGGGTTGTGGTTGGAGGACGATCATGGTACTTCGTTCTGGAGGAGGTGTTCAGTCAAGCTCATTGTAGTTGGAGACATATTTGTTTGCTGCCGAGCAAGTTTTGAGGATTTGTATATGAATATATAGGCTAACTGGCTGGCTCCCTAGAGCTAACAAGCTCCACAATTGAGAAAGCTGGAGGCGTGGAACTGGACTAGCATTCAGGAGGGAATATCGTCGGAGGAGACCGTGATGCTGTCCTCACCGGGAAAGCGAGACTGACCGTATGACCCTCCTCCCGTCCGTTCTCAGTATCATACTCAGATTGACCAATTGCATTCTATACCTTCCAGACAGAGACTGGTTAGGCAATTGGTCGAGGATCACATGCCAAGACGGATGGTAGTCGGGTTTCCGCTTCTTGCGCTAAGGATCCTTTGGTCTTCATAGTGTCGTACTTCAAACGCTGTATACTTGATTTGGGCATCATTGGCCTCTCAATGATCAGTTCTTCTCATCCCCGTAAGAATTACCTTGCACAAGAGGTCCATAGAATCCATGGCTAAACTCGAGTGGGTGGGCATAAGGAAATCGTAGAAGATTGTAGCACTGGATTGAGATATTGATTCCGTATGCTCGGCGAAGATTCGGATACGTCAACGCCGTTAGTGGCCTTCACCCAAGAGGTCCCGGACCCGTGCTCGTTTGACAGAGGAGATGATACAACTTCACCATCCACCGAGGCCTGCAGGGTCACCAAAACATGGACTTTTCTGCTATCCCCAGATGACAGGTCCACGATTTACGAAGCACAGAATGAGGCTGATATGGTGGATTGCTCAATCACCGGAAAAGGCAGGGTGATCCGCCCTTTAGTCCTCAAACTCCATGAGGACTGTTGGGCTGACTTCGCTCAGTTTCGATCTTAGTCGCGAGCATCTTCACATATGTGCTCTGGCTATTGGGACTGGCAGCCAAGACATCAAAGAGATATCTCAGCTCCAACGAGTCAGACCAGTTGCAATTTGCAATAGTCAACGCATCCATTAGCGTGTACGCTATCTCAAACAATTTCTCAAATATACCCAAGCCATGCACCAAGATTGAATCGTAGCTTAGTTGATGTGAGGTAATGAGTGCACAGAGATCTTTGGCTATTATTATTGGGTATGAGGATGAGAAGATGGGGTCAGCTGCGCTATAAGAGATCAGACCTTGACGCATTGAAGCTTGCCAGAATATCAAGCGTAGCCATTGGTGAGTAATGAGCACGTCTGCTTTCTGAACATCGGTCATAGCAAAGTGCTCGAAGGTAGTTTCATTGAGATTATGTTGTAAGATGGCTACATTGTCGAGTGGTTCATCGCCGATACTAGTAGAATTGCTGGTCCAAAGCTGGACGAATTTGTCGTCTAGAATGGAGAACAAATTCACAAGAGCTGAGAATCCCGCAAGCACGATCCCATCTTGCTCATCGAAGTATTCCGTTCTGAGGGGCGGGATTTGCGTGATAAGCGTTGGTTTATTACGCAGGATGGCCAGGCCACGTTCGGTGATGAACAGTATGGCAAAAGTGCGTCGGGCGCAGATAGCTTGGATCTCATCCATATTGACGTAGGTGCTGTCCAAATGAAGCCCTTGATCAATGGCCATGCCTATAGCTTCGCGGATGTAAAAGTGATGAGCACGTGGCTTTTTCAGTTCAAAAAGGGCAACACAGATGTGATAGCTTGCTTGAATCGATAATAACGTGGAATTTTCGATCCATTCGGCATTGCTTCGTAAGTAGAAGCATATGTCCAGGAATTGTTTACCCAGTTGCCATTTCTTTTCCATTGACAAGTCTGATTGGGGAGCAGCGTGAAGAACTGTCATGGCGCAGAGGGACAAGATGAGTATTTTCTCTTCATTATTCAGGTCCTCGTTTGACTGCATTCGTTGATGAAATGAAGACTCATGAATCATTGGTCGAATAGGATATAAATGTCTGAAATACTGGCGAATACATTGAGACATGAGATACGCGGACATGCCTACTTCCGAGCTTAAAGCCTGTATCCTGATCTCTATGGCGAGGTTTCCAGAGTCACTGCGGTAGAGGTATTTCGGACCATAAAGTGGTAAGGGGGAACCGGAGTTTGTGGTTGAAGGAGAAGCAGTATTACTTTTCAACATGGCATCAATTGAGCCAGGCTGGGTCATTGGCGTTGAAGTTCGCGAGGGAGTTTGGGCATTCGACCGAGGGGGCGCCAGATTTGAGTTGGGAGCCGATGTGCGCGTTGGTTCTGGGAAGATCTGTTGTGCGAGGTCGCTTACAGAGAGATAGCCAGTAGGAGAGATTGGGGCTTGTAGGAGGAGTTGCTCTGATGGTTGCATCTGCCATGAGGCAGGCAGTTGAATACCAGCCTGAGCAAAGGCAGTATAGGCGTTGGGTTCGAAATCTGCCAGACCCTGCATCCCCAGAGGTATAGATCTCGGAACGTTGGATGGATCTGATGTCGGACCAAGCGTATCGCTGAAATGTGATGTGGTAGGAGATGTGAGAGGTGAATCTAATGGACTATCACCCGATATAGTTCTGTGGAGAGAAGGCATCTGTAATTGCAGTTGGGAGAGGTCAAAAGCTGGCAAGGCTTGATCTTGTGAAGATGTGTAGAAGGTCTCATCTCGCAGTTTGGCAATAACCGACCCTGAGCCTTTTTTCGGACCTCTTTTCTTGCGCGCAATATCCCTGGTACATCTTAAACCCGCGCCGATACATCTGTCGCAAGGCTCAGTCTTGGAGCACTTGACCTTCCTCCTTCGGCAGGCATCGCAGGGAAGGAGAGATTCAAGGGAGGCTGGAAGGCCAGACTGATCCTCGGAAGTATCGGCCATTCATGAAATCTGGTATGCAATAAAAATCGGAACAGAGATGTGAATGAGCTCTTAAAGACGATTTACATCAAAAGCCGGTCGATCGAACTGGATCTTTATACTCGAGCGGTTGCGTGAGCGACGAAGCAGGACTGCGAGGGAGAACGTGGACCCATGGTGACTCGTTGGAAAAAGCAAAAAATATGACTTGAAACTGTTGGGGCGAAGGAGTACAAGGCAGGTAAAGACACAGCTTGACTAACAATGATCTAAATTGACTATGTAACCCCAAGAGTGTGTATAGCGAGAGTGAGAGGTTGTAGCCGTGGATGATGGAGTTGAAAGTGGGTTGAGCTGGGTGGTGAGAGGGCAGGTGCGGGCATGTGATTTGGTATGGAATCGAGGGGGAAGGCGCGACTCGCGAGAATCCAGTACCTAGGCAGCCCACCGCGGGGAAGTGAGAATCAACCTGAATTACCACCTTAAAAGCTGGGGAAAGCTTGGATGCCACCTTGCTGATTAAACGAACTGACCCCCATGCACCGAAATTCTTAACTAGCAGTGCATCTAACTAGCTAGTCTTCTCGACGCAGCTCATTAATCCGTCTGGGCGCACCCTGAGCCTGACTAGCGAGCGCCCGTCCCTCGCCCAATTTTTCATGTGAACATAAGTCTCGTATTGCGCCTAGAACATGTCAAAATTCATGACTATGATGAAGAATAACTTCATCATCCCATACTGTCGTTCTCGCTACCCTACTACCCCAACCACGATGACCCTGCGAAGTGATATCGTTGGATACCTTCCAGAGTAAGGCTTACGAGTACGAAGAATACCGTCGACGCATATATCGCGACTGCAGGGAGTTCAAGTTCAAGTCGGCACCGAGATTAGACTTTTCACGCTAAGCCCATTGGGACTGCCAGTAGCCATATTAGCACTTAGTCACGCACTAATCGTAGCACTACCACAGTAAGCAGCCTTGGCAGCGGCGTATAGTGGCATACGGAATACTTGGTACGCTGTCCGCTATTTACAACTGACAGAATAGGAACATACGCAAACGCATACACGCATCACCCGGACCTCGACGTCCCGTCACGGCCAACCTAAGGTATATATACCTCCTCACAGGACCAGCTATACCCTCAACGCTCATCCTGATCTCCAAGCCCAAGTCCACTCAACATGGCATCAGCAACAACCATGACGACCTCACCCCCTTTCACACTCGACGCAGGCACGGCATTCTGTCTAGCCGTGGCCTTCTCACTGATGCCGACCGCACAAGCCTTGGCCGGAATAGCCCTCCCCAAGAACATCTCGCGCACCTACTACTACCTGTTCCTCTGGCACGCGTACGACTTTCTCACACACTTCATTATCGAAGGCAGTTTTCTCTACCACACCTTCTTCTCGTACATTGACCTCCCCATCCCGACGTCCGACTACCCACACCCGGCGTCGCGCGGAGGCCATGTCGGACCGTACCTGTACGGCGACGCGAACCGCCGTTACGGTCCGATATACTCACAGGCACCGATGGCGCGGCTGTGGCAGGAGTACGCAAAAGCGGACCGGCGCTGGGGCGGCGCAGATCTTACGGTCATGTCACTCGAACTGCTCACGGTTGGACTCGAAGGGCCGGCTGCGGTGTATGTCTGTTATTTGATCCCCAGAGTCCTCAAGTCGAGCGGTGCGTTGAAGGCTAAATACCAGACGAGGCTGTGGTTCGTGGCCGTCCTGATTGCCACGGGAGAGCTATATGGCGGGTGGATGACCTTTGCGCCGGAGTGGTTGAGTGGGAACGCCGCGTTGGCGGGTGACGATCCGGTTTATTTGTGGTTGTATTTGGTCTTTTTCAATGTTCTTTGGGTGTTTATTCCCTTGTGGGTGCTCTATGTTGCTTATGGGGAGTTCTCCGCTGCTTTCACCTCCCAGGCGGTGGCGTCGAAAAAGACCACTTAGGCGATTTCGGAATGGATTAAAAGCTTGTATATAGATATCGCACGACATCGCAGAGATAAGCAGACGGTGAAGTGGAATCACTAGGAACGTGCCGAGACTTGATCCTGGACTCGGAAATCTCTGTACTTTTCTATGATTGCCAATGGCTAGTTGTCCTAAGATGATTCTTCATCTGATCGGAACCTCCTCCACAGCCTCGCCGGGCTCTCCAGGCTCAACACTCTTGCCCATGGCCAGTTCTTCCTTCTTCCGCTTCTTCTCCTCCTCCTCAATCTCTTTGAGTCGTTTCTGACCCTCCTCGTTTGTCGCATCGATCACTCCCTCCTGCAAACTTAACATTCCTCCTTGACCAAGTAGCTCAACAATTTCTTCGGCTTCATCCACACTCATCTTGCCTAGGATGAGGTTGACTTGATCCAGACTGCCAGACTCAAGTGCTCGTTGAAGACCAGGAGGGAAGTTCTCGAATATTTTCCTCGCTTCCTGCTCGACTTCCTCCTCCGAATTGGGTTGGGGGACGTTGATGTGGATCTCGGTTCCCGGTTCAACGGCGTGAAGTTGAATTTGTTCGACACCTGCCGGATCATTGGCTTCTTCTTTCTTCAATTCTGCTGCCCGGATTTTGATGCGTCCATAAGTCTCGGTCAAGTCCTTGTTGAAGACTTGCTGTGCTTGATGGCCCTTTGTGGTGATTCTCTTGAAGAAGACTCCCACACCATCTCTCCCCAGTTGACGGCAATATTGTACTAGCAGACTCTGATGAACACAGGCACGGGCATAGGTCTCTTGACCCTTCATCTGAGCGTTGAAGGCCTCAATCATCAGTGCATCTTGTGTCCGTTCATTGACAATGTCGGGGTGTTGGGAGATGAACACCAGACTGGCCCGATAGTCTCCCAGTTTGATTCGTGCGAATTCTTTGCCTTCCGGCGTCAGCTTTAGGTTGGTTTCGGTTTCTTCCTCGTCGTCCTCATCGTCTTCATGTTTCTCAAGGAGTGCATCGTCCTCAATGTCGGCCTCTGCACCTGAGGAGACGCCTCCGTCGGTAGACTTGAGGGCATCACGAGTGGCGGAACTGAGGCCTGAGGGTTTATTCAAAAGTTCCACATTCTCCGACTTCTTCTGCTTTGGCTGTGCCTTGGGTTTCTCGGCCGGAGGAGGCGCAGGCTTCGACTTGTTGACGAAAGAAGAATTGAACCCATCATGAATGTCTTCGCTAGTAATCTTAGCAACAGATTCCTGTTCTAGAGTGGCGAGACGTTTTAACAAGTCTTGTTGTAATTTCTGGACTTTCTCAAGATGACCATTGACACCCGTGACAAAGTCTTTATATCGTTCATTGCTTGCCTTCTCATCGACTTCCTTCTTGACCTGATCGACCAAAGCACCCATCATCTTGGAGTAACGTGGTTGTGGCTCCTTTTGGTGGGTGTACACACCAGGAGGTGGCTTGGGAGGTTCATCTTTGGCGGGGTCACCTGCGCTCTCAATCAAGGATTGAAAGACGAGTTCCTCTGGATTCTTGGTGAGAGCTTCATCCTGGTGTTTCTTCAGAGCATCAAGTAGGGCATTTATTCGTTCGAGTAGGCCATCGTTTATGACCCGTTCGTATTTGAGGGTTTCGATTTCGACTTTGCGCTGGGCCCGCTGCTCGTGGATTTGACGTTGTTTTGCTCGAATGAAGCTTTTGGTGTCTACGTTGGGGTGGACCTCGACATCCGAGTCATCAGAGACCTCGAGTTTGTCCCACTTGTCATAAGAGATTGGCATGGTTGTCTATGCAGGAGTGGAGGGGAATGTCACCTCTGGAATTGCTTGGAAAGTCGATGGACTTGCTGTTTAGAGGGGCAAAGGAATCTGGTGGAGCGCAAACACCATGATGTCAACAGCATTTAAAATCTCAATGCTCTACACTACAATGAGAAGATAGCACTAGCCGTCTCAATGATCTGCACTAGAAAATAGGGCCTTCTCCGCTCGGGTTTTGCGACCAATCCGACGTCGTCATCATTCGGTGCTAGGTTGTACATCCGATCTCGCGCGTCTTTCTTCACTTCGGTGACCTCAACCATCACTGCTCACAATTAGATTCTCCCATATTCAGCGACTGCCACCCCAATCCTCGCAGTTGACACCCCTCTATCTCCTGCTCGTCGACATGGCGAGAGGACGTCAAAACACCCTTCTTCTCTAGATAGATACCCACCAAGCACCCCACCATGAATGCGACACGCAGCTCCATCCTGCTCGGCTTTAGGCCTTTCCAACATGGCTCTCCCCTAAAAGTCCTCGACCAGAACATCCTCTTTTCTCTATATAACTCCGCTCCCAGGCACTCACGGATACTCTCCCGCTCTTTTTCCGCTTGTCCTCCACCGACCACCATCACTGCTCGACCCTGCAACATTCTATTCGGCGATTTTTCTGCACCTGATACCCCTCTCCGTTTCGCTCGTCCAACTATCTCCTCTCAAATTCGTCGCTTTTCAGCGTGTCGCGCATTGAAAGAGAGCCCAACTCCGGTCATAAAGGTCCAATCAAAATCAAAGTCGGACGATGAAGCTGATGGAGAAGAGGAAGCTTTTGAGAAAAGTGAAAAGGCCGCTCAAGCATCTCAGGTCAACTTGAGCGCAAGACTCTCGAAAGAAGGCGCTTCGGGAAAGTCCTCGGGTTTTGGTGAGATATGGCGACTCATTAAAATTGCCCGCCCAGAATCGGGAACTCTTGTCTGGGCCTTCGTTTTCCTCCTCATCTCTTCCGCCATCACAATGTCAATACCATTCTCGATCGGGAAGATCATGGATATCGCAACTAAGGGACAAGCGAAAACCGAAGGTCCAGATACCGAACTCAAGACCGACATGCTCTTTGGTCTGAGCTTGACCACATTCTACACTGCTCTACTAGCAATTCTTGCCACGGGTGCGGCTGCCAACTATGGGCGCATTGTCATCCTGCGAATTGTGGGAGAACGCATTGTTGCCAGGCTTCGATCACGACTATTTCGCCAGACCTACGTTCAGAATGCGGAGTTCTTCGATGCCAACCGCGTTGGAGACCTGATTTCTCGCCTAAGTTCTGATACCATTATTGTAGGCAAGTCCATAACCCAGAATCTTTCGGACGGGTTGCGTGCATTTGTGAGTGGAGCAGCTGGGTTTGGTCTCATGGCTTGGGTTTCATTGAAATTGACCGGCATCTTGACTCTACTCTTTCCTCCTGTGGCTATAGCAGCATTTTTCTATGGCCGTGCCATTCGCAATCTCAGCCGAAAGATACAGAAGAATCTGGGAACATTGACCAAAATTGCGGAAGAGCGACTGGGAAATGTGCGCACCTCTCAGGCGTTCGCTGGAGAGATATTGGAAGTGCATCGGTACAACACTCAAGTACGGAAAATCTTCGATCTTGGCAAGAAAGAATCGTTGATCAGTGCAACCTTCTTCTCATCTACTGGTTTCATGGGTAACATGACCATTCTGACCTTGCTTTACGTTGGAGGTGGTATGGTATCGAATGGGACCATCAGCATTGGTGAACTCACCTCATTTCTGATGTACACTGCTTACGCTGGGTCATCGTTATTTGGGCTATCCTCTTTCTACTCAGAGTTGATGAAAGGTGTGGGTGCTGCTTCCCGCCTCTTTGAGCTCCAGGATCGAGAACCCACGATCAGCCCAACCAAGGGTCAAAAGGTGATCTCGGCACGTGGTCCTATCAAATTTGAGAACTTGTCGTTCAGTTATCCGACCAGACCTGCTGTTAACATCTTCAAGAATCTTGATTTCGAGATTCCTCAAGGATCTAATGTAGCCATCGTTGGACCGTCGGGTGGAGGAAAGAGCACGATTGCATCGCTCATCCTACGTTTCTACGTGCCCAACCAGGGGCGAATACTGATCAATGGGAAGGACATTTCAGAAATGAATGTCAAGTCGTTACGGCGAAAAATTGGCATAGTCTCGCAGGAGCCGGTCTTGTTTTCGGGAACAATTGCCGAGAACATTGCTTACGGACGGCCCCATGCAACTCGGTCAGAGATTCTGCGTGCGGCTCGGCGGGCAAATTGTCAATTTATCAGTGACTTCCCGGATGGGTTGGACACGTTTGTTGGAGCTCGAGGAGCACAACTGTCTGGAGGACAGAAGCAACGAATCGCGATTGCCCGAGCGCTGGTTAAACAACCGGACATACTGATACTCGACGAAGCTACATCGGCGTTGGATGCCGAATCCGAAACACTGGTCAATGAAGCACTGGGTCAGTTGCTCAAGGCAAGTAACACAACAATATCGATAGCACATCGTCTCTCGACCATCAAGCGATCGGACACAATTATTTGTCTAAGCAGCGATGGTCGAGTTGCTGAGATGGGATCTTTCAAAGAACTCAGCAGCCGACCAGACGGAGCATTCACCAAACTCATGGAATGGCAGATGAGTGGTGGTGAGACAGAAAAATCCAAGGTTAATGACCTTGCGATTAATGCAGATCGCAGCGGTCCACCATCGGAGAAAGATGACATTGAAGCCGACTTGGAAGCATCGGATGAGGAAGAGAGTGAGGAGATCAAAAGCAGCAAAGCAGAAGAAACAGTCAGCCAAGTGGTGGAACCAAAGACGCCGTGAAGGCAAAGGGCTGAGGGCTAGTGTTGAGGGATTCTCATGAAGGATACCCGGAGGCAACATTGCTTGGTTGCTTGTGTAAGGCTGAGTGCGACATTGGGGCTTTATTGTCAGTCAACCTCTTGTTGTGACTGATCAAACGAGTACTCAAGGATAGCTGATGGGCCGACTATATAAATAGGTGTGTATACATAGGCAGCGAATTGGAAAGCGACAATCCTCGACTCAGACTCGAACGAAGCTACTTAAAGAGTTGGGAATTGCACATGCTCCGAAGGTGAAGGCTGACTCGTGCTCTTGGTTGAACCTGCACGTGTCGTGCTGGCAACTGGTGGCCCAACAATTGCAGCCGAATGATTTTCCCCCACCAAATTCGGCCCTGTGTCCCGCGGCGCGTAACATGAATTATTTGCCCGTGGTCGAGCTTCGTCATTCCATGTGCTTGTTTTGTACGCAGCTTTTTTCTTTTGCCTCCACGGCTCAAAGTCAGGGTACGAGGACTACCTAGTATACTGAGTAGTCTTGCCCGTGCAGGTAGGTGGTATTCAGACCGTCATTAGTACCTGAGGGTCCTCCGCCCTCCGAGAATCTCTTGCGCTCCTGCCTTGGACATGTAAGCCACCATTTTGACTTCCTTCCTTCGATGCTGTCATTGTCAATGTGGAAGTTACTGTTCCTCGCTCCTTCCCCTTAGGAACCCTCTGATTTCACCTTCATCTAATCCTCCTGGTTGACGTTGACATCCAAATCTGGTGTTGATGGCAGCCCAGGTCGATCATCACCACCACAGTTTACACCACCACTATCAATATCACTTCTAGCATCTACACTTACCATCTATCTAAAATGGCCACAAATATACACGCCCTGCTATCAGACGCCCAGGACATTGCTTCCAAGGATCTAGCTGGTACCAAAACCCCCACCCAAGTACCCTCACCATCGCCCTCACCCTCCTCCAATTCTCTTCCTCAGCCTCAAACGCAGCCAAAAGCAAAGGTCCGAAGCAAGTACCGCCATGTTGCAGCATTACATTCCAAAGTCCAACCATCCGTCCTTAGTCATGAGACTCCAGAGAGCCCTAGTTTCATTGGATTCCGCAATCTCATGGTCCTCACGATCATTGTCATGAACCTGCGTCTCGTCGTTGAGAACGCTCGGAAATATGGCCTGCTCATCACTCTTAAGTTCAGTCTCAGCAACCATGATATGAGGACCGCCCTCATTCTATACGCACTCACCCCCTGTCATCTATTCGTGGCATACATCATCGAGAAAGTTGCCATGGAGAATGCCAAAGGTGTCATAGGCAGACGCAAGAAGGCGGACTTGGGCAAGAACGATCCGCAGATCGAGAAAGAGAACAAGGATTTTTACTATACCTGGTGGTGGATTGCTGTCATTCATACCATGAATGCTTCTCTGGCCTTGCTGATCACTAGCGTTGTCGTCTATTGTTTCATGGACAACCCAGGGCTCGGAGTCATCAGTGAACTTCATGCCATTGTGGTATGGCTCAAAACCTGTTCATACGCATTCACAAACCGGGATCTTCGACATGCCATGTTGCACCCAGGAGGGCCCGAATCAGCCTTGCCTGAACTATACTCCAAATGTCCATATCCACGAAATGTCACTTTGGGAAACTTGTGCTACTTCTGGTGGGCTCCAACACTGGTCTATCAGCCTTACTATCCAAGATCCGATCGAATCAGGTGGGCGTTTGTTGCAAAACGACTAGGAGAGGTGGTGGCTCTCAGTGTCTTCATATGGCTCACTTGTGCTCAATACGCAGTCCCCCTCTTAGAGAACTCACTCAGTGGCATGGCGGTTTTGGACTTCTCATCCATCCTGGAGCGATTGATGAAATTGTCGACGATATCCCTCATAGTGTGGCTTGCGGGATTTTTTGCCCTGTTTCAGTCTTTTCTCAACGCATTGGGCGAGATTATGAGGTTCGGAGATCGACAATTCTATCAAGATTGGTGGAATAGCACAAATCTGAAGACATACTGGTCAACGTGGAACAAACCAGTATATCACTTCATGCGGAGACATATCTATTCGCCTCTGCTGGGCCGCGGTTGGTCTCATCAGGCAGCCAGTATGTGGGTATTTGTCTTTTCCGGCTTCCTTCATGAACTGGCGGTAGGCGTTCCATGCCACAGCATTCTCGGCGTTGCTTTCTTCGGTATGGTTGCCCAGTTGCCCCTGATCCTCATAACCGAGTATCTCCCCACCAAGGTCGGCACGGGTAAGGTCGTAGGGAACTGCATTTTCTGGGTCAATTTCGTGTTCGTAGGTCAACCCTTGGCCGCCATGATCTACTTTTTCAGTTACAAATCGAAGCACGGTCAGTTGGGCGAGGCTATGAACTAAAAGTGAGGGTCTGGAAAGTTTTGTTACGAACATAGATATTAGTTATTCGATTCGCACTGGATTGTCTTGTCCTCGGATCTCTCCTCCGAAATCATGGAGCTGACACTTTTCATGGAAGTAGGTGAGAAGAGAAATGATATAGCGGCGGGATGTGGCTGCCCAGCTAATCATGGTTCGGTCGCCGCTCTAACTTTCCGGCTGCCGTAGACTAATTCGCACTAGCGTGAAAGAGCTAATGCCATATCGAGGCAAGTTGGGTGCTTGACATTCCTAACATCTCGAACTTCACGCTTCAGTCTCGCAGAAGAACGAGTTCAACTGATGCCCAAGACAATGACTCTTAGCCCTAAAAAGGACGCATCAAGTCGCGTGTAAGACAGAAAACCATGACCACTTGAACGCAATCGCGACAGCACAACAAGTTCCTTAAGTTTCGCCCTTAATCTGAGGAGTTCAACGGTCTCATGTCAATATTACTCCATCAGTCAACGGTATCGATCTCAACCAAGGTTCGTGGGCGAATGAATAGACCCATTTAATATGGCCAACGTCTACGACGACCAGCAAGGCGATGGCGGATTTCGCAGAAGGCGACCCCGGCCCATCACTGATTATGGCAGTTCTATGGTCCAATGGCTGAACAAGCGCAAACCCGCGTATAAGGGGTCAAGTCACTATGAATCAGAGCGACCAAGTCTGAGTTATGTTGTCGATATGTTGCCGCCTCATGCGCGACGCGATTCACCGGCCGAATCAATTCCCGTGCGCCATCTTCACACGTCGTTGGGCAAGTCCAAAAAACCTGTGACGGTGGTACGGTGGATGCCTGAAGGCCGCCGTCTACTGGCTGGCGTTCACAACGGCGAGTTCATGCTTTGGAATGGCATGTCCTTCAACTTCGAGACCGTGACAGTCATGGGCTCGAGCTCTCTACGTTCTGCAGAGTGGTCGAATCGAAAAGACTGGCTAGTTGCAGCCAATGACGAAGGGACCGTATATTATCTGCAGCCAACACTCAACAATCCTCACCGATTTAAAGGCCACGATGCGCCTATCAGAGATCTGGCATTTGCGCCCAGCGATGCAAAGTTCGTCACCGCTTCTGATGACAACACTCTTAAGATTTGGGATTTCACTTCTTCGACCAATGAATCAACTTTCAAGGATCATGGCTGGGATGTGAAGGCTTGTGATTGGCATCCGACCAAAGGTCTGGTTGTGTCAGGCAGCAAAGATCACAGTGTGCGACTATGGGATCCACGAACCACTCGAAACCTCACAACACTGCATGGCCATAAGAACGCCATCACCGCCACCGTCTTCAGTCGACTACGTGATCAGCTTCTTGCAACAGCAGGTCGAGATGGCCAAACACGAATCTTCGACCTACGGATGATGCGCGACGTAGCAATTCTCCGAGGCCATGAAAAGGGCGTTGCAACTGTCGCCTGGCATCCCATCCATCCCTCTCTCCTCAGCACAGGTGGCGACGATGGCTCATTATTCTCATACCTCCTCACCGAACCCAACACCCCCGCAGGCCTCTCTTCCACCACCATCTCACCCTACGACACGCCCGACCCACGCTCTGCACCCCCCCAATCAATCTACCCAGCCCATCGCATCGCCCACGCGCACGAATCCTCTATCTGGAGTCTGGACTGGCATCCACTAGGCCACATCCTCGCCTCCGGCTCAAACGACCACTACACGCGCTTCTGGTCTCGCAGTCAGCCAGGCCAAACAACATGTTTCAAGGACCAATACCACCTCGGCGAAGAAGGCGCAGAAGCCCAGGGCACGTGGGATCGCAAATCGGGCCGGAAGCAGGCTCGCGAGCAAGAAGAACAAGAAGCAGAAGACGAGGCCGAGGGTCTGGAGGATCAAGATCCGAACAGCCAAGCTGGTGGTCTTCCAGGGCTTTCCATCCCAGGTCTCCCCGGACTCGGAGGTGGTGGTCTCCCCGGCATTGGGATGAACGGTGGTTCCGCCGGCATGGCCATTCCGCCACTCCCAGGCGGCTACCCACCACCACCCCTTCCCCTGCCACACCAAGCAGGGAGCTACCCCCTCAGCGGCGCACCTCCATTCCCCAACATGAACGGCTTCCCGCCAACTCTGGGCTCTCACCCTCCTCCACCACCACCAGGAATGGACCACGAAACACTCCAACGCCTCCTCGCGCAAAACCCTCCCGGCCAGCTCGGCACGCCTCCCCCGCCCCTCCCGCACCCCCATCAAGCGCCTTACCTGCCCCTCGATTTCGCAAACATGAATCTGCAGAACCTGCCGCCGGGCTTTCCGCCCCCACCCCCACCAGGAATGCAGTTTCCGCCGCCCAGTGGTAGTGCCGGCCTGGGAGGTATCCCCGGTCTCGCAGGCCCGCCAGGTCTGGGCACCTCTACGCCACCGAACGGTCTCGCTATGAGTGCGAGTGCGAGTGCGGCTGCGGCGGCAAGACAGCGGATCCCGCTCCCGAGTCAACAGGACGGATTTAAGGCTGAGCAGGCGAGGGGGAATTTCCGGCATGCGAGGTAGAATTGGGAAGGTGGAGGTTAGGTGAGGTTACTGGGGAGGTGTGAGAGTGTGCATGATTTGTTGGATGGATGGATGGGCCGGAAGGGTCTCGTGGAACGGAGAGTGAGATTTGTACGCTCTCAGCAGCAGATCCACTGTCAGCGATTACTACTTAGGCCGTCATTGCCTCGACGCGTTCAGAATGGAAGCTGGTTAACGGATACTATCTGAGCCATGGCACCGTATCATGGTGACCAGATTGATCTCAGGTCATGTGAGTAGGTACCTAGGTTAGATAGCGGACGACCCCCAATCTTTCTCCATTTAGTCAGGTATTCTACTGTCTTGGATCCGGCTTGCGTGAAATATCTCATTTTGTGCCCTTGTTGGTATGTTGTTAAATGAATGGGGTACGCTGGAATCTGGATCCTCTTCCCTCCCTGGATGTGGGTTTGTCAACATGCCTGGATTTGTGCATATGGTGATACGATGTCAAAGGTATTGGACGGGTGGAGCACGATGACTATGTGGTACCGTTGTACTCTTCATATATGTTGAGAATTTATTCATACTAGGTGGGTATCAAACAGACATATGATTCATGATCAAATATCCCCTGTATTTTGCGCGTTGTTGTCCATGAGCTCGGCAGTCGGTTGCTGTGTTGATGCCAACGATTCCGAAGAGTTGCATCAAAAATCATAGCGCCATAGCGGTGGTCTTTTTCTGTACTTGGGACATGAAAGCCTTGGATATTCAGCTCCTTACTCATCCTCACCGTGCTCGCTGTCTCCGTCCGACAAGATCCACAGACGCGCTTCGTCTCTCAATACATCATCAATGTTCAGTCCGTTGCGTTCCAAGGCTCTGCACCACTCATACCAACAGTCCAATACAGTGGCAAGTGCAGACGGCGTGACACCCTGTCTGGTAATTTGAAGCAGATCGACCCCTGCCTCTATCTAGAAAGCGAGTCTCTCTTCGAGGAAGCCCTCCTCTCCCCGTTGTCCACATTGTGAGTACATCGCTCGATCCAGAGCATTTCTCCCACATTTATCTGTCGTGTAAACGTTGACGCCGTTTTCGCAGAGCAGACGGCAAATTTCAGTTGAATATTTGCCTCGTGTAACTGACAAACTGAGCAACGATGTGCTTTGGGAACAACCCTGTTCCTCGAGTTCGAAGTTCTTCGCTTCAAGAACTCGAATGATGTCCCCCATCATACGTACCATCCTGTCTAGATTCGAGTTATGGGCTCTCAAGCAGCCTGTAGGTACTGAGTTTTCAGAGTCATCACAAATGTCGAACTCGGCGAAAACTTCCGCAGAGTAGTCTAGCATCGCCACAGAACTAGAATCCGCAAACATCAAAGGAATGTCCACAATCCCCTGCCAGAACCCTGAAAGCGCGCTGAAGCCATCGCTGTGCAAGCTCAGTGTTTGAAAAGTGGGACCTGAATGCACTCACTCCAGATTCATAATTCCAATACTCTGACTATCAAAATATCGTAACAGGTCTGTCCGGCGGAATCTTGCTGCTAACTATAGACAGTATATTAGTAACAAGACTTTCTATCGTTGTTCCCGCGTGACACGCGGGAAAATAGATAAAACTCACGCCGATACAAGCGAATACTCGCCCATCTCCGCTAGCATCGTCATCAAATACGTGATATGGAGATATCTCTACGTTACGGAAGGCCCCATCAACTTCTCGAACGGTGCCAAATAACATGAGCCTGTTGCGTCTCTTATTGTCTTGGACAACGGTGAAAGCATTGAGTTGCGTACAGGACCTTGGTTCGCATCCGCCGGTGACCTCCTTGATGAAACGTGCAGAGATGCTGGCTTTACAGAAATTCGCAGCAGCTGATTTGAAAAACAAGCTCACTTCTTGGGAGTTTTCAATACCTTCCAGACCAATGTTGACGCCTGGAATGTTGAAGCGCAGCTTCCCGGAGGCCCATCATATGCCAAAGGTTTCCAAGTTCTGCGCGGCCGCTTTCTCAACGTCTCCCGATCAAGATCATCTGCATCCGCGCTAGCTCCCATGATGGCTCCGTGGATTCTCTTATGGCGACGTGGACCTGTCTGCGTGCACGATTTTTCATTTGTGTATTGTGAACCCACTGCCATACCAGGTGTCGAATGAGGTTGTCGTAGATCCAGGAGAGAGCGCTGCAATTTCTTGAGCCGCCGATGAGACAAGGTTGTCGTACTCCGACTGTAGTCAGTACAGCCGACCTGCCGCAACTCCGTCGGTGTCCTGTGAGAGACCGTAAAGAACAGCTTCATGGACCTGATCCTTCATAAGAACAAGTTGAGTCAAGACTGACTCCTTGCTTTCTCCCAAAAAGAAGATCTTTCGCCCACTGATCTTTTCCACCGCAGCTTGTTCCGAGATTTTGAGGTGCAGATCATCAATTTTGGAGCTCAGGACATCCATCTTGGTCAAGTGGGCTCTGTGGACATGAGTGAGTTGCTTCCTGGTTTTATTGTGCTCCTGGCGAGAGATCGAGCTTGCTTGAGAAAGATCTCTCTGTACCGCTTTCATATCTCTACCATGGCCAGTACTGCCTAGCATGGTTCTCTGCTGATGTACTAAGAGTTTCTTTTGGCCTTGACTAATTGAAATCGACCTGTGATTCAAAATCGATATTAGAGCTTGAAGACTTCGGTTAATAGTGCGTTCGAAGACCTGTGCTGTAAGAGCAGCATCTCGTCTAGACCAAAGTTAGAAATCGGAGAACTCGGTTGAGGCCAGCATGGCCGGCGAATAAATATACGAACCTTCCAACCAGAGCCAGAGTAGTATTCAATGTTGATTTTGACTTCTCAAGACTCTGTTGTGCTTTGGCAACTCTACGTGTATCGAGTAACCACTGAATCCGTCCGTAGGATTTGCTTGGGCCACGATGCTTCCTAGCGATGGTGACGAGTGACTCTAGTTCGCGCTTTAGGTTTCTGATAGAAGAGGCAAAGAGCGAAACTGCTTTGTCAAGACCAGAGTTTTCAAGAGATGCCTAAGAGTCCGGCGCGCCATTGTTGAGAGTTTCTAGGTAGTCTTTTGACGCTTCCACAATAGGTGTGGTTTCTTGCAGGCCGAGGCGCAACTTCTCTACCTCCGCCGGTGCATCTTTGATATCACTCAGAAAACGGATAGACCCTGTGCCGGCTTGTAAACCGACATCAGCAGCCCCAATCACTGCGCAAGCGCTGGCAGCAGGAGACAGCGGGCCCATAATCGGGGCACTATCATGGGAGACGACAAGAATAACAACATAATGTACATGAGAAGAATGAACACCTCTTTGCTGCAAAGTATTAGAACAGCCTCAAGCCTGTTCTGCAGAGATCAAAGAAACTGAGGCTGAGCCTGGATTTTAGAGCTCGGAAATAGCTGGTGCAAGACTGCAGCCGCCTTCAAACGGCACTGGTGTGATACAACGGGCGTGTACGACGTGTACGACATGTCTCTATACTGCATGCTAGTCAGTTGACTCCTTATAAAGAAGCTAGGCGCCACTGGCACGGATGGACCAAATCGCCCGCGGGCTCGAAGGAGCCCCTTGTCCACTGCTTGCAACAATCGGATGGCCTGAGGGTCCTTGACAAGGCTGTGCGGCGGGAAAGAGCCCCTTTATTTCTCGCCATTCAACTGGCACTTATCCGTTAGGTACTGTACTGCGCATTTACTTAGGTTAAGTTGCCCTCAGTAACTAATTACCAACGAGGGTATCATCTTTGGCTATGGAGATGTTGACTTGACCAAGGCGAGGCCGACGCACAACATTTGTCTACTTTCTCAATGATGAAGTTTCACACATGAACATGAACTAAGATGATTAACGACTTCTGGCAGGACCACGCAATTCGACCCTTATAGCGGGCAGCACCCGTATTCTGCTCGCGTCGACCAGCACATCTCGTTCAGCTGAACGAGTTGATATTGTACAACCACCGAATGTTGCGAACACAACCTTGTGTCTCCACTCAGTGACCAACGTCACAATTCGGCCAAGAAGCAACAGACCACGTCATCAAATTGGTGGAGAATCACCGGTGCACACTGGGAAGAGCTCGACGATAGGCTTCGAGTCCCTACCAAGCTAAAACCTGGTATTGTGCAGATGGCCATGTTTGGTTAACGAAGAATTCGTGGTATAAAGCAGCACATCCCACTGACGAGCACTTCTATCATTTACTTGTGATTTCCAGCGCTGTTGGTGAAAACGAAATATGTGGGAAGAAGACAGTGATTGCGTTGAAACTTCAGCATATGTGTAAAAGACCTCGGTATTCATTTAAATGAATGAGTAATTAGGTAAGGGAGTTAGGTCTCCAATGTCCAACCTGCCGACATGACAATAATTTGATGACAAGATAGTCTCTGAGACCACTTTGTATATTTACAACACTCTGCCCTTGACCTGTTTCCTCTTCCTAGTATCAATAGCTCGCCACATGAGAACAGCCGGAAAGCCCAGAGCAGTGATTGCGGTAGCCGCGATCAACATGATTCTCTGAGAATTACCGTAAGCATTCTGGATGCCAACTCTCGTTGGATCTCCTACAGGATAACTGAGCTGCTCAACTAGACTGCCCGCAATGATGGTCGCGTTGGTCTGGCTCTCTGCCGGGAGGTATCGTGCAAGGTCGGAGGTAAAGGTTCCTCCCCACACAGCGCCAGCGATCGAGCCGCCAATGGCCCCACCAATGGAGTTGAAGACTGACAGAATAGCCAAAACAACGGCGATATATTGATGAGTAGTGGCTGCCATGGCGCCAACTTGTTGACAGATAACGAGCGTACCACCTCCGAAAGCGATGAACAGTTGGCACATGACGATGTAGCCAATGTTGACATCTGGTTGGCGGAAGACGATCATAAGTACAATACCAAGAAACGTGAGCGGCATGCCGAAGAGCAGAGATTGCCACTTGAAGTCGCCTGTATATCGTAGGATAAAGCCCGAGATAAAACTCCAGAAGCAAGCGCCCATGCTGTAGATATTTAGGACGTATCCAGTCTGCACAACATTAAGGCCCGGCACAACCTGCAGGAATGAGGCAAAATAGCTGTTCCAGATATAGAACTCAATGAACAAAATGGCAGCGATCAAAGCGCACCCGAGGATTGTCCGATCCTTTAGCAGGTGGAACGGAATGAATGTGACTGGCGCAAACTTCCATTCCCAGATGACGAAGGCAATGATGATGACGAAGCCTAGAATCAGCATTGAAAGCACCAGAGCGGAAGACCATTGCTCCGAAAGTGTTAGGCCTTGGTACGGGAAAAGACTGAATGGCAGCAAGAAAAGTGCAAGGCCAGTGATGATGAGGAACAAGCCAATGGCATCGCATTCGACCGCGTAGAATTTGATCGATTGCAGTATCGTGCGGCCGGAATCGCGAACGGGCACAAGGCCCGCCTTGACGGCCTTTCGTTGATAGTACATCAATAGGACGATCAGTGGTAGGTTGAGCACTGGGTGGAGGATAGAAAAGATTCCGAACGCCCAGCGCCATCCGGGGCCGTTGAGCATTGCCTGTGCAAAGTAGCCAGATGTGAAGGTTGTGATTAGGTATGGCGAGGCGATGTAGGCGAAGATAAGTCCTCGATTCTTGAGCTGCGAAGTATCGGCAAGGAGCACGCTCAGGATATAATTTCGGTTGTTCCCACTGCACCAACTTGATCAGAATACTCGTTCTGGTCAGTAGCAATGAAGACAGACTTACCCTGCTTGACTGAAGACTTCCGCCGCAGCATAAGTTTGAACATTGTTTGTAGCTGCCATCATAATGGATCCAAGAGTCATGAGCGTCACACATATTGCAAGGCCTTCAGGGCGTCCCCAGACGTCAATAAGCTGTGTACATGATTAGTTGACTGAACCATTAGAGTGAGCTTTGACAGGCACGCACCTTGGCGAGGGGAAGTCTGGATAGTCCAGCAACCAGTTGAGCGACAACTCCGGTGATGGCAGTGAGACCGTGTAGGGAGAACTCGCTGGTGACATACGGTGTCAATTGCCAACCAGTTGGGCCTTCAAAAGCGTCAATGAAGTAGATGACCCAAACCCTAGTATTGTCAGCATTGCAGCAGAACGCAAGCCTGGGAGCGTGACTTACCAGGCATATGTAAAGTACAATGCCCATTTTGGCCAAACTTGAGCCATACCCTCGATCTTCTGGACACCAGTCTGCATGTCCTTGTGCACGAGCTCATCACTGTTGTCAGAGTCCTCGGCCGCGACAGACTTGATGTTCTTCGACTGATCGGCATCGAGCACGATTGGTTCACCACCCGTCGAGCCATGTTTTTCGTTGGCAGTGACAGAAGAACTTCTAATGATTTCGGGCGACCCTGCACTGGGGTCAGGCCGTAGCCTATCGAGTATACCCATGTTAATGCAAATACTTGGCTTAGTGGAATGCCTAGGTTGTAAAGGGTGAAGAATTGATAAGATTAGATGGACATAGAGAAGGGGTGGGCGAGACTTTAATACTTTGGATAGGTTTTCATTTAGTCATTGATCGGCATGGCACCCTCCAAAGACAAGGTATATAACTTCGCACTAGATTGGAAAAAAAATGCCCAGGTGGTCGCGACAGGCACCGGCCATGTCCTGGGCATCGTCTTTTTTTTCAGGCGGGGATTGGCACACTTCAGAAGATCTCATATTGTGGTTCGATGAAGCGCGTGCAGACTATTACCGATAGTCGGCATGCTATCGTGTGGGTTTCTTGGTGGAGTCCCCCTTGAGCCACAACAGCATCAACCCCGAATTTGGTGGCGACGAAGACTTCAATACGTAGTACTCGGTTCATAGTGTCTGTAAGATTTGATCAGATAAGATGACAGAAGCAGCGGCCTACTGGCAGCGAGCCAATGAGTAGCTTCCTCTTGAGGGCGATTTCCCACTGCCCAGAGCTCGGCGTGGGAGTACCAAGGAGATGCCAAGTAGAATTTCCGAGCTCCAAGTGGGCGTCGGCTGGGAAAGATCGTCAACGAACATGGATTCATGTGTGGAATGACGATCCGGCAACCCTGAACTTCGGGTTCAAAAATTCAAAAATCCAACACTGAGTACACGCATCGACGTCGAACTGCTGAGACGAAGCAGCAAGAAAGGTGCGACAAAGATTCTTTTGGTGAGGACCTGGACAGGTATAATTTGAAGGCTGATGATAATTGTCGGTATTCTGTCCGTAGCGACAAGACACCCACGCGCCGTCCTCGATCGTGCTCGCAGGTCCAGGTGACAGGGACGGCAGGATCTCAATGGCGCCCCCTTGGCACGACAGGGGAAGCTTAGGATTGCGGTATTTATCGTTCACAATTTGTCAATACATAACAATAATCAATTGATGTTCCTTCGCCGAGTAAAGGGTGCAAATGTTTCGACGCGATGATGAGCGAACATACAGTCTGGTCACATATCGGATACGTGCTCCGATGTCCTAGCGAGCCAGGCTGTTGATCAATACTTCGCACGACCAAATTGTCCCAGTGGTGGGGTACATTCAGACTTTTAGCATTAAACTATGAGGTCTTCGAACTCGATCTCGATCCAGGAACATCGAACCTTGATGGGAACGTACGGATGCGCATAGAGCGTTAGCCACAACGTAGCCTTTCACATACGTAGAACTATCACAGATTTCTGAGACCACCTAATAAGCGTAATTAATAACCCTCTTTTTTCTACCTGTGGGTGTATTGAAAAGAACATTAGCACGCTCGCTCTCGATGTGAATGGGGAAGAGCATTGAACTCATGTCCCGGTCAAAAAGACCTCCAGGATATTTGCACTGCCCTCAAGATGGGGAAAGGTCGTGACAGGTCACGTCGAATTAGCCACCTACACGATGATATGAGGCGACGCAAAGTCGGAGGGTCAGATCCACCAAGAGTCTGCAAAAACCCTCTTGGATGTTATCTGAACTTTCTACTATGGTGTTCTCACGAAACTAGACTCTCCAGCCAAATGCCGGATTTTCCTCGATTCTCTACAATGTTGCTCCTCTACCGCGATTCTGGAAGCGAGGTTAGAAGAAAGTGAATAAGGCGGTGTTATCTCGATACTACATAAATTCGTTACGCAGTAACCTCGCGTACTTTTCCTAGCCTTGCTGATGGCGTCATTATAGATATGCTGGCCTTGTGTTTCTTGAACATTTCTCAGACCGACGATGCGTGATCCGTGCTGGGTCGTCTGTTTGTTCTTCTACCACTTGAAACTTCAGGTAGTGCAAGTTCGCATGGGCTTAATGAAATCTAGAGTACGGATCCTGAGATCTTTATCCCAAGTTCGAACATGGATAGCGATCGATATTTGCGCTGGTCAATCAAGACGTACTGCATGCGATAGTGACATTGCCTGAAGCTTCGAGAGGCACGATAGCGGCTCAAGTTATTCTTCCCAGGCGTTATGGAGGTTTCTGGTGAGTAGATTCGCGTCTGTGTCAGTCGCTGGAGACGCGCCGATCGAGGTGTGGATTTGTCTTTGACGAAGGATATCAAAGTGGATAAGTTAGTTACTGAAGCGCGAGGTTCCAATTCATGAATTGCAGGGAGCCCGACGACCGCCTTGCAAAGGAGCCCGAGATGGTAATAATGCTTGTGGTGGATTGAAATGCCACGATCGTAGTTCTTGTGCCATGTTTAATAGGTACCTTGTACCTCGTACTCCGTACGGGTAGAAGCTTAAGCTTTCCCGTTTGCTATCTCTAACCCCACAAAAGAGAAGACACTCCTCGCGGATCAGACCAAATCTGTGCCATTCTACCCACATTGTAGTTGAATACGGCACCATTTTTCCCAGAGATTGTTCTCGTCACGACTCACAATGGGCTCATTGGCCAACGGTCATCAACTACGAGGGCTTGATGGGCGGGGAGGAGGTGCGAGTTGGCTTGGGCTCATAGCAGGATGACCACCCCTTCCAAGCTACCATAAGCCTGACGCGGGTGCTAGCCACAGATGCAATAGACCCGAGCCAACTCCTCACTTTCCCTCCAAATTCGTGTCCATGCTTACCAGCTAAGGCCAATCGCCTATCTGAATCAATTCTGGAGCCCAATTGAGTGAGCGCCTCGGCATCGTCCTCGGTAAAGTCTATCAAGGTCCATTTGTTCCTGTCCCCTGAATCTTTTCCCATCTAAGCCCGCCTTTGCAAATGGACGACTCACTCATCCTAATAAACTGGATTGCTAAGTATTCAGCTCAAGTTGTCTAGAAGAAGTTGTACTAGTCTGTTCGGCGAAGTATTGACTATCTTCTTCAATGAACACCCTACTAGAGACTATTTCGTCACCCCAACACCGCTCAAAACGGGGCAGTAAAGCATATGGTGGGTGTTGGACCTGTCGAGATCGCCGTGTGAAATGTGACGAAGGTCGACCACATTGCAAACGGTGTGAGATGGCTCGCATTATTTGTAATGGGTACAACATCAAGTTGACGTGGATGGATCTTCCAGAAAGTCCCGAAGGCAGGCAGCCATCCTGCAAGACCAGACGGAAACATTCCCAAAGGTCCAGAATGCCTCCAGCAGAAATAACTCTCCCTCCCAAGCTCACTCGTGCAGAAGTCGCTTCGATTCAACACGAGCTTAACGCCGTGCAGTCGAAGTCTGGCACGTCCTCCTTCAAAGACCTTTTCTCTGTCTTCTACTCTCAGCCGTTGGTGGTTAACCACCACCGAGTCTTCGACTCGGTGCCGTCTATCTGTCAGATTAATTCGTCTACTCAATGCATAGACCAATCAGCCCTCAGCTCTACCAACGATGATTCAGCTAATTTGTATTATTATGGTGAAGAAGGCTCAGGGAACACCAGCACCGATATACGTTTACAATCACCAAATTCTTGTGATACTCCAATGCCGCAGCTACATGAGCACTCGGCCAGCCAAGTAGCGCGGAATCACTATCGAGCTTATTCAGAAGAGTCTTTCCCCCTCGCATTTCCTCTGGTCCTGGACATGTTGTCACCATCGGCTTACCCTCAATCATTTTTAGACACGTCGGCACCATTGACCTCAGCCAATTCGTCCTTGAATAGGCCTATCGAGGGCTCCGGCTATGGCCCAGATTCTTCATCAATATCTACTGACGATTGTCAAGCCACTTCTTCTCCAGATCATGACTTGAAAAAATCCTATTTTGATCAGGACAGCGACTGCTACTTTCGCAGTATTCCCCGTATTGAGTTCATAAAAGCACCAGCTGAGCAAAAGGGGCTCATCCATCACTGGATTACTTCGCTTTACTTGGGGATGTTACCAGTTGCAAGAATTGATAAACCCCAGCACAATATGTTCATGCCAATCGCGCTGGCTGGATTAAACTCAGGACTTCAACAGTCAACTGCAGAGATGGCCGTGTTTCACGGCATCTGTGCTGCTTCGGCATTCAACCTTTCGATCCTAAAAGGTCCCGAAAGCCACTTTAATCAGCTCGCTACCAAACACCGACAGCTCGCGCTTTACCATCTGCGCCAGTGCATGGAGAAGGGCCAGGCCAAGAGCGAATGCGTCTGGGCGGCCATCATAACATTTGTGTTCCAAGCAGGAGTACTCGGCCAGGGAGGTGAGTGGAGAGCCCATATAAAGGGTTTGAATTTCGCCATCCTCGCCAATCCGCACCTGATTCGAAACAGCCATGTCGCACAGGGTATCTACGAGACACATCTTTGTCTTAGCATTCTCGGAAACACTCAAAGTGATGTCGACCTCAAGACGTTATGGCCTCCTGGACTGGACTATATTGGATCGGTTCATGGAATGACTCTGTCTATACTAGAGATTGTTTCCAAGATTAACAATCTCAGCTCAGTCAAGCCATACCCATCACCCACAATATTGGACAGGCTTGAGATGGAAATCTTACTGTACTCTCCCGAAAGCGTGTCAACGCAAGGGCTTGACGGGCGCTCGGCGAAACTGCTCATTCACTACTCCTATATCTATAAATATGCAACTCTGATACATTTCCACCGTGTGATTCACGGAAAGATGCCATGTAAGTTGCAAGATTTGGTTGAAATTGCGATTGAGCATCTAGAATCGTCTGAAGAGATAGGAAACCGGCCCAAAGGCTGCATTTGGACTTGGCCCTGTCTGGTGATCTCCGCTGAGTGTACCACACCACAACTGCAGAGTCGAATGCTCGCATGGTTTGATAGTAAGAAGAGGCATGGATTCAAGAATCTGGACGGCGCATGCAAGCTTTCAAGTGAGCTGTGGAGGAGGAGA
This sequence comes from Exophiala bonariae, assembly GCF_035927105.1. Taxonomy (NCBI): domain Eukaryota; kingdom Fungi; phylum Ascomycota; class Eurotiomycetes; order Chaetothyriales; family Herpotrichiellaceae; genus Exophiala; species Exophiala bonariae. Next base: position 427,233 of record NW_027042477.1, on the reverse strand, counting down.
CTTCTGCACTCCGAAGACCCGAAAGACCTGCATTGGCAAAGTTTGATCCATGAAACAGAATACGACGTCCTCCCACTTTAGCTGTATGTGCGAATAAGCCCATGTTTTGAAGACAGAATAGAATGAACATTGTGGTCGTTTACAATCACATGTAAGAACTGCCGTACAACGGTGGACCCAAGTTGTAGATCTATCTAAGCACTTACAAAAGCTGGAAGAACAAATTGGAACAGACAGAGATTGAAATACTGGTGAGGCTCTTCGCAGAACATTTTGTACATATAGCTGTAGGCATAAATGAGCCGTAAGTCCCTGAACATTGGTCTGAGCATTGGGGACGGTCGTCCCCCACAACTGACAACGTTGCAGGATAACGCACCAAGCTGTGATCAAGTCCCGTATTCTATGGACTGAGCTTTGGACACAAGTTCGAAATCGCCCCCGGTTATTGTTACGCTGCGCACGCTGTCTATCATGGTTCTTCTGTTTTGTTTGGCAGGTGTCCTCACCAGATTCACGTACTCCGGATGCAAGAGAACGCCTTTTATGGACATATTGTAGACCCGTATAAATTGTCCATACCGTTACTTATTCCAGATCGATTGGACCTATCCTTGAACCTTTTTGTCTCCCTGTCCCAAGTGTTTAGACCAGTTAGATAGCAATCAAGGGGTCTGGTTGTGCTACCTCTCGACGTAATCCGATGGGACCCGCAGTTTGGCTGTGGTTACCAATATAATCAGAGTATGCTCTAAGCTCACCGCGGTTTCCAATTAATTAGGTAATCAACTTAGAACTTTCGTTTGATAATAAATGACCGCTTGGAATTAGCAACAAGAGGTACGAAGGACAGTTGTAGCGCTAGCGAGCTGCATGTATGGAAGCTCTTGGGGGTTGCCTCCGACCTACGACGATCCATGCACCATCGTCGGATTAAGAAACCAGGAGCGAACCAATCAATATTTTCGCTTCCTGGCTAGCCAGGTTTGTCCCTCCAGTCCCTCCGCTGGTGACATGACGAAGTACTAAGTACTCTTGAAGACTCCCACAAGCTGGAGTCTAGCAAATGAGTTTGGTTAAGATCAACGGCTCAGATGCCCATTGTCACAATAATGTAATAGATGTAAGGGTCTTTGGGTCAATTGAAAAATGAGGCCAAGAGTCCACTTCAAGATATAAAACTCACCAGTAGTGCCTCCTTGTCCTCTGCAAAAGCAGTCAAAGTTGGTCAACTCGGCCATCTTTCGAAAGGCTCAACGGCCACACCGCAATTTGAAAATTCGACATTCCCGAAATTCGTCAACTCCCAGACAAACAATCTCACTTGCCCACTCATCAAAACCTTTGATAAGGAAGGAGATATGTCGACCGCACAGTATTTTCAATCCCCCGGTCCCCTAGGGGAACTATACGAGGCCACGGGTTTCTCCCACGCCGTCGTCTTGCCTGTCGGTGCCCAATTAGTGATCACCTCAGGGCAACCTGGCCTTAACCGCCAAAAGCGCGCGACGGCGACCGCAGCTGAGCAGATTGAGGGATGTTTCGACAACGTTGACACTGCACTGAAAGCAGCAGGTGTGACGGAAGGACTTTGGAAGGCACATAAAATCCAGTGTTTCTTGCTTGACGTCTCTCTAGAGCCCACCATGATGGAGATCTGGAGGAGGAAGTGGCGAGGTCATAGGCCAACATGGGCCACTGTGGGAACAAGTGGACTATGTGGACCGGGCATGATTATAGAACTTATTGCTGAGGCACATATTGTGCCAGAGAAGACTACCCAGCCTTAATGTACGTGGTGTGATGTATCGCGATGCGTACATCTTGGGTAGATGAACTCGCGAAGAAGATCCAGTTAAAGGCTTTGCGCTCAGTTCTTCAGTGGCCCAGTGGCTCCCCTGTGCATACTTGAGCATTCGGAGTCTCGAGTTTTGCTTATCTAAGAAGTACAGAGCTCTCGTTCATCTTCTAGCTCCATAGCCTGCTGCTCCGCGTAATTGAATTCCTAACGCTGTCAACACAGCTAAAGGCTTATCAACGTAGGCGTATCGAGCCTAAAACTCAAAAAGACCAGTGCTGCTTTTTCCAATTCTGATCCAATCACTTTCGTCATGCAAGTGTTATGCTCACCTTAAACTCATCGATGTCGAAATTTGCCTGAACGCGTTCTTGCTTGACCTGTCGACTTCGGAGCTAGCCTATTCTCTGTCGATATTGGAGATACTTGGTGCTAACAACCAAGGGCCGATCTGGCTCTATCAAATTTCGTAAGTCCAGAAGACTACAGCAAAGAACTGAGTGAATAGAAGACAGATTGGTCGAAACGCCCGTTATAACTTTCCCTTTTTGTCCGATCGACGGGATCTCACCACGCGATTGGATAATGTGAAGCTTTTGGGAGAACTTTGAAGCTGGCACAGCTGCATGTCGTAATATCTGTGAGACAAGAGCCTTGTTGAGTAGTAGTCTGGCTCAATTAGGAGTCTAGGTAGTTGAGAACTCAATGCGGACTCTGGAATAAGAACTGTAACCTAATATGTCGAGCCATGGGTTCTTAAAAGCAGGGATGAACTTTAGACACAGATCATTTTTGACTTAGTACCTAGTAACTGCCGTAAATACTGAACCTATCCTCCACTCATAAATGCTCTCAAATCTCCCCTCTTCAAACAGTCTCGGGATCGAAACCAAGCAAGGAGACCCTGTCTGGCAACTAGTTCGTCCCATCGACAAAGAAGCCAAAGCTACTTATTCTCAGTTCCACCTATTCAAACCACGCAATCCTCCGACACCCTAATTAGTATTAAAACCGGTCAAGATGTCTTTCAACCGTGCAGTCAACCACATTGCCATATCTTGTACGGATCTCGAGGCGCTCACGAAATGGTATATGCGAAATTTTGGCTTCGAGCTCATTGGAGCCGTCAGGCACTTTAAACGATCAGAAGACCCCACGCCTTTCGAGACTATCTTTGTTTCATACCCCGACACCTTGAAGGAGCTGAAGTTTGCTATCCTTACAGCTGGCAATGGCGTGGGCCTAGAGCTATTTCAATTTATCGACCCTGCACCGGCATTTCGTGGCCAAGAATTCGAATTCACGAGACCTGGCTACTTCCACATCTGCATTACCGATCCTGATCCAGAAGGGTTGTTGAAGAACGTCATCAGCGATGGTGGTAAGCAGATTGGCGACTGGATGGATTATAGTAGGTACGGGTTATATGGCCAGAAGGGCGTGTATATGCAAGATCCTTGGGGTAACACAGTTGAGGTCATGTCGTTGAGCATTGAGAGAGTCTGCTCTGCCGGCGGAGGCATTGCGTGGTACAAGCAACAAGAACTGGAAAAGACTGGTAAATTTTCGTGAAAGGGATGTATCACTAGTCATTAAATGAGGGCGATAGCTGCCTACGTGATGCGCTAGTCTTTTTCCTCGGTCACAATTGTACTTCCCAAAACAAGAGTCGTACTTTCATCGAGTTCAGATTGTGCACGAAAGCCTCCTATTACTACATACTCCGAACAATATGTTCGTGTTTGGATATGTTTACATCTGAGATGATTGGAAAATCTCCAAATTAGTTGCGATGAATGAGCCGACGAATGCTGATGTGAGGCGTGTATCTGGTCACAGGTAGGCAGACTAACTCGTACCCAAGGCCATTCTCGAAGCCGAGGACACGGTCATCAGAATCTCCAAAATTACCCTTATCGCCAACAGGCTCTCGATACCTAAGCCATTGTGGACTAATGAAGTGAATCGACATAGGCGAGCAATTGGCTCAATCTCGCAGAAGAATCCTCGCTCGTGACTTCCTATTTGAGGGGCTCCAAAAGTGCAACAACTCTAAAATGGAAGGGTGAGTGGGGATGTTTGTGTGGTCGGTAATCGGCAATACTCCTATCGCTTGCCAACGAAATGCTCAGCCTATCTACTATCTCCATAAATTATGTTTCCAGGCTGTAGAAGAACCTCCCACTTAGGATGGAATCAAGGCCCACGCCCATGGACTAGACCTTGGGTTTGAGTTGCCCACTTCTGATTGTTCCCACGCATGAGAACATTGAAACTCCCATTCGTTTAGACAACTCCACATAAAATCATATGGCTGCGGTGTCACAATCTGGTGTCTTCGACATTGTCGTGGTTGGAGCTGGTCTTTCTGGGCTGCCTGCTGCGCATCTTCTCCAAAAATTAGGTCTATCAACAATAGTCCTTGAGGCTTGCAACCGAGTTGGGGGCAAGACACTGACAACAGACCGTGTGGATGGAATAACAATCAGGCAAGAATACGGCACAGCGTGGTTCAACGATACGACGCAAAGTCACATATGGGCGCTTGCCCGAAAATTGGGAATACAGGGCTTAGTACAAAATTCTGAGGGTAAGACAGTGGTTCAGGACTTAGGTGGAAGTTGCATCGAGTTCCCATTTGGCGAGACACCTGTGGTTAGTCCCCAATACTTTTGCTCGTTCGGACACTACTGAGTTGACCAAGTACTCATCTGAATTTGACACAAATCAACGTATTGCAATCCGCGATCTGATCGAAAAGGTGACCACAGATCCAGGTGGCCCACTTCAGTCACCCTCGCAGCGCAAAGAATTGGACACTCAAACGTTTGAAGGTTATCTGTACCGCAATGTCAACGGCAGTACTCGAGCCTACGCCACAGCGAAGGTGTGGTCGCAAACCCTGATCGGCTGTGATCCTGGAGAGGTCTCTGCTTTGTTTATTCTTGACTACATTCGAGTTGGAGGTGGGTTAATGCAGATGCGACGCGATAAACGGGGCGATGGTCAATACATGCGCATCAAAGACGGTGTTTCAGCATTCCCGGAGCCGCTTGTCCAGCGTCTTGTTCCAGGAATATTGAAGTTAAAGTCTCCCGTAACAAGCGTTACGGAACTGAACGATTCAGGCTGTTCTTTGGTCAATACATCTGGGACGTATAGACCTTAATCTTATCGAGCGAAGCGGGTGATCATGAGTATTTCAACTCCTGTCTATCGAACTATACCTTCTCACCACGTTTATCGGCTGCCAAGCGTGCTTATGTCGATGGGACGCGATACCCCCATTACATCAAATATCTCGTAGTTTTCAATAAGCCTTTCTGGAGGGATAATGGCTATTGTGGCTTGTCAATGTCTCTCACAGGCGCAGCCTGTGTGTTCCGAGATGCTAGCATCGAAGAAGGCGATGGCCAGAGCTATCGCTTCACCGCATTCATCGCCGGGTTTTCCGCCAGAGCCTGGTCTTTTCTTCCCCGCTCAGAGAAGCAAAGCAGTGTGCTCAAACAACTCAGCCAGATGTTCAATGGCGGCAAGGATGTCACTCCATGGTTCATTGAAGCCCTCGAGTCGCGATGGATGACCGAGCAGTATTTCTGGCTGGGGCTGCCCTATCCCTATACTACCACCAGAAGTTTTCAATAAATGTTGGGACTCGTTCGTTGCTGCAAAAGGCAATCTAAATTTCATCAGGAATGAGACCGCTACACTCTGGAGGGGATGTATGGATGGAGCAATCAGGATGGCCGAGAGAGGTGCCGCCGAAGTCGTTTCAGCGTTGAGAAAGGAGAAAGCACAGCTCTAGCAGACCTTTCAGGTGTCTACTGCTGTCTACTGCTGTCTCACACTTGGTCATAGAACATTCTTTTCCTTTCGGGTCTAGACTCCAACAGCAGACGTTATATCTATCTCAAGGAGGTAGGCAACGTGAATAGAAATACCTCATTAACATCTTTGTAGTCGGTATGGATGAAAGTCCCCTGATATAAGTAGTTCAAGAATCTTGTATTACCATTAAAGCCACTGGGTCGCGCTGTGAGCATAGGCTCATTCTGTAATGGTAGACCTCCACAAGCAAGACCACATAGAGAAGGCGGAGCCTTGTCTCATGACATTTAACCCCAAATCCACTCAGAGTTACATGTTTTTGAACGCCCAGCCGGCCTTGATATTTTCAAGGTAAATCTTTATTCAAGTCCCACTACTACCAAGCTATATGTGAATAACACTCCTGATAACCTGAGATTGGTTGACTTGAATCGCTCGAGGCTCTCTCCCCCAATGATGCTTGGGACCGCCTGACTATCGTGCTGCAACCGAATAAGGAAAGAGCGAACGAATACCCTGGATTTATTACTACATTATGGGTCTTGAAGCTAAATTAAATCGGCCGTTTTTGACGGGGAAGCTTACACGACACGACAATTTGAGATTTGATAACGGTGGGCACAGTGACGTGGCTTATCAGATATTAACTTCACAATCTCTTCTTCAGATCGAGCCCTGAATTAATCTAACAACGTGTAGAGTGAACCGAGGCTTAGAGCTCATGTGTGATCGAAGTCGGTGACCAATGCGGAAAGGAATTGGTATCACTCGCCAAATAAGACCTTCGGGTGTTTCCCTGTCCGTGGTTGTGCATCACGAAATCATCGCATCTTCAATTCCCCACCACGACCGAGAAAATGTCCACGGAAAACGCAAAGCTTTCTCTCTTGCGAAGGCACCGTTTGCTCGCCCCCTCTGCCGCCGTCCTCGTCAGTCCAATATGCTTGGGAGGCATGAACTTTGGGGATGCGTGGAAATCCAAGCTGGGTGAATGCAACAAAGATACCACGTTTGAGATTCTGGACTATTTCTATCAGATGGGCGGGAATTTTATAGACACGTAAGTATCTGTGAATACGGAGTTTTGACACGACTGAGGACACCTTGGTCGGGTATCCTTCACCTGCCTTGTCCGGAAGTTGTGCTGATGCCAGGGAATTTAGGTCAAACAACTATCAAGCTGAGCAAAGCGAAGCGTGGATTGGCGAATGGATGGCCAAGTATCCCCATCGTCGTGACGAGATGGTAATTGCGACTAAGTACGCTGAAGACTGGAAGACTTACACTGGACCGCATCTTCTACAATCTAACTACGGCGGCAACTCGGCTAAATCGTTACATATATCAGTTGAAGCATCTCTAAAAAAGTTCCAGACAACATATCTCGATTTACTCTACGTTCACTTCTGGGATTACACCGCCTCAGTTGAGGAGGTGATGACGAGCTTGAACATACTCGTTAACCAGGGCAAGGTATTGTATTTAGGGATCAGTAATACGCCCGCTTGGATCGTGGTTAAGTGCAACGAGTTCGCTCGGCGACATGGAATGAGAGGGTTTTGCGTCTATCAGGGCCGATGGAGTGCCGCTGATCGAGATATGGAAAGGGATATCCTACCAATGTGTAAGGCTGAAGGTATGGCAGTGGCTCCGTGGGGCGCGCTGGGAGGTGGATACTTTAAATCGTTAGTTCTCCCTCCCAAGGTCCGCTAATAAGGTCTATGATACTGACATACCATTTTTCTGAAGTCCAACTCGATCACAAACCGATGATCAAGGTCGGACGTTAACCTCGTTGGTTGTTGGAAGAGAAGAGGCGCTCTCGATAGTCCTTGATAAAATCGCAAAGGCTCGGGGTACTCTCATCACATCAGTCGCATTTGCGTACATCATGCAAAAGGCACCCTATGTATTTCCAATCTGTGGAGGCCGCAAGATAAGCCACCTTAAAGGAAACATTGAGGCATTGGAGCTCGAGCTTTCTACGGAGGAGATTGACGAGATCGAAGCGGCGTACCCTTTTGATGTTGGCTTCCCATTGAATGTGATTAACGGCCCGAAACCACCTCTGGTACCGCAGGACAACATGCAGACGGCGGTCCGGGGAAAATTTGATTATGTGGAAGGTCCAAAACCTATCAGCCTGTCTCGCACCAAGGGACCATCATTGTAGCTGAGCAAAGTCTGATTCAATACAATCACTAGTTGCAGCACCATCCATTACTCAGCGTGAGCCAAGATGAATATTATCATAATCGAGCTCCTGAAGATCGAAATTCAAACGTGAAAGAAGGAGACTTGACACACGCGCCTGGCTTTGAGGACATATGATAGATACCTCGTATCACACGGTGATGAGAGGCCAAATTTAATGGTACCAACCCACGAGAATAGAAAAGGACATCGTTGTTGCTTGGGAGATACAGCGACTTGCTGATTGACTTCGGTTAAACAAATGTTGTCCTAAGCTTAATCAATGTGTTGTTGTCGAGCCCCTTACAATTTGGTCTGGTAGGGCCATGCGCCCTTCAGCTTGCTGGCCACACTAAAGTTCAAACCTGTCGCCTACGAAGTACGAAGTACGAAGCACGAACGCTACCTAAGTAGACATACATAGGGAACGAGGCTAAGAAATGAAGACATTCACTTAGTTTCACCGCCTCGTTCTGAATTCCCTATTTTGTCGTGGTCGTTCACACAAGAGCTCTGTTATCAGAATACCTCGGCACTGGACTCGTTTAAGATCTACCAACAGAACGAGTGGCACAGTTCAAGGACTTGTAGTTCAAAATATCACTACTGTAAACAGAGATGACCAGCTTATGAACAAGTCCTCGCCATCTCAAACTCTACACTGCGCGACGTCAGCCTGGCAGCATGAACATCATGCGCTGCCAGAGGTAGCATACCCATGATAGGGCTTTGACTAACAACAATTCTGCAAGGCGAAGTTCCACCACAAAATTGGAATCAGATCAAGTCCCGAAATCCATCGTTTAGTAATAACCGTTCACTGCATTGCAACTTGATAGAGTTCCAAGGGTAGATGGATTTCCGAATGGGAGATATCAACATGAAGCCAGAGTGGTCAAGGTTCTACGACGGCCTTAGAACGATACCGGCTTCAGAGGACGGAATTGAACATTTTCGACGGAATTGGACCAAGAAATATGTGGAAGATCCCGAACTCAAACCCGTTGTATCCTTCTCACAAGGATACCGAAGGCGCTAGGAGAGGACACCTTCTTTTCCAAATCGTTTAAAACCCCCGGCACGATTTCCAGGTGTTTGACTTTGGTCCGAAAGGATCTTCTGACCTCAACCGAAGACGAGAGCAAGCAGCACGCGCTGGACACCATCACTCTGTTTGATATTGGCTCGGATCTGAATGGCTACACCGACACGATTCACGGCAGGGTCCTGTGTGCATCCCTGGACGAGTCTTTGAGTGTCTGTGTCGAGATTCATCGCGCCAGGTCCCCTGCCAAACCAGCCGGTGCTTATACGGTTCGTCTCGCCACCGACTTTCGAGGTATGGTCAACAGTCCGATCGTCCTCATTGTCAAATCAAAATTTGAAATAGCAGAAGGCCGAAAGTGGTTCTTGAGAGGCACCATCGAGGATGAAAATGGTAGAGTCTTGACCCAGGCGGAAGGGATTTGGGTGTCGGTAAAGGAAAAGTTGTGAAAGTGGAAAAGCTGATTAGATGTCAAGCGCGGAGTGCTACCTACTTAGATGGAGACATGAGCAATCGTGATGCTCCAGATAACCCCCATGCAACTGTGTCGTACCCTGCGTGGCTTTGATGAATTGATGGGCGTTTCCCTGCGGATGACTTTCCTGACCTGCGCATCATCGTACCAGGTGGAATGACCATAACAACACCAGCCGCTCTAATCCAGCCAGGCGCAGTTGGAATCGTTGTACACCTGAGCTGTAACTCACTTCTTCATACCGAAGAGCTTGACATGCGTCGGTCAAAACAGTTAAGGCAACTTGCATTTCACATCAGGCCGTCCACTGTCCCTTCTCGACATTGAGGTGGCTTGTTGATTTTGAAGCCATATGTCTGTGTATTTCCACCAAGATGCTGCTTGTCAACATTTGCCCTATGTTTCAGAATTGTTCGTTAAAGCCGTTATGCTTGATCAATGGCCTCTGGCCCTGTGAATTTAGCGTATATTGCGACCCACTACTTTTTCTCCACCAGGACTAACCTTGGTCAACATCCCGATGACCTTAGTATTGGCGATGCTGCTCCTGCAGAGAGTTCAATAGCCTGAGTCTGAGGTGCACGTAAGACTTGAATAGCGCCCCAGCAGGCGAGAGTTTATGCCAGCCGCTGAGGCGTATCACATAGCCTATCGGCAGGAGGATTACTTCGCGTTGTGTAGAATACTGGCGTCGGAGAAGAACATATCGGGAATATGTGGGCTTCGATTCCGTCATCTGATTTCCCAGGAATTGGTGTGGCCGCAGTTCTACCGTAACGTGAGTAATAGAATTACTTGTGCGCTTCCAGCAGGCAATCTGCATATATTCTCCCACGTCAAATTATCATCACTTAGCATCGTCGTAACGATTAAAAGTCTCGAGCGAGCGATCTAGCTCCGTATGAGTTCGACCAGTGGTGTATCGACATCCATGGCACCATTGAGAACCGTCTCACCGTTGAAGGCAGTTTCTCCACGTCCACCGATCAAACCCCGAGCCGCATCGTTGTCCCTCTGATCCATAGTTTCATCCATATCCATGGTCATATTAAGGTCCATATCATTTTCGCCGGCTTTTTGACCACTCTTCCGGCGAGCTTGCTGTTCCTCGTTGGTCTCTTCGCTATCGATCATCCATATGCGAACATCTCGGTCTTTACCACCACTGGCAAGAAGACCTTTGCCCTCTTTGGTACGTCCGTAGTCCACACCTAAGACCACATCTCTATGGCCCTTGCCACGCCAGAGAAGGTCCTTGCTAGTAATATTCCAGACAAGAACGTCACCGTCTTCACTGCCACTAGCCACAAATGCCTCAGAAGCTCCACCCCACTGGCCGTTGGGATAGTAGTTACCCACGGCTCCACCTAGGCTATATTGTTTATTCACGTGGCCTTGGTATGTCTTTAAGCAGCTGCCATCCACGTAGCGCCAAAGCCGGATGGAGCTGTCTAACGTCCATGCTAGAAGATACTTTCCATTCGGGGTGAAGCGTACGCTCGTAACGGGCCTACGGTCTTCATCCACAAGTGTGCGAAGACACTGACCTGTGATGGCATCCCAGATTCGGATCAACCCATCAGCCGCACAAGAACAGACCATTGTGCCATCACGTATAAAGTCCACACCACCGACTGGATCGGAATGAGCAGGTAATTGACGCATAATACGTCCAGCGCGGACGTCCCACAAGAAGATGGCTTCATCATATGAACCAGACACTAGCATGTTGCCTTTCGGACTAAATGCTAGGCTGTAGACGTAGTTGCTGTGGCCTGTGATTGGAGAAGGTGAAATAGGGAAGTCGGATGCCAGAGGTGACCAGAGAAGAATTGATTTGTCGTCACTAGCCGAGGCCAACGAATATGGTGGTCCCACGGCTGACCATGCGATGGCATTAACGCCCGCCAGATGTGCACGAAGAGTACGTAGGAGTCTGAATGGCACTCCAGGCACCGGGTTGGAAGGGACGGAGTAGATATTTATGGTATTGTCAGCGGAGGCAGTAGCGAGTAATGTCATGTCGGGAGAGAACTTGAGAGAAGTGATTCCCCTAGCATGTGCACGAGGAATGGTGACAAGTGGGATGAAGTTCAAAGACTTTGAGGATTTCGCAGGAGTTGGAGAGGCCGACGGAGGTTTAGTTTCGTCGATCGAGGAAGCATATGAACGAAATCTTGACCGAGATCTCGACCTCGACCTGGATCTTGACCTCGAAGTCGATTGATGTCTGGTTCGGGATTGTCTTCGTTCAGGATAACCTTGCTCCTCGTCCGCAGTGTCGTAGACAGAAGAACTCCTGCTTATCCTTCGCCTGGATTGAGATCGGCTTCTTGACCGTCGTCGCTGCGGAGTGTCATTTTCGCTTCCAGCTCTGCTCCTTGAACTTGAGTATTCTCTCCTTCTTGTTGTTTCTTGACCCGACCGAGTCGACTCGGGTTGGCGGTGCTGGGGACGTCGTGCATGGGCATTTCTGGACGAAGACGAATCTGCACTGGAAGTGCGCCGCCTTTTGGATTGTTGGTAGCGATCTTCATCCATGTTTCAGGAGGCCCGCGATGTCTGGGAACTGTGGTTTGTAGGATGTTGTCTGTCGGCACACCAATGTAGGGATGCGGCCACAGCGCAGGAAAGGAAAATTAATTGGTACGGCGGAGTAGATGACGCGGTTGGGGACGCGCCAGATTTGGGGCATCCCCCAGTCAGCCGCTTGGCTCCTTCAGCCCCCACACATCACCTGTAATGGCTGACTCGTGGTGGCAGTCCTAGGCGCCAGTTAACTACTCACTAAGCGAGTGGTGGGAGGACACCATCAAATAATGCGACGGCGAGCACTGAGGAATCTTCTTTCTTGATACGGGCTTCCGATCAAACAAGCAATACCTCGTATAGCTAGCGAGATCTCTAATTGCGCCCAAAGACAATGCTTGGCTTCAACGGCGGTCACCCGGATCAATTCCTCCTTGTTGAATTCCTTCTTACGAGTAGCAGAGCCTTCCAGGTGGGGTGTCGTGGTGTGGAACGTGGTGTGGTTAAAGCTTAGGTGCCATGAGACGGAGCCCGCATACTTCGTAGGTTCAATCCCAGTCTCCCGTTATGCCTTGATACCGCACAGGCTGCACAGCTAATCAATCGCACTCCCGCCCATCCACATTGTACCCCAGCACTGCTTAAGTAGCTCCCGTGGTCTCCTATCATTCAACTGTGGTTGGGCTAGAGGACCTAGGTAAGCGAGCCAAAGCATCCACTGGAGATAAGTAGTTAGTTGCGGAGAGGTCTTGCACTAACTACCGCAATACCAACTCACAACTCACACCTCACAGATTCCCTCTCTTCCAGGCTTGTCAATTCCGCCACATCGAGATCTTAATCTCCATCAATTGATGACATTCATAAAGTTGTCGCAACCTGATTCTAATTCACTTTATTCTTGGATACATCAACCCTCCAGTTGCGCGGTATTATCTGATGATCACTGGGTATTTGTATTTGTCATGGAGTTGATGGCGCGGATCGCGACCATCAACCATAACACTTAGGCCTGAATATTACCCTGCTCCCTTGGACTGGCGCTGTCCCGGCTTTGTATATTTAATTCCAGTCCCTCTCGATGCCTCCTAAAAGGATCCGGACTACTGAAGGCTCGTGCTGGAGTTGTAAACAACGACGAGTCAAGTGCGACCTTCAAAAGCCCAGCTGCCGGAAATGCCTGGATGCTGGTGAGAAATGCAACTACAACAAGATCGTCCTCAAATGGAACACCCGTCCCACCAAAGGCGCCCCTGCTGCGAATCAATTATGTTTGTATCATCAGTCTCTCCCAGGCTCTCTGGGTTACTCACTAGCCACCAATGAAAAACGAGCCATAGAATACTTTCGACTGAGGGTCTGGCCATTATTTCACATGTCTGATACACCATGTCAAGCGCCTGTTGCTCTTGCATTGGGTGACCGATCTGTTTTATTGGCCACATGTGTCCTTGCCGATTCTCACCGTGTCTTGCACGATGGAAGGCATAGCAGAGAGAATGTTCAAAGCAAGAGACTGCATTGTTTGAGCACTTTGAGGAAGCAATTGGCTGAAGTATCCAATGGCGAAATGCTTCTGTCCTCTCTTCTGGTCGCAGTTCTACTCTTGTACTTCTCCGACGGCTATGTGGAGTGCAATCAGGAATCTGCGTCTACCTCGAGTCATCACGCCGGAGCTAGAGCTATCATCAATTCTATGGGCGGACTACCGACCATCATGAGTGGTGCAGACACTTCTATCAAGATGCTTCTCTCGGAGTTTGCAACAACCGATGTGACCAATGCTTTACTCCACGGCCGAGTCCCTTGCTTTCCCTCTGATGCTTGGGACGTGATGGATCCTGATGCTGTCTGGTGGGATAAATCTTCAGTTGGGATGGAATCGTTCGATACCATCTTCAAGAGGATGTCTGAGCTTGCCTTCTATCGTGATCTCGTCGAAAGAGATCCCAGTCTATTCACCATGGAGAGAGTTCAGGAGTTTGAAGCTGCACTTCACCCAGCATACGCTACCATGGCAACCAATACTCTAGCGGAGTTAGACTCTGAAGGGGATATTCATCTTGTGGATGAGGACATAGTTCCTTATCGTACTCTTTGTCGAGCTTTCCAACACAGTGCCAATCTTTATCTCTACCGCGCTATTTGCAATTTACCAACAATACATCCCTTAGTGCAGCAGCATGCCCAGGCTTGCTTGGATTGTATTACCGGATTGCCACCTGACAGCAAGGCGCTGAACTGCGCCCTTTATCCGATTCTGACTGCAGCAGCTCATACCCTGTCGGTCTCTAACCAGCAATTAGTGATACAGAAATTGGATATGGTTTACGAAAATTTGAAATTCGACTCTGTCACAACCATCAAATTATCGTTGAGGGAGCTTTGGGGTTCAGCACGACAACATGGATCGTGGAATGATATGTTTTCAGGTCTCAAGCAACAAACATTGGTTTTGTAAGACCTCTGGACAAACACAAACCCGAAGTGTAGCCAAGGGGAGGCTCCTCTAAAGTTTCACATACCTCCAGTCTTGCGATTCAAGAAGAGGCACGAGTTTCAGGAACAATGCCTGTTTCACAGCTCACAGGAACAACCGTGAACTTATGCTGGCAACGTCGCATATGAGAAATATCATTCTTCAATAACGCAAGATTACTGTTCTGTGGACAGTTTGTCTCTATCAGACCAAGGCAGCCATGTTATGACCACTCTAGTCTTCGTCACGGGGGCAAGGCCTAGCAGCCGTGTCGTGGCGCCTTTGGTGTTTATCAAGACAGGGCGGGGGCGCAAGGCAAACAGCACTGCAAGCGGACATGGGAAAACAAGGCGATTTGCGGTTCTCATTTTCGAGAACCCTGAGAAGTTGAGTATTCGCTGCCGAGCTTGTATCCTGGGATTCGAAAGCCGCGTGGCGATTACTCAGGTAGCTTGTGAGAGGCCCTGACTTAAGCTCAGCCTCGGCTCGTTTGGCATGCTACATCAACATGGGAGAGCTTTGAATTATCATCAATTCGAAGCCACTGGGGACCCATCAGCACTACAACTTCCTCCACCAAGACATCCAGGTTACCGTCGGACATATCTATCTCAACCCATACAGGTCTCTAGATCGATATTGGCGCTTCCTCATAAAGACGAAGGTAACAATGATAGCGATGGCGAGCAGACCTTCCCACGACGTCTGCGATACTACCTCTAATCACCGACTTTCTGCCGTCGGCCACGCAGGAAGACTCTGATATATCTTCTGACCCTGATGCCGCGGCTGTCGAACGCCTCGAGACACTGGCAGTGCAGGCGCTGGCTCTGGCTGTGATACGGGTGGCGATGTAAGCATCAGTGGCTGGCCAACCGAACAATATCGCTCGTTCTGATGCGCAAGCGTAACTGTACCATGAAATTATCGCGGCTCGTTCGATGTAGATACTCGAAACAGGAGGCTATGGAGCTTGGGCTAGCTACTTTCTGCGGCCGCTTTTTCAACATTTATCTGCCAATTCACCACTACAGGTCGGACGACCCAGTACTTGGAATGTCTTGATCATACTCATAGCAATCCTCATTATACGTACAATCGTCTTCCTTAACGCAACAACCCTGCAGTCCGTTGACGAACGCAGAGATCGGTCTGGAGTCGGGACATTCTGGTGTCGTACTGCTGGGATAATCTGGCGGTAGGCTGCCGCAGACCTGCGAATCTGCGTCTCGCGGCTCCAGGACAGGAGGAGTGTTGAATGGTTTCTTTCGTTTGGTAGGCCCTTTCGTGCTTTAAGGTTGAATACCAGTTGCTATTTGAGTCATATCGAGGATTGAGTTACCATGGGAATTGGAGTTTCTCATGGCTTAACAATGAACCCAGACGACGTCAAGAACCCTTTCTCCGTTAAGGAACAAGAATCTAGCCACGTTGAAGCGCAGAAGATATCCATACCGACGATCAGCTGTTCTGTTTTCACCAAACAGGACTTTATCACAAACTTTTGCCCATCGAGTGACAAAACTTCAGGCGTAGCCAAGAGCTCCGCAGGTGCAGAAATGGGAATAAAGCAAGATCGTCAAACCCACCCACCGTTTGGAATGCAATATCGCACAGAATCTGCTCGATTCACGTGTTAGCCTCGTGCTTGACTCCAATTCATGTAAAATGTGGATTAATGCCCAAAAAGCCTGGTCCGCCTCAGAAGGCACCCCCTGGTTTGCACAGCCTTGCTGGGAGCGGCTTCGGCGGTTGGCAAGAGCCTCCACCTACAAGGACTAAATATTGAATAGCATTGAGTTTTGGTTGTATACAGGCCTCCTCATTACCCCTCTGGCGGTCGTTTTCTTGAACGATTTACTGTCTGTTTCATGGTACTCTTTACCCAGATATTTGCACTTCGCATAATCCTAGCTAGGCTTGGCAAGACTTATTCTTGCTTTGCTTAAGCGGCACATAAGAATCCCAGATGGACATTAATCGGATTAGTAAAACTCTGAATAGGGTATGCATTGCGAAAGGGATCAAATCATATTTTTATTCCCGTGTAAACGTTTCAAGCAGCGCTCTTGCTCACATTCGTGAACGTGAACGGTGTTGCTTTTAGAGCAGACGTTGTAGGAAGCCCGATCTCCGACGGAACCACGATTTCTCGGGGCCGATGGGTACCGCTACGGGCACGAACATCCATTTACTCAAATTCAAGGCCGATGCTCTGCCAATCGCATCTCTCCTCTTGACCTACGATGTCAGCTCGATGATTCTTTTCCCTGGGGCTGGTTTCAACAAGCTGTGACTTGAGTGCTCTATCTTCTGCTTCACAATGTCTGTTTGATGCTAGTCAGGTTTCCTGGAAGTTCGATGTTCACATTATGCTCAGCAGCAGTGATTTCTGTGAGGCCACCAATGCGTATGTGGGATTAGCGTCAAGGTTAGTGACTCTGACTAGGGCGTATTTACGTTCTAAACCTTTGTGGGCGGGCACGCAATCGTCAATATCAGATGGAGATAAAAAACGACGTCCGGTGCCAGCCATGGCCAGGTGAAATACATATAAAGGACCCTTGAACCACTTCACCACCAGGCCGATCCCAACAATCAACACCTCCCCAACTTTCCTATCATACGTATCTGATCTTCTAATCCTCCCTCACGCCATCATCCAATATGTCATCCAGCCCAGCCGCCCTCGACGGCTTCTTGAATCCCATTGAAAGCCGCCTCTCATGCTACGGCCTCACCAACAGTTCACCGATCCCAGACTCCAAGATCAGATCCATCGTGGAATTCGCCATCAAAAACGCCCCGTCAGCATTCAACGTGCAATCCGCACGTGCCGTCATCCTGCTTAAAGCGGACCATGAGAAACTGTGGGACATCGCCGACAAGCACTTGAAGGCCGCGATGCCAGAGCCTGCGTATCAGGCCTTGGCCCCTCGCGTCAAGATGTTCCGCGCTGCGTACGGCAGTGTCCTGTGGTTCGAGGATCAGGATGCGCTGGATGCGCTGAAGGAGAAGAATCCCGCCATTCAGGCTTCCGTGGCCGAATGTATGTGACTTTGATTTATGATGATGA
The DNA here is from genome assembly GCF_035927105.1 of Exophiala bonariae. Classification (NCBI taxonomy): domain Eukaryota; kingdom Fungi; phylum Ascomycota; class Eurotiomycetes; order Chaetothyriales; family Herpotrichiellaceae; genus Exophiala; species Exophiala bonariae. The sequence goes on along the minus strand of NW_027042477.1, from coordinate 409,810 downwards.
ATTTTATTTCCAAACTTGTCTCTTCATGCAATGCTAACTAAGTTTGTACCTGATAGGGTCACATCACTCATCTGGCATGCACCAATTCATTGCGTGGACGGCCTTTGAACTGGAAGGTCTGGGCTGCAACCTGCAGCACTACAACTTCATGCCCCAGTTCTCGGCCGAGGTTGCCAGTGAATGGAAACTTCCAGAGAGTTGGAAGCTGTTGAGCCAACTGGTCTTTGGCACTCCGACAGATGGGCTGAAGAGGTCAAGAGAACGCACTTACCTTCCTGTGGAGGACAGAGTGAAGGTCTTCGGTGAGAAGTGAGTCTCTGCTCCTGGGGTCGGCAATTGAAGAGTACCACGCGGGTCGACGAAGTGAAACTTGCGGCAAGTGAGAATTTGGTGAGAGCCACGTAGAGTAGGCTTCATAAAGAAGACTCAAGATAGACAAACTGAGATTTGTTGCAATACCAATATTCCCTGTAGTCTGTACGAATTATTGCTGGACAGAGGAGTGTTTGTCCTGTTGTTTGAGTGATTGATTCCATGTGTTGCAGATATGAGCAAACACTTTGGCCAGACAGCCTTCGTGGTGACATATAGGAAGGGTTTCCTCACTTCAGAGTACTCTCACTTCCAAGTCAAATGAGAAAGATGTGAGATTTGGCGCGGACTTCACTGTGATCCTTTCACCTGCAGGGCTCTCCGCGTCGTATATAAATATGTGCTTCCCACCACGCGATTCCTTTCTCTCGCGCACCACTCTTCATCATCAGCACTTCTTCCACTGCGCAATCTCGCGCTTTTGTGCACTCATAATCAATCGCGACGATTACGAGAGTCAAAACTGCAACACATTCTCTTTCCATCGCGTTTTGTCTAGTCCGTCAAAAACAATCACCTGACCACGCGACATGGCAACCTCAGTCGACTTCCTCAACTTCCCCAAAGAGATCCGAAACTGCGTCTATGCCGCCATCAGTGAGAACGCCTATTGGGCCAGAAACGACAAGGAGTTCAGACAAACACAAAAAAATCTCCGTCTCACTTGCAAGCTAATCAATGAGGAATCCACACCAATCTTCATGAAGGACAAATCCATCAGCTTTCGCGAACAATCCAGCGTCGAAGACTTTGAGTGGGACATCTTGCGTGCCGAACACCGATCTATCAATTTCGTGGAAAACATCCGCTTCGTGGAGCTGTCCATTGACGCCGACAAGCTCAGATTCTGCACATGTGCGGACAGCGTTCACCCATGCAGGAGCTGGGTCGATCCAAATGGTGGGTCCAATGCGCTCCGTCTCAGTGACATCTTCCACAACAAGAAGCTGGGGTTGAGTCCGGAACAAGTCACAGTCTCCTTCACGGTCGAGGACGAGGACGGAGAAGAATTCCATGATCCGTGCACAAAGGAGCCTGAGGTCTCACACGATGGCAATGACGAGCCTGAGGATCCAGCTGCCAATCAAGCGGAGCCTCAGAACCCAACTGCCAATCAAGAGGAGTCTGAGAATCTAGAAGCCGAGGACGCCGAGCTTGAGAATCCAGCTGCTGGTGGAGACGAGCATGAAAATCCAGACGAAGCCGAGGAAAAGCGCGAGGATTCAGAGTCGGACGAAGAAGAAGAGGAAGAGGAAGAGGACGAAGAAGCCGCGCAAAGCGACGAGGAGAATCAACGATCGGAATGGGATATTTACGCGGGGAGTGAAATGTGCAGCAGCCGTGGCATCACCGACAATTTGGTCGACTATGGAACCATGCGCCGTGCAGTTGCGACATATGCGAGAGACCTAGGCTGGGGTGAGGCGGTCTTCACCATTCCAAACTGGAAGCCTGGCAAGCCCAGGAAAGTCGTCGATATTGAGGCGGCAGAGAAAGATCAGAAGAGGTCTTTGGATGAGGAGGAAGATTCTGGAGCGGCATCGAAGAAGTTGAAGGGCATGGCAGATTCGGGAGATGAGGGTGTCGGTGATCAGGGTATCGTTGCTGAGTGGCACGGACGATCGGAAAACATTGAAGAGACAACAGCGTGCCGGTCCCCTGTATGGGACTTCGCCAGTATCAACAAGCTCGCCGCGCGCAAAGATTCCTCTGGTGGCACTGGCGAAGGTCGCGGGATGTGGTTGGGCGAACTTGAATCCGATTCAGATGAATTCGAGGAGGTATGATGGATCAGCAGCATCTTCACCCTCACACCAACTGACATCAGATGAAAGTATACTGAAGGGAGTGGGCTTTCCAGTATCGCACACCGCGTGCCAGACGACCAGCGAAATGCCACAGCTGTTGTGACTGTGCCGGCAGCAGCGTTAAAAGCCAGGAAGAAGACCATAAAACAGGCTCTGGCAACCGTCGCAGTGCTGAAGGAGGCACGCAACAAAGCTGATGCAGAGTTAATTCGTTGAACTGAGTTCCGACGCTGTCGGCCTGGGGCTAGAGAACAAGTACGCAGTGGCTCGCTGGCTTATGCTTGTGGAATCGGTGCTGTATCTATCCTATGGTAGCCCAAGACGTGCTTAACACTGAGTAGACGAACCTCTATCCTGAGTGGTTTGTCTCGCGACTCCAACAAAGATGGACTGCATATCATGTCCTGTAATGTGCAATACTTAGACATTACTCCATTCAATCTTCAAGCTCGCTTTGACCTGCGTGAACGACTCGGGAGCTCGACACTGTCCCGGCGAGGTTTCTTATTATTACCGTCGCTTTCCTGCTTCACGTCAACAGCTTCCACTTTCTCAGACTTCGTAACCCTTGATTTGGCAGGGCTGACAACTTCTGCCTTGACCTGCTCAATAGGCTCCTCTTTCAACTTCGCAAAGAACATGTTCTCCACCAGTTCACGGCCTTCAGCTTCCTTCTCAGTTTCTTCACCACTATTCTTTGACGGTTGCTCTTCTGCGCCATCGCCGGCCACTTGTTCATCAAGCTTGAGTTTCGTAATACCCATTGCATGGATTTGTTCTTCAACGGTTCCTTTCGAGACCAATCTGATAACCTCGACTTCTTTAGTTTGTCCAATTCGATGTGCTCGGTTCTCTGCTTGAATGTCGTCCTGAGGATTGAAGCCGCTATCGAACACGATGACTTTGTTGGCTTTTGCAAGGTTGATACCGGCACCTCCTGCTTTCGTGCTAAGCATAAAGACTGGGGTTGTATTGTCATCAGCCGAAAATTCGTCGATTAAATCTTGACGTTCAGAAACTTTCGTGTTTCCATCCAAACGAAAATAGTCGATAGCCTCGCGCTCCAGTACTAACTCCAGAATATCAAGAACCATGACGAACTGGCTAAAGATCAAGGTTCTGTGACCCTCTGACATGAACTTGCGAAGTAATTCGATGGTCTTCTGCACTTTGCCGCTGGCCATCCACTCGTTGTCATTGAGTGCGAAATGCTCCAATTGTTTATGCGAATTGCATAAGGTGGTGATTTCCATATCGGAATAGGCCTTCAACTCAGTGACAATGAGTTCTGGGTTGGACTCACGCCACATATCCACACGCAGGCACTGCCTAGCGATCTTAGGTAGCATTTTGTCTGGATACTGGCGGCGGAAGAGGAATGGGTGAAGCGATGCCTGCCTCAATCTCATGAGGATATTAGCAGATTCAACGCCCATATTCTCACCTCTTTCTCTCCGCTCTCGGATGCTATAGGCCTTTTCAAGCCATTGCTGATAAATTTCGGCCTGTTCAACAGTCATATCACACAACTCCACTCGGCGCTCTTTCTTTGGCAAGTCCTTGAGAACCTGGTATTTCTTACGTCTCAATATGAACGGAGTAAGCATAGATCTTGCCCTGAGAATTCTTTGTTCTGAAAGTAAAGCTTCATGGTTGTTATCCATCGCTTTGACGTTGTGAGTAAAGATTGTTTGCAGTTCTGATTGCTTGTCCTTGAATACCGTTGGCATCAAAAAAGCCAGAAGACTGATGAGTTCTTTCAAATTGTTCTGCAGGGGTGTTCCAGTGAGGAGAAGTCGAAAGTTTGACTGTATTCTTTTGAGTTTGGAGGCCACTTGGGAATCTGCGTTCTTCAATACATGACCCTCGTCGTATACGGTGCAGTCGAATCCAAAAGTTCGCAGCCATGGAAAGTCATCCTTGGCTTTCGCTATGGTGTATGTGGTGACGATAACATTGACCTCGTCCCTGGAATCTTCTAAGTTCTCTCTCAGGATTGCACGTTCCCCTGGGATGGTGGAATAGTATGGCTCCACGTGTAAAGCTGGACAGAAACGTTTGAATTCCTTCAGCCAATTTTCGAGAGTGGCAGCGGGTACAACAACTAGATGTGGACCTGTGTGGCCTTCCTCGAAAAGATGTGCCAGGAAAGCGATGACTTGGCATGTCTTCCCAAGACCCATATCATCCGCTAATATGCAGCTCAAGTTTCTTTTGTACAAGAGATTTAGCCAGTTGATCCCAGCAATCTGATAATCTTTCATCTGAATATCTGGGGACATGAATGAAGGTTGACCAATGACTTTTCTCGACCCTGGTTGTCTGATATTGTCGGGATCTTCATCACTGACTGGTGTTCCAATGCCTGAATCATGGGTCTTTTGAGTATTATGCAGAGATACTATCTCAAGCTCTCCACTTTGAGAGCCGTGCATGTTAATACCCCATTTCTTCATCTCATCAGCGAGAGGTCGAGCTAGGTCCTGGCATGTCTTGACGAGAAAATCCACAGCTTCATAACTTACAAGCATCGTTTCAACCTTTTCCAAAATTCTCTCACCTATTGGAATTGGCTTCTTTCTGCTCTTTGACGGTTTGAGAGAAGGATCTTGAAGCTTGGTGATCGCTTGAACGGATTTGAAAGGCCGTTCGGAGACGAAGAATTCGGCTAGCTCCCTGGTTGTCGACGCAGTATCAACAAGGTCTGCGGCGGAACATGTATTGAAGAACTCAAGAAGTCGAGATTGAAATGTTGTGCTAACTTGGATATCTGAATCCACGCCCGAGTTTGCTTCGTCGGAATCGTCGGAATGTATGGTCTCGATTGGAACGGCTTTGGGTGGTGGTTTGGCAGGGACAGCTTCGGATGGCGAGGAAGATCGTCTTCGGCCACGGACTAGAGTCCTTTTCTTTTGTGGTTGTGGGGTGTCAAATACACTGATGACTTTCGGGGGCTTTTTGATATTTTGGGTCGAGCCTCCCCATTTCTCTGCGATCGTTTTTTGTGGCACCTTCGCCTGCTGCTTCACATTTGGCGCCGGTCGCATTTTGGCAGCAGGAGTCGGCATCAACTCATCATCAGAAGTCAAATCAATTGCGTTGACCTTGCCACTGGACTCTCTTCTTTCGCTCAAATTCAGGAGCTGGTGGGCAGCGTCATCATAACTTCCTTTCTGGTGTTGTAAGACATTGTAACACTCCCGAACGGACAGTGTTGGAAACATTGCCAGCAAGCGTTTGACTTTCTGCCTCGTATTATAGTCGTCGACATCATCAAGATCCATTTCAGGCTGCTTCTTCTGGACAGGGACTGGAATCGCCCGAGCAGGACCAGCCTGTCGTGGTTTCTTGGTAGCATTCCCGTAAGCATTGGCATTGGTGTCTGCTGATCGTTTTGTGTTGGACGGGGCTCGATACATGGAGTTGGCAGTGATCTGCTTGAATCTATCTGAACCATCGCCGTGGGCGTGCGGTGATTCAGCAACCTTGTCTGGATGAGTTTTGCGTGAGAAATCAGATGTTTTGATGTCATTTGTCCTTGGACTAGGCCCATCATCATCAGAAGAGGCTGCACGGTATGTTGGACCCTCATCATCACTATCAATCGTGATCGGTGGGGCTCGTTTCTGTGTGACAGGTAATCTGAAAGCGGTGCCCGCTGGTGCCATAGCACTGGCGAGAAGCCCACGTTGTTTTTGCATTGCTTGTTGCGCCACTACCGGAGAGGATGCTGCCACCTGGATGGCCGACATCTTGGGAGGGGATGTGAGAATGTCAAATGAGGACGATCGAGGTATTACTTGGGTGGGTTGGGTCTGTCGACTTGGGTTTGGTCTGCTCTTATTAAGGATGGACTGGGTTGAGGGGAGAGTCGCCATGGTGTCAGAGTCGGAGGAATCATAGTCGCCGAGATTTGGTCTGTAGAGGGGCAGGGTCTCGACAGTCTCATGTTGAGGTTTGAAATGTGAGCTGAAGAGTTCGTCGTCATCGGAGAGCATTAACGAGTCCTCTTTGGTGGCCATTTTTCGCACCCCTCGTCAGGGTTTGGAAACAGAATTTGTCAATGATGAATGCTAGCAAAACATTCTCATTGTGAGGAGAGTGGATGAATGTGAAGAGTCGTCGCCGGCGAGACTGTTCAGCAGATGTAGAACTCGATGGTAAGGGCGGTGTCGAAGATATTATTTCTTATCCCCAACATGAAGACACGGGCCCCTCCCTGGGTGCCATCCTCAGTCGCCGATCCTGATCGATTTTAAAAGCGGAGCACCCGCTAAACGCGTCGCGTCATGGCAGAAATTCTAATAGCCTTATCACGTGGTGTGAATTGACAGCCTTGTGCCGCACAAGGCTGGGAATGTCGGTAGTTCAGATCTCATAGACAATACATCTAACTATTTTCTCTTGTGGGAAGTGGTATCGTTGGTCATTACCTACAGTAGCAATCTCAGGCTTCAAATAACTCGTGAAGTATCGTTCATACGGATTCACACTCAGCCTTCCTCCGATATGTCTACCTGTCCTTAGGATATCTCGTTGACATCTTGTTAGGTATCCATGGTAGAAAGAAGGCAAGTTGCGTGAACAAGATTTCTCCTTGACCAAGTCCATGTCAAATGTCCTTAAAGAGGGGCAAGATTTCCACCAGAGTTTGAAACTGATCAAGAACGATCAAAGGAGATCACGGCTGGCTTGTGTTGCAGGGTGTGTAGAGCCGGACTTGAGGCCGTCATCATGACAGCTAATAGTCAAACAATGTCACCCGTGCAGATCAATCTGCCCCATCTTCTGCACGGCATGTAGCGTCTGGCTCAGGCCAACTTTTGCAGACTCGTAATTGCTGGCCTTGGTTGAAAGCCGGGAAAAGGGATCTCCTTTGCGTTCTGTAAGCGCATCACCAATATTTAGGAGCCAATCTCATTGTGGCCGATCTTCAATCTCTAATCGCACCTCTATCCTTTCAGCCTCAGCAATATCTCGCTTACAAGCCTGATTGAGCCCTAAGTATTGCTCCGTGCCTCCCACCGTATGCTGATAAAGAGCCCCAGCTGGCCCCTTTCCCCAGCGATATGCGCACCTCCGCTACTTTCCAGGGCCAAATTAGTCAACGAGCCAGCAAGGCTCGCCAGCACCGTGTCCAAACCTACGATCTTGATCAGACAAATTGTGTAAGCCAGACTAGATCGGCCGTCTTCGGAGTCGTCTACTGCTGCCCGAGAGCAGTCGGAGCCGGCGTCATTGCATAGCCACGTAAGCTCGGTCATCCCTTCGAGCTTCACTTAGCACGCTCCCACTCCAGTACCCGTACAGATGCTGCTGGTTCGATCCGGATAGGTCCATCGGACTGTTGGAGCAAGACACCAGATTTGCACGATCGACGTAACCGGAGCGTCGTGAGCTCACGAGATCGTAAGGTGTAGATAGTTCGACAAAAGTAAGGTTGAGCTCCTGCTCAGACACGTCAGGTTGCTTCCAGTAAGACATCAATCCCGCCAATTTGTCCGAGTCAAGTGTCAGATCGTCACCTGTCGCTAGCACCTGTCGACTCTCGGATTTCCTTGTAGGTGGTGTCCAGTCGAAACCTTCACCATAAGCAATAGATAATTCTTAGACCTTTGTGATGCCGCCCGATACGGCGATAGCATACTCACTCATGCAAAAGTCTAGGACACATTGTGATGCTTCCTCAATGGACAGTCCAGTCACGTGTCCCTAGTCGAAATCGGGATGTTCGACGAGTTTGGCGTACCCATGTGCGACCCAGTGGTCTGCAGTGCCGGCGAAAGACTTGTTAGTGTCAGAGACGTACGCATCTCTAATATCCCACACCTGCTCCTAGACGATTTCCACGTAAATTGTAAATTCGGCTTCGGTATTTTTCCAAGTCACAGAGAGTTGTGAAGACGACTGGGGAACGTGGAGGCAGCCCGTCTGAGCCATCAAAGGTAACCTCGCACTCTCTTATGATCGTGGAATTATCGGCGGCTAGAAAATCCCGTCTTGTCACCTTGTAAGTCACAGCCTTGCAGGATGACTCGGTTTATGACATCTTCACACTGTTGGCACCAGCCCTAGGATTTGATAATCGGCAAGGTACAATTCCCTGTTGGGCAAAGTGGATCGCGTTTGAATTGGCTTACATCTGACCAGATACCACGGTTGACCGATTCCATGAGGCCCATGTCCAAGCTGCCAAACTAGCTCTTATCGTAGCATGTGTGAAAATGACTTATGCCGCCAGGTCTGGTGCTTGCCATGTATGTGTCAGGCTCATAATGGCTTGAAGAAAGGGATGTATATCGCATTTCAGATATAGAACATTCCTAGAATTGTATGAACCGTTGCAACACGACCCGCCCAGAAATAGGGGCACTCCCTAGGCGGATACAGCCAAATTCTGGTCGATTAGGGCTTGGGCACGGACTCCGACATCCGATGGTTACGTAGCTCGCCAGGGTCGTTAGGCCGAGGAAGCAGCCGAAAAGCAAAAAGACCCTTTCAATCCAAGATGACAGATGTAGACATGTAAGGGAGCACAACCTCCGCTATGAACACCTGGGTAAGACAGATCTGTTGAGAACGGCCATGTCGACAATTTCACAATGCTTGATCTTCCCAGTCGAATTCTCTTCAAGTTCTGGTCTCTGATGACCATCTCCCCACGCTCATTATTTCCTTGACTGCGACAACCCGATCGAACTCGTTTCTCCTCTCCCTGTCGCGTTCTCCCAGTTGTCCTTGAAGCAAGGAGGGACGCTGATGCGATGAGCAAGTCCACGTCATGGAGTGGTACGCCCTCCATCAAAGGCTCATCCGACGCGATTCGAATGTGTCTGCTCACTTTCTCGTTAATCGGACTGCAGTAAGTACATGATCTGAATACAGGCCCCTCTCCTTGTCAAGTCAGATATTGACCTATGCCCGCCTCACAGATTCACATGGGGAATTGAGATGACCTGTACGTGTCCCTGACCGCCAGTCGAGCTCGCCAACATTCATTAACAATCTTCCTCCGCAGATGGCACCCCCTACCTTCTCCAGCTCGGCCTCACAAAGTCCAAAACCTCCCTAGTATGGATCGCAGGTCCCCTCTCAGGCCTCATCATGCAGCCCATCGTGGGCGCATACGCGGACAAATCAACGTCAAAATACGGTAGACGGAGACCCTACATGATCGCCGGTGCACTCATCACGGGCATTGGACTGCTCTTGTTGGGATGGACGGCCGAGGTCGTGGGAATATTCGTATCAGAGGGCCAGGCAAAGAAGGACGCGACACTCTTGGTCGCCATCCTCTGTATCTACGCGCTGGATTTCTCCGTCAATGCTGTCCAAGCCTGCTGCCGGAGTCTGATTGTCGATACTTTGCCAATCTCACAGCAGCAGTCTGGCTCTGCATGGGCCTCGAGGTTGACGGCCGTGGGACATCTGCTGGGATATTTCATCGGCAGCTTTGACCTCGTGGCCATCTTCCCTGGCTGGCTGGGTGGCGACACCCAGTTCAAGAAAATGACCCTCATCGCAGCCAGCGCCTTGTGGTTCACTGTCGGTGTCACCTCCTGGGCTGTGACCGAACGCATCAGGCTCTCTGGCGACAACGACTCGACCACTGTCAAGGAGGTATTGGCGAACCTCTGGCACCGCACATTGAACCTCCCACCGAGGATACAGGCCATCTGCTGGGTCCAATTCTGGAATTGGGTGGGATGGTTCCCCTTCCTCTTCTACTCCAGCACCTTCGTCGGCGAAATCTACTATCGCTACGAACATCCTCCGCCCACTCCAGGGTCGAGCGACGAACATGACGCCCTAGGCAACATCGGCCGCTTAGGGAGCGTCGCACTGGTCATCTTCTCCCTGATCACATTCTGCTCCTCGATCCTTCTCCCCTACGTCGTCAAAGCGCCAGAAGCGGGCGAGTCGAAATTCACACCGCGGCCCCCACCGTCCCTGACCAAATCCCTGCAAACCGTCCTCGTCAAAGCCGCAAGCATGCAGCCGGACCTGACCTCGGCATGGATGCTTTCCAACCTCCTGTTCGCCGTCATCACCATCTTCGCACCCTGGACACGCAGCCTCCGCTCCGCCACCGCGCTGGTCGCACTGTGTGGCGTCCCCTGGGCCATCTCATGCTGGGCGCCGTTCGGCCTACTCGGCATCGAGATCAACAAACTGTCCTCCGGCCCACACGCCACGATCAACGGCTCTTTCGCCCCGGGCTACTCCGCTGTCCGAGGCAGCGTCGATGAAGCCGACCGCAGCGACGATATTGAAATGCAGGAAGCACGGCAGCATCATCGCATCGCCTCCGACGCAAGCGGCGTTCTCCAGCTCCATCACCCTGAAGACACCACCACGCACGCTGCGCATTCCTCGACGGGCGAGCTCGCGGGCATCTACCTGGGCGTCTTGAATGTGTACACTACCCTCCCTCAGTTCGTGGGCACATTTCTGAGTTGGATCGTTTTCTCGATCCTGGAGCCTGGTGCCAATGATGCGGCTCTGGCCGATGACACTGATCCGGAGCATCATAAGTGGCTCAATCTGAAGCAGAATGCGCCCAATGCCATTGCTGTGTGCATGTTTGTGGGTGCCCTGTGTAGTGTTGTTAGTGCAGAGGCCGCAAGGCGCTTGAGGAACGTGGACTGAAGGTGCTAGATCTTCCTGTAATAACAGATGAGCTTTTTCATGATGGCTGGGGCTAGGCTGTTATGGATTGTATCAATAATTCATCTAGGTTAGACTCTTTCGAAATGGCTTCATGTGAAGTCCATACCTGATGAGGTCTTTCAAAAAATATGCATGATGCGGGCAACGAGATCACATGTGGAATCCCCTCCATCCGAGTCAAGTAGAGCGGATCGACGGCAGTACACGTTTTGCTGAACGATAGATATCAGTCATTGTTGGTAGCCGAATGCATTGACCCGCGTCAACAATTTCGTGCAATCCACAAGATGATGTTGTGGGGAAGACACTCGGTAGGTACGATTCCTGCTGTTCACTCGTACGATATGTCAAGGGCTGTGTTAAGAAGTTTTTGATTCTTGCTCATTGCACACGGGGGAACCGTGTGCTCATACTGATTTTTGGCTGTCCACGGCGTATCGAACAATAGAGCAATGCTTGATTCAGGAGGTCGAACGTGACCATCATGAGTGATTCTCCAGTTTTCTTTTCTAGAAGACCATGTCACAGCATAACCGAATCGGCGCCATATCACTCCTCAGCATTGGACCTCGACCTCCAAGAACATTCCGTTCTGCTCTGTTTTCACGACCTTGCCCAGTCACTCTCCACCACCCGTGAAATCAAATCATATCGAACTGGGGTACAAGAAAATTCTGACGCTGGCACCGAAGCTCTTGGGAGGGAGGTTGTGGACGAATCGTGCTCGGACAACGCCGGAGTTTCCGTGTGGCCGTGTGACTTTGCCCCAGATGACTCGGATCTTGCTGCCTTGTCGTTCCTTGTTGGCGCGGTAGACGAATGCGACTCGCTTGCCTAGGTAGAATCTGTAGGTTGATGGAAGATATCATGTTAGAATTTGTGCTCGATTGTGATTGGAAGAAGGGCTGCTCCTCCTCGTTCTTCTCGGTTCTTTCCTCGATCTTGAACTCTGGGGGTTTGGAAACGTACTTTGCGGCATTGGTGTCAGCGACACCTTCGATTTGAAGGAGAGAGGTGTTGGGGTTCGTGTTGCGCTTGCCACGTTGATGGGACAAGTGCTTTCCTTTCACGTATACTGGATGAGAGAGTTTTGTTAGTCCTTGTTTTTCGTTTCCTCCTCTGATTGTTCGATCCATGTCGTGTTATCGAGGGGGATAACTCACGTCTGTGACCACCGCCGGAGACCATCTTGACGGTATTTGTCGAGAAGGTTGATGGGGAAAATGTTGTTGGCGACAAAAAGGACGTTGATGGTGCTTCGTTCAGAGCGTCGTCAAATGTTCCGCAGTCACCTCGAAAATTGAATTGTGTGCCACTAGTGCGGATTGGGAGAGTTATGCCAAGTCTTTTCACACCAACCTAATTCAGTAATATCTGTTGCCGCTATATTTCCGCCCAACATCATGCTGTTTGGAGTTGAAGTCCTGACTTCGGGACTCCGCACTGTGCCCAGGTACGAGTAGTCAATGTGAGATTATCTATCAGTCGAATTCACATCGATGTTGCCTCAGAGCAGCTTGCGCGTTGAAGGTCTTCTACATACCAATTTACGATACAAGTATCTCTTCGCATCTATGACTTATCTAGTAAGTAGTCGAAGGTACTCTATGGCTCTTGTGGGCTGTCGGAGTAGAACTTTCTATGATATCTTATCATCAATTTCACCCTCGGACTTCAAATGGGCACTGTTGGCCGAGATATGCTTCGTCTTACATAATGCGATAGAGGATACTCTTCCGGACGCAGATAGTAATTGTCCCGCAGCTTGGTCATCGTCGCTGACAGAGGTTCGGAGATGGTGGGATCGGAGCTCGAATCAACTCCCATGGTATTCTACAATCACATACGAGTAGGATGCAATGAAAATACCGTACACAACAGGAGTCATCTGCCAGAGCAGGCACTCGTAATCGAGTTGCCGAGTGAAACCGTTCGGGAACCCGAGTCGCCTGGGCGTATGGTCTGTAGTTACAACTTACAAGGACCTGAGTAGTCTGTACCACGGGGTCATGCTGGAGACTGCGAGCTTGAGTTTAGGCAAATGTCCACGGAAATGGTTCGAGACATCAAAGCACAGAATAATGTCGGTGAAGAACAGGTAGCATCAACTTTCTTATCACGCTAATTCCGTGGCCCAGAAATCCTTGCTCTTCAGGTGGCTGATATCAAGACCCATCAAGTGCTTGCCTAAGGTAGGTGTACATGTGAGGGTAGACCTGAACCTGCTTTCTACTCTTGAAAAATGATCGAACGCGATGGAGGCTGGCGTTTGCAGAATCAGATAGATTACATAAGGACACACGAATGACGAAGCGCGATTCAAGGTTGTTAGTTGGGTAAATCATCAACCTTGTCTCCTGCAGGACTCGAGATTGATCACGGATTGACGGTCCAGGGGCCAGGGGTAGGTTCCGTAGCCGAACATTCCGCTGCTTGTGGAATACACATCCTCGTACATATCTCGATAGGCTAGGTTGAAGATCCCACCCGGAGCACAACTGCTTATTGATTAGTGACGACAGTTGGAGCACACTTCCCTCGGTAGAAACAGTTATAACAATCTTGATAGGGACTCTGTTCCGGCGGAGTGGTCATAGAAGTGACCATGAACCGACCCTCACATCTCTGCCTCAGACGACGACTTCCACTTGTTTCGTTGTTTGGGCTGTGAAACACATCAGCGACTGCTGTGACACCAGATTCCAACAAAACTTGAGATCCGTGCTTGGGGCACCTAAAACCCGAGCCTAGGCCAGAATTATTCCATACCTAAGCTGAGGCTTGCGGGGGGCAGATTAGGCCCGAAAAGGCCGAGACCAGCTGCGGTGGAAGCTCTCTTCGTAACCAAATCTTCACCGCGCCAGGTGCCAATTGGTACGAGATTTGGAGGGGGTTCCATACTGGCTTCCTCTTTCCCTCCCACCTCGAGTTACTAACTAGCAACTGCAGTCTGCAGGGCCGATTTCCCATCTAATCAGTCCCTCCTGACCCCACCATTATTTTGCATCCAACGCCGCAAATAATCACTATCCTCCTCCCACAAGCTTTGTCATTCAAGTTGTGCTCACTGCCTTTCCTCTCTTACCTTCATCTTCTTGTCTCCTACTCTACCTCACAATACCATACCAGACATATTATCCATCATGTCCGACACGATACAGCGCCCCGAAGAGCCCGAGAATGCTGGGTGAGTGACCACCGACTTCGGCCTCTTGACTCCGCGGCACCATCCTCCCCATCCCCCCACGAGTCCACAACACTCGACCAAAAGAATGATGTTGGGTGACTGACCGTGGACGATGATAGAACCATTGAGCTCAAAGAGAATACCACCATAGTCGTCTTGGGTGCGTCCGGTGATCTTGCAAAGAAAAAGACTTTCCCTGCACTTTTTGGCCTGGTATGACCTCGATGCTTTTCCGCACCGCAATTTCAACACTTGCTGACCAAACACTAGTTCCGAAACAAATTCCTGCCCCAGGACATCAAGATCATCGGATATGCTCGAACTAAGATGGACCATGCTGAATACCTCAAGAGAGTCAGATCCTACATAAAAACCCCAACAAAAGAGGTGGAGGAGCAACTCGACCAGTTCTGCTCCATCTGCACATATCTTTCCGGCCAATATGATCAAGATGAGCCCTTCCAGAAGCTTGATGAGGCCATCAGGGATATCGAGAAGTCCCGTAAGGAGGGCAACAGAGTCTTCTATATGGCTTTGCCACCTAGTGTCTTCATTCCGGTTTCAGAGCATCTCAAGCGCAACTGCTATCCTGACAAGGGTATTGCACGAATCATTATCGAGAAGCCTTTTGGTAAAGATCTGGACAGTTCAAGAAAGCTACAGAAAGCGTAAGTAACAGGCTCCAAACTCCTTTCTCCGGCTACACAGATGGCATACTGACTATTTCTTTCGCAGCCTCGAGCCTGACTGGAAGGAAGAAGAGATCTTCCGTATCGATCATTATCTCGGAAAGGAAATGGTGAAGAATCTCCTCATCCTCAGATTTGGAAACGAATTCCTCGGTGCAACCTGGAACCGAAATCACATTGACAGTGTTCAAATCACCTTCAAGGAGCCCTTCGGTACCGAAGGACGAGGTGGATACTTCGACGAGTTCGGCATCATTCGAGATGTCATGCAGAACCATCTGCTCCAAGTTCTGACTCTGCTCGCTATGGAACGACCCATTTCCTTCTCCGCTGAAGACATTCGTGACGAGAAAGTCAGAGTCCTCCGTGGCATTCCCAAGATTGAGCCCAAGAACGTTATCATCGGACAGTACGGAAAGTCCCTCGATGGCACCAAGCCTGCATACAAGGAAGATGACACAGTGCCCAAAGATTCAAGGTGTCCAACATTCTGTGCGATGGTAGCATTCATCAAGAATGAGAGATGGGATGGTGTTCCCTTCATTCTCAAGGCGGGTAAGGCTCTCAACGAGCAAAAGACCGAGATTCGCATCCAGTTCAAGGATGTCACATCTGGCATCTTCAAAGACATTCCACGAAATGAGCTGGTCATCCGTATCCAGCCTAACGAGTCTGTTTACCTCAAGATGAACTCCAAGCTTCCCGGTTTGTCCATGCAAACCGTGGTTACCGAGCTTGATCTCACCTACCGCCGTCGTTTCTCTGATCTGAAGATCCCAGAGGCTTACGAGAGTTTGATTCTTGATGCCATGAAAGGAGATCACTCCAACTTCGTTCGTGACGATGAATTGGATGCCTCCTGGAGAATCTTCTCCCCTCTCCTCCACTATTTGGACGATAAGAAGGAAATTGTTCCCATGGAGTATCCTTATGGTAAGTTTTTGGATCTTTGTTCGCATGTTTTCTCGGTGGTTAACGATATCTATAGGCTCTCGTGGCCCTGCTGTCCTTGACGACTTCACCGCATCTTATGGATATAAATTCAGCGATGCCGGTGGTTATTCGTGGAACACAGCCTCCACACCCAACAAATTGTAGACTGATTTGCACCGGGTGGAGAATCCACAAACGAAAGCACGAAACCTGATGGACACTCTTGTCAACCTTCGACCGGTGCTCGAAAAGCTGGATAGTGAGCTCGGACATTTAGAAAGAGTTCGACCAGATTGAGTGCGGGTAGTGATCTGGACTCGCTGTCGATATCTATTGATTGTTTGGTGGGGGGGATCCCTGACTGTTATGAAAGGCCGGACTCACTATGGAGGACAAACAGGCAAGAAGTTTACGTGACTATGCATACGACAAAAAGCAAAGACCAAAGACCAGTGGGAGGAGACGAACCTAGACTGTGTGCTCATGGGAATATTGCTCGAGGTCGTGGACAGGATGAGCTTCTTTTGATAGCACTTTTCCTTCCACTGCGATAGAACCATTGTCTTTCTGCTTCTCATCCGTGACCACCACAATACGTGCGTTTGATGTGATGAGCTTCACGTGTGCGCGAGTGTCGTCCGTCCATTATTATTGAAGATGAATCCGAACGCTCAAGCTCGTTAAAGCAGCGGGATTCTGCGGTCAATTCGGAGCCTTTCTCCGGTGGCCAAAGTACCTACTGTACGTCTCACCGGAGGGCAATG
Organism: Exophiala bonariae; assembly: GCF_035927105.1. Lineage (NCBI taxonomy): Eukaryota > Fungi > Ascomycota > Eurotiomycetes > Chaetothyriales > Herpotrichiellaceae > Exophiala > Exophiala bonariae. Next base: position 393,387 of record NW_027042477.1, on the reverse strand, counting down.
GTCCATTACGGACGGAGGTCCACGAGTGGGTTTCGGTATGTACCTCATCACCGCTGAAAGGCGGACGGAGTATATAGGTCGGTCACTTGATGCTCTCGGACTCACCTCCTTGATTGCGATGATACATTGCGAAATCATATACGAGCGCTAAGTTAAGCCTCGAAGAAAGGCCCCCCCAGACGAGTATTCCCCTGCTTTGCCAAGTTGGTTCGGTGAGTGGAAATGTTCTGTCGTAAGGTAGCGGCCACCCAATACGGTATTCCTTGCAGATATGGAACATGTGGTGCGCTTGGTCGTTTTGGTTTTCATCTCGCCGTGCTCTCTGGAGGACATTTTAGCAGCGACTGCCCAGGGATTCATCCGTCATCGATGTGCGTCCAGCGACCGACGTGTATCAAGGTCAAGAGGGTCGTGAGGGGAGTATAATGCTCTCTTATTTGGCATTCCTGGTCGGGTTTGCGACGGTCTGGACATTCCCGGGTGTCTGCCATGGCCTCGTCGCTTCTATGCAGCGTGAGCGATGCGGTTGGTACGGTCATGTCATCCCCTGCCCCCAGAGGAGCGAGTTGCGCTTGGCTTGTCAGGAGAATTGGGGAACAGGTGAGTCGATGGACTCCTTACCGTAGACCAATTAGCTTTGGCAGGGAGTTGAAAATCGGTGGGAAAGGAAAGGTGGAAGTGCCGCTCAGCAGTGAACTCGACGGTCTATGTTCATGATCGACATTCGCGTACATATGCATTTGAGATGGTTGACGATTTTGGGCTCGGTCCACATAGCCTCTTTTCCGGATGGCAAGAATCATTCTGAGGAACCTGGCATCGGTTTCTTCGAGAGATTATATCCGGCATGGTGGTGTCATAGCTCTGATGAGCTGCGAGCACGGCAACTGCAGGGCGTTGGTAGAGGTAAGTCCAGTATTGGTGAAGCAAACACGTTGATTCGTCTTCTTGGTGCGTGGTATACATCGATTTCCCACTGTTCGAAGTCTCGGAGAACGTCCGGCTTGAATACTCAATAGCATCGCGGGTCTGGCTCTCGCTGCACACAGTGGTCGGACGTTCTTCCTGAGGGTATCATGGAAGATTCCGTAGCACTGCCCAGACGAATGCAGCGAGGAGTACTCGATACATGGGTCGCCTTTTTAAAGAGTACGTAGGTATGGAAGATGGAACTAGGAGGGGGAAATGGTCGCAAGTTAAGTGCCTACTTTCATGTTCTCCTTAATTATCATCTTGCATGGACAAAAGGAAGTACCCTTGATTATGCTAGTTCGGCAACATGGCTGATTGTGCAACAGCTGGTTTCGGTCCTAGATGTTGAGTAAAGGCCTCATTACTTTCGACGGACGTGATAATTCGTCGGCGCTATTCAAGTTTGAACTTGTCTGTCCACTCCGTACTTAATATGGACCTGAGTCGCGAAGAGACGAACCGGAAATCAACAACTGGTTCGTCTGTAGCGGTTGTCCGAGCTCTAGTTTCGTTAGGCTTCCGAGAAGGTTCTCAATTCCCGAGTTCTTGACTCGTCGTGGCGTGATAGTGGCGTCGAGTTTGTGAACCGAGTGCTCCGTTCGAAGGTGGCTGGTGCGCGGCGGGAATTTTCCACAGACATGGAATGGAGTCAACGGTTCTTTTAGTGGTTGCATCCGCAACGTTCTCTAGTGTGACATGTTGAAAGCGTGCACGTTCGTCGAAGTTCCTACAGCACAAATACGGAATACGGATACGGGACCACTGGCATGAGAAAATCTCGAACTCATCGATGAGGGGAGTTGAATACGAGAGCGGGAACGAGATTTAGGTTTGCTTCACAATGGTCTGGAGGAAATGGTGATCCCGGCCACACCATGAAGGACAAGACCTCCAATAGGCAGCTCTGATCAACAGGGGAAACCTCAAATCGCGGGGTTGTTGGGTCCAAGGAAGCTGACATGTTGAGGGTTCGCAATGTGAGAGTAAGCATGTCCACAGTGGGAAAAAGCCATTGGCCTCCTCGAAGTAGCGTACTCGAAGTCCATCATAGAAGATGTTAGCATGAGTAGGAAAGTAACGTGTCCTCAAGATACTGCAGCTACATATCACCATGAGTCGAGATGGCGGAAATGCATTTTGAATTGTGGGATAAAGAACCAGCAAATATTCGGTATCTCCGGGAGAAGCATTCGAAACAAGGTTACGGATGTTGCAGTATGTCTCATATCTATGATGCAGCCACGCACAAAGTCGACGAGTCGGAGGCTATGATTAACGGGAATCCGAGCTGAGGGTCGGGTGGATTCCCGCCGATAGCGTCAAAAGAATAAGAAGCCTGAGGGCATGATGGATGAGTGGGCTCGGTGTTGTTTGGAGACAGCAACCGACTTCTTGCATAGGCATCTTGCAAAAGCACTCCGTAGACAATGCTTGTCTTTGAAGCGGCATTTTGTACGCTCTGATGCTGATTGTCGTGCTGTGGGCCGCGCGTCTCCAAGAGAAAGAGTGACTGAATGGTCAAATGGTGTGATGGACTTTGAAACCATCATAAGAATGATCCATCTGTTACAGACAAGAGAGAATCTCCATATATCTATAGGCGGTTGAGTCAGAGCAAAGACGATCATGTCTTGCATGTATCCAGTGGGCTTTCCAACGGCCTAGTATGATAAGAACCGGATCGGCTGGAAATTATTTGCGGTCTCAGAATACTCATAACGTGACAACAAGTTGCAGATCCAAAATGGATTAGTGGAGGATTGGTCTGGAGGGGATTTTCAGACGGAACCAGGTTAGCCAGGGACACGCGGCAAATAGAGAGCCACGGGCATCGAGTTCCACGCTTAAGAGGTAAGAGGGGCGAGAAAGAACCAAAAGAGAGCGCACGAGTGAACCAGGGTCAAGCTCTTAATACTCCGTTTGGAACGCTACAAAGAATAGCGTCGCAGAAAGTTCCAAAAATCAAGAAAAAAGTGCGTCAATGTGGGAGGCGAGGGCCATGGTTAAGTGGATGGAAATGGAGGGTGCATCAAAGCTGCATCAAGGGTGCAAGCCGTGCAAGCCCAAGCCGTGGCCCACGGCCCCTAGAACGAACCCCTAGCACCTGGCGCCCCGGCACCCGGAGCCACTGCCACTGCCACACCCCTGCTCGTTTTTCATACTACGCCCCAACAGGTTTAATGCCATCGGTGCTTTCTTTCATGTTGGGCCCGTTGATTCAATGATTTTCTGCAACCACATCATCATCACTCTTGTCCGTGTATCCCAATGCCCTTCATTTTCCCATGGCCATATTACCAATGTACCACAGACTATAGACTTTTGACTATCATAGACTTGACCTCCCATCTTCTTGTTCTTCGTCACCGTCACTTAATACTACAACCGACACACGTGGACTAGGGACTTACTGCTCTCAATAGCCGCGCAATCTCAACACACGGCAGCCACGCCACGCTACATCATTTGATACTCCGACTCGTCTCCTTCCTTCGCGATCAAGTTGTTGACCATTTCACATTCCTCCCTTTTTCGTGAGTCGACAACAAGTTCCAGAAGGAGCGTACGAATACTATTACGACTGCCTTTTGTACTCCATCCATTCACTATTATTTCTTGTTGGACTACGTTACCACTTCCACCATCTCCACCCCTGTCTGGTCGTCCTGAAACAAATCCTCACTCACCCATCTCATCCCTGTCATCTCCCCGCCACCCGAGCCACCATAACACTGGCACGTCGCTCGACTCTCGAGTTCCACCTCTCGTCCATCTGCATTATTGAGTCCGCTGTGCGAGTACTCGTTCTGATCCCGCACCATCGCTGTCACTCTATTCATTCAACCCTGGGTCAATTCTCAGTGCTCTTCCCTCTCTTCTCGCATTCCATCTGAGTCGCTCCTTCTAAACGACGATTCAATCTCCATCAAACTTGTGAGATCCGGCATCTCGACTAGGCCAACTAGCTCCTCTTATCAAAAGTCCAATCTATAAGTCTCCACTCCGCAATCGATACCATCAACGCCATGACAACCATGTCTCCAATCTCGCCTCAACCGCAGGACACTCGTCCGAGGGCCCAGACAAATGTCAGCTATACCTCACATCGTTCCCGCCGAAGCAGCGGTTCAGGTCACAGAATCGAGTTGACCGAGAGTGCACAAGACAAAAAGAGATTGAATACCAAGGCAGATCCGTCAAAGGCCTTGAACGAAGCCACTCCAGGTTCGTCACTGACTGTCTCGTTCAATGTGGTTCATGTTATTAACCAGTCTCTCAGCGGAACAAGCACAAGAACAACCGACTGTGGAGGACCTACGGTTGATCATGCACAAAGATGCTGAAGGCAATGTGATAAGTTAGATTTACCCATAGCAGTCCTGGAACACACATGAATACTGACAAACACCTTAGCCGACCCTGATCGGTCCAATCCCACCAGAAGTCGCATGGAGAGACCACTAGATACCATTCGAGCATTCAATGCCGCAGCTGAGGGTACCAGCTCCCGCCGCTCCTCTTTCAACAACAGACCACCGTCTCAAATTGGTTGGAATAATGACATGAATCGCCGAGGAAGCTATTATTCAAGTGAGTTCATTCATCGGCATGACTCCTCAAGCGTCTTCAGGACTAACTTTTCTTCAGACAACGGGTACTCACCTCAACGCCAACGACCAGCTCCAGGCGGCGGTTACTACCGCAATAGCTCCTATGGTTTTGGGCCTCAGAGCTCAGTCGAAGAAGAACCTGGCGCAGCACAAATGCACGGCCGAGGCATGCGCCAGTTTTCAGCCCCGGAATATGCGCACCACAATGGGTACCAGAACGGCCAACAGAACGGCTACCAGAACGGACACCAGCATGGACCTCATCCTGCATATGCGAACGGTCACCAGAATGGCTACCCTAGCAATGGCCAGAACAACCACAGCCCCAATTCGGCGCATTCATACCAGCACTCGCATGAGACCATAACCTCGGGTTCTGATGAATATAGCAAATCCACCAATCCTAGTTCGCAAAACAGTTCATTTGATCAGCTACATCAGCTTCGAAAACATGACGATTTCACTCCCGAGAATCCGTACGCCAATGACATCAAGTTCAATCAGTACACACCTACGAAACCCTTCTCCGATGGATTCACGCAAGGCAGTCCATATGGTCCGGGTGCTGTCCAGGCACCTCTACCGACCAACAATGGCTACTCGGTCCAGAATAACCGGCAGCCAATGAAGCTCAATTCTCCCAGTGGAGACGATTATGGTGACAGACCTACTCCCCCACCCAAAAGGCAGAGTTGGATCAAACGTCGATTCAGTCGTCGGGAAACCTGAGTGCCGAATTCATGACCAAGAGATGGATCAACAATACAATCGTCCCAAATTCGGCGACCTTGGGGTAACATGAATCGTGTCCATCGTCACTTTTTGGGTGCCTGGTGTCTGGCACGTGCAACAGTATAAGACTCTCTTTTAAGCCCTACTTCTTGATGATTAATGTTTGATGTAATGGTGAGGATTTGGAACGAAAAGTGGTCAGTGGATTATAAGGGGGATGAGCAAAGTGTGTAGAGCTGCCCAGCCATTTTTTGGGGCGAATGGGGGTGATTTGGCAGACACTTGCAATATTCTGTAGCAAGTACAGACTGCATTCGTTTGACGGGCCCGAAAGGACCGGAAATATCGAATACCAAAGGCCTTTCCAACTCCATCCAGGAATTGTTTCGAACACGTAACTGAAGATTAAATTTTCCTCTATAGGCTTGCTATTGACCCTTCTTCCTTTTCTCCTCCTCGATCTTTTCCGACTGGTCCTCCCTAACCGCAGCAATGATGTAGCCAATCAGCACGACATTCGCCATGACAGCCGCGAAGCCTCCCGCGTACGACGCGTTTCCTGCTCTCCATGGTCAGTTGGGGAATGAAAAAGTAGCCAACGCGTCGAATGCTGTGATATATGCAAGGGGGGGTCATTGGACTGCACTGGATTGGAACGGATTGGAATGGATCGGGGCACGCACCTCGGAAGAGAAACTTCAACGTGAAGAAATACGAGCCGAGCGGCACGCACACCATGGCGACGGTGAAGAAGAGGAGCTTGTAGATGACGTGTCTGTGAGTTGCAAGATTGGGTTGGTTAGCATGTGCGTGTTTATATGTGTGTGGGTAGAGGGTATAGGGTATGGGTGAGATGAGATGAGATGAAATGGCTTGATCTGCTAGCATTATTGAATCAAGACATCAGGGGCGCGCGTGTCAGTGGGATGGATGGATGGGTGATTTTCTGGCCTGGGGAATGGGAAGGAGAATATTCCAGCTCCCTTTGAATCGACCATAGTCTTCATTCGTCTCCCTTCTCCTTTCCATGGCATCGGCCCCTGTCCCGGGTCAAAGCAAGCCAGCTCTAGTCTCATGCCGTAGAACGATCGAGAGACAGAGTTACTTGCGTCTTGCGTCTTGCCTCGCCTCGCCATGCGTGAAACGCACCCAGAATACGCACTTTTTCCAAAAACACCATGAGAACGAAAAAAACGATCGGGATATTTGAAAGCTGATAAACAAAAGGAAGAAAAACATAACATGACTTACGCAGGCACAGCAGGCGATGTGTCGGACGACAGGCCCACCGTCGACGGACCGCCCTGCGACTCGGCGATTGTCTTCTCGGTCTCAGCATGCTGCTGCTGTTGCGCGGCAGGACGCCGAGCCGCCATGGTATATGCTGAGTGTCGTGAGTTCGTGAGTTCGTGGGGTGTGTGGTGGTGGTGGTGATGTTGATGATGGATGTGTAAGAGGCTGGCTGGACAAATATCCTTGTGAAAAGAGGATCGATTTGTCTTGTCTCTCACTCCAATGGTATATAGTGCGGGTTGGAATGGTTGGTTAAATCGTGGTTGTTGGTTGGTCGGTCGGTGAAGAGCGAGAGACGGTGGCTCCCACTGGATTGTGTTGTTGCTGGTGGTCAGTGGGAGAGAGAACCCGGATGTTTCAATAGTATGCGGATTTTCACCTGTGTTGAGGTTGAGAGAATACTTCCGACTATCTACCGAAGCAATTTATTTTGGGACAGATTAGGGAAGTATCGATTTGGTAGTTGTGAATACTTAGGGCGGTAGTTCTTTTGCCCGTGCCTGATGTCCAGCCAGATGTCATTTATATTCAAGGCTTGGCGTAGATGTGGGAAGTTCAATTTGGGGAATAAATACCTGGTATTCAAGCGGGATATGTGATAGAAACTTTAATAGTGTTGGATCTAGGTATACAATCTCTGATAAAGGGACAAGTTCGTCCTCTAGACCAGTGTAATCTCTGGTATTTGCAAGGGCAAGCAAGCACGAAGCACAAGATGTGAGAAATGACACAAGAGCAGCAGCCATGGACTGTGTAAGCGACCTATATTTGCTCGCAGGCGTCTTATATCTGATGCTCGCACATTGTCGACTTGGTTTGAGAGTTAGAGCCGATTCCCTAACGTCGCCATGCCTGTTTATACTGCCCATCATGGCAGACGGACCGAATATTTGTAGGAACAGTTATGTCCAAGTAGAAGTAAACGCTCTTCACCTGTCTAATTCACTACCTACAAAGAATGATTGCCTTTTGTCTATTCCATCGCTATTGGGATGGGATGTTCTCTTCCCATATCATAACTTCATTTGATGTAGTCGGTAGAGGTGGCTCCAGCTCCTGGATGATATCAGTTACAAGGGGTCTCGGATTGATCGCTTAGACGGCCGCACCGGAGATGAAGAACCATTTGTCCACAGTACCATCAATGGGTGCTGGTGGAGAGTTGTCGCCTCGTGGAATCTTGGAGAGAGATGCTTGATCAACACGGTCTGGGGAAGATTGGTTGGTGACATTGGCCAAGCTGAGATCACCACGTTGTTGCTTGCCAGTGATCAAACGCTCCCAAGCATCACTGCATTCACGGATGATTTCCTCGGCGTACTTCTTGTTCTTGCACTCTCCGCTGAAGGCAAACTGGTTTTCTGGCTTTCCATCTGGGATTTTGTAGATACGGAACCACTCGTTGGTGGCTCGGAGAAGACCGGGGAGGTGTCGTTCAACATCCTCAATGTCGTTGAGTTTGGGTGCCAGAGGGTCGTTGACCTAGAAAACAAAACGTGTCAAGATACGGTCAATGCTAGACCAAAGAAGAACTTACATCAATGACAATGATCTTCCAGTCGGTCTCTTCCTCGTCCAGCAGAGCCATGACGCCGAGAACTTTGACTTGCTTGATTTGACCAGTGTAACCCACAAGTTCACCGATTTCGCAGACATCAAGTGGATCATTGTCACCTTTGGCCTTGGTCTCGGGGTGCACAACGTTGGGGTCTTCCCAGGTCTATGATTTCTTGGTTATTGAAGCTCCTCATGAAGCCATTTCAGTGCTCACTTTTGGGAATGCGCCATAGTTCCAGAGGTAGCCCTTGTGAGGGAAGCAGTTACGGACGAATCGTAGTTTGCCTTTCTTGACGTCCTGTTTGATGGGATTCCTAGAGGTGTCCAAGTTAGATGACAATTGCCATGAGTTGAGGCGGTGGAGATGTGTGGCTTACAGGAACTCTTCTTTGGAGATCTCAAGCTTTGCATTGGACCAGCGAGGAATCTCAACGACCATGTTCAAGATGGTCTGTTGCTCATTGGCGTAAAGAGGAATGTCGTGGAAGGGAGAGACGGGAACGCCATCCTTCTCGATATACGTTCTGAATTCGTTGGTGTGCAGCGAGCCCACCTTACGAGGCTGGTACTCTGATGGTTTTCCGTAAGACATGGTGGGGGGATGTGAAGAAGCAGAGGTAGAGAGATGTCTGGCAATAGCTTCAGAACGTCTGGAAGCTATTTTTGCGGATGGAGGAAGAAATGTTGAAGAGGAGGGGAGGGGAGGTGAAGAATTTGTGGGCGCCAGCGCGGGGGATGTTGATGATTGGCGAAGATGCAATGACGATGGTTTTGGGAAGGAACAACGGTGAAGCAGCGATGCTCCGGAGCTGCGAATGCCAATGCTAGTACTGCAGGTCCTGGTACTGGTGCTGGATCTTACACGCGTGCGTGATTTCAATGGTGCAGGCGGTCGCTTGAAAGGAAGACTTGTTAGGCCTGTACGAATAGCTGGTGATGGTGATGGTAAATGCATGTGCATATGGAGAACAAAAACTGAGGCTTGAGGAGGATTGGTTTATTCTTAATTACTTTTCCCTAATCCCGTTCTTGGATAATCGTTCTGGTCCTTTGGAATAATCGTGGTAAAAGAAATCGAATCTGACCTCGGCCTTGACCTCCCTCAATTCACATTGCTTTCCCCCGAGTTTCTGGCGCGGGCATTTACGGGATCGTCCCCTTTGCCGCCAATTTACTCGCCTGTTTCACCACTAACTGTGTTTGGTAAGCGCACAATCCTTATCCGCCTTATCACCACGTGATACCTCCATACATCTCAATTTCTTCCACTACATCATCTTCTCAAATGCCATCCTGCGTGCGCCCACAATGACTCAACAGTCCCATCACTCTCATTCAGTCTAACCTCTACATGACAGTGGCTGTTGGCCATGCTTTGCGGTCGCAGCCTTTGCTACGACGCTCTCTACCCTTCGTAACCATCTTTTCATCTCGTGCCTTATTCTCGACAGTCATGGCCACCTCAACCTCGGACGTTCCTCACGTACCCATCCCCGCAAAGGGTGTCGACTACAGGGGTAAAGTCGTTCTCGCTCCTATGGTCCGATCCGGAGAGCTCCCTTCACGTCTTTTGGCTCTCAAATATGGTGCAGACCTTGTATGGGGTCCCGAAACCGTTGACAAATCAATGATTGGCACCCAACAAAGAGTGAATCCTCGAACTGGTTGTATAGAATGGACGCGATCTTCCAACAGCAGTCCGGACTCAGCAATGCCAGGGCGCGAAGCCATCATTTTCCGCATCGACCCAAAGCGAGAATCGTCTCAACTTATATATCAAATTGGCACCGCAAACCCCGACCTGGCTGTCAAAGCCGCGACCCTTGTCGCGCCATACGTCCGGGGAATCGATGTCAACGCTGGCTGTCCAAAACCGTTCTCTACGTCAGGTGGCATGGGTGCCGCACTCTTGCGCACTCCTGATCTTCTTTGCAGCATCCTGAAGGCATTAGTCGAGCACGTAGGCACTCCCAACGAGATCGGAATCAGCGTCAAGATCCGACTTCTTGAAACACCCGAAGAAACTTCATCTCTCGTCAACCAACTCTGCAAGACTGGAATTGTCGGATTGACCATCCACTGCCGGACAACTCCAATGAGACCACGAGAACGTGCGATCAGGGAACAGCTAAGGATGATCGGAGACATCTGCAGAAGTCACGGTGTTGCTTGCCTGATGAATGGAGACGTGACGTCCCGAGAACAGGGCCTCGAATTGGCAGCCGAATATGGTATCGATGGAGCAATGATTGCCACGGCTGCCGAGGCGAATTCCTCAGTCTTTCGGTCCAAGGAAGATGGCGGGCTTGCACCATGGGAAGCAGTCGTCAAGGAATACATGGTCTTTGCCATCACTGTCGAAAACAAGTTTGTCAACACGAAATTCCTCCTTTCACAGCTCATGCCGGGGAAGAATAAAGCATATCAGCCCGTTCAGCAATCTCGGAGCTACAGCGATATATTAGCGTCATTGAACATCACAGACGCGGAAATCGTTAGCCAAGCTAAGGATGTCGATAGGATTCTAGGACTCGATCATCCCAGGGTCACCAAAGCCGATATCAAACGCCAGCACAAACAGCAGGCAAATGAAAACAAGCAGAAGAAGCAAGAAAAGAAGAGAGCTCTACAACGGGACGCTGATCAGAAACGAAACCACAGTCAGGAGCGCACCAAGAAGCAAAAGGCCGAGATCGCTGCTGACAATGCTGGTTTCGATGGGATAGGACAGGGTGCCATGGCGGTTGCAGCATGATGAGAGCTGGCTAGCTCTGCGAAGAGACACGCTAATATTATTGCCATTCTCAGTGGGAGATGAGACGTGTTCTACACGCAAAGATAGAGGGAGCTTAGACTTTTGGAAGAGCTCTATTGCACAACTATTTAATACATATCAATTGTGCAGACATACCACAAATGTCGTAACATTTCGGCTCTTTTGCAATAGTAGTTGTACAGACTTCATCCCAGCATATCAACCTTGATGAGGTAGCTTTCGCCTGGGCCATTAGATGTCGTTGTGATTTGTGACACACTTGAGTAGCGATTCCCCAGTTGATGTTATACAGGCATTCCTCGCTCTTGCATTGGGTCTGTCACTCTCGTCTTCGAGCCTTTGGCCATGATCTCAGTTGATAATGTGCTTCGATGTAGGTGCGACTTGAGTATCAAGGGCCAATGCTTCCATCGTCTCGGTCCAGCCATGGTGGTGGTGCATCCTTGTTATCCGAGAGCACTTGTGCGAACACCGAATGCGCCCAGTCCTTCGACGGCATGGAAAGAGATCAGGACCTCATCATGACCATCAACCTGCACCGGAGAGCAACAAAGGTTCTCATCCACAACCTGGAACAATTATCCTGCCGGGTAACAACAATCAGCCCTTTAAATCCTCCTGCCGCGACAAGACCCTGGCGTGCCGATCGACCTCCCACACGATGTCTCTAAGTTGAACCTTCTCAACTTTTTTATTAGCCGCCAGCGCAGCGGCTTTGCTCTCGGGCGTCTCGAGCGCCCAGCTATATTTCAGCGTCTTGCCGTCCTTGAAATGCATCTCGAGCGTGGATGGTTCGGTGGAATTCCGCGGTAGTTGTTTCGATACGACCTTGACCGTTCGGTGTGCGCTGGCGGGGAGAGACGAGAGGATCAGTCGTGGGATTTTGGCGGTCGCCAGGAACGGGTTGAACGTCGCGGTTAGCGTAGTTAGATAGGTGGTCTTCATGTTGTAGGTGAACTGAGCCCTGGGGAGGGTGTTGATCGATGCTCGATGTCTTTCAGGTGAAGGTCTGGGTGGTGTGTTCCAGGTCGAGGATTTGGTGCCTCACAGCTTCTGGACGCTGCGTCGCAGAAGGAACAGGCTTTGACTGTTGTTGCACTTCAGCCGCCGGCGACAGGTGATTTGTTTCGTCGTCGTCCTACTATCGGGGGGACTCGATGTCTATTAATTAATTGAATGTACGAGCTTCACTTTGGAAAATCCACGCTAAATTTCCCCGAAATATTTGCTATGTTTGCTACATTTGCCAGAGCAGACGCTCCCATTCCTAAAAGCAGCGTCTCACTGCGAAGCCTCTCTCCTCCGAGTCGTCGTCTGTCTGTCAATATGTACTTGTCAACTAGAAGCTTTACACGTTACTAGCCTTCCATGGCATCCGTCTTTGGTCCTTGAGAATGAAATTAACACTCAAGACTGTTAGAAACGACTTAATGCATTTGCTAGTCCAAGAATGTGTCTCCGTGCGAGCCGAAAGTCGAACAGCCATCACACAGAAGGAAAGGTCGGGTCCTCTATGAACACAGAGCAAGCCGGGTTGTGCGCCAGCCTCCTTAATTTTGCTAGAGCTCATCTCTGAACATGCTGTACCTCTTGCCTGGGTTGCGTGATTTCGATCTCAATCGATAAACTTTCGCTGAGTGTCGTTTCACGGCCACTGTCAGCGACCCACGAGCTGGAATCTCTGCCACCTGTTTGCCGAGAAGTCGTGTATCATGGTTGCGCAATCCTTCCTGGTAAGATATGATGCTCGCGTTATATCAATTCGACGAGTTGAGCAGCTCATGTGCGCCTTGACGAGAATTGGATTTTTCAACCAGCAAACGTCCCTGATCATCGTCCATCTTTGCATACCAAAGCTCGTGGACGAGCCAGGCTTCGTTGCCTTGTGGAGCCGAGCACGAAGGCCCGTCTCCCACAAATATGTCTTCGAACCCACCGGCCAACGTTGACCTTTCCAAATATGAAGCTCCTCCTCGTTTAAAAAGCTCTTAAGGACGGTAAATTGCTAATTTCTTAAGACTAGAAATTCTGAGGTACGATCATGCTTCACCACTTGGTTGATTGTAACACAGTCAATACCTCCAAAAGGTGGCAACCCGCTCATCTGGCCACTATGCTGTCAACGGGTACTCGCAAGAGAGAACTTGCCGATCCGAATGGAAGGACAATCCGAGGAGATCCAGGTGACTTACCTAACGAATGCAGCAGAAGTTCCTGGCCTACTAAGTATGCTCAGAGACTTCCATCCACAATTATGACACCCTTCCCTCTGTATCCACCAGTCTTCAACATCTCCACCGCCGTCGGGACTTGATCCAATCCATGAAAGATACTCTTCTCAATCTTGATGTTATGCTCGACCACGCATCGGAGCATATCCTCAGCTTCCTTTTGTGAGCAGAGAAACGATCCCTTTACACGTATGTCTCTGAAGATGTATTCTGAAAATGGTATTGAGACCTCAGGAGGCTCCCTCATCTGTTAGCCTCGCGACCACTCGAGTGCTGTGACAATCAAAACGAATTCTCTTCAACTCACCAACGCCATCTGCACCATGGTTCCGTGATTTTTTGTGATTGCGCAAGCAGTTGCCGCTGCTAGCTTTGCATCGCTCACATTCAGGGTTGCATCCGCACCCTTTCCACCAGTGGCTTCGAAAACCCGTCTCGCAACATCTTCCTTACCAAAGCGCGCGTCCAGCACAACATCTGCACCTGCCTCTCTCGATAGAGCGATACCTTCGTCCCTGGCGTCAACACCAATAACCTTCAGCCCTCTCGCTTTTGCAAACTGAATGCCAAGATGTCCCAAGCCGCCTCCTGAACCTACGATTCCTAGCCATTGACCCGGTCTTAGCTCCGCCTGCAAGATGCCTCTCCATATAGTGATTCCAGCGCAAGCCAACGGTGCTGCTGTTTCAAATGCCATTTCGTCGGGGATTCTTGACGCCTCTGTTGAGTCGACGACCAAATATTCTTGAAAGGCACCATTACGCTGCACGCTCATCATTGTCTCTCGATGCGGACAGTAGTGACGGTAGCTTTCCGGCCCCTTGCAGATTTCACACTCGCCACACCGTCCAAATGTCTGGCCTGCCATTACGCGATCTCCTGCGCGAAATCTGGTGACTCCGCTGCCGACCGCAATGACAGTACCTGTTCCTTCATGTGAAGCTGTCACCGGCAGAGTGCAATCCAAATGGCCTTGAAGATACTCCAGATCTGAGTGGCACAGGGACGCCGCAGCCACTTTCAAGAGAAGCTCGTGCTCGCGCAGTGACGAGGTAGATGGAGTTGGAATGGTTCGGAGCTCGTGGGTTGAGTTGTATTTTACAATTTGGCAGGCTCGCATCGTTGAGGGCAGGTGAGAACCGCTGGGTGGAGGCCGTACGGATGGTAGACGGCAACTTGTCGACATATGAAGCGGTCGAACACAGCATTTTAGCTGTAGTTGCTGTCCGTGCACAAGTTGGCTGGCACGCCGCAGACTCAGACTCGCAGCACACACTGCTTTCATTCTGTCATAAAGCCGCTCGCTTCAACAATGGTGGTGGTCTTGCCCGAGAGAAAGTGCTGGTCACTCCGTACAGGCGTAGGGTATGTAAGTAAGACTTGAAAGCTGATCAAGTCAAAAGGTCTTGGCCCAGGTTTTCTCCTCTTCTGAAACTTGTCGTTTTTACCTTGATGGCATTATTACCACGAATCATCCTGTTTTCTTCAGGTCTGGTGCCTTTCCATGGTACGCCACACTCACACGATGCTACGTCGGCGTATGCAATTTCGAGTATCCACAACGACGACTCAGGATCACTTCTTGGACGAAGCAGACTTTGCAGACTTCCACCACTATGTCTCCCATCACTTCGAATAGAAATACTGCGCGATGATCTTCGGTACTTCATATGGTCAACATAAAAATATCTGACCTTTTTGTCCTTCGTGGCAGATTTCCTATCTTGTAACGATCAAATCCCCGTATTCGGCAAAAAACTCCGAGTATCTCATGGCGATGGCCGATCGGCGAACAAGCATTACGTGGATCTCGTCAACCTCGGTCGACGAGTTCTTCCTTCTTCAGCCATCGGATTATGATCTTCGAGGCACAGTCTGGGGAATGGGGAGAACTGCTTCCCCAGATCTAGATGGAGCGAGACTACATGCGTCCAGAATGGTCCACAGGATATGCTGTCCTGATAAATGCAGTGTCATCTCGGACCCCCGTGAGGACTGCAAGCCTTCTCTCTGTAATCTACCACCGCAAAGTCCATCATGACCGATTCAACACATGCACATACCAATTTTCACGTCTACCCCTTATGGGAGACAATGGTCATCCTCCTGGTTGTGGCAGCTGTGGTCTACCCGCTGGTTTACTATTTCCAGGACCCCAAGCAATTACGGCGATTTCCAGCCCCAAGCATCGCAGGGTTCTCAAATATCTGGATGATGTATCAACAATACAATCATAAGCGTGCCCTCTCCACTCACGCTGCACATGAGCGCTTGGGTAAGATTGTCCGCGTTGGGCCAAACCACCTCTCTTTCATCGGCCGGCAAGCCACCAAGGACATATATGGGCACGGTACGCCGGCTCAGAAGGATAAATTCTATATTTCATTCACCGGTACACATGAAAGTAGCCTCGATGTGACGGATCGACATATGCACAGCGAGAAGCGGAAGCGACTTGCGGCTGCATTTGCGCAGAAACGCATTGCTGACATGGAGCACCTTGTGGTCGAGGACATCCAACGGCTGTTGGTTCGATTCGACAAGGCCACCGACTGCGGAGAAAACATCAACGTGCGGTGGTACATTAATATGCTGCTCTTCGACCTCACGGGTGACCTCGTATTCAGCCAGAACCTCGGCTGCGTGGAACGTGGGGACGATATGATGCAGGCGCAGAAGCTTGACGGGACAAAATACTGGACCAAGCCTGCAGATGCGCTTCGTAATTCCCTTCGCATTGGTTCGACGATGGGTTGGAACGCCGACTACTTCCGCCTGCTCAAGAGACTGACTTGGTGGCACGAGGGCTGGAAGGGAGGCGCCGACTTCACGGCCATTGTGCTGCACATGGTTCGCACACGGCTGGAGAAGGAGAAGGAAGGCGTGGAGCTCAACGACTTCTTCAAATCTCTGCTTTGGGACCGCAATGGTGAGCCCCTGGGCCTTGAGATCGGAGAGATGGTTGCCGAGTGCGGCCTGCTCCTCAATGCTGGCTCTGACACGACATCGATCGTTCTCACGGGAGCGATATTCCTTTTGACCAAGTGGCCACACACTGCTGAGAAGCTACGGAAAGAGCTTGATGACGCCCTGGGTGATTCAGAAGATCCCGGCGTCTGTGCTTTCGATGAAGTCAAAAACCTGCCCTACTTGCGTGCCTGCGTCGACGAGGCAATGCGAATGAGGCCTCCACTTCGTGGCGGGTTGCCGCGCGTGACACCTCCGGAGGGTATGATGATCGCTGGCGAGTGGATCGCCGGAAACACGACTGTCTCGGTGCCGACGTACTCCCTTCATCATGACCCAGATTTGTTTTCAGATCCCTGGACGTACAAGCCGGAACGGTGGCTCGAGGCTGATGCTGCGGACTTGCAGCAAGTCTTCATTCCTTTCTCAGCTGGTGGACGTGGATGCAGTAAGTGGACTTTTAAACTTACCGCTATAGGGGTGCTAATCGTTCCTGCAGTTGGCCGAAATGTCTCGTATTTGGAACTCCTCGTTGTCATCTCAACGCTGATGCGACGCTATGAGTTCGAATTTGAGAAGCCCGATTTCGAGCTCGAGACGAAAGATACAGTGAATGCGCATCCGGGACCTATGATGATGAAAATTCGAAGAAGAGTGCCTAAAGTTGAAGCCGGCTGAATAGTTGGATGTGTACGAGATGGAGCGTTCTCATGTTTGATAGCTTTGACGACTTGTGATGATCAGTTACTGGTGAAATGTTATAGAAGTCGAATGACCTTCTCCTTGTCTTTTTTTCTAGATCACCGAACGGGGGACAGGTGGGGATTTCGTGATGCTTCAGAGGTGAGACTGAAGGTTCTTTTGCGACTGGCGTCTTCTCGAACATGGGGAATCCCAACTACGTCTAGCCCCATACATCCTCGTGATAGAGGCCAACCTTTCCCATCTTAGCGCTGACCCAAGTATCTGCCTCCTCCATAGTCTGTTGCCTGCTTTTCGCTATGACTTGATTAAGCCGGGCCCTCACTTCTCTCGCCATCGTCGCAGCTCCACAGATATAAAAACCCGCGCCGTTGTCGATCATATCCAACACGAGCTGCCCGTGTTCAGCCAACCCGTCCTGAACGTACATCTTTTTCTTCGTCAGCAGCCTGGAAAAGCACGGAACTATAACGAAGCTGCCACCAAGCTGAACCAGTCGCTCCTCCCATTCGTTTTTGTACAAGTAATCGTGGTCATCGTCACGACAGCCGAAGAAGAGTAGCATCTTGCCAACTGATTTGCCAAGCTCTGCGAGTCTGGCCCGTTCCTGGACAAAACCGCGGAATGGGGCAATGCCTGTACCGGCTGCGACCATGATTATGGGGATGGCGGGGTTCAAAGGTAACTTGAAGGTCGACTTTCTGATATGCATGTAGATCCGTCCGCCACTGAGCTTGTTTCTTGGACCATCTAGATCGTAGCCGGGCACGGTGCCATACGACTGCGACTGGGACCATGGAACATTCTGGTCTTGCGTCTCCTTGACTGCCATCCTTCGGTCATGGGCCAAGAGGAAGTTGGTCGCTAGGCCTAGAAATCTATCCTCCTTGTTTGCCCTATCTTGTGACAAGATCTGTCGGTTGTTCACGGCCATTGTAATTGTAGGCAGTCTTGGTTGAACAAGTGGCGAGCTCGAAATAGAGTAATATCGTGGCTGAATGCGATTGAAGGACTCGATTAAGAGGGAAAATGGCACCTGAGACCAAACCTGATCAGGCGCGACCATTTCCATAAGGCTACCGATTGAAGCGTATCTCCCGGCGACGTCAGTCCTGAAGGCGCTCTTGTCAGTGCCCAGCCTCAGAAGTTCTGCTTTCGCAGCTTCCGTTGGTGCGAACAAGGAAATCATAACGAGCAAGTCTCGTGATGCGAGTGCGCAAATCTCCAGGTAGTACTTCAGAAGGGCCTCTCTCGTTGTTGGGGAAGGCAGATTTGGCCGCCTCGAAGTTACGTCCTTGCAGTTGTCAATCATGATCGGCTGTCTGCGTTTGTTTCGAGCGTCCAGGCCCAAGAGACGAAGCAGCCGCTCGACCTCATGTTCAGGATTAATCGGCCAGACGGCCAAATGATCCCCTGTCTGGTATCGAAGCGCGGGCGCGTCCGCAATGCTGATCTCCATGTGGACGCAGAGTCGATCTGGAATTGGGGATAGCGTTCTAGAAGCCACGAGGGGTGCTGGGTATGGATTCTTAGAATTATAGGCCACCTTCTTGGTCATGTTCAGCAGCGCAGCCTCGCTTGGTTCACCCATCCAGAGGCTCTGCTCGTCAACGCAGACATCGAGCACATTCAAAGTTGGCTCATAGGTTATTGGTCGCTCGTGCAACGGAATGCTCTTGCCGAGATCTTCAAGGACACTCTCCTGCCATTCCATGAAATCTTCTTCGGTGGTGCCTTGACTTTCGTCCGCTTGTCCCAGAGGACCGATACGAACGCCTCCAAGATCAGTAAGCGTGCGGTCCAGGTTCTGTAGATGTATGTTTATCAGCCTTTTACCATGCCTGTGGTCAGTTCAGTACTCACAACGATAACCTGGTTATAGTGCTTGTAGTTCCTATTGCCCATACCAAGTGCCAGGTAATACAAGCCGTCGACTCGAGTTCCTTTCTTTTTCATTTTCTCGAGTGCTGCACAGAAATTGACAGCATTGTCCGGAGGGTCTCCTTCTCCATATGTCGAGCACAAGAAGACACACAGCTTTCCAGCCGGATATCCTGACAAGGAAGAAGCGTCATAGTCATCGAGGTCAGCCACCAGAGTTTTGAGTGCAAATCGTGACTGCCATTGTCGAGCCAGTCGCTCGGCAAAGGCTTCAGAGACGCCCGATTGAGAGCCCCAGAGTATCGCAATGTCACACCCGATCTGCTGCAGTCTCTCGCCGATATTTCTGGTCTGTTTTGGCTTTGCTTTCAGGTCGCCTGTTTTCTGCGGCGCTTCATACCATTTGTATTGATTCTGATCTGGTCGGCCCCAGAGCTTGCCATCTCCCAGGCGAAAGCAGAACGCGCAGAACAACGCCAGTATAAATATCCAGTCCCCCACTCTTGTTGCCAATAGTGTCTGTGAAACGCCCTGCAGGGCAACTGGGAAAGGATGTATTTGCAAGAATGTGTCCATAGTAGCAACAAGAATAAAGAGAGATGAACTTCAACTTGCTTTGAGAGAGAAGAAAGAATCAATGGTAAACTCGCAGGGAACACGGAGGGGAAGATAGCAAAAGGTTATCGATCGGAGGAGATTACATGGTGGCCATGGCCATCCCGCCATTCCG
This sequence comes from Exophiala bonariae, assembly GCF_035927105.1. NCBI lineage: Eukaryota > Fungi > Ascomycota > Eurotiomycetes > Chaetothyriales > Herpotrichiellaceae > Exophiala > Exophiala bonariae. The sequence continues at coordinate 373,935 of NW_027042477.1, read as the reverse complement.
GCATGGTTCACGATCTCTCTTGAGTCTATGGAGAGACTGGAGCTTAGTGTCGTGAAAGACAAACTCGTGAACTTGAAAGGCAAAGTCGCGACATTGAAACTGGGGAAGTCTAGCGTCCCGTTAACGTGAACCTGATGGTGTGTTGGATAGTGGGACAGTCAACTTGGAGGAAGTCGCCGCGATGCCGATCAACTCGCCTTGCAACGCCGTCCTCGTCCTAAATTGCTATCTTCGGAAGTGTTGCAAGTTAAGGCTTTGCCCCACAATAGCTGGACCCATCTTCTGTTCACTCGCCTCTCATGTCCCGCCCCTCGGCCGACGCAGCCCCAGAAAAGGATATTCAATGCTTCGTCTATCGGAGATGCTAGCCGGCGACGCGTCTTGTCAGATACGGCAAGACTTGTTGCGGTCCTTGTGGGCCAAGAACGTGATGTGCCATTTCCCCGGTAGTACCATGTGGCGAATGTCCCTGCCAAAGTACAATGTTCCCCACGGGGAATAGGAAATCCTGCCCGATGTTGGTGCGCAAACTTTGGTAATGATGGATACCTCATGCATCTCTATAAATGAGGACATCCTTCGTCGAGTCACTCTGGCAGCAGCACCAGTCTTCGAAACATTTCCTATAGTGTGCACGGGTTGCTTTCCATCCACCTTATTTGGAGTGACCTCTCATTGACTTACTTCATCCAACATGTACAAACCCTCGGGAAAGACGTTGACCGTCATCATTACGGCCATATGCTCAACAGCTTTCTGCCTTTTCGGATATGATCAGGGAGTCCTCTCAGGAATCATCGGCGCTGACAATCAGTTCGGCAAAGACTTCAACCATCCCGACGCAAACACTCAGGGACTCATTGTCTCCGTCTACCAGTTGGGCAACGTTGGCGGATCAATCGTCATATTCGTGTTCGGTGACAAACTGGGCCGCAAGAACTCCATCTTCTGGGCAACGATCATCATGCTCATCGGTGCCATTCTGCAGACTGCCTCGACCAATCGTGGAATGATGTACGCTGCTCGGATCATCACTGGAATTGGAAATGGCGCAAACACTTCCACTGTCCCAGTGTATCAGGCAGAGACCTCAACCGCCAAGTCGCGGGGACCTTTGATTGCTGTAGACTCGTGTGTCATCATCTTTGGCATCTTGATAGCATACTGGATGGATTACGGCTTCGCCAAAGTCTCCGGTCCAGCCCAGTGGAGATTCCCGATCGGCTTTCAAATGGTCTTCATCGTCATCATCCTGGTTTTGCTCCTGTTTGCCCCAGAAACGCCTCGGTTCCTTCACGCGCAGGGCAAACATGATGAGGCCGAGGAAGTGACAGCGCGTCTGGTAGGCAAAGATGTCTCTACCAATGACCCTCGCGTCCGCGAGCTCTCCCAGGATATTTTGAAGGCCCTCGCGCTCGAGTCAGAGGGTGGTCCTTTCCAGTTCAAGGAGCTGCTCCAAGGTGGCAAACTGCAGAATTTCCGAAGAATGTGCATCAGCTTTGCCAGCAACGCGTTCCAGCAGCTTGGTGGTATTGTAAGTGTCTTGACACTTCATGATCTTAGAAAAAACTCCATACTGACCAGAATCTCAAGTGCGTGATTACCTACTATCTTCCGAAGGTCTTGGTTGAATCCATTGGAATGTCTCGCGAACTTGCACTGTTGATCAGCGGCATCATCACGACCGAATACTTCCTTGCCTCTCTCGTGCAAATCTGGCTTGTCGACAAATTCAACCGCCGAACACTCATGTTCGTTTCTAGCGCTGGTGAAATCGTCACGATGGTCATCCTCGCTATTACAACCTGGCAAGGCTCATCTCCAGCCGGCATTGCAGGCGCGGTTATGATTGCTCTCTACAATACCTTCTACGCGTTTGGCTGGTTGCCGATTCCATTCATCCTGCCGGCCGAAGTGTGCACCTTGAGAGTCAGAGCTAAAGGTGCTGCGTTGGCCAGCGTTGGAGCATGGATCATCGAGTTCATGGTCGTCCAAATCACGCCTGTAAGTACCCCCAACCTCAGCTTCCAGCAATACTGAGCTAAATTTCTGCAGATTGCGGTCCAAAACATCCATTGGGGCACCTACATTCTCTTCGCCGCGCTGAATCTGGTAATAATCGTCCCGACTGTTTACTTCTTCTTCCCAGAAACTGCAAACATCCGGCTCGAGGAGGTAGATTATCTCTTTGAGGCAGGTGGGATCACTGGCGGAGTCTTAATGAAGAATGGCCGTCTCGCCGACAGACGACAGGATATTGAGGTCGCACATCATGCTCAGTTTGAGAATAAGAGTGAATCAGGATCAGGCTCTCAACTCGCACAGGAAGTGTTTGAGCACCAGGAGAAGAAGTGACGTTATTTGAATGACTAGTCAGATAGTTTGGGAGAAATTTTCAATGTTCCGAAAGACTCGTGGACAAGCTTGTCGAACTTGCAACCACGCCTAGAACCCGTGTTATCGACCAGCTGAATTGAACGGAGTTGGCATTGACGTGTGCTCTTGGGCGTTGATTATATCCAATTCCATTCCTCCTTGAGGCCTTGGACGAGACTTGCTGTGGGCAGCGCATTTTCGACCTCTGCTCTCTTCAGCAGCTGCAATATCAGCTCCTGTTGCTCTACAGGCCGATCATGGAACCATGGCCCGCACGCAACAAGCGCAGTGCAAGTTGTGATTCTAGCCGCCGCCAGTGGAGTAGCCAGTGATATCCCACAGATCGCCTCTGCATTCTTGAGGACCTCTTCGTCCATAGTGCGGCGAAGACGTTGGTATCCCAGTCCAACTTTGGGGGCATTGGGTTTGTAGATGGCGAGGAAGAGTCGGGCGATATAGTAGTACTGCATGCCGGTAACTATTGTAGGTTAACGTTAGTCTCGAATGATTTACTATTTTTATGCCTGTTAGAGACATACCATGCCAAGGATGGCCAAGTCGTATCTCAGGATACCACCTCTTTGCTTCCACATCCTTCGGTCGATACAGGATTGGGTCGAAACTCTTTGGCCGCCGTAGGTCCCACATGTCAATCTTCGCTTTCAAGTGCTCCCAATCAGCATCGCTGTTCCCGAAACAGCAGCTGACAACTTCGGCCACCATCCATATCATGCGTTGCGCCCAGGTGCAATCATTTGTCTCATCGAAGCCTAGGTCGAAACTCAATTGCTCTTCCCAGCCTTCCAGATCAACCTTGAGCTGTGTCTGTGTCAAGAGTGACATGTAGATGCACTGACGAACGTAGATCCAGAAAGCATTGTGTCCCAATCCTCCCCAAGTTTGAAATTCAAGCTGAGCGTTTGCGAAGACTGATGTACCCGTCAGATGGCGCTCTGGCTCAGAGCCCATGTTCGACTCGCTTGTTTCTTCAAAGGCTCTGAGGATGACTGTTGCTGCGAATAGAGTCTCATCAGCGACTAACTCCTTCTGGTCAAGCATCGGTATCATAAGCCGTACGCAAGCCTGGTGATGGCGTTCGGCGATGGTAGGCTCGAAGTCTGAGGTCCGGCTGAGATGTTGAGCAGAAAACGCTAGTAGGGCCTCGAGCAGTACAGGACAGAACAGGGCACGCTCTGGCACATCTACAGCGAAGTGGCGTTGCATGTCCGTGATATCGAGCTGGCCGGCTAGTGATTCCATGTAATGTTGGAAGAGCATGGCTTCCTGAGCATCGTGGAACGGCAGCGGCATTCTGGGACCATAGAGCTGAAGCCGTGAAGCTTCGGACGAAATGCTATGGCTACTTAAATTGGGAACTGGCCTCACAACAAGGCTGGAATGGGAAGCAACAGGAGATATGAATGCCGGGTACGAGGGATGAGAGATTGATTGTGTGACATCAACGGGATCGGAGGGATCGCTATCCACGAGGTGCTCATGCACATCTTGTGAAGTCGAAGTTGACGGTCTGTTTTGGACGAGAAAGGAGGATTGCTGAAGATATGGTGGGGTTGGCACAGGTTGGTTCTGGCCTTGGGTTTGCTTGCCAGGACCGTCGGCGCCGTCCTCGGTCGTTATGGGTGCGAAATTCCCGATGTTGTCGTCTTGAGCCAACACCTCGGCATCTTCAGTTATCAGAGAATCGCCCACTGTATTCTTGTAACGTAGTTGATGGTGTCGATATTCAGCGTCCACGTGAGCTGTCTCATCGATAAAGGATATCACCGGAGGTGTATCCACCCATTTCTGCTGGTCCCCAAAGACATCGTGTGTATCTCTGTGGACGCGTAGCTTCTTGATCGGGCTGGAAGGAGCATTAAGTTGTCCCCTCGCGGCGACCTTTTGGCTGTTGCGGAATGTGAGCAGATCATCTGGCACGCATTCTCGACCACTCCGGCGACAGCGACCGCAGTCTGGCTTGAATTCTTCATCGCATTTCAAATGCCGGCGTCGACATGTCAGGCTGAAAGAAACAAAGCTGATCAGCTATTCGCAATACTGTCTCCAAGCTAAGGAGGCTTGCATACCATCCCGTACGACCTCTCCGCGATGCACGTAAATTTGCTCCCAGCATAGTAATGCCTAATTGTGAGCCCGCATATAGAGGAGGACTCAGCCACCGAGTCGGCCTGCCTAACCTGTGTGGTTAAAATGCTTGCTACAACTCAGTCACTGAGGAATCGAGGAAGAGAGCGAAGCGCTGGATATTGCCTTATGTAGAAGATCGGATTTTAGCATCCAGAAAAGATCTCGAAGGTGGAGCAAAAGCACACATGACATTGATCAGATGCGGGGAGAAGTTGGGGGAGACCGCGTTGGCGCTCAGGCTTGAAAGACCCTGGACATAGGAGGCTCAAAGGTATCCATCCGCCCCAGAGACCGCGAAGGCAACGAGTGGCCTAAAGAAGACATCGAACCAGTAGAAATGATGTAGTCGATCATCAGACTCGCGAAAGGCTGTGTGGGATTCTGAGTGGCTTACTTTAGTAGACAATTTCTGCTCCGGAGACCCGTTTTGGCGTTTTGGCGTTTTGGCGTTTCTCCATCTGGGAATTCCTGACGATAGGGGTCGTCGAAAGCTTGGGGAAATGGTTTTCAGAACCTCGGTTCTAATCGCGAGCGCCGAGGGGACAATTGGGGTGGCAATCACCTTCGAGGTGTTGTAGGCCGCAGAGGACGGTCGACTCGTGTCGTTGATGAATGGCCTGAAGTCTTGCATAGAGTCATGGACCCCAGGACGGAACTGACATCCGGGCATCCATATGCTAGGGGCAACATGGCTCTCGTAGGCTTCGTGACTGTGTCCCGCAAGCTGAAAGAGGGAATTTAAGGCGAAGAGAGCTATTCACATCGTTTCTCGAGTGCTACGCACTCGGAAGTCTAAGGCAGCCGTTTATTCTTGCAAGACCCAAAAGAGTAGTGATGATGAAATCTCCTTGCAAACCGTGGGAGTCCAGCTTTTATTGCTTCATGTCGCTGACGATATAACTCTGTCCTCCTGCTCGCCTACGATGTAGGCAACTTTCAATGTGATCAAGAGAAAAGAACCAGATCTGACTAAGCTCGGAAGACTGTACAAAAGGAGACAGAAGCGATTCTTGACGATGGTCATCACCAATGGAATCGCTAATGGAGTTCGCAACAACTTACCAAAAGGGCACCAAGCGACCTTTTCCTCTGAGAACATACCTTCCTCCGAATTCCAAGAGCGAGTAGAAAGAGTTCGCGATGGCTTACGAGCAGCTGGTCTCGTAGGATTGATATCCTTCGGCGACTGCTGGCGTGGCGCAAATGTGTGTTATTTCACCGAGTTCCGACCTCTTGACGGTGTCTCGGACATAGCAAACGCCATATTCTTCGTCGGAGCAGATACGGAGCCTGCTTTGTTTGTGTCAAGGCAATGTTTCCACTATGCTTCAGAGGTCACCTCGTTCGACGTGTTCACTTTCGATGAGATGCAGGCCAAGCTGGAAGGTTTCTCGGGAGCACGGACCGGTACTGTGGCCCTCGCTGGTGAAGCTTACATACCTGAAGACCTTCACCGCCGAATAAGAAATTCTCTTGGAAACTTGACAATGGAGCCTCATCCAGTCCTGGCGGAGATCAAGGCCATCAAGAGCGAACGAGAGATTGCGCTGATCCGGAAGGCGTCATACCTAACAGACCAAGCCATGGAAGCAATCAGGGAGACGCTTGCGGACGGGCACCCTCATACTGAACGCGAGTTAGCCTTGTTGGCAGATCAGAGAATGCTGGCTGGTGGCGCCGAACGAACGGCGTATGATTCAATGGTGCAGGCTGGTCCTCGCTCTGCTTTCAACCTGGCGAGGCCAACGGATAGGATTGTGCAGCCGGGTGACTTGGTCATGACTGATATTGGAGCCCGATATCGAGGCTACTGCGCTGACGGCGGTCGTGGGTTCATATACAGGACGGAGAAAGCGGACCCACAGAAGAAAGAAATCGTCAAAGCGGCTGCTGAGGCTGTCGAGGCGGGTCTCAGTCATGGACGACCGGGTATGACAGCGTCTGAATTGAATGCTTTCATGCAGCAAGCTTTGGTGAAATCAGGGTATGAGCAGTACTCCAGTGAGGCCAGAGGCCATGGAACAGGACATGGGACAGGAATGGATCCAGAGGAGGAGGCCCCATGGATTGGTCCCGGCAACAAGACTGTTTTGAAGGAGAACATGGTCTTCACGTTGAAGGCTACCATCACGGTTCCTGGAGTTGGTGGGCTACGGACCGAAAGGATTGTGAGGGTGACTTCAATGGGGATTGAGGCCCTAGACGTCTACCCAATGGAGCTGTATTGGTAAATCGAGTCATGACTCGAGTGCAGGAGGAAAATTAAACAAGCCTCAGCCCCTCCTAGCAAATTCTTCTCGTTATCCATTATGGTATTGCAGGCTTGAAGTCACAGATAGTGGTAGAAATGGAAACACGGCCATTCATGATGAAATGAAATTTGGTTCGAAGCCGATTTACAACAGAATGCAAAGTGAATGAGCTTGGTTTGGCTGATGAAAATTACAGGGCTTAATTGCGCTGGGTGAAAAGAACATAGATCATAATCTCGCCCTGATTTTCCCAGACAATCTCATACTAGCGTAATGGAAAAGGAATGTAATTGAGGGTATGCAGTGTTACTCCCTACCTATGGACGCAGAAGCGCCTGAAGGTTCCAAGGTTGAGATAGAGATGCATCGCGCTAGACCGCGCCAAGCCGCATAAACCGTCACTAGTGGTTCACTACGGATTGCTTGGACGACGACGGACTTAGCCTCCTTCAGAACACTTGCCCGCAACACATTTCGCCGCCGCCTGCACAGATGCGACTTGCCCAGGCTGAAGTTACAATAACCCAGATTTATGCCTCATGCCTCCCTCTCTAACCCATCGCTTACAAGCCATTGAGCAAAACTACAAACAGATCTCGGCGCTCGTACAAGAGTTAAAGACATTCTCCGTAACGGATGAAACTACCGACGAACGACGACTTGAACTCGCGACAGACATTCACGAAAGATTAAAGGAATGGGAAGACACTCTTGAGATTCTGAAACAAGAAGTTGAAGATGACAGTATTACCGCCAAAAGGCGGCCTCTTGCCTCCTCTCCACGGCCCGATCGAGAAACTGAGCACGAGCACAATGCAGACCTCCTCGCTCGCCTGCAGGAGGATCTGAAATCTGCACGGGCGAACTTCAGAAGGGCGCAACTGCATGCGAAGCAGGAGTCGGATGCATTCAAGCGGCAGAGTCGAGAAATGCTATTTAGTAGTCGAAAGGCGTCCGTGGAACAAGGAGACTCGGCACGAAAAGCATCAAAACACGAAAAACTGACCCAGGATGAGATCGCACTGCGGGCGGCTGACGATGTGACTCGAGCACTGACGAGGGTATACAATCAAATGGAGGGCGAGTTGGCGCAGTCACAATTTGCGCAGCAGACTTTAGATGAAAGTCAAAATGCACTAAAGGCCCTGGACGAGAGCTACTCCGGGACCACGAATCTGGTCAAGTCTTCCAGGGGCTTGATCGGTCAGCTAGTCCGGAGTAGCAAGTCAGACAGTTGGTACCTTCGATCAGCCTGGTATATGTTGATCGCGACAATTTCTTGGCTGTTCTTCCGGCGGATACTGTACGGTCCTATTCTGTTATTTATCTACTATCCTATCCGGATAATGTGGTTTACACTCAGCAGCGTTAGCACTATTATGCTTGGGAAGTCACCAACTCACGCTGGAAATCGTGCGCCTCCTAAGCCCACCCTTTCGGTCTCGATGCCTGTGGCTGGTGTGTCGAAGCAGAGCGCTGGACGGCCGCCACTGAGTATAGAGCTCCCGGCGAAAGGGGGTGGGTGGGATCGCCCTGTTGTACGTGAAAGAGGAGAAGAGCAAGTAGAGAGCATCATCGAAGAGATTGAGCGCTTAACAGGTGTGGCTTCCACAGCTATCCAAGAATCGGAAGATGGTTCGCAGGAGAGCGAAGAACCTGCCCGAAATACCAAAAAAAGAATGATGGAGGTGGATGTTGAACCCTCAGCTAGATCGAGGGATGAGTTATGAATTGTAACATAGTAATGTAAAAGACAACCATCATGGAAAATCTGCAACTAAGATAGGTAGGAATTCAACCTTGGAGCTCTCAGCCTTATCACGTGAACCACTTAAACGCGCCAAGACATCCTCGCGTCATGTGTAAGTCCGACGCGTTTTCTCCTTTGTCCACTGCATTGAACCCCATACTTAAACAAACCCATCTGATAGTCTATGGATTTCTCATCGGCTACAACTACCCAGGGATATTCAAGAGCATTTCGATCGATAAGTTGAAAACTTCCACGTCATAAAGGCCTCATTCAACGCAGAACACGGCCAGCAGTTGGTGAATCGTGCGGTGGTCTCAATCTGAAGAGTGCCTGTACGAAGTCTCAAATCAACCTCAAGAAGGTGTCCGATTGTCGAACGATTGCGCATTGCTGCCCACCGGACTACGTCACGTCCGGGAAGATTTACAAGTCTTCACAATTTAATATCCACTGCCATCGATTTCACAATGTCGAACTTCTTCGACAACAAAGCCCGGGCTGCTGCCGCCAAAACTGACACTAAGCCAAAAGCATCGTCAGAACATACACTCGCTGCAAGAGCACAACCTTGGGTCGAGAAATACCGGCCGAAAACTCTGGACGAGGTCAAAAGCCAAGAACATGCCACCGAAACTCTTCGACGCATGGTAAACGCCAACAATCTCCCTCATTTGCTGCTCTACGGACCCCCAGGCTCAGGCAAGACATCCGCAATCCTTGCACTTTGCCGAGAACTCTTCGGGCCAGAATTGTACTCCAGTCGAGTCCTAGAGCTCAATGCCTCCGATGAGCGGTCGATTACGGTTGTTCGGGAACGTATCAAGACATTTGCTGCTTTGCACCTGGTCAACGCCCCTGCCTCCAAAGAATACAGAGAGCGTTACCCCTGTCCCACTTTCAAGGTTATCGTCCTTGATGAGGCAGATCAATTGTCTCAAGACGCTCAAGGTGCCCTCCGCCGTGTGATTGAGATTCACTCTAAAATCACGAGATTTGCTCTGTGCTGCAATTACGTGAGCCGTGTCATCGCTCCGCTCGCAAGTCGTTGCTCCAAGTTTCGGTTCAAGGCACTTGAAGGGCCACAAGCCGTAGGTCGAGTGGCAGACATACTAAAGGCCGAGAAAGTGAGCTATGATGAGGGAGTCATCGAGAGGTCTCTGAAGGTCTCTGATGGCGATCTTCGTCGTGCCATCAATTTACTGCAGAGTGCAGCTCGTCTCGTTGGCGTTGGAATTGCTCCCTCAAATGGACACGCGTCAAAGACTGTCCTAGACGATTCTGATGAGGAGATGGACGATGGCGATGCGAGCAAGCCAGCGACACGGGCTATCAGTATCAAAGTCTCCGACATCGATGAGATTAGTGGTGTCTTTCCAGTTGGAATGACTGATCATCTGTTGAAGGCATTGCAGAAGGGCAACACACGTAATTACAACACCATCGCAAAGGAGATCGCCGACATCACCGCCTCAGGATATTCAGCCAATGAAGTGCTTCTGAGTCTCTACAATAAGATAATCTTCGACGAGCTGGTCGACAATAAGAAGAAATACAAAATGACGCAGATTTTCTCAGACTTCGACCGCCGTCTTATTGATGGTGTTGATGAGCAGCTTGCAGTGCTTGATTTGTCCTGCCAGATTGCGGGAATCTTGGCGAAGTGAAGGAACAGGAGAACTTAAGATTAATGGGCCATGAGCCATGAGATTCCCACACAAGACCACGAGCACAAGGTGCTCCCAAGACACACAGCAGTCATACACGGAGACTCTCCAAATGTGAGAAGGTTTATGGTCTAACCCTCGCCGCAAGCCGAATGTTTGTGACAGGGACTATCGTCCTACATCGAAAGGCAAACTCACACCGTGCCATACGTGCTTTTCAGACCATATGCAGTCACTTCCAAGTATCCCCTCATGCGTTCTCATGTTCCGGCTGCAGTTACGCCATATCCGTTTGAGCTGGCGTCCAGTTTAGCAGCTTCAGCACAAGACACAAGATACTTTGAATATGCTTAGGTCGGAGCTACGGGGTCTCGCGAAAAGGTTCTCTATCGCATGATTCTCTCGATCCAGTCTGCCGGGTGGCGGACGATATGTGATGTCCCAACAGGACATGTCGAGTGAATACGCAGCTTCGAATATTAACCATTAAGCAGCATGACATCGTGGAAAACTTCAAGGTTGCTGAGCAACATGCAAGATCCGAGTTGAGAATATGGAGATAGAGAATATAATCTCCTGTGTATGAACATCTAAAGCTCCGTTCCATCTCTCCCTCAATCCAGAGCTTTCCACATTGTGAATGTTTGACACTTACTGCCCACCACAGAATCTGAAGCAGTTCTGCTGACTTCTGATTATTCGTTCCCACAAACACGACCAAGACAGCCGCATGAATTGCCATGGCTATCAATGTATCAGCATTCCTCGCACGCACGGCTACAGACATCGCAGCCGCAGGCCACGTGACCGCCATCGAAAAAGGAATTGGAGTTTTAGCCTTGTTCGACTCTGGCAACATCATGACCACTGATGCACCGTTGTTGATCCACAAAGATGCATCTGGAAGGAAGGGACGATTTCTGTGAAGTGACCATCAAAGGTTAGATCGCTGGCAGAAGTACAGTAACCAAAATAATCCATGTTTCTACGAGATTGGACATCTTTGTGGCTGGTAGTGATCAGTTTGCTTCAGTCCTCTGCTTCGAATTAACCTCCCTACCAAGTTCTACGTTTTAGATCAAGGTCTGGACATGCCAGTATGAAGCAGGAGAAATAGAAATCAAACATACTTTCTACTCGTCCTTCGAACTCAATTTCGTCAAGCCCCAAATTAAGGCGGGGTCGGCTGTTGCTGTCAATTCTTGCCTAACGGGGTAAGCGTGCGATATCAGCCGTCTCAACCAAGAGTCCAAGACCAACTTGAACAGCTCAGACTCGATACCCTGGTGTAAAAGTGGGCGGAGTCACCTTTAGCATGGCTACCCACCCATTCTGGAGAGCACAAACCCTAAGTGGCGAATGAATACATTCAGATGTTATCTCCTGGATCCCTCAGTGGCCTTCCTATCAGGTAGTGCCATTGACCTATCTTGCTCTATCGAGCCTCGCAATCATAAGCCTCGGCGCTACCGCAAGTTTACCGTAGCCTGCAGGTAGACTGTTCGAACCTTGATGGTCGTGCCTAATAAGCAATGCGGAGCTATGTCGGTCCAGCCATCATATAAACTCGAAATTCCTCCAACACTCAAGACGCTCGCATCTTCCTTCAGGCAATTCCACTCCTTAAAGACTTGGCTCTGACGATCTTTAAGGTCGATAGCTTACGCGTTGCTAAAACAAGGAATTCTACGGAGTGTGCCAACGTCCCTTGGGGACAGAAAGTTACTCCTCACAATGATGTCGGAAGTTCCTGAGAAAGCCCTCCACAAGTCGGAGACAGTGGCGTCGAATGCCGGCACCGAGGATGTTGGCGGTAGCCATGAAGGTCACAATCGTCAGATGCGAGTCACCTTCAACCTCTGGAGCACTTTAGGCCTGGTGTACAGTATTACTGCCACTCCAATTGGTATTGGAAGCTACTTGACCTTCAGCTTGGTCTTGGGTGGAGCGCCATTTTATATCTACGGGTATATCTTCGCGGTCAGCCTCAATATCATCTTGTGCGTCGCATTGGCTGAAATTGCGTCCATCTACCCGCATCCATCTGGTAAGTTGCTACATGCACTGGGCTCTCAGAGACTCCTGATCGGCGATGAAAGGACTGACACAGGATATGTAGGGCACATCTACTGGGTCGGCAAGCTGGCACCTGAGAAATGGGTTTCGTTTCTTAGTTATTGGACAGGCATATTGACCTCGGCCGCGTGGTTTTTCTGGAACGCGGGAACCTACCTTCTCACCGCGCAGATCCTGCTCGCAATGGTCATGCAACTTTACCCTGATAGCTACTCGACATATCCAGCATGGCATGCACTTCTGGTCGCTTATGCGCAAGCGCTAATTGCAGTCCTCTGGAACGTTCCTTTCTTTAAGTCCTGGCCATACATCCTAAAATTCATGGTGGTCTTGACCAATGTGGGAGTCGTCTTTTTAGCCATCTCACTCTTGGTTCGCACTTCTCCCAAGCAATCGGCTCACACCGTCTTCGTTGACGTCGTCAATACCTCGGGCTGGCCGTCCGCGGGAGTGGTTTTTTTCTTGGGCCTCTTACCTGGCACAACCGCGATTAACGGGTTTGATTCGGCGTCACACATGGTGGAGGAAATGCCTGATCCTGCACGTCAGGTGCCTCAAGTCATGGTCGGCAACGCGTTACTCTCTGGTGGGCTAGGATTGCCAATGGTGATCATCTTCTGCTTTTGCATCTCCAACCCCGAAAACTTGCTTGCTCCATTAGGTGGTGTGACCATCATCCAGTTGTTCAAAGACAGTTACAATAGCGATGCGCTCTTTGTTCTCGCCGGCCTCCTCTACGTCGTCGTCACCATTATCGCTGCCACCGCCGTCACTACAACCACAAGCCGGGTGTGGTGGTCTTTTGCCCAGCACCACGGTTTACCGTTCCACTCCTGGCTCTCCAAGATCCAGACGACTTCGCTCTACGCAGTCCCTGTCAATGCCATTATTGCCAGTACTGTGCTCTCTTGTCTGGTTCTCTTGATCCAGTTGGGACCCAGCTACGTCCTCGCCGCCCTGTTCAGCACTGCAAATATCTGCTTCTACCTGAGCTACGCCATCGTACTGGTGTGCTTCCTCCACCGCAAATGGACGCAAGGCCTGCCGCCCCATTACTTCGACCTAAAGGGGCTCCTGGGTTCTGTGCTCGGCGTAGTAAGCATCATTTGGTCGGTCTTTGCGACAGTCTGGCTTACTTTCCCATACTATCTTCCTGTCACAGCTCAGTGGATGAACTGGTCCGTCGCCCTTCTAGCAATTACGATTGTTTTGTTTTCAGTGGATTGGACACTCCGGGCAAGAAAGACATATATTATTCCTTCGCCGTTGGTTATCTAAATCGCTAGTGTCTAGGATAGATTAGGATCTTAGACCAATATGCAAATCATCATCACAGTTGTCGGCGAGCTCCCTCTGTTCCTTAGCCTTCTTGATCGTCCTCATGGGTTGGGCATTTCCAAACTACTGCAAGTCTGATACCGATCCCCGTCATGTATGCGTAGTCGACACGCGGCCAGCTCTACTCCAGGTCGACCTCTGGCTTACTCTGAATCGAGTCAATCGGTTAGACTTCTTGAGTATCTGAGGTCTGCCTTATCGGGGGCCCGCAGATTGTCGCACATGCCACATGGTATCCATTGAACTTCGTAAGCTCATCTTTGATCCTTATCGAGGAGTGGGCACCAGACTCGTCCTTGACACGGCCCATGCTTTTAATCTTCCGTTGTTTCTCCATGCTTTCGCCGTCCTTGTTACTTGTCACAATTAAAACTAAGGGCTCTCCATGCATTGTATCAGAAGTAACCCATGGCAGAAAGTCTAAACTTGACCCGTGTTGCGTCTAATCCCAAAACAGCGCAGATTTAGAGATTTAAACCCTCTTCGGACTAGCATTCCCCCACGTTCTAGACTGGGGAAATTCATGATCCCTGTCATAGCGATATCAAAGTTTCGAAGGGCAAGATATCGAGAATGTGAGTTAATCATCTTGTATCAATTGAGAACAATTTAGATTCACCGATCCTTGTGGTTTTTAGGCAAGCAGGAAAGGGATCTTTTGCCTATCATAGGAAACTATTGCCCCCAGGTATCTAAGCCCTCGGAATCTACAGCTGGTAGCGCCCTGGCGACGCTCAAGCGGAGCGTCATCTCCTCTTTACGTGTCTTATGCTTTGCATTAGAGAGAGAAAGGGTTCGATATCCTAGATCTGCTGTCTCCAGGAGTTTACTATACTTTAGACTGAAGGCACACAGTGGGTGATCTCGGTTTCAATTTCTGGAAGTCGCTCAGCACGCAGCATTCGTCCTTTCGTGAGAGCAGTCATGGCACCTTCGGCCATACTTCCAGAAGTCAACACCGACAAACCAGGGAAACAGAAAGCACAGCTCGTCAGATTGAGTGCCAAAGACCCAGCAACAACCTCAGATGCTGTGATCGAGGTCATCAACCGTGACGGTGGGGTCATCGTCGAGAATCTGATCACCCCCGAGCTGGCCTCGCAGATCAAAGCCGAGCTCAAACCGTGCTTCGACAACGACATCATAGATCCCAGCGGCTTCTTTCCAGAGACCACCAAACGCGCCACGGGTTTGGTTGGGATATCGCCTGGCTTCGTCGAGTACATGACAACGCCCCTCGTGACCGACGTGGCCAATAAGGTCTTGACGTCTAACTTCACATATTTCTTGGGAGAGACGCCGACCACGGTGTCGTCGAAGCCTCAAATATCGTCTACCGTTGGTTTCCGGGTGAACCCTGGCGGCAAGGCGCAGGCTTTACACCGAGATGATGCGTAAGTGCCACTATCTGGGGGGTTTCCTTCCCGTCTCACTGTTGAAAAGCAAGAGTCGTGGCTAAATGATATGGTCGTTCCAGAGATTACCACGCTCAACTGCAAGACCAGCCACTGCTACTAGGTTTCATTGTTGGCATCAGCCGGTGCACAGAGGCGAATGGTGCAACGCGGGTAATCCCTGGATCGCATAAATGGGGTCCAGATAGGGCACCAAAAGTCAGCGAAACTGTGCCTGCCGAGCTTGAGATCGGAGATGCGCTGATTTTCAGCGGCCATCTCTACCATGGCGGTGGTGCCAATGTCACCGAGTATGTATCACCGTCCTTAGTGCTGGGTAAACTCGGAGGGCATGATTTCTGACGAAGGATTGCAGAAACGAAGCGCGTGAGAATATCGGCCTGTTCTTGACCAAAGGCTTTTATCGCCAAGCTGAAAATCAGTATCTGATGGTTCCCCCCGATATGGCCAGAAATCAGGCTCCACAGGTGCAAAGATTGCTAGGTTATGGCATCAGTCGGCCATCCAATGGCTTCTACAAGTATCAAGATCCCATGCGGGTGCTTTTTGGGGTGGAAGACGAGGAAACTGTAAACATGTGACGTAGTTTCTTGTGGTTTTGCCAGAAGTGCCGTTGTGGAAGTAGATGGTGCTTGAGGGCGGATCTGATTCTCGAGAGATATGTAAGCTATTGTATCAGAATAGGATCTCCAACTCGATCCCACTGTTTCGCCATCGTAATCCAATTCACAACGGTCTGTTGCTGACCAGTAGCCCACAGCTCACGAAGAAGTCCCATCATGCGCGCTCGATCAAGACCTCCGGTCATTTTAATCACTTCGAGCATCTTGTGCTCGATGAAAATCTGGTCATCAATGCAATCGTGGCACTCCGTGCCGGCGATTAGAAGTGGCCAGGCCAAACAGTGCGCAATAGATTCCATATCGAAAACTCCTCGTAACGATTCAAAGAGGTGGTTTCGTGCAATCGTGCACGAAGCTTGATCAGCACAATCATCGCCCTTCACGCGGAAGAAGTAGATGAGGGTCGCCTGATAATAAATATCAATCATAGCAGAGAAGGATTGCCTTGCCTGGCGAGTTTGGAAATCGATCTTCTGTATTTGAACGGTCGCTATACGCCTAGCTTCCTTGATGTCCTTGCGAAGGCAGTCTGAGTTACGAGTTGAAATGCTCTGGTTCGAACTAAACCGCTGGTCACGCGCCAATTCGGTAATGTGACGAATGATGCTGACGTATTTGTGAAATGGTCCCTCAGCCCTATTACAAGAAATTCGCAAATTCCAGTTTGGAGGCCGATCGATAGCAGTAATCGAGCTCCATGTCTGAAATTCGCTCAGTAACGCTATGATAGACTTTTCGATCCCATCATCATCTTCCAGGTGAGTGTCATCGGCCGCCAGCCATGCATGAGAAATAGCATAAGCAGCTCGCATGTGCAGCCTCCAAATCGGGCCGCGGCCCGTCCGAATGCCCAGAGAAACGAGCAGGAACATTGACACAAGCAACCCTCGGAGCTCGTCCACACTGAGAGACCCATAGGGATGAGGATTATGAGTCAGTTGATAAATATGAGCTGTAAGCGGGCCCAATGCCTCGTGTTGGAGCTTATCCTGCATGGACAAATAGTCAGGACGTGGCTCCATAGAGTTGGACGTCAGCATAGAGCCAAGATCGCCAGCGGCCAAAGCCAGAAGTGCCCATCGGACCGAGGGAATTTCCAGGCTGATCAATGGGATGTCGTTGCGATAGATGTTCTGTGAAGTATCGATCCAGTCCAGTTGAGGTGCAATCACCATCACATAGTGACACAGTAGGCGACGGAATGTCGGCTCAGTAAGATAGTGTGGAAGCGAGCTTGGCGATTGTAATAAAAAGAGAGAAGAACTGGAAAAAGGATTGCTTGGGATGGATGACACCGTTCTTGTTGGTGACGAACTTGGATAGTGTGTTTGTTTCTGCTCAGGGCGACTTGCGAATACAGTGGTACATGGCGCAATCTTCGATGGCTTCCACCGATACTCCTTGCCATAGCCAGGGCACTCCAAGCTCCTAGTTCCACATTTGAAGCATTTTGGGATCGTTCGATCACATATGATTCTACGCCGACGACAGTTCTTACAATCTGGGTTACTCGTCAGCGTTCTACACTCATATCAATTAGCATCAAAAGCAGTTGAGTTACCCGAACCCTTCTGATTCATGTTGGCATTTGCCTTGATCATATCGCACGGGGATAGGCGCCCCAGACAAATTGACTTAGGGTGTTCCGGATTGGCATCTTCTGGAGTCGCACTCAGGCGCCATCCTGGTCGGCGAGAAGTGACAAGCAGACCTGGACGAGAAGATAGTCGACTCAAAGGGTCGGGGACAAGGAAGGCTCGTAAAAGATAGGTAGGAGTGATAAAGATAGGGACTTATCTGGCTGAAGTTTACTTCGGGGAGTGCCAAGACTCCGTGGAGGCAGCGCCGCTTTTACAACTCACTACCTACTTAAGTTAGGTGGGTAGGTACAGCCTCGAGAACACCTCTGGCACCTTAGGTATGGAGACACCTCCCTCACCTCTGGTCTTGGTTTCCCAGGTTTTTGCATCTCATCGCTGAAGCGCCAAAACGACAGGTCAGCCACCAAAATTTGCATCACGGACTGAATAATTTAGAATCTGTATCGGGCTGTCAGTTTTCGTCATGGACCCCATTACAGCCGCCGGGCTGGGTCTCAGCATCACCTCTTTGGTACTTCAATTGTTCGGTGGATGTATCAAGGGCTACGAGATCTTTCTAGATATGGTCGGGATGCCAGCCAAGTTTGCACATCTTCTAGTGCGGATGCAGCTCGAGCGGACTCGTCTTCTGAACTGGGGCGAAAAGGTGGGACTCCTCGAAGAGGTGTTGGAGCAACCCAGTATGACCTTACACCTTCATCGCAACCTGATAGTCGACATTCTGTTCGAAATTCAGCGATTGTTCAAGGAATCTCTACTTATTCAGGACAAGTTTGCGAGTGTAGGTAATCTGAAGGAGGATCGTGCATCCCCAAGGACTATTGACCAAGCTTCAAGCCAATTTCAGCCAAAAAATAATGGAGCCCTACTCGAAAAGGCTCTCAAAGCGTTGAAAACGGCCGCTGAAATCCCAACAAGACTGCAATGGGCCCTCGTGAAACAAGAGAAGTTCGAGATTCTGGTTGAGAAACTCATTAGTTACAATAACTCGATTGTCTCACTTCTCGACAGAACAACAATCCAACAAATTTATGACATGCAGATACAGACTCAACTGACAATGCTTCAGGTGAGTAGCAAGGTAGACGACTTAAAACAATTAGCACTCGCTATTCAAATGCAGACACATAGTAGTACTCCAGCCTCGGTTGAGATCCACATTGGAAGCCAATCTGGACCAGCCAGAAGTCACACAGACGATGCTGCCAGCTTTGCACGACTTACCAACTTCAAGGCTCAGCAGATCAATCTTGACCTGGAGTCTTTGAATGACAGGCCTGGGCCCTTAGATGGGGAATTGACATCCCGTGACACTCGGTGTGCCACAAGATCTCTCGCATTATATGGTGGGCAAAGGGTCTGGATAGAATGGAAAGAGTATGATCCAGACCATCAATTGGTTTCGTGGCCTCAGATGATTGGAGAAAGAGTCAAAAAGCTTGCCATTCTGCTAGGCATAGAAGATACTCCTAAAGAATTCAGAGCTCCAAGATGTCTCGGATATTTTCAGGATATTTCAGAGGATGCAGCCAGGTACGGTCTCGTGTACAAAATCCCTCCCGGTCTGGTTGAAAGCGAGCCAATGACCCTCCTTGACTTGATCCAACAGGAAGGCAAGCCATCGCTCACTCGGAGGATTGGACTGGCTCACAAAATATCAGAAAGCATCATATACCTACACGCAGTCAACTGGCTCCATAAAGGCGTCCGAAGCGAGAACATCGTATTCTTCGCAATGCCTGGACAGATGCCCGATCTCGCCTCACCCACCATCTCTGGCTTTGAATATGCAAGGCCGGACCTCCCAGAGGAGCTCACGGAGATGCCCTCAGAAGACTTCCATCACGACATCTATCGACACCCTGATGCAATTGGTCGTGCTGAAACACGTTCCAGGAAATCATGGGATATTTATAGCCTGGGTGTTGTCCTGGTTGAAATTGCTTTCTGGAAGTCCATTGCAGATATAGTCGGTCTTCATGAGACACAAAAGGGTGCTCGCTCAAAATTGAGGCGAGTGAGAGATACGCTACTGGATGATCAATTTCTCAGGCAAATTGGTGCGGAGGTAGGAGAGATATATCAAGGTATAGTACGGCGTTGCATCGAAGGCGGAATGGATCTTGGCATTCCTGATGGTGCAGATGAAGCAGTACCAGAGACAGGAGCTGAGTTACAGCGAGTGTTTTCACAAGCTGTAGTGCAAAGCTTTCATAGCATCCGGCTCTGATTCGACACTACTTTCTTTTATCTACGGGAGCTCAAAGGTTCGAGCCATTGCAAGGTCATCGTTGATGAGATCATTATGGCCACGGAAGCAACCCCACAAGATTTGACTTAGATAATGGAATTCATGATGCTTAAAGAAGACGTACCGTGGGACAGGGGATAGCGTACCAGGCAATGCTGTCATGGAGGAGGTTCTGGCTTCATACTCATATATCTGAACGCTAGGCCGGCGGGCACGACGCGTACCTGAATGAGAGTTATTGATAGTCCCGAGCGCATGTGAACCTGCTCGATGTTCGGTGCGGTTGGTAGACAGAGTATTACAACCTGACGCCGATTTAAATGGCTGGGGATTCAGTGAAGTGCTGGTCAGCCCTCCTATCTCTATGTCTTACAATCAGGCTTTTAAGTACGGATAGAGAATCCACGTATCTCGTATTCAATGGGGGCTATTTATGCCATAAGCAACCTCGTACTCTAGTCCGAATTGGCCTGCCTGCGAGGTTGCCATGTCTGAGGCCGAGACCACAGCCGCCTTCGCGAAATCCCGCCTGCGCATATGCATGCTCTTACCATGGTTGCAAGTCAGACGGACTTGATTATCGAGTCCGTATGCTCTTACAGAGACTGTCGCAGAGTTCTCGAAGGGGTCCTGGTCTCCCTCTGGCCGCACAGCTGTCGCGTTCGAGGGAGGTGAAGCCCGCCCGGCTCGGGCCATGGCGCAACTCGCCGCACGCACCAGCATTGGTGATATCGCTGAACGCGCTCTGGACGCCCTACTGACGCCATATTTGAATTCAGGATCTGCGCAGCGCGCACATCTATCGGAGGTAGACGTTGGACAAATCTCTACCAATCTCAGCCGCATAGGCAAGATTTCGTGGAGCAGAGTTCCTCGTCTCTACACGGTCCTTCGCTTAGTTGACCATGTGCAGGTCCTCGACGCATTCCTCAACCAAGGCGTTTCCGATGTCTGGTTTCCATTCTCCGAAAGAACTTTGCCAGAAAGCTTACGAAGTTCTTCTGCTCGACTTAAGTTCCTAGACCTACAACACGTCGTATTGGCAACAGCGCTAAGTTTGGAACGAGAGGATACCGGCCATTGCCATTTTTCTAAACAAGAAGATATACCTCTAGAGAAGGTGCAAGAGCTAGGCAAAGGTGGGTTCGGAACCGTGGATCGCGTCATCAGTACTATCACCTACACAGAATATGCGCGCAAACGCATACCCCGGGGAAAGACATTCAAGAAAGATACCCAAATACTAAGAGACTTTGAGCGTGAATTAGGCCATCTCAAAAAGCTGTCTCATATCCACATCATCAAACTCATTGGAAGCTATACCGATCCTAGATTTGTGGGGATGTTGATGTCACCAGTGGCGGACTGTGATCTCAAAGACTTCTTAAATCAGAATCTCTTGAGTGCCGGACAGCGATCATTCTTGCGGACTTTCTTTGGATGTCTTACCTCTGCCTTATGCTATCTTCACGAGAACCAGGTACGCCATAAAGATATCAAGCCTCAGAACGTACTTGTGAAGGGCCATAATGTATACTTGACAGACTTTGGGGTATCTCTAGATTGGTCAGACCTCGGCCAGAGCACAACAACTGGCGTAACTGTCAGAACTCCTCGGTATTGTGCCCCTGAGGTTGCGCAATACATGCCGCGGAACTCATCCTCGGATCTGTGGTCACTAGGATGCGTATTTCTCGAAATTTGGACTGTTTTGAAAGAGGAGACGATCGACGCTCTTTACAAGTACCTTGAAGGTCAGGGATCCCGGTCGAGTTGTCATTATCTGAATCATGCTTCATCCCTTGCTTGGGCCCGTCTTCTGGAAAACAAGAATGAGAATGCTGAGGAGAACGTGCCTGTTACCTGGATTCGTGGGATGCTAGTGCCGGACCAAGCTCAGAGATGGACGGGACAACAGCTAGCTAACCATATAGAAGAGTCCAACGAGAGTCCGGATTACCGATACGCTTTCTCGGGAGAATGTTGTTACCATGGGGATAATTCCACAAGTTCCAGCCAATCTTCGAAGCGCTCTTCTAGGATTTTGGAAGAAATCACTGCCTCACTAGTTTCCCCCAAAACAAGGGTGGCTGAAGAACCAACTCGTGAGTACGAATCAAGATTCAACCAAGGATATCAACCTGATATCATCAACAAGCCTTCTGCTACTGTGGCGCAAGGTGGACCTCTCTTTCGAGGGGCAATGAAAACATGGGAAAACACAGAGCAAGAGAAACAGAGGGAAGCCGAACACCTCTCTCGGTTGAAGGACGCGATACAGCAGAAGAAATTAAGAAGTGCTCAACAGACTTCTCTGACCATTCGATCATCTGAGACACCTGGGGCTAGGCATGGAATAACGGAGAACCAACGTACTGCTGAACAAACCACGATCATTCCAACCACCACTACTTCAATTCCGTCAAGGGACAGCAAAACCATTCAGGCAATACGACGGAAACCCCTGCCGAATATACCCGATCATAAGTTGCCTCTTCGTCCTCGTGATGATCCAGGCCCAGAAAAGAGGCATCTTCATTTCGTAAGCGAAAAGCAGAAGAGGCGTGTTATCTCATGCTTGCCATGCCGCGAAAGCAGATCCCGCGTATGTCTCCCTTATCCTGGAGCTAATTCATCGTGTTCAAAGCTGATCCTTAACCCAGTGCACTGGCGGTATCCCATGTGCGACGTGCTTGAAGAAGCGCACGAAGCCTCGCTGCGTTTACCCGAAGGTCAGTCCAGACAACACAGATGTGGATGAGGTGAGTATTCCACCATCGGGAGCTGCGTCTGACTAGTGCCTAACCTGAGGTTCAGCTCGCCGAATTTGTGGACCTCCAGGAACCTCATGAGAACCGACCTAAGCAAGAGAAACGATATGCTCAAGACAACTATACGCCTGGTCGAAAAGACTCTGGATTAGCCATGCTATCTGATCCCATTGCCAACCTACCACTTTTCGATAGGGACGGGCGACCAACAGATGGAAATCGCCCGGTCGAATTCACGGGCCTCCCGCCGCGAATCCCAAGGGATAAGCCACTGGGCACGAAAGTTGATGAGCCCAAGGAGAAAGATAAGAATAAAAGACAAGGAGAAGACAGCTTAACGGAAGATGATGCCAAGCTCATAGAAGCATCCACTGGTGAAGACCGAGTTCGCAGTTTCCCGGGTTCGCATAGAAAACCCCACAATAAGAAGAAGGGAGATAGGGCAGCAGAGACTGATGAGGAAACAATCACCCAGGATCTCGTTACAAAGAACTTGACGAAAGCAATGAACGACAACCCATGGTGTGAGTACTCTCTACAGACCTGGTTGAACGGTGATCATGCTAACAGTACCCGAGCATTCGAGCGAGCTGCTCCGTTGTCCTACATCGAAGTTCGGGTCAACGACATACCACTCAAAGCCTCCGTCGAAACAGGGAACCAGGTAACGATAATAACTCTGCCAACTGCTCAAAAGTGTAAGGTGGCAGCTTTGATTGATAAACGGTATGCAGGCACTGCGAGAGGGGTAGGCACAGCAGAGATCTTGGGACGAATTCATTTCGCTCAGATCCAAATTGGTCGACACACTCTAGCTAGCAGCTTTACTGTGATTGGCTCAATGGCGATAGACGACGAGGTGATGAATGTGATGTTGGGCCTGGATTTCCTGAAGAGATATGACATTGCGGTTGACTACAAAGAGAACTGTATTCATCTGATGCAGGACAAAATATATTTTCTTTAGGCAGTCAAATCAATTAATTTGGATCAACCATTGAAATTGAATATACCTAGGTATGTACGTATGTACCTAGGTAATATAGCATTGTACGTGAGAGAGGGCGGCATCACCTTCATCCTGACCGAGGTTGATTTACAGGCCGCTTTTATCCACCTTGGCAAAAAGCCTCCGCGTTAACTCGGCCTTCAAGGTTCCTGTGTCAGTGTCACTTCTTCTCGGACAGACCTCAGGACGTTCGAGTACTACCTGGCACCAGCTTCCGGCGCACAAGTTAGCTTTATTACCAGTCCAGACGAGGAAGGATGCTATTCATCTCCTCCCGACTGCACGGACTGGTATGAATAATACCAACGTCGTCAGTGCCGCAGTCCCGCCTCAGAGAAGCCTGCGCATTCCTGACAAGATTGCGACTCTCCAGAGCCTCCTCCGACTGCTCGATGCCTTGATCTTCCTCGAACTCGGGGCGCTCTATCTCCAAGATAATCTGACACTCTTCCTCCTATTGCGCGCTGTCTCCCAAGCTCTCCACAATCCTCCAGCGATACAGCTGCCGCCCGTGGTCCTGATCAATGTTATCTGCTTTGCGACACATCTTCTGCAGGCAAACCCGGAAGCCAAAGGCTGGGCATCACGGGGCTACCTTCATGGCGGTCTGATCATTGATTTCGTGGGGGAGTTGGGGCCGGTTTCGAAATGGAGGCTTCTCTCGATGGATCTCCTCATATTTGGCCTGCAACTGATCGTACTGGTTGTCAGTAACGAGAAACTCAAAGCTGTCGGCGACCCAGAGGCGCAGCAATCGCATGAAGAACCAGACGGACAGGATTTGGAAGCGGCCGAGGAAGGTCGTGTGACGGGTTCCGCCCGACCACCGACCGAGACCGAGGAAGGCATTGAACTTCAGAACATTCTGCCAGAACGGTCAGGACAGAGCGGTTCCGACGAACACAAACCTCCCACTGGTAATGATCCGGACGAAGACATCATCAACTTGGACATGCGACAAGGACTGACGTTTTTGCTACGAAGAAGTCGCAACCGTACCGCTACGACTACTACAGCTACAGGCACAGACAGTGCTCCAGGGAGTGCCGGGTTCACTGAGATACTAAACAGAATAGCCGCTGCTAGGGCGAGAGCTACATGAATCGATATTAACCTTTACCTTTCCACATCTACGGCGGGTTCACTGAATGACTTATTGCATAATCTCTTGACTCTGTCTAAACCTTGTATCCTTGTAGGCTGTTGGGGAAAACATCAACCAAAAGGAGCATTGCCAGTGCTGTGGGCGACGCCATTGATACCAACCTTGTGTAATGCTCTACTCCTAGTCGAATCCCACATCTTTATAGATTGCGGGCAGTCTTGGAGTGATAAGGCTGAAGCACTAGTCGTACTATAATCCACCGTACTTGTCGCAAGGCTGAACTCCAAAAATTGATTGTGAACCACATCCTTCCTTTGCTGCTTTCTTCGACACGACTTTTCCCCTTCGCTGTCCATCATCGTACAATGCGGCAGTTACTCCGGATAGCACCGCGGCTATCGGCGCGTGCAAATGTGATAACACCTTGCACAAGCCTACAACCGCAACGACAACAGCGGCACTACTCTCGGAATGCCACGCCGAACACCAGCTGGTTGCCCGTTCCCTTTGTCACCGAGAACATCGGCGGAGCTCATCACACAACAGATCTCTTCAGCCGGCTACTGAAAGAACGCATCGTAGCTGTGTATGGCGAAGTCGACGATCGGATGGCCGCAACCGTGACCGCCTCGTTACTATTCCTCGAATCCGAATCTGATAAACCTATCTCCATGTACATCAATTCCCCCGGTGGCTCTGTGACTGCCGGCCTTTCCATTTACGATTGCATGAACTACATTGTGCCAGAAGTTTCCACACTGGTACTCGGCCAGGCTGCATCCATGGGTAGTCTACTGCTGGCCGGAGGCGCAGCGGGCAAGAGATACTGTCTTCCACACTCCAGCATTATGCTGCACCAGCCTAGCGGTGGTCACTATGGTACCGCAGCGGATATCGCCATCCATGCAAAAGAGATCCTTCGAATCCGAGAGGTTCTGAACCGAATCTATGAGAGGCACCTGAATGGCAAGAAGAAGTTGACTCTGCCGGATATCGAGAAGCTTATGGAGCGCGACTACTTCCTTAGTGCGGAGGAGGCTTTAGACCTCGGTATCGTTGATGAGATACTAGCAAGCAGGAAGAAAGCGCCGGAACCAACGGAGAACAGCTGAAGAATGAGAGAAAAGTCACCACAATCACTGGATTGTGGACAATGGCCCAGCTACTGAGCTTGAAATACCGGGTCTGTTCGACCTAGCAGCATAACTGTACAAAAAAATACAATGTACAACAACAACATCTTACCTCAATCTCAGCCACGGACTATAAGGCGTGGGGGAGGCTGTCTGAATATATTCGGATTCATGAAGCATGTCTCACCTCAGTCCCACGTGGTCGATGATCGCCTCCCAGCGGGTCGAGAGAGAGATGAGGATCGGAGAGATTCAAGTCCCTAGCAGGCGCTCGGCGCCTTGTTGAACAACGGGCAGAGAAGATCCAGTTGCAATCAAGACTGACGCAACGTCTGTAGGATCAAGCATTCCAAACGATGTGAGCGAGAAACTCCTCTTATTCCTCAAACTATTGACCCAGGGAAGCTTGGGACGATAGATAGGTAGAATCTCAATCACTCATTCACAACTCAAAAGTTCATATCTGATATGTCTACCATCGGTAATCTGCCTCCTCATAGCAATACATACAAAACGGACCCCCAGGGGCGGCCGCCATACCCAACAACCCACCTTCCCCATCCGAAGAGCAGATATATTTGAATTCCCAGAATCCCTTCCAACAATTTCCTAGATCTACAGTCAAAAATGCATCCGCTTCTTAGTCCGGTGTCCACGTCGTGAAACATGGCTTGATGGTATAGCACCAGATTCCACAATTAATGGGCGTCTCCTGAGATCACACGGCTAGGAAATTTGTTGGAAAAATATCAAAAAAAGACCGGTGCTTGATACTCAAAATGTGGTATACAACGCCTTAGTAGTGGTCTTTTCACTTCCCACGCACGTGGTTGTGTTTTTGCATTTTTTGCAGATTGTTATCCCTGGGGCCTTTTGGTCGTGGTGTTGCTACTCTTCCTTTGAGCTTTTCAAGTCTCAAGAACTCGAAACTTTCGCTCACTTGACCTTCACCGTCTGGTCCTGCCAACACGTCCAAAGAGTGACGGATAATCACGCGTCAGTCCAGACTCTCCTTCCTTCCACTTCAGTTCATCAAGTACCACTTTCGATTTGTCCTTCAAACCTCTTTGCTTTTTATCACCTTCTTTGACCTCGATCACTTAGTTCGTATCGTTCATCTCGTTCATCTCGACTTCTTTGTTCCTCATCTCGACTTCGTCGATCTCTCTATTCACTTTACACCTTTCTTTTCATTTCAAGTTGTTCGTTCATCTCGATTCTCGACTTCGTCGACCTCTCCATTCGTTCCCCTCTTCTGTTCCCCTTCAAACTTTCCTACGTCTCGGTCATGGACTTATCGGTCATTGACTTCATACCGCTGCCAACTCATCCATCCGAGGTTCTCGACGAGTACAAGGCAACCCTGTCCGTGAGTACCCTGGGCTTGATAGTCGATCATGGTCCAAAGACTACAGCCAACAAAGCCAATTCGTATGCCTATTTCCAAGTCTCAGATGGACTTGCTGGAAATGCATTGGACGAGGTGAACAAAACATTCCCGGTAAGTTCTCGAAACACATGAAAATCCCGCGAATCATAACCACAACTTACCATGAACCCGATATAAGTAAGTTAGCTGACCTGTCTTCTTCGGTTCAAGCTGGACGTCGAAAGATAGGACTATAGGTCAAACCGCGGCCTAAAGCTACTTAGGATGGCAATCGAGATTTCTCTTGAGGCAGAAGTCGCAAAGGGCGGTTTCAACGACGCCATCGCTGCCATGAGAGACTTGAACAGAGAAGAGACGGTGTTGGCGTTGAGAAGAGGGAAGATCAAAAACAGAATATTCAGCCTTCGGTTACACTTGCTTATCTGAATATCAACGCGGAGCGTGGCCGTCCGGACCCGAAAATCCTCGAAAAGACAATGACCAAGCTAGACAAATACGTCAAGAAGGATATCAGCGAAGCGGGGCAGCCAAGCCTGTGTGTTTCGAAGTCTCTTTGGGGGCACGATAACTGGAGGTACGAAGGATTGTATATGGCAAGAGAGAGTCGTGGTGACGCTTCTCTGCCTTGAAAGTGACTGATGGTGCATAAGTGTGGTGACCCCCGAGGCTTTGGAGGATTGAGTCAGTGGTTTGTGCGGTTCGACCATTCCTTGATGGCTCAGCGCAGAACATCATTAAATGCCAGAGTTAGTGTTTCGAAGGATTGATCGAAGCTGCAGTGTGTCTGGTATGAGAGTTCTTCCCTCGAGTTAGGTAGTGCAGGCTCTTTCAGTACAAGAGGAGAAGGAAAATGTGCATTGCGAGATTCTCTACCTAATCTCCTACTGACCACGGAAGAACAATGAAAAGTCTATTTCCCATCCTTGGCCCATAAGCTAGGCACAACACCGAACAGACTGACAAGACTGAGCCACCACCAAGCCCAACCGACCACACCACGTTCAAGGCCCTGCCCAAACAAGCGTCCCGCAACGACAGGCCCAATAGTCCTGAACGCACTCGAAGTAGCCGCTCCCATCCCGTGGATAGTGCCCAGCATGGCCGGACTGGGACTCGCGTTGTTGGTCAGGAGCACTATGCCCGGAACTGCGAACGTGCGCGCCGCGATCTGGAGGACTGCGACGACGAACAGCAGGAACCAAAGGAGGAAAGGCACGGAGACGAGGAGGGACAGGTATGGCGCGAGGGCGTATGGGATGGGGAAGACGAGCAGTGCCCAGCTGGTGGATTTGAGGAGGCCGAAGCGAGCGTTCACCCGTGGGTAGAGTGCGAGCTGGACGGCGATGCCCGCGAGGCCGAGCAGTGACATGGAGATGCCGATCTTAGGCAACGAGAAGCCTAGGCCGCCAGTGAAGTGGAAGGGGAGGGCGACGGCTTGGCTTTGCTCTTCGCTGCGGCGGGCCGTGGATAGGAACGTCGTCCATAGCGTGGTGAAGCCGCCCATTTGGAAGTCTAGGATTGCGACTGTCATGAGGAGGAGCAGTACATTTCGTGTAATGGCTTTGTAGAATGGGGCTGCCGAGTATGTTGTTGGCTCTTCTGGTGCCTTGGGCGCTATTGGTGTGAGAGGTGTGCCTGATTCCATGTTCTCATCGCTGGTGGTGTCTGGGCCTGATTGCTCGTCAGGGCTGATTTGGCGATAGTCGAATCGTGCAAAGATCAGTTTGCGTATGTTGTAACTTATATGCTCTGCTAGCTCGATACCTCGATCGCGAGTATGTTTTCGAGCTTCGAGGGTTTCTCTTAGGCCCAACCAAACTAGTAGTGCATCCGCCAATAGAGCGAAAGCACAGAAAAGATTGGGCACAGCATACGGGAAATTTGTCATCCAAACAACGCCCTGGCTACCACCGAAAGTCGAGTTTGGCCCGAAGCGACCTGGATAGCTTCCCACCGGATCCGACAACAAGCCGCTAAAGAGAGGTCCCAAAATATTCGCGATGTTCCAGGAAAGAGGTAGTAGCAAGAACGTTCTCGAGTGATATTTCTTCTCGGTGCTCTCCGAAAGTGCAGTCCTTGCCCCCGGAACAGTTGCATTGACAGCGCCTCCGAGCAGTCTCCAGATGACGGCGGTGATGAACGATCCTGAGAACGCAACCGCAACACAACTCAAGGCTTGCCCAATCAACGAAATCAATATCACGCCCTTCCGACCGAATCTGGGCGAGTCCATCACTCGGCCCCATAGTATTCCGGTGAAGATCTGGGCGGCAGTAAAGACACCTTGCAGGACACCTGCTTCGAATGATATCCGACTATCATCTGCATCTGGAGAGAAAGACTTGAGTTGATAGAACATGAATGCCTGTAATGCTGCTTGCTGGAAGAAATCAACAGTCCGGACGCTGCAGACTATGAAGAGCTGGAATTTGTGAGGGATGGAAGTCCATGATATCGGAGCTGGCTTCGGGCCAATGCCCTCACCATCTTGTGCCATGGCACCTGTCTGTCTGACCTGATCCGTATGGAAATAAAAAAATGTCCAAGAGAATTGTATCGTGCTTTAAGCTTGATGCACTAGTTATAATGGGAATCAATCGAATTCTTTTCGTTGACTGAGTCATAATTGAAGCATTTGAGACATTTGGTTTATGTTAGCACTCCCTGACTCAGAATTTCCGTAGGCTCTGTGTACTATATGTTGTTAACAGTCCAGCGACTCGACCAGGCACTTAGTGTGTACGCGAAGAGAGAGAGAGTGCACCATAGCAATCTTTAGAGCGATATATTCCGAGGTGGTTATAGCCTAGAACTCAACTACCTACGATAGCCGATGAGACGTCATTCAGTCCGGAGAGGGGTAACATGAGCCGTTCTCCAAGCATTAGGAGTTCCTTATTGTTGGCAAGTGAAGTATCTCTCGATTCAAAAAGACAATCGCATGGTCACCTTTAGCTAGGGCGGGTAGTTTTTGGGAGATCAAAGCGCTGCCATGCGGAGGAAGCTCGCAATCAGGACTCTTAAAAGTGTCCAGCCCTACTCGTAAGAAGCCTTGAGGAACTGCCACCAGGCATGACGCGATTCGCACTAGCCAAACACGTGATTGTGGCGCCGACGCACCGAATGATGTGACGTAGACGTATGTATCTCAATGCTCCACCGTGAATATTTCTTGTCTTCTTGAACAAGGGAAAAAACACAATGCCGGCCTACTTGTAGTTATGCGCAGTTTTGTGTCTTATTTCCTGTTACAGGTCAATTCATCGTGTTGGACTTGATTTTCATAGTCTCCAACATGCTGCGAGAAGTGTATGTACCGCTGCTTTCTTCTGCTCCATCTTCCTACCGGACTAACAAGGCTGTAGAAAACCTCGAAATGCACGCACGGCTCGCATTGTGAAAGCCAGAGAACCCCAACAAGTTGAGTCGCGGAAAAAAGTGTTACTTCTGCATGGCTCAAAATGTCCTCAACCAGTCGCTACGATTCTTAAAACCGTGCACACCTTGACCAAACCAGACGCTGTCCAGTTGCACAAGAAAAATGAAAATATTTACCCATTCGAGGACCCCTCCTCTCTGGAGTTCTTGGCCTTGAAGAACGAGTGTGGTGTGGTGGTCTTTGGCACACATTCAAAGAAGAGACCGAACAATATCACGATCATGCGCACGTTCGACGGGAAATTACTTGATATGCTGGAATTATTGGTGTTGGTACCGCCAGAGCAGCAGGAAAAGAAAGACCAGTTACTCCAGGTGGGCGTAGCGATGAAGCCCTTGATTCTGTTTAGTGGGTCGCAGTGGGACGACACTTCCGCCTCGGCCCAGGCAGCGCAGTACAGCACTATCAAGTCAATCATGCTCGATCTGTTTCAAGGAGAGGAAATCGCTTCGATTGATGTTGCCGGACTCCAATTTCTACTGATGATAGCAGCGGGCGAGAGCTCAAATGCTTCGGCGGATATCAGCGATCCAACGAATAAGCCCGTTTTGCATCTCAGATGGTACAAGATCAGAACACTGCGATCCGAGAATCCAAAGATACCAAGAGTCGAACTCGACCCGGTCGGACCCACTTTCGACTTTCGAGTCGGTCGCTATCGCGAGGCCGATGCTTCCGCCATGAGGGATGCTCTTCGCCACGGCCGAAGACCCAATGAGGCACGCACAAAGAAGAACATTGAGACAGATTTGGTGGGAGACAAGATCGGCCGAGTCCATCTTGGAAAACAAGATCTGTCAACCCTACAGACTCGCAAGATGAAAGGGCTCAAGCGAGGACGAGCGGATATCGAAGCAGACTCGCAAGGCGACGGTAGTGAGAACGAAGATCTCGGAAGTGGGGACGATGATTTGGACGATGGGGGTATGGAACTAGATGGGGACGACTCGGATGGTGGCAGCAGTGGCGGTGGTACTGGAGACGAAATCAGTATTGGCGAGGACGACGATCAGGAAATGGAGGATGTCACGGACGAGAAACCGAAGCGACAGCGACTTGCTTGAACCTAGGAACGCCTTTGATGAAGAATGACCCACGAAACCAGGAATCTTTATCGCGCCATCAATGGCTACGGAGTCATCTGAAGAAGTCGCATATTACCTGATTAGACATGGGGATGCTGCGTTTCCATCCGCATACTATCATTTCGAAATGGTTCCATGAAGCCGACAGAAGTGGAATGCATGGAACAGTGCAGACGTTCCTCTATTTCTCATGGGGGAAGGACACGAGGCAATCTGCACAGCCTTGCCACGATAATGGTGAAGGCGGATGCAGAATGGACACGCGAGCAGTAACAAGTTCGGTATCCATTGCCGGCCGACCTATGGATCTCGGCGTTTGGTTCTAGCTATGTAGCTTGCTGAGCCAGCGTTACCATGGACGAGATATTGCCGCTCACTGTGTCGGCAATTCAACGAGCTTGACGAAGGCTACGAGGTAAGTCACGCCAGTACTCGACGAGGAAAGCCGAGGTACGGACAAGGAAGACTGGGAGGAATGGTCTGTGGGGAAGACGCCCAGGGAACAATGATTATGCGGGCGATAGTTAGGCGCAATGACGATATATCTCGGGGTTTCCCACCTGCACCTACCAGGGCGTTTTCTCGTCTGCCCGTCGCCCACTCTTAGCGTCAAGTGCAGCTGCATTTTTCCTCGCATTTGCACCTGCCACTACATCTTTTGACCGAGGTTGATCGCTCCTGCCCTCGTCCACCCGCGAATCTGTGACTGCCGCCCCAGTTCTCCGTTACCCCAATAAAACCCTACCAAGTAACAAGTCACGGCCCATTGATGTCAGTCTGCCAAACACTGGCACAACCACATGTGAACTCGAACTCAGGCTCAGGCTCTTCCTTCACTCTTGATGTTCACATGCTACTGTTTAACTCTTCTCCTCCTCCCCTGACCTGACCTGTGCTGTACTCGCGAGCAGCTCGTGTTCAGCATCATCCACTTCTCGAAGCCCTTCCTCGGATTCAAGGCCTAAACACCTCATCTGCAAGAGCTTGCTCCTCGTGAAGGCAAGACAAGTCCGACCTGTATACTTATCCTCTTCGCTACAATGGATGTTTTAAGAGTATGATACCCGAATGTGACGTGCCTGCGCTTGTTCGCTAACAGCTCTGAAGGATCACGCGGAGGCCATCATCCTGAACCCGGATCTCGCACCCATCCTCGCTATCCTCAAAGCTGCTCGAAATGGCGCTGTCTACGGTGCCAAAGTCCGATTTCCTCACGCCCTAGTCATGGTTGTACTATTCCGGAAAGGAACCTGGAAAGAGAAAATTCGCCTGGTGTTGAAGGCCACAAAACAGCATGCAAGCAACCTTGCTAGGTTCGCCGTGGTTTATAAAACATCAATGTTGATCCTACGCCTACTCAACCCTAGTCGGCCTGGAAAAGAAGGCCCATATGATGCATTCTTCGCTGGATTGCTGGGCGGATACCTTGTCTTTGGCAGCGCAAAACAAGGCGGGTGAGTTGGAGCGTAATTCTCTTCTCTCTTGACACATACTAACCCGTCTACTTGCAGAGTCAATCAACAAATAGTCATATACGTCTTCGCTCGAGTCATTCTGGCTTTGGCACGACTGAGCATCGAGGCGCCTACCATGACAAGTACGACGCCCACACCAACACTCTTTACCCAAAGACTCTCGCCTGAGACCAAGGCCATGATCGAAAGAAATGCCTGGCCTGCCTTTGCAAGTCTGAGCTGGGCTTTTGTCATGTACATTTTCCGGTGGCAACCAGAAAGCATCCAGCCCAGCCTAAGGAGTAGTATGAAATACATGTATGTGTCGAATCACTCGTCTCCATTCTTCGAATTCCACTGATGATTGTCGCAACAGATACGTGAACTCGGATTATTGGGATTCAATGCGAAATTTCCTGCTTTATAACACCTAAATTATTCACATCCTGGACATATTTTGCATTGTGAATGGCGTTCGGCGACTAGGCCCAGGACGATTGCATGTACACAAAAACGACTTGATTCCCGAGATGGTCCGATGATATGGCCTGTGAATATTTGAAATATTCAAGCAGGTATTCGTCCCTTTTTTAGAAGGATGTGAGGATGTGGGGCCCCACCAGTATTGGGGCATATTTTATGGAGACTACGTTGATACGGGGCCGGCTGGAACTTAATGGTGCCACGACATACAGGCCAAGAGCATTTAAAAGAGGTAACCGCTTGAATGTGGTTGTGGAAAAAGTGTATGACGGAAAGGTTTCACGGCAAAGAACTGCATGGATAAGCCTTGCTCACACGTCAACTTCTTCCCAGAATGGCGGGAAAACTCATCCTTCAATCTGGCCTTCCCATTCCGACCACGCGATCTGTCTGAACTTCCCAGACGATAATCGTGCACTCTGCATGTGGAAATTGGGTTTTGGGTTGGTCTGACTTCATCAGAAGGATGAGCGATTCAATCTAGGTCGCGGTAAAGATATAGAGCTAAAAGATTGAACCAGTCATGAACGGGTCGTACTGGTCAACTATTTCAAGAGTCTACCTGAGTTGGCTTCTCACCCCTCCAGGTATCTACTGTCTACCTAATGCTACATACGGAATTGCTTCCTCACCAGAACCCTTTTTTTTATCTGCTTTTCCAGTTCATTAAAGGCGAACCCTCCAATAAAATTGAGCGGTCAGTTGACCGCTCAGGACCTAGAGAATGCCAAACATAGAAGTATATCGTGGAAGCCGCCTGCTCGCCGAACTTGAAGGTCGTATCGTGTCCTGCTATGCCTATCACAACAGCCTCACCAATTAAGCCCCAGTCATTTGACTGACTAGGGTGTGCGAGTGGTTATGTGTGTACCTGTGGGAAAAATCACCACCGCCACCACCACCACCAATGCCCCCATTGGGCTTTATTCAGCCCATCAGACGAAAACACCCGAGTCCCAAGAATTATATTCCATAGGCCCGAAATCCTGATAGCCCAGCGTCGGGACGCCGTTTCCTGATCCTGTGCTGGTATTGTAGTCCCAGCCGTAGATGTTAGTCCCGCTTCCCATGCCGCAAGTCGTCGCGTCGTAGAAATAGCCTGCGCTGCAGGGCTCGGCAATGTCAATGCTCGTGCCACTGCCACTGCCGCTGCCGGTGGTGCTGGTGCCATTAGTGCTGGGGAAGGACATGCCCAGGCCCAGAGAATTAGGAACCAGAGGTTCGCGCATGTAGGTGTTGGCTGAGCTGAAGGCGAATGGGAGTGATGTTTGCGATGTGGTCCGTGGCATCATTGCAGGGCGTGCTTGGGCTTGGACTTGGGCTTGGGCATAGAGAGGTGTCTCGGACATTTGGGTTTGCTGTAGGCATTGCTGCTGTCGCTCGTATTGGAAATCCGACTGGGAGGAGCTGACATTTGGTGAGGGGACTGGCGTGGTGAACAATTCGTCGCTGAGTTCGGGAGAGGAGTCCCATGGGCTCGGTGTGCCGGTGTACGTGCCTGTACCGCCTCCTCCGGATTCTGGGGATGAGGCGAAGTATTGGCTTGGTGCTTTTCTTGCGTTGTTATGGCATACATGTCTTGACAGTGGTGACTTTGCTGGGGCGATCTTTGCACGGACTGGATTTGCCGATACTGGAGAACGGAGCGGTGTTGACGAGTCATTGGTGGATCTCTTGTCGGGCACTTGCAACTGTGGCATGGGTGGTAATCTTTTGATCTTGGGCCCGGAACTGATATCTTTGTTGGTTCTGATTCTTAGAGGTGATACGGCTTCACGTCCAGACGGAATATCCGCGCCCGTCTTGTTTTCGCTATCGACTTCGTCCTCGCTCTCGATTACGCCTAGTTCTTCAAGAATTCGATGCACACTGGGAATGCCATTGACTTCTTCGACAGGCGTTCCGACCCACTTGTGACCTTTTAGTGATCGAGAGTACAGCTCAATCAAGCCTGCCGTAAGTGCTGCATGATGTTGGAGAAGTAAATCCGTATATCTTGAGTTTATGACAGTCAGTATTTCATGCGATTTTCTTCTGTGGCTGGGGCTCTTGGTGACCGAAAATGAATCATTCCATGAATGAGTGCTGTCTCTTACCTTTGAGTGGCATTCGCTGATTCAGTCTTTCTCCTGACCTTATACGTGCATGGCGCCTTATCCAAGTTGCACCGTCTGCATGGCTTTGCACCGTCACACTTCGCTTTCTTGATCCTGCATCTTTGACAGGCGCGTGACACTCTTGGCCGCGTCCGTGGGTGTTGCTCGGAATACATGCTGGATCACTAGTGATGGGCCTTCAAGGCAAGTATCTTATCTTCTTTGAGTTTGGCTGACAAGCATGGCGTGAGGGTTGGAAGCAAGCAAGACTGGAATTTTGGTGACGAGTATGATACCACTCGTAAGAGTTTACCTTTTCGATTGAGTTTCGAGCAGGCACTGAGAAGAGACTTAAGACCTGTCGTGGGACACAAGTGGTAATTTAACCTCTATATTCCATGGAATGAACTCTTTAGGTATCCCGATCTTTCCCACATTGCCAGTCACAAGGCAGTAAATATAACGAGATGCATCGAGCCATAAGATGTGGGGTCCTTCGCTGCTGACAGAGAAAAGGGAGGAAGGACATGACCGGCTATCCACGCAGCCAGGCACTATTCTTGTGAACGGTCTTGTTGTTATATTATGAGAATTACTGTGCAACTTTGATACCGCGATTTAGTGGACAACAAGAAGGCTCGTGAATGGTTCATTGATCTTGACTCTCCCAGTAGGGGCAAACTTCCCTAAAGTGCCAATAACAAGGATTGTCCCGAAGCAACGGGAAACTCTGGACGCAGCCGACGAAAGAAGGCCTTGAAAGCTCCGCTTCTAGTAGGTCAATGCAGTAGGATATGCTCAGCATTGAAGAGCCGAAATGTCGGGGACCAGATAGGGTCTGGCACAATGTGCGAACGGGTGAAGCCGGTCTATCATTCTCTTTGCTCCAGGATGAAGTTGTAGGCTTTGAGCGAATCAGTGAGCATACAGCAAGCAGAAAGGCCAATTGAAGAAACAAATGGATGCCCAAAAAATTGTTAGTGGATGTTGCCAACAACATTGAAGGTGAAAATACAGTTTGTGGTTATGCGGCAATCGGGTTCGGCGAGTGTGATAAACCCACATCTGGAAGGAAAGACGCAACCTTCGGCGGTTGCCGTGCGTAAAAGAAAAAGCAAGTGCCGATGTTGAGTGGAATGATCCTCACACCATGCACTCCGTGGGCCAATCATTCACAAGACCTTGACATACTTCTTTCAGCGTTGCTGGTCCTGAAAGCAACTACAAGCTGCATCCTTGAACAGCTTCATCGTCTGTGGATGCAGTGGAATTGACCCGCGCCGGTGACCGGGTAGGCACAACAAGGCATCAAGAATGGTACTCAAGGCATCGTTATCTCAAAGGTTGATGGCATGCTTCCGCAATAGACGCCACGCGTAGCGTGATGTTCTATCACTATTATTGTCGTCCAGAAGTTGGTCAATAATCTCAAGAAAGGGTCAAAGAAGATAAACATGAAATAGTATGAAAAAAACAAAACAGAATCAAGAATATTCGACGAAGTCAGACTTTGGCCCCGAAGGAGCATTGACGCTTACAAGACGTTTTAGTTAGGTGGATGCGCTCCATATTCCGCAGGTACAACCTGTACTCCAGACTTAAGGTAGGCATGCTACTTCGTACTAATATGCAGGGCAAGCTCAGTCCTTGATCCAGTGTTAGCTTGACACCGATTCAGTCAGATTAAGTGTTTTTCAATGCCAATAGCTAGTCGAGGCTGAAATATTAGACTTGGGTATAATTATGTGCGAGTCGATGCTTGAAGTAGGTATTGGTATTTTATGCAACACTGTGCACCTGTATTTCACAAAACATCACCAGTTCATAACTTCTTGCATTGTTGTTCTCTACCTATGAGCTAGATGGAGCTGATTACAGTGCACCAGTTGTAAAATTGCAACGCACAGCGGACTTCTCACGTGGATGAGTGGCCTTGTGTAGGGATAGCAAGACCATCAATCAATCCCAGATGCCGATCACTTTGGATCGGGAATCCACGATATGATTGCTCCAGTACCAGGAAAACACGACATCATAAATCATAGGGGTATTCCTTTTCAAAGACGCCAGCGCAAGAAGTGTAGATTTGCGCATCTCCGGTTACCATTTGACCTCAGCACCGATTCAGCAGAAACATTTTATGTTGCAATCGCTCCGATAGTATCAGTATCGATGTTCAGGGAAGCTCGATTGCCAACTGTTTCGCGATAGTGGCGGCCCAGGCATCGATTTCAGCCCAGTTTCGGTGATCGCCCAGCTTGCCGCCGATACAGGAGTATAACATCCTGATCGGAAACGAGGTTGACGACTTTTCATGTTTTCCTGCGAATAAATGATGGTCTCGTACTTTCGGCACCTTGTGAGTAATCGTTGTTTCGATCGATTTGTTCTCTTTGTCCGCCAGTCGCCGTCGCATCCACTCTGGGGACCTTGCTAGTGCCATGCTTACACTGAATGTCCACACTGGTCGCTTCTGAAGGCCCATGGCCTCGACATCAAGGAACTTCAATCCGTCGAGAAGCCATTTGTGAGACTGTACTGCGCTTCCAAGAATGACAGCACTGTAGTTATCGACACTGTAGACCCGGTCTACCGGCCTGCAATCGACACCGAAGCCGGCAGCATGAAGGCGGGCTGCTATGCGTTCTGCTACCTCCCTCGTCGATCCCCTTGAGGTGGCATATGTGACTAAGATAGGCATAGGGTGATCTTGGGAGTTACCGTGGTTTGTCAACGACCATCGATAGCTGAACAGCTGATGTAGTAAAACTTGACTGGCTTGGTTGTGGCTTTCGTATGGTCGAGCTTGTTGTCAGGGGGGTCTATGGGAGGTATATGAACAATACAAACCAGTATGATCTGCCGCACTGCGAGATGTTGAGAGCGTCATGTAAGAATTAGTAGCTTACTCGTACATCGTGGTCGGAAATAATGGGAGGGCGAGGAGGCGATCCGCCAATGATCTTCGCCATCAACCAATACCAGATGATCTTACTAAATCTGACCGTTGATAGCCTTGGATTGTATCCAATCGAAGTCCTACGAAGCGATCATAGGCCTCGTGTTCCATCAAATCATTTGACTTGGGCTGGAAAAAGAATTCGCTCGCAAACCGTTGTCCAGTTTCAGAGCTTGAGCTGATGACGAGAATGGCTGGCACAAAGGTTCCTCGAGGCACTGAGAGCCGGAAGCTCAAGGATCCGATCTCACGAATTGCGGCCGAACACAATTCCGACAAGGCTAGGACTAATAAGACTTGCCCGTTGAGCTCTAAATCCTGAATAGCGATCATGCAGAAAGTGGACAAAGTACAAATGAGGGAACGGGTTTGACCCGCATGGTTCCGGTCGTCCATTGAACCGTTGGAAAAATACCCCGTAGCCACTCGTACGAACAGAGGGGTAGAAAATTGTCACAGCTGACAGAATCTATGCTTTTCGTTACGATCGAGGATACTACGAACAAACACTCACCAGAACTTGTTACGTCCGAGTGGCGGGTAGACACAATGTTAGAAAGCAGAGAACGGAATTGGGCGTAAGCTTGGTCATTACCGCGCTCCGAGGCCAAACCACGCCAAGGTTTGCCATGTGATGCGCGCTTTTCCTTCGCTTAATTTCGGTTGTGAAAGCACCTTCTCGATCTCTTCGCCATCACTACGTCAACGAGGTCGAATTTCATATCCGAGTACCATAGTTCTAGGCATGTGACTCTGAAGCATCATCAGAGTATTAGCGATTTTTTCCGTACGAGGAATCATTGTCCCCCAAGCAGTATGCACGATATGAGACCGATAGCTTGCTCTGGCAGGTAGCATCGGGTTCAGATGGGAGATCTCACGACTCATGAAAAATCTGTCACTATGGAAAAAAAAATTTTACAATGCAAAAGGACCGTTTGCGAATATACTACATCATTTCTCAATGATAGAGCTACTGGGCCTTGGTACTAGCCAGGTTGGCAAACGCGAGGTTGCTTCTCAAACACCCAAATCGGGTCGAACACGCCTTCCCATGTCCAGCCAAAGGTCTCAATGAAACTAGAGATATACTCAGTATAATAGTAGCCTCCTTCGGGCTTGTCTTATTCTGTCTGCATCACCGCTGGGCGAGCTGACCAAAGCTATTGTGATTTCGTCATCATTCATAATACTGACCCAAGTGCCAGTATCCGAAACGCCGTCCTCCCTGAAAATGTTGGTTTAATGACCCAGAGATGAATCTACATTGACCATTCTCCTTCACGAGTCATTATCCCATGCAATCATTCAATTTTGTTACATTGCGAAAAGGTCCGTCATGTCGGCTTGCTCATCCTGCCCAACACCAGATATCAGCATCGGCATCAATATCTCGAAGTGCTCCTGATCGTGCGACTTCGCGCTATATGGCACAATATTGTGTCAAAAATCACATCTTTCCAGCCAGGGAACGGGTTGGAAGGGACTGGGGGACCGGTAGGAGGAAATATTGCTTACCCAGCAATAAACCAGGAACGCGATCCCAGAAGTCATTGCTCCCAGCGCCCCATAACTGCTAATATCCCGGACTGCTAGCGGGACTATCGTTGCTTCAGGATGAGATGATGCTGCAACTTTGGCTAAGATTCGCTGTGAGGGCCCG
Organism: Exophiala bonariae; assembly: GCF_035927105.1. NCBI lineage: Eukaryota > Fungi > Ascomycota > Eurotiomycetes > Chaetothyriales > Herpotrichiellaceae > Exophiala > Exophiala bonariae. The sequence continues at coordinate 333,851 of NW_027042477.1, read as the reverse complement.
TGGTGCAGTGGATGCTGGAGAGGCAGTCGGTGAGCGATGGCGAGCCGTGTGGATTGTGTCGAAAATCCTCTTACGACCGAGGTCAATCGTAAAGCTGCAGTTCTCATTGATGCAGAAATAAAAATCAATGGATAGGTGAGGCTTGATCTTCGAGGTCGAAAGGGTGCTTCTTATTACTGCCCAAAGTCTGCTATCTTTTTGTGATGCAGTACAAATTCGGTTGGCTTGCTTGATGTGAGGTTTGTATTCTTCAAATTTTGTTTGTGTCCAAGTGAAATACAACAGCGCATCAAAAGTACCTACAATATATTATAGCCTAACAGCGCCTCGTCGCTAGAATTCGGGCAGGAAAGGGAGCATCATCCGACACAGGAAGTACACCATACATTCTCGTACGGGTGGTGTGGTCAACCTGGTCTGGGGCAGTCACGCTCCGTGTGGAGTGTTCAGATCACCGCGCAAAATCAGCGCAGCGACAAAAGGCTCACAGCAACAGAAGGAGTAATTCGACGCTGTACGGAATACGCTCATCAATGGAGGGAATCGGCGACTGCCATAATCATGACTGACACTTCTTGCACGCAATAGCTCAGCTTACATCGATGCGGGTTAGTCACCTTACCAAGTGTCACACCACACTCGGAAGGCTGAGTAACTTTCCAATGGTCGGAGAGCATTTCCGGCGGATCACATGACCATCGGCGATTTCTCCTTGGCTTCCACAGCCTCGTGGAACCGGTCTGTCACGTGCCGTTTCATTATTTCTTAGGGTTCAGCTGTTGAACTAGGTCCTTGAAGTCCTGCTAGACCGGAAGTGAGTCTCTTTTGCTAGCAAAGAGAGGAGCAACGTGCGGCAATTGTTCGGAATGCTACAGCCTGCCCGATACCAACGCCCATCCGGTCGCCCTTAGAAGCTTGCGTTGAAGGAGCGTTACGGAGCTACCGACACGGCCAGGCAGGCAAGGTGTGCTGTGCACAGCTCCTGGAATCTCCTCCCCAATGGAGTTACTAAATTCTCATATCAGCGATTCGTCTGTCAATTCGAAACGGTGCTCTACTCCGACCTGGGTGTCCGCTTGCAACGACCGAGGGGTCCTCCTGCAGGCCCTGCAGGCCCTGCAGGGTTGGCGACATGGCTGATTCTTCACAGGAAGGCGTCGCCATAAAATGAGCCCATGACTAAATTGTTCTCTAGGCTTCTTCCGTCGTGGTGGCCCCTCAACATGTCGCTCATGGGGGTTCCATCCTCATAATCCCGGTCCACCCTCGTCCTTGACACAGCCCAATAAGGAAGTTCTGAATGTACCAATTAATTGGTTGCTCGCTGAATGCTCCATATCGGCATATCATCGCAGGCCAACGCCATGTGCTATCGGGAGTGAGGTCTCGCACAAGGAGCTACCCGCAATATGATTACTTTCTGAAGCGGCTGAACGGCTCGGATAAGATCTACATCCTAATCTCTGGCATGGAACCATCTCATTGACAGCGACTCTATCGATGGAGCTCTAACCATCAAAGTTACGCGTACACGTCTTTCCTCCACCTTAGTGCCTGCTTCTGCTGTGCTGCACGGAAATTCTGTACATCCTCACAGTACACCTCAAGACCTTTACCAAAATTCTTCCAGCGTGCTAACAGAGTCCCGTCCAAAAGCTCACGCGCTAAAATCCACATTCCTATGCGCTTAACATGAAGAGGAAGTGCCTTTCTTGGCTACAAAAGATCACCGATCGTTTCTCAACCCCAGTAAAAATGAGAACTGGATTGAAGCAATGTTTAATGCGGCCGTTCCCTGTCAGCTTGTTCCAGACACTTGGACTCAGATCCGGCTTTTTCCAGACCATCGCTAACATTGGCGGCTAGTAAATGAATGTCGTACTTCGTAAATTTTGAATGAAGACGATCTGCAGAGCAATGGAGAAGCACCAGCGATTCAAACTGCAACTATCTCCTCCCTTGATTCTTCCGACGCTGTCCACGGCAAATTCCTGTCAACTCCTCGGCTCAGCCAGAATTCGAGGGGACGCCTTTTCATGGGTGTTCCACCTAGTTGGAATGACTTGAGTATGAAGTGTGTTTTCTTCGTCGGTGTCAACGTTTTTCTCTCTTTCTCTCTCTCTAGCCCGCTTGATCACAAGAAACCGCGTGCCAGTTCTAATTTCTGTCCACCAGTACTCTGGGACTTCCGTATGGCTAATCGCTGAAAGAATGGGCTATTGGTACGGTTGTTCCTTCTCGTTCTTGGAATCGGGCGCCTTTTCAAGCGATCACCGTGGTTCAAGTTTCACTGGCGATTGGTGCGAAATTGTATTGGGCGGTGGCTCTTTGGGCATGCCGATGCTGGGGGTTGCCCCAGGGTATTCAGGCTATCCCGGCAGCTCTGGTATTAGAGACTTCCACCGCCAATCTGAGGCGGTAGTCAGGACAGACGAAGCTACCCCATAAGCGTAGCCTAGCAGTGTGGACATACCCTTCAAGTCATGCCCCGATAACACCCCCATTGTTGAGGACTTTTCGATCGACGACTTCTCCTCGGACGCCTAGAGCACCTCCGGAACACAGAAAAAAGCTGAAGTGTCTTTTCCAGCTCTGGGGATCGCGATAATGTTAATGTACCAATATGAAGTGTTGTCGAAACAATGTATGTCGAGGTATGGTTTGTGGCTTGAATTGCGGAGTGCATCGCTTCCCCAGTTACGAGTTTCTAGACCCAAAAGTATCGTATGAGTAAGTTTGGTATTTCTAGGTGTGTCCCGTTTCTGTACTACAAAATATCAGTCCACTCGTGGTTTTACTGCGAGGACACCCGTATTGGTACACTTGTCAGCAACATATCTCATGATTAGTTCAATCACCTACGCATGGCAACTTCCTCTAACGAGACGTCGCTAGCGTATCTCGTAAAATTACTGGAAGTCGGGTCGAGGGCGGCAGATCCATATTCCTGGAAAGTAAACTCTCAGGGTGCGGAAACCGCGTTTGACTTCAGAGTCTGTCTCCTAGCCCTGTATGTACTGACCTACTATGTGGTACCCGGCAAGGCAACATTGTATTCAGTAGTGAGTTGTACAGATCAATTTCTTGCATAAAGCATCGACTTGCTATATTTGCGCATGCATGCGACGATGAGATCCCAGAATTATCTTTCTATTGAAGTCGTCATATCATCTTCCGTACAATAAGTATCTTCTGTACCTCCCTGCCGTAATAGTCGACCGAATCTGCAAAAGCAATTAGATGTGAGATTGTGCCTTGTCCTGCAGCTATAATCCAACGAGCCGATTCGCAACTTTGTTCGTAAGTCCACAATTGGTATTTCCCAGAACTGCCCGTAGGCTTTCTCCCAAATGGCAGTCCACCAAACTTGCTCACTTGAGCATCCATCCGATATGTTCGAAAATTATCCACACAGCCAACGCCGTCCATTTTTTCAAGCGCATGTACATCGTCAGAGATGAGTCATAGGTCCGAAGCCGGGTCCATCTCGAAAATCTGCGTAAAATTCATTCATTAAGCGTTCTGCTGTTGTAGCTGTAGCCGAACCATCTGTTTGAGCAGAGTGCAGTCTTCACACTTGACAAGCTTCTCTAGGGCCATGACTCTGTCGCTGAGTCGCGTGATTTCATCGGTCATGTGGCGCATCTCCACTTCGGATTGGTGAACATAATTCATTGCGTCGGTCATGACATCTGACTTCCTAACTTTTCCTCGGTGTTCTCGAGAGGCATAGAAGTCTTGCGCAGACATGCCAGTCATTCTTGAAGTAGTGCCTGTGGCCGACAGCGCTCGGTGGAGCTGCATGATCTTTCCATTCAAGTTGTCTCGATATCGTCGCTCGACAACTGAGTGGGCTTGTTTAGCTCGGATATTGGCTGACTCGTCTTCACTTTCTGAAGGCTTGTGGGCTCTTTTGTTGCGCGACTTCTTGTCTCCGTCAGTTACTTGCTTAGATCGTAGTTTGCTTTCGCTGGAGACAGTCCTTGATGGTGATCTTCTGATTGGCTTTTGTTCGACAGAAGATCCAATGCTGGTGGAGAGGCAAGGCGGACCATTGCAGTCTTCGATTTCCGCAAGGTTAGCAAGCTGAATGCAGCTGGGTTCTGGACCGCATGCTTGGGGAATGTTTTCCAGGACTGAAGGATCGAAGCCCCCTGTCGAATAAGACGTATTGCGACTCAAGCCTGGCTCGGTCTTGAGAGGATAGCTCGTCGACTGACGCGACAGGGCAGCTGATTCTGGTGAAGTTCTGTAGTATATGGACTCGTTTGAGACTGTGTATGAAGGGATATCTGATGATTCGAAATTGAGGAACTGAGAGTAATTCGGTGAACCGACAACGTCCTCAGTAGTATCGATAGCGTTCAGGTCATAGTAGCCAGATTGATCTTGACCCTTGAACTCGCCAATAGGAGGCTGGAGGTTGGTGAAATCAACCTCAACCCAAGGTTGCTGCTAGTATTCTCAGCATAGTGGCAAAAAGCTCCCACCACTTTAATCACATACTTGATTGTCGTAAGATGGATCCTGATAATGCTGAAACATTTGAGAATATGGCATCTTGCTTTAGGATGGTCTGAGAATTGTTTGATGTTGAATTCCAAAAAAATAATAGTTGTGAAAGACTTAGAGGACCCTGAGTGTCACCCCACGTGTGCGAGACAGGTCCTTATTATTGTCAATGACAGAGATAGTGATACCTTCCCTGTCCTTCGCTTAGGCGAGTGCATTGGTAGCTTGGCTTTCCAGATCGAAGATTCAGGCTCATCAGACCACCAAGAATATGGAGCAGGCTAAGCCGGATGACTCCGTCAGGAAGTCCAGTTCTGGAGCCCGGCAGTGCTCAAAGCGCTTGGCAATGGGCAAACGGCAAGGCTGGCCCTTTCATCCCGGACACACAGGCGAGCTTGACGCCTAATGAGTCCCTACGCAGCAGCCCCCAAAACCCGAGGAAAATTGGAAACTCACCTCGACTCGCAGAATGACCCATTATTACATGATCCACACTCATCCTCACGAATAGCCAATCTTTCCTCATGGAGCAACGACAACTATTCTTGGTGGGCAAACCCTTTCAATGAAAGCTACTAACGTAATGCCCAAATTTCAGAAAGCCGAGCATCAGACCTAGTATCGAACCTTCCATGCCGTTCGGAACAAAACCGTTAGGTAAAATATAGGGTTGCAAGGGGAGAGTTTTGAACGCTATCGACAATGCACAACCCCAAAAGTTGTGTTGCGTGCTTAATGGCACATGATGACAACTTTTCTAGTGCCTGGTCAATCCAAGATCCGCCGAACAACATTCTTGGTCCCAAATAGGTATCTGAGACTGATACTAAACAGTGGCTATTCAATATCGAATATCAAATGGCTCAAAATGTCGGCATTCATCTGTTTGGCCCACACCGCAGCATTCGGGGTGGGGTGGAATGCCACATACCCAGGTGAACCATATTAACCAAGTAGTTACAAGCATATCCTGATGTCCGCAACAGTGCGTCGAGAGACATTCTGGCTCTTAATGTGCTACTACATCGTTTCCGGCTCACGCCATTATTGTAGTGAATCTACCAACACCTCATTCTGAGCTATCGATTACCCGAGTGAGAAATTTGCACTTGGAATATGGAACGTCGATCACAAGACACGTAGAGACTTCAGGTCACAAATCACAGGCTTCTTCAAGTTGAGATTAGACTTCGAAGATATATACAAAGCCCTGTGTTTAGTAAATATGATAGCGGCCGATAAACAAGAAAGAATTCCACAAAGTTAATCAAAGTCTTCACATACCTAGTACTACAGATGAAGTTCAAAACGAGAGAGCTCGAACTATCCCAGGCCTTGGACGAGGTCTTCCTCCGTCTCTCCCTCGTCGCAACCCGCACCCTAGAGATCGCGATATCCATACCGATCATTGGACTCGTTGCTGCAGTCACCAGTAGCTTTTCCAATGCAGAAGTAAAGGTGCCCTCCAAGGCGACAGGAGCGCTGGCTGTGGCTTGCTTCTGTGCTGTTTATTCTGTTGTAACAGTGCTTCCTGTGTTTTTCGAGGGTCCAACATTCTTCACAACACTCGCAGCCCTTGACGCATTGTTTCTGGTGGGTTGGGCGACCCTGGTAGGAGTGTGGGACCATAGCGCTACAGGCAGCTGCCCAGCTTTCATGGCAGAATTCTTCGGCACGCAGACACAGAAATCCTCTTTCACAACAGACTGCAGACTGATAAAGGCAACTTTTGCTTTGATGATTGTTAATGTGTATGCAGCCCATTGCTTGTTTTTGAACTATTCTGATCTGCCATCTAGGGTGCTTTTTGGAACTACAACGCTCCTTTCCTTCTGTCTCCGGACAATCGAGCTTGAACATGCAACCAAGTGGAACACTCTACCTCTCTTTCGCAACACCCGTGACCCAAAGGTTGCTGAACATCATTGCTCCTGTTGCAATCACAGCAAACAGAATCCTTCGCCAAGAACAAGCTGTGATGGTGACGGAGCCCGCGCTAGCTTTTGATGTTACGAAGGAGGATGGCGTGTTAGTCGGTGAGAAGACAGATGTACCGCAACTGGAGTAGTTAGTTTCTCGGGGATAACATTTAAATTGTGTATAATGATATGACAATACTCAGCTGGAGACATGTCAGCTGGCTCTCGGAAGAAGAGACGTTGTGGAAAGTGAGTTGCGACAATCTTGTTGCACTTTCTCAATCATCGAGACCATCCTCCGAAAGCTCAAGCAATCCCTGCTTCTTGGGTGTCTGCATCTCACAACTCGGATGCCTCCCACCTTGTGTGATTACATCTCGCGCTGAGGAGAGTTTCGAAAAACCTTCATTCATCTGGCTGTCCCGCGAAAATAAAAATTCGTTCCCTCTTCCCCTTTTATCTGCCTCAAGATTCGAAGCATTCCTCATGGAGAGAGTTGTGCTGTCCAGGCTCGTCGGCAAGCTGATCATTTTCCAGTGAGACTCTTCAGCGGCCTGCGCAGACACCAACATCTGCTTCTTCTGGTGTATAGAAAGCCTACAGCTTTGAGGGCCGGATTCTCCGTCTCGCAGCAAGTCGCACACACAAAGGAGTCCTAGTGGAGGTGGATTCGTCGGACTCGTGCAAAGCGCAGAGTCATTGGACCCGTCATACCGGGCGACATGTTGTGGTGGCGTAATCCGCGGGCTCGAAGAGCTGCAGTGCTCTGTTTTGGGATGAAGAGGAATGCAATAGCATCCTGGAATGTTCATCTGGCTTGTGACCGGCTAATCAAGGTGTGTGAGATCAAGTTATAATTGGTGGCAGTTGCGATTCCTAGGGACAATGAAAATGAGCCGTATGCCAAAAAATCCCCAGCATAAAGAATGACACAAGTAACAATTCAGTTGGTCAGGTGTTTAAAGAAGGAATAGGTTGTGGACGGAGGAGGATTTGTTGCAACACGAGAAGTTTGAGTCTGAAGACAGTTATCAGGTGCTCTTTCGTCGGCGATATCCGAGCAAATTGTACATGTTGCCTGACGGTCAATGTTGAGAGGTGATGATCGCTCTGAAGGTCTAACCTACTAACGACTTAGAACCGGTGGTCAACTGTGAATGATACTAACGTTGCAAGTTGCTCATGGGAATTCGGGATATTGCTGAGGTACATGATTGTCTTGGGTATGGGACCTTTAGAAAGTTCCACAGAACTTCTACCCTCATGCATCCGATTACCCCTGTCGATCACAGCCTTGCGCCTCGACTCGACAAGCGAATAGGCTGGAACATGTTGGCCAGGGTGGCTTGGTGCGAAAAATCGATTTCTCACTGTTAACTACATCAACTGGAATGGTCTCTGGACTACTACCTACTGAAATTCTACACACTCTACCATGAAGATGAGGTTTTGTGCGTGAGAGTCTAGGCTAATATAGCGATCATTGGAAACAAGCCAAACCATTTCCTCAACTACTACCCCACAGATAGCTGATTATACTACTCTGCCTGTTAAACAGACTCGAAACATGCAGAGACGAAGGGAACAGATGGGAATGTGCCTTTTTGCATATAGGCCTACACAGACTCTTGTTGACTGTGACGTATGCCACTTGGGATCTTCCGAAGCTCTTTACTAACTATGTCTAGAGTCTTGACACTCAAATCAGACGGAACGAAACGCTGACAGTGCATTTTGTCAAAGGCTGTCTGCTGCTTCGTAATCTACCTATAGCTGGCAACTCTCGAAGGGGTGTCTGCTCGCCCTTCTTCCACGCTTGAGCGACACCAGATTCGGCCGATTCGACTGCAATCCACTTTCCCGCACAAGTCTAGCAGTGTCTACGAAGAACAACTTAGTATGGTGGTCTGACCAGGATTAGCCTTATACAAGTGCCGGTATTGATACAAGCTGCAAGGTAATCCGGGGAATGATGCACGCCATCCATCTGCGGGTGATGTGCTAATCACTCGAGATCAAATCCGTTGTTAAGCGAAACCCTACAAAGAATACCATTAGCTCGGCTGTACACTAAAGGCAATAGGCTTCTGCACTTTTGATTGCTGGATGCGCCTCCGCTCTGAGGTCTCTTGACGCTGCGGCGTATGATTTGGCAGAGCTGACAAGCATTGGTTGACACTCAATCACGACCATGATTATGTGCTCGGTTAAGCGTAGTGATGACTTGAAAACTGCCAATCAGCCAGAGAACTCCGTAATATCCAATTCTTTTATCCTGTGAAAGCATCATGTCAGCAAGAGAGTCTCCTTGTAGGTTCTCACTAAGGCCTTCCTTCAGGATAAACAGGCTGTCTCACCTGATAGTAACATCTAGTAGTGTTCCATTGTGGTATCTAGACATCCTACCCTAGAATTATCATCATGAACAGCTTCCAACTGGAGAGACTTGGGTTGAGTTTCTCTGAGCACTTTCGCTGAGAGCTGAATTTCATTTGGTCATGATATCTGTTACATGCCTCTGGTACAGGCCATTTTACTCGCCGAAGCACCGTGCTAAATGCTAAGTAAATTTCTTGAAATAGTAATCATAGGCCTCATTTTCGCTCAATCACAAGGTGGAGCTTGACCATCGTTGACCTGAAGGGAAACAGGGCGGCACAATGCGTGGGCATTGGAGATGTTGCCGGTTGGGGTATTTCTAGGACTCGAGTGAGTCAAAGTTCGTTTCATCATTCGTTCAATCCACAATAAGAACCCTCTTCTCAACCGAAAGCCTCCACAAAGATATCCTCGACTTGTCGAAGTGACAGAACACGAGGCTGTTGGGACCAAAGCACAATGTCATCGTCTTCCGACTTATGCAGAGGATAACCAGGGTCTGCAGTCTTTAGAAGGAAAGGGTCAGATTCGCCACAGTGTAGCAACGGTGGGTCGATGTCTTCTTCTTCATATGTTGTGTCACTCCAATGTCCTTCATCATCGTCCCCAGCTTCTGTGCTGGCGTTGCTGCCATTTTCCCACTGCTGGTCACAATGCGGCCGCGATTCAATGGACGAAGCATGCAAAATTGACAGTGTTCGGGGGGTGTTTACGAGCTGTAATGAAGGCTCTTTATGCGAAGAAGACACCGGTTGCTGAATGGCTTCTGCATCCATGATGGATGTCGGATCATCCTCGATATCCTCAATATACTGAATTGTTGCGTCATCCTCAAATTCTTCCCACTCCAGAACAGGGAGTGTTTCGACTTCCACTGGCTTGAGTTCTTCGTCATCTAGATGTTCATTGATGTAATTTCGAGCATTGTCGAACAGGAGTGCATGGCCAAGGAGTTTGCATAGGTGAGGCTCGGGTTTCTGTGCTTCGTGTCGAATATTTAGCCTTGAGAGGTAGCCAAGTTTGTAGGCGAAGTATTTCATATCTGCACAAGATGTTATTGGACACCCTGATTCTATGGCCTTGGTCGTGTATTGTTGACAATCTGTCGTCGGATATATCTTGGTGTGGTGCATACTGTCTAATGCGGTATGCTTCGACTTGTCGTCAACGTGGAGTAGGGGAAACCGAGAAAAATGGCATGCGCATTATGGGTTGCAGTAGACCGGGAGTATGAAGTGAATCTAGTGAGTGAGCTGGGGAATAGTCTTGCATTTGAGGTATCTATGAGAACGAAATATCTCGAGATCTGTAATCCATCTGCATTATTCCGAGGGGCTCTGTCGGAAGGAGATGAAAGCCCAGTAGGGTGTCGTATGATTTCACTGGCTAGCGTTATGCTTCTGCACTCACCCCCACAGAGAGAGGGTTTACGTTCTGATGCAATCAGTATTAAACGGTTGCCAATGCCTGGAATGCAGCTTCAGTGGTTTGCATCTGGTAGCAATAGGAAGAAGCGGAAATTGATAGTGATGCTTTGAGGGAGAGTGGTCTGACTTCCCGCAGAGCTGGCCTTCGAGTTAGGCTCTGTCCCCACCCCTCTGGTGATTGAGGTAAGCCGTACGAGGTAGATTGTTAGTGCAGAAATCTGTTCCCTACGACAAATGTGCCCTCGGGTGGCATGTCGTTGGTCACAAGTTACCCTGAATGTGTTAAGCTCCACGGGCGACTTCCAAATGGTCATCGGGCTGCTCCGGGCTATGTTAACTCAACTATTATTGCACTCGACGTGTATGGCCTGACAATCACCCACGAAGGTATGAGAAGTTGAAAAGTGGTCACCGTGCTCGATGCTTGTTGTTTCATCTCGTTCTTCATGGTGAGAACTGAATGTTGACCGCGCTGTGAGAGTGATGGATGTTCTTGCTTCACCGCTATTCTACGTGGTGCTCAGACTGTTGTTGCAAGGTCGAATAAGCAGTCTCGGGTTTGGCCAAAAAGCTGTAGCTTCCCACCCGTGGTGGCGTTTCAGTGAAATACTAGTCTTGATCTCTGGTGAAAGATAATTCGTGAGAATTTCAGAATGAAGCCAGGATCCTACATCGTTTATAGTGGGAAAAGGGCAGGATGTGGTGTCGGCATCTAACTACTGAATATGAGGAAGTCGGTCAAAAACCTTCCTCAGTTCAGCTAGTCATGAGTTAGACGATGATTGGTTACTACGTCTAATGAAGAGCAGGTCTCCAAACCCCAACGACAGTGAAGAAACGGCTATTAGATTGAAGAAGACCACGTACGAGCATAAAGTAGCATCTCTTATCGTTCACGGTGGTGGGAGAGCGGGTGTGACAACAGAAGCTCATTCTAGATCTGGGTCCATGGCAGTGCATCCTCTCGTACATTCTCCGCCTTGCGCCTCACTGTGGAGGATCAAAGCACCAGACTGTCTTTAATTGGCAAGTGATGGAGTTAATTGCTGGAAATCCAAACCTAGAAACTCTGCCCCAGCGCCATCATTTACAGTTTAGGACAGGTTTAAGGGCTTCTAGAGGCTGGGTATCCACAGAATCATCTTAGCAATGATGTCGCACAGAAAGCCTGAGCGACTAACGCTCATATTTACAAGTAAAATGACGACTTAGATGCGTATCGTATGATGGGAGGTTTACGCGTCTAAACCCCGAGACTTATTCGAATAATCGAGCAACGTTCTTCAAGGAAAGAACCAGTGAGAAGAGCCAGATTTGCTTTACCTACAGAGTTCGAAGCCTAGCGTCAATCTTGGGACAGAACCCCTTGGTTAAAGCAGAAGGATCCAACCCACGTAGCGGACGATAATATTAGTGAGGACCAATGGAAGTCACGATATTGGTGAAAGTATAGGTACTGAATCTTGATGCCTGACATACACTCTAACCTAGGTCAGGATAGTTAGGTGGCCGGAAGAAGGCTTGAGTATGTACAGGATAGATCAAACAACCTGCTTGGGGTAGATTGAGGGTTTTTAATGAAGCTTCATGTATTGCTACAGGAGCGCGTTTCAGGTACCTACGAGTAAGCCTCCCCAACGGCTAGGTCTGGCCTCAGGGTATCAGGTGTTGCTCGTTCTTGGCAATACAGACCTGTTTCACAAAATGCCGTAAAGCATACGACCTGCATTCTACCATACCACTCTGTTGCCAGACGGCTTCTTGGATAAGATGTGGCAGCGCAACGGAACACACGGACAGAGTCAACAGCTACAACATCAAAGCAACCTTCACAGCAATCATCAAAAACGTAAGAGACTCCGAAGTAAAGTGGCTGCTGTGTTCATCGAGACTGTATTGGTGGCATGAATCTTCAGACAACCTATTTATGCGTGGCATCCTCAAAGTCTGGACGCGCAATGACCCAGCCCCTTCGATTGATGGTAAGTCGCATGTGGCTAACCGATAAGGTTCCTTGATTTAGTCCGATCGACTTGCGCCTGGAGCGTGGCGTGTAATGGAGAATGAGTCCGGTTTACCTGGAAACATATATTTCCTTGAGTGGGGAGCTGAGCGCTTTGAGCCATACGGGTACAGTAGTCGCACCACAGTGTGGTGTGACTCCTGGGACTGAGTTGCAAGACGACCAGTTGGAAGGGCCAAGTCGATGACTCCCCCAGATCCCCTATGGACTCTACTTCCTTGATCTCATTCACAATAGAAATCATTCGCAGAGGCGAAAGAGTGCCTATTATCACCTGTCACTTGTGCCGTTGCCCTATTTAGCTACCTAAGAGGCAAATGCTAACAAGTGTGTCATGTCACGCCTGATACGAATTGCGAGGCTCTACTCTATGCTTACCTGTTAAATAGACATTGCAGAACCACAACCACACGTCTTGCACCACCCTAGACCATTCTTACGACCCCATGCCTACAGCCATGCGCTTCACTACTACGGGAGAGCCTGCCACGATGGCAGAGGTATGTAAATTGGCGTGGCACACATTTTATGGCATGCAAAAAGCTTGCGAGGACTTTGAGAACCTGCGTTTCGAGGTTTGGACCATCGCCATCAGTCTGGACTCACTCCATAGTGTCGGCACGACATCATTGTTGATTGACCGACAACCTGACAAAGCCAGATGGGCACTAACATTCTCAAAAATCTTGTCCTCGTTAGGGGCAGTTTTACGACCATTGCACAATCTTGTCAGACAATATCTCGGCAGCTCAGCTAAGGATAGAGCAAGTATCAAGAATTGGTTGTTGCACCGCGATGTTACATTTGAGGGAGTCACGATACAAGATTTCAGACGGAAGCTATCAATGTTGGTTGAGACACTCAACGTCTTCCTCTCTTGCCTCACACATGCCGAGCTCGCTAGGGCACGGGAGACATCCGAATCAGAGGAATTCCGGGTCTTGAGCGAGGTCTCGAAGCAAGTCCTGCATAAATGGGATGCAGATCTCCCAACGGGAACACAACGGTCCACGGATAGGTCGACCCGACAGATGGAATTTATTCAAGAAGCCCGAGTCATGAGCTCACCAGTCCTGCAAAATGGATCACCTGGACTTGGACTACAACTTCCTAATGTTCCACCATCACCAGCTCAGCTTAGGCATCCTCAGGAACCCCCTTCACGTCCTCCTCCACCCGGAACGATGAATCTTGAGACGATTGAAAACGGCTTCCGTACTCACATGCACGCCATGCGGCGTATACGGGAACAATTGCGGCACCAACAAATCAATAATGATCATCCTGCGGGTCAGACATCCCCCCATTTTCTTGGGGTAGCTGATAACACTCGAAGCCACGGCTGGGGGGCTCACCCTCCACCGACACCCACAACACCCACTCTACGACATAACATGACAGACTCATCTTCGTCATCGGAGCACTCTGGAGACTACATTGAGACCTCCAGCAGTGGCAGCAGCGACCGAAGTCACCACAGCGGCTCGATTCAGAGCTCTGACGCAAGTAGTGTCCACTCACACCAGCATTTAAATACGGTCGAGGAACAAACAAGACCCATTCCAGTACCACATCAACAACCTTCCTCTGCACATATTCGAAAACGGAAGAGACACCCCGAGTATCGCTTCAAGACTGGTCTCGAAGCCGAGAACTCCCACTCTAGCGACGGCTCCGGCTCAGATGAGGCCCCGGATGGAGGCCACCATCCTAAAACTGCTCTGGAACGAATGCTGAGTGTAGTCTTGTTCTTCGATCAATAGTATCAGAACAGACAGGAATGGAATTACGACGAGATTGAATTACGTTTGTCTGCGGATTATGCGCATCGGGATGGTCAGGTATCATTATTGGATGTTTAATATCCGGTCTAGCAAGGGGCTTGGACGTTACTGGGAGGTTTCACACACGGTTTGGCAGCGCACAGTTGAGTCAGAAATACATACGCACGAGACACAGTTTAGAGACGATCAATGATTACTCCGTAGTACTATGCCACAAGAATGAATGTTCTCTTTCTATAAATCTCCCAACATGAATACCATGTCTTCGAAGAAGTCACCAACCATTTGCAATCCCAAGTGATTGTTGTTAGGTCAAGGCAAACTATGCTTCAGCAGAGGTGGGATGTTGGTGACAACACCACCACTCCGGCCAGTGGTACGATAGGAAAGCGGCCTCATACGAAAGCATCTTGCACTACTACATTGACATGTGCTGATTCTTCAGTCGCTATCTCGACCCCCTGGATTCTCAGCCGTGTGCCGCACACATGCATCTTCAGCATGAGTTCCACTTTTCGACAGAGCCAGTAAATGCCGTAGGACTGTTACTGGATCCTCCTATATTTCGCAAGGCTACAACACGCGTTAGAAGATCCATCTCTGGCCAATGAGGCTCGTCACGTCAAATCAGAAAGTGATCTTGCTGGTACACATGATTAATTAATAGCTATGAGGAAGCTGAGGTGCTCTCCAACATGTGATGAAGAACATCTGTCCTGCTTGATGACATACAGCAAAAATCGCCTCCTGGTGTAGGGGCTGATATGCAATATAATGGAAACCTGAACGCCACCCAATGAGCCGAATGCAATTCATGCGCTCATAACTCCTATCGTATCAATCTGACATGCATTTCATGAGATCTTTGAGACTGACATCCTTATGACTTTATTGGCCAAGCTCGCAACTCTCGTCGTCACTGTCCATGAGGAGATCATTGGACCTCCTCACTTCCGGATCTAGACATAGAGCAGGAGATCGTCAATAAAGTCAACGTCCTCTTTTCGAAGCGAAGCGAAAACTGCTCGCCACAGTGGGGAGGTCTTCTTAAGAGGACTTACTCTCATGTACATGCTTCCATTCCTCCCAATCGCTTTTGAAATGTCCAAACCATGCGGATCCATGGTTGTGTGGTTGTTGCGATTGTCTTTGTTGCTCGTCTTTCTGGTGTTCGAAGTCCTCCCGTTGATGGTTGAGTGTTTCAAACCACGAGTCCCCGTAATTGTGCGGACGGTGAGATTCTCGCTCGAGTTCTTCCGATTTTCGATGCTCCAAATCTTCTCGCTGATGGTTTAGATTCTCAAACCAGGAGTCTCCATAGTTATGTGGTTGAGCTGCTTTTTGCTCTTTCTGCTGGTGGTATTGTGTTACTAGATCGTTCATGCTTTCAAACCAGCTATCTCCATATCCGTGCATTGATTCAACCGATGTGTCAGATATGCTGCTTGTTGTAGATGCTGTGGATGTTGGTTTGTGCATAGCATTTGATTGTTGAGATGACTTTGCTGCCATTGAGGATTGTTGGTTGGTGGTTGGAAAAAGAGGTGCTAATGCTTAGGTATAGCAACGCTTATCAGGGTGTAAAGGTGTGCTGAATTGGTTAAGAGTGTCTTATCTTATAATACTTGTTTGGAATGAGGAGTAAAACCATCGAGAGGTGTGCTCTTCAAGGCGCTTCAAATAGTCTGGGACTTGTATACCAAGAACAGGTTGCGATAGACAACCTTGGTCATCACCGTCCATCTTACCGTACAATGAACTCACATGCGCCAATAGCATCTGTATTCCACGCACAACGGGATGTATCGGTACCATCGTAATCATGATTGAGACATGCATTGCAGCGCACCTCAAAATGACGCGTGCACTGACTGGTAGAGAGGTTGCAACAAACAACTCTGGACAAGAGAACCAGGTACCTTCCGATCTCCTTGAGCCAATTACGGGCGTGTATCCTGTGGCGTATGACTACGAGATACTC
The DNA here is from genome assembly GCF_035927105.1 of Exophiala bonariae. Lineage (NCBI taxonomy): Eukaryota > Fungi > Ascomycota > Eurotiomycetes > Chaetothyriales > Herpotrichiellaceae > Exophiala > Exophiala bonariae. The sequence continues at coordinate 317,826 of NW_027042477.1, read as the reverse complement.
AGAGAGAGAGTTATCAGACCACTTTGTATCTTGCCGCCAAACGGCCAAGCGAGAGGATCTGATTTCATTGAACCCCAGGGGCTCCAGGCCCCCACCAGTGCCACCACGCCTGAAGCTCACACCATTTCCAAGCCTCGGCCTTCTCCGAATGGTGCAGTCTGGAAGCTCTTGCTTGGGGTATGTCGCCTAATTGATGCAGGTTTTTTCTCACTCATCCGTTATGAGCATCGTCGTTCATCCAGTGACCTCCCGCAGTAAGGGGAACCACGACTCTTGTGAATAACATACCACGTAACTTATCAACATCTCCTACGCTCTCACATGACCTCTAAGACATGAGAGCTTCGCTTGGCTCGGAGAACTTATGGCACGATCCTCCTAACATCCTCGCAATCACGCAGTTGTGGCTGCCTTTCTACGAGCACTCTGTAACGTGCGAGCGGTAGGTGCACTCGTAGCATTGTCTGTTCTGTCATGCAGGTACAGTATTATCCGATTGAAGTTCTACGTACATGGTACGGCGTGCTGGTCCGTCCAGAAGAAGCTGTGAGGTTGCCCTCTTTGATATCTCGGAAATGCATCTGTATGTAGAGAGTTCTCGGAACAAGAAGGGCAGTCCTGTTTGCATTCTCGGAGCTGTCCTACCTGTTCGACCTCAACGATGCCTTGTATTCAAGTCGTTGACAGGCTATATTGTCGGAGAGCGGTCCACCAAAGTGTCGCTCTTTGAGTCAGCTCAGTTAGGTTACTTCGATGGACGGATGGGATTGGGTATCAAGCCGAACAAATGTTGAAAATATTGTCACCGTCGATTTTCTTCGAGATTCTCGATTTCTTTTGCAATCAGTCCTCGATCTGTGGCATCCGACCAAAGCTGAAGGCTTGGAGCAATACCACGGCTAATGCCCAAACCAGGGACCACGGAGAAGCAGCTGACTGTTGAGCATCACGCGGCTCAATGGCAAATTCGGTCTGTACATCTCCAGCCCATTCGATATGTTGGATCTTGATGGCTTTTGGGACGACTGCTCCCTCGTCGTGTACAGGAGGCAATAACCATCCAGAAGAGAGAAACTCGATTTCCTCGTCGGAGCCACCATCATCCACCAGCAGACCTAGCCTTCCCTTTCTATGCATCTTGCGTGGATGAGAAGGGTCTCAATGCACAAGACTAGATAGAGCCAAACACCGGTTGGTACAGCAGAAAGAACAGCTTTCGAATTCACTCAACCTCAACTCCTGCCATGACGAAGATTCCCAGTACCAGATCCGGCGATAAAATCGCATATGTAGGCATTTCAATGTCTCTTGCCGAGCATGGCTGGAGCATAATATCCGTTATCTACCACTTAGCTGGAAGGCTCTCGTATCATCCTCAACTCGAAGCCTGATCATCAATGCCCCCAAACCCGGCAGTCACGTGGAGCACACTACACAAGGCGAATCACACCACACTTGCATGGAGCCAATCACGCATGCCACCCAAGCAACGACTATTGTATATCGGATCGCCGATGAGATCATGGCCGAGAAGCGAAGTGGATCTGGGAAACGACGTTCATGCCTCGGTGGCAAGAGTTGTGCGGAAAACCTTTGATGATCTCCATAATCCTGCGCCGTTGATGAAAGCATCTGCCGTGCTAACATGTCCTTGCGATGAATCTGCATATCCGAATGCATTGAGAACAGTTCGGAACTCCGCAACGCCGTGGCTATCACCCTCAGACATATTGAAGTATTGGATCTCAGATGTGGCCAGCTGCATATGATGGCTACTTATGCAACGTCTCATCAGTTCTGGTTGAGGACAGAAGCCGAACTTGAGATCATTTCTCTTGCTTAGATCCACCCAGCACCGGTAGATGATGGACCTCGCAGCAAGAATATAGCCGGATCAGCCCTACCTACCAAGGCCCGAGGCCGTCCCCTCGAATCTTTCAGGACACGAAACCATCCCATCGGACTCGAAGAAAACAGAGAATCATGTCCTGCATGGAGGCTGCAAGCATCCCCTTCAGACTGGACCCCCACCCATTCCCCCACAGCCAACATCAACATCAACATCATCAGCATGAAAACAACAAACAAGGCCATCGCTCCGCAGCGAGGAGAATAGGAAACAACCACACACGTACAGTACGAGTCGCCGAGCCGAGCTCCTTCGGAACCCACTCATCACTGTCAGATGATCGACAGGGTTGTTGTCATGAACGACATTCTCTCCTCTCTCTGTGTGTTCTGTCGGCTTCGATGCTGGTTGGTTAATTGACTGATTGATTGGTCCTGTCAATGATCGTTGGCAGATACTAGTGAGCTGGACTGTGCGTGCGTGGTGCTTCATCCAAGGCTTGTTATATCTGTGCGTGCGTGCGCGCGTGAGAGCAGGAGGAGGTGGACTTGGCGGATCGATCGTCGGTACACTTGACCTGACTTGACCTGACCTGACTTGGTTGAATGAATGAACGGGAAGACTGGAGACGCGTGAGACGCTGATGCTTGATGTTTGCGAGGGCTGCGAGATGGGGGATGTTTCCTCGCCTTTTTTCTTCTCTCTGATCTCCTCTCCTCGCTGATTGACAGCTGAACACCGACGCCTGATAAGTACGAGTGGCAGCCTAAGTTCCGAGTAATTTTGTCAAGAAAACTTAGAATTTATCAACTCGAATTGAGTATGGGAATCCTGGCTCACAGGCACGATTACTCTAGACTTGTGTTGGGGCTGTGGCTATAGATGGCAATCTACAAGACATGACACACTTTCAGGATGACTCTTCCATGTCCTCGGAGTGTGGGAATGAGATATGTTAGGTATATCGATCGTGGGAAACACGTCACTAGGCAAGAGAGAATAATTGTTCGTTCTCAGTTGGATCCAGATGAGACATTAGGCTAGTAAGCAGGTATTTCTGGAGGTATGAGATCTCGCATTTTGCATTGCATTTGCACCGGCAGGGCCCCGAAAAAACAAAGCACCCAAAGATATATACACGTGAATCAAAAATTTGCCCTTTTGGATAGAGTGCTCTCCAAGAAAAAACCCGGTAGCTCAAAAAAGCAAATTAGATAGCGTGGTAGCACGCTTCCATAATTGGTAATTTGAGGTGTTGCTTGATTGACTGTTTGATCATAGCAGCGAAGCCATCATCTATGATGGTGGTGGCCTGTTGGGCTCGCCGTAGGTGTAGGCGGTGTAGATGCCAATGGGGCACTCGTCCTGGTCCTGGAAGTACCAGAAGTTGGTGTCGTTGGTGGAGGTCTTACCAGCGACACAGGTACCAGCACCGACGAAGCATGGTCCGATGTCGATGGTGTATGCGTTGCCAGGCTCCATGTGGATAGGTGGGAAAGCTGGGAACGGACCTGGTGCTGGTTGATTGTTGTAGGTTGTCTGGGGTCCTGGGCAGCTGCCTGGGTTGTAGCCAGTGAAGAAGAAAGAACCTAGTTTTCATGTTAGTTTGAGCTATTTGGTCTGCGAATATCTTTGATTTGCGAAGAGTGTTCTGATGTGTAGTATAATGATATGAGAGTGAAGACTTACCACCACCCTCATACTCGAAGTTGGAGGTCTTGAGTTGCGACTTCAATGGGAAGATGAACTCCAATGTGCAGTTGGCATCAGCTCGAGAGGCGGGGACATCGAAGCTGAAGATGGACTCAATGTCGTTAGGTGTGAATACACCGTTGAACTGAGGACCGAATGACTTGTCGGGCTGAGATTTGGAGATCTGAGTGATGTAGTGTGGGAATTCGAATTGACCGGCCGTGAGTTCACGAGGGCATCCTTCTCTAGGCTTCAATGCGCGCTTCTTCAAGACTTCTCCAGGAAACGCGGTGGCGAGGCCAGCCAGAATGGCAATGGCGGCAACAGACTTCATCGTGGGTATTATTATCAAAGGGAGGGTTGATTAGAGGTATGTCCTTGTGATAATAGATGTTCTTGGCTGTTGTTGATATAACGAGTGACTGTGGTCAAGCGAATGACTGTGGCGCGAGAACGATCAGTTTCCAAATGGAGAGAGGGGAGGAACCGAGAGCATATGAAGGAAAAGCTGTGGGAGAGTTCTTAACTGTTGTGGGCATATAGTGGGAGATTGGATCTGCAGAGCGGCTGGATATGTTGTTGGTGGCAGATGGGCCCCCAGAGCAATCCGTCTCCAAACATTATCATTGAGGGATTCCATTTAAGTGGACACGAGGCTGAAAAGTACACCGGTTTGTGCAGGGATGCAACGTTTGGGCAACCATGCGCAACTTTGTCTGAGACATAGACCACGAGTCTTCCCTGTTCAGGGAGGAGAAGATGCGACTGTCTGGTGTTTGGCGGCTCGACCGATTGAAGTGACAGGCGATGGAAGCTAGACCTACCGACGCTGGACGAAGCTTGTGGCGGTAGTGGAAAGCTTGAGATTAGAGCTTCAATGGGCTTGTTTGGTTGACAAAGGTTGACAAGTGGCCCAGGGGTATAAGTGGATCCTCATGACGGTGGATCTACGAATCTCTTGAATCGATCTCATTCGCACAGTAGAAACACGATGGGCTCGTGGATGGATATTCAGATCGTCTAAGACCAGGATGACGAAACCCCAAGGTCAGTGGAATACGAAGTATTTCGTAGACTCCATATCCTTGTGTTAGTGAATCGAATGTTTGTCACCAACTCAACATACGATGACTCTGTCCAGCTCATAGGTTTTCTGGAAAGAATGACATGCCTATTCAAAATATCAGCTGTCTTGTTCTCAGATGAGAAAACAGGACCTTGTAGTCCCAGGAGAACCCAATTTTAGGCGAGACGTAGTCCACGTTGAACACGGGGCAGATTGGAGGGCCAAGGACACCCTGGTAGAAACAGACGCCAGACGAAGGAGCTTCGCCTCTAGCTTTGAAAGTCGACCACACCACATTCCCGAGTCCCGAGCAGGTTTTCCTGGGTTAATCACGGTCAAGCTTTTGAGTGCAGGATGCCGCCTCATGCACGTTGACAGGAAATGACGAGTGAATGGGCCCAGGCTCATAGCGCAACACAGCCCGTGCAGAGTCGGATGGGATAGTGCAGATGAAGGAGCATTTACTCCGTAGACGCTGAAACTTTTCCTGGTGAGCCTCGAAATAAGCATCAACAAGAATCTGCCAGGTGTCTACGATTGTGTTGGGCTGAACTCTGTCGTGTTGGTTTGAGTTCTTTTGTGGCCACCACCCGGCCCAAACACGACCATCGCAAACTGCAAGAATGAAATTGGTCCGGCGCCTCAAAAGCTTAAAGCCATCGATGCCGAAATGGGCGTCTAGCCGTTCTCAGCCCAACCGTTCCAAGGTCCACCTCGTGATGGAGTAACGATTTATTGATGGGATGTGATCCAGAACCGGGAGACGCGGCAGATGGGGATTCCTGAAGCAAGCAACAGCAAGTTTTTGGGTTCACGGTGACCTGTGTCTTTTTCTTCGCATCTGGCTTCCCGTGTCTGCATGTTCCAACATTTTGAATATGAGTTGACGTCGACAAATCAGATACCAAAGCATCAACGAGACTGCTCATGCATGGCTCAAAGCGTCCAGAAACTACGCCGGCCGCGTAACCCGAAGCTGCCAGTTCGGCATGTCGATGCCGCATTCAGAGCTCTCGAGGTGTCTTCTCCATGCGTTTGATTTGACAGGTTCCAAAGAGCCTCAAAAGTGCATGTAGAGCTATTTTCATCGATTTGTCGCGGGAAGCTTTGATGATTCTCCTTCCGGTGATATTTGAGGAAGGTAGGTATCGTCCTTGGTGTAACTAGTTGGGCAGGAAGCTGCTGTTTCCCATATCCGCGGCTGGCTGCTCCTACAGATTCACATCCTAGGACGCATCCTGAATCGCCTGGAGGTGAGCTGTTCAAACACGGGAAGAAGTGTCTCGCACAGCTGCCACTCAGTTCTCTTGAACTCACTGGCAGAGGAACGCTGTCCAAGGACGCAGATCATCAGTCGATGAGGAAGGTACATTAGGCAGCGCCGGCATACGGATTTCACATCCTATCTACTGGGCGACAGGAAGGAACGGGTTTCCTTTCTTTGAGACCACATTCGTCATCTGCGAATGAGTCTTACTTCACCCCTACCATCCTTCCGTTCTGTTCTAAATGTATACAATGGAATGATGTAACGAGGATCTACAATTCAGACACCATGTGCTGAGTCCGGCCTTGGTTGAAATGATTACGTTCCTCAGCCATGTAGGGAAGAAAGCTGCCCGATATGTATCGGTTGCCAAATATGTACGAACCATACCATTCCCATGTCTATCTAACAATATTTCCTTATTGTGTGCACGAGGAACCCCACACAACCTCTAATCCAACAGACATTAAGGCATAAAATCGGCCCCAAAAGGAAGCCTCGAGTCGCTCCATCTCGGTCGTTATAGCTGCCATCGAGAGTGACATTCGTTCTATTTGTAGGCGGTTAGCCTGAAACCATCAGTTGCAATGAGGGTCTCGAGTTGACATTTTCTTGCACTCCCGCAAGGTTGGCATCGAAATCAAGACCCCATCGCGTTGCAAAGCCTTCACATATCTCTTGGCAGGTTCTGGCTGCTTGTCTGGTTCTGCATCTGCGATCCCAGTCCCCGGCCTGGATAAGCATGATACTGTTTTCCACGAGTTCTTCTTCGATGCTCATGTCATCGACTTGATCACGCACAGTCTTGAGTTTGCGACTCGCCGTGTTCGCTGCCAGTTTAAATTCTTGTAACAAGTCGGTGATTGAACGTAGTGTCTGACCCAACTCATCGGTCTGTGACGCCAAGATCTGAAGGGAGAGCAGTGGGTTTTGCTGACGAAGAAAGGGGATGGTCGAGATGAGTTCGTTTACCTCATCGAGAAGTAAATCGAGGATCTCTTCCGGCAAATTCACCATTCCACCATACAGCAGGGAGTGGCTCTGAGTGAAGATGTCTCGGGTTTTGTTCGTTCGGTGAGATGCCATAGAGGTATATGCAGTGATCAATCGAGTCACGCCATACTCAATATTGCCTTGAGGGCCAAGCTCTTTCAAACTATGTATGGTTCTGCGAACGGTACCACCACCTTCACTCACTGCATCCTCGGGATTAATGCAGAGGCGAGTCAGACTTTCGAGGTCCCGTATTCGCTTTCTGAGGATCGGGGGCAGACTCTCATCAGGCTGCTCAAGATCCGAATCTGGGCCATAATCTGAGCCATCATAAGCCGACTCATTCCTCTGATGTCCCGATTTCCGATGACCCCTTTGTTCGGAATCTCGACGTGTCTGGGGGACGTGTAACATGGGAGAGGGCCCATCGAGTTGGGTCGGGTGTGGGCTTTGCATCACCATGCCAAAGCCAAAGTCGTGCATGTCGTTCAAGTCGTAGGGGCTGTGTAAATCCCGCATTGACGGGTCTTGTTCAACGACACCTTCTCGTAGACCCTCCAGGAAATTGGAATGTTCTTCGTGGTTGTGGTAACTATCTTCGTCTTCATCTCCGTCCCAAGCATGTCCCAACTCGTCAGCGAGACTACCCAGGCCGTTGTTGTCTTCCAGTTGTTCTAGACTTCTGTTGCTGTGAAGACTTGTCCTACTGAGTCTGCGTTGGGAGAAAGATGGGGGCCTGGAAGACTTGGAAGACATGGGTCTGGGTGTCACCGGGGAGCGTGGTTGGTAGGAAGTCTGCGACGTCCGAGAGGACCGTCTCGAATAGGAGGAGGTGGCATTGGTGGTGCCGCTGGTATAGGGACTGAAGGAGACAGTCTCACCCGAAGCAGAGGTCGTGCCATTGTTGACGTTGGATAGGCGCAGTGACCTGCGTTTCCGTGAAGGTGTCAATGGTGAGGCCGGTGGAGATGCGACAGTCATGGTTCTAATGTAGATGCAGGGGCAATAGCAGTTGCACTTAACCGATGCTCGAAAGGGCGTAAGGAAGTGGGTATCATGTAAATCGAAGCATGCTTTTGAGAAGAACGAGTTCCCAAGGTCAAGGGAAAGAGAACTCGCCGTTTGTCGATGTGTTGGCAAGGCAAGACAATCAGGCAGTCGTCGTTCAGTCGGTCGGTCGGTCGGTCGGTCGGTGAGGATTGGTTCTGAAGTGAACAATAAAGGCATCAACAATTCCTGGCCGTTGACAGTTGGGGCCGTTGGTGCAGAAAGAATAACGCGTCCAGGCGTTTGACGGGGGGCCGACGGGGGGCCTTCGGGCTGCAGCGGACTGTTCAGGGCAGCCCATGGCAGGTGGCTGCAGGCTAAACTTCACGGTTCGGGGCGTGCCCAGGAGTGGCTGATTTCATCACCCACAATCATCCCTCATGGTGAACACGACGAAAATCATGCAGGTACAGAAGAAAAGATCCCTGCAATATCATCAACTGAAGACATCGGAGGCTCATCGACCATGCCAACCATACGGAGAGTCCAACCTTCGGACCTCTTCCATCTAAACCTGTGCAATCTTGATCCTTACACCGAGAATTACGACTTGGGATTTTATCTAACATATCTGATGAGATGGCCTTCGTTATTCCAGTGTATTGAAGAACATGGCCAGATTGTCGGTTATATCATCGGCAAGGTCGAGACATCACCATCACATATGCAGTGAGTCGCACTCTAGATATTCGAGTGAGAACATTCTGATGGTGTGAATTCTGTAGGGGGTCGCCACATTACTTACCATGGCACGGTCATATTACTGCACTGTCCATAGCGCCACAATATCGACGCCTTGGCTATGGGAAACTTCTCAGTGAGTCATTGGAGAAGGCATGCAATCAACAAGATGCCTGGTTTGTCGATCTGTTTGTTCGAAAGAGCAACAAAAACGCCATCAAGATGTATGAAAGCATGGGTTACTCGACCTATCGAAAGGTCGTCCGGTACTACTCGGACGACCCGACGGGTGTATCCAAGGATGGAGAAGATGCCCTGGATATGAGAAAGGCTCTCGACAGGGACAAGGACAAAATTCATGTCCGAGAGAACGGAGAGACTTTTCTGGTTGATCCCGATGATGTCTTTTAGCCTGACATGGGCCTCGCATGCCCAGCCGAGTCCTTCCCCGAGCTTCGATGGACTTCATGATGGATTGGTACATTCTCAACCTGAGTTTGCTTCCCAATCAATCCAGCGTTGTCCGGAGACAGCGCAAGTGTGACAAGGCCGATCTGCTCGTGAAAATACCGCGCACAGCCTTTCAACCAAATCCAGAATTCATGACGTGGCACTGTTTGAAAATGACACGCTGTCCCGCGAACTTGTTTTATGCTTCGTGTTTGGAAGGCAGAACCAAAGACACGATGTTGAAGGAAGACGCTATGGAGGAATATCACAACCACATTGGAAAAGCCTCAGTTCGGTTGAAAGAAGAGGTCGAGCACCTTTAGAATCGGAGTTCTAGCTTATAATGTTTACACCACCATGCACTGTCGTCAACCGTGAAGATATCGCCATCTTGGCTTTCTATGGCACCAAGTAATGATAGAAAAAACACTGCCCTCTCCACAGCCAAACCAGCCACCATCACATCCTTGACCTCTGTACCTAGCTAAACACGCCTCGCACCCGGGCCCCTCTCCTCCCGATTCTGCTCGTAGTTGAGGCGCTTGAAGCTCATGGGCAACAACTGCCCGATAGTCATCATGACGACCTCGCCCTCCAAGCCATTCTTGCCATACATGTAGATGGGCAGATCATCCGAAACGGCGAACTCGTTGATGAACTGTCTGCACATGCCGCAGGGGCTAGCGGGAGGGCTGATGTCGGTACTGACGGCGATTGCGCGGATGATGGGCATCTCCGGTCGCTTCATCGACGCCACGATCGGAGCAATCGCGCAGCGTTCCGCGCAGATGCCGTTCGGGGTGCTGGCGATCTCGACGTTGGAGCCGGTGTGGTACGTCCCTGTTGAGAGCAGCACCGAGGCCCCCACACGGAAGTTTGAGTATGGACCTGGATTGAGTGTTGGCTGTGAGTAACAATTCTTTTGACACGGATGATTGCGACGTGATGAAAGGGCTCTTCCGGCAAGAGCACCTCGCTTATCATTCATGGCCAGTTTATAGTAGCCATTAGAAGAACTCTGGCCTCTCGTGCGCAACAATACAGCAACGCGACAATTGAAATCATGCCCACGAACTTACAATATGCTTTCTGCTTGGCCTCAATGGCATGTTCCGCCAGTATCGTCAACTCCTCTTTCGATAGCGGAACGAGAGTGTTTTCGGAAGCCATTTTCCCGTAATAAAAGCTCCTTGATGGATGAGTAGTATTTATGAAGTGGTAACCGATTGAATGGAAGGTCTCAGAGTCATATATGTGGCAAATCTGGGGAATCTTGGACTTCAATCCAGGGCGCCGTAGTTCACAGTGAGGTGGGCGTGGAATGTCAGCCTTGCCAAGATATCGTCCTTCGAGCGACAAGGCTGTGCGCCATTTTGAGCTGTTCCTTCCCCACAACTATCAAGGCCAGTTGTCGACTTGAGTTCACTACACCTGGCTTCGCATTATTATTTCTTTTGCGAGATATCCATATGACACCATCGGAGCTCATGCAATCCGCTACTGATCCCTCGGTCAATTTGACCCGAAAGCCCACAATGAGTCTCCACGGTAGATGCCTGACATGTTCAGATGCGAAACTGCCGCCGTTACGCTACAGCTAGCCAAGTTTCATCAACACCGGAGTTAAACTACATGTTGACATATTGTATCGCCTCAAGGAAGCACCTCGACACACCTCACGTCTCACACAGAGGAATTACAAGCACGCCATTCCCGCACGATGCTGTTTCCACGTGGATTCGCCACTGCGCATTGACTCAGATATGGCAAATATGCATATTGCCGCGACGAGTTGCATTATTCCTCCTCGCCTGTTGCCTCGACTATCGTTGCCGATCGAGCGCTACTGACGAGAGCTATCCCAAATTTCGGAGGATAAAAGTATGTTGAAATTAACGGCGCGGTCTTGCTGCTTCAGGCCCTAGATCATACATTGGCAGCTACGGTAGGTTACAGGGTGGATAGTAAACAAGTATAAAGAGAAACCTGTCTCGCCGTCGAGCATCTTGATGGTGGTTCTGCAGATTCATCGTTGAGCGAGTTTCCCTTCCAGTCCTCCTTCCACATTCCTCTTTTCTTCTTGTGTCGTTTCCATCCATACAGCTGGTCTGTTCGTCAATCAATTATTCATCATTCCCTGCAATTCAATTCATTCTTGTTCTATCAACCAAAACAGCATATCGAATATGAAGTTCTCAACCTCATCCCTCGTCCTGAGCCTGCTCCTTGCCCTGTCATCAGCTGCGCCTGTGACTTCCCCAGCCAAACGCGCTCTCACGGCCCAGTCATACAGCCAATTCCAAGTTTCGGACGGCGTTGCGGGCAATGCTCTGGCCGAGGTGAATGCAAACTTTCCGGTATGTGCAATCGCGACATGAGAGACAGGAGAGATAGGAGATGTCAACAAAGGGTGACGATGGATAGATAGCACGGTCTAGATATTGGCATGGCATGACACGAGACGGGATGAAAGCTAACGTATCACACCAACAGATCGACCTCACAAACCTGGCCTCCGTATCAGCTGCAGATTTAAAGGTCCTCAAGACTGCGGCGCAGGTGGCCGAGCAAGCGGAAGTCGGGACCGGCGGGTTCAATGACGAGCTGGAGGCCCTCGGCAACGGGGACACCACAGCGTTGCAGAACGGGAAGATCAAGAACAAGGTGCTCAAGCTGCAGTTGCAAGTGCTGGCGCTGCAGGTCCAGGCCGCGCAGGGAGATGCAGACCAGGCGAAGCTCGATGAGGAGACGACCAAGTTAAATAAGAACGTGGCTTTGGATGTGGCTGCGAAGGGGCAGGCGAGTGTGGGTGTCACCAAAACTTTCTCTGGGTGAGGAAGTTTGGGTTGACGACGACGGAGGTGGGCATCGCTGCAGTGGTTTGCGATGGTTGCTGGAGAAAAGGTACATAAAGTATTCAAAAGTACCTTGCCCAGCAGTATCTGAGCCTCATGACTTGCATACCTACTTAATCTCAACCATTTAACTGCTTAGCCCACATCTCAGGATATCTGCCGCCGGCCGTCTCAAAAGAGTGGACCAAACGATCAATCTCCGCAAGATCCTCCGGAGGCAGATCGACAACCGTGAAATTTTCCTTGACCCTATCGGGGCTCGAGGCGCCTGGGATAGGAATGAAAACCGGGTGTCCATCACGTTGAGACAGCTGCCGGACCCAATTGATAGCCAGCTGTGCATTGGTGATTCCATTCTTGTCCGCCACACTCTGAACGCTCTCGACCAGCTTCAAGTTGCGAGAAAAATTCTGCGGCTGAAACCTGGGGAACAGGTGTCGGAAATCGTTCTGAGGAAGGTCTTCGACATTCTTGAACTGTCCCGAGAGGAAGCCGCGACCGAGTGGTGAGTAGGCGATGATGGGGATGTCGAACTCGGCACAAACGGATGCAATACCGTCGTTGAGAACGTGGTCTTCCCACAGTGAGACTTCGACCTCGACGGCCGAGATCTTGTGGATCTTGACGGCTCGACGGATCGTGTTCGCGCTGACTTCGCTGAGCGAGATGCCGCCAATTTTGCCCTCTTGGACGAGCTCCCCGAGTGTCTTGATTGTGTCTTCGATTGGCGTGTCCGGGTCGACGCGGGCGCATTGGTACAGGTCGAGTTCCTTGCGACCGGTAAGGATGTGCAGGCAATTGTCCACCGTCCTCCGCACTGCGTCGGGCGAGCCATCTGGTGTTCGATCGGGCCGGAGTCCGCCCTTAATGCTCAAAAGCACTTTATCTACGTCCTCGGGATATTTGGCGAAGTAGTTGCTGACAAGGTGCAAGGAGTTGGCGTCTGGGGTACCATAGTTTTCTCCACCACTGTTTTGTCGTGGGAATTAGCAAGATGTTTTGAGTAGAAAGGGACCAAGGATACAAGGATTGACGGACTCCCAGAATGTTGCACCAGACTCAAGACTCTGCCTCAGAACAGCGAAGGCCTGCTCGTGCGACAAATTTTTGGCAGGATTCGTCAGGTTGAGAAGGCCCAAGCCAATAGCTCCAATATCTTTCCCTAGTATTGTAGGCATCGCCAATAAGCTCTCAAAATCAGGACTTGGATCTCAAGGTGTATCCCTCCTGGTACATAAGTTCTGACACACGTCAGCCTCACCACGTGCAGCCTGGAGGTTTTAATACCAGCCTCGCCTGGGGGCAATATGTGCTTGCGTCGGAGTTAGAGGTAACTCCGCGGACTGACAGATAGTTTCGTGTCTGTCTCTGTGACAACCAGCGATCGTTCTCCCATCATATTTGACGGTGTGTCCCCATATTTTGGACATCTGAACTAAGGTACGAGTCTGCATGCCACCATAGAAGTGCAAACGCACGACTTCGGTCGAATTTGGACTGCGAGTAAGGTTATCTTGTTACTGCTCAGCCAGGGAGTAGTATACGACTTGCCTCTCAGGACTTTTTGACAAGCGAGCAAATTGGCAGATGACTGATCGAAGCTAGAGTCCGACTCATAGAGCATATGCTTGTGACAGTAGCGGTATGATAGAGAGGCATGGAGTCCGACGAAGAAATGCTCTTCATGGCCAACAGTAACGTCGAGAGTGATGTCAAAGTGCTCTCACCCCACTGGGGATTCATTGGCCAATTTTTTGAGAAATAGAAACCCTGACGCGATGAAAAAGTTGTGACATCCTGCATCCTAATGATGTCCTTGAAAGCTTCAAATGTGACGACTGAAACCAGCTCATCAGGTATCTTGTAAGCGAAGCGACGTCCTATGTTAGCATCTGATATTGTTCAAACAACCCAACTTACAATGCAGTTTAAGTCCATGTGTAAACTCCGATTCTTGCATATTAAGACCTAACCAAGTAAGTGCGGCTGACTCGGTGGGTTAGGGTAGGGCAATAGTAGGAAAAAGCAGTTCGAGCTGCCTGATAAAGAAGACAAGCACTGCGAGCATTGCGATATCCGAGACATGAAGCAGCTGGCATCCGAACTCGACGTCTTCCTGAATTGTTTAATTGTGAACCGGCCATTACTGACGTCTGTTGGGGCAACCATAAACGCCGGTGCTATGCCTTGCTCCGTTCTTTTATTTTTACACATTCTTGAGAGGTATTACTCTTTGAAGGGCGTCTCTTCTAGCCGGTCTCGGCATCTTCTTCCTTTGCGAGGCCATGTTCCTTCAATAGGTTGTTGATCTCCTCACCTGACCATAGATGATGGTAGATCTTTCCATCCTTTGTCTTTCCCACCGTAGCAAATTCGACTGCATTGAGTGGTTAGTATTGAATGTAGCCACGGCTTGAGGTTGTTCTCATGGGAAATGTATGACTTACTCTTCTCACTGCTCAATTTTGTGGAATCCATCGTCTTGCTCAAGACCTTGACCGCCATGCCGCACGCCTCTTTCAGGTCACAGTCTTCCTTGTAATCTTGCTTCAACAGACTCTGGGCACTAGCATTGTTGGCGCCGACACTGGTTGCCTTCCAGCCACCGTAGTTGCCGCTGGGATTGCTTTGGTAGAGTTGGAATTGTCTCTGAGGGTCCCAACCAGCGTAGATGAAGGAGACACCAAATGGCCGGAGACCACCATGCTGGGTGTAACCTTGCTTCAGATCACACAAGCGTCGGACAAGCTGTTCACAGGGAATGTCTTCGTTATAGGTGAGTAGGTATCGTTGGGCAGCTTGTCGAGCATAGTTGATGAGGATGTTGGCATCTGCGGTCATGCCTGCAACAGCGCAAATCATGTTGCTGGCAGGGGAGTTCCGATTAGCCTGTTGCCCTAGAAAAAGGTATCATGTCCATCTCACTCGTTCAAGATATACAACTTCTCAGCGGAAGTGTCCTGTTCCAACAACTTGCTTGTGACTTTTCGTTCCGCAGCCAGGACAATACCATCCTGCGCTAGAATTCCCAGAGCTGTGCCGGCGTGTGAGATGGCTTCGAGGGCATATTCGACCTGATATAATCTGCCCTCAGGCGAGAATATGGTTGTCTGTGGAGGCTTGTTTAGTACGTATTTAATTGCTTGGAATGAGGTTCAACGAACCCTTGAGTCGTATCTCCGAGACATTCTGAGTTCTAATGAGGTGAAAAGAGGATATCGTACGAATCAATTTTTGAAGAGAGGTCGAAGTGCAGTAGGAAGTGGATGGATGGTAGGGCAGTGGGAATTGGATGATTGCGCAGTTTGGATCTTGTTCTCCAGGCACTTCTTCCACGCGTAGTCCTCCTGTGAACTCTCGGCCAATCACATCCTGCAAATAATCTCAGCCTTGCCTCCACAAGGCTGGCATCAGATTTCTCCAAACTCCAACATTGAAAACGCACCTGCACTGTGACAGTCTCGACTTTTACTGGAAGTTGCGGCCAACTAAGGTTGCATCGGTCCTAGACTTTCTAGTCGCAACTGTTGCAGATTTACAATACTCTTTCGAGTTCTGGTATTTGCACTCTCTGTGCAGGCTTCGCCATGCTCAAATCTACATACCAGAAATCGACACCCACCGTGGGGTCTGAACCCGCGCCACTGCCACCAGGATGGGTCGAACATATGGCACCCACGGGCCATCCTTACTACTATCATGCAGAGACCCAGACGAGCACGTATACCCGCCCGACTGCCCCATCTGAAGAGCCGTTGGCCATTGATTATGGTGCAACCGAACCTGATCATGTTGTCCGGGCATCTATGCAAGTCATGGATGAATTCCACCGGAACAACAACCCTGCGGAACCAGGCCATTTCACTGGTGGCCGAAGCTATCAGGATCACTCGAGACGTCGAGGCAATCAGGGCGACCGCCCAAAGTCCAAAACGCCCATTCCTTCTTGTCAACCGTGGGTGCTGGTAAAGACCCAAAAGGGCAGGAGATTCGTTCATAACACTGAGACTAAACAAAGTCTGTGGAAGTTTCCTCAAGATGTCATGATGGCCGTGATCGAAATGGAAACCCTTGAGTGGAAGGCGAAAAAAGCTGCCGAGGAGAACAACGGGGGAACACAGAAATCTCAGCCACCTGAAGAAGGCGCCCAATCTGGGGACCAGGGTGGTCCTCAGCCTAACAAAGACCAGACTACAATTGAGGAGTACGACAGTGACTCGTACGAGGAAGTGGAAGTTACCGACGACGATGTTGAGGAAAGGGATCACTCTGCTGCCAAAAGGCCACGCATTTCCCAGGACGACAATAACAATACCACACCTCCGCCTACGGGGCCTGTCGAGTTTAACGAGGATGATATTGCCTGGCAGTTGGCACAGATGGAAGGAAACTATTCGGATCAATACGACGAGGATGGGGAGCGAGATATGAATCCTGAAGTCGACGAAGGCATTCCTCTCACAGCAACCGATAACATAGCCCTTTTCCGATCCCTCCTCGATGACTCTGGCGTCTCGCCATATAGTGTATTCGAGAAAGTTATCGAAGATATGTCCATTGTAGAAGACTCTCGCTACACTGCCCTTCCGAACACATCCTCTCGCAAAGAGGCTTTTGCGCAATGGTCTAAAGACCGGATTGCCATGAAGAAACAACAAGAACAAGAACAGGCCACCCTTGAATCACAGCAATCATCCACCTCCGCCTCGACACTGGCCGCCAAAGACCCCAAGATCCAGTACCTCCGTCTTCTTCACCGCCACGCGACACCCAAACTCTACTGGCCCGAATTCAAACGCAAATATAAGCGCGAATCGGCCATGACCATGAAAGCCACGACATCTTTCCCCGAAAAAGATCGCGAAAAACTCTACCGCGAATATATATCCAAGCTGAAATTATCGGACAGTGAGCGACGCAAGTTACTCGTGGAGATACTCAAAGCCACTGAGATTGATCATCATTCTGTGCGATCTGTGGCCGACCTACCCTTGGAGGTACAGCGAGACCTGAGGTTGTATCTGCTGGAGGAAAGGAGAAGGGAAGAGCTAGTCATGACGTTTCTAGAGACGGGTAGATAGAAAGCTCGAATGTACGGAGCCAGCGGAATAGCACTATTCAGCTCATGATGCAGAATATTGACCTCTGCTTCGTTCCCCTCTCTTCCCACACCTTTCGTCTACATCATACAAACCAGCAAGGAGTGAGCAGCATATCCGAGGCTCCATCACCCAATCTCAGGTCACAATTGTCAATGCATAGATAGAGGCAAGGCAGATTTTAAACGCCATATCCATTCATTCCATTTAGTTACAGTACATGATAATGCCATCGACGAATCAACTAGTTAGGGTTGTCAGCGGTCACTAATTTAGCAGTCACTCACACCCTCAAGGCCTCCACTTGACCATTTCAATCCCGCGCACTTTTCTTCGCTTACGCAATGCAGCGAGGGCTCGAATTGCTAGATAACATTCATCCAAATCACCTAGTTACACACACACGCACAGGCATACACGCAGGATCCAAATGCAGGGCGGAAACTGCACGCACGTGTTGATCCGAATGAAGCCGGCCCACAGCGATATCTCGTTGCAGTCTTGCGTGCTGGCTTCTTAATCCATTGCTGAACGAGACGCCCTGGTCCTGGTTCGACTTCAGATGCCAATGCTCCAGTGTCCATCCAGTAAAGTAGCAGTAGCAGTAGGGACCTTTTTCCATCTCCCGCAATCAATCAAGTTTTGAAAAGAACGGGGCCCAGCAGGCGAAGTCGTACTCCCATTGGAAGGCGAAAAAACAAAACAAAGAAGGACTGAATGCTAAGGTATTCATTTATTCCTGTCTGTGGAAGTGTGGGCAGGCAACATAACATACATACACAGCGGGTTTTCTTTTAATCAAACACACCGAGTCCATCACAGCATCAATCCGTCTCGTGCCATCGAAACACTGAAAATTTCGTTTGTCCAAAAGTTGACGCTATTTCTGCGCCGCCGAGAAGTGCTGCAACATGCCCGTGAGGACATCAAGACTGTTTGCGGCTTCAGGGTTCTTCTCCAATATTTCCCGGATCACGCCGAACTCGTGCTCGCCTGCCGTGGGCACCTGTGCGCAGAGTTGAACTACTGCTGGAGCTGTGGCAAGGGGGCCGAGGACGCGTTGAGCGTTAAGCACGGCTGGGGATGGCTGCTGTTGCTGCTGGAGGATAGGATTGAATTGCGGTTGGGGCGGGTATGGTGGTTGTGACTGCGGGCCAGGGGTTGGATATGGGTGTGGCGTCGCGGAATTCGAGCCAGGGATCTGTGGTGTGCCATTCAAGCCGTAGTGACCTGGGGCAGGAGACTGGCTATAGCTGCTTGTCTGATGGGAGTCAAAGGTGCCGTCGAGGGGTGTCATGGGGGTTTGTGCAATGGGGACACCTCCAGGACTGGCAACAGATGTGCCGGCGAGGTTGTGTGGGAGCTCACTGTTCTTAATGACGATGGGAATCAGAAGCATTCGTTCGCGGGTTGGGTCTGGAAAGTCGGTCTCGAGTTTCTTTACGAACGTGGGCAGTTCTTGACCAGCTTCCAGTGGGATCAGATAGACGTCCTTAACTGCCGGTATTGGATGAGGAGTTCCGACACCAAATCGATCTTTAGACTTGAAGTAGCGGAAAAACTTCTCGAATTGGATTTGATCAGGTGTGTCTTTAGCTGGTTCTGGCATGTAGACGATGACGAGATCGGAGGTGTTGCTGTATTCCAATCCACAAAGATACTCTTCAGCCTTGGATGGCTGGATACGTCCAGCGATAACGATCGTGTCGGGTAGTAGTTGATGATATGTCATGCGTAAGGTCTCGCTGTCGGGTGTTGCGCCCGCAGCATGTTTGGCAGAGATGTGGAACTTGCCCAGGCTACCACCATTCACGTACCCTTGCCAGATAGTGCCGTCATTTTCCGTTGTATCTTTAGGTGAATATGGAGGTGATTCGGCTTCCTCGTCCTTGAGGAGTTCGTCGATATCAGCATCGGCCTTAGTACCTGGAACGCTTGGGTCACGGGCTGAAATGACTGGTGATTGTTGAAGTGGTAGCTCGCCAAATCGCGGCCCATCTCCGTCTCCCCCACCTGTAGGAGAGTTTGCAACATTCGACCACACTTTGTCAATGTCAAAATTGGCTGAAGATTGTCGTCTCGCAGAGTCGACCGATGGTCGAGAAGGTTTCGTGGGACTCTTGATTGTCTGATCGGGACTCTTCACATCTCCATCATGTTCGGCCGTGCTGGGTTTTCGGACTGGAGCATTTGATGTGACTGATTCTGCTGCTACCTGTCTGGACTCGTCCACGTACTCTTCGCCTTTGTGTGTTCGCCGAATCCTAGGTCCCTCCTGTTCGATAATAGTGTGTTGTTTTTCCATTTCCTTCATAATCGCCGCGTCTTTACGCTTCTGCTCTTCACTTGCCATATCTGTTGGATCCATGTTGGCAAGTTTGTGAGGTGTAAGATCACCCTGGAGTAGCCTAGCACCTAGAGCATGGTTCTTCTTAACGTTGAAGGTGATGGCACGTAATTGTTGTTTGTAGGCGTCATTGGGTTCACCACTACCACCAGCTTGAATGTGATAGAGGGCATGTTCAACTCGTAGACCCGTCTGGCTGGCAACATTTTGGATGGAAGAGCCGCTGGGAAGAGTGTATTGGCCCTGTTTCACCAACTCTTTGACCTGCTGTTCTATGAGCTTGATCAAACTTTGTGCAGCCCCTTTTCTCGTGGGATTCGACAACTCCTTGATATCAGATACAATGGCAGGACCACTCGCAGGCTCTGATTTCGAGGCCTGTCTTGACGGAGTCGAGGACTGGCTGGGTTTGCGCTCAACTGAAACTGGAGCCGCCGCGGGTGCGGGTGCAGGGGTTTGGTCCTCAGCAGGTGGTGTAGGTTTCGATCCATTTGTGTCGACTGCTGGTGTTCCTCGTACCTTCTTGTTCTATTGAGTTCATCAGTAGACACTCAGGGACATCTTCGACAAGATAACATACCTTGATTTCGGGCGCGGCCGGCGACTCCTCCAACTTGCGCTTTTGCCCCGTGGCTGCGACCGGTGTTGGCTGCGGTGTAGGTTGTGGCGTTGGCTCCTCTGGTTCCTGTGAGGCGACTGGTGCTGCAGCCTCCGATGCTCTCGTGCCTCCAGACTTTCTGCCTTTTCGTCCACCTTTCTTCTTGCCCTTCTCGGCTTTCTTGGCCTCTGCTGATGCTTCCCAAGGCTTCTCACCACGTGCGATCGCAGCCACCAATTCTTTATGGGTCTCAGGCTTGCATTGTTCGCAAAAGTAATTGTCGGCTTCGTAATCTTCTGGAAGACCCATACATCCATTGTGTTGCCATGCGGAGCAATTGTCACAGCAGATCATAGCTCGAGGGACATCTTCCTCCTCTTCGTACTGCCCACAGACGCATCGGATGATTTCTTCGGCTGCTTCCTCGACTTCTTCAACCTCCTCTTCCACTACCTTGCCTTTAGAGCCTTTGCCCTTACCCTTCTTCTTGGTCGCAGGTGCATCTTCGGTTCCGTCGCGATCTTTGGTATGTTGGCCTTTGGTGGCGCGACCTGAACGTCGGGGTTCGTCTGCAATCGAGTTAGCGAATTGATCACCTTGAAGAGATGTGTCACGCCGGAAACATGGGTGGTCCGACACGCGACAGAGGATGCGAATTGCTTACCAGCCATGGAGATGGAGGAGATGGATCGCGTAAAGCTACAGAAGACGAGATAGATGTACACTTGTCACCAATCACGAATTATGCGCGATCTACGACAAGGATCAATGAGAACTGTAACTGTAGTGTTCACACGACCTTCAGAAACTTGCGCCAATGTGGCGCTCTTGTACAGATCAAATAATAGCCTCACGGTTTTTGTTGAATGATGGAAAAGATAGAGCGGAAAGGATGACCAGATGAGGGTGACTATCTGAGAGTGGGTGTGGGTTGGAGTTGTGCTGAGAGTTTGATTGCGAGAGATTCAGAGTCTGGGTTGAGTTCGAGGTTGATCTCGGGAATTGCACTTCTGCTTCTTCAAGTTCGTCCCTCACTACTGGCCTGAGACTCCCGCAGACAAATCAACGCCTCTCGCTCTTCACGTAGAAGCTACCAGACGCCAAGATTTGTCCGAGCTAACGGATGACGCATTAATGATAATCCGAAAGAGTGGGGTGCCTCCTACGTCAGCCTGGGGCTGCGAAAAAAGTTCCAGCACGTGATGGCTGTTGCTTCAGCATGGACCAGCCTTCGAACCAATGCCAGGGTTAGATGAAACGTCTTATTTCTATCTACGCGTCCCAGGCACACGCGACGGCAGGATCCATATACATACACTACCGCAATCCCAGATTCGATCTCAAGCACAAAACTGTCCCCAGAAAAAAAACATGGCCGACGTGCGAGCTCTCCTCGCCGCCGAACGCCAATCCCGGCGCATCACGCACGCACACCTCTCCTACACAAAAGCCGGCGTCCTGCTATGCAACGTCTGCAACTTGAACGTCAAATCCGAAGCACTATGGGAAGGCCACTTGCGGAGCGCGAACCACCGGAAGAACGTGCTCGCATCGCAAGAACCCGCGACAAAGCCGCAGAAACGCAAGATCGAGGACATTGAGGTCGATCTCCCCCAGGAAGACCGTTACCAGGCAGACAGGGATGGGAGGAAGAAGCCCAAGTCGAGGTCGGTCACGTTGACCAGCACCGCGGATGGATATCGTGAGGGAGAAGCTGGGGCGCAGGTTCGATCACCACCACCGGAGCTGGAGCCAGAACCAACCGGCCAGGCAGGTCATGTTCATGCTACTACGTCCCCTTCCCCCAAGATCTCGTCCACTCTGGACGTCCCTCCACAGTCTCCCCAACCCTCGGAACCCCACCCTCCACCACAACCACAACCAGAAGTCGACGAAGACGAATGGGCAGCCTTCGAGCGCGAGGTCGCGCCCCTGACCGCCCCACAACAAGAATCCGGCACCATCAGCCAACCACCGACAAGCTACGAAGGTGCCACAATCACCGCAGCACCTCTGTCCGCGGCGCAGATAGCACAGCAGGCGGACGAGCAAAAGCGGCGGAGACTAGACACGGAAGCGGACGACGAGAAAGAAGACGAAGGCCGGCGTCTCGAAGAGGAGTTCGACGTCATGGAGGAGATGGAGGAGCGGGTGCGCAGGCTCCGGGAGAAGAGAGAGGCTTTGAGACATCTTGCACCGGGGAAGGAGCTGGGTGGACAGGAGGCTGGCTCGACGGGATTGGAGTCGAAGTCTGCTGCCGATGAGCCGGTGGGTGTTGTGCACGACGAAAATCACAATCACGATCACGATCAACAACATGACAACAATGACGATGACGATGACGACGATGACGACGACGACGAGGATGATTGGTATCGGTAGTAAATAGGTTCATTAGGTCGTTAATCACACAGTTGGGGAATGGTGTTCCCAATCCATTTCCCCCTCCAAGCATGCTCTTTCATATCCAAATCATCAGGCCACCCCACACAGAAATGCCTCCCATACATGAAACCATAGCTTCTTTTTTTCAAGCCTTTCTAATATGGTAAAGGGGAGAACAAAGAATAATACATCCCTCTGGTTTTCCTTCCCTCTCGAAAGGAGGGGACAATGGAAGCTCATACAAAATCCTCGCCCATGACGTCTTCAATCTCGACAATGCCTGTGACTTCATTGTGGTCGACGATTCCAAGCAACGTGCCTCGACGCAGGAAACTTTTGCCCCGACCATTCGACGCCGCCCCACGCATCTGCAGGATCCATTGCTTGCACTCTTCGACGGTGCTGGAGCCGAGCACGGAGATCCAGTCTGTCTTCTCGACTTCGAGGTTGCCCATGTCGTCCTGGAGATCGGCGACGGGCTGCTCCAGGTGTTGAAGCCGTTGTATCCGGCGCGGGCTGATGATGTGGTTCGGTGAGGTGCGCACGTAGCCCCGCGGTGAGCGGACTGCCGCGATCAGGATGTCGTAGCACATCAGGGGGAGTCCTGGACGGGCCGAGGCAATCGGGACTTGGTCGACGACTGTCGCGAGATCCGCCATGCGCGGAGTCGGGGTGGGTGGTGCGGATGGCGGCTTCAGCGCTGCACCGATGGCACCACCAGGGTGATTTGCCGCGAAAATTGCTGGCGTCTGCAGACCAGCTGCCGTATGAAGCTCATCCGCGACGGAGAGGGCAAGGCTATCGCCCAGTGCCAGTGTGATGGTTGTCGATGTCGTAGGAGCAGAGACGCCAAATGAGGAAATTTCAGATTCGTGGATCATGGTCGGAAGTAAGATGTTGATGGCATTTCGTCGTGCAGGGTGTGTGAGAAGAGGGCAGGTGGTTTGGCTGAGATGGCCGCTCATGATAACCAGGGGAATTCCTGGTTGGATGTGTGGCAGCAGGGACATGAGTTCAGGGGTTCGTCCTGAAAATGTGATCATCACAACGGTATCATTTGGTCGTACGACTCCCAAATCACCATGGAGAGCCTCGATGGGATGCAGGAATTGCGCGTGGATCCCTAACGACACAAACGTTGCGACCAGCTTTTTGGCGATATGACCCGACTTGCCCACGCCGATGAAGATGGTCTTGCCATGCCGGGTTTCAGCGCGAATGATCTGATTGATAGCACGTGACAACGACTCCTGGGCTTCTGCAGAGTTCCTATAGAGTTCTTCGAGGTGTTCCAGCGCTAGCCTTTCAGTCGCAAGCACGTGGAGGGCTTTGCTGATAGTCCGGTGATCGGTTTTGAACAACTTTGGGTCAAAGTTCTCGGCTATCTCTGGAGGAGTAATTGGTAATTTTTCGATTTGCTCTGGTAGAGGTCCATTCACCGGCATGGAAGGTGTCAGTGGTGTTGGGAGCGATCCCTGGCGTGTAAACGCCATCTTTAAAATCCTTCTATTCTCCTTTAGGAAGAGTAGACAATGTTGAGACTTAAGCGGGACTTTTCTGTAATAATAAATCCAGTGATGCCCAGGATGGATTCTGCTCCCCGGGAAGACGGGGATAGATTGTCCCACGTGCAATTCAAACTCCTTGAGACTCGACTGACAGTGGCCGACAACGAACAGGAATCGACGAGTCTGAGTTACAAAGCCAGATAAGAAAACAATTCAATCTCCGTCCGTGTGTTATGGTTGTTCAACAGCAGGCAATCGCCACCCCGTGTAAGCCTCGAATGTCAATAACATGACGCCATAGATCTGTGGGACGAAACGGCTAGTGCGTGCACAGAGTCGCTTTTGATTCGAAGAGAATATAAGAATACAAGGACAAAGTTCAAGAGATGAATGTAAAGGGGGTCCTAAGTAATAGTAATTCCATCG
The DNA here is from genome assembly GCF_035927105.1 of Exophiala bonariae. NCBI lineage: Eukaryota > Fungi > Ascomycota > Eurotiomycetes > Chaetothyriales > Herpotrichiellaceae > Exophiala > Exophiala bonariae. Next base: position 293,563 of record NW_027042477.1, on the reverse strand, counting down.
TGGCCAAGTTCCGTTGTGGTGGATGAACGAAAGGTGACTGGAGCAGATTCCCAAAAATAATCGACCGGGGTTAGGACACTTGGTATGGATTAGAATTGGACAGAGCTGGACACAGTCTCTTTCGAGTGGCCAGTGTGTAAAAAGTTGTGTGGCCTTCGCTATCATCATCGGGGCCAACAAACACTAACTACTGGAACAACCAGAACATCTCAGCGCCGGCGGATGGGGAAACGGGTGGATTCAGGCCTCGCAGAGAATTGTCTAGCTCCGAGTACTGGACTAATAGTTCCCAAGTCAAGGGAGATAAGGTTGTGCTGAGACCATCCCCGAAAATGCCGCCCGTTCCTCGAAACGACATCTCGAGCCCAGCATTATTCACTTTTCCAAGGTTCTTGCCTGGCGAGTTTTCTGACCGCCAGATAGAGCAGCTCAGGTCTCGCCGAGTACGGAGCGGACTCTGAAATTCCCAGGCAGGGGGATCCTGTTGTCCAGGTTAGGGATCAGAACCAAAGATGACCAGAGGGACAAGAATTGGTAAAGATGTACGAGCTCTGTAGGTAGCATTCGGTACTCCATCCAAGTCGAGAAATTATGGAGCATGAAGCATGGGACAAATAAAAAAGGTACCGAGTGGTGGGAAAGGAGGGAAAGTGTAACTCCTCCCTGCATAGGGGGTAGGTACCTGTACTGGGTATCCATGTGTCGCAACTGAATTCGCTGCTGGAGAGACGAACGAGGTACCTGTATCCATCCAGGACCTGTGCCTTGGTAAGGTCCACGGTTGATACAGCACCGGGCTGTAGGCAGCAACTGTCAACGAGTCAACCATTTCCTTCTCTCTCTGGTCCCCGGGAGGAGGGGGAATCTGAGGGGCCGATAGAAGCATGCAGGGTCGATCTTCGGGAAAAGTCGTGGACCAAACAAGGTACATTATCAATTGTGGCTTTTTGGTGAACAATCGTATGTTAACTCGGCGAGATACAATCCCGCTACCTGCGATCCCAAGCCAACATGTACTACTAAACACTAAGTGACGAATCTCATGTCGTTATCTTGAATGATTCATCATCCATTCACCCAACACGCTAACGACCGCTAAGAGGATCATGGTCCCTTCGCTGGCATATGCATTCCGAGGTATCCAGGCAAGTCTGAAAGAAACCTGCTTCAGATATTCATCCCCAACTCGCAATTTATCCAAGTCAATGTGCGGTTGGCTGAACTTGCTCAGTTACTCGAGATACAACATGCAGCAATTGTCGAACAGTCCCATCTGTCTCGAGCACGAAGAGACGCTAAGAGATTGTGGCAGGTAACCGAGCATTAGCGGCATAAGCCATGAGCTTCCAAGCTGACCAAGATCATGCATCGAGCCCGAAGGGCCCATGGATTGCGCCATACCGCCCCCGAGAGCTACGCTATGTCAGAGGTGTCCACTGGGTGCCACTGTCAAACTTGAAGAAACGCCCACTCCAGGAAGGCCAGAAGTCCAGAACCCTTCCCATTGCCGAACAGGTGGCACCGGCACATCCCAGTATCAATCTGTTGTGCAACCTTCCATGCATACACATGTCCAATCATGCAGATATTCACAAACATGTGCTTAACTTAAATGGCAATCCAGGTACTCAAGAGATAAGTACAAAAGAACCGTACAGCGTGCTCTCTGATGGGCTGGCATCAGAACCAACAGCTCAATGACCCAAACATATGGTCAGCGTCGACTCGGTCTGAGAATGACCGTTTATTGCGAAACAACCTTGGAATTATCCTGAGATGGCCTGCTGCTTTGCTTCACCTTACCTACAATGCGACAGTGAGAGCAGTTTGTGCTGCAATGCGCATTTTGCCCCGTCTGTCACCTCTGCAAGGCGCAATGTGACACTAGGTTGGCTATCTCGAGCCTGCTTGACTCTGCCGCTTCCAACTGTCGCGCCCCGGCCCTGAAATCGCTGAAGCGTTTTTGACAGGTCCTGTATGGCCTAAGTAAAAGAATAACGTGTCCAACCATGTCAAATGATATACTGTGATCTATCGCATTGGCATATGCACAAAGCCCTGCGGTGATTGGGCTTGTTCCGGTGGGCTATTGACTCGTTCTGGTGGTGACGTTGACTACCCTGCATTTTCAGAGGGTGATACCATATATCGCGTTCTCAAAGATAATGGTGTTACACGACCGCAAGTGAACTCGACCTCGTTGAATCGTGTAACACGAGATACCGTGTTGAAGCAACTATTGAGCATGTCCATTATCAAGCACCAAACATCTCCCAGCATTTGACTTTTCAGGATGATGAAATACACTCTATCGGCACAGTATCATTGATCACTGGTTCATTGACTGCCATGACGTTATCAAGTTACCTGTCGTACTCCATTCTCATTTTCATTCAGAAGGTTGTCGGGCAGCTCCGATCCCTCCAGGCGCCCAGGTAAGCACATACCCGCTTCGCTGTAGAGCTGCAGCCTTGTGGCAGTTGGAAGCTACCTTATGTACCGTACACCAGCATCCCGACCTTGGCGTGTGAATGGCAAGCTTCACATTACTGATTGCTTGAACCACATCAACGATTCCATTTCTCAATGGGAATCTCCGGTGCTTGGATGTGTGCGTAGCTTCTCAGGGGTACGCGAATACGTTATGCCAGAGCATTATGCATGTTATTAGACATATCAATTGCGAGGTATTTTCATTCTGAGTGGATCTCTCGAGTTGATCCTCACGACGACAAACATTTCGTGACCCTTTCCCCTTGAATTCAAGTGAGCTAGTCCATCAAGCCCTTGACGGAACGCCCAGAACATCAGAGCGTTTCGATCCGGCCCAACAACCACTGCAGATGGCGATACGTGCTCCTAGGCTGGAACTGCGGCTGCATGTGGCCAGAGAGATAAGTCTCAGCCCACATGAGGCCACGTTCAAAATGCTGCACACCCATGACGCCCTGATAATCGCTGAGGCCCTCAAAGCCGCTCGAGACAAAGACGTCCTGGTACAGCAGGTCGGCGAGTCCGATCACGATGGACTTGTTCGGCGCATTCTCGAATCCCAATCCGCCGTTCCATGTCATGTTCTGGATTGCGAGCATTGTGCCGTTCGTCAGGAGGTCCATGTCCAATGCACCGTTTGATCTAGCGGGGTTTTAGATAAGTTTGGCATTGAGAAATGAGCCATAGAGAAGAGACTTACATTAAAACACGATTGGTAGCTTCGATCACACGGGGAAGAACGGCTTGCAGCGGGTCGGCGCTCAGGTCGCCGCGGTCCTGAGGACCACCTTCACCCACGAACACATGGTAGCTGGTGCACAAGGCCCAGTCTGTATCCTGTGGCGCGTGCATTGCTTTCTTGACATCTGACCGGTTGAAATAGGGCGGTAGTCCGGGGTAAGAGTAGATCAGATCGGTGGGGAATCCCAAGGGGTCGGACAATAGTGGACACTGTAGGTTCGGCTCGTAGACGTTGAAACAAGGGTTCACACCATAGGCATTGAGGTACACATCGTTCCAGAGATCGCAGTCAGGGTCCGCTGTGGCGTTGAGATACAGTGCGGGCTGCGTCCCGTTGGCCGGGAACTGGAGGAAGTCTTCGCGGTATTGAGCGTAGCCGCAGGACTTGTCGCGCGCGGCGAGGTCTGCAACGTATGTTTTGTTGAAGCCGATGATGTTGTTGTTTTGCTCAATGAATGGGTAGATTGATATCGCGTTGGTGTAGTCGAAAGACCCGATGCACGGGTCGTATACGAGAGCCCCTATGAACGTGAATCAACGATTGCCCCGAAACCAGAGGAAACCTGGACTTACCAGATAGGTTGAAATGTGTGGTGTCGTTCTGATTCAGCATTGCATTCGCCACGTACGGTACGTATCTTCCAGCATAACTCTCGCCCGTGACGTAGATTTGATAATCGCTGATACCAAAGATTTCCTGGCGGTTAAAAATCAACAATAATACTCAAGGAAATATAAACGTGAAGATTAGGAGCTCGAACCTGGAAATTCTTGAAGAACTCAATAAACTCATCTGCCGGATCTTCCTCGTTCGTCGCCGTCGGCTCACCAGGAGAGAATCCCACTCCGACAGGATACTCGACCCACAGCATATTGGTGAGGTTCACCCACGAGTACGGGTTAATTTGAGGCGTGTACTGGCCCCACGCCCATTGAATCAGTCCATTCTCCTGGAAGAAACCTTCCAGAGAACTACACCCAGGGCCACCATTGAACCAGATCGTGATCTCGTCGACTGGGGCTCCGACTCGAGGTTGGAATACATAGAACAATCCTCTGCTGTCATCCGACTTGTTGAGATTGATCACCCCGCTGTACATCTCTGTCATGAAGCCTTGAGGAATATCTGGCAACGACTCCACGAAATATTCTAGTATCGTTCCAACGTGAGCACTCGTCGCCGTGTTCCTATGAATGCGAGAAGCTCATTGACTTCACTCACTTTTTGTGTCATTGGTGTAATATCTCTTCTCCGGTGCCTGGACTTCTCGCCCATAGAGTGATCGTGCTCGCATTTCCTCCATGGCTTGCGGCGTGAAGCCTCGTCTGGCAGCGACATCGGGGCGATGGGATGAGGCTACGCCTGCCACCAGGGCGAAAAGTGTCAACGCTTGACTCCAACTGCCCATCATGATGGGCAATGCTTGTAACACCTCGACGAAGAGAATGGAGGGAGGTTAGAAACAACGTGCACACCCCCGGCTTAATAGTTTATTAGCGAAAGCAGTGGGGTCTTGCTCTAGGCAAGGAAAAGCAGGAACCGGTCGAACAGAAGCAGGCTATGTTCACAGTATCACTTTCACTGCCAGCATTGCTCTTGTGATACGCATCCTGCCGGTCGAGCCGAGGGGTAGATACTGTTGTGAAGCCAATCGTTCTCGACGAGCATCATTGCTTCAATGTGTCTACGGCACACTAGTTCGTCTGTAGCTCGGATGGAGAGCTCCGAAGATAGAGCAAGAGCTTAGAGTGACCGATTCGTAGTGAACACACTGCTAGGTGGCAAAGAGATGTCACTCAAGCACACTGGCAGGGAGAGTTGATAACCATTCACAAGCAGGTTGTCCGTACGCTTGCGATACTAAAGGCTTGCCCCGAAGCTTAGTGAGCTTGATCAACAAATCAGTGCCCATTTCGTTGTTTCTTGCTGCGTTTGTCACTAGGTAAACACCATCGGCGAAGCAGGCTCATCAGATTGTGACCTTGTGGCATGACTTGATCGAGACAAGCCTTTGATAGCTTTCGACGTACTCGTACATGATATGGCATCCTTGGGTAGTATCGAGCGGGGTGGGGTGGCCCGAAAACAAGGATCAGAATCTGCATAGTTAGAATAGCCTGAGAAGCAGGTAGCCAGATCAATTGTTGCGTGTTCTTTTTTGAGTGAGATCTAAAGGGCCTCATGGACCTGTATCATAGGCTTCAATTCACTGCCGACATTAGAAATCGTACTGCTTTCAAGCATCCGACAAGGTCCGTTGTAGAGAGCGATGAGCTTTCGTAGAGCCTCATCTGTGCGATCAAAGGACGAGATTTTATCACTGCCGAAGTACTCGCCCTGAGGCCGCGATTCCTTATCAGCTGCAATCACTTAGCGAACATCTTGAAGACCGAAAAGCGTCATTGTGGATTGTCAGATTGAATCAGATAGGATCTTCGGAGGTTGCATCAGCATCGTTTTGAACTAGGTGCTCACTAGTCTATCCCTGGGATTCCGGGGACAGCTGTGTGCGCTAATCTTGCAGTGGAGGCAAGCAGAGATATCATGATAGTCTTTCCTGCAACTGGAGAAGTCATTAAGACCTCAAACAGTGATTATTCGAAGAAGCTCAATAAACAGTGGTAGGCGTGCCTCGAGAATATGCAAACTTTACATGTTGCACTCCTAGGGAGAGCTGAAAGTCATGGGTTCCTGAGAGTCATACATGACATCATTTTTGGTTTGTAAATCTTATATTGTATATTTTGTATCTCAATTATTTCACCCGTACTCTTTTAAAATGTCTTAAGGTCATCTGCTACAGCGAATTTAGCCCGCGTCTTCGCTCTTACATCCTCCACAGTTGAACCCTCTGCAACTTCAGTCAAGGTCAGTCCTCCACCGCCAACTCGGTCCACCTGGAAGACAGCCAACTCGGTGATGATTGTACTGATGACGCCTTTACCCGTAAGTGGTAACTCGCACTCGTCAAGTACTTTACTCCGTCCATCTTTGTCTGTGTGATATGTGCACACAATGATTTTGGTTTTGTCTGGGTTGCTGACAAGGTCCATTGCACCACCCATACCGTTGAACGCCTTGCCGGGAATGATATAGTTTGCGAGATCACCCGAAGCAGAAACTTGGAGAGCGCCGAGCAGCGATACATCCACATGTCCTCCTCTGATCATACCAAAGCTTTCTGCGCTATCAAATGTCGAGGCACCAGGAACAAGCGTGACTGTCTCCTTACCAGCGTTCACGGTATCTGGATCGGCGTCGGCCTTCGTCGCAGGATAAGGTCCCATACCAATGATTCCGTTCTCGGATTGCAACCAAACCTTGGTTCCAGCAGGGAGAAATGACGGAGCAAGTGTAGGAATTCCAACTCCCAAGTTAGCGTAATAGCCTTCGTGTAACTCCTTCGCTGCCCGTTTGGCAATCCTATTCCGCTTCATAGCTTCGTCACCGGTCTCGGCAGTTGCATCGTCCGTTGGTGCTAGTACCAGCTTTTCGAACTGTTTATCTGACGTAGCAGGGCAAATCCGATCAACATAAATACTTGGTAGGTCGATGTGGTCGGGATCAAGTGAGCCAATCGGAACGATATGTTCAGCTTCGACAATTGATAGCTTCGCAGCCTTAGGCATCAAGACACCATACGCCTTGGTGGTAGTCCGAAAAATACAATTGCCAGACTCATCAGCCTTCCAGGCCCGCACAATAGCAACATCTCCTTTCAATGCTGTTTCCATCAAATAGGGTCTGCCATCAAAGATTCGTGTCTCACGCGGGCGGCCAGGTTCCAGTACTTCGTGTTTGCCGGTCTGGGGGTCCTTCGGACCTAATCTGTGTGGAATGCCACCAGTTTGTATCAATGTGCTTGCGCCTGTAGCTGTGAAGAAGGCTGGGATGCCAGCTCCGGCAGCTCGGAGACGCTCCGCAATCGTGCCTTGTGGGCAAAGCTCGATCGCCACTTTTCCCTCGTGATACTGCTTTCCGAGAGGCTTATTGTTACCAATGAAAGAAACGACCATGCGCGATATTTGGCCGCCGGTTGTCAGTTTGGTGAGGCCGTGCTCCCCAGCACCCGCGTTATTGGAGACGACTGTTAGATTCTTGGTTCCCTTCTTCCGAATAGCATCGATGAGGGTTTCTGGTCGCCATCAGCTCTGTCTAATCATGTCGTAGACATTGCATACACCCAATGCCTAAAACACAAGTCCTATCGACGTACCTGCGACTCCGCAGAGTCCAAAGCCTGAGCTCAAGATGGTGACGCCATCTTGGAGGTCTGCAATTGCCTCATCGGCACTCTTGTAGACCTTGGAACCACTTCTTTCGTTGGTCGATTTGGCGTTTATCTGATCGATTATTCGTTCGACAGGGCTTTGCTGCTCTTCTCTCCGCCAAGGTGTTGAATGAAATGGCCGTTGTCTTTCTCGACCTACTATCCGAGAGCCTTGTAGGCAAATTGTGGGCTTACCAGTTCTTGTACATAAGACAAACGATGGGATTGCTCTCGAGGAAGCAGTTTCTAGCAGGAATGACATTGTTTCCTCTATCCCAAAAGGCCGTCAGCCCAAGAGAAAGCAGATGAAGATGTCTCTATGACCATATAACTAGAAAGCGGAGAGAGCTGTGGGGGATATTGATGCTGATATTGAGCCCCATGATGGTGTTTGATTGGTGGGGCACGGCACTTGACACAGTCTTCGGTGGTTTATTTGGGTTCCGCACGGATCAGTTCACCGATACTCCGTATAATGTACCTAGGCTATTCGAGGTCCCTTTGCGGATAGCACCAAGTATTCGTAAGTGTCGCATCACACGGCGACAAACTCCAAGCAAATAGGGTTACATAAGCGCCGAACAGCCTCGATCTTGAAGCTTTGATGTTTCCTCGCAGAAATGTTCCCTCTCTTAAGGATTCAAATTTCGAGCATAGTGATAGAGCAATATAGATAAGCTTTTCACACAACGCCTCGCCGTTATCCTTTCTAGAGAAATTGAGCAGCTTCCTTTTTGTCGATCAAAGGAAGTTTGAAAGCAAACCCATCAGGACGAGATCATATACCGAAGCAGGCCTAGATAAGGGGCCAGCATCGTGTCGGCTGTGCGTGGCTGTGGTTGAATACCGGTTCAAATCCCTGTTAATCTCCTTCAAACGACCCGCGCTTTTCTGACCCCCGTCGCATCTGAAATTCACCCTCAGTTTCGCTGGATACGGCTGCTTGATGCAACAAGCGCCTCCAATAAGTTAGCATAATATGACAGTCTCGAGCTCGACGCCCAGGAATGGCCAGGAACACTGCGACTTCTTCACATCATCGTAGATGCCTCCCTCGGTCTTTTTAGTTCGAAACTCTGCCTTTCAATCTGCCAACCGGGACGGAGCGACACTGGGTTCGCTTGGCATGTTTCAGATCTTCGAATACAACGGATACTGACCAAATCACAGTAGGAAAGTGCACTCCATAACCTAATCTGAGGCTCATTTGCCTTGGACATGGGCCAGTCGTTGAAACGAAAACTTCAGGCCCCCAGGGTCAAGCCAGCGAGGTGGACTTTGATACGCATGGCTTAAGGGCTCAAAAACCCGGGAGTCCACCTTATCTATTCGACGGTGCTACTCAGGTGATGGTTCCTCCACATGTTGTAATGTACAAACTGCAGAGTGAATTGTGTTTCTTCATTTTAGACACTTGATCCATCAATCGTTACTGCGTTGTTCCAAAGGGACATTGGAACGGATGCATATTCTCTCGTTGACCCGACTTTATCGCATCTAAACCCCGGATTCCGGGTCGCGCTTGATCAAAATGGGTGCCAATTCACTGTGGTTGGTTCTGTCGACATGTTTATGTACACTGCTCAGCCAGACCGATGGTGTTGCTGCATACCCTCGATCTTCGTTGGTGAAAAGAGCGCTCGATCCTGAGTGGGCTTTCTCTGCCGACCCAGCCTTGTTTCATAGAAGAGGTTATCATTCCAGTATGGCTCTGTGCAATCGCACGAGGTATAACGAACTAATTGTCTTCTAGCTGTTGTGACCGGCAACCATCTTTATATCGATGGAGGAGAAGTTTACTACGTCAATAACGGGTCTACACCCAAAAGCTTACCGCTGAATTCGACCTACTCCATCGACCTCTCCAAGTCCTGGTCGAATGATTCCGTTATCCTCAACCAGATCGACAAAACTTCTGCGCCTCGAAGTCTGAACGTCGGGAATTTGTTTCCAGATCCGTCAGGAACCTCCTTCTACCAGTGGAATGGCAAAATCAGTTCAGCCTTGCCCTACGACCAACTCCCCGATCCTCCAGCTGCCAATTTATGGCAGTTCCGAGCCGACGGCGATCAAGGAAAGTGGTCGCTCGTTACTGCGCCGAACTTGAAACGGCTATCCCGTGCGGCATCTACACAAGGGAACGGGACGGCGTATTTCTTAGGTGGTTTTGGAGACTGGCGGTCTGATAAGGACTACTATTCAAATACCAGTTTGCGGTTCAGTGGTGGAGGATTGGTTACCTATGATATTCAATCCCAGTCCTGGAACAACTACAGCATCGAGGAGTTTGCTCCAACGGGTTGGTCATTTGATGCCAACTTTCACTACCTCGAAGGCATGGGAAGAGAAGGCCTGCTGCTAGCTATGGGTGGTGCTACGTCGCCCCCAGGTGGTACTAATCGTCAAGGCGATGAGATTTTGAATCCATTCAACTATGTCACACTTTACGATGCCATGGTGAACAAGTGGTACAATCAGTCGACCAGTGGAGATATTCCCGTTAAGAGATTTAGTACTTGCTCCGTGGGGATTGCTGGCGATAATGGTACATTCGAGGTAGATGGAAATGCTTTTGCCCTTGAAGCTGCATGTTTTGACTAACGTGGCCTAGATATTTTTGTACGGTGGTTCTGTCACAGCATCTGCTAGTTCTGGGGAGGAACAGCAAACCAACCTAGATTTTTCGGAGGTTTACATTCTCTCGATACCTTCTTTCCGGTGGTACAAGACAAATCTCAAGCCTACAACATCCAGATTTCGTCATACATGCAACGTTATTGGTCAAAGACAGATGGTGGTTGTTGGTGGTCTAGCATCCTTAGCCCTCTCGAGGCTGCCGACAGATCCCTGGGGCCAAGGGTTGGGCATCTTTGATCTCACAGACCTAGAATGGAAGAGCTCGTACGACGCTTCTGCCTCTCCCTACCAAAGCCCGAATATGGTAAAGGAATCAATTGCAAAAGACGGACGATATCCCTCTAGTTGGGACTCGCCAGTCGTCGAAGGGCTTTTCACCAACAAAGGTAAGCTGTTTTGCAGATGTTACGAGTTCATGACTGACAACCATCACAGCGGTGGACAATGATTCCAGCAGTAGCTCTCCCGAACCAGCCACTTCAGGTAAGAGCAATAATACAGGAGCAATAGTGGGAGGTGTCATCGGTGGTATCGTAGTACTCGCTCTTATTGGGGTTGCGGTATGGTTCCTTCTTCGACGATCGCGGAAGCCACATGCGGAGCAACAGATGTTGGTAGAGCACTCGAAGATGGACGAGCACTCGAAGCTGGATGACGAACCTCCTCCAACGAAGCGTGCGGAATTGAACAGCGAACCAGATGATCTTCACAGCCACAGCGAAAGCTGGGAAATGGACGGAGGTACCAGTCACCGATTCGAGCTGCCTGCTTCTGAAGGCCAGAAAGCCTCGAATCATTCAAGTGGGATGGCAAAGAATGGTTGATTGATGGATTGGAATCTTCGATTTAATTACGGAGGTAACAAACGATAAGCAATGTCGACGAACAAGTCCAAACCGATCGGGTCAAGATATTCTCAATTGAGCAGGCTCATCGCACCTCGCCAATGCTATGGGACCGTGGAACCTTACAGCGCCGACCTAAAACTCTTCAAAGAGTTCGGAAATGGCGACCGATATCAGAGACAATGAAGCCCACTGAAGACCACCACCATCACATGGCCAATGCCCAGACCAACATAAATGTGCCCCAACATCCCACTCAGGCCGAGCTAGTGATTATCTCTTGCCAGGAAGGTGCTCGAAGTGATGAGTCTCCGACCGGGCGGCGCAAGTCACAATGGTAAACTCAGCCATAATACGGAATATTATGAACTGGACACTGTTAGATCATCAGTCCAGATGGCAGGGTGAACAAGTTCTATGATGGAATGAAGCACGAGATCTCAACTGTGCTCAAGGTGACGTGGTTACATGTTATCTGTGGCGGAGCATCGAAGCTAGTCTCCATTTAATAAGTGGACAATGCAGTGAGAGAGCTGTCTACTCAGTACAGACACTGTTGGACACTCGTGGAGGGATAGGTATTCTTCATAACGAATACTTCTTCAGTGATGACTTTTCCCCAACGTAGATATTGCGCTTGGCACGAGTGATACCCACCGTAGTGGAATACCTTGGCATGTTTGTTAAATTTGTGTAGTGGCAGCACCTGGCAGAAAACGGAACACCATCCTTTTCAAGTCCGAACAGCCGATTGCCCCAGTCGTGATGGTTGTCTGTTCTCGCTTGTGAAGCGCTCACCGCCTGCAAGGAACAATCTCTTTATGCGTGGGCACTGGGCACGCCACTCGTCAGCCCACCGTTAAGCTTCTCCAGTGGCTCGATCGCCCGGATGCTGTTGTCCCTTTTTTGAGCCGAATGATCCCACTGCTTCGAGATCCAATAAAGTCTCCCACCGGCTGCAATCCAAATTTCTCCCAAGCCCCATCCCATCAAAGTTCAATTGACCGACTTCACTACTGCATTCCTTTATTCTTTTTGTTGTCTGCGTCCCTACTTTTTGGCCCGATACAATTTCTTGCCCTGCTGGCACGCCTCTGCTCCCTGGACAAGTCCTCCAGAATCCTACGTTTACCGCCGCCACAATGCTGTACGTCCCCCCAGTTGACTTTCCTCAGCCCAGCGAGGCATCGAGATCTTGAACATCAAATGGATCGTTGGCTAACCAGCACTGGGTTACAGAAACTCGACGATAGCCTCTCCGGTTACTTACACCGACTACTTTAACGACATCTCTCAATATAATGTTCACCTCAACATTTTTGAGAAGGCCTGGGCCGCCTGGTACGCGTACATGCAGAACGATGTACTCGCCACCGGCATAATGTCGTTTGTCCTCCATGAAGCAGTGTACTTTGGCCGCGCCCTACCTTTTATCCTAATGGACAAGATCCCCTATTTCCATCAATACAAAATTCAAGGTGTAAGTTGTTGGCTCCTGTCGATATTCAGTGGTGGGACCCTCGAATTGACAACTTATCCAGCAAAAAATGCCTACCTTTGCCGAACAATGGGCCTGCGCAAAACTCGTCCTTTTATCCCACTTCACGGTCGAATTACCTCAAATCTGGCTCTTCCACCCCATGGCTCAATATTTCGGTCTCTCCACAACGGTCCCATTTCCCTCGTGGATCACCATGTCATGGCAAATCGCCTTGTTCTTCGTCCTTGAAGATGCCTGGCATTACTGGTTCCACCGCCTTCTGCATCAACCGCGCCTGTACAAATTGATACACAAGCTGCACCATCAGTACAGCGCACCTTTTGGTCTCGCTGCAGAATACGCTTCTCCCCTCGAAACCATGATCCTCGCCTTCGGAAGTGTCGGAATCCCCATTACCTTTTGTGCATTCACAAAGGATCTGCATATTATCACTATGTATATCTGGATCACCCTCCGCCTTTTCCAAGCCATCGATGCTCATTCCGGATATGAATTCCCCTGGAGTCTGCATCATTTCCTGCCCTTCTGGGCTGGTGCCGATCACCACGATGTGCACCATGAGAAATTCCTTGGAAATTATGCCAGCTCGTTCAGATGGTGGGATGCGATGATGGACACCGAAGCAGGAAGTGCGACAGAAAACAAAAAGATCGCGGCCAAGAAGGCGCAATAGACATGTTCTCATAGAGCATCATTTCGACGAATGCTCCACGTCTATGGAATACCGGTTTTCTCCGGTACGGAGTTGTTTTTCGACCAACTTTCGCTGTACATATTCTTGTCGAAAACCCCAACTTGAACCTAGGGGAGAAAACCTTGCATTGAGCGTGAAACCGGGTGGTTTGGGGCGTTTGGATTGCGGAAAGATTTCATGATAAAGAACCAAAGAATTAAATGTGTCCTGGAAGGGGCTCACCAAGCAGAGTCGTTTGATTAATCTTATTAAAAATGCCGAAACATTAATCAACACACCCATTGTGAGATTCGTTTCAATCGTTTCATTTCGCCATTCGAGAGCACTGCAGCCAAATGAGAGAATAAGTCCGGTAAACCGAGGATTCGACTCATGTTCGACCTTGTCACGAGACAGCTTTAGCCGAACTGCATCCACAGCTCTCGAGCGCCTTCGTAATAGCCTCTCGATTGATCCGGATAAGCCTGACCTGTTCTTCGTGAATCCGCTCAACTGACTCGTGATCATCTAGAGCGGGGGTTGTCGTCGCAAGCAGGAGCTCAGAAATTCTCGCCGCCAACCTGGTATCCTTCCCACTCAGACCCGTAGGTTGATGCGTAGTACACGTCACGGTGAGAGGGTAGAAACCACCGCCCGAGTCACCACCACGAGCCACGTGCGGATGATGCTTCATGTCCTCGGCGGCCTGCATGATCTGCTGGACTGCTTCCTCGCGTGCTTGCTGCGAGGAAAAAAGAAAATGCCGGTGGATGGCATCGCCTCGGGGATCGAGGTGCCAGGTCTCAGTGCTCGTCTTGCGAGATGCAGACTGGGTTTCTTGTGGTCCTGAATCGGATAGTAGTGGAACCAGTGCACGTTGGAGCTTTTCACTGCTGATTTTGGGCGTCGGTCTGAATTGCTGGGTTATCGTTTCTCCATTCGCGAGGCTGATGGTGATGGATCTGCGGTCGCTGGAGATCTGGATCGGGTTGCTTGGTGAGAGATGTAACCAGCGCTGGCAAGGTTGCCATCGTGGTAGTCGGATACTGTCCTTCACGGTTGCTTTCCCGGCGCTGTGGTGGGCGAGGCTGTCAAAAACGAGGTTGTGGCCATGTCCATGTCGTAGAAGATGGGACGATGTCTGTCTTGTCAGATGCCACAACATGCTTCGCAGAGATCAAAGCAGAATCAAAGTATGTAAGCGTCCGACGTCAATGTTCAACGTATGTCGGTCGTTGTCCGTAGATGTAAGATGGGTAGCCTGATCAGCTTGTTCCTTGCATGATGTGCACGATCTTTGTCGGCAGATGGATTTGATATTCCGGCCTTCAGGCATGAAGCCTATAAGACCCCGGGACACTTGGCCGTGTCCAGGGGGCAGGGGACCTAAAGTACAGGGGTTATACAACTTGGCAGTGCTGCGAAGGATGCCCTCAATCACATTTCTTATTATTACGCCCCATATATCCCCATCTCACTACTCTGTTCTCAGCTCCTTCGATATGACCCTTTGAGGCGGATGCTCTTCTTTCATCCAATCTTCCAGTGCGAGAGGGTACATTTGCGATTACAACCCGCAACCTGTGTTCACCTTTGGCCTCTCCGTGAGACATAGTTGAACCAACACTGCTACTGAAAGGGCACATCTTTAATGTCCCTCCGAAGTTCGGATCTCGTCTCGCTGGGAACACGAGAAGCATCAATCACTGCCCCAACAATGAAAGCCTGACGAGAAGGTTACGAACTTACAAGGCTTCCCACCGGACGAATCAGTGTGCTTACATCAACAGTAGCTCCAAGCTCCGTCATGCACGGCAAAGAATTGCAATCATTCCGCCTTGCTTTAAATACCTGAAACGTCTGGTGTTCAGGATTCCGCTTGGCTGGACCATAGCTCTTCCCCATGCGAGCCCTGGTTCAAAGGTCAAGGTCAAGCTCAGCCCCCAAACCAGTCGGACAGTCGAATTTGATTTGACACCACGCGACACAACTCGACTCAAATGGAGTAAAAGTCCACGAACACATTATTGAGAACCGGCCTAATGCAGGTACAAGGCTACCTAAAAGCTGTGGTGCGAGGTTGTTCGATGGAGCAAAAAGGTAGGTACGGGAGAAGCTTACTCTGCCACTGCGAGAACTTATTATGTACTGCCTCGCGCCGCTTCAATGACCTCGTTTGGACTTCGGCTGTCGTATATTCCTCTTTCAAAACCTTTGCGAAACACCCAAAGTTTGCGTGCTTACTACCATTCCTTTCCTTCTTGTTTTTGTGTCTCTTCTTTTGCTTGCTTGCTTTCACGAGCTTTGACAGGTGGTCACTTCTAATCCGTGCGAGCTGCCTATCATCAGCTCTTTTAATTCTGGCTCTTTCAACCTGAATGTGCGTCTTCGTTTCACGATCAGACCACTGTTGATAAGAGCTTGACTCCCAGACCTTGAGATTCGGATAACTTTAACCGGCCTCTTGGCCGAGTCGGACATGCGTTGCTTCGGGGGTCTTCAACTCATATTCCTTCTCTCCTTGACACAGTGCATCACAGTATCTTCATTACCACAAGGACAAGGGTTCTCCAGACCAACACCGACAAGTGTCGAAAACCTCGCCAGCGAACTTTTAAGTGCCGCCAGTGCCTTTCAGTCTTCCACAGTCGCGAACGGGAATGGAGGCGGTAGCTCTAATACACAGGCGACAGCTACTGGGTCGTCTGTAGGAACCGGGACAGGAACCGGAGCATCGACAGCGACTCGAACATCCAATGCTTCGGCTGGACAGTCAACAGCAACAGGAACGGCGACAGGAACAGCAGCGGCTGACAGGACGGGAACAGCAGGTGCCGCTTCTGTAACAGGTTCAGCATCCAATTCGCAAGGCACTGCTGGAACCGCTTCGGGAGCGACTGCCACAACAAACTCGTCCGGCGCAACGACTGCGAGTAACTCGGCCTCGCCTGCGAACACAGGCGGCGCATCGTCCAACGACGATCCAGATTCGACCTCGGGTGGTGGTGGTTCAACCGGTGACGGCTCAAGTGATGCCGGCGACGGCGGAGGGTCAGGGTCAGGCTCCGCTGCCGACACGCAGAACAAAGGCTCTAGCAACGGCGGCCTATCGAGAGGGGAGCTTGCCGCCGTGGTCATACTACCAATTCTAGCCGCATTCGCCATCTTCTTCCTCTTATTCCGATACTATCGCCAAATACGAGAACGCTTCAACGATTGGCGGGCGACACGCAATGAACGAGGCGCCTATCGTCGCGCACTCGACGATCCGGTCGGTATCTTCGCCATCAAACATCGCCGACACTCCACGGGCCTCAGCTTGCCGGACATGCAATCCATCATGCGCCCGTTGTCGTTTGGATTCTCCCACCCCCAACGACAAACCATCAAACGCAAACCACTGAATTACGACGCCAGCAGGATCAACGACGGCGGCTTCAGCTCCATAGGCATGGCGATACCGAACTCCACGACCGAGAGGAATGGCGAGGGCGGTGGTGATGGCGAAGCTGGCCATCAACGGAATGAGTCTGAAGTCTCGGCCCTCACGCATGCCACCGCCAATGCCAACGGAGCTGCCATCGTTGGTGGGCGACCGAGAACAGACAGTAGCAGCTCGTCTTTCAGCTCTGTCTCATCGACCTCTTCGCAAGAAGAAAGTACGGGTTTCGTCGACGCCAGGACATCTCAGCGTGCCAGTCAAATCACTTCTTGATATCCAAAAAGTTTCGCATCATTTTTTTTATCTCCTCACACATATTGATTTGATTTGATTGAGCGATGGCGTTGGAAAGCATCCCCTCACGGATTTATATGGCAGTTATATATGTATCACATGCCAGGATGATACTATTTAGTCACCCAATTAGAAACTCTCGAAATATGACATAAATCCTAGGGATGCTTGTTTACGAGATTCTGTAGAGCTCCAAGAAAAGGAGAAAGAAAACCTTGTTGGACGCATAAATGAGTTGAGCAAAGTATGTTGTTGATCTTATGTTCGCAATGTGCTCTAAGAGGATTCTGACCGCTACCTTCTGAGGATGAAAGGTGATCTTGACTGTTTGATTTTACTTGGTGTTTGGAAATATGCGTGGGCCCTGTATCTCGGTAGTTCAAGGGTTTCCTCTTCCCTCGTACTATGGTAGACATCAAGGAGGACCTAGCCTTTTTATGGGCTTTGAGGTTGGGAAGTGTGATACATATTCCCGCACTTGTGACAAGTAAGGCTGTGGCGCACAAATATTGCTCGGTAACCGGTGTGAACTGCTGGAAAATTCAGTCACCAAGCTCTTAGCCAATACGCTATCTTCAAGAGTGCTCTGCGAGGATCATATTGCCATAGGTGGACTCGGAAATCCGATTAAGCATAATACAGCGACTTTCAGGTAGCAATGTACTGTAGAGGCAGAGGTGTACCAGGTCCACTTCGGCTTGGGTGCTACTCACGGTGTCCTCAGTGAGGCTCGGTTCAAGCTCAGGTTAAAGCGACCTTCTCTCATCCTCGAGGATCAATCTGTAATAGGAGAATATGTTTTTTGTTCGCGAGTAGGTTAGGTACTGAAGATACAAGTTGAAGTCCCTTTTCAAGTTCCATGATGGTCTTGGCGAACCCGTTTGTAGCGCTCATTGGTGGCATCCAATGAGCGTCATTCTTGATGACATGCTTCCGAGTTTGTCGAGACGAAGATCAGTTAAATCTGCAAGGCAGATCTCCAGGCAAGTGAGTGATGTTATTGTCGAGACTCCCGCTCTATTAAGTTCGTGTAACATGCGAGAGAGACACTTTCAAATCGAAATCAACTGTTCATAGAGTCGCACAACCGGAATTTCCAGGCCCAGGATATAATATACCGTCGTGTTCTTCCCCGGGTTGAACGAATAAAGCTTTTGGAGTCTGGCCGAACCACGGCAGATATCGCTTTCAATTTTCGAAGCAAAGTTTCCATCATTCCAAAGGATCTTCTGATTTAATAACAAGTACCTTCACTTCTTGAGTACTCCTAGAAATCAACACACACCTCTTGCAAATTCGGGAACATGTCAACACCACAGCCCAGCAACCATGGTATCGACCTCAGCACGTTGCGCGACCACCTGGAACAAATCGCCCTGGAAGCGGGCGTCATGATAACCACGGCACACCCATCCCTGACGTCCACGGCAACAGGGACGAAGAAGAACACCGCAGACCTGGTCACCGAGACGGACCAAGCGGTGGAAGCGTTCATCTCGGCACGCCTGAAGACGCTGTACCCGACATTCTCATTCCTGGGCGAGGAGACGTACCAGCCGGGGATGAAACTGGGGCCTGAGCCGACGTTCGTGGTGGACCCGATCGACGGGACGACAAACTTCGTGCACCGCTGGCCGTACGTCAGCATCAGCCTGGGGTTCGCGGTCGAGCGCGTCCCGACCGTCGGCGTCGTCTTCAACCCGTTCACGCGCAAGCTGTACTCCGGCGTCCGGGGCCAGGGCAGCTCCGTGCGCGATGTGCCGCTCGACATCGCTCAGGACCGGGACACGCCGCGGCCACAGAGGCACACCCTCCCGCTCAAGCCGCTCGAGCCCCTGCCAGGCCTCGACAGCAGCCTCATCGCCATCGAATGGGGCTCCGACCGGAGCGGCGCGAACTGGTCCACCAAGTGCAACACGTGGGCGCGGCTCGGGCGTGACAAATCCGAAGGAGGTGCCATGGTGCACAGTGTGCGCGCCTTGGGGTCGGGGGCGTTGAATCTGTGTGCTGTCGCGGAGGGGACCATCGACGCTTACTGGGAGGGCGGGTGTTGGGCCTGGGATGTCTGTGCCGGCTGGGTCGTCCTCACCGAGGCGGGAGGCATTGTCGTGGATGGGAACCCGGGGGTTTGGGGACGCGAGATCCCTGTCGATCACAGGAAGTATCTTGCCGTTAAAGGGGCGAGGGATGGAGAGGGCCAGAAGGAGTTTGTGGAGGATTTTTGGCGGAATATTGAGGGCGTTATGGTTTACGAGCATTGAGCTGTGAGCATTGATTGAAATCGATGGACTTAGACGGAGTGTTATAGACGTAGCATATAGACCTGCATGGAATCATGAATACTTCCACAAGGTGGACACGAGTGAGCCCATGACTTTCCATTGAGGAAAAATGATTGATTCTTGCCACTCGCCTCAAATGGCGATATCTATGATGTCTTTTTGCCATAGTATTGTTACAAGAGCAACTTGAATCTCAGCGCCATGCAGTGCAGTGCAGGTGCAACAGAACATCCCCCAAAACAAACTGCAGAGTCTACTTCCATAATTTGCCCAATGACACCTCTTTGTCGTCATGTTTGTTGAGAACCTTGGCCGTTGCCAAATCAAAGTCTTCTTGAGTGACATGAACTCTTCTCTCACGCAAAGCAAACATACCGGCTTCAGTACAAACACCTTTGAGCTCAGCCCCAGAGCACCCGTTCATCTTTTCGGCAATTTTCTTGAGATTGATACCTCTTGTCAAGTTCATGCTTCGTGAGTGGATTCGGAGAATATCGGCTCGCGCTTCGACGGTTGGAGGGGGAAATTCGATTTTACGATCGATGCGACCTGGTCGCAGAAGAGCGGGATCCAAGATATCCAAACGATTGGTAGCCATGATGACTTTGATGTTCTTGGTGGGCTCGAAACCATCAAGCTGATTCAACAGTTCCAACATGGTTCTCTGGACTTCGGAATCACCACCGCTGCTTCCTTCCACTCGGCTAGAACCAATACTGTCGATTTCGTCCATAAAGATGATACTGGGAGCGTGCTCTCGAGCCATGACGAACAATTCTCTCACCATCCTGCTACCTTCGCCAATGTATTTTTGGACCAATTCGGATCCAGACACTCGAATGAATTTGCAGTCTGCATGATGTGCCACCGCTCGAGCAAGCAGTGTCTTGCCAGTTCCAGGTGGGCCATAGAGAAGGACACCCTTAGGCTGAGCAATGCCTAATGACTCGAATAGTTCGGGATGATTTAGACCAAGTTCGATAACCTCTTTGATTTCTTTGATTTGTTGGTCGAGACCTCCGATCATGTCGTATGTACTGTCGGGGACCTTTTCGACCATCATGAGCGATACCAAGGGATCGACGGAGGATGGGAGCATTTTCTCCAGTTTATACGAGTCGGAGAGTAGGGAGACACGCTTGCCGACAGTGAGCTTTGCGATGTCGACGCTTTCAGCTATATCAACGACTTTTGTAAAGATTAGCAAAAGCCGTTGCCGGTGGGATAGAACAGATACAAACCATATTTGCCTTCGGGATGGACTTTGACCAAGACCTTTTTTGTGCCCATGACCTTGACCACTTCTCCGACATATGAACCAGGCTGCTGGAGAAGGCCTAGTTCCTCACGGAGTAACCGGACTCTTGAGTTGTAGTCATTCCGCTGTGCTTCTAATCGACGAAGGACTGCTTGGCCTTGAATGATTTCTAGTTTTAGAGATTCGATTTTGTTGTGATAGAAGTTGTCGAGCGCCATGTTGACGAGGAGGTGAGTGGCTGGCGAGGGAGAAGATGGGTGGAGTGGAGAGCAGGGTGACAGCGTAGAAGAATTGAATGATGGTGTTGATGAAAGCGAGATACAAAGTCCAGTATTACAGGCTAGTACGGATAGTGTGCAGAGCAATTGAACTTCATGACAGTTCGCAGGCGCAGGCGGAGGCTGCAGATGGACGCGCCGTCAATTGCAGCCTCCAGAAAACTTAGCTAAGCAGGCGGCTCGCGTTTCGCGGTAGCGGCTAATTTGATCATTAGCCGCGATTCCCAGACATGCACTTGCCACTAGAGTCGTGCTGAAAGGCCCGTCAGAGCCTGTTGTACATTCGCTGCCTGCCGAACCCATGATGCCCGAAATGCACCTTTACAACATACAGCTCCGATTGTATCTCTGATCTTTCCTCCGTCCACCCCATTGCAGGTCATCTGCTACAGATAGCCACAGAGCGGTCAGAATTGGTCTGCCTGATCAGCACACCAAGCTTTCTTCAGGAAGGAGCGCTACTGTAGGGACTACGTAGATTATGGAGTGATAGAACTGAGGAGGGTGTCGTTGTCGATATTCAGCCCACACATCGGGCTTTCATAGGCTCTTCCATGCCTGGAGTCGGGAGTCCACGCAGGGTTGTTTGTGTGTTTGTTTGGATGACCCAAGCCTAAGACGCCTAGCAAGCCCCATCTGTCAAAACCCACAGGCGTGCTACGAGTTTCTCCCCAGGCCTTCAACCCCTAAACGGCCTAGTCTTGGGCAACAGATGGATGCCAATGGGTATGCGTGGCCTGCACAGATCGCGTCTTCCCGGCTTTCTGCAGACCACAGACCCCATCAGCTGCACCATTACATCGTTGAACTCCCAATAACGACAACCCAAAGATCAAGTCATCTGCCTCTTGTGCAATCGGACTTTATCGTTCAAGTTCAACTTCATTGCACGTGCTCGCTGTCATTGGGTTGTTGTCGTGCACTGGCTCTCTACAGTTCCCACCTCCCCCGGACTCTCATATCTTTTTCTATCAATCGTTATTCTCCTCGCTTAACATCTCTCTCACTTCATCGTCGAGCCTACCGTTCATGCAGCACCTAGGTCTCTGATGTCGTGCGCGGTTGAGCTTGCAACATCAGCTGTTGCGGCGTCTCCGAGCCACTCCCACTCCCACCATTACTGAGAGTGTCAAGTTCTACATCTCTACCTCCAGCAGCATAGCACACACCTCAATTGTGGCAGACGACATAGTCCCACCTGTTTGCCCATCTTATGATTAGGTCGACTAGCCCTAAATATGCCTTCCACAAGCGGCACTCCTCTGAGAAGCCCTGGTCTCAATCCAGCTTCAGATTCTCAACCCACTCCCTTATTTAGGTCCATCACACAAGACGATAATGATTCCAGCTCAGAACGGGGAGGACGCGGTTCTTCCTCTGTGCGACGGGACTATGGTACGGCTTCACGGCTCTTTTGCTTCTTCCATGGAAATTAAACTGACTGTGCGACAGGAACACTCACCACTACCTCTGTCCCAGCTGGACATCGACCTCAGAGTGCTGCTGCTAATCCACCTGGCTCTCCTCCATCAAGACGAGACAATACCGATACCAGTACGGCCATACTATCCCCTCAGCCTTCAACGCGCGCAAAGCGACCAAGTACAATGAGAAGAATCTCGACTATGAGAAAGCAACTTCCCCACCGAGGTGAACAGTTTTCGGTCGATGACGATCCTACTGAGGTGGAGACCGATCGAATTCCCCTGCCTCCAACAACACCTACTCAGCAGTCATTTTCGACCAGCCGACACCAGTCTACAGTCCGTCGGCGGACTCAAGCCGTAGCTACCTTGCCTCGTGTTGATTCGGCTGAGGAAGAGGCCGAGCAGAGAACATTAGATGAACAAGAACCGGCTCAGATATCACAGGAAATCGAGGAGCAAGCATCGCCAGAAGAGATTGATGAGATCGAAGGCGACTTGGCTGACTCGGAGGATCCAGATCTGAGCGATGCGGAGAGCTTCACCTTGAAAGACCGGCAACTTGCCATCAATGAGACACACCCCTTCGGCATCAGAATATGGAAGCCTGCCCTCTATAAAAAGAATCGTTCGGTGGAGAAGACTGCCGAAGAAGATATTCACTCATCCCCCAGTCAGATCGTGAGCAATTGGCTCTGGGTATTCAATTGCCTATGGACCGTACTCTTCGGCTGGTGGTTGGCCCTTGCCGCTATAATCGGCGCCTTGGTCTGCTTTTTGTTCGCCTTTGACCCCAGTGCGGCCGCCTATGGGAGAGTCTTCTGGTCTCTTGGAGGCTATCTCTTCTGGCCCTTTGGCAAGTTCGTTAAGCTCGAGCAAGACGAAAATTATGCCGAAGAAGACGAGGGCGAGGGTCGAAGTATCAGTGAGTATGAGAGATGGCAGAGTGGAGATCTGGAGTATGGCCGTCTCATGTTTGGCCCCACCATCACACACACCGGTTCTATTGTTGGTCGACATAGGAATAGTATCGATTCTGCCAGCGAGACGGACAGTCTGCTTGCACGAAGTGGTCGAAGTGATCGACAGGACACTTCTACGAGTACCCGAAACAAACGACGTCTTTTCGGCCGTGGCCAATGGACCCTGGGAAGAGTCATCTTCTTCGTCTTCTTCTATTTCAATGTGGCGCCTCTGATGCTTCTCGTCTCGATGATCTGTTGGTTTATGGTCTTCTGGATACCCATGGGACGCGTTACCCTGATCTTGTTCTATCACCTACGCAAGCGACCGCTCTCCCTGACCTTCCATCGCGATGTCTCATACGCCCGGAGCTCTGCAAAGCCATCGTCAATCATAATCTGCACGTATCGTGCGGTTGGGACGAAATACTGGAAGTACACTATTGACGGAACCAATATCTTTTTGATCAACTTCCTCGCTGTCGTGGTCTTCGTCATACTGGACTACTTCGTACTGGACATCGCATTAGGATTGCACATTTGGCTCACTAGCCCGGCCTTGATGTTCACATTGGCCTTGATCTCCATCATTCCCCTAGCATACTTTATTGGTCAGGCAGTGGCATCTATCTCGGCTCAGTCATCCATGGGTATGGGAGCCGCGGTGAATGCCTTCTTCTCCACTATTGTGGAAGTCTATCTCTACTGCATTGCCTTGAATGAAGGCAAGGGGCGACTGGTAGAAGGTAGCATTATTGGCAGTATTTTCGCTGGCATCTTGCTGTTACCCGGGCTTTCCATGTGCTTCGGTGCTATCAAGCGTAAAACTCAACGATTCAATGTCAAGTCTGCCGCGGCAACATCGACTATGCTATTGTTTGCTGTCATTGCAGCTTTCGGACCAACTCTATTCTACAAGATCTACGGCAGCCACGAATTGATCTGCAAAACCTGCTCAGCAGCTGACATGGGAAGCCCGCGAGACTGCAGACAGTGCTACTTCCGACAAGTGCCTGCCGTGACCGATGATTTCTTCACCAAGGCAGTGCGACCCTACTGTTGGTTTGCCGCTGTATTGTTGTTCTCTTCCTACATTATCGGCCTTCTGTTCACACTTCGAACACATGCTGCAATTATCTGGACCACAGAGGCCGACGAAAAGAAGCCGCAGGTCGCACAGCATATTGCTGAAGTGAGCCCGATGGATACTCGACATCATAGTGCAGGGAACTCCCAGCTCCTCCCTATTCCCAACGGATCGTATGTGCCACGTGCGGCTATAAGAGAGTCACAGTTGTACAAGAGGATACTGGGCCACTCTTTGAGATCGACTGGGCTTGCGGAAGATGGTGACTTTGCAGCCGAGCCAGAAGCAGCTCCCATTTCCAAGGCCGATGCGCAAGTCGAGGCCATTGACCATCAGGCGAAGGCGGATTTGCCCTTCATGGTACCACCTAAATCAAGCCATGGATCTGAACGCCTTCGCAGTCCCGTCCTGCGCCCAGTGGTTCCTGGCTTGTCAGAAGAGGACAACAATAACCTTGTTCGGCAAGTCGCAGAAATTGCCGCTACTGCCGCCACGGTCGCTGCTAGAGACGCTGTCAATCACCCTAGGTCGACCTCATATCAAGTGACTCACTCCTACAAATCAGATACACTGAAGTCCAACCGTCCTACAGCGACGCGACATAGTACGGTCGCGGATGCTGCTGCTGCTGCGAATGCGGCTACGGAATTTGCGGTTCACGGTACTACTGAAGGAGGTGGTCACGATGCACCAAATTGGTCACGTACAAAGTCCTCAGTAATATTGTTGACTGCCACGGTAGCTTACGCAATTGTGGCCGAGGTTCTCGTGGAAACAGTGGATGTTGTGCTCACGTCTGTTGATATTGATGAGAAATTCCTGGGAATTACATTATTCGCCTTGGTTCCCAATACAACAGAGTTCCTCAATGCCATCTCATTTGCTATGAACGGTAACATTGCATTGAGCATGGAAATCGGATCAGCATATGCCTTGCAAGTTTGCTTGCTTCAGATTCCAGCATTAGTCTTGTTTTCAGCGGTTCATGGAAGCTATATCGATCCGACTGACTTGATCGATCATACTTTCAACCTCATTTTCCCTCAATGGGATATGGTGACTGTGATCCTCTGTGTGTTCTTGCTCAGCTACATGTCAGGAGAAGGCAAGAGCAACTACTTCAAAGGAAGTATTTTAGTACTCACGTACTTGGTGGTGTTGATGGGATTCTACTACAGTGGGTTTACTACTCTTATGATGGGTGGTGACCCCCATGATACACTTGCGATCATGTCGAGTATGGCGTTTCAACACCAACAGATGCAAGCAGCAGCAGGAGGAGGAGTTGGTATGGGAGTAAAGCCGAATGGAAGGGAGCTGTAAAGGTTAGGAGTCTTGCTGGTCTATACATTATCTGCATTTACAACAGCATGGGTGATTGGGGTTGGCCTGAAGAATGCAGCATGGCGTTTTTGAGGCATCGTATGAACAGGGCTGGCATAGGACTGAGCGGTAGGCGTCGGTGGTATACCGCTTTTGTTGAACACCCACCCAAGGCATCTCATACTTCATACCTACATTAATACCACGACATCATTACAGCAATGCACCCGTACTTTGAGGTACTTTATGCTCGTCTAGTCCCAGTTGACCACGTGTCTCGCTGTCCATTTCTTTTATATTTCTGTTGACGAAGGATTTACCAACATAATCCCACGGAAAGGGGGATCTCCCAAGGGGACTGAAGTTGGGGGATCAATCTGGAGCGGTGAGACTAACCCGAGACGGACTAGTGTCTCAACTATTGAGACTCCAAGCCAAACAAGCAGTCACCAGCCAGACGCCGTCATCAGGATTCATCAGGGATCAGTCCATTGCTGGTATGCTTTCAACCACCTGACTTGGCCTCGCCTGATCTGTTCTCTCTCAACCGGCCTCTTTCCTTTTTATCATCTTCATCCTTTTGTATCCCATTCTCGTCTCCTTCGGACATTCTCTAGAGAGAAGATATCACTTGGTTTATTCTCCCCTATTCAGATTACCCCTGTACCCACTACGACATCGACCATTGCTGAGATATGTATATCGAAGACGATTACTTGGATAATTCACCACCCCTACCAGTATCATTGCTCGACTTATTATCAAACTCACTTGTTCTCGACCACATTGTTCCATATTTGCCACTGTCTAGCATCTTTGCTCTTGTCAGGTCTTCCCGCGTCTTCCGCGACCTATTGTTGAAGACTCCCTCAGTATTCCGCTCTGTCGACCTATCCAAATGCAGTGGAGCCTATGTTCCCCCAGATCTACTGACTGGGATCGACTCCGGTGGTCATTCGTGGCGTGCCGAACGTATTGACGAAAACCTGACGGAAGATGAGTTCTATGCGGGTCCACTCCGAGGGGTCTTTTGGAATCTGCGTCGAATGCATGTTCTGCAGAGTGTTCAGATTCTCATTCTCGACAACTTGGCTTCGGTGACGAGCGACTTGATCAGTGACATCGTCTTCACCCCAGAATACAACATTCGAATTCTCAGCATTCGACGATGTGGGAACGTCAATCAAGCCAAATTGCAACAGCTTCTTCGCCATTTGTGTCGACCCAGCCGTCCTGAAGGTACTCCACGACTGCAAGGACTGTACTACTTTTCGCAGCCTGCCTCCACGGGCAATCATTTGCTCAATGATACAACGGCTTCTTCAGGAGTCACATTCTTAGATGGTGCACAACTCGGAACCATTCCCTGCGCGAAACCCCTTTCGAACTCTGCGATCACAGATCCGTGGTATTCTCCGACAGGCAAAGTCATAGATAAAGGTTTCGGAAAACGGTCTAGCTGGGAAGAAACCTTGCAGGCATGCTATGGAGTTATCAGCTTTGATGCCGTTCTATGTACCCATATGCATACTGACATGGCGCCTGTGCTTCATGCTGCATCACAGGACTATCTTCAGGAGCACAAGGCCGGAATTGCTCCCATGGCCACGATATCCTTAGGTCCTGATGGATGTGCTGGTTGTGGTCGCCACCCGCAGGGTGCACCGGTCTGGGGTGAAAGTGATATCTCCGAATTCCCACTTCTCTGGCCACCTCCAACCAATGCCAAACTCATTGATGCCGTGCGACCGCCACCTCGATTTTCAGAAAATGGCAAGCAACTCAAACAACGACTGATCGTCGCTTGCTCCTGGTGTCTTACTAATCGTCATTGTGAAAGTTGTCACCGCTGGTGGTGCGCCGATTGTTACAATCCGAAAAAATCCAAGAAATGGAGCGACATGGAGAGATTAAGCACTCTAGGATTATCGTATCTTCCGTCCTTGGATGAACTCAGGAATGGAGCTGGTAACGATGATTACGAAGAACATATCAAGGTATTTAATGGTCTCTGCGTTCAAAATTGCCTCGTTGCCGAATACATGGCCGGAGCCGGCGAAGGCGGTATGTGGGGATGAAACGGCCGAAAAGAGATCAAAGATGACCTCAAACAACAAAAAGTCTCCGAACAAGTTGCTACCAGCAATTCAGGAAAAGAAGGAATATGCAGTCTCCACAAAGCCGTCATCGACCGAGCAAAAGCTGAAAAACATTCTTGCCCTACCACGGAGAATGATTCATTCAAGAGACACCATTTTTCCTATACTATATTCCTAACCAACCGCAAGGCGAAACATCAAGGCTGACACGTAGCGTCTCTCTTTCCCACGATATAGAACCACCACCGACTCAAACTCCTCCCGGGCCAAGCAGCAGTGACACGCGACTGCTTCGAATGCGGCCGAGTGTGCAGCGAATGCGCACCTTTGTCGACGCGAATCTGCAAACGGTGCAAGAGCAGCTACTGTGTCATCCACAACACCGGCTGCGACGAGAAAACCGTATGTTCTACCTGCTATCACCGCTTCTGCTATGGGGAGCGGTCCTTGCGAAAGAGAGGAAGGCTGATGATGGTCGATTTGATCTAGTGTGACTGGTGTATGTTTCGCGGCGGACGAAGAACTAGGGACCTTTATTGATTGATTTTTGATTGCGTGTTTTTAGGTTGCAAAGTTGGGTGATTGGGGGAGCGTTGTTTATGCTTTGCTTTGCTGTGCTCTTCGAGGATTGGATAACTTGTTGGAGGGTGGGTGGTTGGTCTTGTTGGTCCTGAGGACTTCGGTGAAGAAAGGCTCGGTTTGGGTTCTCCGATTCTCCGTCAGCAAGATTACTTGCACTCAGGAGAAGTGATTTCGAAGCTGAACCTTCATCGAATCACCAGGACGATCTATTTACCGCGCCCACCACATACGGCTTCCAGCCTCTTACAAGAGCACAGTGCAACCTCCTTCGTCATTCGCTTGCTTACAACTGACGACTTCTTCGATACGAATGCGAACAGCATCCGCCAACTGGAACGAAACCCGGTTAAACCTTTCCCCCGACTGCGACGCTCACTTCGAGCCCCCAACTCGCTGGGGATGAACAACTTTCACGACTCTCCACTCAAAATATCTCTCGACTCTATCAGATCTCTAGCAATGGTTGGTAATCGACCGTACTTACTATTATTCGCCGGCCCAGACGCGTCTAAGTCACTCCAACAGCCACGTGTTCGACCGATCCCTTCAATATACATTTTTAGCCACCAGTGTTCGTCGACCTTCACCTTCTACCGGAAGATCAACCACTCTAACCACAGTTCTTCATTTTCTCCGCTAGTTTCCTTTCATATTGCGCTGGCGCTGGCAGGCAGTAGGGTTCTGCTAGGTGTGGGGGGCTTTTCGTTACGTCAGCTTCGCCTTGGGACCTATAGTGACTGGGATGAGAGCGGTACGGATAGTATGGGTATCAATCCGGTCTTGATTGAATTGGCGTTTAGGGCATATTATATGGCTATGGATATGGCTATTAACCCTTCTAAACAGCCACCACCTTGCTTAGAAGTAATTACTCAACCAAGCTCGTGCACAATGAGACCTCATTCCTCTCCTCTCCAGAACCAAGGTCCAACAACATCCCCCTTGCCAGCGAAGCTCACCTCCGTCAAGATCACCCACCCACCCATCCCAATCCCCGTGTGATCGTATGTCCTTCGTAGTCCAACGACACCCCGACTACCCGACACCGATCACGCGAATCGATAGCGCACGCCACGTGGCTTTCACATGTTCGTTCCGTTTGGTATACACAAAATGACTTTGATCGTGCCAGAGGCTCGGAGGCATATTGAGTCCCGAAGCGACTGGTAGTAGATAAGGTCGACAATAGCTAAATGCACGGCAGGGCAATACTAATTAATGACGACAAAGACCTAGATGCCGAGTATGGGGACATATTGCCTACCTAGATACGCTTTTGTGAGAGGAACGCCTCGCCTAGGTTTCGGCATTTCTGATCAAAAAAACCCTGTTTCCTGCTGTGTTGTTCGTGATCATGTCATGTATCGTGGACGCTATTCATTTCATTGATCCCAGGGCTTGTTTTGATTTAAATAAGATATGAAAATACCTGCTCATAAATACCTCGTTATTTCTGATTCGTTGCATTCATATATCGTGTCGCTGATAGAATATCTCAACTTGAGCGCTAACTAGAACTTCGTACATTTCCACCCACCCGAAATGCAGCGCCCAAACACTTGGACATGGGATGCATCGCATAGTATTCTTTAGAGCTCGAGACAACTGCTTTGCCATAGAAGAGGTCGAAAGCACATGTTTCAATTCCCTCACTTCGTTCTCTTGTGGAGACCAGCCCACTACTGCTTCTTCTTCTCGGCCTTCCCACCCAGCTCCATCAAGTCAATCATGCCCAGGCCAACCTGTTCAGTCTCACGCCAGGTGCGCTGGCGATTCCAGAATTTCGAAGCCGGAGTAGTATCTCTCAGACTATCTCTCCTAGCATCATCCTCGAGACTCTGCCTGGTAATGCTAGCGAAAGAATTGTCACCGGAGTCGTTGGAAAGAAGAGGACTGTTGGGGGCAGTGGTGAGCGGTTTGATGGCGTGAGCTAGCCCTGCGTCTTCTAGGTATTTCTTGCGCACCATGAGACGTTCGCTACGTTCTTTGCGCAGGGCTGCGGAGTCGAGTTTGCTAATCGCTGTTCGCACCAGAAGTCTCACGACAAGGAAGATATGCTCAGACAGGAAGACGCTTAAAAGTAGTGCCCAGAGTTTGATTGCGTGAGGCTTGCCATCTGGTCCGTCACCACCGTTGAACATGTAGACCAGTGCGGCCGAGGTGAGACTACCTAGCCATGCGAGGAAGACGAGGCTGTCGAGCCAGGGGCCAATGGAGTCTGCACGAGCGGGATTGGGTCGGCGACATTCCACCGTCAGTTTGAAAGTGTCTCCGCGAAGCTCGACCCAGTTGTTGATGAAGTAGGAGACCGGTGTCAATGGCCAGATGACGGAGAAGAGCGACAGATAGCCGAATTGCATACACATTTCTCGTAGATCAGATGTGACATCATATTCTGGCAGTGCAGCCTCTTCGCGGACTCTGGTCAGGAATTCCTTCTCCTCAGGTGGGTCGTTGGATGAAATAGAGGGAGCCACACCTCCCTGTTTTTCGGCACGGGACTCTTGTATTTCCTTGAACTTTTTAGTGCCCTTTTGCGTGATGACTGGCATCAGTGTTTCCAGAGCAAAATTGACAATCTGTGCCGTGACAGCGAAATAGATCATTTGATTGCGCAGACGATTTGGATTGATGGTGAAGGAGGCTGGGTCTGGGGTCTGGAGTTGTTTCTCGTTCTCAGCAAAAGGTTTGACTGTTAGTCCGAAGATGTCGAGATAAGGAACGAGTATTGAAGCAAAAGGGACGTATACAAATGAGGTCAAAAGGATAGCCGTGTATGATGTGATAAAATTGATAACGAAGACTTTCGAGATCATAGCCTTGTCATGTGATTCTTGCGTTTCATAGTTCTCGAAGTTGGTTAATCTTTCGGCGAATTGGGTCAGGAAGTTACTGATGGTTGGAATCGCTAAGGTGAGGATGATCGTTGGGAGGAAGACGAGAACAGATTTGAATGGACCACTGTAAACCTCGGAGATGAAGATCTCAATGGCGTAGCATGTGCAAATAACCGCCCCAAGTGCAACGACGCAGAGAGCTGCTAGGGGGATCTGAAGGAGTTGCCTTTGGAGACGTTTTTTCGAGGGGAAGAAAGACACCTTCTCGCCAGTGACAGGATCGGTGATTGTCTTCTCGGGGACAAATTCCTTTCTCTTGTCTTCGATAGCAGAAACGTTTTTCACATTCCATCGAATGGCCAATTCTTGTTCCTGTCTTTTCCAGTATTCGACAAAAACAACACACCATAATCCGTTGACGATTGCGTATACTGGAGAGAAGTTTCCTAACAACACCCAACAGGAGAAGCCAAAGGCAGCCGGGAAAATCATGAAGGAGAAGTAGGATTGGAGAAAGGCATAATAATAGCCAATCTAGACGAGATATTAGTACCATGATCGAGGTTTGGTAGAAAAGAAAGCTCACCTTTTCGCCGACAGTATTCCGGACCTCGTCTAGATCTTCTGGACTTAGGAAAGTCTTTCGAGAGAATTCGGTCAACCATTTCTTGTTCTTGACATGGTCATGAAGAGGGAAGATAGCCTCGACGTTCTTCCAGTCCCCGTATTTAGGTGTGATACCGGCACCACCTTCTTCAGTTGGGCAAGATATCATGTGATGAATCTGGCGATAGCGCTCAGCGTCGGTCAGGGGTTCGGCAGCCAGTGTCTCTGCAGGGCTGGAGGTTGGTTGTATCTGACGGACGCCATATAGCCAATCCTTTATTCTTGATCTGTATACCACCTGTGCGAATACATTTTCGTCGGCCGCCTTGACAAAAACCAGTAGAGAGGTTTCGTCTCCTCGACGGACCTCAGTTGTTAAGCCGATCTCGGTGAGGGCACGGATGAGCTTCTTGAATTGTTGGATGCCTTGTTCCTTGTCTGAAGTGGTCAGTGCTGCCCTGTATAATATATGGAGGAAGACAATTTACCAGCAGGGAGTCGATAGCTAATGACATAGTCAACCTCAAGGTTGGTCTGCAAGACCTTTGCAGCCATTATCGGAGGAGGATGGGGATGTGAAATTGGTCACCTTGGGAAAAGCGTGTCCAAGAGAAGTGGCCACGTCCGATGAATTCAAGGAGAAGGACAGAATACTATACTCCTGGCATCAAGACCATGAAAGTGGGCAATAATCCGAATTTGGGGTGACACGCAGCTGGAAAGTTGTATGAATGACGATCTCCTGGGAGTCTCGCACTCGACGTCATCAAGCGAAACACGAAGGCACATGTTAGTGATCGACGTCTCGTTAACCGTCCAATGAAGTGATGGATAGAGAGACTAGTCCGAGATAGCTGTGTGCTCACGTGGATAACATCACGTGCATTTCGCCGGAAGGCGGTGAATCAAAACAACCCACCGACCGAAATAAACCCGGCAGAATAAGCTCCGACTTTCTTCGTTTCACCGTCATTTTTATGACTCTTCTGCCCACCTCATAGATACGTACGCACACTGGCACTGGTTGACCATCCCACCTGCCAATATGCCGGAAAAGAATACCTAGATTCTACCCAAGTATTTGCCATGTTTTCAGTGCTTCCTCCCTCTTTTTGCAATGCTTTTTGTGTCAAGTAGTTTGCTCTTGCGACTTGAAGTTTCCGAAAAATGAAATATGAGCCACTCCGCTCTGACCTTGTCTGCAACTGCAGTCAAGGGCCATT
Organism: Exophiala bonariae; assembly: GCF_035927105.1. Classification (NCBI taxonomy): domain Eukaryota; kingdom Fungi; phylum Ascomycota; class Eurotiomycetes; order Chaetothyriales; family Herpotrichiellaceae; genus Exophiala; species Exophiala bonariae. Next base: position 260,705 of record NW_027042477.1, on the reverse strand, counting down.
GCTCAAATTCAACCCACCATAACATAGCTGCAGATGCTCTAAGGTCATACCTCAATTCCAGTAATCCGGTCTCGACAAGCAGGAGATCATACTCTTCTCAATCTTCTCCTCATACCAAAGATGAGCAGAAGAACTCGATCCGGCGAGATGGCTGGTTCGCATACAGTGAAAAGCAGAGAATGGCAAATAAAGAATTCTTCACCAATCTGCTGTCCTCCGCAGCTACAAAAAGAGATGCCAAAGCTTACATTTCCCGTCTAAAGACCCCCGAGAGACCTCAGCCTCCCTTGACACCATCATCTTCGTCCACTACCCAACCGCTCAGAGCCGCCAAGCCGCAGACGCAGGTCAACCTGGGTAATCTGTTTACACGTGGACGGGCAGTTGAATCCAGTCCTATCTTTACCCAAGACTGGAATGCCGAGGAACAAGCTTTGGAGGAGGAAGAGACACTACACGTTGCCTTGGTCAAGCTGAACGGAGTGAGTGTTATGTCAGACTCACTCTTGAGTGGAATCTCCAGGACCCTGGCTTCCTTATCTCGTCTAAGTATGGCACCATGCGTTGTATTGGAGGAAGACCATCAAACCAAAGGCAAGGCCTACAGTGAAAAGCTTCGAACAGCTGCAGACCGCTTGGTAGCAGCCATTGATAATGCAGGAGAGTTAGGAGCCAGACGAGTCGACAATGCGCTGAGCCTTGCCGCCGATGGCCGTCCACGAGTCTTTGTTCGAAAGCTTCTCACTCGTCCATTGCGTAGAGGTAGGATTCCCGTGATCTTACCTGTCGCCTACTCTGAGGAACAACAATGTGCCATCAACATCACCGCTGACCAAGCACTCTTGGCTTTGACCAGGGAGCTCTCCAGTGAGACTATCCTGAGGCGACCAAACAATACCCCGGAAGTACCTCCCCAGGAATCACAGACTACCTGGAAACCTATTTCCGTGGACAGGATCATCGTTGTCGACGAAACAGGCTCCATTCCAAGTCCTAAATCACTCGATCAGAAACACGTCTTCGTCAATCTCGCACAAGAATATTCTCCGTTACAGGAAGAACTACGCAGCTCCACAGACATTAACGTTTCGCTGAAGCACGCTACGAATCTGAAAATGTTTCGTGACGCACTGCAGATGCTACCGCATTCATCCTCAGGACTGTTGACTACCCCATCCGCCGCCGCCAACACGAGCAGCAAGCAAACAGACTCACAACCCGCGGGCGTTGGCGTTGGAACTCGTCGTCAGAAGAACCCTCTGATCCACAATCTTCTAACCGACAAACCTGCCTACTCATCTTCCCTTCCCAGTGGCCGCCTCATCCACGACGCGCAATCCTCCCCCACCACGGACTCCACATTTGTGAAGCGAGGCATGCCCCTAATTCTCCTCCCGAATCCAGACGCCCAAATATGGACCGCAGCTAGTACACCGCGCCTGAAACTCACAGATCCACGCATCGACCTCGATCGGTTGGTCCACCTAATCGACGACTCCTTCAACCGCACCCTCGATGTAGAAGCCTACCTCCGCCGAGTGAACAACCGCATTGCCGGTGTCATCATCGCCGGCGCCTACGAAGGCGGCGCAATTCTAACATGGGAGACCCCACCACACTCCAACATTCGTGACACCGATACAGCACGCCTGGTACCCTACCTCGACAAGTTCGCAGTACTGAAGAAATCCCAAGGAGCCGGCGGCGTCGCAGACATTGTGTTCAATGCAATGGTGCGCACGTGCTTCCCGAACGGCGTATGTTGGCGCAGTCGTAAAGACAATCCTGTGAACAAATGGTATTTTGAACGGTCGCGGGGGACGTGGAAGATTCCTGATACGAATTGGACGATGTTCTGGACGACTCCGGATTTGTTAGCGTCCGAAAAGGAGCAAGTCTTTTCCGATTATGAAAGTGTTTGTCGCAACGTGCAGCCGACTTGGGCGGATGGGAAGAAGATCTTGGATTAACTTTGGGGGAGCAACATATGGCAGTAGACATTCTTATGTTATAGAGGTCAATGAGTAACCAGATCTGGTCGTAAAACACTGTGGGGTATCTAAGCTAGGATTATAAAATGATAGTCTATAAAGCAAGAAATAAGAAAAAGCGACGTAAGTCTACACCAATGTTCAGACAACATTCTTCTCAATAACAGGACCCATATCCGACATGCCAATCGACGCGTTATCACGCGGAGTAGCCTGTCTCAGATGCTGTCCGGGGCCGCTCGCGGTCCTGGTGTGGGGCACTGCCATCGGCGCCTTCTTCTTCAGCGTTCTAACATTTCCGCCTAGCACCGCGAGCAGGAAGACGCCCTCGAGAATCTCCGCGCCTGAGCCTGTGCTGTGCGCTTCTGCCTCTGCGTCGGCATCGACGCCGCGGGCGTGGCGCGCACACGTGCCGTCTTCGCTCGGGGCCGCTGCGCCGGCGACTCCTTCTTCGCCGTCTTTGGCTGCGTCGCTGCTGCTGCTGCTGCTCTTCTTGGAGATCCACACGTTGCCTAGCGCCGTGCTGGCGAGGAGGGTCAGGGCGAGGATGGGGAGGATGGAGATGAAGCTCCACATTGTGGCGGTGGCGCCTTGAGCGCGGATGGCGGCTTGCTCGGCGGCGGGGAGCTGTGAAATACTGTCGAGCGAGGCCTGGCTGTGCAGATTGACGGTGCCGCTGTCGGAGCCGACCGAGCCGAAGACGTTGGCCATTTTGTTCTGGAACACCGAGCCCATGATCGTCAGGGCCAGGGTGCCGCCGAAGGGGAGTGCGAAGCGCAGCAGGCTGTATGCGGGCGCCAGTCGGTCGCGGAACATGCCTGCTAGGTGCAGGTTCGACGGCATGAAGCGCATGCCTGTGCCTGCGCCGGCGATGGCCATCATCACGTTGACCAGGACTTCGTTGCGGATCTTGATTGCATAGCAGAGGACCGCGATGCCGGTGGTTTCGATCACGGTGCCGAGGAAGAGTGGCCAGAAGGTCTGTCGCAGCCACACGTTGCAGACGAACATGGCGAAGTAGACGCCGACGCCGAGTCCGGGAACGTAGTACAGGAGTTGCGTGCCGGCTTTGGAGGCTTCGTATCCCTCGACCAGAGTGAAGTAGATGCCGATGAAGTAGAAGACAGAGTAAAGCGCGGCGCCCGTGCCAGCGGCAATGATGCAGATGAGTGAAAGATCTTTGGAGGATAGGATCGCGGATGGGATCGCGGGGACCGTCTTTGGAAATAGGCGGCTCAATAGTCGACCGGGGCCCAGAAGGTATTCCCACGTAATGAATAGGATGAGGAACACGCAACCAAGGACCAGAGGAGCAATGACAGCACTTGAGCTCCATGCATACGTCGATCCGCCCCAGGCAGTACCCAGGATGATCAGCCCGACTCCAAGGATGAATAGCGCACTGCCGCCGATATCAAGGGTGGCAAGACCTGATACCAAAGCCTGCACCCGAGTCTGATTGCCGGCTGGTCGCCAGACGGGCACTTTGCCAGGCACAAGGTCGTTGCGGATGATAAAGATCGACAGAAGGCTCATGACCGAGAGACCGGCATTGACGACGAAGCAATATCGCCAATTGGTGTTGGTCAGATAGCCGCCAATGACAGGGCCAACACTGTATCCCAAGCCGTTCATCAACTGAAAGATGCTCGTGTTCACTGCCTGTTCGCGCAGTGAGACTCTATCTGCCAAAATAATCATGATGACATTTTGGACTCCGGCAGTTCCAACACCTTGCAGGGCTCGACCGAGCAGTAGAACGCCCCAGTCGGGGGCAGCCGCACATAGGATACTTCCCAGAGCGAGCAGAGCCACGGCGGCTTGTATGCTGGCATAGCGGCCGAAGGTGTCTGCTAAGCTTCCAAAGATGGGGATGAATGCAGTTGATGTCAACGTGAATGCTGTCACAATCCAATTGAGCTGGTTGAATTTATCTTTTGGGGTGGTTAGTTAATTTTCAAAAGAAGAGCAGCATGTAAGAACTGACCAAAATGAGAGGCGATTTGAGGTAGTGCAGTTGCAACGATGGTCAAATCTAGACTCGCATCGAAGAATGCTGGTAGTAAACAGAAAAGTAGCTTCCATCTGTATTTCCGGGCCGCACTCTTTTCTTCCTTGCATTGTACACATTTGGCTTTCGGGGCCTTGGGAAGAGTACTGTTGTTTATTACAGTCACTTCTTGCCTCGTTTGAGCGTTGGTATTGTTAGGAAGGCTGTGGTCTGTGGTCTGTTCCTTGCTGGTACCAGCGGGAGCAAGGCTGTTCTTGGTAGCCTGTCTTTGCTGGTACTTTTTTCGAGCGAATCGATATGCGAGAATCATGATTGAAAAACAAGGACGTGAATAATGGGTTTTGAGGCGAGGGGGGAATCACCGTGGGATGGACGAAGAATACAACACGGTATGCACAGGGGATATCGAGACTTACTTATAATTGATCATTCCATGAGTGGTTGAATAGCGTTTCGTAGCATTTTCAGGACAGTTCGCAGAATGAACCAAATCAGATGAATTGCACGAAAGATTGACGATAACAAGGAGAGGCTGAGCGAAGCAAAAGATACCCCTGCAATTCGACTGGAATGGATCATCTTGGTTGGCCCATCGTACTCGGGTTGAAGCCAAACCCTCGCGAAAAGTCCTCGCGCAATGCACCAGAACAGGCATGGTGGCCCTTTGAAGATCGCTCACGGTCTTGAATGGCCACGAACACCATGCGTGTCCCACTCAGCTGCCCTCGGCCGGAGCATAGGTGCCTGAATTAGGTATCCATTGCCCGGGGAAGTTTGCTGCCTTTAACACGAGGTGCCATTGCTTCGCCCAGCTACCGCACAGACAAGGTACCATCCACGCGATAGCAACCTTCTCCATGGATTTCGTCATTGAGCCATTTCACACAACTTGTCCTTGTTCATCGTCTCTGAATGGCAAGGCTGACTTGAAGACATCTTTCGATAAATGTGGGGTGGAGACGCAGTCGGTGGCTTGAAACACTGAGAGAATACTCTCTGAGCGATCCCTAACTGATCTCGACTCTTTACGCGTCACGTCTGTGGATGTCTAGCTAAATAGACAGCTAGAACTACTGGTACTGGCCTACATGTTCCGAGCCTTCTTTTGATACCTTTTCCCACGGTTCTCTGCAATGGCGATATCTCATGATCCGTACTCCAAACTGATGTATTCAGGACTCGCGAATACATGCGAAAACCACAGTCATTTGCCTGCAGCTTGTGTTGATTCATTCGCTAGACTGAAATACCTGCCCCAGCAAATACGAGCCGTCATGTGATATTCAATCTGCGACTCGATCAGAAATACGATGATAGCCAGCTGAAAACCCGAATCTTCAATGTCCGTCAACTTTAACTAGTCTCTCCATGTCGACATTTCTCGGTGCGTTGCACAGCTTGATCTCGATTTATCACGCAGTGCAAAACCATGAAATCCTTCAAGCCAAATTGTACTCTTCCACATGATAGCTATGGCTATGTTTCAGGCGTCGACATCCGGAGTACCCTAGATATTGTCTGGAGCTGCCTTGGAATCTTGTTGTTATGTACGTGGCAAATTCAGCATCTCAACGTGCCACGACAAATCAGCTCGACAACGGTTTCCGAAAGAGCTCGAAGATACCTCTATCAGACTTGTATAAAGGCCAAGTGGATGGTCATTACAGTTCTTGCGCCAGAGATCATTTCTGGTAAAGCATGTGCTGACTGGCTATCCGCCAAGGGCAATGTTCGAAAAATGAACGAATCCTCTTTTACTGAATTGGCTGAAGGCACAGTCCAATGGACCTACACACATTCCTTCTTTGCTGACATGGGAGGAATTGAGATTCACTTTCCGCCACGAACGACCCTGCACGTGGACCAGGATCCCAAGGAAGTCGGAAGCGCAGAACATGCGCCTTTTATCTCATTGGCAATGCGAGCCGCAAAGAAGGATCTACAAGAATTCTCTGTGAGGCAGGCTTTAGCGCCGTGGTCGTCAGGCTTAGTAGATTGGAGAGCAGATCCCGTCAACGAAAGGCTCGTTGTAGAGGCTTTGCAAAGCGCTACCGCCGCAGATTTAAAACTCAACCATCTTTATCGGGAATGGTTTGAGAACCTTGCAGTATTGCAAGGTAACATTTGGATTCTAGATGCCAATCAATTGCGACTCGCCCGCGAACAGGGAGTGATCAAGTGCCTCCCAAACATAAGAGAAGATGACCTCGGAGATCGAGACAAAAGCGATGCACTGATCAAGTTCTTGTCCGTACTACAGGTCTTGTGGCTGATAATCGAGTTGATCGTTCGCAAGTCCCAAGACTTAGGATCATCCCAGCTTGAAATAGTGACGGTCGCATATGCAGCGTGCTCAGCGGCAACTTACGCTCTGCTCCTTTACAAACCACAAGGTGTCCAACAACCTTTTGCTGTTGTAGCATCACGCTATCCAACACCATTGGAAATGATCAAGATTGCGGCAGAAGGGCCTTTCCCATATATCTACGGCCGTCAGGGTCACTGGATGCCAAACAATGCTTTTCATTATGTGGAGTTTTGGGTATACTTTCGTGGCTTTCTGGTTGGGAGCGTTCTCGGTGCGACAATATTTGGCTGCATACATTGCATTGCCTGGAACTTCACATTCCCGACACAAGTCGAAAGGTTGCTTTGGAGGATTGCCTCTGTTCTTACAGTGGCTGTGCCTTGGATCACGATGGCGGTGAACCCTTTCACAACGTCCTCTCGAATTGTAGACCGTATCTGGTGGGGGTTTCTCTTTTCTTCAGCCGGTGTCTACATTGTTGCAAGATTGTTCATCACAGTGGAAATATTCCGGACGCTGTACTTTCTCCCACCGAACGCTTACACCGCGACCTGGTCAATAAATTTCCCACAGTTTGGCTAATCAAGCACCAGCGGACGACGCTGGCCCTACTCGATAGTGAAATCAAAGGTTGAGATTCGAATTGGAGTAGAGCGAATAGCAGATAACTTGAATTTGAGATACAGGACCTATGAAGCAGTCGAACTTTCACCCTGTTGTTATCCGAGACCGCTGTTCGAGGTCGTTTGGTGCATAGCCTTGTCATCAGCCAAATGTGCGGTGCCTCGTTCTGTAGTGCGGATCAGCCATGCGGGCCCCGCACGTCAGCTTCAATCAAGCCTGCCAGCCGCGTTGGCATCATCGAGTCTTTCTCTCCTCCCAAAAACCATAGCCTGCAAGCTTTTCAGTGACACGACGGCGATTCAGACTCATTCGTCTTCTAAACTCTCCTTTCTGAGTCGTATCTCTAGTCCCGAACGCGTGCGAGTTCAGAAATGCTCCAGGGCTTATACTACGCGTTCTTGTTGATGTCCAATTGAGCGTCGGGCAGCTGTCACGGAAATCAGCTTCAGAGTCTATTGACAGCGCCAGACGGCGTCAAAGTCGGTGCACAGATCGTATTTCGAAATTATTCCAGAAGTGATGTCTTGTCATTACCTAGAGCAGCGCGTTTATCTGGATACGCTCATCTTCAAGCCCCCCACATAGCTGTTGCTTTCACAGAGCTCGACACGATCGGTCTGGAGCTGCTCAGGTACGTACCAATGAGGCGATGCTGGTCCAGGGCTTCGAGGTACTTCCCCTCCAGCTTGTTCAGCTTTGACACTCGAAGTACCACCCATACATGTTTGTGACGCTTGCTCAATTTACCATGACATGCTCGTGAATTCCACGGACACTCCCCTGCACCCATCCCCTATCGAGCTAAGATGAACTATTGAGCACAATTGAAAAACAATGGATTTCCCAATCTACTTTATCGATTGCGGTTATCATCCTACTCACAACAATCAACAATAACATTGATCAACATTGAGAGAGAAAGTGGAATCGCAATTCCAAAGCATCGAATCACAGTTCCGTGGTTCTATCTTGGTAGATCATGGACCAATCACACCAACCAGGCTTTTCCTTGTTTCCAATGCCGCCAACGCCGCCGACGAACAAGCAGCGAGGAACGAGGTTGTTGCGAGACCAACAGCAGATTGCGATGGAGAAGCTCCCAAGCCATCAATTCACAACATCGAGCCAGACACAACAAGCGACCCCAGCACAGCTACGACCTGCTCCACTGAAGCTTCGTAAGAGACGACCTGTAGAGCTCAATCATACTCAACCAAGACCAACCCTTAGAGTGACCAATCCGGACCCTCAATCAGCAGACAATTCGGTTCCGTGTTCACCCACTCAAGGTTATCACGAGGTTGATCTCACGCGCACAGCTTTAGCTCGCACGGTGGTCGTGCCGCCCACTCCGGTGTGCTCACCAACTATAGGGAACGAATTGCAATACTCATGGCCAGCAATCACAGTCGAGCAAGAGGGGCAACCTCCGGTCATTGCCGACATCAAGCCTCAGTTCAAGAGACGATCACATCGGGCTAGCCAGTGGATGGGCCCAAATGGTAATGTTGATCGGAAGAAATTGTCAGTGTACTTGAACAAGGTGTTGGATTCGTCCTTTGAAGTGATCGATACTCCAGATCGTGACGACTTGCTCAGTTCGCCTCTTTTGCTGAGTCCTTATCTGGACAATTCGGACCTGTGGAGTAGGCATGGCGATGATGAACAATATGCCAAACGCCCTGCAGAACAGGTTCAACCTTCCAAGCACTTTCTCCTTGCCAGTGAACTAGAGGAGGCTCGGTTTCAGCAACCACGGCAAGTCCGTCGTCGATGTGCATGCCCTCCAGGCGTGGCATTGTGTCGAAGCTGTTCCTCTCAAGAATTCGAACAATTCCGACACCGACAGGTCGAGCATAAACCCAACACAAGCGTCAGCTCCACGAAATGCATCCTCTCTGTACCCAGGGCACGATTCCGAGGAACTCTTCCAGATGTGGAGGAACCAGAATCTCCCTCAGAGGCATCATCACCACCCGGCCTGATGTACGATTCCGAAGAAAGTGAAGAGTCAGACTGGTCTTCTCCAAGCTCAGCCACCGTTGTGAGTAGTCCTGCTCCATCAGTGCAGGTTACTCCAACACCAGCACCACGCTCAAGCGCTGTGCCCCGGCCGAATGCAGTGTCGAGACCCAGTGTCCCCTCCTTCTCGCTCCCATTCACTCACGGCCGACAAATCACCCCTCGGATCGTACGCGATAGTACTGGTTGTACATCAGGAGATCCGTTCTGCTCGTCGCCAGCCTCTACGGTTCCGACCCTGGCAAGCATATCCACCATCTCTACCTTCACATTCGACTTCGCCACTGAGGATGACAATACCGAATATGATCCATTCGAGTATGGTAGTGAAACGAGCGAGATCAGAACATACGAGCCTATTCAGAAAGCCAAACCTGTTCTGGTCCATTGCCGTGGCCCCTCACCACAGTCGATCAAATATGGACATGCCTTCAGCCAAAGATCGAACGGGAGTCCGCGTTCGTACCAACTCTCGGAAGATAGTGGACGTTCACCATATTATAACTGAAAGAACCTGAGTCTCTGGGAGAAACCGGTGCTATTCATCTACTTAGCTGAGGATATGGTATGTAGGATGGTGTTTGCGGTTTTAGGGAGTTTAGTCGGCTCATGTATATATATGTACATCGCATTCATGATACTGTAAGCCCATGTATAAACAAATGTTCATAGATATGACAATAGAGGTCTAAAAGAAATGCTTCAAACGTCCGGCTCCTACCTAGGCATGTTGATGATATTCCTAGATTCTCTCACGATCCATCCCCAGTAGATATTACCAGTAACCTGAAGGATATTCCTGCCGAATCGCGGAGGTGACGGCTCAGTCCGCCACCAATCGACTCATTCCGCCAACGACTTCCAGCCACTCGGAAATGAAGCCCGGTCGCTTAGCCACAATGAAGCGGATGTTCAATATCTGATGCATATGATGTAACTACATCTTCCCCATGACGCGAACATTCCGCCAACGTCAGTTCAATGTCAACCCGGAACTTATCCTGAAATGATGAAATGCTACGTAGTCGTAGGTAGGTAGGTGTTCAGATAGATATAGATACTAACAATCTTAATCATCCCTCTGTAAACACCCACCCGTCCTCCAGCTACCAACCATATCACCAATTAGTAGCCAGCAATCCATATATACCTCAAAAACAAAACATGCAATCAACACTCTACCGCCGCGCCCTCCCACGCCTACCACGAGCCTCAACATCAACGCGGGTGCGCCTCACCACGACACCGAAACGCAACTACGCAGCGCCAGCCGAAGAATTCACTAACAGATGGCCACTGTGCGTGTCCAGGAAGATCCCCGCCCCCCCCTTCTCTCCCCACAATTCTCTCTCGCTAACCACCGTGCTTACAGCATGGTAGCCGGCGCCCTAGTGTTTTCCGTCCCAGTATACTACATCATGCACAGCGACAAGCCGTCCGCCTCGGAACAGGCGGCGATCAAGGAGAAACGTAGGAAGCATGGCACGGAGGATGAACACCGAGATCCCAGGGATAGTCCCGTCAAGACTTTGGAGCAGAAGCGCGCGAGGGATGGTCAGTAGGTCTAGTGAAGAAGGCTTGGTCTTATGGAAGATTCTGCCTCTTTTGTCCCCTTTTTGTCTTTTAAAATACGTGGGAAAGGGAAAAGGGTTCAAAGGAGATCCAAAAAGTGGTGGGTTGTACATATCAATATGCATATCTGCGGTGTTTGAGAAGGAAGGCACCGCCTGAGCTGGTCGTCATGTCTTAGCTGGTCGGCTTGTGATTATCATATCAAAACGGCCAACATAGCAATGCTTGCAAAGACCAAACTCATCATGTTCGGTATTCGCAAGTGATTTCCTCCGTTTCCACCAGCAGCTGACGTTGGGCTTGCACTCGCACCTCCGCCACCACTCCCACTCTCAGTCCCGTTTGCTTCAGCCGTCCCACCACTTGTCCTGTTCGCCAAGTCTGGGAACAGCTTGGACGAGTAATCATCCATAACAATGTAATTCTGTATCACCGCACTGCCGTCGATCACACTCTCCAGCTGTTCATCTGTACAAGTCCCAATGGGGTAATAAGTGTAGCACACAGGCGGATCACTTTCCGGGGCGACATTCTTGACGGACCATGTATCCGCGAGACCCGTCGTCTTATAGCTCTGGTTCCCGGCTGTGTCGACCGTGCCGTCAGCCATATCGCGATTGAATGTCGCTCGCATGAAGAGCTCGTACGATGTCTCGGCTTGATATGCTGGGACTTCATGGCCGGCGTTGAAGACACGCGAGAAGCTGAAGTTGCCGAACTGTCGGACGAGGCCACCGACGTAGCTCGAGTTCGTGGTGATGTTGGCATACCCGGCAGATGCAAAATCCTGGGAGTGAGAGTACTTCACAGCTAGCGAGACCGCTTCGCCACCGATCCAGTTGCACGCATAGTCTCGGTCGCCGTAGACGAGGGCGACTTTGATGCCGTCTTCGATCAGAGATGATAGATCCTCGAGATAGCCTCCCCGAGCGTAGTCGCCCGTCAGCTGAAACCCGTAGTAGGGGGCATTGCCTCCGGGATTCGTGTAGTTCACGGGCACACCCAAGGCTTGTTGGACGTGTGGTTGGTTGAGCCAGCCGATATAGTAGTTTGGAGGGAATGGATCAGGATCAATGGCGGCGATGTCGTAGTAGTTGCGACCAGAGTACTCGCTGTACGGTGCTTCCATGGCCGAAGCTGCATCACTTGCTGCTACACATGCTTCATTGACCGTTACATTGTTGCCTTGGTTCTCAGGATCGCTTTCCGACGCAAGTCGCCGACATGTCTCGATCAACTCTCGAACCCCTCCAGGCTTGTCGAAAGAAGCCAGGGAAGCCTCATAGACGGTTCGATTGATCGCTTCGATTCCATATGTGTTGTTGTACGCCATGTGAGGATAACTAGGTTCTTGAGTAAGCAGATCGACACAGCCATTGATTATCCCCAAAGTGTCAAGGTGGATTGGATACGTTTCACCTGCATCGGTCCAGGTCTTGTTGGCGATCTTTTCATTCTGCTCTTGGAAAAATGCCGTAAAAGCAGGTCCGTACCTCCCACCATAGGATTCCGTCCAGATGCTGACACGATTGTCATTAGGTTTATACTCGGGGAAATTCTGGAACCAGACTTGTGAGAAGTGCCAGAGAGCTCGGGCAGCGTTCGTTGTACCATTGGAGCTCGAATTGATCAGTTGACTTGGGAAGGTGCCGACCAGGAATGTGGTATTCTGCTCAGGAACTCCACCTGAGAAATCCTCAATGATAACATCGCCCGATGGATCCAATAAATCTTGTGTGCCGTTGCTCAGAACATCGTAGCCGAGACCAACTTGATCTGGTTGATCAATATACAACCTGACAGGTCATGTTAGCCCGGGACCTTTCCTAACTCCGACATGAATAATCAACTGCTCCTGGATACTTGGAACAAAAGAATAAACTGAATAGGGGAGATCATATCCATAATTCCTCGGATTGCGTTTGAAAGACCTACATGTTGACTTCATTATTCCAAGACCATGGGTTAAGAGTAGTCGTATTAGAGTCATAATTAACGTTGCAGGGTCCTGATATCCAAATGTTAATGGCGTTCTGCACAATCGAGCTTGGAAGACTTGCCATTTTCTTGTAGCAATCCGATCATCGAGGAACTACCTGGACCACCATTCATCCAGATCGAAAGCGGAGCATTCTCAGGGTCTTTTCTTGACTCGAAGAACCAAAAGAAAGTGTTAATAGTGTAGTTTTGAAAGACACCCAAGTCGTCGACGACGCCCGGAGGGAGGTGGACATAGCCGGCGTACGATCGTACTCCTGGTGTTGTCTCACATAGTCCCGGCTAAAGATGTTCAACATTGGCAACTAGCGATGCTCGTACTTCACATACCTCTTTATAGGAGACGTAGACTCCGTCTTGGATTTGGGATTTCACCACTGTGACATTTTGCGGTTCTGCTGGGAAGTACTGGGCAATCACAGAGGCAATGAGAGAGCCCCCGGTGATAAAGAAATGATCCGCATATTGAAGTTATGATGGCTCGTGTGCAACACAAAAGAAATCGGCAGTATGAAGAGATCGAAGAGCTTTCATTATTCAGACTTACCACAAGTCATCTTATCATTCAAGCGATCCTCCGTCCAGGGTCTTGAACGCTAGTCCCAGGGTAAGGCTACTGCAGTGGTTAGTCTTCACGATGCTCACGATTGTGACGAAGCACATCACTGATTCCTTCTGCGAATTTAGGGCATCCTACCTTGCCCCACACAGCATGCATGTTTACCGGTCTCTCTCAAATCTCCATCGCTCTTCCTCAGAAATTGATCAAAGAAACTGTATCATCCTCGCTTGGCTGGTATTTTGTCCGACTACCAGAGCCGAGTATGAAGCTTACCGTGCTCTTATCAATCACGAGACATCAATGCATGCTAACGGATGCCTCGGTAAATACAGCAGAATATGGAGCAAAAACGGATGAAGCAAGAAAGGAAGGTTGCATTCGCCAGGAAGCTTAGGAGCAAGGCTTATCATTGTCTTGCATGTTTAAACCTGACCACTTTGCAGCTTAAAATCAGCTAGTGCGACTGAGGTTAGATCAGTCTTGGCTAGTTTATTGTGTTTACCGCGATGGTCCTTCGAAGTTCTTCTACGATTGTTGTCTCTGTTCCAATCGCGCCTCAATCACATCATCTACTCAGCAGCTTCATTGAACAAAGACTTTGAGAGCTGGTTTCTGTTTCAAACTCAGATTGTTCCTCTCGCAACCTGGCGTCTCCTCACACTCTGCTTTCTGGGATTTTTCGCCGCAAATAACTCATCCAGTTCTTCTAAGCTGCGACCTCTGGTTTCGACAAAGAAGAAATATATGACGATAACTCCAAAGGCATCCCAAATGATGTATAAGATGTAGAACTTGTAGCCACTGTTGGCGATAGCCACTGGAGGCACATAGGTGTTGAGTACCTTAACAGCGTTGTTCATAAAATTGAGATATGCCAATCCTTTGGCACGAGTCGAAAATGCCAGCACCTCAGACGGGTACAGTGATTGCATGGGTGTCTTTTTCGTACGCGTGTGTGAGCTAAAAATGCCAAATCTGGTTACGAAATGAGTTCACTTACCCAAGCGAAGGCAAAGACAACTAGGAAGACGTATAAGAACGCGACTCCTGTTGCGCCGACAGCTGGTTTGCCAGCTTGATTGGCAGTACATGCAGTTATGACTGCCACTGATGCCGACATTCCAGCAGAAGACGCCATTAACACCTTCCGGCGTCCGAGCTTCTCGACAAACCGAAGTCCACAGAGAGCGGCAATCATCATGATAGGTGTTTGCAGAGCATTCAGCAGAAGTTGAGTCTGGACGCTGGTTATACCGGCAGTCTTGGCCATCAAAGGGAAGTAGTAGCTGGTGGGTGGCAGATCGAGTTCTCCAAACCAAGCAATGCAGGTCACTAAGAATGTCCGATACCTGGCGGATCTGCTGTTGAATAGCTCTCTGAAATCCCAGAACCTCTTGTCCGAACCATCCATTTTGATGACTTCCATCATCTCCTCAAGCTCAACTTTGACTACGATTGAATCGGGATTGCCGTCTCCGTGGTATTTAACCAAGATATCGCTAGCTTCTTCCAACCGATCGTGGGCTAGAAGCCTATAGCATGTCAGTCATAACGGCACCATCTCCTTTGGGAACCATTGACTTGCCATCTCGGACTTTCAGGGATCATCCAAACACAACAGAGGATTGCCAATGAAGGTGTAGCCTGTACAGCTAAAGGAACCCGCCAAACAAACGAAGATGAAGTCTTGCAAAAGTACAAACCGTATTCCAACCAAGTCGAAATAATGGTTCCCAAGAAGAAGCAGGCTTGATATCCGCCGGTGAGCTGACCTCGATATTTCGGATACGCGATTTCGACAACATAACTAGGACCGGCCGTCTGTACGATAACAGCACCTATGCCCAGGACGAATCTTCCAGCCTCAAGTGCCGACAAATTCTGGGCAGCAGTTTGTGCCACTGCTCCGATCACACAGATCACGGATCCGATGGCCATTCCTGCTCTGCGACCGTATTTGTCTGAACATGGACCCGCAACGAAGGAGCCCGCTACATTGCCGATGACATACAATGCTGCTACTAGGCCTTGGTTGTTCTTATTGATGCCAAAGTAGTCTACGAAGCCTGGCATTGCTGAAAGCCCTCCTAGTCGCAAAGTCAGTGTAAGTATATTGGACGGCGATCTCAAGATACCAAAAGTGTTGGCATCGAAGCCATTCGTTGCACAGCAGAGATATGCCACGAATATGCAGGCATATAATTTGATAAAGCTTTTTCGCAGTGCTTTCGGGTTTTCTTGGGCCAATGCTTCCTCCATTCGAGATACGATGATTCCATGGTTCTCTTCGAATGTTCCTGCTCGATCGTGATGTTTGTCGACATCTTCGAAGTGGTTGATACCGGTGACCTTAGTATCCATGTTTGCAGAGATGAATGGCTATTTTCGAAGGCCAGAAATATATGGGCGCCAGACCTCGAGATCTGTAACCTATGTTATAGTTGAAATACTATCGCATCAAAGGTATGCACGATGCATAGCCTAATGCTTCGCGTGCTATGGACTTAGCCTTTGTGTCATTAACACCAACCCAATCTGACTGGGATTGCTATAGCTTTTTCTCCTCACACAGACTTGGGGCCCCCCGCGAATTGGTGGAGAATCCTTGCGTAAGGCAGTTCGCAAGTGTGCTGCTAACAAATTCGAAATCAACAAGACCAATCAACCGACCCCTGGATGCCATACCGGATAAGTCGGCATAGTACAGCATCAACTGATGCAGTCAAGTGCTGGTATTGACATCTCAGAGCCATGCCCTTACAAGATGTGCAAACCAAGTAGTGGACTCTAAAGCGCATAACAATCATTTGTTGGGGTGTTTTAAATAGCCGCCGAACTCTCACGCATCAATCGACAAGGTCAAGCTCATTAGCTTGAGAACCAAGCATTACCAAGACATTACACAAGTTCTCGGAACACCTAGGACTAATCCTGGTGGGTTTAACATTGCTTCCACGCAATTCGAACAAGAAGAGAAATGGATAGATCAAACGGCATGGGACACGCTACAAGGTCCATGAACATACTTCCCGACAGTCTACAAAAACGTTTCGGCCAGCAGCTACAGTCCACGGACCATCACGATTGCGAGCACTTTCCTCATCCCCCTCTTCTACAGAATAGCCTACAGGGATGAATGTTCGTGCTGGATTCGTAAGTCGGATGCATTATGTTCGAAGAGCTTGCCTGACAACGAGCCATATTGACTATATCGGCAGGTGGTAGTCCAAATTCCAGATTTTTTGGACTAGTTGTCATAACAGTTGATACACTACCATTTGAATTGAAGAGAGCACGTCCTCGGCTTGGTGAATATATCTTTTATTATGGTGGTACTACTCCGGTTCAAAAACTCTTTGGAAATGGCATCATGGTATAATGAGATCAGAGCCGAATTTGCGAAGTTTCAACAGTTGGGAACCTCGCACTCTGGAGGCCCGAGTCTTGGGTATGCACTATCGATGAAGAGCCCGCAGTCACCGATGTATGGGATATGAATTTGTGACTGGATCACTGGTCTCGCTTAAGCAAGAGCTTTCTGATCACGATATTGCAAATCGCAAAGAGCCATTCAGCCGCTGTTCGCTCAACGAAGAACTATGGCGTTGAGGGACCAAATCCATTCCGCCAAGCTTTGCATATCGTCGAGCATTAAATGCCTTCACAACGAGCTGACCCTCCAATGTCAATACCAAGGGAATTATGTTGCGACAATGACGACGAATATCTCTCATCTGATAAGCATGGGACCTCCAGGTGAACCGTGTGAGCTTGGCCGGAGATGTTTCGATGATCATCTAGAAGTCGGAGAAGAATCTCTCCAATCCGAAGTCCGTGCATGCAATAGTTCCTCTGCAGGGACCAGAATATGATCAGGCACATTGCTCTCGAGATCCCGCCAGCTTCGATCACGACAGCCGAAGGGTCTACCAGAACCACAGCTCTGGGATTTCCACGTGGTGGACGTGCGCTGCGAGTGTCTGGATACGGATGCTAATGGGAACTTGTGCATCCCATAGAGCCGGAACCGAGGAGAGAATCACCCTACCGCACGGACATGAGATCTCCAAAGAGGCAGGCGTAAGATCATGGTCGTGATGAAGGAAAAGATATAAGTCCACGAGCTGGGGGAAGTGCGTTGGGAGCCACCTTCTGAGATCGATTACTCTCGTGAACTCCCACCCTCATATACAAAATGTCAACCCAACACTGCACACCCATGTACCGCCCGCTCTCTGCCCGGCTCTCCTCCTCTCTGATAGGCAATCTCAACAGTCTCTTCAAAGATCTGCGAGGAGTCCGCAGAAAGTCCCAGCCCCAGCTCATCACCCGTCCAGCCATAGCAGTTGAGCAAGTCAGGGTACTGCATCATCTCCGCTTCGAAGACAAAACCTATTTGGAACCACGCCAGCTCGAGCCCCAGCAACCGGACTCCCCGAGATCAGTCTCCAGCTACTTCTCAACAGTCGAAGAACTCCCTGTTGAAGTACTCCAATGTCAACTATGCACTCAAAACACGGAAGATGACATCACGCTTGACACCCAAAAGTACTTCACGACCCAATGTGACGCATGTGCGATGCGAGATCTGATGGAGAATCTGGAGTTTGCGGGGATCAGGAATTCACCGATACTGCAGTTTCTCTGAATTGAAAGAAGATTCACTGCTTTCGATATGAACGCTTGTTGGGGCGCATTGACCTGGGCAATGGGCCACGATCATAGCTCCGCCGTCAGGGATGCACACTGAGGCACTTCTGACAAAGACATCTTGCAATCATATGTACGAAAGACCGCCCGATCTCGATGGGAGAGGCCAAACGACTTCCACCAGCCAGATCAAACTCTGGACCATAATAAGAAAGAGGCGTTGACACGGCTCGAGGTTACGTCTTTGGGCAACGGCCTGTTCTCCAGAATCCAGGAGAGTCAAAAGGAGATTCTCGGGGGCTGGTGCGAGGTGATGTCTTGACGAAGATCTGGCAACTACTGCTAAACCCACTCAAACATATGGTGGAGGCCGTGCTGTGAGTGAGCACATTATCGCCTTGCTCAACAAACCGGGGGCACTTGTATGGGCGATGAGATCGAGCTGGGTCTCGATCTTGTAAACTTTGAGGGAATGGAGTCTCATGAAATGGAATCATGCTGAGAAGAGACTTATGATATGATAGATTAATGAATTGATGAACTTTAGAGTCGGACATATATACATACTTAGCTCGTCAGATATGATTTCTGACCTGTCAAATTATTCTGCCTTTCCCATGTCTAGGATTTTCAGTGCATTGCTTTGCGGGTGTCCGTGCCTGCTCTAGATCCCCTCCTTTGGTGTCGCAATAGGCTTTCTCTCTGCGCATGGCTCATCTGATATGAAATGAACGGTTTCAAGCTGGGCGAGATTGCATACGCCAACACTCGCAATGGTCGGAGAAGTCGAACTCTGCTGGCAGACTGGCGATGGGAAGGTATTGATTTGATAGTGGCGCTTCTGATGGCTCAATGGGTATCTTAGACAAATTAGGATGAGACTTGCATCTCGAATGCAGATTCAACACAATATGTTGGCGGACATACATACACTAGAGTTGAAGTGTAGTCTGGGCGATTTGTATTGTACTAGGTCGAGACCACCCGGCCATGGTTGTACGATTGGTATTGTCATTTTGTCAATTTCTCAGCCACCTCAATGAGAAAGCACATAAGTGAACAAGGACACCATTGGGTCACGAGACTTTTCCAGCGGCAGTTGGCAACGACATCGACGTATCATCTTTCATGACCATCTTCTCTTCAAGAGCCCGACCAAGAGCAACACATTTGAGATCAATGAATCTGTGGAATAAATCCGCCATCCAGATACATGTCGGCAGTACAATCAGATAACCCAAGACCCATATCGTGCCAAGTTCCCGTGGAGTCAATCTGGATTCGGATGCGTAGATCTGTCCATTTGAGTATTGTGTAGGTGACAATTCGGTCCATCGTTCACCGGTGCCAATGACGAAGATGTACAGCGCAGGCAGAATTGAGTAGCCCAGGGATCTTATGACAAAGCCGTGAACGAGGTAAAATGCAAAGGATATTTGACCTAGGTATGTTGAAACAGGATTGCTTAGAATGAAGCTGATTATTGGTGTCGAGGATGCATCACCGCTGATGGTGCTGATGTAGGTGATCGGCCAGACAGTGAGGACTGCCCCCAATGCACGCAGAGCATCTCCTTGTTGTCCAGTGTTCATGTACTTCGGCATGTAGGCGAAAAATCCTCGATAGCCTGGGGTCTCTTCGGCCCACAACAAGGGCATTGATAGTAGGTATAGTCCAGAAATGCATGATATTGTCGACATAATGTTGCCGATAGTAAAATAAGATCCCAATCCGGGCGAAAGCCGTGATTGGAATGAAAGCCATGGCTTGACTGGATCCTGGCCGGTAGACGCGTTTGATGGCAGTGCCTCGGTTGGCTTCAGTCGCGCTTTTAGAAGAATATCAAATTCTGCAATCAGCAGCCCAGTGAAGAAAAGTCCATGATTTAGATGGCTGGTGAACCAACACCAAGCGACAAGCAAGGAGTGGATTAAAACTCGGTATCGTGTCCAAAGCTGACATGTTGCCAACAATACCAAAAATAATGCCAGCGAACAGTAAAACTCGGTGGGCATTGTCCAGAGATGGCTATCGTATTTCCCATACTCTGGTAAGTCAAAGTGCGTACTAGGATCCAGAAGCTTTTGAGTCGCGCCCAACACGTCCCAGAACTGATCGTAGAATAATGGGTAGAGGGGCGGTGGGGGCTCGAAAAATCTGAGCTGGAACTCCTGAGACCACGCATTCCGTTCACGTATTGCAACACTGCTGTGGAAAACATGCAATCTTATGGCCACCAAATAAATAAACATCAATGCCACAGGTGGTAGGAAAATCCGAGTCGCCCGCCGTAGCACTGCGGAGGAGATGAAACGGTGAGCAGGAACTCCTTTGTGTATCATGGTGAGAGTCTTCATAGACAATACATAGCCGCTCAGAACAAAGAAGATATCGACATGACTGGTTCCGGCCCAGAATAAATAGTAAAATGGTCGATGGAAGAGATATTTGGTGTTGGTTTCCCACGAACCACCATCATTGGAGTCCGTTATAGCGAATGTCCAATGCATGTGCATGACCATCAGGCAACATAGCCCTCTAAGGCCGTCGAGAGCTGAAATCTTGTTACCAGATGAAGTCTTCGGTTTCGGATTATGGTTGACGATGTCAGCGATGAAACTTGGTAATAGCCACATGAGTGAGATAGAAGCTGAAGCATGTCGACGAAGCCAGCTTGCGCTATGTTGAATAGAAGCTTGGATCGGGAATGACATGTAATTGTCTAGGCTTGCGAGAGGCATTGCCATAGGCCGTGTGCTTGGTAGCGACGTAGCCTCTCCTGATAATTGATCAATCTTTCTCAACCAGCCCCCAATAAGTTCTTTCGTGCTTCCAAGTGTCCGTGGCGAAGAACGGTCCATCATCAAGATTTCATCATCTTCCATCCCATGGCGCACTGCATTTATCGGATCGAAAAGGTAATATTCTTACACAAACCTTGACTTGCACGTTGGAGGACAAAGAACGCTCATCAGAAAAACATCAAAATGGCGCTTTGTCCAAAGTTGAAGACCTTGGTCATGGATTTGGAGTAGGCTAAGCGTGCCTGATTGTTAGGCGTGGACACTGACATTCTCGAAAAAGGACAGCCAGAGTCATCCTATGCTAAGCGAACGTGTCACATTGCCATATTATGGACATATGCCAAGGGGGACCGCACTCCAGACGGCTTGGTGCGTTCGGAAATCTCATCTGACGGACGTGGAGTTTTGCTCTGAACTCTGAAGCAGCGGAGCCTAGCCCAGAAAAACGGCTCCAAGCCTGACATGTGTCTTCCCTGACGAATCGCCATCACTGGACCGTTCAGTAGTCCTAACGTGTCGCTCAGGGGTCGCTTACCCACAAATCCAACGCTTAGAGATGCCAATTGTACCACTTCTAGGCATTTTCAATCGCTAAAGTGGTATGTGGGTGGAAGGAGAAAGGAGAAAGGAGGATCTTATCCACCGATCAGACATATCCTCCCTGTACCCGGCCCACCTACTGTTAGGCCTGTTCTGAACATCTCTTCATTGAAATCTTGAGTGTTACTATATCCATAACTACCAGCGGAAGGTCGAAACTTTGACTCTGAGTGATGGTTCAGCTGAAGCTGACCCAAAGTCCGAACGATTGTGTAACATTTTTGAGGTTGAAAACCGAGTTTCAAAGGTCGTAATGACGACGATCGGTCAGGCCGCAGACGATGTTTCACGTGGCAGGGGGCTTGTGGGTGGCTTGAATACGGATGTTTAACCAGACTTCATTCCCGGGTACTACCCCCAACGTGCTGGGAACCTGCCGATAGCTGCAATAACAATACTACCTCTCAGCAGCTCGAACCTGCGGCCTGGAGGAAACCTAGGGATATTCTTGTCATCCGATCAAACAAAGTCTGTACCGACATTTTAAACGCGTCAGCTACGGTACTACCAACAAACACTTCAAGTATCACTTGTGATGGAGGAACATCAAACTTCGATCCAACACACTACACAAAACAACAAATGCCTGACTGCTTTCATGTGTGCCAATGGTGGAATTCCACAATCCACTCTACTCCTTTGGCCAGAAGATTGTATCTGTGGGATTTTACAGGCAGGGAAGTTTGCTTGCCACTTCAATGCTACACTCTACACACTCATGGTAAACCCATTCGGACATTAGTCTTCTCATTAAATCCCCATGCATCTTTACTCCCATCATGCACAGTGGACCTACTGCGGAGTTAGTTCACATAACAGATATAGCCTAAAGTCAAGGGAATCTCATCAACCTACCTTCTCATATCTCGCGCATATTTCTCCATGAAAGTCCCCTTGCCAGCCTTGTGCATAACGCCAGTGTTGTCCCAGAGAACCAGGTCGCCAACGTTCTCCCATTCACAGCTATAGAGGTACTTCTGCTGAGTAGCGTGCGCAAGCAGCCTCTCAATCAACTCGGTACCTTCAGCTTCGGGCACCCTCTCGAAAGGCTGTTGCTTGGTAGGCACAAATTCCTTCGATCGCGGTGTCTTGTACTCGAGGTGATGTAAGTGGTTGGCAATGTACAAATTCTGTCGACCACTGGCATGCGTCTGCACAATGCTGTGACGACCAAATGGGTAATCATTTGGATCGATGTCTTTCAACCACGGGCTATCTTTGGGGGCAGCCTTTTTGCGCGAATGCATTATGCTGTGGGCTCCAATGAAATCATTTTCGAGGAGATCATTCTTGAGGTCCTCGGGAAGATCCTGGAAAGCTGCTTTTGTGTCTGCGAAATCGGTATTACCTCCGTGTCCTTTGGGAGGAAGTTTGTGCGCATTAAGAAGACTAAAGCCTGCTCGCCGTGGGTTGAAGCTTGAGTCGACATGGAAGATCCCATTGCCCTAGACAGATTCAGAAAATCTCTCTTGCATTGATGTTACATGCATGGACCTACCAATCCCATGTGATGTCTCTTGCTTCCCAGTTTCACCAAGCTGCCATCGTCCTCCAGATTGCTCACGTCGAATAGTTCGTCGAAGGCAAATCTATTCTTTCTCCCTAGCAGGATATACGGCTTGATATCATCGAGTTCGCCGAATAGGGCTGAGAAAGCCACGTGGCGAGCATCGTCGAGGGACGCTTTCCGGAAAACCAACACACCATACTATGATGGCGACTGTGGTCAACATCGAGTCCGTGGTCTCGAAAGGGTGATTGAGGATTGGGGGAACTCACATCGACGATTGCTCGACGAATCTCCTCAAACACCTCTTTCCCAACAGGCTGGGAGAAGTCAACGCCTGTGACCTCGGCAGCAAACGTAGGAGCAAGCTGCGTCAGCTGGATATGCTTGTATTCTGGCTCCGTTGCGTGAGGCATAGTCGACTGGAGGGGACCTTTCCGACCAAAGTAGAGGATATGTGTAGTAAAGAGTGGAAAGGGAAGATACGAAAGGTAATTCTCAATCCGATTCAAGTTATTCTCGATCCCTCCTATCAATCGAAGCAGCCCCAACGTCTCTAATCGCTTGTTGATAGAGTCGAGGATGACGACACGCTCAACTCCGAATCCGCCTGCTGCATAGGCCGATTAGACCACTACTTCGTATCAAAAGATAAACTAGACACAGTAGATAGTGAACACACGCCCTTCGCAGGAGCGATATCGACATCTATCTAAGTGTCTAACAACAAGCCATCCAGACCCTAGCCGGTCGAGCGTGTTCGAGCTGTCGATATCGTTCGTCCAATAATGCCGCCCCCGCGGGGTAGTTTACATCTCCATCTGCATCTCCATATCGCAAAGACCAGATACCTCGGAAGCATTCTAAGAATTGGAGTTACAGGCTTCTAGCCTCAGTCGCCGCGCCCTAAGGCTGTGAATGATCGACAGACGAGCACCAGTCCATGCCTGGGGATCTGGGGGCGGGATACGGCTATCCGGAACGAATGAGTCCATCTATCAGCGACGTTTGGGATGAAGTGGCGGCGCACAGCGCGCATGCGTTGCTGAGCGGGGGTCGATTTCTTACTCAAGACAAAGTTACCTGCCCTGGTGCCCCGCGGGATGGACCGATGGACCGATGGATAAACTACCTTGGAGACATACATTGAGAGTCGTTCGACCTTCATTGCGAAGATAGGGGACCGACCACATACGGGACAGGTACATCGCAGAATGTGGGGGAATCCTGACCTACCCAGACTAGGTCAAGTAGGTTTCCTGACGAGCTGTGGAATCGCGGCTTCAATCTTCGCATTCTATGAGACATGACGATACCAACTCTTCTAGCGAGCTAAACTGCATTTGTCGGTGGAACTTCTCCAGCAGAATTTCACCGGTCGTATAATACAGCGACAAATAGCCACCAAAACAGGGACTCGTTCTCATAGCACACGGGATGTTCCTAGATCAATAACGCAGTTGAGGCAAAGAGTGGGAAACATGCCTTCTCTCGTCGACGCTGGCCTGTAAGTCGCACCACCAACCACATGGCAAGGAATAGCAGGATGTCCGTAAAGTAAGGCCTGATTCAAGCATGGTTCGTAGAAATGTGCACGATACGTACATTCCTGCCCAAGACGACGTTCAGTAGTCCCCTTCGTTAACTATTCTCCATATTGCAGTACAGGTGAACGGTGGGACATGCTCGAACAATGACGGGAGCCAGGTTATCTATCAGTCTAGTCGTCAGCGCCTTCTCTTATCCGCAAAGTCGGCAGTTAGGAATTTTCAACAACGACCTGGCCATGCCGGGCCAGGACAGGACAGGATGCAAAAAGAATAGATGACAGGTTTGTCTTTTTGAATTATTCTTTCTTCCTTCATTGGATCAATAAAATACAGCTCTTCTCCTCTCTGATCGCATGTCTTCTTTCCAACGATGGCACACGCTCTACATAGCGCAATCATGGATGCCGGTGGGGCCCAATTCATTATACTCACTGCGGGTAAGGAAGCCCTTGGAATTACCCTGGTCGACGATGAAGACGACTTTGGCCGCGACCTGGGCGCCCAGGAACGACGCTTCCTCCATGCCCGACACACTCGGGTCCTTCCACTCTGGGAAGTACTCGGGCGGCTTGACTGTCTTGATGGACGTGGGCGACTGGCTGAAGCCCCGATGGCTCTGGTGCAGGCTTGGATCTGCGCCGCCGGGGATTTGAAGGTGTGGGTTTGAGGGGTTGGGCTGCATCATGTTCTTGGTGGCAGCTACAAGGAGCGGATTGACGCCGTGGCCGCCGAGATGGTGTTGGAGGTGCCCCCCTTGGCCAGGGATCGGGGTGTTGGTGCCTGGGGTGGCGACTGGCGTCGTGAAGTTTGAGGGAAGTTCGGATGTGAAGATGGTAGCGGTGGAGGGCGAGAGCACGTAGCGAGCGTTTAGAGTCGCTAGAAGGGAGCTGGTGAATCCTGGGCATGGTCAGCATTCGGTGGTTTGGGATGGTGTAATGTCAGTGTACATACCTCTTATTCGACTTCCGTTGCCTAGAATAATCAAGTTCTCCCATAGAGACGATCGTTGGGGCACTTCGGGTACACTAAGTACGGTATGATGCATGGCATCGGCTATCCTATCAATGATGCCTTCCGTCATACCAGGCCCAGGTGTTGCAGCCTTGAACCTCTCCACCCCAACTTCTACCTCTCGCTTTCGTTTCCGGGCGGTCGGTACAGCATTTGGTTCTTCTGAATCTTCGATCGGGAGGTATTCCACGTACGTAAAGCTTGCACGTACTTTTTCGGCATTTCTCAGTCTTATTGGACGGGGAGGCTCGGCACCACCTTTGCTCTTGGCTAAAAGCTTTTCAGCCTTCTCACGCTCTCTCTTGGCCAGCAGTTCGGCAGCGTTGTCTCTGGCAACAATTGCGGCAACATCTAGAACGCCATCATCCTCTTCATCATTGTCACCATTGATGCCTTCTATTCCGACCGCTGTGCCATAGCCAGGGCCGCGTGGTTGTTGTCCAGGACGTAAACCTTCTGTGTCTTTCGCATTTGCTCCCGAGTCCAGTGCTCCTGTCGAGGCAGCGGCGGCCGGATTGATAGTATCCACGTTGGCCGATGCGGAGGGTAGTGGAACACCGAAGGGAAGAATTTCGCAAATAGGACTTCTTTTCAATTGCTCAGCCATATCCTCATCAAAGTCGTTCTTCTTCAGTTCTTGTTGCAATCTCTTTGTCATTGCTTGTCCGCCGGAGTTTGCGATCGCGAGACCACGGCCAAATTCGTTGACTTGGAATTCCGTGACAGCAGTTACGTCTGATTTGCCATGGCCAACGTCCACAACTAACGCGGTGGGTACTCCATAGGCATAACATGCCGTCAGAGCAGCGTCCATGAGACAGAAGGCGGGGATTTTCCAGTTCTCGAAAACATATTGAGTGATCATCTCCTTGTCGCGGCTGGACCAGCACGGTTGTGATACAAAGAGGACCGGCATGTGGAAAGGCGGAGATATCATGTTGTAGATGTGTGACAGCAGCGCGAAGAAACAGGACCAGTTCTCTATGCGACCTTCGCGAATAGGATATACCGCTCCCTCCGTTGACCAGTGATCATCTTCAAAGGTCTCGATGGAATCCTCCTCAACAATCTGTGTCGTCTCTTGTGGCTCAGCCTCCTGTTCATCCTGCGCCACTTCCTGCTTTTCTTCCGTAGAATTGGCATTGGCATCGCTAGTCTGTTCCTGTCCCTGAGCTGGATCTACCGGTTCTGCTGGCTTTTCTAAAGGAGGTTCCTGAGGTTCTTCGTTCGTGGGTACCGGAAGATCTGATGGTGCTGCCGGTGTAGCTTCTTCGGTCTTTTCTAGCAGCACAGGTGCCTCTTGCATTTCGACATCAACGACCGCGGGTGCAGGGCCTGGTGCAGGTGCAGGCACAATAGCTTCTGCATTCGTCTGCTCGGTCTTTGGGGGCGTGGTACCATTGGTCAAGGTCTCTGTCGCCGTAACTTTCGGTACTTTGACAGTCTTGCTTCTAATCCTCAAGGGCTCCCATTCTGACGGCTTGACGCCAGGAAACATGCGAGTGGGAAAACGAAACTTCGGGGGCGTAAAGGTTTCGGGCAGTCCCAACTGCGCGGAAGTGATCTGGGACCCTGGTGAAATGATCTATATAAATAGATGACATGGTGGTTAGCAATGGGTTCTGTTGTGGAAGGAAAGGGTCGCGTGAGAAGTGGGTAGAGAGAAACGTACGAGCACATGCTCATCCTTGAAGGGGGGCATCGTGGCGACGACGCTGGCGCAGAGTGAATTGCGTGCGTCGTTCGGCGCTCTTGAATTATTGTATCGCTCTACTTGGTCTCGATTTTGGGGATCGAATCGCGCTGGCTTCTCGCTTCAACGCGCTTCAAGGATGCCAAGCCGGCAATCTTATCACGTGACATAATAAACCACCCACAATGTCAAATGGCATATCAAGAATGTAGTGATCGTATGGTACTACAAGTTCCCAGAGTGTCATGCTATACAAGTGCACGGATACGATGAACAGGCAGATCTATGGGTTTGGAAAGTAAGAGATCGGGAAGGAAAAACTTGTCATTTCGTGAGGTTCTATAGGAAAAGCCACCATAAAACGGTGATCAGTGCACCTCCTGTGGCATCGCCCAATTGTCATCAATACTAATAGTACAATTTGCATTTGGTCCCTGCCAAAGTTTTGAATTTCGAGCCACCGCTCCATAATCAACGCCAGACATGACCTTCAGTCCGGTTACTCCATCGTGCTTCGTTGAGACCTGACGTCGGATTTTTCGATGTTCTCTCTCCAACCTCAATATAGTCCACTTGATTGTCATCAGACTCGACCAAGTCCACCGACGATCAGAGTCTTCAGCGAAGCCTTCCTCACAAACCACTTGCTGCAAAGCCCGGTCTGTCGCTGCCAGTAATAGGCGCGCCATGTGTGGGCTGCATGCGAGTAGTCTGCTCAGAAGTTTCATGCGAAAGACTGCCGGTCTGGTCGGTGTCGAAGGCATCGAAATCAAAGAATGAATTAGTGGGAAGTTGGTCAGGATGGAGGAGAAATCCTGTTCCGTCGAGGTCATCGACAATTTCCGAGCCAAAATCTGGAAGAGATTGTATATTGGCAAGAGAGTTGTCGTTGAGAAGGTTTGAAATATCATCAAGGTCTGAAAAACCTGAAGGAGGTAGCTGAGCCCAAGGTGGGAGCTCTGATTGGATGGGAACGATGGCAGATTGATAGCCCATGTGTCCGGTTGACACTGCAGGTCACACAATACCACGGCAGGATATTGTGTCAAACCGGAGACAGGGGGAAAGCTGCCAAACGTCGCCATAGAACCAGAGTTGTCGGCTTCGGCTTCGTTGATGAGGTTGAGTTGAGGAGCGAGTGCTGGGGATTCATGTTTGAGTGTAGGTAGGGATTCGGAATGAACTAGAGTAGGGTGATCCGCAGCTTCAGAAGGTGAGGCTGCGAATGTTGATGGTGTGAAGGATCTCTTCATGTCCATTGGTGTGGAATCGGAGTCGAGATCTTGTGTCTCAGATTCCGCTAGTGACGGTGCTGGGAAATCAGATTGGACACCGAAACGAGACTGGTAGCGAGCCAAAAGATCCCTCAAGGACGCATTTTCTTGCTCGATTCGAACCTGTCGAACTTCAAGATCGGCGACAGCAGCCTTTTGACGTTGTCGTGACTTGTCGGCGGCTCTTCTGTTTCGAAGGATTCTTTCATTCTTTCGTTGCTCCTTCTCCTCTGCGGTTTTGGCGCGTTTCCGAGGAGGGAGGATCTGTTTGATTTCAGGGACTGGTTGACCCCATGCTTTCCGCTTCTTCTTCTTCTGGGTTGGATCTGCTGCTTCTGGAGTGGGGCTGGAAGCGTGCTCTGACTGGGGTGGTGGTGTTGGGTAGGAGGAATCCTCGGAGTAACCCGTCATGTTGATGAGAGAGACAGGATCAATGCTGTCTACGGGAGAGGAGGCGTCCATGATGTAATGAGCAGGTAGATCGAATAGGTTGTAGAGTAACTGAATACCCTACCCCCTTGGATGGACTATCTTCTGCTTATGATTGCGGTAGTCAAAGTGACCACCTGTCCTTTATAGTCGCATGTTGTCACGGAGGACGGTAGAACGCTAGGTGGGGATGAACCATGAAATTGGGTGAAGGCAGAGAGTGAAGATAAGTCGATCACAGAGAGGTCTTTGAGGTGGATGGGTAGAATGTTGCCTGAGGACAGGGCAGGCAGCGAAATAAATAACAGGCCACGGTGTCAAAACCAAGGGGCGCAGGGGGTTGACAGTGACAGTGGGATGCTGGGTGTGGAGTCTTGGCCCTTATTCAAGTGGTGAGCCTATAGACCCCTAACCCAACTTCCCACTTCCCCCGTGCTCCCGCTTGGATGAGCTGAACCACCCCCTGGAAGTCTGACGAGGTCCTCTATTTTGGTCCACCATTCTTACCTCTGGGTGCCTCGTATGCCTCGCCTGATTAGCCACCCCTTGCCTTTGGTCTTCCATCAGCTTCTCTCAGCTCAGCCTCAGATCGTCCTGCTTGACCGCACGTTTTGTCTCCATGGTTCATCTGCCTTATTGGCCCACCTTTGTATGCCATGATTCTGAGGACTCAGGAGTACTTCAAACGGATACCTGAAGTATCACGTCTAAACCATCACGATGCAGGGGGTTCTCCACAAGGGATCCAAGGAATCACAAGGTACTCCAGACTCCCACGGAGTACGCACCTCACTTCCTGCACGACCTGAGACCGACGATCGTCTTCCTTCTGACTAGGCAACGCACAAAGAAAACCGAGTACCGAGTATGGTTCAACAACTTGGAAGCGAACCCCGAGCTGACCGCAGCGTGAACATTTGCTGCTTCCCGTCAGATGCTTCCTGCAGCTTTCTAAGCTTACGAGGCACTCTACCAATAGCGCTAGCTTTTATTTTGGAATACATGATATTTTTTCTCCATGCATGTTGCTATCGTACATAATCACTTGCTGAAGGGGGTATCTTTGCTAGGCATGAAATCATTTTTTGAGACTCCGCAACCTGCCACCTGCCAACCTGTCATACTTTGGGATCAGACTCGAGCACGCCATTTCCCAGACCAACCTCCGAAAGTGCATCACTTCGTTGAGTTTCTTGTAGTCTGGCGAAACCCCCAATCTCCAGAGTTCTAAATTATTTCAGTTGTGTTGAGAATTGACCGTCGCTGCTGCGTTGAGTACTCTTTTCTTCATCCAATCTGCGTCGTGATACAGTCGTTCCTGGTATATCTCATCAATCAAGTCATTAACCACATCCTCCACGATCTGTTCCTGATATCGTTCTCCGATGGGCCGAGCTGTCAGATGTTGAGGGCCGTCTTGATCGTACCCGTACCACCACGGTCCATCAAATTTGCATTCTATTGCGCCACCCGTATAGTGGCTGACTGCTGGATAGTACCCCAGTCCACCATCATCAACGTCTCCAATACCAGAGACAGCTCGACTTCCTTTGTCCATGTACGAAGCTGGAGGAAGGAATGCAAATAGATGCTCCCACACAATTCCGTGATATTTCCCATTAACCCAAAGCTCAATCTTGCTGCCTGGAAGCGTACGAAGATGGGGAAGCTCGTGATTCGGATGGGGATCTGTCAGTAGATCGTATTTCTTGCCTGTTTCGGGATTGAGAGACTTGTTCTTGGAATTCAGCGTCGGCCGACTGAGATCATGATTGGGCGTGTACTCGGGACATTCAAAATAGGTCATTCCTTTGTGCAAGAATGGGTTGCGATCACGAATAACATCGTGGTCGGAAGGTGCAGGGCAGCCTTGTGGTGGATGGATTGTGCTTCGGATTGCTGTCCGAATATTCGATTTCCTGGCTGTGTCTTCTCTGCCCTTGAGAGATTCTCCATCCTTGGGCTTTGGTCCACTCTTTGTGATTTTCTTTCCGGCTCCAGCTCGCTTTTTCAGAATCGCAGGTCCGCATTTGAGGTGGGGATATTCGGCGGGATTAAAAGTGCCTTCGACGACCTTCTTGTGCACTTCCAATGGTGGCAATGTGATCATGAGTCCTACGACATCCCCTGGACTCAGATCCTCGGGGTCCTTGGCCCCCTCGCCTTGCATGTGATACATCATGGTGTTGAAGCGTACGCCGCCGTATTCTCGAGCCCTTCCACTCCGCAAGATGGCAGCGTAACTATAAGCATTGCCACCAAGATTCTCGCTCCAGTGATGTTCTCGCCGGCAGAATCCTACCCGTAGCCCGCCCCGGTTCGTTGCTGTTCTGTCTGAGTTTTGGGTATCTGCAAGTGCACGATCTGGCGCTTCTCTGCCTGGAGGAGCCTGACTGATGACTTTTGCTTCGAAGAAGAATTTGCCTTCCCTTGCAGAGACGTTCGCCCTTGTAGTGTAGCTGCCAAACTCTCCACTCTTGCCCAACATGTCTTTTGTGAAAGTGTTCTTCAGATTCTCAACCCCACATTGCGGATGGTTTTCGTCGCTGAGTCGAGCATACCGAGGAGGAGCTTCGTCAGCGTGGAAGTAGAATGATTGAGGGTCTCTTTTCGCCCGCACATAGTATCGCTTCTCTTTGCTTTCGACACTGTTGCGAATTAGCAATGGCCAACGGAAAAATGGAGGTGTGTTCCACGAACTGTTGACCAAGTGAATAAAAGTCAATTTTTGACCCGTCAGATGAGATCTTGGTATGATCATAGATTTTGGGGACTTCCTTCTGTTCCTGCAAGAATTTGCTATCGTTGGGCGCAATATATGTTGGTAGAACAACTGATTTATCGTCCTCAATCTTTTCAATCTTGCCTGACACTTGTTCCTTGACTTTTTCACTGGGCTTCTTCTCCCGATGCCCACGGCCAGACGACTCGTCCATGTTGAACGTCTGAAGATCACAATGACGCGTGGGAAAGATGTGGTGTCGCGCCGCGTGGTTGAAGGTTATTCAGTAGGCTGGGGGAGGGGGGGCGCACGACAATTGCAGACTGTCACGTGATATGATTCCTGTGCGGTGGATCTAAGGTGACAACGAGCGCGCTGAGAAGCTGTCCACATGATGCATACATCAATGATTGTATTTCTAACAGATAGCCTCATTGATCTAGACTCAACCAAGTTCTGGCATAGCTAAGCGCCGCGAGCACATCACCAATGGGGCTCGTGTCAATGCCCAGTCCCATCAAGTTCAAAATCCAGCTTTCCACAAGCCATCTGGCAATGACTCCAGCAAGCGCAAGCCCGGTCGCAATTCGATATCCACAATTCAATAGAATTAATAGAGCCTCGATATTGTTGAGGAGGACTGCCCATCCAACGTAGTTCGACGCCTGAAATGCGAATCCGAAGGGATCGCCCTCATTCGCTTCGGTTGGCCATATCACCAGCAAAATGGGAAATAGTTTAGAACAGCTCGAAACAAGCAAAGCAGTACTGATGGCATTTGGGCTCGCATGGCCAGGCACGACTGTCGCTTGGCTGAGCCCATCTTCTACCGAGTTCTCAGGCGATCTGCTTTCGTCCGTCTCGTTGTCTGGTGGCGAAAGAAAAGCACGAGCTAAGGTTCGAATGATGCCATGTTGAGCTACCGTGGCCAATATATTCATCGTGAGGAAGAAGAGATATTGAGTCAGGATAGGCATCTGAGTGAGTCGAGAGCCAGCTTCGTTGTCACTCTTGACTGGACTGGTTCTCTCGATCCGCGCCCACGTGATGTATACATCGAAGAGAACAAGAAGAGTTCCAAGTCTTAAGATGCTCGGATCAAATTTATCGTCTGATCGTCCAAGCCGGTTGAACAAAAGATGTCGGTAGACCTACGAATGCGTCAGAACGGTCATGTGTCTTTC
The DNA here is from genome assembly GCF_035927105.1 of Exophiala bonariae. Lineage (NCBI taxonomy): Eukaryota > Fungi > Ascomycota > Eurotiomycetes > Chaetothyriales > Herpotrichiellaceae > Exophiala > Exophiala bonariae. Next base: position 228,193 of record NW_027042477.1, on the reverse strand, counting down.
GACGAAGGTGAAATACTTGAGGTTTGATCAACATCAAGTCTATGAATAACACCACAAAGTCATGCTCCACATATTTGTCTGCAAATTGTTTGCAATTTGGACATTGTGTAAGGCGAACTCCTTTCCCAAGGGATCGATCATCAGCCTTGCTGTAGGTAGTGTACAGATGCTTGACGGGAGTGCTGCATGTTATGCATATTGGCATACCGATGATACAGTCTCGACGGTCTGGCAAAGCAGATGGATTATTGTACTCGTATCAGTGATCAGTGAATAACTTGAGATAGAACGAGGTCTTCGCAACACGCTGGATTCCGAAAGGACGATCTGCGCATAGACTACGGTGGACCACGACGAATACGTCCAAGTACTCAGCGGCATCGTCGAACTCTCCAAAGCCTGCAGTCATCGAGAATCATTCTGCCCACCATGACCACATGTATCATTGTGGTATTCGAACCACGACCCCTATGGGCGGCGATATATCTCGAACGAACCACATGTAAGGCTACCACTATATTGACATTGCCAGATGTGGCCGTTCCTCTACTTCGGCTTCTGGAGCCTTGCGATATGAACACTCCCAACAACGGTTTTGTCGGATGGAATGAACCAACCATTAAATACTGCTAGGACACAGATATGAAGATATTCCTCTGCTATTATTGTATGACTCATGATCTACCATCATAATGAGCATGGGACGACTCTGTGTTCGCACTTAGACAGTCATTTACTTGTTCCTGCTGTGCGAATCACATCCTTCAGCTCTTGGGGACGCTCTCAGCATGCTACTAGGCCTTCAGTACCCAGAGTTTACCTCGAGGTAGGATAGCGCAAACTGAGCGGAAAATTCGATTTCGGACTAGAGCCTGGGGGATCGCATTCTCAAGAGTTTATACTGACCACCGGCATGCGAATCTAGAATTCATGTTCTAGAATACTTCCGAATTCTGGATAACCTGGGGAACAACGCCATTAAGGTGGAGTGAAGTTATGGCTACCCTCACATCAGAGTTTATGGATATGGTGGGGAAAGGAACATGGAAGTTACGCAAAACACTGCTATGCTCCAGTAGTGATGAGAAGTAACCAGAAAAGCGGTCGTCGACAATTAGCAGCGAAATTTTTAATAACCATTTTCCTTTGACAGATACTATGGACAACTACCCTCTACGCCATGCGAAATCTGTTACTGTCGAGACTGGAAGTTGCTCATGAATCTATCCACTGGATCGATGCCCTTGTACGAGGTACTACCTCAGGAATAAGGTCAATTCCTGCAAGCGAACGTTTGACATGATTCCATGGCCTGGACCCCTTCAACCCTGCCCACAAACCTTGATCTTTCCCACCCGGAGTCTAACTGCTCCGGGCATCATTCCGGTGGCCGCCGTACAGCTACATTTGCCCGCGTCACCATCGATACAAGGAAGACATTAGGGCTTCGGCAGCAAAAAGGAACAGCAACGCTAGATCTGCATCCTATAACTATCTGTCCTAATTCGATGGTGTTCGCCAGGTTCGGATATAACATCCAGATTTGCCACTTCTACCAACTTAACCAAGACCCTCATATGATCGTCCACAACCTCAATTGATGGAGTCATCACCACAGGGATCTGGATGTTGGAATACCGTAATTACCTCCTTATTGGCGTTGATATTCCCTGTCGTATGTTAAACCCTTCGCTCCGAGAGTCTTCACGAGACTCAGGGTTTCGTTGCTCATTATCAGCGCGCATGCACCCAGGATGAAGGAAGGATATAAAACAAGAAGATGGCGCCAGCTGATGTCCCTTTTCGACCGTTCCCAATATCACGAACTATCGAAGACCAGCGATAGCGACCACCATGGCGAAACTTCCAAAGACATATAATTCTTACTTTATAGCCTTCGTGGCGACCGTGGGCGGAATGTTGTTCGGATTCGACATTTCGTCCATGTCTGCAATCATAGGCACAGAACAGTACAACACGTTTTTCAATAAGCCGGCGGGTATTGTCCAGGGCGCTATCGGTTCATCGCTAGCCGCGGGCTCAGTCGTTGGTTCAATCATCGCTGGTCCAATCTCTAACAAGATTGGACGGCGTGATTCGATCATGTTTGCGTGTCTCTGGTGGCTGGTTGGCACTGCAGTGCAGACAGGTACGAATGGCGTTGGCTCTCTGATTGCCGGCCGTGTGCTTAACGGTGTTACCGTCGGGGTAAGCCCTTCAAATGCTTGAATTTGCTTGGTTGGAGCTAAAATCCCATAGATTACCAGCTCTCAAGTGCCCGTTTATCTTGCAGAAATCTCTCGCAAGGAAAAACGAGGTAGATTAATCATTATCCAGCAGTTGGCAATTGAATGGGGTATCTTGATCATGTTCTTCATTGGTTAGTAGATTTACTGAATGGCGAAAATGCTGGTCTTTCCGGAAACTGACTTGCTACTCACAGGCTATGGCTGTTCGTTCATCCCTGGTCCGACAGCTTTCCGAACTGCATGGGGAATCCAATTTGTCCCTTGTGTTTTCTTGATGGCCGGTCTTCCATTTCTCCCACGATCACCCCGCTGGCTCGCCAAAGTGGATCGGTCCGAAGAAGCCATCAACGTACTTGCTAAAATCCATGCGGGTGGGGACAAGAAAGACGTTCTCGTGCTCGCGGAATGGGAGGATATTTCCACTACTCTCGCCCTCGAGCGTGCCGCTGGCTCTGGGTTTGGCAAATTCTACAAGAATGGAATGTGGAAACGAACACTGGCGGGCTTCACCGTCCAGATGTGGCAGCAGAACTCAGGAGGTAAGTACCATCCACTAAAACCACAAGCTTAGGATCCATTCCGTTGACAATTGAAAGCCAATGTAATGACATATTATGTTGTTTACATCTTCGCAATGGCTGGTCTTGAAGGCAACATCAATCTCATTGCGTCTGGTGTGCAATACGCCCTGTTCATTGTTTTTACCACCATAATGTTTGTAAGTCCTTCATTTGACTCGTCTTGATACTATTTTCTATACTAATTTCCCTAGTTCTACATCGATAGGACTGGCAGGCGACCCCTCCTGATATATGGAGCACTCGCAATGGGGGCTTGTCATTTCTGCGTAGGTGGAATTCTGTCGGCTGGTGAATCTGTCCCGGAAGGGGTTGGGGGAAACCCTAACGTGTTGATCAAGGTTACTGGTGGCAAAGCCAACACTGTGATCGCTTTTTCCTACCTATTGATTGTCGTCTACGCTCTGACTCTGGCGCCCGTGGCATGGATATATGCAGCCGAAGTTTGGAGTCTAGAGACACGCGCCACTGGTATGGGCATTGCCGCGCTGGGCAATTGGCTTTTCAACTTCGCTCTTGGGCTCTACATACCACCTGGTTTTCAAAATATCAAATGGGGAATGTTCATTGTGTTCGGAGCTATGTGCATTCTGGCGGCCATACAGTTCTATCTGACCTACCCAGAAACCTGCAACAAAACACTCGAGGAAATCGAAATAATGTTCTCTCACGATGGGCCAAAGCCATGGCATACCAAGCCAGGCAACTCCAGGCTCGATGATATGGTAGTACAGGCTCGAGAGAAGCATTCTTCTGTGGACCACGGCACGGTGGGAAAACCACATACACTTGACGATGGTAGTCATGTGGAAATGGCTAGTGATAGAGCCACTCGTGATATTGTCTAAGTCGAACGGCAGAGTCGAGTCAAAACATCCCAGCTGGAGGGCTGTTGGTACGGGAAAGCTCTCCTTTATCATGTGTAAGATGATCCTCGAGTATGCTAGGAAAGAGATATATCCACACGAAGTATAAGAAGCATAATGGCCTGGGAATTGATCCATAGTGTTAATGAGGCTGAAGCTTTGGTCTGGGGAAAGTCTTGACATCTCCAGATGAAAACCAATATGAGTCGCGTTTGCATTACCAGGTGCCATTATTCGGACCAAGACCACCTACACTCCATTTACAGTGCGGAACCATATCACTTGATCCTTTTATCCTTCTGAACAAGCTAATGAGAACTTCGGCAAAATCCTCCTCCTGGTCTGTGCTGACCGGCGTCCACGCTAAACTTACTAACAAAGCCGAGGGGCGCACTTGCCTCGTACGACCATCAAGGCGGGGAGGGGACTTTCCCAATCAATCAAGGCCAAAGTGTGTTGGCGGCGATATGTTGTGAGTGCTGCTGATGAACATGATGATATTTCGCTTTCGCACACATGGACTCTCGCCGGTCAAAGGAGACCTCGAGATATGTCGCCCAATCTGCTGTCTCGCTAAGTACCAAACCGATGGGGGTCTGAGGCAGGGACCAGCAGTCTTTCTAGGTGCCTAAGCCAGCACCTAGACAAGCCTCTATCGGGACTTCTACCGCCCACCAAGTGTGGGCCACAATGCGGTCGGCTGGTCTGGAATCCCCGCAGTTTTCCAGGCTCCAGGTCCCAAACTTGGGGCATTGGTGGCACACCTCCGAGCACTGCATGTGGTTAAGTGGCCAGCCAAATCCCTGCTGGCCACGGGGTGTCGTTTCTTCTTAAGTCGACTCGGTTTTCTGGTGTTGGATCACTCGGTTCCTCGCAGTGTTGTACAGCCACACGACACACATCACTATTGAGAAAAGGAAATCTGGTCACCTCCGCCTTATCACTCTGACAATCTCGACCTTCGGAATCTCTTCCATGGCGACAATGGCATCGCATGCATCGTGGAATTGAGATATGTATCAGTAAATCCCACCACGATCATTTTACGACATTATGGGCATAAAACGAATGACTCGTCAACGGACCCCGGCTTCTGCACCCTGCCCTCATTGTGGGCGCGCATTCGCTAGGAACGACAGCCTTATCCGGCATCTGAAGACGCATACCAGCCATGTTGAGGAGCGACCGTTTCATCGTATTATAAACGAGAAATTTCGAGCTTGCGATCATTGCCGTCGCTCAAAGATTAGGTGTACCGGCGACATTCCATGTGCGAGGTGCGAGGTTCTTCACAAGAATTGTAGCTATGAGCACAAGAATGCAAACGGTCAGACATCGTCTCCTCCACCTACCGCTTCAAATCACGAACCGAGTGCTATGCTATCAACAGCCAGCCCGGCAAGTAGCACTCGAGATGAAGTCCCTGACTTGGATGCGTCAACCCAGCTTTTGCTGGATGCATCAACTGTGATCGAGGAAGACCAAGCCCCGAAAACTACCAGCACCGTTGTGGTATCTTCGCCAGAAAGTACCCGAAGTGTGCTGCCCCTGCTCAATATCGGCGGCGAAGATGCTCAGGCTTCGTTCTTCGCCTTCAATAAAGATTTTGCCCTGACGAAATCAACATGCGTTTCTCCAACTTTCCACATCTTGGATCCTTACAGTTATAAATTGCCATCCATCGCAGATTCGAGAGAGCGGTCTACTCCTCGGGCCCAACCGCTGGGCAATTGCAGCTATCCGGTTCTTCAGTACCTAGATCCATTCATCGACGTTGATTTCGGGTCAAAACTAGCCTGTGATTTGTTGGACACCTATTTTTCCACAGCATTTTCCAGCCGTATGCACCCAACATGTCACCACGTCCACAATTTTATCTTGCGCAAATCAGATGTGCTGGACCCTCTTCAACCCAGAAAGACTCATCCGGCACTGTTGGCGAGTATGCTCTTTGTGGCTGCTCTGAGTGACAAGGCCTTGGGATTATTCAATGGCCCTGAAGAACGTGATCGTGTGTGCAAGTATCTCAGTCTAGTCACGTATCGTCTCCTAAACCCTTCCCGATATGAGCCCCTTTTGAGTCAAGAAGATCTCGGCTTGCTTCCGGCAGTCGAATCGGCGCCGGGGTGGACAAACGAAGATCTAAGGAGAGCACTTCTTTCACAAAATCATTCGGACTCATTCCCTATATCATGGCCAACGGATTATATCATTGCCCTGGTAGGTCACCTAATTTGCTGAGTATGCCCTTTGGAGCAGCGAGAGTTGCTTTGATCTCGAGGTTGTTCCTGCGGTCTTCACCCCTGCTGGCATCTCGTTGATCACACAAACTAATGTCTGCTTCGATACAATTTAGATCCACGTGTCGTCCGTGATAAGTGGTAGTGAGAAGAAAGCTGCGAGCATTCGATGGTATGTCAAATATGTCTGAAATCTGTCTCATTCTGAGACGTGAATGCGTTTCTTACATTGACCGTTTGTAGGTGGAACGTGGCCTTCAACCTAGCCAGGGACTTGAAGCTCAACCAGGAAGTAGAAATCTTCAACCCATATCATGCAACAGTAAACCACACCTTCAACTGCCAGTGTACGGTCAGTCCAGAGATTGGATCAGACACCATCTCCGAGGTCCATCGAGAAGAGCGACGGAGGACTTGGTGGCTTCTCTTCCTAATGGACCGTCATCTCGCTTTGTGCTATAACCGTACCTTAGCCCTGCTTGAGGCAGAGTGTCGAGACTTATTGTTACCTCTCGACGATATAACTTGGCAGAAAGCCAGCCAACTACATAGCCATGGGATTCGGCCAAATGGTCCTCGATGTATGCTGCTGCCGATGGGTACAGGGCGCATGAATGGGCCTCCAATAACTTGCACCGGACCTGGACTCTTCGAGTTCTTTCTACCACTTATGACCACGACAGGTCATCTGTTGGACTACAATCGAGCGAAGAACAACCCGATACTAGCCGCTACAGGGTCTTCGATCTGGACCTCCCAAGAAGGACAAATCCTCCGACAGCTTGACCTTTACCAGTCAAGTCTCGATCGTCTTTCGGGCACGATGCATCTGCTTCATAGACGTGGTTCTGAAAAAGACTCGTCGTGGTCAACGTCTCCCACAGCCGTGGCAGAAGATTCCGAAGGGGCACATATTGCTCGGACAGTTGCAGCATATGCTAAACATGTTCTTTGCGTCCTTCGAATTCTAATTTCCTCAAAGTGGGATCCGCTCTATCTTTTTGATGATTCCGACTTATTCACATCATCACTATCATTCAAAGATTCCATATCGCATACCATGGCCGCGTCAGAGTGCGTAACGCAGATCCTGGAGGAGGACCCAGACATCTCGTTCATGCCATATTTCTTTGGAATCCAACTACTCCATGGTAGTCTACTCCTCCTTCTTGTCGCTTATCGTCTCCAGACAGATTCTGGAACGGCGATACTTACGGCATGCGAAGCAGTAATTCGAGCTACAGAAGCTTGCTTTGTGACTCTTCCAACCGATTATCAGCGCCAGTTTCGCAATGTCATGCGATCTGCTATCGGGCTTGCTAAGGGCAGAAGAAGCGACCCGGCTGACACAGAAAAGCAACTTACTTTCGTCCTTGCGAGATATCGATGGTCAAGAAATGGTGCTGGACTTGCTCGTTGAGATGTCTGAAGATGAACCAGATTCACTGAGACCAACTTAGAACGTGTCAGTTGACGAACTGTCAAGAAATATCTACCTGTTGCAGCCACATGTCAGCGTCATCATGCAAAGCGCGCCCTTGCAAGGGCGCCAAGTCCAGCCAACCTTTGCTTATCGATTCAAGCGATTAGCTACAGTAACGCATCAGCAAGCTGGCAAGAATCGTCGGTATGCGATGGTTGAAGCAAGTGTACGAGTTGTTCTGGTGGCCCTGGCTGGTTTGACAGCGAGTTCGTCCAACACACTTGTGCAACGTGACGCATTCCAAGAAATTACTTCCTAGGCTGAGTTGCGCATTTGATATGCTATTATTGGCAGACCTACGCAACCACCAGAACATCCGATATTCCCAATGGGAACTCTAGAACAGTAAATCACCCTTGCTTGTACTCTGTGCATGGTCAAATCACAATCAGCGCCTTACCTAATATCAGACGAAAGATCCGAACGGATCGGCTCGACTCTCGGATGGGAATGGGAACCTGGACTAACCTTTCGTCTTGAGTTAGACAAGCATAACGCCACAGGGGAGTCAAAGTTGGAAAAGCTCGTGTTAGTTTCAGCTTTTGCGTCCGGAGCCGCCGAGCGTTTCTGTTTAGGGACACTTGCTTGGACCTCTTGCAAGCCCAACAGCTTCTGACTTCTTGACATCCACCTCCAAAGTACCATGAACCAGTCATGCATACTGGCGGTCTGGACTCTTTGAATTCGTGCCTCTGCTGGCCCGCACCTCTGCGTGTACCTGTTGGAGTAGTTACAAATTCATGGAGATGCACCGCATAACCAAACCAAACCGTCACCGGGAACTTTCTTGGGGGCGCGAAATTGCCCCGTGTTCTGGTTGGCCAACTAGTTGGCCCGAACCATTACCCCCTGCACAAAGTAGGGGATAGGTGGACAATGTTTGGATCTAATCCGTCCCGAGTATACGAGGCTCGATTTCACACACCTCCTTTTGCAACAACAAGCACACCCGAACTAAGAATAATGGTCTTCTCAGTTCGGAGCACCTCTTCTCTCGATTGTCCATTTCCGAAGCTTGCGGCCATACGTACACGAGGTAAAGATGCCTTCCCTCGCGAAAAAGTCGATGAATTTCATGAGAGACGTGTATGCATTGGCAAATGAACACGCAAATGGTCGACCATCGACTCAACCACCATTGCCAGTAGGAGGTCTATCAGCGCAATTTTCCGCACCACCAAATCAGCAATATAATACCAGTTACTCGTCCTCATATCATCGACCCGTTTCTTCTCAAGGCCAAGCATCTTTTCCACAGCCACATGTAATAGCAGGTCCAAATCCCCTTCAAGTACCCGGGCCTCAGCAGCAGCCTTATGGTTCTTGGTCGCCGACTCCACCAACTAATTTTCCACCACCTCCAATTCATCACTCGTTATCCGACCCGAATGTCCACCATGGTTATACACCTCCACCTCAGCAATATCAATTGACGCCTACTACATCGTTCTCGACACCAGTCTCACCTGAATCGCAAATCTCAACGCCAGCTAGCGGCCAGTTTCAGTATTTTTCTCCTCAGCAGAAGCCTCCTCTGCCGGCCAGACAACCCAGCCACCACACAGCTCAGTGGAACAATCAACCACATGTGACCCCCAGTACATCGTTGCCATTTTCCACCCCATTAGGTTCGTTTCCACCTCCTGCTCAATACGCCAGTCCTTCGCCACAAAATGGGTATGACCAGTACAATCACAATCCCCAATACCAGGCTGTCAATGGCATCCCGGATGCACGGCCACCGCCACCGCCGCTTCCGCAACGACCCATGGCCCAAGGTCCTACTACTGCTCCGTCGGAGACAAATCCTCAGATGCACTACTATCACCATGGCCAACTACCAGCACTTACGGTTTCTGGGCCTCAACCAACAGGCGTTTATCATGAAATGTCTGCAGACCCGGTTTCAAACCGTCCTAAACCAGAGCAGCTGAGCAACACGATGGAAAGCACTGCACAACTCCAGGCCTCGGCAAGGCAAAACAGTCCGTCACGAGCGCCGGTACGACCAACGTATATGGCAGAGTTGCCAGGATCCCCGGCCACCTGTTCTGAGATTAGACCAGGCTCTTCGCATCATTCAACGGCAAGCTGGCCAGTGCCTGTTTCAAACGGTGCCCCATCAGACCCTCCTTCGCCTTTGCACAGCATATCGACCCATACTTCGGAGCACCAGAGGCATGCGAGTCAATCTGGGCAAGTTGTACAGGATGTCAATCAATTGTTGACTTCCCCTCCTCAGCAGTCAAGCCAGCACATGGGATCAAATATATCTCCTCAAACCCCAACAATTCCGATGGTTCAGTCACCCACTCCCAGTCAGCCTCCGCTGCATCCACAGTTCTATTCAAATCCCATCCCTCCCCCCCCTCCTCCCTCGGGTTCGGCATATAGTCCAAGCGATTTCACACCATCGCAACCATATCAGCATAATCCAACAATGCCCACGAGCCCGCCAATCTCCCCCGCACCAGCGGCGACACCTAGCTCGGCCTGTCAAACATCCTTCGACATGAGCTCACTGACTGCTGCAGTCAATGATGTCAATGGTCGCCAGTCACCTTGGCAACATCAGCCGTCCTCAGCCTCATATCAACAGAATGCGTACCACAACACGATGAACGTCCCAATGCATCACACTGGAACCACGCCTATGGCGCCTAATCAGAATTATCCACCCCTGAATGCCTGGAGTAGCGCACCATATGATCAGTCATTGATGGTTAGACCGCCACTGGTGGCACCTGTGTTGTCACAGCATGCCGTAGTTCAATCAAATGTGCCAGCGATGCAACCATATCAGCACCAGTGGCCCACACCAGCAAATGGCCAAGTCTACACCTTGCCACCAACTCCTCAGATGACTCCTCAGCTTCCTGCTCCCCAGCATGCACGAGCACCATCTTACCAGGGGGACCATCGACAGCATCCCGAAAATCTTCCGAACACCATGCGTGTGCAGCGCAGTGGTGATCAACCAAGGGTTCGCAAAATTCTATCGCTTGATGGAGGTGGTGTTAGGGGACTGTCGTCGTTGATTATCTTGAAACATTTGATGAAGATGCTGGGTAGGATTCGAGGCGCAGAATTAAGACCGTGGGAAGAGTTTGATATGATTGCGGGTACATCAACTGGTGGGCTGATCGCTATCATGCTCGGCCGCCTGCGAATGTCAGTTGACGAGTGCATTGAAGCGTACAAGCACCTTTCGAAAGAGATTTTCGCACGAGCACGATCGTCAGCAAATGTTCCGGGCAGGGCTATCGATCTTGTAAAAGCTAAAGGAAGATTCAGCTCCGAACCATTGGAAAGGTGTATCAAGAAACTCCTCAAGGACCACCACCTGTCTGAGGATGAGTTGATGGCCGATAGGAATCCGGACTCTCCAGCTATGTTTGTATGTGCTGTCGAGGGTCTTAACGCTGATGCTATTGTGATTCGGTCTTACACAACTAAAGAGTTTGACGACCTGTCCGATATTTGCAAAATCTGGGAGGCTGCTCGAGCCACCTCGGCTGCGTCCACATTTTTCGACCCTATCAAAATCGCTGGTCGAGACTTCGTCGATGGAGCCCTGAAGCGTAAGTGTTGCGAATGGCGCCTCCCATCTGCCTCTCTCTCGCCAAATTTTGAGGAATGTATGTTGACTGGTACGACAGACAATAACCCCATCGAGAAGGTCGACGAAGAATCCCGTGGTAGGTTGTCTCGTACTCCAAATAGCATTGAAGATACCATCAGACGGCTAACCAAGCATCAATGCAGAAAAATGGCCATCAGATGAACGATTGATAATTTCGATCGGTACAGGCAGCGCCCCTGGACCTGACGTAACGGGAAATTTGAAAGATCTTGTTGAAGCAATGGCGAAGATTGTCACAGAGACCGAAGACCGGAGTAATACTTTCCGAAGACGAAATAAAGATATGGTTGACGCACACCGCCTCTATCGATTCAACGTATTCCATGGACTCGCAGATGTGGGACTTGCTGAACACGAAGCGGCTGCGAAGGTTGAGGCTCACACAGGAACCTATCTGCGAAAGTATGACATAGCGAGGGAAGTTGAACTTTGTGCTTCTTCATTGAACGAAACTGGTCAACGGCTTGGTATCATTGCTGGTGAAGGTCGGTCCTACTGTTCGTGATTGCAATTTTCAGCCATCATACAACCACTCTAACAAGACTCGTTTCCAGAGCTTGCTATGTATCGCGAGGTCCAACGAGTCTCGACAACGACTTGTGAGTTTTGTGAGGATTGTCACCGAGGTAAGAGGAGTTGATGAGAGCCATGTACCACCTTGCTAAGCAGATTTTCAGGCATTCCATATTCCGAGCCATTATTTTACTGTCCAGAAGATAGTATGCTATTCTGTAAAGATTGCCAGATCACTCACGACGATGGTCACATGCGCAAGATTCTCCGCCTCAAATCTCTTCAGTGGATGTCGAAAATATCTGGTGTTGCCACCACAGCATCTTGTTGGCACTGTGCCAAAGAAACCAAAGTGAGATGGGGGTGCGAAAAGTGTGACCTGGCGCTTTGCCGAAGATGCGTGGGAAACAATAGTCGTCGGGAGGAGTTTCTGAACGAACATCAGACCAAACAACCTGATCACCGTACATTCATGGCCATTTATCCTCCTTATTGGACAACAACGGAACGCTGGATTCGAGACAACTGCATCTGCAGCACTCAACCAGAGATCCCGGTCTATCATTGTGACAGGTGCCACGACATTATGAATCTAGGAGCACGATGCTATAACTGCAGTACGTGTGCGTCCGAGTTCGGCTGTTCCCAAGTTTTGTGTACGGCTTGTTACCAGAAAGAGGACCAAAGACATCTTTCACAGCACAGATGGCAGACCACAGACTTTGTCAGATTGCAACACGGCCCTGACGAACTGGACAAGGTTAAGATATACTATGCTTGCCAGCAGTGTCCTGGTCAAGGTAAATTACTCGCCAATGGGAACTGTGCTAAGATACTGACATTTAAGCAGAAATACAAGAAGGCCGCGAATACCTTCACCCGCATCTGAATCTTCAGATGCCTATCTACCCTTTGATGGAAGAGCTTTGCCGCTTTGCAAATACACAATTCTGCCAACGATCTCGCATAGCTCGCGACAAAGCCGCATCCGACGACCCCACCGAGTTACTCTGCAAATCATGCCACGGATTCGTCTGCTTCAACAAAAAAGCAGCTATCTGCTTCACTAAGAAATGTCTCTGGACATATTGCGAGGACTGCATCAACGCCAAGACCATTCACCACCGCCATCCGCTTTATGAAGTGACGATCAATCGAACCCCAGAAGGTGCAACAAACATCGTCAGATGCTGCAGCTGCTCCGAGATGATTGTTGCTGGGCTTTTCAAGGGTCTGTGGTGTAGCGATTGTAACAATTACGATGTTTGTCTGCAGTGTGTCGCCAAAGTCGGACAGGGGACCCTGACGTTGCCGGACAGGTTCCCGCATATCAAGCTCTTGAAGCAGTGTAAGACCCGGAATTGGATTTGGTATATTTGAGCGGGCCATGCTCGGACGGGCTTGTTGACGATAACCACGGATGAGACGACTTTTCAACGCAATACTAAGTATGATGCCCAGGAGTCTAGTAAGCCCTCGCCGGCAGACGGTATACGTCAGACGCGACGCCATGAAAACGCCGCACCCTGTTGAGATAGAAACATGCCAGTGTAATCGAAATGAATGATGCCCTGATTCTCCTTCGGCCGGAAGTTGCAAGGAGCAAGAGCGTACCTGAGTCCTGCTTGGTCTAAATGTGCAATAGTAGTGAGTCTTATCAACATTCGTGTTACTGCCCAGCAAGGTCTTGTCGAATTGCCGTCATACCCATGAGTCGATCACGTTGAACTCTTCCCGGGGTCAACGTAAACCCGGTTAGTTAAGTTAACTACCTAACTTAGGTAGCTAACAAGTTAGTCAGTCCTGGGGCTTCCCCAGACTTTCCTAACTACTTCGTAGGTGAGTGACGCCTTTCTCCATCTCACCCGCGGCGATCCTCCACACCGGCCGAAAGAAGGGCTTGGACGGGGACTTTCTCAGGCCTAGACGCCTTCCCCACCCCCATAGTTTCACTGCTTAATTCCGCGAAGCCCGAGGGACAAAGGCGCTGAATGATTGATCGCGATCGTCCTCCTGGTAAAGTGTGTCAAATATGAGGGGAAATGCAATGCTGAGAATCCTCATACCCGAGGGCCAAGCACTGGTGTGTATCTCACGTCCTCAGTCATCTTCGACACATCCGATCCATTGCCGATAGTCGTGGCTTCACTTTGGTGTTTGGTTATTTAAAAGACCTGAGTCCTGCGCTTTGTCGACGGTATGCTCAGAATAACTTGGTAGTTGAGCGCTCCAAAAAGGTTCTTGCACTGGAATAATCGCTGCTGGCATATCTATCTGTCTAAAATACCATATTCTGGTGCTGTTGATCAGCCGCTGCCTCTTGTCAAGTATACACAATCATCCACTTCCGACTAAGACAACCCTCCAGCCCACAATGTCGCGCCACCGCAGAAGCGTCGAAGTTGGACTCTGCGGCGGCGGGCTCGGCGGGCTCATGGCAGCCATCGCACTCGCACGGGGCGGTGCCAACGTCACAGTCCTCGAAGCCGCCGCCGAGTTCACCGAGATCGGAGCGGGCATCCAAATGACACCCAACGTGGCGCGCTTCTTGCTTCGCTACGGCGTCAGCGACATCATCGGCTCGAATCTCGTGCAGTGTGATTGTATCAATATCCGCTCCGCTGATGGGCAGTTGATTGCGTTCTCAGACTTCAAGCACATCCTAAGAGACTATGGGTTTCCCTGGTGGGTTGTGAATCGGTATGATTTGCTGGCTGGGCTTGCGGAGTCGTGTCGACGGCACGGTGTGAAGATGGTGCTTGATGCAAGGGTGGACGAGCTTGCGTTTTCGGACGATGTCGATTCCAAGGTGACGGTCACGACAGAGAAAGGGGCAAAGTATGATTTTGATCTGCTTGTGGGATCGGACGGCGTCAAGTCCGTGGTGCGCAAGAAGCTGTTCCCGGAAGTCAAGCCCACGGCGTTGACGATGAATGCGGCCTATCGAGCTGTGATACCGTATGAAGAGGTGTTTGCCAAAATCCCCGAGGCGAGGTCTGTCCTGAAGAATGCAATCGATGTCTGGACGGGGCCTGGGAGCTATTTCATCTCGTATCCGATGACGGCGGGGAAGGACTTCAACGCCGTGCTGTCCCATCATACACGCGATAACCATCTCGTTGAGGATGTAGAAGAGGCGGATATGGATGAGTTTCGAGAAGCCTTTGACAGCTATGATCCGATTGTGAAGAAGATCATCGGGTTGATCCCGGAATCGAAGCGCTGGCCGCTGCTCATGACAGGTCCGCTGGAAAGCTGGTCCAATAAAGCGAAGAATGTGGTTCTCATGGGTGATGCGGCTCATTCGATGGTGAATCATATGGCACAGGGTGCTGCAACATCCATGGAGGATGGAATCTTCCTGGGCAAAGTAATCGCGGATGTTGTTAGAGGTATTCTCAGCCTTCCCGAGGCTGTGCACATATATGAGAAGACACGGATGCCTAGAGCATGGACGAAGCAGCAGGCTTCGTTCACTAATGGTAAGCACCCATCATTTCCTTGCTTTACTGACGAATTTTCAAAAGTATGAATAGCCTTCTGACTTCCCCTTCATCTAGGTCAAGCCACGTTCTCTGCAGAGCCCGAGTTGTCGCGTCGTAACCTTGCTTCTCGTGTGGAAACGGATTCGTACTTCAGCAATATCGTCGACCCTGCGAAGCCACCTCCGGACTATCGCTCATGGGACTTGTGGGGATATCCGGACAGCATTCCCGGAGTTTACGCATATGACGCTGAGTCCGATGCCGACAACGCAATTTGCGAATTTCTAGGTAAGCAAGGTCCCATCAATCCGGCAACAAGGGTCAGTAAACGATTGAGAGAGAAATGGTGGAGCTGGAATACAATTGAGGTGGAAGATGCCAAGGGGAGAGGGAAGTTCAAGTTGTAGATCATAACACAGTTTTTATCCACAACCCATAATACGTGTCCGCACCAGAAAGGAGGACGAGAGTTGCAGTTGCCCCGAATTTTCGGCGGTGTAGTGGATGGATGCATTTTGATACATTCGTTGGGCTATTGCATATTGTCCGTTGCAGATTAAATCCCTTGTCCCATTTTCGGCACCTCCAGTGCACGAGAGAGTGATAAACCTCTTGCGGCTGCGCACAGAAAGCATTTTACCAGCCTTGCATCCTTGCATGTATGTCCGGTATGCAAGCGAAAGAAATGGTCGAATAGGCACAAATCTTCCCGAACTCCGCGGCTCCCCTGGCAGGAGAGAACACAGGAGAATCACTGTAAAACTGGGGTCGGTTCTCCGGATCACTTTGAGCAGCAATTACCTCCTGCTCCAACACAGCTGTGAATACTTCATTATGTGCGCTCTCTCCCCACGAAATAACGCGTGCCAGGTCGCGACCGCGGGGCCAATAAGATCCCAGACCGGCTCGTAGATTTTGTCGAAGCTCTTCCCAGTATGGTGAGTCCTTGGGACACTCATAAGACTGTAGTCCTGGTCCTTGTGAGCATTGTGACAAACCCATACTGAAATTTCTTATGCCAGCCGCGGCGTAATAATGGCTGGACAATCCATGGGAGACTCCGAATGGTCCGGTGAAGGCAGTCAACACCGTCTGAGTATAAAGAACTAAGAAAGTGTTGTCGTTGTCATACCGGAACGATGCCTCGTTATCATGACGCGGGTCGCTTCGTCCGCCTATACTACTACTTAATCCAATGCCATTACCAGTAACAGCAGCATTCAATTCGTTTACAGGCCATTGTGCTTGGTCTCCTGAACGATAATTGGGTAAGGTAAGCAGCTGAAATTTGACATGTTCCGCTGCGTCATGCAAATCTTCCGTATAAATGGCAGGGAAGTCAGGCACTGTAATGAAAGCCATTTCAAGTGTGCCATAGGGGACCAGAAAGATGTCGACTTGTTCTTTCAACGGCCCAAGCACGTCAATAAGCGCAGCGACTTCAGGTGAAGCTGGTTGCCCCTTCTTCTTTCGGAGATAGCGAGCCCATTGCCTTGAGATATCATTGAATGAATGAGCGCAATTGTAGTATGGCGGACTTGTGAAGTGTCAGGTTCTTCAAGTATATCCAATGTCAACGTATGTTTTGCCTACCTCGGATGAGCAGATGATGGGTCGGACAATATGTTCAGAACCTCGTTGTAGCGTTCAGTTGAATCGACTCGAGCAACGTCGACCACTGTGCCGTTGAAGAAAGACACAGAAGCAGTGCTATACACAATCATCAGGCCGATCCAACTCAGAAGTTGAATGAATCACTGAATGCAACTTACCCATAGCCAGCACTCAAGTCGAACCCTACCGTGAACGATTGATTTTTGAAGTCGGAATACCGCCTCACCTGGCGCGGCGGATGAAAATTTGAATAGCATGACACGGTTGACACGAGCCAGAGATAGAAGAGGCCGAAGCAAACCAGTCCAACAATCAAGATTGAACCTAGTACGCAGCAGCACCTTGCGCAACAGCAATCATTGGTCCTTCTCACTCGCCTCCTGCGTGTTCCGAGAGGAGTGCGTTCGCCGCTTTCGCGGTCGGATTGATGTGATTCATGGCTTGAAGAGATGACAACTATTTCGTTTTGCACTGCATTCAAAGTTCCATATGCGATCGCTCGAGACATTGTGAAATCTGGTGAGTCGGAGAATTCAAGAGTGGTGGCTGGCGGGTTTGCGATTTTAGCTACGATCCTTATGCTGTCTAGGCTAGGATATATAGACAGCCAAATCGTAAGCTTGACCAGCCCAGCCAGGTGACGGAGACTATCCGCCAGCTCTTAATACGTTCACATGTTGTCCGGGCAGGGCAGATTAGAGGCTGTCGAATCGATCTTCTCCAGGCAGCACCGAAACGAAGGACGTTAAGGGCCGCATCCTTGACTGGGGCTGGATGGGGCCAAGGGCGGTTTTCTGCAGCAACTCTAAACCATATTGGGTGTCAGGCAAATATTCACTCCAGTTAGAGTATTGAGCGAAAAAGCCAATCAGGTGATCCATCAGTTCTGATATCCGCTGCCAATGGGTGTCTGAATGCTTGAGTACCTCGCAACGACCTATTTAAATTTGGTAAACCTCGAACATACGGTCACACGAGTTCAAAACTAACCCTTGGCCACAATTTCATCTCCAAATGTTGGCCCAAGTGGCGTCTTTATCTGGTCTCTAAGAAACTAGCTGGTAGTGGTCGATCAGTACAGGCATCGAGAAAGCAGCATTTTACGACTGCAAGAATACCCTGCCGTCTCGTGACAAGGTCTTGATGATCAACATGGAGCCTAAATCTATACATACGACTAGGTCTTTACCACGTGCGCCTCGGACTGCGTGTTCCGAGCTGAATCGCCCACCGATGCGCCAGCACTCTCCTCGATGCTCTCAGGAGTATCGGCGCTGCTCGTCAGGAGGTTGCGAGCCTCTTTCAGGCGAAGATTTGGCACGAAAAGGGCCACAACGACGCAAATCGCCGAGGTTGCCACGGCAGAGTAAGTGATATCTCTCAACACGTCCGAGTAGGCGAGGTTGATCGCATCACGTTGGACTGTACCGACCGCGGGAATAAGAGTGCTGGTAATCGAAGCATAGACTGCGTCCTCGATGTCTTCCGTTGCTCCAGGTCCCAAATGAAGGCGCAGTGCACCTTTGAAGCTCCCCGTGTAAATTGCGCCTGCCACTGTACCGCCTACCGAGCCACCTACAAAGGTACACAGCAGGACCAAGGCTGTTACCTGAGGCATCTCCACGTGGGGCACAACGACTTGAGCGGCAACAATGATGATCATCTCGAGGAATCCGGCCCCGCTGTCAAGGACGGTTTAGGTTAGCCAGCGACTTTTGACATTCCGGGTACATGGTTGCAGCATGATGGGTGTTCGGACGATCATACTGTCAGAGAGTCACCGAGGGAGGCAGTACTTACATGCCCTGAATTGATTGAACGACAAAAATCTCAGCCCATGAGTTGTGAGCTCCACGAAGGCGAATCATAAGCCCATAGCCAATTAATTTGATAATCGCACCAGCAACCAGCAGCCACTTATATCTCTTAGTCCTCCACATAATGACACCAGAAATGATTCCAGTGAGACATTGCCAGACTCCGTTGGTGTAGTTGAGGAAAGTGGCATCTCTAGGGCCCATATTCTGAACCACTGTGGCCCCTGGAAAGAACGTCGTTAGTACAGCTCAATGAAGGTGGTCGTTCGGTGTCGTAGACGATTAGTGCTGAAGGAAAAACAATCAACTCACAGGGATAAAGGTAGGTATGCGTGCCTGAGAAGCCGAAGGTGTCAAGAAATCCGAGGGTGCAGCAGAGTACAATGGTGAGATTTTTGAGGTACCGAGGAGGTACGATGGGGTGAATGGCGATCAAAGCTTCATAGAAAACCAATCCGATCAATGTCACGAAGCCGACCACAATTAGCGCTATAATATAACCTTGTTTCCATTTCTCAGTGGATGATCCAGCTATAGTGAAGGGTAGGAGAAACATGGCAAACCCAGCAGCTAGCAGAAATGAGCCCCCTAGGTCGATCTGCGAGCAGAACTCATGGACGTTGAGCTTTTGGGTCAGGATGAGGCTTTGTTTCTTCGCCTTTCGTTGATAGTACATGAGTGGCAGAATCAAGGCCGATGCAGCTACTGGCATTATGAGAGCGAACATGCCTGTGTTCTTTAGCGAGTGAGCTGGATTAAAGGGGCCCGTCTTACCAATTCCCCACCGCCAGCCAACGCCCCCTGGGTTAACCACATCCTCGACAATGAAGGCCGATATCCACGGCGTTATGAGAAAGGGAAAGAAACTGATTGATATACCAAAACCTCGAGCTCTCATGCTAGTAATGTCGGATATGATGATATCATTTAGTATGTTTACCCCAGTTTGGCCGATATTAGCAAAAACAAACCCTCCGGCATAGACACCAAATGAGCTTGACGAAGCACAGAGAATATATCCCAGGAGATAGCACATAATGCAGAAGATGTAAGCCTCCGCTCGTCCAATCGTGTTACTGATCTTAGCAATTGGAGGCTTAGCAACGGCGAACACTATGGCACCAACCACGCCAAGTGTAGAAAGACCTGCCACGTTGTTGAAGGCCGATGCAGCATAGTTTCGATAATTGTATAGCAAAGCATTGTCGAACTGACTGTGATGTATCAGATTCAGTCGTCTCTTCATGACCTACGGTAAGCATCAGGTAACTTACTAGACGATCAACATCATGCTAATGCCAACCCACACGATAAGTCTTCCATGCTTTCCCCAAACAAGCTGCATTGCCTCGGCTCTTGCTGCACCACTTGTCAAGTTGGAATCGACCACAATGGCGCTCAGTTTCGCGCTCTCTAGATCATCGTCGCGTTGCTCATGGGTATTATTGATGAGTGGTGTGGGTGCCTTCGAGGCATCCTGCTCAATTGCTTCTGCTTGATGGCTAACCTGAATGGACGACATAGCTGTCTCATTCATTCTTCATGGACCGACTTTATAAGGCTGAAATTAGTTGGTCAACATCAGTAGACTTCGACGGAGTGCGATTGAGCGCAGAACTCCTTATGTATCACATCTAGGACACACACACAGAGACGCCTGGCGTCCCTCTGAACACCACAAACCAACATAGCCGAGAGTCCCTCACACAGTGGCTGGCTATCGACATGGCTGCAATATCCCCGAGTAAGTCACTTCCGATGTAGTACAAGAGTGTAACCTGGAATGGAAGTAAACTTGAGGAAGATAGCATCGGTGTCAATGGGAGAAGCGAGAGATAAGTTCCTTCTCAGCTTATTGGCTGCGCCTTGAGGGGTTCACAACACGCACCCAACCGCATGAGTGCCATTTCCAAGAACCATTGTTCGACGTAGCCTATTGCAGTTATGATCGACAATGCCATTAGAGTCGGTTTCCTAGGAACCTTACCTTATATCTGACATTTAGGAGATATCCGCCGTTGGAAGTGCTCACATCTTGGTGGCCAAGGCGTTGGCAAGTAACCCGGTAAAGCTACGTGCGCACTCGGGCCCCTCCGGGGGTGGGGACACCCAGCCACAGGGTAGTGCTTCACTATCTACGTTGCTCGTAAATAAATAGTTCGGGAATTACCAAGGGAGGGGCTGCGGACAGAGTCAACTACCTAACTAGGTACCTACTTAACTAGAAAAGCTGTCTGCTACATAACCGAGCCAAGGGTTTACACATCAGATAGCGATTTTTTTTTAATCTCTTTAACTTTCTGGACTCTGTAATCAATATGTATCTACTGAGTGTTTGATTTCTGTGATCTTTATCTGCAGCAGGACTGTACATAGTCTAGATTATTTGGGGTTCGGGAATGAGCAAGAAGAAGAAAGTGTGCCAATCTGCCAATGAAGGATGCCATATGTTTGATTCTCCTTGGCCCCCAGAAGTCACCCATCCTTGACTGATAAGAAATGTTTGCTGTCAGTTGCCATTCAAAGCAAACAACAAGACCTGAGAAGTTTTCAATTAACTAGTTACCTACGATATTCCACCCTACCACGGATATGGGCATCAAGTCGACCCTAGAACCACGATGGAGTTCTCAGCCTCGAGCCATGCAGAAGGAGCAAGGGAGCAAAGTGAAAATGCTCTGCTTCTGGCTCCTAGTCGTGTTTGCGTTCGCGGTAACTAAACCCTCGCGCAAATTCCTGAAGTTATGGCAGGAGCCAAATGTGCTAGCCGATGATCGACTGGCCAACTCTCCCTCATTTGAATGGTCCGAGATTGTCGCTTCAAACGAACTCCAGTATCACGACTGTTACGATGGCTTCCAGTGTGCTCGACTTGAAGTACCAATGGACTACCACGGTCCCATCGAATCGAGCAACAAAGTGGCATTGGCAGTGATCAGGAGGCCCGCTCGAGTCCCAGTCAATGACCCTCATTATGGAGGAGCAGTATTGATCAACCCAGGCGGTCCAGGTGGCTCAGGCGTTGCAAAAGCGCTTGTCCACGGTGCTCTGATCCAACAAGTCGTGGATGCTGACCGAGAACCGAGCGAGGCTGAGGCCGAGGACAAATATTTCGACATCATCGGCTTTGATCCTCGAGGTATCAACCGCAGTACACCTATCCTCAGCTGTTTTCAAGATAACTTCGCTCGTCAAGTTTGGACCTTGCAGAGTGAGGCTGAGGGCATTCTGGGTAGCTCCGACGGTTCCCTAAGGCTTGCCTGGAGACGTGCGAGAGCATTGGCAGACGGATGCTCATCCCGCGATGATAGTGCAGATGGTGGACCGTCAATTTTGGAGCATGTCAACACCACTCCTGTCTCCGCTGACATAGTCGAAATAATTGAACGGCATGGTCAGTGGAGAGAACATCAAGGCATCCAAGCTCAGGAGGCTTTTAATAAGGCACACCGATGTCACAACAACTTGGATATCGTCTCACGGACGAGGTGGCAGCGAGGAATGGAGAAGCTCCAATACTGGGGATTTTCTTATGGTACACTCATCGGCTCCACATTCGCGTCAATGTATCCAGAACGTGTATCAAGATTGGCCCTCGACGGAGTAGTCTCTACGGATGACTATTATAATGGCCCCTGGAATACCAATCTGGTAGATACGGATCAAATTTTTGTGCGGATTTTTGAATATTGCAATGAAGCAGGTCCAGATCAATGCCCATTCTGGCGCCCAGGGGGTGCTAAAGCCATTCAGGCCGCATATGAAAAACTCTTGCACGACATATGGGATGATCCACTCTCTGTTGTTGGGAACAAGCGTCGTGGTCCGGAAATAATCACATGGTCCGATATCAAATCGGTGACTAAGAATGCGCTCTATCAGCCCGTCATCCTCGGACCAATAATGGTAGAGCTGTTGCAAGACATCACCAATGGTACTGGAAGCCTCTTTGCGGACTATAAAGAGAAGAGCCGTGTGCCGGCATATAGGTCGAATGAGTGCATCCTCGACGGCCCCTACTCCGAAGCTTGCGTTTCACCCGGCTGGAACGAGGTTGAAGCAACCGCTGCTGTCTTATGTACCGATGCTGAGGGCATAGGTAGTTTCACAGAGGACGAGTTTCGCGAATATTGGCAGAGTTTGAAAGCTCTGAGCTCAAGTATGGGCGACTACTGGGCGGAGACGCGTCTTGCCTGTGGGGGATGGCAGAAGCGGGCGAAATGGCGATTTTCAGGCCCCTTCTCGGCCAACACTTCTCATCCCATTCTATGGATCGGCAACACGCTCGACACTGTCACGCCACTACGTAATGCTCAATACATGAATTCGCAATTTCCAGGCTCGGTGCTCCTCCAGCAAGACTCCGAGGGCCACTGCTCTCAGACAGCACCAAGTCTATGCACTGCCAAGGCCGTTAGAAAGTACTTCCAGACTGGTTTACTTCCCCCGGTTGGCACTATATGCCAGCCTGATATCAGACCTTTCAACTTGCAAGGTGATGGCCTTAAGGATCTCAGCACAAAAGATTCGGAGCTGCTTGATGTCTTGAAGCAGATCGCCAAGACCATGCATTTTCCCTGACACCGTCTTCAGCCGACAGAACTCCAGATGTTGAAGGAGCCCAAGTATGATCAGGAGTCTCAGAGCAACAGTAATAGCGACGTGAGCAATGATTAAGAAAACTTCCCACTAAAGGATGCACAATTTGAGTATACCTGATAGAGTTCCTACATTTGCATTGTTCATACCCGGCTCACCTGCGCATTGTAGACAACGGCGGTCTCGGGTACAATACTCGACTCATATCCAGTGCCTATTACGGTGAAGTATCAGAATCGATGAGCTCCCACAAGCGCTGCTGGTCCGCACAGATTGTCGGTCAACCCAAATCTCTCCTCCCACTCGCCCTCTTCCCTCTCAACAACGACCAAGTTGAAGGATAAATCAAAAATGCTAAAGTCCCTCCGTTTTACTTTATACGCTTCCAAAGTCACCAGAGAAACGAACACTAAGTATAGGCAGCACCTCGCAGGCTGTTCTTCTATTCAAGGTCGTCCAGAATCCCTAACGGAGCGCCTTGGCTTTTTATGACTAAATTCTATCATACCGATCTTCATGTTCTACCTCGAGTCTGCTTAGCAGTTAAATGTCAATTTGCCAGTAAGATTCTTGTTATGGTACGGAATGAGTGGCTGAGTTCGTCTCCCCAATAGAATGGTAGTTAGAGGGCACGATTAAAACGTGCTGATGAAATCCAATAAGGCGAACAACAAGGATGTTTCAACCCGACAACCTTCATTTTGGTGTTTCCCACGCCGGAAGCCTTTCTCAAGCCAACCTCGAATGGCAATTTCATCCATTCCTCGAATATTCTGTTGCGCGATTAAAACGGATGCATGACTGCAAAGCACTGTGGATTCGTCTTGGAAGGAAGGATATGTCTTGCAGTCCGACTCCTGGCCTAAGAGGCCCTGAGAGGCATCCTCGAATTGGTCGGCGAATGTGTCGCCGTAAAGTGCTGATGTAGATTCCCTCTCTATCTCAGTACTAAATTGCGGCACCAGACTAGATTCTGGGATATGCAGAAGAGTCACAGAGGTTGCCGTTATGAACGCTGGTAATGGTTCCTGCGGTGAAATTAATGGGGTAAAAGAGCCCTCTACGATCATAGATCTCTTTGCCACCAGAGAGGATTGAGACTTGGATGTGGTAGCTAGATCGGGTGTCTGACTGATTTCTGGGACCCACAAGGTGGTTTCCAGGGTCTCGTTACCCTCTTGTTGATGTTGTCCTTCAGTTGGTGCCAACGGTTCCGAATTCACATCTCGATCAGGATGTTTCTTAGCAGCCTGATTCCTCCAGTGTTTGCAATCACTTTCTAGTTCCGCAATCCTTGCTCTTGCCTGGGCGAGAAGATTTTCACTATGGTCGACCTTCTCTTCAAGGAAGGTGATATACTGTCGTCGTCGCTCACGGTGACGTCGCTGATTGTTCCGGACTCGGATCAGTGTGTGTGCTGGTGTTTTGTTTTGCGTCAGCCCAACAGAGGTGACTTTGTCATCCGTCAGATGCATTTTTTTTCTCCTGAAGGAAATTGGTTGGATTGACCGAAGGAAACTAATAATTGTTGCGATTGAGAACAAAATGGGTGTTGAAAATACTAGTCGAAACTTAGATGACCTCGCCAAGATGGTGACATATCGACACGCATACGAGTAACGCCACAACCGTAAAGAGGATAGCTCTCCTGCATCTCGCAGCCGGTCTGACATATCTAGACCTTGGGAAAAGATAATATTTCATGGAATGTGTACGCGCCTCAGGAATTCATTTCTAGCTAAATTAATATCTAAACAAAAAAGGGTCAACAAACGCCCAACTCAAACTACATTGATAGTGGGAGATAAGACTTGAAATGCAAACCTCGAGCGAGGCCACATATGAGACGTTGCGAAGGATGAAGTGTGAGCACCTTTGCCTCAGCCGTTACAGCCTTTCCGAAATCTGCATCAGCTAGAGACACCGGAGAAGACGTGTGAGTTACCAGTGCCAGTGAAAACTTCACAACTGTACGATCCCACGACCTAAGACTCAAGGGAGAGTCTTCAGCATGTAATCAGCTGTTCTGGTATCTATTCATGGATCGTCACCTCTTGACTGGAATCATTATGTACTACCCAACAACCTCCACTCAAAATGCTGAGGTGTATGTGGAGAGTCGATGACTTGGAAACAAGAGCTATGCCATGATGAAAATGTTAGTCAATGTGGGATTCTGAATCGTCACAATAGTTCAATACAAAATCAAGGTAATTGGCCAAATGCTAAGTCAAAATTACAGAAAGGGGCTTCGTGAGATGTCTTTGATGATGTCTGACTGTTGCGAGCCTATGGAGATGCGGACTTCGCGACTTCAAAGAGATACTCTGCTTTGCTTCAGGTAACTCAAGGAAAATTAAATAGGAACAACCTGTTGCGTCTTTACCTGAGGGGAGTCGAATCATGCTTTGATAGCATAGATCTTGAATGATCCTAAATCGCGTTTAGTAAAAGCTGACGAAAATGGGCTTGAAGAACTATGGTTACACGTACCCGCCCACTCATTGAAATCCAAGTTATCGAAGTCATTCCTAATCGCTTCGAGAGCGTCGGCTTGCTCGGCGCCCTTGCCAGTGCAGCAAGAGGACTCCTTCTCATAGCGGGAGTTCTTTGCATCTGTACCACAGCATTGGGTTGAAGTTTGTGCCCCTTTATCCTTGTACACATTCAAGTCATTGTGGGCATCGACGATCAGAATGTCTGTGACCAGCGGTATTGGTTCAGCAAACTTGACACAAACAGTACTCTTCCAAAAGATAAGGGAGAACCTTACCGACAAACCCTGCTACATGAAGGTACTGCTCGTACTCTTTCACTTGGCTTGCACCCGCAATGCATCCCACATAAAGAGCCATGTCACCTTTCAGCTCTGGTGAAAGTTCCTTTTTCGTCAGAATATCGCTGATTGCCACGCGCCCACCAGTCTTGAGCAGCCGGAACATTTCGTTAAACACGAGCTGCTTTTCTCCTTCTGGGACAAGATTTACAACGCAATTACTTATGATGCAGTTGGCAATAGCGTCGGACAATGCCACTTTGGTGATTCGAGACTCCACGAAGGAGACATTGGCGGATTGTGTCCTTTCCTTGTTCCTTTCTGCTCGCTCAAGCATGTCCTGTTGTATCCGTTCAGTGTGCTTCTGACCACAGCAAGGAAGAGATATGAGATGTCATACCTTGTTCATATCCACTCCGATAGCTTTGCCTTGGGCTCCGACCCGTTTTGCCGCAAGGAACACGTCGAACCCAGCTCCACTACCAAGATCGACAACGGTCTCTCCCTGCTCAACAATTAGATAATAGACTGAGGCTCTTGGCAATATATCACACAGTCGTGCCAAAATACGTGAACGCAAGGGAGGGACACATGTACTTCTCTCAGTTTTGCAAGCGCTAATGGGTTTCCACAGCTCAGACCAAGATTAGCCCCATCAGGGATACTTGCCAGTTCTTGCTCACTGTACCCAAATGCCGCAGCGATCTTGCGTCCATAATCACTACCGTTACCTTTGACGGCGGCACTGTAGGCTTCTTGGACCTTATCGTAGATCCGGCTTTCGTCCATTTCGACTCTCTGCGCAGGAGTCAAAAAGCGAAGAATAATAAATCTGTAATTGAAATGAGTGCACAACTGGGAAGATGCATAAGGGGAGAAGGCAGTATGGTGGGTGGACTTTTACAGCGAAAGCAGTATCTTGATATCTCTGCTCGTTACCCCAACGATATGTCACCGCGGCTCGTGGATAGCGCGGAAAATAGTAAATCACGGCCCAGTAAGGGAACGACGACTGTCGACAAGGGGACCATTTATGTCCGCGAAGCTTGTTTAGCATTGCCTCTTCTTTGTCATAGCTACTTATTAGCGCTTTATTGTACCTCCAATTCCTTTCCAGAACCAAAGATGAGATCAATGACTTGTTCCCTCTCATCTTCCTCCGCCAGACCTGTGAATCGGAACTGCTTTAACATTGTTGCATGCATTGGCTCCTCTACCTCAACATATTCGCCACCACGACTGTATATGCATTGACAGGAACGAGTCTCATCAGAGGCCAGCAATGCCACGCTACGGGCCACCGCTTCAGGTGGTTGGCTAATGATGCCGAGATTTTCGAATTGCATCTGCGAGACTGTCACAAGACCTGTCCGTGTCCAACTGGGTGCTACAGCATTGATTCTGAGTGGCAAGTTATTGTTCTTAGCAT
This sequence comes from Exophiala bonariae, assembly GCF_035927105.1. Classification (NCBI taxonomy): domain Eukaryota; kingdom Fungi; phylum Ascomycota; class Eurotiomycetes; order Chaetothyriales; family Herpotrichiellaceae; genus Exophiala; species Exophiala bonariae. The sequence goes on along the minus strand of NW_027042477.1, from coordinate 200,901 downwards.
GTACACTTGTACCTCGCATCAGACCGATCACGCCATGCTTCGAAGCAACATAGTCTGGAGCGTCGAAACGTTGATAGGAGGTGCTTGAGGCTGTGAGAGTGATACATCCGCCTCTAGGCGTTTGCTGCGTAGTCATATAATGGGCCGCTAGGGCGACCTGATTCGCAAGTGCGCTAAGATTGACTTGGAATGTGAGTTTAGAAGGCTCCTCTAGTTGTCCATCTGTGCCTTGTCGCACGCTGAGATAGTCCTCGCGTGAATATATGCCGGCGTTTGCGAACAAAACATCAATGCGGCCCTGCTCGGCGTGGGCTTTCTGAAACAAAGCGCATAAATCCGGCCAGGATGTTACATCGAGCGACGTAAAGCTGAATTTGGGGTCGCTGATAGTAGCTATGGGCGCCTGTAGGTCTGCCCCGTATACTATGGCGCCTTTGGACAAGAAAAGTTGTGCTGTCGCTAGACCAATGCCAGAAGATGCCCCTATATTTTGTCAGTGCTGTAAGCCAGGGCTATGCTGTCGGGGTGCTCACCCGTAATAATGGTGACTTTGTCATTCAATGGTCCGATGTCGCTTTCCGCTATCTCAAAGTACGACATTGTCAACCGTCCGCTATGATATCGGCAAATGCTGGGGTTTATAATGAGATCGTCGGTCAATTCTAGGGTTTCTGCTAGTAGCAAGCACACTGGCTGAAACTAAGCGATCCAGAGGATCTTTGAAATATACATTAGGGACTCGGGATCCTGTGTCCTCATCGCAAGGAAACTCCGCCTCCCAGATGAAAGACGGTATACCCTTGTGTACTCGCAGTGATTGTCCATCTCGTGTATGCAGATGCGTCGGAGCAGGCGGCCATGGGATTAGGGCCTACGCAACAGACCAACTTCAGCGCCCCGAAACTTGGAGCGGGATTCGGAATATTCATGGTGGGGCAAATGTATTCAGCTTCTCGTGCTCCCAACAAAGGTGTGTTCCTTGGTTGCGTCCACAGTCATGAATAAAAACTCTCATCATATGCCAGGTCCGCACGCTTGAATATCTTTTCTCTACTGGGCATCAGACCTTTCCATATGTGAGTGGAAGCGCCGACCATCACAACAAAGAACATGACAGAGAAGTATAAATTCGCCCCGGTGAAAGCATGGCCAGGCAGGCTTCTCCGATGGGAAGGAGCAGCCCTCAGTGTAGCAACGATCTGGGCGTATCGAAAGGCCGGGGGGTCATGGTGGTTTTTCGCCTGTGGAATACTTGTGCCCGATCTGAGTATGGTTGGGTATCTTTCAGACGCTGGTACAGGAGCGGCCTTTTACAACATCGGCCACACAGAAATTCTTCCGATACTGCTTCTGTGTGCTGGAGCTGGGCAGCAAATTCCACGCCTTGCCAGCATTGCACTTATATGGCTAGCACATATCAACCGTAAGAAACCTCATCGCAGTTGGCATTTTTGCGGTCACTGACCAGCTTTCTTTGTGGGCCAGTGGATAGAATGATCGGTGCCGGACTCAAATACCCCACAGGATTTGGAAATACTCATCTCGGGTTCTGGGATGGCTTCCAACGACGCAAGGAATGAGTTAGTCTGTGGTTAATTGGTTGTCCATGTGACAGCATGTCGAGAATTCACAATCCCTGAGCGGATGCCTGGGCGAGAGAGGATGATACATGGGGCGTCGTTAAGTTAAGGGTACTAGGGCGTGGAAGTACAGCCAACCCTCTAAGGCACCTTGCCACCTATAGCTGGGTGTAACAGAGGACCCTCGGGACCTCCAAGGCCTAAGGTCTAGGGAGTCCCTTAAGCAACCCATTCACTCTCAATTCTTGTCCCATCGTGACTCCCATGGATATCCGACACCTTCCCCACAGGCCTTCAGCATCATCTGTGGAGACGACAGCGGGGGGGGTGGGAGAGTTAGGCCACCATTATCCTTGGAATAATCCGTGTTCACCGACTCATCAAACTAGTTGACCACCCCGCAAGCGAATTTTGAGGCTGGGCCTGCCGGATATAGCAGACGAAATAAAGTCTGGGGCGTTGCGGAGCCCGAGGCCTTCGGCTTAGGGATCGAGGTTGTCTGCTTTTTTGCTAAAAAGACAGACATTTAAGGGTATGTGACATGTCATTAAGAAAACAAGACAGTCTTTTGTCCTTTTCTACTTTCGACCTAGCGCAAGCCAAGGCCCTAGCTATATAGAATTATCGCCTCTATAGGCTTTGTATCTTTTCTAAAAAGTTTAGTCGCATTCGGTGACTAATTAGCTCGTCGGTAGTGGCTCAAGATTTGAATAGACCGACGAAATGTCAAACCGTAAAAAAACCCAACACGTCTTTTATCGTTAAAAACCGGACATTTTGTCGTGTGCGACAAGGGTCCCTCCATCCCTACTTCGGCTGTTAACCAGTTAGTTTCTCGCCAATGAACTCCGCCACACTGTGGTCTTCCTTGTCCCTTTGGTTGAGTCTGCAAGACCACGCTGAAAAGTGGCACAAGAGCATTTTCTGTCTCCGAAGCCCTCAATTCTTTACACAGCGGTCTTTCCAACATGTCAGGGCGCCCAAGGAAGGCTTGCAGCACCTGTAAACTCCAAAAGGTAAAGTCGTGGCGGACTTGCAACAAGTGCCTTGACCACTGATTGACTGGTCGTGATAGATACGCTGTACGGGCGAGAAACCCAAATGTAAACGCTGCGTACGACTTGAGCATAGCTGCAGCTACGAGGCTCGCAGCACCGTGCCACGAAAAGCACAACAAACGCCTCCAAGTTTAGATCCTTATTACGGTCAGACCAACCTGCCAGCGCTTACGCACAATAGCAATCGAACACATGTGAATACCGTTGGTCAAGGCATCTATCTGGGGATCCCGAGACCACTGATAAAAGAATTGATAGAAATCTATTACGAGAATGTCTGCAATTCAACGCTGCTCCTACACAAGACAAGCTTCCTGGAATCCGTTTCAAAGGGCACAGTGGTTCCTCACACTCTTCTCAGTGTCTGTGCTTGGGGAGCAAAGTAAGTGTTGCAGAGCACCGTAAGGAGATTTATTACTGAGCCTACGATTATAGCTTCTACAAAGATAGCAATGGGTCTGCAACACTCAAGGCAGGTGGTTTTATGACTGAATGGGCTCAGCAGGCTGGAAAGCTTGCGTTCCAAGAAATTGAGAATTTCAGCAACGATCTCGTTGTGACCTTCTTGAACCTGACACTTTTCTGGCATAGTCAAGGGTCCTGGAAGGTCAGCTCGCTCTACAAAGGTGAGAACTGGCAGACGGAGCAGTTTCACCCTTGCTCACAAGCATCCAGCTAATGCGTTCCACTTGCTTTGTATTCTTGGTATCGGAAATTCGCAGCAACAGAAGATCCAAGCTTTCGACGTAGAAGTTCAGCGTCGCCTCTTCTGGTCATGGTACATCATGCATTGCCACAACACTGAAAGTCGCGGTGTTCTGGACACGGTCGGCGATCTGATGAGCTTACCTTTGCCATGGCCTGAGGAGGACTTTGGCCTTGGTACTCTGACCTCACCCACAACGACCCTAGCCTCCTCCGAAGGTTCTACTTCAGTTTTTGCGGAAATGTCCAAAATCATGACACTCTGGTAAGCCGCCGTAGCTTTCCAGCGACTGTTAAGGATCGTCACTCATATCACAACAGGTCACAAGCAGTCAATTTAATCAAGACCCCAGAGACAAGTCTCTCTGCTGGCAGGGTAACAGCTATCCTTACTTTGGACGATAAGGTCGCGCTCTGGTGGCGGAATCTGCCCTCAACCCTTAAACTCGAGGCGGACTCCCTCGCCACTGTGCCCGGTGCACCTCTCCCCCTTCTCTTACTTACAAACTTGATCTATCATCAAACCCTTTGCGTACTTCACGCATCGATTGTACCGTTATTTTGCTGGACTGCAGGCGATGACGCGTGGTCATTGACCAGGCAATCCTCTGCCCAAGTCGCATATGAGCATGCGTGTACAGTGTCCGCTCTGATCAGAGCAGCTTTAGCCTCATCCACGAAGATAAGTGCTATGCCGACATTCGTAGCCTATGCGGCTTATGGTGGCTGTGCGATATTGATGCCTTTCATGTGGTCCACAAATCTCAGTCTTCGATATCAAGCACAGGCAAATGTGAGAACAAATGTCCGCATGATACATGGTATGGCTGAGTACTGGAAGTTTGCAAAACTGCTGGTAAAGTAGACTTCTGGTCCTGTTCTTGACCATGATTTCGCTAATCAATTTGGGCTTCCGTAGACCGTCCATGTTAATTGCTTGTACAACATACATAAACGAAATCCACCCACTCTCGACAACGAACCCAAATACATTGATGTTGGTGAGCTGACAAGTTTCAAGATTGAAGCTTTGTACGCGAGGGTATCGATTCTTACATTCTTGGGCGTCCTCCAGAAAGGGTCGAGCAGTTTCGCAGACCCTGGACAGGAGACAACCGACCTTGGAATTGAGCCAAGTGTTGCCGAAGGAAATGACCTTATGGGTGGACCTGTTGGCGATGACTTGGATGGTAATGTATCCATCGACGTCCTGAATAGACTCTGGGACTAATGACTCTAGGCCCTGTCGAAACCTCCCAACAGAAAGTTCTTCCCACCATTTCCACGCAACCAAGCGTCAAGCGGAACGACCTTCCTGACCTCATGCAGTCTCAGCAATGGAATCTTCTCCCGCCCAGTGGACCTGGCATTGACATGTTCTCGCCATCGTTCACTCTTAGCAACCTAGAAGCCTTAGCGGACAGCAGCGCAACTGATGTCATGCAGTCTGATTTTGACCTTGAATTCGTGGATATTGATGGATGGGACTATGGGACTATGAACCTATCTCCATGGCTCGGCGTCGCTGAAGGTACATAATCATCAGCCGTACAAGCACGTTCACAGCTTTTCGGGCTTTCAACAAACGCCGTCCATAAGCTTGCCTAATAGCTGTCACGGCGGGCTCCTGCAACCCATTGAGCCTAGATATACTCATCAAATGACCCAGAATATCAAGCGACTTATAGCTCGATTTCTAGGACTTCAAGTGAACATCTTGTCGTTGGCGCAGAAACGACTCCCATCGAGTCACAGCCACCGATAGGGCTTGCAGATGCCGAAGGAAGCTTTAGTTCTTCAATGCCCATCCATGGAAATGATCGTGGGTCTTCTCGAGACTGCTTCACAGGCTCAAGAGATGCCGTCTGGGTATCACTAGAATCTTGATGTGTCTGTCCTTATCGCAGATGAGTCGCTCGAAGCCGCCGTCGACTACCTCATCAAGTCCAATTCGCGCGGTCACCATTGATTCAAGATTCCCAAATCTGCCTGTGTTCTAGAGTCAGTCTCTATCAACAACTTTCATTCACGAGGCCTTACCTATTGAAAAGTCGTGGACGACGGCAGCGAAATCCTCGTCTTCATACGTTAAAGTTCCTTTGATAGTGATTTCCTTGAGCATAAACGCTGTCAGAGGGATAATGGGCTACGAGATTCTCAGCTTCTTCCTAGAAGTGGTCTAGACATCACTTACCGGCGACTGCCATGCCACTGCAACATTGACATAAATCCCTCTATTCTTCAGGGCGTCGAATGCAGCATTCATCGCAGGGAGAACACCAGCACAATCGAATACCAAATCAATTCCAGACCCACATGTTAGGTTTTTACATTCAGCAACAACGTTCTGCGCCCTGGGGTCGATCACAGCGTCTACCAAGTGCTTGATCTGCTCTCGTCTCAAGTCGGCCGGCTCTGAGGCAATAACCTCCAGAGCGCCCCAGTTCTTCAAAGTCAGCGCTACAGCCTGACCAATTGGGCCACCCCCAAGAATAAGCACTCTGATTCGCGAAAGATCAGTAATACCAGAAACCCGCACAGCATGTCTGGCCACAGACAGGGGTTCAATCAGTGCAGCCAATCTCAAATCGACAGTTTCGGGTAGGGCGTAGCACATGTTGACATCAACGGCTGCTGTCTCAGCGAGACCTCCTCCTTGCCCATTCAACCCAAGAAATCCTATCTTCGGGCAAAAATTTGTCGAAATTTCATTGCAGGTATTACAGATGCCACAGTAGATCCGCGGATCGACCATGACAGGTTGTCCGACGGCTAGAACACCGCGATAGCCATCTGGTAGTTGGCGGATACGGCCGCAGAACTCATGGCCCATAACGATAGGCATATGCTCGCCTGTCAGAGCATGAGGTTTGTTTGTAGGAGATATCAATACAGGGCCAGCGAGATATTCATGAAGGTCTGTGCCGCATATGCCGCACCACTCAACATCGATAAGGGCGAGACCCGCCGCTGTGGTAGGCAGTGGAATCTCCTCAATGCGAATGTCTTTTACGCCGTGAAAGCGTGCAGCCTTCATTTCGTATAGCCTTTAACTCCTCGGTACCTGTTGTCCTCGATATATCCAAGAACGACTTGAGCACTCAGAAAAGTCGCCAAGCTGCTGTGATATGAACTCCGTGTGGAGTCGATCAGCGTCTTCTGAGGACTACCCAGTATGTGTGATCGATGGGCCCATACTTCTAGGTTGAGAAATGGCTTGTGCCGGGGCGCCAGCTTTATCTAGCCTGTCTCCTCAAGTCAAAAACACAGCACACTGATCAATGTAGCTCACACGGATAATGCGCAATTCATGACCACGTAATGGACCGGCAAACAGGCGTAGATGGCAGTTTGGTCGACTTGGCCTTGTATTTGACGCTCACGAGGACGGCTGACTAGAAGTAATAAATTCTACTATGCTCAATCGTAACCATGACAACAGTCAAGACAGTGGATATACTTCAAGTTTACTTTCTACGTTGTGATCCTTAACGTTCTCCTCCCAACCTCAACTGGTGTGTACATTCAGCGAAGTTTCGTGCCTGTCCCATCCGCATGACCATTGGTTATAAGGACAAACAGCTTTTCATAGCTTTTCTTGTGTGGTGTTCAATATAGATTGAACTTCTTGATAGTCCAGTGCCGAATTTGAGCCCCATACATGTACAAAGGAATCGTCGTTAAAAGGAGACCTCCTTCAATGAGAGTCATATATCCAGACATCTTAACATAGCCAGAGTTCGTGGTCCACGGAGTGACCGTGAAAGAGACCGCAAAGGCAAAAATACCCCTGAAAATCTGTAACACGGTGATGGTATCGACGCTCAGAGGCTTGTAGCTATCGACCATGTAGGTGATGCCAATCGTTGCAACGGCACAGACAACTGCATAGGTGATTCCGGTGCCTGCAATGGCCATGTATAGGCTCAGATGACTACCTAGTGCGCCACCCCATAGCATGAGGCCGATCGGACCAAAGATAAAGGGCCCAATCATGCACCATAATCGATACTCAGGCTCGAATTGCCCTTTGTTGCGTATGGAGAGCCAGCGCACGATAAAATCACTGCATGGGCCACCATAAACGCATCCCAGGATTCCACCAATGAAAGCCTGAACGGAACATTAGCTGCGTGAAACGCACTCAAGAGCATACTAGGGGTAACGAACTCCAATATTGATATTACCGACACCTATGGCGGAGGAATTGTAGAGTGTGGGAAATGCTGTTGCATTAGCCGTTGCTTGAATGACACACCACCCCAGAGTTACGCCGTAAGTCAGGGAAGCATACAATACGGCTGGAAGAGGCAGGAGAACGATTGGTCGAATGAAAAAGGTCCAGAGGGAAGTTTCCCTGCTTCTGTTAGTAAATGTGCCTTTTTTGAAATTCGAACCGTGGAGTGCATACCGATCGTACCAGCTAGTCACCCCTAGAGCCTTCCTGTGACTCAATTTCAAAGTACGACGGAGCTCTGCGAAATTTGTAGAAGTCATGCCTACTTTAGTAGCCTCGACAGAACGACGGAAGTTTGTTTCTGGGATGAGAAAGATTACAAGAAGCAGGCAAACTCCGCTCGGGATAGCGCTCAACCACATTGTCCATCGCCAATTATTAGTCGCATTAACCACAAGGCCCCCAAAAACTGACCCTAGGGCAGGTCCTGCTCCTTGCATGAAGCTGCGTTTGCGCCTATATCAATATAGAACTCTTTCGAACTTCGAACTTAGGGGAAACTTACGCGTAGAGGCTAACCATAGACCCACGCTCGTGGAGGAAGTAGAGGTCCGATGCCTTGTGGAAGTCAGAATCCAACCAACCTTTTCCTCGGTAGGGTAAGGACTCACAATTGCTACTCCAAGTGTCTCACAAGCTGCAGCTGCGAACCCAATGATGATACGGCCTCCCAATAACGACGAATAGGTTGTGGCCACTGCACACCAGATACCTGCCCAAAGGTCAGCATGCTTTTGCGCTCATTAATAGGGCCAGCGATTGATCGTGAGAACATACCACAGCCAAAGAATAGAAGTGCACAACCTATGAAGGTCGGCCTTCTGCCAATCTTTTGCGCGAGGGGAATCCAGAAGAAGTTCTGGAAAGATATTCAGTGCCATTATGCGGACAAAGGAAATGTTTCCACGTACGCCGACACCTGTGAACAGGATATTTAGAGTGATGAGACGCGTAGCCTGATCTACACTGATGTTGAAATCAATAATAATGGGTACTATGAGTGGTGTGATCGAGCCATTGGCGAATTGTGACATGAAGACAAAGAAGCATGTCGATATCATGGCAAGATGCTTTCGCCACTGGCTCCAAACCTAAGAACCAGTCAACAACACTTAAATTCCATCCATCTCTCAATGCTGCATACCAAGGGGTCGGCGGGATCTGCTGTCGGACATGGGAGAAGGTATTTCTCAATCACCTCTCCTTTTGTATTTTCTAGTCTGGGTTAGCAAAATCACTTAGTCACCAACGTGCTTGCAACGGTACCTTTGTACAAATACGTGGCATCAGTCTTGTTCACTGAGTCACTAATGGCTAGCTCTTGCTCTTCAACTCCAGGATCCACGTTGGACATCTGGCTTCCATGGGTGAAGCTATTCTTCTCGGAGAAGGTAGTCATGTTCAAGGTGCTGTGCATGTGCGAACACTGGCTTTGTTACAGTATGGACAGTAAGAGATCCATGCCAGAACCACACTCTGAGGCTGTCTATATATAATCTATCTTTAGCAGCGCTTTGCGGTGCTGCCCCCTGTTACTCCACGATTCCCCACGCAGGACGAGATCTGGTGAGACCTTGATGAGAATCTAGACCTTGCCGAGGTCGATGGGCGGACATTCTTTACCGTGCTCTCCGGTCTTACTCCGTAGAGTGCCAGGATGTTCAGATGGCCCACAACCGCCACACGGAGAGACGTGAATCTCTTATGACGGTGATTCTTCATGCATATATGCAAGAAGAATTTACAGAAGCAGTAAACTAGCCCATGAATTGTTGTCCTAAGCCTTTCTTTTCCGTGCGTAAAAGTATGAGACAAGGCTTGCGAGGATAGAGTGTTTATGGCGGGATTGCCCCCTAGAGCTCTGGGATCAGGAGTTCGCCAGTCACCCAGCCTTGGGTTGTATGGTGGCCCATATTAGGGTGCTGCACCATAATCCTCTGACAACGAACATGGGGTTGGTGTGGGTCTAGCTACGGGAGAATTAGGGAGGGTTCAGTTTAGGGCAAGTGAATGCTCTCAGATTTGTTCGTGAATATCAATACGGAGTAGTTCGTCACTTCCAGAAATTGACATATCTGAATAAAGTGCCTTTTAAGCATAAGAAGACGTTTATTTAAGTCACAAGTGACAGTCACAGAGGATATATGCCATCTAGAATCCTCCTTGGCAGACGAGCAGTGATATGTATTTGGCTTGTATGTAGTCTACAATCCTTCATATCTGCTCTATTCATGCTTGCGATCTAAAGTAGAACGCCTGTACCCAACCCAGTGTCAGTTTATGCCTGTGGGATTATTGGCACAGTCAGGTAATTGTGGGCGCCTGGCGCAAAGTGAATGTTGTTTGTGCCGCGAAAAACGCTTGGACTCCTACAACAATGTCAGTGCCATAGTACCGCTATCTCAACACACTATAGATCTTACCTATCCACGGGATCGTTGTGCTTGAACACATCCGTATGCTCCAGGTCGCTCGATCCAATCTCTAAGACAAGACGGCCACCTTTGCCGACCACAACATTCGTAGGAATGATCTCAATGTCCACTTCGTATATCTCATTCGGAAGCACAGGCTGTACATCAGAAGATAGGTAACTGCGATATGGCATCCATGTTCGGTGGTGCAGATGATTTGAATCGACCTTGCGATGGCTCACTCTCAAATGGCCATTTGTCACGGGAATGGGCTGTCCGGTGGTGCCAGTGTATAGCACCTGCTCACTGTCTTTTGTAAAATGTCGGAGCGCCACAAAGATATCAATATCGGATGGACAAGGGTTTTGAACCACACCGGCGACGGACACCCTAAGATGAAGCACAATATGACCGGTAAGCTCGAGTTCGCTGGGAAGCGGTGTAGTACTGAAAGAAATAGAATGTCCCAATTCGGTCCAATTCAGTGCGTCGTAGCTGATTTTGCTTGTCTTCGTTGACGGCTGCTCAAATGACAATTTATGATCCGTCGTGAGGTAAAGTTTTTTGTACTCAGTCCTCGCTATTGGCCACTCAAGCTCTGCTCGGCGAGAGAAACTTGCTGCTTCTGCGGTGATATCGTTGCAACCGGGATTACCTTTCCGCAAAAGCAGGCTTACAGGAGGTAGCTTGCCTCTCTGAGACCAGCCATCCGGATCCTTGTCGTGCAAAAATGCATCGAGAAAGCTGCGCTGAATCTCGACTTCTTCTGGAAGGAAAAATGGAAGATCGTGCCGGCCGTTGATGAAACGTAGATACTTCAATTCTGAAGCCGCATGCGTAAATGCGAAGACATTTCCACGAAGGTGAAGTCCTGTGCCACCAAGGTTTGCGACACTAAGCAATGGTACAGTGATATCATCATAATTTATGTTCATGCTAGCGAACATTGGGTCGTCAGCGTAGCGCACCTTGGTGACTTCCTGAGGTGTATTGACTAGGTTGAATGACAGCTCTTCTTCGGACAGGGCCCCTTCAATGGTATCCGGGCCCCATTCGCGACTTGCTTTTCCTCCTCGGCCATACTGGCTTGCCTTGACCTGGCGAGCCCACCAGACGTCGAAGAAATAGTTATTCAGTATACCGCCGTGACGGACGAAGTCGCGATAAAGGTCTGAAAAGCCTTCCCATGGTATGATCGCAGCCAGTCCCTTCGGGTTTTGAGCTGCAGCATGCCATTGAGTCGCCGCGTAATAGCTAATTCCGAGAAGACCCACTTTGCCAGTAGACCAGGACTGCTCGCCCGCCCACTCTATAACGCTGGGAAATGCATGTAGAATACTTGAAGAAAAAACCTGAAGCACTCCCGGACTCTGGCCTGACCCGATTTCATCAGCCCGGACGACGACATAGTCGTGAGCTGTCCAGTACGATGGCGTAACAAGTTCAAAAGCTGAGTGATCCGATTTCTGTTCTTCCGGTACTTGAGCATAGCTTGCAGGATGAAACCTAGGTATGTCAGTCTCGATAGAATGGGATCACACGGGTTGTGAAACGTTACTCACTGATGGTATGGAACGTCTTTGCCATATGGCCCATAAGTTACGATTACTGGATATTTATGACCAGTGCGTATGCCTGCTGGTAGGAAGACATTGCATCGAACTACACCTCCATTTTTCAATGGCACAGAGACATTTCGTTCGATAATGTAAGGGTAGTTGCCCTCCTCTACGGTATGGATGTCGCGTATTGGGAGCGGCATAACGGACGGTACGCTAGGCTTTTCCTCGATGAGATGCAAAATTTTGTCCAGTGTCGCTTTTTGAGGATAGGCATGTAGAGAATGAAAAGAAATTCGGACGACCCCTGAGAACTTGATATCAAGTTGTTGATATTGGAGATTTATGCATCCGTAGATCTCAAACTACGGAGCCAGGTAATCTTTATGTGCACAAAGATTAAATGATACCCCTGATTCTCCGCCAATTTACCGAATGGACAATGCTGAATAAATTGAACCCATACCTGCCCAAGTCTTAACTAGAAAGAATGGGCCTCGGAAGCCGCAGCGTGGACTTGTGCGGCCGGGTAAGAGGTTAATTCCAGCGATGCTGCCCACTAGGCGAACTCGTTTTCCGCGACTCATTTGTCATGCACTGCATGATTGTGATTTTTGGTGCAGGCTTGCCCAAGCCTTCCGGGATGTCCTCCAACAGCTCTACGAGCAACGAGGTGAACGAGGCCATCTCGCAGACTCGGAAAAAACCCAGGCAGATAAACCTGACGAGAAACCTGACAAGAAACCTGACAATAACTATTAGAAAAAACATCCTCCCATTCCCCCCATTTCCAAGGGGTCTGCAAAGCCTGTGTCGGCAATGCTTCCATCATTCTGTTGCATGAGCATTTCGCGATCCAACATGACTCCGTAGTAGAGGCTCTGTATGCTATGCAGCATCTCAATTCTTTCCGATTCACAATTGAACATTCTACGAATGATTCCACTTGGGTCGAGAAGACTAAGCTTTCCCTAGATAAACGTGCTTGGTAAAGCATTATAACTTCATCGCCAGCCATACCCAGCCAGAAAAGTTGAAGTTGTGGACACGATTCTTCTGCTCGTACGGAAGCTGGAGCGTACTTAGTAGTTTTGCTTCTTCTTCGTTGAGCTGTGCACTGTCACTTGACTCTTTTTACTGTGGCCGTTGAGTTCGACGGTTAGAGTGGCGAGAGGGTAGACAAATATTCGGATTCTATTCTGGAGCCACGATCTTGGTAAATGCGGTTTTGTCACTGCTCAATGGCTGGCTCTCTGTAAATATCATGACTGCACATGTCACGTTCCATACCATCCTGATTGCAGTCAAAGCTAGGCATAAAGCTCAATTGTGACATAATGCATTTGAGATACACTCGAAGCTACTAGCGACTCGCCGTTCCCAAATGTATCTCACCATTATCCACTTCTCGCAGAAGTGCAACGCAATCCAGCTTTTCATAGAACACACGCACAGGTACCAGCTCTGCTTGGACTCCAAGTTGACTTGCGTTGATTTCCGGGAGATCGCTGGTGTTCTCAAACGCTCTCTCCTCAAGCTCACTAATGTACGCCATCATTTGCCCGATTTCGTTGCCTAATACGCCCCATCTCTCTTCGATAGATTGCATGGTACACTCCTCGAAAGTGATTGTTTTTCGAACTCCTTGCGACTTGGCCGCCGTGTCTAGGCATGCTACCCATTGTCGGCAGGAGATGCGCTCTGACTCACAAGAGATCCATGTGCCAATGGACGTTTCCGGCTGTTCGAAGATAGCACGTACGAGAATTCCAACATTTTCGTTTTCGTCCCCAGCGATCGAAAAAGGTACATCTGGTGAACAAGGGAGCTGGATCACATATTCGTCGTGCTCATGCTTCAAATTCAATGTCAGTAGGACCTTGAAATCCAGAATGCTCGTGCTCTCACCTTCTTGGTAGGCCTGTAGGAGTGGTTTCGGAAATTGCTCCCGTACACGCCGATGGACATCAATGTGCTTTTGTCCCTTAAGCTACCCCAGCCTGGCTCCTGCTGTTGTCTCCTTGCGTCACAGCCTGTGTATCCACCAAGGATGTACTCATTGGCGTGTTGTTTGCTCATGAAGTGCGGTACTTTCCATTTTCCCTGGCTAGTCACATTGCTATCCGGCAAAGTACTCCAGATAAGATGCTTCAAAGACTTTGTCTCGGCTGCCGCGCGCACAAGATTCATACCCTGGGCATTTTCCAGATCCTCACCAGCCTTCTGACCTTTAGCAAACAATGTCCCTCCATGAAACGCAGTGTTAGCGAATATGTGCGTGCAACCTTGGAATGCCTCGTGGATGGACTTCGGGTCATTGACGTCGCAGTAAACGATAGAGACGTTGGCCTGTTCACTGAGAGCCCTTGCGGATTCTGACTGCGGCGAGGAGGTTAGTGCATGAATTTTCCACTGTGAGGTGATTGGCGATGATCTGAGCGCCCTGATCACGGAAGCACCTTGGGTTCCAAGGGCACCAACAATGGCGACCGTCTCGTTTGCTTCAGTCATTGGAGCAGCCACGTTGGGGGTCCAGATCTGTCCTCCTTTAACAATGAGCAGACCTAGATGAAATACTTATTATTGACCTTTACTTCATGAACGTGATCTTGTTGCAATTGTGGCTGACATATCATTTTCTTTGTGCTACTAGGGCATCGCCTTTGTGCCTGAATCCATGTTCTCCAAGTGACTAAAACCAATCGTCGATCGGAGACCTTTTCGTCCGCACGGGTATTCAGGGCGAGCCTTTTCCGCCATTTATTATGTGATGACGGTTTAAGTGTCCTGAGGAGATGAGGAACAGACGGAATAAGTTTACCGTTGACATTTCTGCCTCGGGACTGCTCTTAGCATCCATGCGAACCAACACTTATAGGTTTAGCGAGTTCTCACTCCATGACAAGTATTTTGTGCCACTGCTGCTCTCTGCGAATGATCCAGGACTGACACCGAAATTGGTAGCGCATGACTGTTCCATCCCTTCTGTGAAGTAAAGACGTCGAGATACTTTAGTATCCCGAATAGAATTTATTTGAGGAAGTGGACTGATATCTCTGCATACGTTGAGACTCATCTGTCAGATCAATCTTAAGACAATATGGCGTCCCTCGAAGGCAAAGTGGTAAGATTATTGGAGTCGAACCCTACCCCTGAGCCCAAGTTTATGTGTACCACGAGGGCTCCAGACATATCTTGGCCAATAAAGGGGGATGTATTGGCTGACTTCTAGTCTTGCGATATAGATAGGGATTACAGGGGGCGCAAGTGGCATTGGTCTTGCCACAGCTCAATTACTTGCATCACGAGGGGCCGTACTGTCCTTAGCGGACACAAATCAGGCTGGTCTCGACGAAGCAATCAAAACCCTCTCCACAAGTGGATCTCGCAAGCATACCAGCACCACATTAGACGTGCGAAGCAGTAAAGCAGTTGACGCTTGGATATCACAGATTGTCACTGACCATGGTCGCCTTGATGGGGCAGCAAATGTGGCCGGTGTGCATAAGAACGATAAGCGACTCGTCGATGAGACAGATGAAGGATACGCTTTGAACATGGATGTCAATGCTGCCGGGGTGTTTTATTGTCTGAGAGCGCAACTTCGGGCACTCTCCAAAGGTGGAAGTATTGTGAGTATTCATTGTATCCTTTGTCTGCACAGAGGCCGGGACCCAAGAAATCTTCGGACCTGAGCATCGCTTTCGATGGTTTTACCTTCGTCAGCTAAGATGAGAGAGTGTCTGACCACTTTTCTAATAGGTCAACGTTGCTAGCGCGACAGCTCACATCGGAGCGGCTGGCATGGGCAGCTACTGTGCGAGCAAACATGCCGTACTCGGACTGACCAAAACTGCAGCAAGGGAGCATTCAGATGCCAGAATCAATGTTGTGTGCCCCGGTAAGCCCAAAATCTGATCTGCGTAAGCTGTTTTCAATCCATGCTTATGTGGCGCAAAAGGCATCGTGTCTACAGCAATGACAGACGAAGTAGAAAAGAAGCTGGGTCACCCCATGTCTACCTCAATGCAGTGCTTCGACAGGCATGGTGAGGCGATGGAGATTGCGACAGCGATCGCGTTTTTACTGTCTGACGAGGCGACTTTCGTGACAGGCGCGATTTGGGATGTCGATGGGGGTTTACGCGCTTAGAGCTCTCAACTACTGGCAATAGATGAATCCAGAAATGTTCATCACCAGTATTCTAGAATAAGTCATATGCTCGCAGTTCTTGGCAGTAAGATATCCCTGGTCAATATCAATTTATGGCCAGCGGCTCTCTTTTGCTAAAACGATCGCTAAATAAGGCGATATGTAGTCGCATAATAACAGTATAGTTCACAAATTCCTCAACGAAATCAACCAGTAGATTTCGATTGCTCCCTGGCATTAACCTCGAGCCCCCTTCGTCCGCATTCTCATCTGTAAATAAGGTATAGGCTTGCCGAATTGATGATTTGTTGGGGATGGTGAACATGCACATCCATCTACCCAAGACACGTAAGCTGTTGATGGTGTTGAAAGACTGTGAGCCACCAGAGACCATGGCCAATCCTAAAGTGCGTCCCTGTGTAAGTCGCACTGATCCAGTACTCAGAGGAATCCAGTCAATTTGGTGCTTGAAGACGGCCGTGAGATTACCATGTTGCTCTGGTGACACCTAGAAGTGTCCATCGCTCCAGCGACTGAGATCTCGTAGTTCTTGTACCTTTGGATGATTATGCTAGTCATCATCTTTGATAGGCAGACCTTGCGGATCATAAACACGCACGTCACAGCCGAGTCGCCAGAGTATACGGGCGACTTCAAAAGGCGAGAAGTTTCGAGTATGATCTCCGGAGATTTAGTATGTATCAGGCAGATATACCTCACAGGCTAGCTTACCTCCGACGAAGACTCGCGTATAGTATCAAAATTATGATCCTCTCGCCTCTGAGACTCATGTCGTTATACGCCAATTCAGTTACAGTGGCAAGCTCAAGCTTGGCGACCTAATCCTGCTGTTGGACATTGTGCGGGAGCAGGAACGGTCGATATCTAGACCGTATCGTAGGGTCATCCATAGTTGCCGACATAGCAAGTGATCGATAGGCGAAATCAGGACGACCTTCAGGTTTCAGAATCATGCGCATAGACGCCGTATTATCAAGATCGCCATTTACCAATCGTTGTTCAAACTTTGGGCATACTGATGATGCCCGTTCATTATGCGCTTCTGCAGCCATCGTCATTTTGTGGTTGCCAAGTTGATTTGACCGTCGAGGAAGACCTAGTAATGATTTTGCGAGAGCTGAAGATAGGGCTGATGCAAAAGGCGATAATCCCACAAGATTGAAACAAGTGGTGTTTTTACCACTCAGCAAGTTCCGGAGTTTTTGAAGCGACTTGTATCAGTCCGTTGATCTTTTACGAGCTTGCTAGAAATGCATTCGAAATGGTTGACCTGTTGAGACATGCGGTGTGCGAGACCGCTGTGTCACTCGGCGATCATGATTCGTCAGGCGCGAGGCTAGCCTCGATAATCAGACATCCTGTGGCGCGAATGCGTGGCGTAGGCTAGCTGATGTCACCATGTTCTATCAGCCACGAGTTAAGACCTTTCCCAGAGACATGACTACTCATATTCCATTTGAATGAGCTGGCAATATACAGCTTCTCCCTTTCCGGTTTTCTTTCATCTTTGGTTTACTGTGGCGGAACGAAGGAATGTCTGAAGTGAATGCTCGAACATCATGGAAGTTCTACTGCTGCTCTCGGAATGATACTCTGTCCCACATTATTGTTATCCCGAAGCTGTCCAGTGTGTTTGTGCCGCATTCTAACACTTAACGATGAATGAAGGTCTAGTTACTGTCCGATCGATTAGTCTGACCTTAACGCTCTCCAATATGGCTGTCATGGTACGACGGCATTAGACTAAAGTACTAGGTGTTTGTTGAATGGGCGGCCGCCATTCACATTTCGTATTATGCGTGCCTCGAACTTGACTCAAAGGGCTGTCTCAGCACTCTTACGTTGCTACAAGAACTTAGAAGTTCCAAGAATTCTTTTCTACTTTTGGTGAGCTATCCTGCTCTTTCTTTTTTATTTTGTTATTAAGGGAGCATCTTTCAGCCTTGTGCCACGATCCCGGAGCTGGATCTGATCAAGAGTTGAATCTCAACCGATATTATGTACATTTGTGCTAGACGAGGGCACACTTCGAACACCAAGTTTGCTGCAGCGAGAAACTGTTAGCATACCTCGATCATTTTATAATCTTGATCGGAAAGACTGATATTGTCGTTTGACTTACCTAGCCGCGTCTGGACGAACGCTACGCAGATTCTCAATATGTTCATTAAGGAAGTAGTTGTTCAACATCGCACTTGTCATATCTTTGGCCCCGGAGATTCGACCCAAGCAGCCTTTGGTACCACACTTGCAGTCGAAGGGCTGAGCCATGTCCCACTCAGTGCTGGGGTAGAAGAACGTGAAGAGCTCACCCTTCTTGATTCCTTTCAACTTACCATTGTCGTCTTTGCGAATGGCAGCCCGGACCTCAATAACAGGTTTGTCGGCGTCGGCTTTGACATGGAACTCGACGCTTGGCTCACAGCTATGGTTGATGAAGAGAAAGTCGGTGTTGAGCTCAATGTTTTGATTCTCAGAGATTTGAACGCTTGAGTATCGCTTGGTATCTGTGATAGTCATGGGTGGCGTCTCCAGACGGGCAATTAGATCTCCTGCATCGAAGTCCTTGACCGCAATGGCATAAGACGAATAGGCTCCTGCTTGACGGACAACTTGGATGACTTCTGGATGAGTTGGCTTTGGTGCTTGTTGGTCAGCCATGTTAAAGATGTGGAAGACAATTGGTTTTTCAAGGGGAGAAAACCCGAGAAAGCTTGTGGCGATATGCTGTTGTTGGGCACTGCTATCAGTCTTCTCGATCGCTCTTGTTCTTCAAGTTGCGTTGGGGAAGGGAATGGTGATGTGGAAGAACCGAGTAGCAGAATACCGACCGAAACGAGATGCTTACGAAGCACAGAAAGCAATGTCTAGGACTGAAGGGCAAGAGTGAAGTTATTCCAGAGCATGAAGACAAACAATGAAAAGAACAATGCCTCACCAAGACCCCTCGTCCGAGACAAGAGCCAGTTCGTTCTTTCTCTGTAGTCCTTTCATGAGGCAGTGAGTGGATGATAGCGGGGCAGTGCTTCACCAACTCTCAACACGTGAGAGAACACCTGCCCAAGCAAGCTGCCTCCCTACAGTGCCTACCTGATGTGTGTCCGGCTGTAGTTGTGGAATCTAAGTGCCAAAAGTGCCAATTCACTCTGACGTTTGCGTGCGAGACCATAATTACAATTGGCTGAGTAGAACAACAAGGCCGATCCAAGCTGCCATCCCGGCCCTCATCAAAGACTGGGCATTCTTCACGTCATACATAGCGTCGACTGCAAAAATTTTTCCACTGTTCTTTCATTTGGCCATCGAGTTTGAGAGCTACAGCTGTATCCACTGGGCGAGTGGTCTGGTTGGCGGAGAGAGGGCTACACTGGAGCAGGAATCCCTAGTCCGTGGGGTAGGGCTGTCGAGAGTAAGGCTAGGCTAGGAATGCTCGTTAGAACTTCAAGCCTGGGCAACTTCCGGGGACCATGTGCGTTTGAAATGCAGTGACAGCTGAGTCGAGTCTCCATAAACAACTACCGCGAGATGCCGGTCGCCCGCTTTCGACGCCCCGGACCAGAGGACTTTCCTTCCTCAGCGAACGGGGCTGAGGCTCTGGGGAAGTGGCTTGCTGAGGTGTTGTTTACAGATTGGCCTCTCATGAAATCCAATACAATAGCCAAATTTTGCAGGGAAGGGATGCTATGAACTTGCTCGCTGGAAATTTTGATACAGGTTCACGGGCAACTTCGGCAGAAATTGTATCGTGCGATATTTTAAGTACTTAGCGCCCGGAGAGCGTCGGGAAATCCAGGAGTGTGTTCATCGTTACGAGAATTTACATCCGAGGCTCAATTGGGACTATGGAAGCCGAGCACTATGTCGAATACGAAGACTGCCATGCTGTGCCGGCAGTTGCCTTTCAAATTGGATTGCCAAATCGAGGGAATCACTGGTAGGTCTGAAAGCCGTTCCAGATTGAGATGTTCAAGTCGAGACACGAGGGTGATCAATAAAGTTTCACATGGGTTGAGTCGATCTGGGCTCTCTGAGTGTAAGTCTGAATATCCTCTTAGAACCTCAAATCGTTACCACTGATCAAATCGATGTCCCCTCGGATCTCCCAGATACTCCCGCCCGCTTTATCAGCACTTGCAACTCGCTGCTGCGTGCTGATCTCCCACCATCTCCTAACTAGATTTCCATCAATAATGCCTCTGCCTCCGACGCCGTCTGTTTCCACTTCGCGATATGCCCGAGGGTTCAAGCTGCATGCTTGGAAGTCCAGTGTTGTGAGGAGAACATTCTGGAGTGTGGAGAGTCGGCGATAGGATGCCTCAGGAATAGGGGTCAGCATACATAATGAGCCGGACTGTGTGCTGACAAGGATTTGTTGTTTTGTGCTTGCTTGTGAATCGTTCGCCATATCCATAGATCCATCCGAAGAACGCCGTGTGCTGGCAAGAGATTTACGCGGAGTAAGAGTCATTGTTGTTGGGCTTGCACCCATCTTGAACGTACTTCGCAGGAGAAGGTTGCTGCCACGCTCGGTCTTTGGATCCTCTGGGTCATACTGGAGGACTCGCAATTGCCCGTCGACGTCCGACGAAATAATGTAGAGAGATTTGCCATCAGGGAGAAATTCTGCTGCAATGACTTCCGGATTTTCGAAGTCTCGGCCAAGGATCTGTAGTTTGTAAGGCTCCTCAGCGTATCCTACCAACCATAAACCAGAAAATGCATCGCCGAGGATACACAATCCTGTCCCTTTGAGTTCTTTCGCCACTTGGACGTAGAAGCGCATGTCAAGAAACGCCACAGGAAGAATTGACATATCCTCCTTTAGACCCCTGACCATACATTTCTGGCCCTGAGCAGCAAGCACAAAGCCCTGGGAACCAACGTCTGAAATGGCGGAGACCGCGCCACGTACATCTTCTTTGGTGAGCATTTTCAGTTTCAAATCCGTCTCAGGGACGTCGGGTTCTGGAACAACATCGACGACATCAAAGATGTAGAGATTTCCTCTCGTAGTGACGTTTTCGCCTTTCACAATTGCCGTTCCAACAACAATCAAGTCTTTGCGTTCATGCGTCTCCTCAGAGATTTCAAGGTTGAGGCACTTGACACACAAAACGCGTTCTGAGACATCAAAGTGATATTGACTGATTACTGAATTGGTCGAAGGACTGAAAAGTTTAAGTGAGCTTTGAAGTGTTTTAGGGAGGAAATCTGTCGTTTCTTTCTGCCAGTCTGGATGCCATTCATCATCTTGAGGTAATTGAAACCCAGTGCTATGGTTTGTTCCGAGGACGTACGAGTCAGTTGGCTTGAAGTAGGACAACGAGGCGACGTCTTGCCCCAGAAGTATTCGATTGACGGACCAAGAAGAGAGCCCAATAACACTGCCTGAGGGGAATTCCGCCAAGTAGACATCGCCTCCTTCACCAACAATCATGAACCTATCATGCTGTTCTGCGAAAATTACGGTGGTAACGGACCGAATACTTTGTGACTTCAGCTCATATACACATGGACTGGTTCTAGCGTTTCTGAGTACAGCTGCAGAAACCGAGCCAGGGACAAATACCCAGGTATAGCCATGTGAGTTGCCGAGAGCCTGCATAGGAGGTCGAAGAAGGCTTTCACCCTCTGGATTGTACCGATCCTCGAAATTCGCGAAGGCCTTTGTTGACACCTTTTTGAATTTGAAGCTGCCAACCACGTCCGGCACTGCAAAAGGCTCGTAAATGATAAGATCTCCCGTTGTGTTTCGTACCAAGAGATACGGACGACGCTCAGTCTGGTCTCCAAGATCGGCCAGCAAGATCTCCGAAATTTCATCCTGATTCCTCCAATGCTTGGGTATCTGCAAGTCTTGCATCAAGAATGTTGGCAGGAAAGGAAGACTGTCGCATCGAAATACCTCAAAGGTCATGTTAGGTAGTGACAGGAGGGTGAAGTGACCCTCAGATGTCAAAACACATAGAAGAGGTCCCGGGGAAGAAGAATCCTGAGAGAATCTTGACGTTTGAAAGAAGTCTGAAGTATCATGATACAGTACGACAGACAGCATCCACTTAGACGATAAATGGCTTGGAAGCTCAACCTCGTCCAGTTCACCTGCTTTGTCTGCCCGCAGGAGCGCCACTTTACCGTCATCTTTGAGAGCCACGACATAAGAGCCGGCGAAGCTGCATTTGACGACTTTTGCAGTTTGATCTTCATCTTCGTCCACTATCGGAAAGATTTGTGAAAGGGCAAAGTCTGGTCTCGCGTCAGAGATCAATGCGTTAACAAGGAAGCCAGAGTTTCTTACCTGCATCATACACTCGAATCTCGGTAGGTAGAACTTGCACAGTATGATTTGTCTTCTCAAGCTTTCCGACACCAAGAGTCGGCCCAGCAGAGCCATCAAACTCGGAATCCTCGCGTGGCTGGAACTCTCCATCAATCACACGCAAAAGTGAGGATTTTCCCACACCATCATGCGTCGTCTGGGACACTATGACAAGATTGTCGATCACTTGCTTGCTTGTTCCAGGCTCGTCGTTCTGCGGGCTTTTTGACGAATTGAGGGACCAGACCCCACTAGCATCTTCGACCTTGATCCGCTTGATAATATTTGGCTCAAGGTTTCTTGAGAGAAATGCAACACCACCTGATCTACCTCGACCATATGCAACGGCTAATTCGACTTCATTGCGATCATGATTCTCGAGGGCAAGCTGGTCTCCTCTTTTACGCTTCCCAAGTACTCCAAATGCCGTGTCATTGATAGGACCGATGGATGGAAGATGATCAGTAACTCGGATATGATCACTGCCGGAAGCTCCAGCATCTCCGGACACGTCACCACCAGGGCCATGTAAGTCACCACCATACAGATCATCGTCGTCTTCATCCTCCGATTCTACACCTTCACCATTGGAGTGGACTTGTGCTCGAGAGGCTATCCGCTTAAGCTGAGAAGCTCGTCTCTTAGTGGCTAACACCACTGAGTCCAAGTCTTCACTTCCCACGAAAAGGTAGCCCTGACCGAGATGAGCGGTACATGTGGCTGCTCCCAATGCAACATCCCCAAATTTGACATCTTTTGTTCGCCGGAGCGACATACCAGATAGCGAGCGGCCATCCATTCGAAAGGATAAGACAGCTGTTTCTCCGTTCTGTAATATAACGAGCATGTCTCCACTTGGATTTCCCATATGCTCTATCTGGCATCCTTCCAGTTTGACACGAGCCTCGGAGTGATCGGCCATCGGGAAAGCTGAGCTGTCTCTAGCAAACTCGTTGAGTGCGATGGCAGTGGATTTGCCTCCTTGGTCGATATGGATAAGCTCGTTACTACCAACTAACAGAGCCCCACCCACTGGCAGAGGAAGTGGAATGACTCTGTAAAGGTCGTTGGGGAGCTTCTGAACCGATTGAAGAGATGTGGAAGCCTTTTGCTCCAGGTCCAATGCGTATACAGCATAGATGATGACATCCTTTCGCTCATACGACATGTTTGAGGAACGAGCGGCGGTCGAATATAATATTCCAATTGTAGGGTCGCGATACTCGTGAAGAAAACCAATGTCGATAGGATGAAGAAGGCCAGGGTCGAGGGCAGTTGTCGGTAGGACAAACGAAGGCTGATGAGGAACGTCGTGAGGATCAGCAGGACCATCAGGATGTTTGGTTGGCGACTGCCCATTGCTCGTACCCCCATTCTCAGCATTTTCAAAGTCGTCATCCATGGCCAGGTCGTCGCTTGTGCGGGAGAAGGGGATGATTGCAACTTGATTGATGCCAAAATTGAAGGCGGCACATCTACTGCTAGGGTCGATGGTGAGACGACTAACGCAATCAGACAAATCAGCCTGCCAAGGGGCAGCCTGTAAATCATCTTGTTCGTAGTAATGTATAGATGTGGTAGTTATGCTATGCAGAGCTGGATCCCACTCTATGACACTCAACTTGGCGTCTCGGAGAGCAACAAGAACTGCATCACCGCCACTTTTAGATGACCGTGGTTTGACTCTACCCAAGGAAGTGACCGTTCCAGCAAGGCAGTACTCAGCAATGAGAACGAGTTTCGCGTCCTGTCCAGCATTGACATGCTCAACTTTGAAAATCTGGAGAAGTGAGGTGCGTGCAACCACCAGATTATTGGCCTCGGGTGAGGTGTAAGGCAGAGACAAGGCAGCACTGACTCCAGATGGAGGGATCAATTCGGTGTAACACTGCATCACGAGAGCAATTGTTATGGTGCTCTGCCTTGTGCTTTTCAAGGAAGTGGTGACTGCGATGTCAACAACTTGGGTCTTTTAACAGCTTATGCATCATAAACAGATTAGTCACCGGCAAACAAAGGTATCAATCAAGTATGTCAGATAGACAGTGTAGAGAAATTCCTCAACAGGCTCTTCAAATTAATCAATACCCTTTGTGAAGGGGTTGTAACTTAAGTGCCCAAACCACCGAGTCCAACACGCGATAAATGCCAAGTTTCATATTAGACTTGGCAGACACGTGATCATCACGCTAGCCCCCTCTGGTACTAGCTTGTCTGGAGCTGCAGCTATGACGATTGTGCAATGTTGATGTCCTCGTATCCTGTTTGCCTGCGTTTCACCACCACTTCTCCCGCTATTGTCGTCACTTCCACTGTGTCTATATTTCGCTTTGGTCGACGAGAGAAATTCACCGTGAGATGCCGGGTCATTATTCTCAACATAATTCTGTTGTCTCCGGGCTCTTCTTCTGATTATTATCGCGTGCGGCGGCACGCTACCAGTTGCAATGTCTTTAATCCACGAAAGCGAGTTCTTAACCATGGCTTCGGCAGGTTATATTCAAATTACTCTCATTTGGGTCGTGTATGCAATCGCTGTTGTCCTCCTACTTTCGGTCGCCTCCCTATTCGTCTACCTCTACCAAACACATCGCGATCGATCCGTCTTCGTCACCGCTGTGTGCATCCTGACCATCACTTCTCTTCTTGCGACAGTCCTTCTGCTACCGGTTGACGTAGCGCTGGTCTCGAGCACAACGAGCTCGAAACTAGGAAGACGCAAGGACTGGGCTAATCAAGAGAAAGTTGATAACATCACTTTCACCTTGCGAATCGTGTATTATTTACTTTACTCTCTTGATGCCCTCCTCTGCCTGATTGTGATCCCATTTACATATTTCTGGTATGAAGAATATGATGAGGTTGCTCAGGAGGAAGGCTCGCAGACCTTTGGTTCGAGATTCTGGGGCGCCCTGAAGTATACCTTTGTCTTCATCTTTTTGTGCCTGGCAATTTTCCTGGTCGGATTTTTCATTCCTCGAGTATCCAACACCAAAGGCGCACATTTTGATCTCGACTTTTTCAAACGCCTCCTGGCCGAGAACCGAGGCGAGAAAGCGCTGACCTTTGCCCTCGGCATACTCATTACCCTCGGAGTCATCATTTACTGTTTCTACACGGCTGCAGGACTAGCACTGCTTCCTCTCACTTTGATAAAATCGGCACCAAGCATTTCCGCACCTGCTTTAACCGAAACAACTGCTACGCAACTTGAGAGCAACCAGGAGAGGCAGAGACAACTCGAGGGCCGTGCGCAGGGTAATCCAGATGGACTATCATCGAAGGACCAGCGAGAGCTCGATGCTTTAGTTCGTGAGGAGCGCACACTTCGACGTCATCAACGCATAGCTGCCGAGGCGTCTGGTCAAGATCGGAACATCTTCTGGAAGATTTGGCTAAAACTCGAGGCCATCTTCCGACCAATCAAACTCATCCTCGGCCTCCTGTTGGTCGTTGTTGTTTTACTTATCTTCGCAAGCATGCTCGTCACTGGCGTTGACAAGGCAAAGAACTCTATTTGTGGACGCCACTGCGGCTACTTATTGGGACACATTAATATTTTCCAGCCCATTAACTGGATCCTGGTCAAGTCGTCTGCGGTCTTCCCAATCGATTACATCATCTTCCTCTTCATCGTCCTCCTCTTTTTCAGTGCCTCCATCATTGGAATAGCCACGATTGGAATCCGAGTTCTCTGGATCACAATTTTCAGAATCCGAAAGGCCCATACGTCTCCCCAGGCATTACTTATTGCGACGGTCCTGCTCACACTGATGACGCTCGCCATCAACTATTCTATTGCCATGCTGGTGGCGCCTCAATATGCTACATTTGGCCCTCAGACATTCTGCGATCACCCTCCGAAGCATCCTGGAGAGCAGCCAGACTGCTCTGACCATCAGCAGCATGTCGTACCGTGTACAGAAGTTTCCGACAATCCGGCTGCTCGCAATGTTTGCACCCCGTCTGTGGTGTCAACTTTCTTAAACAGAGTGACTGTGAACTACCCATTCCTAGGTATTGTCGATTTCTGGGCTCAGTTTGCTTTCCTTGGCATTTTCCTGCTCGCATTCATTCTGCTGCTATTCAGAACACCGAAATTGAGCGATCCGGACTCTGATGATGACGCATTGGAGGAGGAGGAGGAAGGCTTGTTGGCAAGCACAGGACGACGATTTGGGGCTACATGGCAAGATATCACCGGAAGGACTAGCCACGATGGCAGGAATGGCACAACACAGAGTCGTGGCACACGGGATGGTGGAGATGATTAGTCGATTGTGCGACTTATAGTAACCAGTTATCGATGCTTGAAGAGGGGAAATTGTTTTCGCGGATTGATACCATGGGCTTTGGGAAAGGCGTTTACCAAGAATTATTGATACAACATATGAAGTATCGGAGTCATTCGTTGAGTTCTATGTAGCGTTTCGTAACATTGATACTCCGAAAAAAGCATCAAAGTGTTATTTAAGCAATCATGCTTGGCTTTTGGTGGCCATAAGGTCTGAAATGGTGGTCCTTAGAATATTTGAGGGACAGGAGTGCGGCATGTAATGATTGAAACAGACCACGAGGTTTAAGGGTCGGTCAGTCATTTCTTTGTCCCTGGGTTTCAGCATGACAACTTCACCCTCATCATGTACACCACCCCACTAAATCCTGCACGCGACCAACGAAAGATCTGACTAAGGCAGTGAAGGGTTGATATGTTGCTCTTTCTTCAAGCGATGGTCAGCATTGTAAAATAACAAACAATGCCTGCCTAAGTTGAAGCATTTGATTGTGCAGGTCCAACCTCACAAGAAAACAAATCGAACTTCACGGCATTCACATGATTCCACCATTAGCAGATGAGTTCCTGGTTGCTGGTCATCTTGCTTTGGACAGTGCATTAATACCGATTCTTCTGCCAATATATCTACCGAATGCCTGCATGACACAATTTGTCCTCAAGTCGTTTTATCAACCTCATCCAACACATTAGGCTGCAAAGCCATCGAGTGTCTTGAGAATGAAGAAGCAAGACCTTACTGCATCACGCTGGGCGAGTCCGGATGTGCGTCAAATGCGAGAATATCCCCGGATCACAAGAACGCCATCGCCACAGAAGACTCCCTGGAATGGGTCATTATTCGGTGATAAATGGCATGAAAACACACCTTTGCCATCAATCACCCACTCGACAACATCCTCGGACCCATGCGTCAAGAAAACATCCGTCACGCCCCAGCCGTTGGGTGCCTTGCAACGGCAATTCCAAACACGACAGCTTGATCTTCAGCGCTTTCAAAGATTGTTCCGACGTCTAAAATGGAAAGCCAACAGTCTCACTCACTGGTCACATCGAGCATTGAGTCTTACTCAGGAGCACATTCGTGCTCAGCAAATGACGCGAGAAGTAGTGCATGCTCACCCATCGCCTCAGAGAAATCCAACAACGTCCTTAGGTCGCTACGAGATGGAGATAGATCCTATCGAAGCCGAACGTCAATTCAAAATTGATTTCTACGAATTCTATGCCCTCCTCGAGCGTGGTATAGTCTGCTTACTGGGAGTTTGGGGAATGGCGGTTGATAGCTCCAACAATTCCAATACGAGAGAGAATGATCCGGATAACATGGGTCCTGCTGCGCTGGGTAGTGGGAATTTGATAGGCAACTCGCGTGCATTCCATGGAAGTAGCCATCGGTTTCACGCCAACTTACTGGCAGCGCTGGACCACCCTTCGAACCCACTCCACCTAATTCTTGGTACTGGCGATGCGAGGGATTACATCGGTATTGCCAAAGAGTTTCGGAACAAGTGGAAAGATGTTGAAGTCCGACCTGATGAAGCCTTTCAAGGCGATGAAAGATTGGAGGAAGAATGGGATAGGAAAAAAGCCAGGCGGTACGAAAAGGTACTTCGAGATCTGAAGTTGGATGAGCTCCTGGGATCAGTGCTTGGAGCATTGGAAATGGCGGGGAGCAAGGCGGAGCAAGAGGTTGACAGGCTTGCTCTTGCTCTTGGAGCTACAGCAAATGACCGAATCACTCTTGTGGACACCGCAGGAGTTGATTCGGATATGGTACACGCGCCCTTCGAGGTTGGGTATAATCCTATGGATTACGATATTGAGATGCAGCTTTGAGTGGATTTGTCAATGGATGTGGACAAGTAGTCGTTATGCGTCCCATGAAATAGGATAGGCATCATTAAAAAGACACACTCAATATGAAGTCGAATCATCCATCGGCATAACAAGTTGCAGTACCTATGTAGTCATTGGATGATCACATTACACGAGAAAGCAAATTCACCCCACACTAATGCTTCACTCTTCTTTTCAGCTGAACAGTACTTGCCAACCTCGAAACATGATAACAAATGATGCTCATCACGGAGGTTATTTTCCCAGGATTTGAATATCTGACGCACCCACTTCATTCTTCCGCAAGGCTGAGGTCGAGTGTGGCATCAAGTGCTCACGCAATCGCGGCGACTCAATTGAACAATAATGTTCGACTTCATAGCGTATCTTGAGCGGCTTGATCCGTCATACGCCTACCAAGTCGAACAGCTAACTGGCGGTGTCATCAACTTCACTGTGCGAGCCAGCAAAGTCACCTTGACGGAGTCGCCAGTGGTACTCGAGGCAACGCCTGGTGCAGGTAATGGCTTGGATGTGCACTTCGGCAGGTTCCCCGGCCACGGGTCGTTGATCCTGAAGCATGCAGCCTCTCATATCGCGGAGATGGGTGAAGGTGCCCACATTCCTCAGACTCGTCAGGTAAGCTCATGCTACCTCCTTTCACGATCTGAGTGGTAGCTGATGGCAACAAGCTCGTAGAAGCAACGGCTTTAGCACTGTTCCTAGACGAGACGCGGAAGCCCGGCATAGACTCCTCTTCACTGCCTGGTGCACGATTGGGATGTTTACATACTTTCCTCGACGGAACAGGGATAATGACACCTGAAATCTTGCACTACGACGCGTCTGATCATGTACTTATTCTGTCAGATCTTGGAGCACTACCAGATCTGTCAAATGTGTTCTGTGAGCTAGGTGGCTACACACCGGGATCTGATAACGGTCGTCCAGAGGTGCCACTGCCACCTCCCAAATCACCAAGAGTAGGACAACGACTCACAGATAATGAGGTGACTTTCTTCGAAAATCTAGGGACGAAGCTTGGACGATTCTTTGCCCGGCTTCATTCCCAACGTGTCCATCAAGCCATTCTTGATCCTGCCTCCGGGCAACATACGAGTCTTACCGTTGGCGATGAAATATGCGGCTTTCCATTGCTGCCCCAAATGAAGACGGTTGTCCATGAGCATGTCATTAAGCCCCTCAGATCTCAGTTGCGCCTGTTCCCATCTCTTATCGGCATCGAGGAAGCTGATACTCTTTTCTCAGCAATTGAGGCGGACTTCCTGCGTGATACAGGTGAGCAAGAACGATGCTTCGTCATAGGTGATTGCTGGACTGGCACTATCTTGGTCGACCTGGATCGACCTGAAGGAGAGACCAAGGTCGGCGTCATAGACTGGGAGTTTGCGAACATATCTGGTCGCGGTATCAACGGAGATATCAGTCAATTCACTGCTCATCTCGAACTTTTCCTCATAGCGGCTTCCAGCTGGGGTGGAGACGGTGCTCCCGGCCACATTTCACCCTTGAAAGAAATTATGCAGGCGTTGATAGCTACATACGAGGCTGAGCGAGCCCAGGTCGACGATAGCACACTAAAAGAAACCATCACTCGGTCAGCGTTCTTGTCCCATGGCGCGGAGCTCATCAACTGCGCGTTTTGGAAGATCTGGATTTGCAAGGATTCAGAATGCCTCGCATGCCGCCGGCAGAACGAGATATCATCAGCTGAGGGGTTAAGCGAAGACCCTGATGGAAGTCAGAGGCCTAGCCATGCGTCTCAAGCCACAGAACAGGCGGATGCTCCGGAGCAGTGCACACTCATTGCGAAGATGGTCAGCAGAGGCCTAGCTTTCCTGAGATGTGCAGTCGCCGAAGACCTTATCAAAGCTACGATTTCCCTACGCCAGTGCGAGATCGTCGATGGATTGCAGCCGAGCTTGGTCGATTTGTTTACTTGAACCTTAATCTATGGAGCACGAGCTATTGTTGTGGAAGTCTCCCTACGAGTACTTCTCTTGGTAGCGGGCATGAACTACTGAATACCGTTGAACTTCGCCAATAGGTCAAAGGACCACGCCTGAAACGCCCAGCTCTAAACACCACCGGAGGAGGCACCAAACAACAACTAAGCACGCCTAAATGCGTTAGTCTAGACAATTAATTTGAATTCTCATCAATATTGCTGGCAAAATAATCAGCATGGCATCAATTTGACGAGTTTCAAGTCTACGAGCGCTTGTTCCTCAGTTGTTCCACTAGTAGTCGATAAGGCACATATCTTCACTTGTTCCTTTTCGTGTTCTACTCCACTGAACCTTGACTATCGATTCACAAAATCACAGCTATTTGCCATCAGCTACGAATACGAGCAGGAGCCTCCTATGGGCGTGTTTGTGCCTGATCAGCGCCACTATGGTGCCTAGAATACAAGCGAGCCACAGGGGCAACCACGTTTCGACCGCCACTTTTCCGTGGGAGACGCGTTCCTGAGTGCCGGGACCATTAGACCCAAGCTAAAGCTGTCATATTGTTAGTGTCGATCTCGAGGCCATTGGGCTGCATTCAGATGTCGCGTACAACACCGATCACAGCCTGTCAGCAAGATGATGGAGATAAAAGGCGTCGTCAAGTCCAACGCTCTCTTCGTACAGCGTTCCGAATACCTCGAGGCGGGCTCAGGTCGAAACCGCCCGCTCCAAGGCCGATGAAGAAAAGAGCTTCCCGAAGCACCCTGGATGAGCACGAAGGATACGTAATTCAAGCAAGCCGTGAACTGCTCCTTTCGAAGGATTATCCATACTTGGCAGCGCCGTTGGTGACCGTTGCAAGAAGAGTTGCCAAACCATCATTTCGCTCTAACTAGTGAACACTATTCATCTCGCGGTACACACTACTTCCCAGACCATTGCAGCCGAAACCTTCAAGAACCACCTCTTCTAGCTTTCGTGGTGTTCACTGCGGTACCACGGACTCCGGAGTACCGCGTATAGTGTGGACGCTTCAGACATTTTCAAAACACTCTGGTCGACTCCAGTTCATGGAGCCTGATCCCTGACTTATGGCAAGGAACCTCAGCCTGAAGAAACTGCCATCCCTGTAAACAAACAGGTTATCCACAAGGCATAACGTCTGGCACAAACTCAATTCTTGTCTTTTGGAGATCATAAAAGTCTTCATGATTCACCAGGCGGAAACAAACTTTCAACGTGGGTTGCCGTTCAACTTGCATTTCCGTTTCTCCACTGAAGAGATGACTCGGATCACGATGGTAACATCCCCTTGGTTAGTGTACCCTTTGTGCCTTGCTCTTGTTTAGATCAACTCTTCAGAAGATTCCTTTGGCTATCTCGTAACTCTAAACTCCACTTCCCATCCCCGCTTCATGTGGCTGGAGATTATCACAGACGGAGTAGGACCCAGCTGACATACAGGGTTTCTGCTTGCTGGTAAATCGCTAAGGGTATCCTTCTGTACGAGTACCTGATCGGCCTGGAACGTCTTTCACGTCCTTGGGGCTTGAGGAAGTGGACCGTGTTAACAGAGTACAAAGTGTCAGTGACATCCATGCGTCATTAACCTGGGGCAGCCTCTCCTGCATTCCCGCCTGCAGTGCACTGACAGCAGAAATCTACCATCTCCCTTCCTACCAACTTAACAAGTGGCAATTGAGTTTGTGTGCTCGTGCTCCCTCTAACTCTAGAATTGTTATTTATGATCAGCGATGGATCCACCGGTGGTTCCTCTCAGTCGAACTCGATTGACCCGAGACTATACCTTC
The DNA here is from genome assembly GCF_035927105.1 of Exophiala bonariae. Classification (NCBI taxonomy): domain Eukaryota; kingdom Fungi; phylum Ascomycota; class Eurotiomycetes; order Chaetothyriales; family Herpotrichiellaceae; genus Exophiala; species Exophiala bonariae. The sequence goes on along the minus strand of NW_027042477.1, from coordinate 168,939 downwards.
GAGGACGACATGCCGCCTGCAACAGCAGTAAAGAGTCCTCCAGCGCCTAAATCTGTGGAAGGAACACAGGGCACTTCGACACCACGACCCAGCTATCATGAAGGACGTTCAGAGTCATCTAGGTCTAACGATGGTAGGAGCAGTGCACTCAGAAGCCAAGCACCAGAAAGTCCACACCATAGCAGAGAGTCGTCAGACATTCGCAGCCTGGAGACGGCAACACCCACTGGCCAAATGGAGGACAAAGGCAACCTTGAAGAGCTTCGCAAACTCGACTTCAATCTTGACCCCATAGAGGAAACAGACAAGAGCGCATACGAACCTTCCATCAGCACATTCTCGCGCACTTCTCACAACACCACACTGACCGTTGCTTCTTCAAATAAACTGCCAGATTTCTTCGCGCAGGAAGTCTTTCAGATAGTACTTCACAACCCGACCACCTCGCATCAGCTTCTCAAATACAGTCAGTCACGACTATGTGGTGAGAACCTGGAATTCCTGGAAAAGGTCACCAGGTACAACAATCTCCTGAGCGAAGTTGCGAAGAACATGTTTGACATCCATCGCAACTTCATTTCGGTGAACTCACCCAACCAGATCAACATTTCGGAAAATGTACTTGTGAAGGTCAATCGAGATCTCAAGTCCGCGTTGACAACGACCCTTCCAAAACTTGAATCCGTGTTCGTCGATTCGCAGAACAGCATTGAGAGACTGGTGGCGGATGATGTATACCCGAAATTCGTGCGACACCAAATGACCATGAGCGCTGCAAAAGCACTGGCGGGCGATCGAGGCAAATACGCCGGTTTGGGCGACTGCTTCGTGCTGAGCGATCCCATCAAAGCCGATAATCCAATCGTCTATGCCTCAGACGGCTTCGTCAAAGTCACAGGCTACGCGCGCAACGAAATCATCCCCCGAAACTGTCGGTTCCTCCAGGGTCGACAAACGGATCCCGCGTCCGTCAAGCGCCTCCGCGAAGCCATCAGCTCAAGGGAAGAGATTGTGGAACTACTGCTGAATCAGAAGAAGTCCGGCGAACCCTTCTGGAATCTGCTGTATATGACGCCCCTTTTCGACGCTACCGGGAACGTGGTATTTTTCCTCGGTGGCCAGATCAATTGCTCAACGACAGTTCATAATCAGTCAGATGTTTTACGCATTCTCGCCATGTCGAATGACACGGATGAGAAGGCGGTTGACGGCGTACTGGCGCCCGAGATACAAAAGACGCCTTCCCGTGCGAGCAAGTTCCTGGCGAACTTCCGGAGCAAGAGTGGCACGGTGGAAGCGCATCGGATGCCTGGCATGGAAGATAAACTCTTGAATAAAATGGAGACAGAGAAGATGAATCTCCGGAGGCAGATGGACACTTTCTACACTGCTTATTCCAAGGTACGGCCGTCCCCAGCCCCATTCCTCTTTGAAACCTAGACCGATCATCTTTTCTTTTGGCTAACCACATCTCCCCTCTTTCCGCCGAACAGTTCCTCGTGATAAACTACTCGACATTCTACATCTCCTTCCACTCGGCCGGTGCTGCCACACTGCTGTACCCGGCACGCCCGATCCCCAACAGCTCCATCTCGCAGATCGTCGGCATGGACATCTTCCGCTGGCTGTCGGTGCACTCGGCCTCAAAGGTGTCCAGCGAGTATAAGTCACGCGTGCGCACGGCCCTGAAGATGGGCAATGCCGTCTCGCTCGATCTCACCATGTGCACCCGGCGATTCATGGGCTTCGAGAAGTTCGCGACGCACTGGACGCCCCTGAAGAACGAGGCTGGCGAGATCGCTTTTGTTATTCTCACGCTCGGTGGCTTTCAGGATTGAAGGCTGGATGTCTAGTTGTACGAATCAGAGCACAGAGCATTCTCTAAAGAGCGAGTGAGCGAGCGAGCGATAGCAACGCATTTCTTTTCACGTCTGGGGAACGGGATGGATATTGTGAGCGTTTTGGTCTGGGCTTTGCTGTTTGATTTCAATGATGTTTCTGTCTCCTTTTTATCTGTGTCACGACCCCGACTGAGCCTGGGGCTGTGTGTACCACAACAGGCACCATGTATGTCCAGACGAGACACAACATCTTTGAGCGGATTACTGCTTTTTTTTAGAGACGCGTCCCAGAATGGGTTCGATGCGCAGCCTCGAAATATTGGATGACTCCAAGCCTGTTGTTATAGCAGGCTATCTCTCTTGCCCTTCCGCTCGATCTTACACCAGGGTTTGATTTTCCTTCCTACCCTTGAATTCCACAAGCTTGTAATAATGAGGGGTAGCTTAAGGTGTACACGTACGATCAATCATCCAAGTTTAGACTTTAATGATGCTACTGTAAAGGCATAATTTGATTTTCAAGAACTCACTACTGAGGACTAGTTCTTCAGCGAACTCTCCGTGAATCGATCTGCAGCGTCGCCTATGGATATCAGAGTTTCAACGCTCGGACCGGATCGTCCTCCTGCTAGCATCGACCAGATCTTCTGGGCTGCGGTTCGCGGCCTCTTCCCGATCGTGAGCCTTGGCTGAAATGCGATAAGTGGATGATGTGTACCTCCGCTGACGAGCTCGGATGTCGTTATTACTCCGAAGCCTGTACGGTTGATCTGGTTTGAAGTTTGGGATGGAACACTTTCAGTGGCTGGGATTAAGAAGACTACACAAATGCCTTTCGGGAGCCCAGGGGCGGCAGACCTGAGATTCATGGCGAGATGCCATACTATTGAGACGCACTTAGCAGTTGCTAAATCGGCATGTAGCGGATAGATCTTCATTCAAAGGCGAGGTTTGGTGCGAACATCAAGAAGTGGATATTTTTATGATTCCTTACCAGAGCGCTGCTTTGGGTCATTCTGTGAATCTGCTTCTCTTGCTCCCAAGATATCATTGCAAAGGATTCATTTTGGGACGGTTAGCTGTAGATCTCTCCCGGCACAAGGTGCTCAACTTCACCACTCGACAATGAACAGTGTCCCGGCTTGCCATCAACAGGCTTCTCAGTCACACCCCAGAGTAGTGGTTTGACTGCCTCGGTCTCTCGGTCATTCGGGTGGTGACAAACCGCGCTGATGATCATGCTCGACGTTCCAACCATAGGTATGTTGGAGTCCAATTTCCGATTCGAACAGGCCACCAGAAGCGACAGCATGCACACTAGCGTGAGCATGACGAGCAAGATCATTAGATTGTTGAACCCGCACGCACTGATATCTCGATCTGGCTGCCAATTGCCATCGAGACCCATGACGTTGATGTTCACCAAATAGATACTCCTTGACACCAGCCAGTGTGTGATGCTTGAGAGGAGCAACAACGGCACGCTGTAGGACCACGGCAGGCTTAGCCAGTATGTTGAACGTTGACCGCGTTCCGGGGAGCTCACGCGCAAGGCTTTGCGCTGTGTTGCAAATCCCGCGAACTCCTCAGCGGCATGCATACACGTGAACATGCCATTGTATAGGAAGTATAGGAAACTAAAGGCCAGTTGCGGGGTGTTAACCACGAGAACTTTGAACATCATACTTGAGCCCGGGTCGACACCACCGAATGTTGTAAACTGGAAAACTGCATTAGGGTTGATTGAGCCGAGCCCGGCAGTCCAGACGCTGCCCCTAAGATCAATCATGTTTGTTATTCCCTGTGCAAGGATCCATCCACCGACAGTGAATAGGAGACCTATGCTGTTGGAAAATCAGCAAGGAGTAATCAATGAATCGCTTGGTACCCGCCAACTTACAGTAGGATGCATGAAAACCACCTCTGTAGTGATGCTGCATTACCCCATTTTTTTGTTGATATCACCCATGGGGTGCTTTGAGGGCCAAAAACCTCCGGCCAAATCTCAACGAGCTTCTTATCTCCAACACCTCGACAGACATCAAAGGGTATCAGCCAGTAGAAGTTCGACTCGATGAATCCCTTATCCTGTCCAACTAAACATCGTCTTCTGGTGCACTGCTCGGGGTTCTTGAGAAATATCGCAATACTATCTCCAATTGTGACGAGTGGCGGGTCACTGATGACACAAAGAGCGAACAATATAACCACTATTTTCACAACGTCGCAACCGATTGTGATCCAGAGAATGAGACGGTTAGATTCGAGGCGACAGACCTCGCCGTTAGTTTTACTGCTGAGACAGTGATCGATTGGTATGTTGGCCAAAGTTACTTGCCAGTTCGACGCGTTTTGCAGAGCGGCATCTTTCGTGCAGGAGAGCGAATAATTGCGCTCACACATCCAGATCGAAGGATCGTACCCGCTCGCAGCAAATGTGCTCTCGTTCTGTCCCAAGAAAGTTGCGTAAGATGATCGCCACTTTTTGTAGTCTAAGGCATCATAGATTCCAAATAAAGCAGACAGGTTTTGCAAACTTTCAGGGGCCCCGAGGTTAGCCTCTTTGTCATGAGCAAACCATTCATAATCTTGGGTGAAATTGAGGTAGCTGAGATCCTTCGAATTGATGCCACCAAGACTACAAATTAGCACGAGTACCGTGTGCGACAGGAGAAACCGTACTTGTCATCAATTACATCTCGATCCGATGAGCTAACATTTGAAACGAGGACAACATTGGACCGCTGGGTCAATAGTGGCCGTGTGTACTGCTCGATACACTCGTGGTTCTCCAATCGTTCATATGTGCTCACGTCAGCAATAATAGAACATACCAGGGTAGTCCAGGGCCCACTGTCGCTCAGAGTCACATTGTAATTGCTGTTGCTCGGGGAACAACTGGTCCAGAGTGATGTGTCATTGTAGTCTGATGTCAACACGGCGATTCCGTAGTTATTTGCTTGGAGAGACGAAAAGAGTGCGGAATTGAGGAGAAGATGAACGGGTATCGAGCTCAAACTCAAGAGCCACCACAAAAATACCTTTTGGCCCGAGAGCCATCTGAGATTCGATGGCGACGAAACTCCAAGCTGCAAAGACCTGCCGTTGTCATGAGCAATTGCGAGCTCTCTTTCTGAAGGGGCGCTTAAGCATTGCATAACGTAATTGCTGGAGCTTATGGTCAAAGTCGCGATGAAGTTGATAACGAGGGATGCGAAAGTGGTCCAGCGCTTGGTGATAGTACAGCTACCTTCCCACAGCACGTTCTGGTATCCTTCTTGATACATCTCATTCTGGAAGGCGTTGGCAGCGATCAACAGTGCACATTCTATACTAAGACAGAATATGAGGAGAACGCAACTGAGTAAAGCACCGAGCCGCCATCCTGTGAAGTGGCCTCGCTTGCTTGCTCCTCGTGCTGTTTCAATCTCCTGGTATGCTGGACCGGATCTCAGTACTGTATACTTCAACCGTGTTCTCCCGGTCCCAGAGAGAGGATTGTGTGCTGAAAGATAGTTGAGGACGGTGAGGGTGATGCGACCAAGATGATCGAAACAGACATCCACATGGTCGGTAAATTTCCTTGTAAGCATGTCAGTCCATTTAACTACAGCGACAGCGTCCTCACCTTGTACGGTCTTTGCTCTTAAAACGGGGGTCATGTCCCGCTTTCAAAATGCCTGATTCCCTCCCTGTACTCCTTGAGTCCACGGATATCGGAGCCTGCGGTCGTCGATAGCGAAGGATCAGTGGATCATCGTGAACCGGATCCCGCTTCAGTTGAGGCTCCATCCTTCGTTATCTTGTTGGCTGATCCTGATCGTTGTCCTAGCACTGAAATAATCGTGCCGCCAGATGCGATTACCGATTCGTAGCTTTCTGTAATCAGAGTAGACAATGCGCTTCAGTCGTGGTCAACAATCTTTCGGAGCGTTTCACCAGGTACTCTGATCAAAAAAAAAGCCGGGCCAGACGAGCGTCAAGGTAAGATGGATATTCGACGCCCTTGGCCCGTGATCAACTTCGTTCCATTTTCTCGATGGGAATGCTTAGGTGCACAGGCTGATCTCCTGCCTTCCACTTGTGAACCGAGTGAAGCTGCACAGCCAGACTAGGCGTCTCGGCCCAGGTTTCTTTGCCCACTTACCACTCGCCCCACAAGCAGCTGATTCGCATTTCGAATCTAGATTGGACTTGCTGGATCTCAGATACGAATCAGCTGTCTGTTAGATGCGGTGGGCGACAATGGGTGGCGTTTAATTGGGGTTGTTGGCCAATCATAAGCACAGCGATGTGGCTATAGCTCTTCGAAAAGCAAGCATCGAACACGGCTTGTCATTGGCGATCACTGGCAGTGTGCCTGAGGCAACTGGACGGTTTTGGTGTAGATGAGCATGTAATGCTACTGTTCAGCCTGATCGAGGAACAGCTTTTGCTGAGCCAAGTTCTGATCAAAATCATGCAGCGCCGCTTCGCAAGGTCCTGACACGGACTCCATTGTTTGTCGAGCCCATGCCAAGGAGATCATCTAGCCTCGCTAGCTAGCGAGGTACGTTGGAAACCTTTCAGCTGCCAAGGAAAAACTGCGAGGGCTGCTCGGTCAGCGGTTGACAACTTGAAGATCCCACAACGCAGTATTGGATAATGCTTTGCGATGTGGTTATTTTTATGAATCGAGTTCATTCTTCGATTCGTCTGGCACACGGGGCACTCGAACGCGTGTCTCAGATCTACTACGCAAATATTGTAAAGTATATATGGGCAGTTCGATGAAGACAATAATCCACATTATTGCGAGCAGTCTCGAGAGCCTACGTTATCTAAAATGTCTTTGTCACATCCATAGACACAATTTGCCGGAGGCAGTGCCAGCCGCGACCCAGTCCTTGGATGGGTGAAAGACGGCTACGGCAGGGACGGCAGTAATGCCATCACCACCTAGCTGTGCTAGTTGGGTGCCATCAGCACTGTAGATGTCGACAAACCTGGAGATTAGGAGGAGATATTGTCAGTCGTGATGAAACCAATGGGAGCAGAGAAGAATATAACATCTATGAGCTGGCGACGTACCTGTTCATGTTACCGACCACAAATTTCTGAATGCCGTCTGATGGATACCGCTGCCAAAGGGGACGAAGAATTGTAACCCATCGACCGCTATGTTCAACATTGATGGTTAGTATCCAAAAGTTTTCAGGCCGGAAAGGGAGTTGAGGAGGACCACTCTACTTACGTCTGGTTGTTATGCCTAACCACAGTCTCGGGCTTCATGACATCGTCCTCGAGCGTCGTACCGGATTTCCAGGTATTCATGCTCTCGAGGGCATCTGTTCCAGCCTTGCCACGTGCTCCAAACGAGTGTATCTTGATTGTATCATCATAACTCGTGGTAGCAACCTGGCCCGCAGTATTGAAGGCTGCATGACTTACGCTCAACCGTGACTCGTGCTCTCCAACCAGTGTTGGAAGCTTTTTTGTCATCTTCCTCAAATCCCACAATCGCATGAAGCGGTCCAGAGACGCGGTTGCTAGATAATGCGGCGCCGCTGGGTTTAATGAAAAGCCTCCGATCTTCTTCTCGGAGAGTTGGTAGACCTCGACCGTCGAAGGCGCTTGGCGGGTGTCGTACTTTCCGAACCCGCCATTCAGGGTTGTGAAATACAGGGTGTTAGGGTCTGTGGCTGCCATGTCGATGCCCGAGACCGGCTCATCTTCTTCTCTTGATGTCGGACCGTAGACCTCAACCGCGACACCTTTCTGTAGGTCCGTTGCCCGAATGGATGAGTCGTAGGACGCCGTATAGAGCGTTTCTGGCTTTGACGAATGAGTGTGCATGGAGGAAATAGTCCGGGTATGTGGTTTAATCGTGGTGATATCAGGACCGGGATCGTCTTCATCCTCGTCTGCTTCTTCTTGCTTGACAGCCTTAGACGGTCTCTGTGATGCATCCACAATCCCTAGGTTCCCCATTTTATCCGCAGCAAAGACGATTGGTTTTGTTGCGGTGGGATGGAAGGCCATAGAGTAAATCCGTTCAGGTGTGATCTTGATTCGACTGGGATCCCACGCATCCCAGATTTCTAGCGAGGACATCCTTTCACGGAGTTTCTTGAGATCCTTGTCGGTCGTCTTTTTGACATCCGTGTCATCGAACGTCCGCTCGTAAGGTTTTGCGACACCTTTGAGGATGACGTCTGTCCCGAAGAGACCGTTTGTCCCGCCGTTGGCGAAGTTCAGGTCGCTAGTAACTCTCTGTCTCTTCTCCCTCTCCACTTGTTTCGCTTGCTCGTATTCTTTCTCGGCTTTCTCTTTCGCAACCTCACTGTCCGCTTGTATGCCTGCTAACCGACTCGAAGTCCGCCGAGGGGCAACATCAAGCTCTTTCTTGACACGCTTCGCCAGTGGCTGCTTCGATTTTGCGGCTCTTTTCGTGCCATTTTGAGGTCCACCATTAGCTGGCTTCGAGTACAGCCCAGAGGCGGCAGCTTCTTGTGTCAACTTTTTGAGCAGTGCATCTCGTTCGGCGATGTTCGCGAGCCGTTGTTTCTCAAACTCGGATTGTTCGATTGGAACCGGGCCACGAGCCATGTTTCTCGATTGATTCTCTGTGAACAAAGGACCTTGGTTGATGATACAGGGTGCACTGCGTTTTAGAAAAGTCAATGACGTCCGCAGGGAGCCCGACGCGTCGACGCGTAAAGTGGCTCCAGCTTACCTAAGCGAATTCCCGTTGTTCATGCTTGCGAGCCTTGCGAGGGGTTCCGAGGCTGGCACAACATTGGTCCGCCTTTCCCTCGGTCAGATGCGAGATGCGCTTGACGTTCTCAGTCTTACTCGTATGTCTATACGCTCTGCTTCTCACTTGTTTCCTACTGGCGCATCATATTGGTCATCAAGGAACATATATTGTACAGTAGCCAGGTCGGCACCTAGGATGGATCCCAAATTACTACAGATCATTCAGCTCATTGAGTCAAAGAAGAAGTCCTCGCACCCTTGGAAGAGACAAGAACGCTACTCACAGCCATACTACTCGTACTCGGCCACAGAGAAGCTATGGCGAGAAGTTTCAGATTTCAAAACGCAGACATCACAGCCGGTTGCGAAATTGTCGATAATGTCATGGAATATTGATTTCATGCTTCCGTTCGCGAACGAGAGAATGACTGTCGCATTAAAGCACCTGGAATCACATGTCAAAGCCAATTCAACTCCAACCATCATCATGCTGCAAGAGATGCTGGATTCAGACTTAGAATTGATTAAAGCTCAACCATGGGTGACGACGGGGTACAACATTACTGATGTCGACAATACGCACTGGGAGAGCGGACACTATGGAACAGTAACATTGGTCCCACAAGCCTTACCCATCAATTCCGTCTTCCGAGTACACTACGAGAAAACCCAGATGGAGCGAGATGGTCTTTTTGTCGATATCGATGTCGGCAATGGCCAGACCATCCGCATCTGCAATACTCATCTCGAGTCTCTGGTAGCCGATCCCCCCCTTCGGCCACATCAACTTGCGACCGCAGCGCAGCATATGCATGATCCTGCAGTGAGCGGCAGTATATTGGGAGGCGACTTGAACGCCATTCAACCATTTGATCGAAATCTCCACTCGGACAACAAACTTCAGGATGCCTACCTTGTACAGGGCGGAAAGGAAGACAGCGACGACGGCCATACCTGGGGTCAGATGGCTCAGGTCAAGCTGAGGAATATGTTTGGATGTAGCAGGATGGATAAGTTATACTTTGTTGGGGATTTGAAGCTGGAAAATTTCGAAAGGTTCGGGCTTGGTGTTGAGGTTGAAGACGAAGCCGTAAAAGAAAAGCTGATCAAAGAAGAAGGTCTTGATGGTGGCTATGCCACTGATCATCTTGGTGTCAAGGCTGATTTCAGCATTATCCCACCGCAATCACCTGCTTCCAAGATCTAGCTATGTAGTAATGTTTCACGATACTAATGAGGGCCTGTCTTTGACCAAAGAGCTACGTTGAGCCGGAAGCGAGACCGGATCCCAAGTTTGACTTCTCAATCACACTTTCCATGATACTTCTTCCAGAGATTACCCCCGTAGTGCAGATGACGATCTTCTTCCGCTGCCCAGATTCGGCAATCTTCTTAGCTATGAACCTGAGAGCCGCAACCTCGGTGAAAGTGATGCCACCAACAAACATGACAAACACTGTCTTCCATCCAGCCGCACCCGAAAGTGCCGCTCTTGCCTTTGCAGCTTTTTCATCCGTAGGTTTCTGGACGAGGTTGAACGTGGGGCCTTTGGCCGATTTTAGGATGTCTTCGAAACCGGTCCAACCAGTACTAGTGGGCGTGAGTGGTAGCGGCGATTTGTGTAGAGATTGGAGATATTGCTTTTGTAGGACGCACTGGACGATTCTGATGCTGAGGGGTGCATATCCAGAATACACATAAGCAATGTCTTCTGGGCTATCTTCATTGTATTCGTCAATGATAAGTCGCAGCTCTTTGCGCAGGTAGGCATAATTCGTCTTTGTCCCTTTCTCAGACTGGGAAGAGGCACCACCCACAGGAAGTAGTAATGCAGAAGCAGAAGATCGAGGCTGCAGTAGCTCCATTTTGTCGAGCGCGTCCAAAGTCAACAGATGTTGGTAGCCATAAGCATGCAATATCTGCCGGCGGAAGGAATCGAGATCTTTGGGTCGAAGACCTCCAGCTATTGTCGATTCAAGACACAGCAGACGAAGTACAGTGCTCAACGGAACATCGCGTGACATGAGTTCTTCGATTGTATCATGTTGGTAGATGGGATCTGTTCCCGCAGCAATGTTTTGTTGCACCTCGAGCTCCCTTGTGAAAGAATCGGATCGTGTATGCTTTGTCATGTCATCAGCGAGATTGGTGTGGACAGCTAAAGATTGGTGCTCTTGTTGATATCCTGGTAGTTTGTTGACAAAGTCTCGAAGTTCATTGATGCCTCTCGCACTGTGGCGACCTTCATAATCTGACTCCAGGCGCCGAGCTATCTTGTTCAAGGTCGGGCCAATAAGCGCAAAATTGGAGGAGCGCAGTTCAGCGAAGAGGCTGTCGGATGAATCAAGCTGAATCTTCCGTTTCAATCCCTGGCGAACAGTCGGTGGAGGTGATGCAGCAGAAGAACCCCCTGTTTGTGGACGCTGTTGAGGAGCAGCTCCTACAATGGACGAATCAATCTCTGCACGGTTATGTTTTACTCCGATGAATTCATCAATCAAGCCTTCGTACGTCAATTGTGTAAGCATAGGCGTAGCGAAGTCAACATCACGATCAATGACAATCAACTGCTCGATAGTTGTACTCGGCATGCTAGTGTACTGGGTGGCTGCCTCGTCAGCATCAAGTTCTTTGCGTGCCCGCAGAAGAAGGTTGGCGAGTTTTCGCGCGTTGTCGCCCTTCCCGAGAATCCTTGGAAATAGACCATGCCTTTGTTGAATCTGCATGAGTGCCTTTGACGCAAGATATAATGGAGAGGGATCATGTTTCTTGAAGGCAGTTAGACTGGGATTCACTAGTGGTTTTGACCTTGCCGAAACTTACCAGATACAAATCACTGAAAGCACCATCCAATTCCAGGGAGAGCATGTCATCTTCCAAAGGCAGGAAGAACAATGGAAGCTCCGAAATATTGACATCTCCAAGCACACCCTCGGCTTCTAGGATTTTGTTAGAAACCAAGGTCCTCCTGGGTACCCAGAAGATCGAGATCTCGTGCTCAACCGAGCCATTTCTCTGAAGCTTCTTGATCTGTTCTAGAATACAGAGATGTCAGCATCCGCAGTGAGAACTCTTCTCCGTGATGGATGGGGAGAGTAGGAAAGGTACGACATCGTGCTGTTTTGAATTTGCTGTTGGGAACTAGACTGATAGCGAAGAGTGGAAGAAAGGTCATCTTCGCAATCTCTTTGAAGTCCCGTCTATGGCCACAGAAAACTGCTCATGTCTTACCTGCTACATTCTGAACGAGACTGGCCTTTTCCCCATGGACCAAATAGACAATATTTCGCTGTGAAGAATCGGTGTTGCCATTTTCGAGCTCGAAGACCTTGTCTACACCGTACTCCTTGAGGGTAGAGAATTGGACAAACAATCCCAAAGGACCGGTTAGGTCTCTACCGATGACAAGATTCTTTTTGCCGCGGACCTGTTCAGATGTTCAGCATCAAGGAAGTGAGAAGCATCACGCTATTTGCCTTACTCACGCCTTCGAGTAACCCAAGCAACTCCTTCTTTGCCTTGTTCCGGATATGCTCTGCTTCTTTGTCTATGTTTGGGGCCATGGCCCTTGTCCTTGACCGAATTCTTCCACTTTCACATTCCAAGATAGAGACCGAATATCAGCTGGACCTAGTCTGAGAATCGAGACACGAGAGCATGCATCCCAACACGAGGTTTGGATGAAGTTGATTTGGTGACAAACTTGCCAAGATCCGATGTCCCACTCTGGAATGAGCGGTGCCTAAGTCACGTGACGTCTGGCGAACCCTCTTGGTGACTCCGGGCCTCTCGGGCCTCGACTGTCAGAGATTCCGTGCCTAACGCCAACCGCCCCGCCACCTAACGCAGCCAAAACCAAACACCGCCCACTGACACTCAGCCACGGCCTCCGCGTTTCAGCTTGACATCCTTCCATAAAACTCCTGAAGTCCCAAAGGAGCTCTGCTGCCTCAGCCGTATTCTTATTTTGTAGAAGAGTCCTCACTCCGACTCTACACATCTTTATCTCATATCGTTCGGAAAAAAGCACCAAAATGGGTAGATTCGGCTTCAAGAAGGGCGACGACGATGACAATGACTCCAGCAGAAGTGCGCTGTTCGGCTCCCGATCCTCAAAGAACAAGTCTCCTGCCTCTCCATCCCAAAATCCATATGCACAAGCCGCTATCCCTCCAGATGCCTATACAAAGGCTAAAATGAACGCTGGAATCGTCCCACCCCAAGCTGGAGGCTTCCAACAGGCCTCCGACCCTCGACGGCAGCAGGGTAACTATGGTGGTGGCCTTCCAGCGCCCGGCCAGCAGAGACCAGGCGGTGGCGGCGGCGGAAACCCATATGCCGGAGGTGCACCAGATACTTATGGCAGTGATAATAAATATGGCTCTTCACAAGGCGGTCAAGGCGGCTACGGGGGCAATCAAGGAGGTTACGGTGGCGGTCAAGGGGGAGGTTATTCTTCAGAGAAATTCGGTAACCAGAATGGGTATGGAGGAGGAGGCGGAGGGAATCCATACGCAAGCGGTCAGCAGGCCGGTGGAGCACCACGGCAAGGTGGTTATGGTGGACTTGGACCCAGCCAGTACGACCAAGACAGCAATCGAGACGAATTGTTTGGTGGAGCTCGTGAGCGGGTGCAGCAGCAGAAGCCACAAAATCCTGCTGGAGGTCCTCCTGATTATCAGTATAACCCAGAAAATAATGCCGGAGGAGATAGAAGCTATGGGGCATATGGCGACCGGCAACTGACCGCCGAAGAAGAAGAGGAAGAAGATATTGCAGCAACCAAGCAAGAAATCAGATTCATGAAGCAACAGGACGTTGCATCAACACGCAACGCACTCCGCATCGCTGCACAGGCGGAAGAGATGGGCCGGAACACGTTGGCCAGACTTGGTGCTCAAGGCGAGCGAATGCATAATACCGACCGAAATCTTGATATTGGAAACAACCACATCAACGTTTCGGAAGACAAGACGAAAGAACTCAAAACCCTCAACAGGAGCATGTTCGCTGTGCACGTCAACAACCCATTTACATCCAAAGATCGGCGTGCTCAACGTGATGAGGCCATCATGGAGCGCCATCACCAAGAACGTGAGCTCCGTGAAGCCACCCGAGATCAAGCCTTCAAGTCAACACAACGGATGAACCAGAATTTTAAGGGCATCGACGAGGCGTCGAACGGTCCAAAGGCCAAGACCAGCCTCGCTGAGCGAGCCAAATACCAGTTCGAGGCGGATTCTGAGGATGAGGGTATGGAGAATGAGATCGACCGCAATCTGGACGACTTGAGTGGTGCGGCTAAGCGTCTCAACCTGCTGGCCAGAGCCACAGGAGAAGAAGTCGAACAACAGAACAAGCTCATTCAACGAATTGCCGAAAAGGTAAGTACCACTGATCCATTTGGTCCCTTACGGCTGCACTTACTAACGTGGAAATCAGAGCGACCGATTCGACGACAGACTAGTCTTCCAAACCGAGAAGCTGAAGAGAATCCATTAAGACTTGATCAGTTCTATTGGACACATACGAAGAATGGAATCATAGACATGAGCGGTCATTTGGAGTTTGGGAGTCTGCCTCAGTGGCACAAGCACTCTGGATATATTTTCCGTCCCAGGATTTTTTCACGGGTAGCATTCTATAGGACGAGTAAGTTGTGGACGAGGGAGCGAGTTTTGTTCATGCAGCCCCAGAGATCATCACTGCACCCAGGAGAGATAAACTATCCCCCCGTTTGTGAATGGCCAAAATTCCTGCCTCAGGCTTTCCTCACTGACCTTTCAACCGTTTTCTCATATTTTCGGATCGATCGGATGCACCCGTGCGGGATGCAGTGATGTACAGAGAGATCATCGATCAACAACGAACGTGCCCCGTCTCAAGCCGTTTGATCAACGCTTCTCCATCTTCATGATTGATCTGATCATCTCGCCCAAATACTGAATCGATGAGCAGAGCAGAGCAGAATTCTGAGCCCGTTGATCGGCCCTCGCTCCACGAGTCTATTGCAACGTCAATTCACCCCCCCGGATCAACCGCCCACTCCTGGTCTTCTCTGTGCGGAATGGAGGTGAGATTCTCAGAGGCAGGCCTGACAAGACTAGAGGGGGCATCGTCTTCAGATCGACAGGCACAAGTGATTTCTCCTGGCACTAATAAACATGAACATTGTTTGCAGTGGGTACCACGGGGGTTCAACAACAATCTTCAATCACCTCTCTCTCTCCCTCTCTCGGACCATGTACGGGCAAGGATGAAGAATAGTATTTTACGTACATTCGAGCCATCTAGACGTGCCTGCCTCAACACTCTCAACGTTCAAATCAGGCCCAGCATCGTGACTGTTGACTACTGTATCCACATCCGCATCCCAACCCCTACTTACTACTAGTCTAGCCACATCGACGATCGGTGTGCATCTGTCTCCTGCGGCTGCTGACCAGATCACCAGATGAAAAAAAAAATCAAAAATCAATCATGACCTGCATGTATGCATGCATGCCGCCAGGCCCAGGGGAGGGAGGAGCGGGTCCGTGCTCGACAGAACAAACGGTAGCAGTTGGGAAAGCAGATCGATGATCTATCTACGAGTATCTGCAGCAAGAAATGTAGAATCAGTCCTTGCGTTCCGCTTCTCTCACTTGACTTGACTCCCTTTGGCGCCGTGCCGTCCCCATTCGAGTCGGCGGCAGCAGCTGCTTACCGCTTCGAGCGTCCTGGTCACCCCCCAGCCCGTGCAAGGGAGGGAGCCTGGCGAGGATTCCGGGATATAATTCGTCATGTTATGTTACGGCGCATACTTCGTAGTGTGTGCAGATCTACTGTATTAAAACTGGCAGCAAGGCTCTGTCTGTCCTTCCTCTCCTCTCCTCTTCCCCCCTCATTCCCGCTCGGTCGGTGTAGTCAGATTTCTAGCGGCTAGCCTTGCAGTGCAGTGGGTGTGCCCTCTTTTGCACGCACATCGACATTGGACCGTGGGGTCGGAAGCCACTTCGCAATCTCCCATCTCATCGTGTACCCTGCCCTTCCGCCTGCCGAATTCGGTCGCTACGGAGGTAGGTCAGGGAGGTGGGTTTTCGGAGATTTTTTTTAATTTTTCGTTTCTGTCGAGATCCTTGTTCTTATTGTTCGGATTGCTCAATTAGGTTGGGTGCATCGAGTGAATGGGGGAAGAGAGAAATGTCCTTTTAGTTTCCTGGCTAAGCTACGAAGGAACGACCGTTGTCAACTCCACGGTCTCCTACTGTCTATGGGGTACTCGCACGTCTCGTCCTTCCACCCTGGCTATTGCCCGTTGCAGTCAAGGTTCTTTCTGCACAAGTCTCGGTTGGTCCACTGTGATGTCGCGTCGTTCCGAAATTTGAAAGATTGAAGAGGTTCGTTAGACCTCTCGCTGCGGTCTAAGCAGGGTCTTGCTGTGCGCTGCAGATGGACGTTAGTGGTTCAAGTCCACTGATTTGTTGTCGTTCGAGTCCTCTCTAGACTGTTTATGGATTCATTTTCCCCAAAGGAATTATCTGACATTTCCGCTACTACGATTTTCTGATTTTTTTGAGGGTTCTGGTGTTGTGGCGTTCCTGGATCTGCAATGATCGTCGCGTTTCAGAATGTAGGCTAAGCCCCATGACAGTGACTTTTGGGTCTTAGCTCACCAGTGCGACGGCGAGACGGCTGGGGTCCTTTCTACTCCGTAATCTCATCTGCGCCTGTAGAACTGTGGACACCGTCTTTGCGGTCGTGGTTGGGAACGAGCACGGAACTGGATGTCAAAAAGCTGCACGAGCGAATACTGTGAGTATGACCTGTCACTGCCAAGGTGGGTTACATTATGCCGTTGCATCTGAATATATCATGTGCGAAATCTGTTGTCCAGCGTCGAGAGAGAGTTTGTGCATTTTGAAGTTTAGACAGCCCAACGCCAGTCTTGGAGACCCTTTCGGAGAGCTTGGAGAATGAGATAAGGTTAGGGAAGGGCTCTATCGAGGGACGCCGAGAAACCTTGTGTGTCGGAATGGGTATAGTTCTATTACGAACTACGAAGTAGACGTGATATTGGTTAGGTAGGCGGGGTCATAGCCGGAGAGGGTATCGTCTTCAGCTAGGTAATTGAGTTCCGGCTTAGCGGCGTTGACGAGGAAATTGTACGGAGTACATGCAGCTAAAAGATCACAATCCTCAAGCTCCCAAGATGCCAATGTTGAAAAGAAGCCTACGAAGTAGGCTGCCAAACAAGCGAAGAACAATAAGAGAACAAAAGTCGCAGGATTAGAAGAAGCTAGCATTCGCAAAACAAACGCCACCAATGGCGCCTCTGGCACTCAGGCGAATTCTCAAAAAGGATCCAAAATAATATGTGGACATTGGGCACTAGGACACATTCGCAGGA
The DNA here is from genome assembly GCF_035927105.1 of Exophiala bonariae. NCBI lineage: Eukaryota > Fungi > Ascomycota > Eurotiomycetes > Chaetothyriales > Herpotrichiellaceae > Exophiala > Exophiala bonariae. Next base: position 151,971 of record NW_027042477.1, on the reverse strand, counting down.
TGAAGACAGGACTTTGATTTGCGCAATGCCAGCTGGAGATGATTACCATGCACAACCAGGCAAGCAGCTTGCTCTCCAGTCACTCAGGTGGTTCGAGTAGGATGACGCATTCTTCAACATTGTTTGATTAATTGGGGTTCAATCGTATCAGTACGGAGTAGTTCTTTTCATGTCACTGGCGTCCTTCAGTTCGAGTTAATACTAGTAGCTTTCTCGCTCAGACCTTCCATCAAAAATCAAGAAAGAGCAGATTGGGTCATTTGTTTGGGAAGTTAGAATGATGGCTTTTGACAACCGCCGTCCGTCGAGCCGCGATGATCGACATCATCTTAGGCCAATGACAAACAATTTCCGCACACCACAGGATCTCGTATGACGTTGAAGGCTCGGGGAGGAAGGCACAGTGGATTCTTCTCTGGCTCAGTGTTGCCCAGCAAGCGGGTTTACGACCAGGGCTTGTAATTCGTTTGGTGCAAACGCCACCCGCAAGATTAGCTGTACCACTGAGCTTTAACCCTGGAAATGACCCGATAGTGAACTTGGGCGGGCGTTTCAGACTGGGCCCACAAAGTGGTGACTGCTTGCTCCCAAGTCCTGCGTACGAGATTTTAAGTCAGCTTGCGAGTGAATTCTCCCAATTTTGTGGAGGGGGCTCGAGCAAAGTACTACTCGTAGTACGGTAGCAACTTGCAATATCGGAGAATGTCAATGGTTCTGGGGCACCACTCGCGACTCATGAACCATACACAGAGTATATTGGCCGTGTTTACATGTACTTGGGCAGTTCTTAAGTCGTGGTGTTCAATAATCAAGCTTGATGCGCCTCGGACTTACCCCTAGCAAACCCTTACAATGCAGGGTACTCTCAGTGGCTATGATTTGAACCCTAGGATCTGGTTAACCGGCTTTTGTGTTTGAGACCCTGCGTCGGCGATGTTCCATAAAAGAAGATATTGCGCCCAAACGTCTGCAGGGTCTGAGTCCAAAGCAGGGCAGATGAAGGTTTGAGGTGTTCGAGAAAGGAGGCTGAGCAGGCAAATGTTAATCAGGCATAAATGCAGCTTAATGAGTGGATGAGGGGGATCTGGGGACGAACCTACCTAGGTAATTGTATTCGAAGTTAGCGAACCTGGTTGTGGCAAAAGCCTTCTTGAGGTAAAAGCCAATGGGATCGTAATGCTTAATGATGGCCAACCCAGGACGAAGGTGTTAGTGTCAGTTCGGCGGTGGATGGCAATGTAGTAGTAGACCTATCTGATATGTTCCTACTGTGGAGGTGGTTTGGGTGGTTTGAGTGGCAACCACTGAGGTAGGCTGGAAGTATAATTTTCTGAACAAAGGTTTCGATCATCAACCCTTATGGCGTGCTGTGCTGGGTACACTGGACCCATGAACAGCCAAAGCAAGAGTGTCTGTCCAGTCTGGAGATCAGCATAGTCAAAGAGTCTCAAGCTTCGCACATGGACCAAATCTTTGCTTTCCCCAGGTGATGAGCAGATCTGCGATGGATCACAAACGGGATTTCGTGCAGCCAGATCCAGTATCGAGAGTCTATATGAACGTGCAGAATCTATCTGTGACGGCAATGCAATATCTACACATCCAGGTGAGACCGTGAGCGTGCTCCTTACGGGTACGATGCCCTGCAAGAGGGGCAATTCGACCGGAAATCGGCACAAGAAACTTCACTCGCAGTCTCTTAAGCGGGTGATTTATGGTTGTGGAGCAATGTGGTTCGGGTCAGCAGTTGGTGCGTTAGTGCAGTCTGGCTTGCACCGGCAATGTTGATACGAGTCAGACGAAGGAGGTATTGGAAGCCCAAGATTCGTCTGATTGATATCTACGAGTACTAGGCGGTGCTCGTAGCGTGGTGCGAATGAGAAATCGTGTCGGTCAACGCTAAGGGGAAAGGGTGGGATTCAGAGATACGGAATAGCCCTGGCCTTACACAGTACGAAGGAGTAGTGAATCATGGGAGGGTCCCTCCCCGGATGTGATTAATTCCCTACGAGTACGAATAGGTCAAGCGAGAGTTTCCACGGCGAAGGAGGCACATCCGTCAGCGGCGTGATCCAAGCTTGGGCATTGGCAGTTGACATCCATCCAGCGACAGACGTCTAAACCCCTAGTAAAGGAGGGTCTGAGATGATGGTATGTAATTGGTTGGCTATACCATTATCTTAAGCTGTCTCGAGATATGCTTTCGTCATTAAAAACATACTAAACCCAGACACAAGACAGCATTGCCCGGATTGTGCAAAGCGCTACGTGAAGTACAGAGTACCTTGGAGATAAGTACAAGCATTAGATTCTTAGGGCAACCATTCAGAGACATCAAAGTGGTAGAAGGTTGAATTCGGGAGAATGTGCCGAGAGCTGTACCAAATGATAGCAATTGTAACCTGAGATATCTTTGCATTTGGTAAATGAAATCCACCCATTTCCAGCCAACATTCTCACCGCTTTCCTTGGTTCGGTTTTGCGGGTTAGTATCAATCTAGCTTTCATGTCCAGAGCTCCAGCGACAGACATGTCCGGTGTTCGAACACCCTGTCAAATTCCACTACAAATTCATCATACTGATCTGCCACTCACAACGAATTAGTGTCTGCCCAAGTGTGAGGTACCTACCTAGGTAGTATGTATCTACTCGAATATCAACTTGAAGATGCCCTGAGATCTCAATTGGGGAGTGTGTCAATCATCACCTCTCTGGGCGTCAACCCGTTTCGCCTTCTACTATACCAGGCAGAGGAAAGTCTCATTAAAGCCAACGGGGTGGCTGCAACTAGGCAATGGAACTAGCTGGGATCTGAGTTCTTGATGCCCAGAAGTTCGACTCCACCGAGGTCAAGGTGTTCTGCAACGAATAACTCCGTCGTGTAAAATGATGCAAACATCCACCAAGGTGGAGGCCCGTAGTGGGAGGGTGGAACTACTTGTACAAGGGGGAGGGGGAACGACGATTGTGCAATCAGAACCTACTTGGTAGGCGGGCCTTCAGCATCCGATTAGGACTACGGCCCTAGGAAACTAAAAACTCTAGGCTAGATTCTAGCGGACTAATGATCAGATTGGGGGGCCACTGGGGGGTTTGAGGGAGGCTTCAATGCCAAAAGCCGGTGGCGTCCAATTGCTATCATGACCGGACGTCGACCTTGATGGCCCTTGTCTTGACACTTGATCCAAGCCTCATCCAAAGGGACCGGGGTTCTTAACAACATCCGACGACTGAGACTCTCACGCTCACGCTCTGACCGTCCAAAGTCACATCCCTGTCACTTTCTTCTGTCATTCCTCAAGGGATTCCCACAAGTGCATCATTTTCCGGCCTGGCATACACTGACTCCTCCACTCAGACAGCTGCCTTGTTCTCCACTGTAAACACTTGCCCAACCACCACCCCGAGCTAATTGCCCTGCGTCAAGGGAAGGGAAGGGCTTTGATTGTAACTGAAGCCAGTCCAAGATTCACAAACACTCACGAATGGTTCAAAGGGTCTGGAGAACTATCCACCGACGTAACGGCACAGACAACCAGGACATCAGTACCTCTGGAGTATTCCAATAGATATTTACCTTCACATTCCCCACTGCTGGACTTGATAGAATCGATCTGCTTTTTTGAAACTCATCATTAAACACAACGACCAAGTACCCATCAGCATTCCACTATTTGAAACAACAAGCTCGGAGGCACACCACTTCCTCCAAGCTTACTTACATATATCAACATACTTCCGAATAACACGTAGTTGTTATTTCTCACAACCTCACCATCACTTTGGTTCACTTCACGTCAACTGGCAATCGCCGTTGGAAGTCTGAACAATCTGCTGCGACGATCTGCCGTTCGCCGAACTGGTTTGAGAATTGTGCATCCTCTGTAGCAGAGTTATCGCTATCAAAGTTGGAAAGGGGGCATTGCACTCAAGCTATCGCCACAACTGCAGAAGATCAGCATCGATCTACAGTGGACCCTTATTTACTGTTACCACCTCCACAACATACGTTACAGAGTACATAATCTTCGCTGATCCCTCGAGAGAGAGTTCGATCATCCCACATCAGATTCTCAGGCACACAAGATCTTCTGGACCTTTCGACATTTACCAACTATCTAAATTGTGTTGCGAAGCTGGGACTATCGCATCACAACAACATCTGAACCCTTCTTGTTCAACTCCAAGCCTGACATTGATTATCTTTTTTTCAACCAACCGCCCTCATGACGATGGTCATTGACAATCAAGGTCGACATTACGGGGGGATGGGTTACGATCACATGTATCCCAACACCATGCATACCTCTCCGCAATTCAGCGACCCGTGGCAACACCAAAGTGCCACTTCTGGCTCATCATTTCCGGCGTTGTCCAAGACAGATAGTTCACGATCTGCACTTTCTATGCCATACTCTCAGCTACCCCCAGTGACAGGGTCATTGGCTCAAGGTAGCAGCTACTCCAGCGTCGGATTTTCTGCATCGGATTTACTAAGTTATCCTCAAGACATTCCTCGCTCAACCTATAGTGAGCAGGCTTACACCGCTCCTTCGGTCACAACTTCCTCATATGCACCATCATATTCCTCCATGAATTACGCACAATCGATGCACCAGCAACAACAACATCAGCATCAGCAACAGCAACAGCAACAACATCGAAAGTTATCTGATACGTAAGCTTTGTCACACCTTCCGCCTTTTTTTGAACATGTCACTAACTCTTTTATAGGGTGGATAACTCGCGAGCTGCGCATGCAAGCTTCGGCGAGCTTGATGCTTCTCGAGGCATGCTCGCACTTAGCCATTCCAATCTACAAGATTTGACACCTCGCAACATATTTGAGGCACGCGCTCAGCGACCCACATCTGATGCATATGGGTTTCCACAAACAGCCTCAAATCAGTCATCTATTTCCAACGAGTCTGGTCGTGGTTATCCATATTATGCCCCTAGCTCCGTTGGTTCAGTCGGCGACAGCGCAACCGACTATAGCTCGGCAGCATCGGACGCTGGATACGAGTCGATGGCAGCATCGCGCACTTTACCGCGACCTAATCAAATGATGGGTCTACCATTAGGACCTCCAGCACCACAGTCGATGATGGGACAATTCTCTTCCAAGATGTCGGCAAACACTCAGAAGAAACATAAATGCAAAATCTGTGATAAACGCTTCACACGACCAAGTTCGTTACAAACACACATGTACAGCCATACAGGCGAAAAGCCATTCGCATGCGACGTCGACGGATGTGGCCGCCATTTCTCAGTCGTCAGCAATCTTCGCCGACACAAGAAGGTCCATCGAGGAGAGACTACTTCGAATGCGAGCCATTCAGACATTGAAGATTAGGTGTTTGAAACCCCTACCAAAAGTCATGCTATGAACCACTTCACCTTATTGACTACTTCACTGCTCCACTGTATACCAAAGTCTGCGGTGGCGCGTCTGGAGCAGCGCGAACACGCAATGTACTACCAACTGGCGAATAGACAGAACTGGGTCACTCGAGAAACCCTGGGAAAAGCCACAAGACGGAGGGACTTGAAGTTCCCTCATCAAACGCATCATTCATTTCACCACAGTCGCTACATTATAATCATTTTCTAGTTTTACGACCACTTGATACCCAGAGATGATGGCACCAAGCATCAGGTTTGTTTGTGTGCTTTCCCGCATGGTGAGCCTTTGAGCTCTTCTGCGAATGAAGCTAGGCGTTGGGCATGGAGATCTTTGGTCTGGGCACTATTTTGTCACGATCTGTTGATCGAGAGACCGGTGGTGATTTGTGTAGAGCAAATTGTTAACGTGAGCACCAGGATTACTGAGCTATCGCCAGCAAGGTGCTCTGATATACCCCGCCGCGTTAGATAGTACTATGATGATAGTATCACTCCCAATCAGGTAGTTTAACGATCAAGAGATTAATTGATTCTTACGGTTTTGCATGCAGTTTTTTCAACCCATCTCGCTACTAACTACTACTGTCCCCTCAAAGCCATACATACAGACAAATGTCGGATCTTCTTCATTCGCACAGGCTCGCACAAGATATCACGTGACACAAGCCCTCAGCCTAAGATGACGCCGATGATGTCATCTTGACTGCCCTGCATTTCGCTGGGGCGTCTCAGAGCATGGGTGTGTGACCGAATTCCAACGGCAATCATCGTCCTCCTCATTCCCCTTGTCTCACACCAATTTTGCCCAAGTCCACCGACGTGTCCGATTAGTGCCCATCCACGTAGTACTTGGTTAATCAACTTTTAGTGAACGAATTGTTTCTTCTTTCACGGACAGGCCCCAATTCCGGTGAAGGAGTACGGAATGGTGCAGTGCCTTTCGGTGGTTTGAACTTTCGAGGGCCCCTCCTTGGCCGTGTGGATGCCTGTTGCCGTCAGTGGCGTTTTGTCACGAATGCGATTGCCCAACAGGAACTCCACATCAGACGCCATCATGCAGCCACCATCTCATCTGGTGGGCAACTTCAATCGCAACTACCCTCAAATCTGCGAAGTACGAGTACACAAATGACCGGGGGGTTGGGAGGGGAAGTTACTCGTACTGGAAGAACTTCGTTCTCACAAGCCACCACAGATGCCCACCATGATGCACCTAGCATTGGGCGACAACTTGAACGAGCTTTTCGACAAACAACTTCAAAGTTGAAAGCTCGGACTTGCAGATAGCCCCTTGGCACCTTCTGCAATCTTATCCAGGATACCATGACCAAACATATCCGGGTCCAATTGGCACCATTCCGTCACTCATACAATGCCTGACTGGCTATACCCAACTCCTCGTATCCCAGCAACATTACACCTATCTCGTAGTTCGGACAGGCGTACTACCAATCATTGGATTTCCACATGGACCCTGATGGTTGGGGATTAATCGGTGGCCGGTATAAGGTCCTATACAGGAAAAGGCCATCACAACACTCTGACGTCGTTTCTCACTCCGTGTAACCGGCTTGTATCATATCTTGAGAGAAGCGAATTCCTCGCTACCACTCGATGACATCGTGCCAGTGACCAGACGGGCACTCCGTCCACCAGCCCTCGTTATATTGCAACGACAACAGAATATCTAACGGTTCCGAAAATGATTGCGAGCCGAAGTCCCAAGCAACCATGATCTCGTGCACACACAATTGGGTAGCCATTCCCTGCAGACCCAAAGTTCGGATTCCAGGGTTCAACTTCCCCTGTCAATGCAGATCACACCGACAATTGGGGAAAGCGTTGCCGCCGCCTCAGGTTTCATGCCTCATTGTTGACCCCTAAGCGCGACTTGTCTCGTTTCGTGCACAGGAGCAGCCAACAGAGCGTTGTGGACAGAAGACTGCCGATCCCTTCCTCGTCGTTGACTGGCCACCAGTGCAGTGCGAAGTACGAGTATGTCGGGTCCTTTCTGTCACCGATGCCAGTCGACCGAGTATGTTTGGTGCAAAGCATCATTTCTATCCGAGAATAGGCTTTCCTGGAGCGTCTTGTATGGTTTTGATTGCTCTACGAAATACTAGCAGCACACGACAGCAACAGCAATAGCAACAGCAACAGCGTACGGCATTGGCTTCGCCAGCGTGCTGGGCCGCTCTGCATGGTCTTTTGTGTTCTCCGGAGAATATCCGAAGTGTCTCTCGAACTTCCTGAGAGTCTTCCCCCGAGACGAGGCTGAAGTGATAGAACAAGATGAGGCTAGAGGTTGTGAGATGTATGTGCCTACGCCTGTACGTGAAGGACCTTGCAGTCGAGGTCGTTGACTAGGACCAGCCGTGTACGTACTTTGCCCCAAGGTAAGGTGGATGCCATTCATTGCCCGCTTCAATAGCTCCAGCTCCTCAGAAGCCTTTCCGTTCAACAGGCTTGCCCTGTCTCCACGATCACGTTTGACGAGTGGCTACTTTCTGAATTTCGAATACGGCATCTAGCCCCGAGTCAAGCAGAGTGACACGCACGAGGAGCATTGACGATCGAGCAACTCGCAGCAAGCAGTTTCTGTCGACACAGTGATAATAGTGAACCCAATCGCACTGGAAACTAACAAAACAACTTTATGATCGCCCTCAGAAAATCTCAGGGAGTGAGTGAGTGAGTGAGATGTCCACTGTGTGAAATCTTGCATTCTTGTACTATCCAAGTATGTCTGTGCATTTGATATAGCTCATGTGCAGTCAGTGTGGCATCGTGCGGCCCATGGCCTGTAGTTTTCAAGATATTCTCGAAAACAGCCCCGTCCCCAATTGCTTCCAATCCGTTTTCCTTTCCTTTCCCTACCAAACACAAGTCCGTGCCGAAAAAATCATCAACCCTTCCAAGCATATCAATGATGGATCCTTTAAAACAATATATTATCCCCAAAGAAGAGCTGCCACGTCAATGTCGAATAGCAGCCAACAACCTCGTCGTCTACGACCCGTCCAGAGCAGCCCACCCCATCCCCACGGAAGAGAAGAAGAAGATGCCCCTTTCCATCCATGTCTTTGCATTCTCCAAGCTCCGATGCTTTCTCCCCGAGATTCATCGAAGGATCGTGATCCATATGCATAAAGCATCGCTATCCCATTCAAGTGTCGCTGAATCTCGCCTCAGATTTGGTGCTGGTTCAGCCATGTCATATCATCGATGGACATCGCATTTTGTGCATGAGCTTGCGCCTGAGCCTGAGCCGAGCCTTGAACTTGAACTCGACTGTGTAACTGAGCCTGAGCCTGAGGCTGTGTAGGCACCGCATAGGCAGTTCCAGGACACAGTGTATATGCACTCTGTCCGCCGAGGCCGGTTGTACTGCCACCAATTATTGGTGCTGGTGTTCCTGGTTGGGCTTGACCAACTCCGGAAGCAGCATTGGCATTGACATTAGTATTGGCATGATGTTTTTCGGTGTCGGTATCGGCCAGGTCATCCCATCGACACTGAAAGCTGCGCGTGATGATGTCTTCACAGACCTCCCTTTGCGCAGGCGTTGCGAGGAAGTCTTCTGGTCTGCTGGGGATCGGGTTCGCCATCCTCGGGTTTTGGTGCAGGGGGCATGTTCTGTTGCCGTGGATGGCCTGTGTTGCGTACAACGGAGATCCAGTTAGTTCAACCAGGTTATGCTTACGTGCAACACAACTTGGAGAGCAGGGAAGATGGTTAGGGAACCAGATGAGAATACAGATGTGGGTGTAAATACAACAAACGAAAGACAAGAGCGCACTCAAGAACTCCTCTGCAAGGATTAACACATACCTCTTCAGCTCCCGTACTGAGACAAATATCACAACGCAATCCGTCCGGGCAACGCAGACACCCCAAGACGAACTGGAAGTGGACACAGATCCCCATGCTTCGGCACTTCTGGACACACGAGTATTGGACGTACAGTACGCATGGCTTCATCAGGTGCAGGCTTCTTTGCCTATTCTCCGGGGAGTCTTGTTTTGTGACTGTCATGTGTGGGAATGGAGAGATTTCCGCCGGCCTAGCCATCTTGAACACCTGACCGTTCGGGATGTTTACGTTTTGTATGAAGGTGGTGATCATTGGAGGCTGGGGCTTGGGTTGAGCTCTGGGTTGAGATCTGGGCTGGGCTGCTTGGGCTGTGCCTCCTACTGCTGCTGAGGACGGTTGATGGAACGTCATGTTATTTGTATTGGTGGGGAACCGTCCGTTCGGTGCGTTTGTGCTGTAGGAGAATTGATTTTTCATGATGACTTTGTTGATGTGTGATCTGTGGAGAGTATTGATATGCAGATCTTGATCGACGAGGATGCTCAGTGGTGAGTGTAAGTACAGCAGTCATGAGCTCAAGCTGACGGAAGCCGACGTGGGCACGTCGCGGTGTGCGAAGTTGAGTTTGTTGCTTCCGACAAGGGACGTTTTCACCAAGATCGAGAGGGATTGATAGAAAGATTCTGTCGGACTGGGTGACTGGAAAGATCGACTGTGCTCTGACGAGATGCTTGTCATGAGAGAAATCACCAACGAGTCGTATCCAAAAAGGAATAATTTCTCCAAAACAAGAAACAAAGAAGCAGGTTTTATACCTCTTGCTCATCGACCGTCACGTCACGCAGCCTTGCCGTGAAGGAAGCGCAAACGAAGTCTGTCACCGCTGCGTGAAGAAGCAGCCGGGAGGGGGACTGCCCAGTAATCGAAAGGGTCCACAGAAGCACATGGCATGTTTGCGAACGCCGCCGACGGTGAATGAGTAGGGAAAACAGACGCCGACGACTACAATGGCAGTAGGGGTGGAGCGGGTGAAAGATCTGTCGAGGACGCCTATTGGTGCGGAGAGCCTTTCACGGCGGGTGAGGGACTCGAGCAAGGGATAGCAGAATGATCGGCGGTAATCTGGAGGGTAGTGAGTGAATGGTGAAGACCTCGGACGGACTGACGATACTGCCAAGCTTCGGGCTTTATTGTGGTGGTATAAAGTGAATATTTCACTGTTGACACAATAATCGTGGACATATGACGCATGGCAGAGATAGACGAAGGTTGAGCAGAGGGTTTGGGAATGCTCGGTTTGGCTGTGAGTTGATCCTGTAGCAAAACCATGTAAGACTAGCAGTAATTCCAACTTCGGAAGCACTCTGCCATTGGACTGGAGATCAACAACAGATATCGATTGTCATGCATCTCCCTAGGCTGTCTGGTCTCTTGTGGCCATTCGGACTGTGGCGCATAGCAAAGCCTCGGGTGGGCAGAACTGCGTAGAGGGCAGTCTTGATTGAGTCCATCCCTCTCTCTCATGCCAGCGTTTCTAGCATGGAGACGATTGCAAGTCTCTCGCCGTCAAGTTATGGTAGACATGATCGAGGTAAGCGATGTCAAGCTCACACCGAAATAAGATTTATATAAAGAGGATGAGACTGTGGGTTCAGAAAGGAATATTCTCAAAGTAGGATGTCAAGATAGGAGTATCATTCATTCATGCCCGCATCCAATTCCGGATGCTTAATAGAAGTGGAGTATAAAGGTGTACGCTCAGAAGTAGCAGATTAGGGGAGAGAAAGTTGCGGCCGGGGTTGCGGAGGGATCATCATGAACCCTACCTAGCACCTCAATTATATCTTTTCCCAAACAGCGCTCTCGCTTCCTATCGAATTACCCCCCCATGTGGCAGGCGATGAACGAACCGGAGTAGCCAGGCCAGAATCACCGATTGTTCCGAGTTGGGTTGGTTGCACTCTTGGACCACTCGGACTCGATCTGTGTTCCTCATACAACTCTCGATGGCGTGCGCGGAAGCCCATCATCGAGGCGACTAGTCCTCCGGGAAGGAACCGGCCGATCAGGTCATATACTCGGGCCCCGCTTCCAACGAATACAACATTTGATCTTGTGACACTTTGCCATTCGAAATGACCAAATGCTTTGAAAGTTTGGGCCGGAGCCAGAGCGTCGAAAACTGCATTGTGGAACTCCCTGGCTGCGCTGCCACGGATGAAGCTGCGCTGACCCAGAGTTCTACGTTGAATTGCTGCTCTTTGCGAGCTATGCCAGTGGGTGTTCGTTTGTGTGAGCGCCGAATTTGAGGGATCCAGTCTACCCGCACTTTGACTTCCTGTCGTCCGAGTACCAGCGACAGAACCCATGTCAAAATTGCCCATCTTGAGTTCGCTTACTGTAATATTTGCATTTGCTGCATTGATTTCTCTTCTCAGACTTGATGCAAGCGTAGACAGAGAGCTTGTCACCAAGCATTCGGGGATTTGCCTTGGTGAGTGGAGTGATTGTGGAATGGAGGGGTAGGCAATGACAATGCTGGCAGGAGATTTTGGGTCGGTTGAGTGATTGGCAAGAAGTGGAAGGAATTGCTGAATTGTGAGAACTGGAGATACGAGACGTGTGTTGAGAGTGTCGACAATGTCGGTTGGAGGTAAAAGTGCGAGAGGGCCTTCTGAGTAGCCTGAGCAACCAGGGAAAACGACGACGCCGGCAAGTGTCATATTTCCCATTGATGAGCCTTGAAAGGATCGACTGGAACTAGGAGATGAAGGACGGGAAGATTTCGTGAGTAGTTCCCGTATTGGTTCGAGGTTGGGATGAACATCAACGGCGGGGTTGGGAACCGTAGATGTCAAATCAATCCAGAGAGGCCGTAAATCAGCTTTTGCTTCTTGCTGGATCAAGGAATCTTCATCGGTTGAAGACACAGTCACATAGACAACATAACCTCGTCGCTCAAGATCGAGTGCCAAAGAACGAGTGAGAGCATCATGGAATGTCGAGCAGGCCAATACAACGATCTCTTTCTTGGCTCCATTGGGAAGTTTCCTAGCCCTTCGTTTTCTCGCATGAGCCCTCTTCCTGCGATGGATCAGGTAGATGCTTGTGCCTGTGAATGCCAACACAACAGCAATTGCCGTTCGATTCTTAGATATCCAGACCGTAGTCCGCTCGATTATGCCTTGAGGAGGGGGTGGAGTGCGGGCGAAGAAGTTTCCGACGCCGCCTGATGGACGAGGAGGACGGAGAGAATCAGGGATCCAGCTTGCCGAATCTATCGCATCGCGGATATCGGAGGCAATGCCGTTTGTGTATTTATCGACGTAGTCTGCCACACGACTGCTGTAATAGGCAACATCTTGAGGAATGCTTGCCAGCTGCGAATGTCAGGATTGGAGGCGAACGAGATGGGCAGAGCAGATATACTTACCAGATCCAAGAATTGCTGGTCGTCGCTAGACATTGTTATGAGAGCCGCAGTCGATGAAGCGGCGAGAGTGACAAACTATGGCATACAGTGGAATGCTTTAATACCAAGCAGCCTGCGTTGGCATAGAAGGCACGGCAATCATGGTGATGATGTGGTGCCTCTTCGGCCCACGGGCAACGACGTACGTCGACTTTGTCCAATCGGCAGATCCACTCTAATGCTTCACGTGACATGACACGTGGTTCGCCTCACAGCATCAGGCTGAGGCTTCTTACGAATCACCCTTGGATCTGTCGATGAGATTCCTTCTGGCATCTTCCGGGGGCTACGTGTGAAAGACACCTATTCTTTCTTCGCGTGCACGATGCTATGCATTTTCACAATTGCTCCGCGTTGAGGACAGGCTAATGAGGCCAGACAGGCAGCCCGTTTGGTGGTCACTTCTTTCTCGGCCTCAAAATTCAAGTTTATATTCTCAAACCTCCTTTTAATCTCTTTGCGTAGTCTTTGCATTTGCTCACCCCGGCTACCACGCGAACTACTGTCACTCAGCAGACATGTCTCGAGGAAACAATGCCCGGGACCTGGATCCCCTGATCGACCAATTCCAGCACCTCAAGGACAAGAAGCGAGCAGGTGAGGCTCTGCAGATGCTGAGAAAGATCGCCTCTATCGTCAAACCCATCATGCGGCAGCACAACTGGCGAGTGGGCACGCTGTGCGAGTTCTATCCTGCTCAGCACAACCTACTAGGTCTGAACAGGAATGCCGGTGAGCGCATTGAACTTCGATTACGGTATCCCGGGGACGAAAACCAATTCCTGCCCATCGAACAAATCATCGACACTATGCTCCACGAACTGTCCCACATCGTCCATGGTCCGCACGACCAACAGTTCCATGCCCTATGGGACAAGCTCCGCGATGAGCACGCCGCCCTTGTCGCCAAGGGCTACACCGGCGAAGGATTCCTCGGCAGAGGTGACAGACTAGGTGGGAAGCGCGTGCCGATGGGGGAAATGCGGCGGAGGGCTCGTGCTGCAGCAGAACAGCGTGCTGTGCGAACAAAGAACAGTGGTTCGGTGCTCGGTGGCGCTGGTGTGCTACGCGGCCAGCATCCCAGGGACGCCATAGCAGCTGCCGCGGAGAAACGAGCCCAGGCCGAACGCGGCTGCGCCAATGGCACAGACGAAGGGAGAAAGATCGCCGAGGGCCTCGTTGGTAGAGGTGGGCAGGTCACGACCACGAAAGCCGGTCAGGAGGATGAGAACGAAGCAGCCTGGATCCAAGCCATGATCGAATTGGTACGAGAAGACGAAGCCGGGCTCTTCAACCAAGACCACATGGACGGTGCCGACGGCTACAATAATCCAAACCCCACCGCGGCGGCCGTACGTGAAGAGCAAGCCAATCTCGAGCGCATGATCAAGAAGCAATCCCGCTCCCAATCAAAGCCAACCCCAGCCGCCCCAGCCAAACCAACCCCACAAACCTGGACGTGCGACATCTGCACACTGATCAACCCAATCGAAGATCTAATGTGCGGAGCATGCGAAACGGAGCGACCAAGCAACACGTTCCCGACGACGTTCGCACCGCCACCGCCGCCAGCATCGTCCGGGAGAAATACCACACGGCCGAGCTCCGCTGCCGCGCGCAAAACCGACCATCACACAAATACACATACATCGCCGACGGCTCTGCAGCCGCGCCTCAACGCCAACGACTCGATCGCCCGGATAGAATCCCAGGCGGCGATGGCGAGGAAGAAGGCCCGGCCCATGGGGTGGACGTGCCGTGGCTGTGGGAACTGGATGGAGGAGATGTGGTGGACGTGCGCGGCGTGCGGGACCATGAAGGCGAGTTCTTGATGCGTGGGACTTGGCTTGGCGAATCGTGGACGCTGAATGTTGATGGGAATGTAAACTAGATGGTGGTGGGATGGGATGGTCTTGTCAGGTGGACGTACGGTCAACTTGAATACCAGCCTTCGTGGGGAGACGCGGATACATAACTACGGCTGTTCTACCTTCCTTCGAAGAGGAAGAAGCCTCGGCTACAGATGATGTGTCATCAGCGGCCATGGCTTCGATAGCTACGAATAAATGAATGAACCGACAGCACACGCATTTATGAACTTTCCTTCTCCAGAGCGCGCTTCCCCTTGCCGAAATATAATTCACCCTTGGATACCAGTGGGACAAACGAATAGCTGGTAGAAACTTAAAGCGTGGAAGGACAACACGAACAGAAAAGAATGTACGAAGTATCCTACGTTGAAATTTCATCTCATTGCTTGCCCTCTCGTTTTGATTTGATTTGGTTTGTCTGATTAGATCTGTATGTAGGGCAAAGGGGAGGATTGCTTTCCAAAACAAGTGATCTCTAACGAGGCGACAACGGCCTTGTCGATAAGGTGCGAGTGCTAGCTGGCCAATTGCAAAATAGGGGCATGTGGTATCTAAAGTGCTTGAGAAAAGAAGATTCGTTGTTGGAAAGTGCAATGCAATCAAGGGAGGGGATATATGAGGGCTGGAAGATCCGAATGACTCGTCTAGCAGGCATCCATACGCAGAAGTCTTTCCATCAGGTTCGTAATTGTCTCGGATGAGTCAAGATTCATTTATCATTTACTCGTCCTGGAAGAACCTAGAGAGAGAGGAAAAGATTAGTATTGAAATGGGTGCACTGGACAATGAAAGACTTACCTCATGATCGCCTTGATACCTCTAGATCCGAGGCCGTGTGGAGGATATGCAATCCAGATAGGGTCTGCGACTGCGCCCATCTTCTCTCTGAATTCCGATTTCCTCGCCAAATTGAATTGCTTGACAATAGCATCATATGTCGCCTGGAGGACCTTCACTTTGGCACCGCTCATGTGGTGACCAGGTGTCAAGTGAGTGGCCGCTCCACCACCAAAGGTAACAGTCTTGACACCAGCATTGGAAGCGACGCTCAATGCATGTGTGGTGATGTACTCGATCGTACCAGATGGAGCTCCTGGGAAATCAAGTGTGTACTTGGCCTGCCAACCCTTACGAGGGGCAATCTCAGCCATAACGGCAATTCCAACAAGGGTTCCATCCTTATCCTCTGCGATGGTATACCGTCTATGCTTCTCGTCACGAAAGAGGTCGATGTTCGAAAGATGAATTTGAGTACCCTTACGGTTTGCCAGCCAGTCCTTCACTCGAGCATTGGCGCGTTCTTTGATGCTGTCTGGGATGGGGACGTTGTGGTCGAGATCGGTAAGCTTCACGCCGTCGTTCTGGGCTTTACGAATCTTTTTGGCGACTTCAGGGTCCGATTCCGCAGACTTCTTGTTTGGATCGACACGCTCTTCCGCAACACATGAGAGAGTTTTCCAACCGAGTCGTTCGCCTAAGACTTCCTCCATCTCTGGACTGATCAAAAGCCACAGGGGTTTGAGGCGAGTCTCCTTCTTAAGCCATTGAAGGAACGACACAATGACACGATAATATTGACTTGGGTCACATAGTGGATCGCCAGGAAGGATAGCATAATGACCTTCCTGAACATAGGACACAGCAGCACCAGTGTCTGCATGGCGCCAGATCTTATAACGCTCATCACCCCATGACGTGGCAGTGGCGTCGCCATAATTGGCGATAAGATCATAGAGATCAGGTAATTTGCGATCTTCCACAGCAACTTCACGGCCACGTTCTTGACGCCAGACAGGGTTCAATGTATCGGCCTCAGGGTGTCGTAGCTTTTCGACGACAGCCTTGGCTGGGAAAGATTTGGGATCTCTGTGGAAGAGGGAGGCAAGGCGAATATTGCCTAATTTGAGAATGAGCATGACGATACGCTCGAGACCAACACCGCATCCAGCGTGCGGTGGTGCACCCCATTTGAAGCCTTCCATATATTCGGCCATATCTTCGGGATCAATACCCACTAGACGCATGTTGTCTTCCAACAATTTGGATTCATGGATACGTTGACCACCAGAGATGATCTCTTGACCGCGTACGAATACGTCAAATGAGTTCGTGTATCTGGGATCTTTTGCATCAGGCATAGTGTAGAATGGTCTGGCAGATCGAGGGAATTTGTCCAAGATATAGTAATCGGTCTTGTACTTCTCCTTGATCAGCTCACCAACACGGATTTCGTCCCTCGTTCCAAAGTCTTCCAGTGGAGAAATTTGTTGACCTTCTTCGTTCAACCAACCGGATTCGTTCAAGAGTTTCACTGCGTCGACGAATGGAATAATTGGAGTTTTCTCCAACCAGACGAGATCCTCGCTAGGGAATTGCTGCTTGATCAACTCGACCTCTGTGCGGTATTTTGTGTAAATGCCATGGAAGATCTTTTTCAAGACGGAATCTATGATATCCATCATTTCATGATAATGTTCCTCAATAGACATTTCTAGATCGAGGCCAGTATACTCGGTCAGATGGCGATGGGTATTTGAATTTTCTGCTCGAAAGACTGCGCCAATTTCATAGACACGCTCAAAGTCAGAAGCAATTGCCATTTGCTTGGCCAGCTGAGGGGATTGAGCCAGGAACGCGGGTCTGCCAAAGTAATTGACTTTGAACACCGAGGCACCAGATTCCGTGGCTGCGCCCTGAAGTTTTGGAGAATGAATCTCGACGAAACGTTCATCGTCAAGAGCAGAGCGGAACATATTGCCCACGCCGGCTTGGATGCGGAAGATCGACTGAGACGGAGCCGTTCGCAAGTCCATGATGCGGTTAGACAGCCTGACACGGTCTGGGATCACACTTTGGCGACCGTCGACCTTTTGATCGTCGTCGAGAATGGTCAATTCTGCCTCTTGGACGGAAAATGGTACTGATACAAAGGTCAGCTCAAAGAAATGAAGATGCAGTCGGGATGTTACATACCGGGTTCAGCGCGCTTGACAATAACGTGGAGATTGGTGAGCTTGATCTCGACCGTGTGAATGGAAGCCGACTTTACAGGAATCTGTGGCTTCTGAAGCACACCAGTGACCAACAGAATGTTACCAGTGCGCAAATGCTCAGCCCAATGAATCATCAGGGCTGAGACTTTGTTTGGCTCCTCGACCAAGACACCCTGGATTGTTGAGATTTGTTGACGGAATATCAGGAAGACGAGCTTGGCACCCATGTTGCGGACGTGATGGAGTCTGGCACGAAACTGGACTTCCTTGCCCACCTGATCTTCAGTGATGGTACTAATATCGAGTCGTTGAGTGACACCACGAGAAGTCGACTGCATCAAGGGCAAGTCGCCGTATCTGGCCTTCATGTCTTCGGTCTCGACCTTGGCGGCTTCGTCGAGCCTCTTCTTGGAGCGTTCTTCTGAATCATCACGATTTTCCAAGCTGAGACGTGAGCGATGTTCTTGTTTTCTTTGCTTTGCTTTTGCTCGTTTCTGTGCATTCTTGCTCACACCATCGCTATCAAACTCGCTCATGTCGGATTCATTGTCGCTCGAGGTGTAGTCCTTGTCACCTAAGTGGAGGAACTGAGCGAGGGATCGGCGGTGGGGCCCAGGACTCTGAGAGGTAGTAGGAGAGGTCTCTCCGCCGAGCTTAGGATCACTCCCATTGTTGGTGTGTATCTGCTTGGACAACTTCCTGAGCACAGACATGCTGGCGGCCCTCGCGGAAACACCTCAAATTATTCTGAGATCAGATTCGACGTTGATGAGGGTTAGGCTGAAACGGATATCCTCTTGGAATGAGAGGCCGGGAAGGTTCGGTCTTCAGGACACAAGTCACCGTCCTAACTGAAGACAAGGAGAGGCGAGCGGAGTAGCAGGCTCTGCCGACACCTTGGACAAGATTGGAGTAGGTATTGGGTGGAAGAATTGAGTCAACCCCCCAAACCGAGTATGGTAGGAAGATGAAAAGGTACAAAAGCGGACGGTTGGAAGGTGAAGATAATAGAGGGGAGGACGAAAAGATCCGAGTGATGCAAGGCAGAGATGAATTAGCTAGGCCTGAGTGGAAGCAAGCAGGTGACAGGATGGAAATTAGCTTGCAGGGCCTGCCTGAGTCTGGGACCCGAAAAGCGAAAAGCCTGACAAAGTGAGTGCCACCCGTGGATTGCAGTGGGAAGTACAGTTCAGTAGAGGTAGGAGAGGTAACAGTACCTACGGAGAGTCTGATAGTCAGGGTAATCGCAAAATCGTACTCGTACGCTCGGCTGGTTCGGGATGTTTATTGGGCCCGCAATGTGAGCTGAGGGGCATAAAGCTGGATGAAAATGCATTGGCATACAGGAGGCGGGCAGACGTCATACGAGCATGGCCCTGAGTGATCTGTATCTTGCTTACTCAGGCGGGGGAGTCCACCCACGTCTCATCAAGCTTAAGCTTCAGCTTCAACCATGATCGAATCATTCACCTGCTAAGTGAAAAAGCCAATTCCAAACGAGGAAGCCAAACATCGGTCCCTTGCAAACGTCCCTTACCCTTGAAAGAGTCAGCAGGTTCTGAAGCTGAGATTCTTGGTGATTTGGCTCATATGTCGCTATTCCTGTTGATGAAAACAGGAACATGAACAGAAGATGAAACAAGATCCATGTTAGAACCCTCAAAGAGGTAGACTGGTTGGACGGATTGATGCCCGTCCTGCCAAGCCAGCACAATTCCTCGTACGACATGGAAAAAGACTCGATGGCAGAGTGATGAGCCCGAGCGGGAGTGGGCACTTGATTACTAACATATGTAGGTTAGCTAAGTAAGTGCCCTTCTGGCTTGTTAGTGTAATCTCCTTGCCCAAAAGGTCAATACTTTAGTTGGAGGAGAGCCATTGCTGCATAATACATTGTCTGGTGTACCGAGAACTGCCAGTGGTGCTCAGAGATTGGCTCTCATGCCATTGTGCTGAACTTGAGGGAGAATCGGCACCTTCAGATTGTGGTCAGGTCGGGGACAGCAACTGTACGAGTATTTGTAGACCATCCCAGTCCGCAGCACCCACACCAAATACCCGACTCTATCGATGAGTAATGTTGAGAGCATCTGAGTACGAATACTCATACGCCCAGACAAAAAGGGTGCTTGAATCGTCGAGTGGTGACGTGGATCCTAAGCACACTCCTTGTCCGTCGCATCCCTTTGCGTATCCAAGTGTCCTTCGCATAGGTATACTGCGGCGAAGCGACTACATGTATCTCGCAAACATGCCCGGAAAACGGGCGTGAGGGATCATGGTGCTGGGCAATTGACGCTGGTTGGGACGGCCCTATGGCTATCCGGTGCTGTTGCTACGCACCTAAGTACGGTCCCCATCCAGTGTCCTGCGTTAGATCCCTCGGGGCCGACAAAGACTCTCTTATAGGCGTCAACATCCGCGATTTAGGCGCTGCTTCAGTGCCAATTGTCCCAAAGGCCGTTCTCCGCGGCAGGCATATCTCCGTTAAAGGGGCCTACACTTGATGCGATTTGCTGCTTAGGTCGCTGGTCTGGGTGTCCGAGTCTCGCAATCACAGCCACAATCACCACGTCATTGCTCGCTGTTTCATCGCTGGACTGATCACGGATCATCATCGAAGAATTAACAATTGACATTTCGTTTCTCTCCATATCCGTATATTAGCACCTCGACTCTGTCTTTAATTGCGCCATAGAATTCCAAAATAGACACATTTCTGCCAGCCACCCTCAGCTCAGTGTCTTCCATCCGACACTAACAACCATTGTAAAACCCGCGTTTTAAAACCCCTCGCTTATCGTCCGTTGCGCTCTTTCTTCCTCGCATGGGCTGATCGTTAGACTATATCATTTTCCCGAGCACCACCAACGTCACACGCTGATCTCCCACTCCTCCTCGGTACTTGACCTGGCTACACCTCAATTGCCTTGGAAATGATCCCTTGTGTAACATGTCTGGGACCTCTGCTCCTCCTACAATACAACTCAACGACATGTCTACCAACCCTCATGAGATGACTGAAGCCAAAGACTTCGCTGCCAATCCAAAGAGCCCAACCGTGGTCTTCCACACTGATCCTTTCGACAACACCTTGCTAGAGCCGCCCACAAATACCTTGACTGAAACGATTTCGGCCACCGACAGTGAAGATCCTCTCGAAGATGGTTACCTTACCAGCCGCAGGCGGTCCATGAGCCACCACTTGGAGAGAACAGACGTTCCCTCGAGAAAATGGCTTCACATCCAAGCAAATTTCTGGAGAGCCTGCATGCGACTAGGTATGCTCTTCCACGACTGGGCTCCTCCTAGAGCTCCACGGCCTGCCTTCAAGCATGAAATTCCTACCGATACCATTCCCATTCAGCTCTTCTTCTACCTACCTCCGAATTACGACAACATTCTTCGAACAGATCCTCATTACAGATTTCCTGCGGTGATAAATTTCCATGGAGGCGGATTTGTACTCGGGGATGCGAGCGACGATCGTTATTGGGCGAGAGTTGCCATGGAACGGACGAGTGCAATCTTCATCAGTGTCAACTATCGCAGAGCCCCAGAACACCCATTTCCCATACCCGTGGACGACTGCGCAGAAGCTATCCTATATGTGGCAGACCATGCAACAGAACTCAACATAGACCCGGGGAACATTGCATTGTCCGGATTTTCCGCTGGTGCTAATTTGGCCCTGGCTGCACCGTTGAGAATCCAGTACCACTATGGCATCGATGTTATCAATTCCACAAAGACACCGGTATCCCGTCCCACAACGGCTTCAACTTTCCAAACCGACACAAGCAATCGTGAAGACAACTTTCCTGATGCCGGAAATTTTCTGAGCGCTACGCAGTCGACTGCCAGTCTGCTCCGCGCAAAGACGGCGAGTCCCCTTCGAATTCGGTCCATAGTGGCTTGGTATCCTCTCCTGGACTGGACCATGTCTCGGTCCCGGAAAATTCGAGAATCACGAAACCCTAAAATGTGTCTGTCCAAAACCTTCACCGATCTCTTCGACGTCAGCTACCTACCTCCTCCAGATGTCGCTGGGGACCATTGTAGCCCATACGCTTCCCCAGGCCTGGCACGAGACCACATGATTCGTGACGGTCTTCCTCAGGAAATGCAGATGTGGCTGTGTGAATGGGACATGCTCCTCGCTGAGGGACAACATCTGTCCGACAGATTCGAACGGTTGGGCAAGAACATCGACAGCAAGATGATTCCACGGGTACCCCACGCCTGGGACAAATCTGTCAATCCATTCCGGGACCAGAAAGCCATTGACATGCTGTACACAAAGTCTGCAATCAATCTCAACAAGGTTTTCCAGGACAAAGATGGCATTGGCTGGGGCAATTCCATGAGCTCGCTCCACCCAACAGATACCATTATCGAGAGACAACCCAGAAACAGCATCATCTTGCCCTTGTGAACGAATATATATCCTTCACTTGCCAGCACTATTCTCGGGGTCTTGATCACATGGCCACCAGCACTTCGGAGCCTCGTTGCTCAATTGGCGGACCTGGCTTTCGGATGCCGTGCTTTCTCCACATCCGGCCGAAGCGTAGGTTTATGCCTCGACATAACAAGTGCACATCACAAAATAAAGATGCGCTGCCACAGCGGATGCGGTGTGCCTCACCCTCCCTGTACAAGACGACACGACAGGACACGGGAAAAGCAAAGAGATCACAACCCTACCATCCGGGACCCATCATCATCGTCAGATCAATTTCCCTCATCACCCACACATCCACAACCATCTCTGCAATTTTTTTTTCTTCTTCAGCGTTTTTGAGCGACGGCGTTCCCGGGCATTTGGGGGAGTTTAGTTCTGAAGGACGAAAAGGGGACGTCAAGAGGAACACACGTCTGACGCCGTATATGCGCCTATAGCATCTAACATCGAGATCGATCGCCTCAAGATCAAGACTTTTACGAGACGATCCCTTTTCTTTTCTTCCTTCCATCCTTTCTTCCCCCTCCTGTTTTTGCACAAGCAAGCGAATGAGGTTCCACATAAGAGTTGAGAACCATTCCATAGCCAGTCGTCGAGCGATCGAGCAAGCGAGCAAGCCAAGCAAGCGATCTGAGCGGTTTCGAGCGAAAATCCGAGGCAAGCAAGAAAATCGTCAGCGTTGGACGTTATTGAAGACGGGGGGAATCCTGCATCTGCATACATAACTACCAACACACCCACGGTCCCCACCCAACGCACAGTAAATAGACTGAAAGTTGTATGGAATGATATTCCAAACACGAGCATCACGAGAACATGACCCGACGAGGGAAAGAGAGATGATGGAATGAGTGACACGAATGATCAGATGTATATATGTCTACCTATATGTATCCATGCATGAAACTTTCTTGAGTCGAATCAAAAAGTATTCTGATTTCTGCCCATTCTCCTTGCTTGGCCTTTGCGCCCTGCCCTGACCCTTTCCCTGCGCATTTGGCTACTTACCGACGCATTCAGCATCACTACGATATTTGTTCCGCCCCTGTTTTAAGTCCTTCTCCCCACTACATCTATCGGTCGGATGGTCAGTGGAATGGTTAGGTTGATATGAAACCGGTCCTAGAAATTATTCCTTCCGTGCTTATCCGTGCTGAGTCCAAGGGGCATCCTATACGATGGACCCTCTGAGTGCCATTAGATATCCCTGAGGTTTCAAAGACTACGGGAGAGGACTTTTTCTTCTCGATTTTGAATAGCGTCTCAATTGTATGTCATGACTACCATAATGGACTACATGCATACAATTCCGTTCGGAATCCTCCCCAGTGACTTGTCATACATGCTCTATGATGCATAGGTATGATCCACGTGTTTCCATCATCATTGTATGATTTCAACTTCCTTCACGATGTTCTTGATTAGTTTCACTCTGTTGTAACACTGTTGTACATTGTGTCAGGTGTAACGATTGCTCAGCAGTAGCTGAGGCTAGTATCGCTTGAACCAACCTCGACGCTCCTTCTCTTGTTGGTTTTGAACGGCAGGATAGAATGCCTTGGCATTGGGATCAAGAGGGACGTGAATTGCAGTACTTCCATTGAGAGTTGGAGTGACATCTGGATGACTGGTGGAACCGGCAGTGCCGGAGATTGTGCTTGTAGTCCATCCAGTCACTGAGGGTAAAGCATACGAGAAGTTGCCGGAATGCCCAGTCCCTGTAGGAAGAACAGAAGTCCAGTTTCCTGGATGGGTAGGTTGACCAGTACCTGTCCCACGAGAAGAGGCTGAATAACCAGTACCTCCAGAAGTGTGGTTGAAAACTGTCGCATATGTTGCACTAGGTGCTCCAGTTGGCCAGATGGTGGCGTTGGGGTTCCAAGGAGTGGGATGGCCCCAAGAAGTGGTGCTGTTGACTGGGTATGGGATGAGAGGGATCACCGGAGTGGCACCATAATAGCCAGATGGAGAAGGAGTCTCTGAAGGAAGGTGGCTACAGGCATATTCTTCAAATGCCTTGGTGTTGATACCCAAGTAGCCGCCAACTCGATAGAAGAGGTCGAGGTTGTCACAGATCTCAGTTCGATTGTGTGTGAAATCCCCGGCAAGTTGTAGAGCATAGACAGCAGCCTGTAGATTGGAATAAAGCTCAGCTCGAGTGGTGTTGAAGTTGTAACCATGATCTGCAATCCAGCAAAGGATAGCCTTGACCTGGTCGGGATCAAGCCATGATTCTTTCAATTGGTACTTGACTTCACTTGTTTGGACTTCAGCACAAGCCCACGAAGCGTTCAAGCCACTGTCTGCAACATTGAGAGCAAACTCAGCCGACATAACAGCTGTCATGAGCTCCTGAGCACGACCGGGAAGTTGGCGAGCATCAGGGGGAATGTCATTGATGAAAGTCATGACCAAATCTGTCAAGGCACCATGCTCTGAACGCCGTGTCAAGTGGCCCAAAGGAGCGGCTTCCATGTCATTGGTGTCATCTGCAGAGGGCAAGACCAAATTCACCTTGGGGTGCACAGCAGCTAGCACTGGAGGTGTTGGGGTGGGCTCGACTCCTCGTGTTGTTGCTGAACCTGAAGGAATGCATGCAACCCGGCTGATTGTCAGGACATCAACGGTGGTGGCTTCCGTGAAAGGACCCTGCCAGTGGATGGTTAGTTGAGAATTTAGGAAGACAACAGAAAGCTTACCCAGACGATAGGATTGTGGTTCAGAGCATTGGTGACGGTGCAGAAGTCACAGTCAACAACCTGCCAAAATCAGCAAAGGGTCAGAGAATGTTGGGACAAGCGTACAAAGTAGTGAGTAGTCAGAAGTTCACGGTAGTAAGTGGTGGTAGGGGCGATTTGAGGAGTTATCCAGGGTGTGAAGGTGAGAGTACAGCCATTGGTGGTGGGGATGGTGTCGGTACAATCTGCCATCACTCCAAGATTGCCAAAAAGTCCCACGAACGCCATGATCAAGAGGAACATAGTTCGTAGAGCCATGGTGAGAAAGGGATGAAAGAATGAGAGGAAAGCTCTCTGGGCAAGATTTGATGAGAACGATAATGAAAGATGAATCGAACCAGAGATCTTTGAGAAGCCTGATGAGGAAATGGAGGTGTCTGGGTGGTGTGAGAGAGAGAATAAGAAGTGAGCAAAGAGATGGGAGGATGTAGAGGTTGGGTGAAGTGAGATCACACACTGGTGGAAGGTGCAGACACTGACGACAAGGGGATTGTTGAATGACGGTGAGCTCAACATTCATCTTCGAGGAAGGCACGAGAAAACCGTGACTTCCATTTGGGTACCTGAGGTAACAGCCAGATACAACCTTTAGTGGCAATACCACTGCACTGCACTTGAAGCTTCAGTGAGGCCAAGAAGCCTATGACAGCTCCCTGTCGTTGTGGAAAGAGCACACTGCTTGGGCATGTCATTGGGGAGCTAACCATCAGTTGGATTCATCCTATACAGGAGCGCCATCTAACATTGGGAGAGAGCCTGGCCAAGTCTGATTCTGCTGTCCAGGTGGCATCTCTTCCCATCATTCTGATGTCCCGTTTGTTCATACCTACCTAGGTAGTAGGTAGATCGTACGGTTAGGTTGTAGTAGTCACAACCACTGGCGTACCTCAGCTCCTCAACACCATCCGATAACCATTCTGCGTCAGGAGATATTCATGTCCGCCGGCCTAGAGCTTCGTATGACTTACATAGAGACTGTGAAGACTTGAGGACACTTGAGGCACTCAGACTTGGGGAGACAGATCCCACTGCTATTTTCAAGTCTGGATAGACGTCAGTGAGCCGGATAGCACGTGACCAAGATAGATCTGAAATAAATCGCAGCAACCCAGTTGGTACACATGACACCGTTACCCAGGTACCTAGGAACATGCCAGACATGTATGTCTAAAGTTCATTCTTGTGTCTTCATGCATGGTAGATCTTTTTGAACACGATAAGGGCCCCCTCGAAAAGTGGCTTTCCTGTCCATGGACCCTGCTTCTGTGCTGGCAAACTCTGAACTCTTCAGACCATTCGAGACCAACATCCTGGCATTTCAAGAATGAATCACAACTCACAACATGGCAATTGAGCATGAAGCAGGTTCATTTTTTGCGACGAGTTTATCCATGACAAGCTTTCATGGAAGCCCAATATCATCATTCTTGATGTCCATTTAATGGTCAGACGTGCGGGGTGAGGCATACTTCGCCTCTGTTTGCCATTTTCTATGCCACCCCATGGAGAACGGCACGGCTCTGAAGCCAATCTACCAGGATTGGTGGTATGCTGCATAATGTATTGCGTACTTACCCCTCCAAAGTGTCAAGTCTGCTGCATGATAGTGATGCAGAGAAGGGCCGACATGGTGCCAGATACGATGGTCGAGATCAGTCCAAGAGGTCAAACATAAAAAACTCAATAGTTAAACCAGTCTACTGCCGGCTATTGGTTAGCTGCGCCGGTCGATTTCAACGTCGCGGCGACAAAAGTCGCTGTCGAGTCGAATAATTATTGAAATAGCATGTCTGTATGTGCCTTGAACCTGGAATGATCTCTCTGCCGGTTTTGTGGGCGTAGGTCGCTCAGAGCGGTTTTCAATCTGCCGCGTTAATGCTGGTGTGGAGCGCGGTTTTGACGCAGGACTATTCTCGGTGCATCCATTTCAGCCAAATGGACTTCGCCATCTGCACCCAAGTGCTGAGAAGTATGAACGATTCTAACGGGGGCAGAAAATGGGTGCGACAAGGTGTTGACCGCCGGGAAATGAGCCGTTAATAGCGCCTGAGTGCGCCCGCAAGAGTCCGAGAGACCAACCATGAAAAAATCCACAGGACTTATTCCAGAACTGCCTACAGAATTGTCAAGCCGTTTAACATCCCAGCAGTTCTGGGTCCTGCGATGGTGGAAACGCAGTATCAATTGCCTGGATGCATTCCTCAGAGTTGGATTCTTTTCTTGGGTGATACAGTCGGTGAACCAGCTAGACCGAGTCTACTCTACTAACCTACTGCACAGGTGGGAGAGATCGGGAGTTGAAGAAGTCCTGGCGCAGAGGACACGACGAGACGAGTCTCCGCCATTCCTTTGGTTACATCCTTGGCCCACCGGTCATGAAATGCCTCACTTTGAGGCTTTATGGAATGATGGAGAAGATGGGGACCTGCAGCGATCATGTTCGGAACAGCACGGCGACGTTGACCTGGTGAAATGCCGGATGTAGCATCGATAAATAGTTTTGAAACGAGTTGCATCCACAATTTTTCCCTTAGTAGTCGACAAAAGATCCATTTTTCGAACAAATATCTGCCGCGCATGTAGACTCGCCTTGAGGCACACTGGGATGATTTTGTCTACCAAATAAAAAAATACCTCAGGCTTCACTGATGAAACGGGCTCAGCATCTCTGGCACTCATCATGCACAGTCTAGGCTTCGTCGCAGACTCGCCGGCCGGGTGCCAAAATTCTTGGGAGCACTGGGCGCCGAATTCAAGCCCCATCAACAGAAGCCCCAAGGACGTTCTACGCCAGGTTCGAAAAAGCAAAAACAAAACAAAAATGCCTCCCCGGCATGTCACACAGATAGTCGTAGTCGCACAGTCTCGGGTGTCAGAAATAATGGGCCACGGGCTATGGGTTGTGTTTTGGTCAAAGAAATTGCATTCAAACGTTGATCTGCGAATAAGGCTGAATTGTTGATAAGAAATGCCTCCGACAAGGAGCCTCGCAGCCTGATTCAGTGGAAGAGGCCGTGAGATTCGAAGCTTTAATCTCAGCAATCGTGAATTGTTTACAATAATTGTCAAAGTTTCCGATTTGGGATCCAGCGGATTGGCTAGACTGGGGCGTTGGCGGCGACGCCAGATCAAACCTACCCAAGTCACCTCCACTGCGAGCGCTTGTTGTTCGCCTACCTGACTAGTGGGAAATTCAGAGCTTAAGCTTCAATCAAACTGTGGATGTCGACTTTGTTTTGAATCTCGCAAGCAGAAGCATGCACATGGACGCCGCTGGCAGAGCAAGGGCATATTGGTCAAGGTATTATTTTGATTTTTGGGTCTGAGACCTGGTCTTCCGGATATGCCTATCTAGGGACTTGTACGGAAGAGGCTTGTGAAGACACCATAGAAATTGATAGAATGGCCACACACCTCTGGGTAGCGATGAATAAGCCCCGAGACGGGTTTAGGTCGGTCTCCAAAAGGAATGAAACTTGGAGTTGCAAGCCGTTCAGTGAGTCCACGATGACGGAAACTTGCAGCCATCTTTGCACTGGGCCCTGGGGGCGAGTTTGGGCCTGCCACGGCCTGCCTCGGGATCACACCTGGCGCACACTCCTCTGACAAGCCAAACGCAGTGACAGATAAATGTTGTCACCGGCCGCGCTCGTGGCTCACGGTTTGGGCGAACTGGGGATGCTTGTCGGGGGAAGAGATATCAAGCGCCGATGGATTTCCAGGTGAAAAAGATTGGAATGACTCGCTGGAGCAAATGACGGTTAATTACTGTTAAATACGGGCTCACCCGAAAGAATTGTCTCTGCATGACGAAGGCGGCGGCCACTTTCGTGTTCTAACTCTCCCCAGCTAGACCAACGGGCCCACCCCACGCGAAGCCGGCGGTTTCCAATAAGCCAGTGGTCAGTGGTGAGAAAATGCTGCCGACGCAATGAGGTCAGTACTCGAGCAACTTGAAGTTCCAGATTGGGGCATGTTCTTTCAATTGTTGGCTTTGCCCGTGGGATAAGCAATTGGCTTTGCGATGTAAGCACGCACAGACAACACCCAATTCTACATCCGTATGTAAAGCCTCCATGGGTACCTGACTGAGGTGGATGGCCACCTGCACGTTGACGGGGATCCAAAATTGCATCAGACAAAGTACAGCTTCGGCGACACCATCAACGTTGTAGATAGAAGAAGCGTTATCAACTGAAGCAATGACGGCACCGAAAAAGACACATGCCCATAGCCGCTCTCAGGTTGTCTTTCCTCGTAATCAGCAGTACTGAACTGGATGCGCATCTTCAGGGTCCCTGGAAGGATTCGTTTCTTTCTCCACGAATGCAACATTAAAATCTTCGCTACGAGTGAAGAGCTAGATGCGAGATGCTGAATGCTAGATGCAAGATTCCATCATAGTCAATGCTGCGTCACCAGCCGAACCAGCCGTGAGGGACGGGCGATCATACAACCAACTAGCTGGGGACTACATGAACGCACATCAACACCAGACTGGTACAAGTTCAGGCCGGGGCGGCAAAACTTGATACACTCGTCAAGATGGCCGATGCAAGAATCGTTGAAGATAGTGATTCAGTGTTGGTCAGAGATGCTCTGTGATCCTCGTCGATCAGCTGTGGACGAGAATGGGTGAAGAGGTCCCAGACTCCCAGCCACCGAGTTTGATAGTGAGCAAAGTCTTGAATCGGGTGTCAGTTGTGAAACACTAGCGAGCAAAGGTTGCCAGAGGAATGCTCTTGAATACTCCATATTCCTGGATGGCTAACCTTGAACGTCTATACTACTCGGTAGACATTGTTTCGCAAATAGAAGGCTATGAGGACTCGCATTGTGTATCCATTATTGAATTGGTATGCGACGGCAGGATGGACAAAGTGCCCCCAGTTTCATTCTGCCCGTTCATGTAAGAAAAGACAGTTTTGCCGACTTGAATACGAAGAACCACAGATCTGCGCGCACACTAGTTACTTTCTCTGGCACACCATCGACTAGCATTACTACTACAGGGTGCACGATTATCCGCACCGGGTCCTGACTCCTACTAATGGGGCGGACAACTAAGATGTCCCTCATACCTCATATTTGGGTGTACGTGGCTGCGTCGTACTCAAGAGACTCGCAAGTGAAGAGTGTTTTCGGCTGTTGCGGGTTGACGATTGTGATGGACGACCGCGGATGCCTGATAGCAGCGGGTTAAGGCACTTCCGGACACTCGACGGTTAGGTGCCAACGTGGGCGCCCAAGGTCTGCCTTTTAGGCTGTCAGTCACGGTTATTCGGTACTGATGAGTTACCTCATACCTACCTAGCGGAGCACTGAACGCGGATATTTGGGGGTTGTTTGATTCGCACTTTCCCTTTCTCTCCCAAGGGCCCACGCCGGCCTGTCTCGGGAGTTGGTTGGTCGGCTACTCGGACCACACTTGAATGGGTTTAGGCTCCTGCTCCAGCTAGCCAAAGTCTAACGGAGACACCTTGCAAGCCCAAAATCTCCTACTGTGGAGGTCTGTTCTCATCCACATCCAACCATCACTCTCATTTTTTCATCCTCACTTCCACCCTTGCAACTTTACAGCAACTCCATCCTGACCCCCCCGGTCTTGACGGCATCATCTCAACCTGTATCCCTGCTCCTCTCCTCTAGTCCCGCCTTCGTCAGCTTGAAAGCTTTCCCTCAAGGTGCGTGTTTTCCGGTACGTCCTGGCGTACGAGAAACAAGCCCTCATACCGTCAAAACACCCCCGTCCCTCGTCTTTTGCCTTATCAATAATGGCTCAGCGGCATGCTGGCTAACTTCAAGCTCAAGGAAAGCTTAAGCAGCCAACCAGATCACTGTCCAGAGGACCTTGCTCGAGCTATCGCAGCTCCACGGCTTGACGGATCGCTGGTGGATCCCATTTCCTACAAACCCTCCAGTCGACCTTGAGTTCTGAGAAAGGTCCTCTGTGAGCTGCCCATAAACTCTGCTCGCATGTTGTGAACGGTTCTTTGCTTTAATAAAGAGGGGTTGCACGCTTCGAGCTCTCACTGATCTTCTTCCTCCCTTCAGCTTGGTCTTTCCGCCTGACCTTGTCGTCGTCGTCCATTTTCTTCCTCTTTGTTTTTCTTTCCTGCATACTAACATCTCCACTCCCATAGTGAATCATGGCGGAAAAGGATCTCGAGAACGGCGACCCCAAGCGGGAGAGAATCTCGTTCGCTGACGGCTGGGATCCTGACAAGGACGAGGGTGAATATGCCAACCTCATCCGTTACATCTCTACCTACCGAGACCGTCGTTTCTCCAAGGCCCCTTCCCAAGTCTCTGGAGACGATGTGGCCGACGCCTCAAAGGAAAAGAAAGTCCCCTTCTACCGTAAACTCCTCGGTGGAGGCAGCAAACAAAGCGAACTCTATGAAGTTCCGGAAGAGTGGCTCAACACAGACATCAAGGCTGGTCTTACCTCCCACGAGGTTGAGGAGAGAAGACGCAAGACTGGTTTCAACGAGTTGACCACGGAGAAGGAAAACATGTTGGTCAAGTTCATCGGCTACTTCAGAGGCCCAATTCTTTATGGTATGTTGACGCGTCGAATCAAGCTCTCACAACTGTCCAGACTAATCATTGACCAGTCATGGAACTTGCTGTTCTTCTCGCTGCTGGTCTGCGTGACTGGATCGATTTTGGTGTCATCATCGGTATTTTACTGCTGAACGCCGTGGTCGGTTGGTATCAAGAAAAGCAAGCTGCCGATGTCGTGGCTAGCTTGAAAGGTGACATCGCCATGAAGGCCGAAGTCGTTCGTGATGGTCAAGTTCAGGAAATCAAAGCCCGTGAGCTTGTTCCTGGTGATATTGTAAGTTTCTCATTCTTGACATCTCATTTGATCTCGTTACTGACTACTTTACCTCAGCTCATTTTGGAAGAAGGTTCCGTCGTGGCTGGAGAAGCTCGCTTGATCTGCGACTTTGATAACACTGACACCTACGAAGAATACAAGGAAATGATCAACGACCCTGAAGCTTACCACTCCAAGAATCACACCGACTCCGATGACGACGAGGAACACCACGTCGGTGTCTCCATCGTGGCTACCGATCAATCTGCCATCACTGGAGAATCTTTGGCTGTTGACAAGTACATGGGTGACATCTGCTACTACACCACTGGCTGCAAACGTGGTAAAGCCTACTCTGTCGTCACTGAATCTGCCCGCGGTTCTTTCGTCGGTAAGACTGCTTCGCTCGTCCAAGGTGCCAGTGATTCCGGTCACTTCAAGGCCATCATGGACTCCATTGGTACTTCTCTACTCGTTTTGGTCGTCTTCTTCATTCTCGCTGCGTGGGTTGGTGGTTTCTTCCGCAATCTCCCCATCGCCACCCCAGAGAAGAGTTCCATCAACTTGCTTCACTACGCCCTCATTCTCCTCATTATCGGTGTTCCTGTCGGTCTGCCCGTCGTCACCACAACCACTTTGGCTGTCGGTGCTGCGTACTTGGCTCAACAAAAGGCAATTGTTCAGAAGCTCACCGCTATCGAGTCCTTGGCTGTAAGTAAAAAGCGATACTTTTCAAGTGGACTTAAGCTAACCGTTTCTAGGGTGTCGATGTTCTCTGCTCTGACAAGACTGGTACTTTGACTGCCAATCAATTGACTATCCGCGAGCCATACGTGGCCGAGGGTGAAGATGTCAACTGGATGATGGCCTGCGCTGCTCTCGCTTCCTCGCACAACTTGAAGGCTCTTGATCCCATCGACAAGATCACCATTCTTACTTTGAAGAGATATCCCAAGGCTCGTGAGATCTTGCAACAAGGCTGGAAGACCGAGAAATACATGCCCTTCGACCCTGTCTCCAAGCGTATCACCACCATCTGTACCCTCAAGGGCGAGAAGTGGTCATTCTGCAAGGGTGCACCAAAGGCTGTCCTGTCTATTGCCGAGTGTGACGAAGCCACTGCTAAGCATTATCGCGATACCGCAGCTGATTTCGCTCGCCGTGGTTTCCGTTCTCTCGGTGTCGCTTCCAAGCGCGGTGATGAACCATGGAAGGTTATTGGCATGTTGCCCATGTTTGATCCTCCTCGTGACGATACTGCCCACACTATCTTGGAAGCTCAGAACCTCGGCCTCAGCGTTAAGATGTTGACTGGTGATGCCATCGCTATTGCCAAGGAAACTTGCAAGCTTCTGGCACTCGGAACCAAGGTCTACAACTCACAGCGCCTAATTGCTGGTGGTGTCACCGGTACTGCTCAATATGATCTAGTTGAGAAGGCTGATGGTTTCGCCGAAGTCTTCCCCGAGCACAAATACCAGGTCGTCGAAATGCTGCAACAACGAGGTCACTTGACTGCCATGACTGGTGACGGTGTCAATGATGCTCCATCCCTCAAGAAGTCTGATTGCGGTATTGCTGTTGAAGGTGCCACTGAAGCTGCTCAAGCCGCCGCCGATATTGTCTTCCTCGCCCCCGGTCTCAGCACCATCGTCGATGCTATCAAGGTCGCCCGTCAAATTTTCCAGCGTATGAAGGCTTACGTGCAATATCGTATTGCTCTTTGTCTGCATTTGGAAGTCTACCTCACCACTTCTATGATTATCATCAACGAGACCATCCGTACCGACTTGATCGTCTTCTTGGCCTTGTTCGCTGATCTTGCCACTATTGCTGTTGCCTACGATAACGCTCATTACGAACCCCGGCCAGTCGAATGGCAATTGCCAAAGATCTGGGTTATCTCAGTCTTCCTCGGTTTCCTTCTCGCAATCTCCACCTGGATCATGCGTGGTTCTCTCTACCTACCAGGTGGCGGTATTGTTCAAAATTTCGGTAACGTTCAGCTCATGCTGTTCTTGCAAGTCTCACTGGTTGAGAACTGGCTCATTTTCGTCACTCGTGGTGGACAGACCTGGCCATCATGGAAATTGGTCGGTGCTATCTTCGTCGTCGATGTCTTATCCACACTTTTCTGCGTTTTCGGCTGGCTTTCTGGTGAGCCTGACCAATTCTTCACCAGCCCTCAAGATGCTTTCTCCCGAGACAACTACAGCAAGGATACCTCCATCGTCACTGTTGTGGTCATCTGGGGATATTCAATCGGCGTTATCATCGTCGTGGCCATTGTCTACTACCTTCTCGTTAGTATGAAATGGATTGACAATCTTGGCCGTGCTACTCGCAGCCACGCCGATACCACTATGGAGAACATCCTTGGCCATCTCAGCCGAGTTGCAATTGAGCATGAAACTGATGTTCACGGCAAGGCCAAATGGGTTCTGGGAACCAAGGGAACTGGAGAGGAGGAGGAAGAATAAACGGTTGATGGGTTTGAAGGTGTCTCATTTGAGCACAGGGAGAAAATGTGCCAACACAACATCTTCATTTTATTTCATAATGTGAGCTAATGGACAAAACTACTATGGGGGTGGCAATAACCATCAAACACCAACTGTATGTGTTCCACAAAACAGCGAAAAAACAACAGGAAAACTCAACATCAATTCCTTCGTGAGGCTCGAGTCCAACTGCTTGTGATTTAGAGGGAGTACTATCTCTACCGCGTCCTTTCGCTGTAAGCGGCAGTCACCACGCCCGCATGCTAGATAATAGCCTGTCCATAATGCTCAGACCAGAAAACTGTTAGCACTAGTCTTGTCAAGAAATTCGTTTAACACCCTTGTGCACATACTGTTAGCAGAGATCATTGTTCATTCACATGCTTGAGCACTCTTGATCAGAAGGGAAAAAATCCTCTTTCGGCCATGTGTTTATTGTTGACCAGGCCCCAAAAAATTTCTCTCCAAGCAACAAGAGAAGGGAACTCATTTCGCTAAAGATCTCAAGGATCATTCGTCATGGTGGTGCCGGTCCGGGGTCTCTATGCCCATATCTCTGAAACGAGATTGGGGTCCAGCGCAGCCAGCTGGTGGCCAAGAAGGTTGAAGCAACATGGAGGGATTGGAGCGATCTTTTTCTGGTCCAATCTAGACCGTCTGCGGCGTAGAGCCTCGTCTTGTCTGAACTGGACTGGGCTCCCCCAATTCAGGCCAGGGGATCATCCCCAGGATGACTGTGAGTGAGGCTCTCCGGTCGGGACTCCGTGCGGATACGGAGTATGGATGTGGCCTGGGTGTGCAGTGTATCGAGATGCGACCCGTGGATCCGCGGGCTCCATTCCATGGCTGACCGCAGTGAAGTCGGTTCTGTGACTGTCCAATGCCCTTCCTCGCTCGGCATGGGCGCGCTCCAGGGTTCTTGGGCAACCAGACACGTCCCAGCCTTGCTTCTGCTTGGAAAGCTTCGACGTTCGCTTCGACCCGCTGCGGTTCTGCTTCTCATTGGGTGGCTTGGGCATTTTTGGCTCGAGATTTGCTATCCTGGTAGCCAGCCTTGTCCTCGTTGTTGAGCTGGTCTGCTAGCGGTCGCTTGCGGGTTTCCCTTGACCCCCTGATTCATATTCGTGGGGCTTCACACCTCCGTGTTGATCTCCCGTATCTTTTTATCGAGAGTGATCTGTATGCGATCCGTCGTTGGCGGCGCCCCAATGGATATTTGAATAGACAGGACGCTGTGGAATCTTAAAACATACGGATACCTTGCTGATAATGGATCGTTGCCACTCACTGTATTCGTACGGGGTATTTGGGGCCAACGGAGTGTGTGTTCGCTCTCCACGTATCCCACTTGCATTGTTTCATCTGCAAGCCCCAAATATCCTGGTCATGGGAGTCAAGAGCTAAAAAGAAACATGCATATCGACTGTCAGTTGCGCTACTCTGAATCCGTCTTTCGCGAAGATCACCACATGCGAACTGCATGCCCGACCCTGCTAAGTCAGAGCCTTGCCTCCTACGAAGTAGATCCCTTCTTTGGCGAGAGACCGGCGCGTCTGCTCGGCCGCCGATGCCAGGCCCAGAGCGTTCGACTCCTCCGGTTTTTTCTGTACAACCTACCTCATACCAGATACCATACAAGTACTTGTACCTGTATCCGTACATGTCACGTTAGATAGATACATTCCATTCCCAACTAGCGGGATCCGAACTTGTGAGCCCCAGCGACTGGCAAAAGATTACCGCCGTTCACGTGTCTGTTGTGGAGGTTACTGCGTGTGCAATTCATCCTCGGTCGTCCAGATGTGGCCAATGGGGATATCTTGCTGCCATTGTTGCATTTCCGGAAACGTGCACAACAAACAAACATTTGATTCTAGAAATGACACCCAGGGTGTGTGCTTCTGTCAGACGTCAACTCGAATGACAGTACTATTTTTTTTTAACGAAATAATGCTGGACCTGTGCGGCGACTAGATTGGCGGTCTGTGCCTGGCGTCGTAGCCGTCAAATTGCCAATAGTTTGCTTGTTTGCTTGGTTTTCCATGCGCTTGTGCTATTTAGTTATTATTGATTAGATTCGGTTGTCCTTTTTTTCTATCTTATTTTGTGGGGCAGATACGTGCTTTAAGAGGTAATGTCGCTTTATTGAACGCTGTATTCAAAGTTCACTTTTGATCTTTCGATTCCCGTGCTTGGCAATATCCGGACGATATGAACTGCAATGCTAAACCATCAAACTCTTGTACACGAAATTGTGGCGTATCGTTTTCAGCGATTGAGACTGCTCATCTGAGATCGCTTGGAGGTTAGCACCGGCACCCTCAATATCCTCGTCATCAGAAGAGGGAACTAGTCTCCAGCTCTGAACTTCGTTGGAGCGATAGGTCAGTCGGTTGGGTTTAAAGCATGGCAGAATACGAGCTGCGAACTCGAATGGCTTTGCAGCGCAGCCCTGTAGAGCTAGACGTGTGACACAATGAAGGATGTCGTTCGAGCTTGTGGTTCTCACCTGGTAATTGAAGCCCGGCGTATCCGTGATCTCAAGCCATTTTCCACATCTGCCTGTGGTCATTTTACGTCGAGTTTTCTGGTCATGCTAAGTTGACGCTGCAGCCTTGCAACAGTCGCAACCACCTCTTGCGGCTGGACATCAACGATTATACCTTCTGATTGACGATGTCTTCAGGTGAGTTGTGGCATTGCTGTGAATACAACGGTGTACGATGATCGGTGGGCTTCGATAATCATGATATCCCCGTGGCATGGTTTGATGGTTTGTATCGGGCTTGTTTTTGAGCTTTTCTAACATCTCGTATTGTGCGAAAATCGCGTCTTACTTCGCTCGACGTTGGACTGGGCTGGAACATGAAGATGTTTGAGGTGGATGGGCATGGTAAAGTAGCTATCCTCGAGGGGAGACATGGATGACGAAACTTGGTCGGATGGCGTCAAGTTTGGTCAGGCACTGAACAAAGACATCTCGATAACGACAATGCTTGACACCAACGTTGCGTGAGATTGTCGTTGCTAGATTCGAAATGTTTATAAGCCTAGATCAATGACTGGGGAAGCCTAGTAGCCCAGAGCAAATAAGGAATTTCCGAAAGGGAGATATTGTGAATCTTCAGATTTTATATCAACAAACAATCTTTAAGTTGGGTATGGTGTAATGGTCAACATTACTGTTTCTCACACAGTAGCTCCTGGTTCGATCCTGGTACCCAAGTATCTTCTCTTTTTTTTTATGTTTCTTCTTCTCTTCTTTTCCCATTTCTCCCGCACTTACCTAAAGCTGGCTGGAGTGGATTTCCATCTTCCAGCGTGGAGGGTACTGCGTTGACACCTCTCGTGTTATGTGAAGTGAGATCGTTACCTTCTTAAGAACACAAGTCACGAGCTCAACTTGTCTCATAAACATAATCCAATACTACCAATACGCAGAGAACACTCGCTCAAAACCAACCGGTTCGTTGAATCATGTGTGGCAAAGGATGCGTGAGTCGCCTCTGAAGCCATCCTACTGAACCTACAACCAAAGTGCCGTATTGCGAGATTCAATGGTGAGGTGGCACAGGATCCGTCTTGTTGAAGATGAAAGATGCCTCATTCTGTGTCACGAAATATGATTCCAAATAATAGCGGTTCTACCACATCAAAGTCATATCCACAGCTTTGATACCAGGTGGAAAGCTGGCGATCACAACGAAGGAACAGATTGTCAGAGGCATCGATTTCTTCAAGCGCCACTGAGAGCACTTAGGTAAGGATGAAATATGAAGCCTCGAGAAAACGAGAGAGATTCGAAAAGAGTTCAACCGCATGGAAAATGCCAAGCCACTAGTCAAAACGTGTTTGGGCACTTTCGGCCCTCTGATAGGCATGCTCTGTGTTTTCGGGGTTAAGGCTTAGGGATGACGAAGCCGGGAGACATTCTGTTTTACTTAGCGTTGGGTACAGCGCCACGCCCCAGCCTTTTCGCCCTCACGTTTCTTGGCTCGTCAGCACAAAGCTTGTGCACTTACGAAGTAAACATCGAGTGCACAGCCTGAGGCTCGTCAACCTTGAGCAGTCTATGTCTCCACCCTCTGGACGGCAGAAGGCATACTTGACTCGGATGAGTGTCCAGTACTGACACTACGACTTGCAAAGCCGTTGTACATCGCTGCACCGCCCCCGAAAGATCATTCTTGTGCCCTCAGACTACGACTAACAAGATAGTCTGGCTGTTCAGCCGCACGAGCAGCAGGGCCTCAAAATGGGAAAGCGCCATGCAAGCACTTCGCTGTTTTGGCTAGGGCTCATAGAAGGCGACAAACCAGAATCATCGGATACTCGGTAGGTAGGCACAGTCTGCTCAGGGCCTTGTCACTTGTTTTTCTCACGTCTGCATGTGGGACGATGCGCATTTGCGGAGGCTCGCAATGTCCCCTCAAATGCTCTTTTCACCAACATCAGGCTGGCGGTTGGTAGCCTTCTTTTCCAGCATGCGCATCCCTTTCAACCTTTCATTCATAATCTCCCTTCTCGTTGAATAGCATTGCTCTCAGTATGACCAGCCATTAGACTTGCACCAATGTTTTTGTGGCCACTCTGATCTAATTTTCAAGAGCCCCTTTACACAGCCTGACGAAACATACATCACTTGAGTGGTACCTGTCCAGTCCATGACATGGCCCTCAGCGCCAGACCTACCCACCTCCAGAAGCCAACGCATAGCCCAAGGTACACTGCATCCGAAGTGGCCAAAATATTTCACGATAAAATCAAAGAATTGACGGTCACTCCTCATTGCAGCAAATGTGCTGGTTGCGGCCGGCCTTACATTCAAGTGGAGGAACTGCGGACCTGGCTGAAAGAGAAATGGTCAACGCACATAGACAGATCTTGGGCCGATTTGTGCTTAGAAGCCTCCAATCAGGGAAACAAGGCCGGCTCCTTATCTCTGAGTGATATCGACGCGCCAGGAAGTGGCTGTCTTTTGGTATTTAGTATTTTACACGATATTGGTGCCCCCAGCCTGATTCGAAAATTTCAACGTCAAGGCCTGATAGATAGGAAACTACCGATCAATCTATCGGAGCTGGAGAACGAACTCAGCCAGCTAGGAATCGACAACGCAACCATCTTGGCTGGAAAATTTGATGAGCGACAATGGGCATTCTGTCCTGCGACATTCGACTTGTCAAGCACGATTGCTTGCAAAAGAACTACAGTTCTGCCAATCTGTAGGAGGGAAATACTTAGTACTAAAGGTGGGACAGCTCTTCTATGGCAGATAGCTGTACAAGAAGAATTCATTGGTCCGAGTCTTCGAGAACAATCGGCCAAATCTAAATTCAAGGACCCGAAATTTGGCACAGTAAGTCAAAACGACACTTCACATTCTTGGGATTCTGACTGAACCGTGACAAGTGTTATCAATTCGTGCTCAAAACTTTTCGCGATGACCATGCGGCATATTTCAAGGATGAATGTGACGCATTCTGGGCTTTACGTGAGCATGACGGTATGATTAAATACCTCGGGGACTTTTCCCATCCAAACGATTCAAGCTGTCAGTTCGAGCAAGACATTGGCTTAAGAAGGTTCAATGAGTCTGGTAGTATTCGGGACAAGGCCACGATAGAGAGGACGGATACTACAACAGAGTATATTGGCAGAATGAGCACCAATATACTCCTTGAATGGGGTGAAGCGGACCTTGAAGACTTTTTTGCCGAACGCCAGCCACCCGTGTTCAAATCCGAAGTCGCAATCTTTTGGAAGGAGTTATTTGAGGTTGCGGATGCACTTCGAAGAATGCACAATTTTACGAACAAGAATGGTCATCAATTTGATGGGTAAGCCATCCACCTGAAGGTCCATTACTTCCAGATATACTGACAACTCTTGTAGGTGGCATGCAGATATTAAGCCAGATAACATTCTTCGAGTGCAGTCAAGCTTCAAGCTCAGTGATCCAGGTTTTGCAAAGTTTCTGCCAAAGAAGCCAAACAATAAAACACAGATTGCTGGTGGTACCTCAACCTACGGTCCGTTTCCGTCCTGTGTCTCTCTGATGCTATCTTACTGATCCTGGATAGGGGCACCTGAATGGGATCTTAGTCAAGACACTGGAGATCCTGTTCCTCAGGCGATCGATATCTGGTCACTGGGCTGTGTTTTCTCCGTTGCCGCAACCTGGATTGCTCTAGGATTTCAGGGCATCCTTGTATATGAAAAACTCCGAGAGATCGCAATCAAGGCTAGCCTGGCAGCTCCTCGTGGTGAGCAATCTCACCACCCACAATATCGACGGCACGATAAGACAAGGCCAGAAGCCGACTATTTTCATGATGGATCAGATGTCTTGGGTGCGATTGATCAGTGGCACACAGCCGTCCGTCAATACGTACCAAGCAGCGACACTATAACACCAAAGGTTCTCGACTTAGTCAGCAAACGTATGCTGCTAGGAAACCCGGAGAACCGCATCAGCGCCGCCGATCTGTGTGATCAATTATCTCTAATAATTGGGAGTTGTCTCGAGGAGGACGAATTTATCGCGTTTCCCAATGCGCAGAAAGCCTTGAAGGAAGTTCAAACCCAAAATGAGAAACTTCAATCTCAAGGTATTCCTCGACCTAGCAGTCAGGAGACCGGTTCTATTCAAGGCCGCGCAGCTAGAGACTAT
This sequence comes from Exophiala bonariae, assembly GCF_035927105.1. Taxonomy (NCBI): domain Eukaryota; kingdom Fungi; phylum Ascomycota; class Eurotiomycetes; order Chaetothyriales; family Herpotrichiellaceae; genus Exophiala; species Exophiala bonariae. The sequence goes on along the minus strand of NW_027042477.1, from coordinate 111,212 downwards.
CGGAAATCATACAACGTGCACATGGCACGAATACGGTCGGAATACGCTGGTGGCGCTTCAGTAGCGCCTGTCTGGCCTTCAACTTCCCTCTCGCATTCTAGGGCTCATGATTTCCGAGCTGGACCAACACCCAGTCTACTTGGACCTGCCCCACCGAGTACCGGGTTGCTCTCAAGCGTGTCTTCGATAAGCCAGCTCGGAGCCTCTGCTTACCAGCAAGATATGAATCTCAGAGAACGACCGATAAGCGCACATATTGGGCGAACCCTAACAACGAGACAGCATATCCCGCAGGATGTTTTCCAAGCGCGACAAGAATTGGAGGACCAAGTTGCAGAAGAGAAAAGGAATTTCACCGCCAGGTTGAGTCGAATGGTGACAACTAATCGCAAGAAGGATCCATTTTTGGCTGAATTTTTCGAACACCGAGATATCGTAAGTTGACTCCCAAAACAAATGTACTGTTTGATGGCTAATCATTATCAATCCCAAGATATTTGTTGCAGACAATGCGGGAAGTATGGTTGGCTCATGGCCACAGGCCACGGAACTAGTCGATGTCCTCGCGAGGAAAGCCCAAAATCTGGACGATAATGGAATGGATCTATACCTCACTCACACAAGCGGGAGGCCGAATGCAGTTTTGAGCCCACGGAAAAACGGACCTACTGTGCGAACTCCTACCTCCCCGAAAGTTGACGGCAAAAACACTGCAACCAAGTTCAAAGAGGCCATGAAGTCTGCTGACTCGCTCCCTGTCTCTGGAAAGAAAACAGACATGAGCTTGCTATTGGGGTATCTTCTCGATGGATATATCAAGCATCTCAAAGATGTCGGTATTAACAAAGCCAAAAAGCAGACGATTATCGTCCTTACCGATGGTAAGTGGGCTCTAGAGCCTGTATCTGAAGCTATCAAAAAATTTGTCGATGAGTGGAGAGGGTTGGATCGTGAAAACATCAAAAGCCGTTCAATGGGAATCCAGTTTGTTCAATTCGGTGACGATCCAATTGCAACCTGGGGTTTGGAATACTTGGACAACAAGCTGGAATCTGAAGGCATTCCGTGAGGCAGAAGCACATCCAGTTTTCAGACATTAGGACTAACGATTATAGGGACATTGTTGACACGGAACCATCTCTTGGTGATGTGTACAAAATGCTTTTGGGAAGTTTCATAGCAGACTATGATGAACGTAGTAGTTCAGTGGCGAGATCGCTACCGGACCCTGCAATATCGTCGCCTCCTCAAGCAATTTCGCCACCTATGCCATCATCGCCCTCCCCAACACCTAAGATCATGTTGTCCGAGCATTCTACAAACAATATACGGATGTCGCCAACTCATATGCAACACTCGGATCCATTCTCATGAGGCTCCAGAAGGGTTTCACATCACATAGGAGACAAGACAAATAGTCCTCCTTCCGCGAAGGATCTTCTTACAAGCAGCAAATGGAGCAGGTGTACTCTTCGCTTGTTCACGCTGCCTCGAACGGAGCATAGTTGGGGAATCCAGGGAAGGTGTAATAAAAGGGCATAAAAGGGCGTTGAGTGTCTGCTTGAGATACCCCCAAAACTCGTTCGTTGTTTTAATAGTGGACTGGTCACTCTAGCCAGAGGAATTACATTGACTAAAGGAGCGTTGGGCGCACTGGGAATGAAACTACATTGCAGCGTTTGTGACTTATGTCAATTCACATGTCTCATGTTTCTCGTTATCGTCGTATCCCTCTTGGTCCTCATGTTGCCCATGCCATCAATATCGCAGATGCCATAATTGATAATACAAATCTTTACTCCTGATCGCCTTGCTTCAATGAAATCTCCATACCTGTTCAACGGTTTTGAACTGTATCCCTCTCTGTCCTGATCTAGCAGTTGATCTACGAGACCTGCCCGCTCGAATCAACCTGTCATCTGATATGCATCAGCCATCGCCGTTACGTCCCAACCGCCTTGTCAAGTTCACCCAGCAGTGAATGCTCTTTCACCTGATTTTTGCCTTTGACTCTTCGTTCGTTCCCATCCTTCTCATGTCGGTCACGCACGCATTGATGCCGCATGACTTCGCCTCAAGCTGGAATATTCGGGCTTTGATTTTGATAGGAGCTGACACTTTTTCCTCCATATCTTTGTCGCATGTCTCGGGGGACAGCTTTTCGGCAGCTCCATTATGCTAGGATCGCTGATTCGAGACGAGATGGTCCGTCGCACCGAGCCTTGACCTGACAGCCTCGTATGGCAGTCTTCTCAACTCGGCAACTCCAATCTCTTCTTCTCCTTTCTGAAGAACCACATCGCAATGGCCAACGTGACAGCAGTTAATGGCAAAGTCACCTGCAACCATCTCTCCAGCGCAAGCTTCGAATAGCTGCTCGTGTGATACGAGTGGCCGAAATCATTCTGATCTTGATATTTAATGACATCGGTGCTGAAGAAGGTCGACACAAAAGTTGCCGGGAGATATATCAAGGTGATGAAGGTGATGATCTTGACCGTGATTGCGTCTCGCTGGGCTATTCCTGTCATGGTTTCCATCTTCTTGGTGGCTTCGTTCTGGAAGGCGGTGGCTTGGCTCGTCAAGTGCGACTGGATGAGCATTTTCCGGTCAGCGGCGATGCGCCCGACCAGTTTCGCCCTCGAAGCCTGCATTTTGGTGTCGTGGACAGCGTCCTGAAGTTGGCGGGCAAAGTCGATGATGCTATTGCGGCAGCTCTGTCGAAGTGGGAAGTCGGTTTCGGTCAAGAGACCTCCGTAGTATGCAGAAAGCGCTGTGAGGACCTCTGCGTTGGATTCGAGGATCATTATTGCTTCGTTGGTTCTGTCTTCATAGTATTGTACATTTTGAATATTGTCAGGTGTGTATTTCGTCTCAATCTTCTCGTTCCTTGGGCCATAGATCGCATCACCGGTCTGAATTCGATTAGTGAATGAGTACAAAGGCGTTCTTGCCATTGAGGTATTGGAAAAGGGCAATGGACAGCGAACAAGTGTAAAGAACTTACCGATTGCTCAATGACCTCCTCGAGCCACTGAATGTAAGCTGGCCAACCCTCCTTCGCCCAATGAGCTGCCAGAGCATGGACTGCAAAGGAGGATCGGAAAGCTGCTTCCAAAGTCGAGTAGTCCCGATCTTCAGCTCGCCCAGGCAAACCAACTGTATCCTCAAGTCTATCTCGAAAATACTTTCCGCCACAGGTGATAACCCAGAGCGCATTTCCTTCCACAACGTCGAAATGATGGTACAAAGCAACTGGTCGCCTAGACCATTGCTTCTCCTTTAATGCAGCCTTAGGGGGTGTTAAACATGTCACAGATATCAGGTTATAGCACATTTGGATATGACAGCCGCTTCTCCCAAGCTCAAGAGCCACAGTTTCTGGACGTGGCGGTGTTGTCAGGCGCGTTTTACCTCGAAAGCCACTATACCGCAGATCACGTTGGCGAGACTCCTGACCAAATGTTGTCAGGAAGTCAAGATAGGCGGGCATTATCTGATAGTAGCTGAAGATTCGGCAGAGCATTGTTCTACTCATTGACAAGGATGCTTTGGCGTGGGGCGGGTTAGGAAAGCTTTTGCAATGGGATTAGCTGAATGCCTCACGAGTTAGGGTTTCAGTTAAACGCAAGATGGATGAACTAACACATATCGACATCTTTCATCCGGACGAGTGGCCAATTCTCCCGTATAGATTGGACTTGCCGCGGTCAAAGCTGATCGGTCAGAGAGGAATTCCATGAGTTCATCCTCATCTCGGATGTACCATTTGTCAAGGACTTTAGGTGCACCCGGGTGAACTTGCTGGCCTGCCGGTACAGCTGGGGTTGGTAATATCACATCCCACACAGGCAACCTGATGTCGTCGGCATCACATTCATCGATGAACAACCCGCCGGCATCTTCTTTCAGTTGCTGGCGATAGTTCTCAAGCGTGGAATGGTAATACCCCGTGTCAATCAGATTACACGGATACAATGCAAAGTTGGAGTAAGAGGACTTGAATGAGTCGGGAACATGCATCTCGAAGATATATGACTAGGGAAGTGCGACCTCTCAACGATCGATCTTACATGGAGGAGTCTACCGATCGTCCATCAAAAGTTCCCATGCTGAACAAAATATAGGAAGTATAAAAGAAAAGCGATGTCGCACGGATTGTGGTACAAAAAGGAGCTACCTCCGTGCACAGCCCAAATCACCCCTCTTAAAGGGGCGCAGAATACGCCGACAGACATACAGGCATCCGAGGCTGATCACCCCGCTAATCCTTCGACCTCAATGCCTGAGGGTGTAAAGATACATAGATCAGAGATCAAATCATCATCAATTCGTAAACGCTAAGCCTGCCAGTTGGAAATTACAAGTCACTGAAAGCCCTTTGTCAGTAGTGTCTCTGGCGTTCTGGTGACTGGACACGTTGTCGACGGCTGCTGGAAGGGTTGCTGCTTCGCCCGGTGGCATCGGCCGCGGCCGCAGCCGCAGCCAGAGCTTCCTGCTTGCGGCGGTAGATTCTGTCTCGCATTGCAGCAATGCTTCTGTCGTCCTCCTATGAAAGACAATAAGCACGGCGAATACAGATGAGCGGTCATACTCGTACAGCCGCCTATACTTACATCGGTCAATTTCCGTGGGCATTTGAACACCCAGGAGTCGTTCCTAAGCTACCTCGAGTCAATGGGTAAATCTGCCATCGTTTTCGCCCTGGAGCCTCAGGCACCTGTGGTTCAAGGTATGTACTCACCTTTCCTCGATCGGGCTGTATGAGATTAGGAAATTTCTTCTCCAACCAGTCCTTCAAATCGGACCACTCCAACCTGTAGATGCGATAACTATCAGACTGAAGTTCCTGGTCGTCTTGCTGCGGCACTGGCGGAGCAGCGCTTGTAACCCAAGACTGGATTCGTGGTGGCAATCTATGAGACGCGGCTGTCCCCTGTCGGGAAATGCCCCATGTGGAACTACGACCGGAAGCCATGACGATCAGCAAAAGGGGAGGGTAGAAATGGATAGATTGGATGTTTTTAATGTCTGCAATGCTGTTAAACCCAGGGTTGGGAACTGGGTGTCCGAGGAAGTTTGAAAAGTAATTCCTCTGAGTTTCGAGCCTTAACTTCAGGGAGTCATCCATGGCTATTCGGATCCCACCGAACTTTGGCACTACCTTGCAAGATTGCAAGGGTCATTGTGTTCACATGACGCCCAGGTTGAGGCTGAAGGTCTGTCTCTCATGGGCGGCAACAGTAGGCAACCAAAATGTTGCAATTGGTTGTGATGCGCCTTTCGTCCTGATGATTGGTTGACGATTAGACTTTAAGGCCAGAGAACCTATCTGTACTTCGTACCTAGGGAGGACGGAGTATTCGGTACAACCGTAAACGCAAGAGAGGATTCCAGGTCAAAAGATTGGTGTCAATTCTGGCTTGCCTCTCTACAGTCATCATTAACCGGCAGCACCCTCCAGGCCTTTTGGCTACGATCACATCCAGCAGGCTATTAGCAGCCCTCAGCCGTCCATAGGTATGCATAGTCAGTGATGACTATCGAGTACCGAATTTACATTCGGACGCCCAGCAAGCAAGTTGGCACCAATCTTAATACCCAGCAGTCATTTTACTACTACTGAAGTTAGTTAGTACTCTGGATAACCCTTGGTTAGTAGCTCGCAGTTGTGAGAGAGATAACCTTAGATACCTCGCCGAGGGACCGTACCGAGTCTGCCGACTGGCTACGTTGTAGGTATTGCTTAACTTTGCTCGCACGTATGGCCATCGTGAGAGGTAAACTGAGGAATGCTTCCGCTCCTTCGTCAGTAAAATATCGCGATGGCTGTTTTGGCTTATCGAAGTATCAAGCACATTGGCAGATGGTATAGCCCCAGGTCTGTTCCAAGTCTCTGAGCCCTCTCTGGGTACTGAAGCTTAGTACTAGACCGTAATCCGAGGTTTGCACCAGTGCCAAGTGAAGTGTACTCCAGTTCAGTTGTTCTGTAGGTATTAAAGGCCGCTGATGGGCTGATGAGGACCGGGTGCGCCTTGTGGCTGGCAGGACCGAAGTTCATTGCCGCGAGGATTTTGGCATGAGTCGCACTTCTTGTCTAAATATTTATGGTCGTAACTCTGTGGCTGGTGGCTCAGATGTTGAGATCCCCAATCCCCAATTCTCACAAGGACGAGAGTTACACATACATAGTCTGATCATGGCCAAGGTTGTGCTGGAACTTGGCTATTTTTATTCTTCATAATTCACGAACTCGGCAACGAAACTCTAATTGTAGATCACTATGAGAGAAGACATTCTCAGGGAGATATTGGTCGTTGACTTCGTCCTTTCTGACTGCAATTGTGTCCTCGCCTTGTGGCTGCCACTTTTTTCTCATGTGGCGACAGAAGCATGAGGTTGCATGGTATTGGCATCGTCTCATCGACTCGTAAGAGTAGATCAGATATCGAAATATTTGCTTTCGAATTTGCTGTCATTCTCCTCCTAGTAGCAAGCGGAAAGTGTCTCCAGCGTTTGAGTCTGAAGTATTAGGTAAAGAGAAAATAGAAAATGTCAGTGAAGAAGGAACACCACGGGGATATAGCCAGCGTTACGTCGAGAAGCATAAAGTCACCTGCCTTGTGTTCTGCATTACGGCTAGATACGTCAGATTCATATAGCTCACCTCAGCTGGGGTCTTGACTAAAGCCGAGGAGCACACCTGGAAGAATCACTAAGCTGTCTCGAGGGGCCAGTGTGAGCCTGCCAGGTGCTCCTGAGAGTAGAGCACTTGGGAAATCTGCTTCTCAAGATATTGCAGGCCCAGAACAATGAAAAAAAAAAAATTGAAAATTTGGTGGCAGCCATTCAAGCGGAAAAGGGGGAGGTGGGCGCTGCAGCATTGCGCTGCAGTGGAGCAACATGGATGAGTCTCTTCAGAATATCGCGCCTAATGCATTGTCCTTCATGAGCAGCTGGGAGACGCGTAACTAGATAAAGTGTAACGAAAAGACACAACATCCGTAACGCATTCCAACGCGGAAGCGGGTATGACTGAAGAGTTAGCATTGAAGCGATCTTCCAACCTTCTTCTTTTCCATGTCAAGGACCACGTATCAGACAGCCTGTTGGGTAGGGCGAGCCAGTGTTGCCAAAAACAAAGTTGCCCGCAAGGGACGCACTTCCGGAGCAGGGTGCTGTCAGGTATTGCTGAAAGGTGAGTGGGGCTTTGTTTGGGGCGCGAATCTCTTTGATATTTCGGACACTTCTCACTCCTCCATAAGGAACAAAAGGCTGCTCGGATCCCAAAGGAGCGTGCCTCCATTCGGAACACCTATGCCTGTTCGCCTATGCTGTCTAGGCGGTGGTCACAGAAAGGACAAGACTTGATGAGCAACCTCGACCGGCGTACCTCTAGCCTTTCATTATTTGTACCTCGTACTCCGCAGGATGTTCATACAAGTCAAGAACACAGCCCACATTGACTGCAATCCCTTGTTCCATGCATACATGCTTTCGAGAAGCTTTTTTGGGCTAGTGGTGTGTCTGAGGCAGAGAACGGTTGATATTTAGGTCGGGAATGCCAAGGCTCGTAACAGTCCATCTCATTCGCACATTTTCTCCTATTGGCCTCCAAGATGACCTGAAGGAAAAGAGGCTTGACACGTCATAGACGAAGCTGCCGGGGGAAAGTGGTCTTGTAGTTGTCTCGGAAATTTGTTCGTGGTAGAACGTTCGTAAATCTCTCCCGGTGCACCTGCAAGGCATATCACAACCCAAAAATACGCCTTTTCCGCCTTCCGCCCGTATATCGTCACCGGTTGCTGGGATGGTGATGCATCGGGGGAGGCTTCACTTTAGTCCCTAATTACCTAGACGACCATGCCTCAAACCGACAGTGATTGATTCTTGTGGACCCCAAATTGTAAATATGGATCGCAAAATGAGAGATCGATGAGGCCCATCCAGCAATCGGTTTTTGGTCCAGGTCCGTGGTTCCCCTTGATAGCAACCCGTTTCAGTGGGCATGTCTTGAACTGTGTCAGGTTATGCGACCACCTGGCCAGCGTATACAATACCAATCTCTTAACCAGAACCTAAAGTCATGGCTGGAACAGGTCAGGAAGGAACACGAAACGAACGCAGAGAACAACAAACAACGGGAGAAAGGCTGTTGTAACTTCTGGAGCCACGCCTCGCTATTCAACAGAAACCTTGAAGCCTCCAGTGCCAGAAGCCACTCCTGAGCAGGTGTGCGTGTGTCTCCAGCATTTTCTCGCAAGCCTGCATAACATCACACCTGGACGGGATTTCGGTATTCAGCACACTGTTTCTTGGGTTCTCCTACTAGCAGGTGATGCAACAAAGGGTGGTTTCTCAGTTGTTGCAATAAAGGGTTACTTCTTCCGTCTTGCTAGGGGCCTCTGTGTTTGGGGCCTACAGCCGATCGGCTCGTAATCGTACTAATTCTTTCCCCGTCTGCAACTCGTTGCCAGCGAAGCGAGAAGAAGAAAGCGTTTTTTACGCATCTTTTCAACGGACCCACTCCCCATACCCGTTCACTATGGTGCACTGGAAACAAATCGTTTTTAGCAGACTTTAGCGACAGGACCCGTGCAGAGGATATTAGTGTCGGATTAGCGTCCAAAACTCGTAGGTGTGGGATGGATTGAGCTAGGCAAGGATCTGATTCTCACGGCGACTGTGAATTTCTCAATAGTGTGTTAGTAAAGATCCTTGATGGAGTAAAGTAATTGAAAGTGGACTCGGTGCTTGAGAAGTAGATTACCGTGACGGTGATTGCTTCAATCCAAAACCTTTAGTTTTAAGGGCCAGGGGGGCTTCGGAAGGCATAGATGTTGCTCCTGAGCGTCAGGCTGATGTCCTTCGGCTGGCCTGCCACCCTGAATATGCTGGCATAGCGATTCCACAAGATTGCCACGGTCGTCCTTACATTAATTCAGCAAAAGGCGGTGTGTTAAAGGATCTATAAGATGCCTTTCTCTTGCCTGAGTGCAGTGGACATCATCAAGGCTAGGAGAAGGAAAAAGTATATGTACCAGACGGCACTTGCTCATCCGTTTGCGCTTTAGGAAGCAAAATTCCAAGGCCCTAGCTCCGAAAGACAAGGCCAAAGCCGTGTTCTCCATCCGTCGACTCCGGCATGGCAGATCAGGAGAAGGACAACGTACCGATTGAGAGTGAGGTGCAAGATGGCGACATTGACGAGTCATATGGCAACGACGAGCGATGGTCGAACGGTGAGCACCAGCTTCCGGTTTCAAGATTGATCTGACCATATTGCTGCAGCTTGTTCACAGTCTCACGAGACAAGGTCAGACAGGAGCGACGCAGTCCCTCTTGCTGCTGACAGTGACGCTGCACAAGAAGGGGCAAGGTCAAATACTACCGAAGACACTGTTGAGACAGGGTCTTGCATGCCGCCATCGCCATTACATCCCACAATCCTGGAACTCGACGATGAAAACGCAGCGGATGTGGTGGAGGATGACAACAAACACAACAAACAAAGCAGTGATCCTAGCGGAGTCGACACAATCGTCGCCAGGGCCTGAGCTCAGGTAGAGGCATGAAGGCCGACAGAAGGCCAACAGCACACATACAAACACCAGAGATGGATGACAGAACTTTTCATCATTATCCTCAATCGATAGAGGGTTATCGGGCCCTAAATAAACAATCAGCATGGTTTTGCTATGTTGCGATGCGGTAAATTTGGAGTCTTGAGAAAATCAGAGAGAAGATTGGTTCAACATAGTGGAAGGTCACGCAAGAGCAGTCATCTAGCCAGGCTGAGGCTGCTGCTCGCACCACTGTCTGGCTAAGGATGATACATTGCTCATCACAGCATTAGATGGGATAGAATAAAAGTTAATGCTTACACGATTATTAGTCCATACACGCTTCGAGAGAAGGCGCTTTGCCTCCAGTAGTTTGATCTGCACAAGAACCCGGGTGATTCGTAGGCTCGCTTCTCAAACCTCATACGTCTCGAAGCTGAGGCCATAAGAACTCTGTTTTGGCCTTCGTAGTGACCAGATTCGGCGCTTCCGCAGAATTCGAGGTATCATCATCGTAAAGAAGTGTCTCGATCTGGTTTGTAGAGGGGTCATCATAGTGCGGGCGTTTCTTAACTTCGACTGTAGTCGAATTTGTGTGCACACGATCGGATTTTCTTTTCTGTCTTTCTTGTCGCTCATTTTTGGCCCGTCTCTCACTAAGAAGGCGTTGGATCTCCGAGTGTCTGAACATTTTGATTTGCTCATCGGTTAGGGTGCGCCTCGTACCATCACTGTAATATCCCAGGCCGGTTGGTTCGTCTTCAAGATAGACCGTGTCGGTCGCCAACAAAGTTGCATCTTGTTCGGAAGGACTTGTGAGAGATGGGACTGGTTGCCCCGGGAAGTGTTTCGTGTGGAAATCCTGCAATTGGGCGGCCTCTGACTCTGAGATCATCCTGGCGCGAGGAGGGCAGTCTCATACAGCTAAGCGCTGTGTCTGCAGGACATCGACAACTAGTTTTTGAGAGGGCGGTGTCGTGAGGCACGCATTTGAGGAAGCAAATTACCTCGGGGGTTCCAGTGGAAGATGAGGACAACTTGGGTAATCTTTGTGAACCTGCCCAATGGTGTTTGCTGAGGCATCAACGCGACTTACAGTTCCAGATCGCGGTCGTACGGCCGAGGTTGAGTCCTGTCACCACTTACCCAAGTGAGCAGAAATGACCATTGTCACGTGAGACAATGCCAAGAAATGGCAGAGTCAAATCTTTGCCATGAACGCATGTTTGGGCGATGACTCCACTTAGTCATCATTGTATACTGACAACGGATCACTAAACATCTTTGCAGGTGAGTGACTTATTAAGCTCGATCTCCATCTCCACGGATAGTGACCGGCCGCAAGCGTGTGAGGCAATCATGGGCGCCTCCGTGGACGGAAGAAACCCATCTAAGTTGACCGTGCGTCTCTGGTTAGGTACCGAATCAGGTACCTGCGTTTTGTCTCGAGTCAAAGACCTCGGGAGTCGGGGCTCCAAATTGTTGGTTTCAAGCCTCTCTCCTCGGTGGACGCCATCCGATTTAGGCAATCAACAGTCAGTGACATGCATAAAGTGCAAATATCTAACCTTCACTTCTGAAAGCTTGAGACTGTGGTTGATTACGTCCGTTCTAACGAATGCCCGGGGGGTAGTCATCATTTGAGATTTTATGCTGCTGTTGGTTTTCTATACTGCCACAATGGGCTGTCGAAGCGCTCGATGGCAAGATGTATATATAGTAGGTCCTCCTTGATCAGATCTGCTTGAAGGATCATCATCTCGCCATCATCCTTACAAGTCCTGAACTGGGTCACACTTCCCTGCCCCGCCCTTACTTCCAATTCAGCACACCTGAGTTACTTGAGCCCGGCTTTAAAGCAAAGTCTAAACATGGCTGGTGAACTTATACTCCTTACCGGAGGCTCAGGACATCTCGGTTACCGCACGCTCGTTGAAGCCTTATCAAAAGGCTACAAAGTCCGCGCTGCTGTTCGATCAGATGCGAAAGTTGCCGAAATCAAAGCAGCTAAATCCACTCAACCCTATATTGACCAGCTGTCGTTCATTCTGGTCCCAGATATAACCCAGGAGGGTGCCTTCGATCAGGCCGTTCAAGGCGTTGACTATATCGTACATCTTGCATCCCCGCTCGGAATACCGTCCGACGACGATGAGGCGAATATCATTCAACCGGCTATTCGTGGAACCTTAAGCATACTTCGATCGGCCATGAAAGAGAGCAAAATACGACGTGTCGTTATCACCTCGTCTATTGCGGCTGTTGCACCTGCCACGAACGGAAGCACCAAACCAACGCAACCGTACACAGCAGACAATGTCCTACCAGATCCACAAGGTCCATATCCAAATCCGTTCGCAGCATATGCCGCTAGCAAAGTGCTCGCCCACAACAGGGCTCGGGATTTTATCGCAAAGGAGAAACCAAACTTCACAGTGATCAACATTATGCCCACCTTTGTGATTGGCAAGAACGAACTGGCAACAACGCCGCAGGCTGTCGTCTCGGGCTCCAATCGAATTGCACTTGCGGCTCTCCTCGGATCGAAACAACCTCAAGGTCCACCAGGTGCCGCATGCCATGTCGATGATGTTGCTTTCGTTCATATTGCTGCACTGGACCCGAAGATCGAAGGCAATCAAAACTTTGGACTCAACTACAATGGAGCCAAGGGCATCGTTTGGGACGATGCAATTGACATTGTCAAGAGACATTTTCCAAAGGAAGTCGAGAGTGGCATATTTCCGCTCGATGGCTCGTCACCATCGGTGCCCGCGGCGTTTGATGCAAGCAGGACAGAAGAGGTATTCAATTTCAAGCAAAAGAACTTCGAAGATATGATCGTAAGCCTTGCTGGGCACTACGCTGCGGTTTCTGCAAAGCTATAAAGTCAAGAATCACTAGCTAGTGCTATAGCAGTAGTATGGAGAATAACAAACCGTTCTCGACCATTCCTTCGAAAGTTCAGCCTCGTGCTCGTGAGGCTGGACTGAAGAACTCTGATTGGCTCGGCAGACGGATTATCTTCCGGAAGCTCTACATCAACCTTCTTGCGCCTTTTGCTTCCCAGGATCCGACGGCTAACATGTAACTGACAAACTCGTAGTTATGGTCCTCGTCCAGGGTATGAGACTATTCTCCGACCCTAAAGTTGTCGTCCTTTACTGACAGTCACGACGTGGGAAAATTCATCCCAACCTAGACGTTCACATTCTGCACAGTGACGAGGCGCCTATCCCGCTCTGACATCACCTATGATAATCCTGGCCAAAAAGTCCCATGAGATCCACGTCTGCGACCAACACTTCCTAGTCGTGACGCTCGACTGTCTTGCATAGCTTCTGCTTCTGCCTCATTCTGTGTCCCTCTGGCATCAAAAATATTTACACTTTCCAAGTCGCTATCAGGATCCAAATGAGTTCCGAATCTGATCCATCTCAGGTCAACATGTCTGCCACATCTCGCGCCATGTTGAACAAAGTGCGCAAACTCGTGCCCCCCATGCTGGAGAAATTCCACAAGGGCCAATTGGGGCGAGTAGCCGTCATCGGCGGCAGTGCGGACTACACAGGCGCTCCATATTTCTCTGCCATGGCGTCGGCCAGATTGGGCTGTGACTTGTCCTACGTCTTCTGCGAGCCTTCGGCGGCACAGACGATAAAATCTTACTCTCCGAACCTTATGGTGTCGCCGATCCTCAGGTCTACGGCGTCGATCTCCCAGGCGCAAAAGGACAAAGATGCATCCGGCGACGAATTGGCCAAGCCCATTATTGACATGCTCCCTCGGCTTCATGTTCTTGTTATTGGACCAGGGCTGGGCAGAGACTCGGTCACCCAGAAGCAAGTCAAGGCTGTCATTCAAGCTGCTAGAAAACACGACCCACCTGTCCCCATGGTTCTGGATGCCGACGCTTTGTGGCTCGTGCAGACAGATCCGGACTTGATTAAGGGTCACAAAGAATGCATCTTGACGCCCAACGTGGTCGAGTTTGGGCGACTCGCCAAGTCTGTGGGCCTTGAACAAGATATCGACAAGCCAGAGAAAGCGTGTCAGGAGTTGTCTAAGATTCTAGGTGGAGTTTGTATAATTCAGAAAGGCGCAGTGGATTATATCTCGTAAGTGATTCACTCTGTTTGCAATATTGCTTTGCTCAAGGCTTTTGCCGCTCCATCATCTGAAATCTGGTACTTACTCGCAACGCTTGCAGACAAGGAGTCGATACCTCGATTTCAGACTTCCAGGGCGGCCTGAAACGATCTGGCGGACAAGGCGACACACTGACGGGCTCCTTGGGCACGTTTCTTGCGTGGCGTGAGATCTACCATGAAGGCCTGTGGGACGTTGGTGAGCCGATGAGCCGTGAAGAAACTCTGCTGGTTGCAGCGTTTGGTGGAAGTGCAATCACCCGCGAATGTTCTCGTCGGGCCTTTGCAAAAAGACAACGCAGTCTTCAGGCAAGTGACTTGACAGATGAAGTGCATGAATCTTTCTTAGCACTGATTGGGGAGCCTGAGGAAATTGCCAAGTTATGAGAGAGCTGGGACATTTCAGCAAGCCATAATGTATCTGACCTCTGCTGAGAACATCTTGAAGAATGTAATCAATGCGGTGTTAGTGGCACAGACGCTTACGACAGCGCTGAAATCCCCCGAACCAGGTGAACAGTTTGTTGTTTCGATTTTATTTTTGGTCGGCCTAGCCATTGCCCATATATACAATGTTACTGTTACGTAGCAACCCCGCCGAACAGAACTAGCACAATTTATTCATAGACACTTACAACCTTGCCATCCTTTAATCTTGATAACCGTTCTTCTTCTTGAGCTTGTGCTTTCTCGTGATAGAACTTTGTCAGTGCGTTGAGATCCGCTCCTCCTTGTCCAGCAGCAACATTCCATGGGGAACCATGATTGAAGACCCTATGAAACAATGTCAGTATTGAGCTAGCGATATAAACGCCAAGCTGGAATGGCACATACTCGGGATACCGGATAGGAGGGCTGCTTGAATCGCGGGGGGTGGAGGCAAAGAGCTGTCTGTCGGCCGCAGCTTGCTCCATGAGCCGTTGATGTATCAGATTCTTCCTCTCTTCAACCTCCTGGCCGATCTCGTAGCGCTTAACTAGTCGGTAAACAAAGTTGTCGTTGGGATTCGTCGCAACGACATAAATTGCGGCGAAGAGGGGGATTGAAGCTAGAGAAATGTAGAATCCTCTCTGTACAAAGAGTCAGCTACAAGAGACGATGTCTGCCAGGCAGTATTCTTACTCCGAAGGACTCGTTTGCCGGTCCGTGAGCCACATGGAATGCACTCTCTCCGTGGTGTGCCTCTTCGTGACCGTGAGGTGCGTGGTGGGAGTCGTATCTTCGTGTTTGGCGTTGGACTGAGCGCCTCAGGGGACGAGCTGCAGCTCTCGCCCCTCTAGAGACGTACGACATGGCTGAATAGGCTGCAGAGATTCAACAATGGCGAGTTCACGGGAATCTACTTCATCTGCGCAGTCTTGAAGATGAGGTCAAGTTAGCTTGGGGAGTGCCAAGACCGACCATTCGAACTAGTCTATTTTGGGAACCATCTCCTTGCTCTCCTCCAAATCGATTTCAAGTTCAACGAGCAACGTCCACGAACAGTCCAAACCAATCGACATCTGCCACGATCTTGCCCTACAAGAAGGGTTTAATGGTTTCGATACCACTCGACTTTCTTGCCCCCTGGTGACAAGAACGGTTGTTCATGCAAAGGACGTTCATATGCCCGCTTATGGCTGATCATCACGTTTTGGGCCCCTTGTTGGGCAGCAAGTCCTCGCCTGGAATCGCGCTTGACCACGTCGGATCCATGACTATTAATTCTTTTTTTCCTTTTTTTTTGTGCGACTCTTTCAAAAAAGAATTTATAAATTCTAGCGTGGTGCATTGACGAGTCTCCTGGTTCATCCTTCCACTACAAAATATATCTATCTACCCAAATGTGTACTCTCAATCTCTTTTTGCTCCCTCAATTTTTGCTGTTCAGTTTCGGCCTCCAATCCTGTTCTGCGCATACTGCTAACAACCTCGAGCTATACAACCAAATACACGAATCCCAAACCTCATATGTGCCTCTTCGAAGCATTGATATCTTTTGTTCTTTGACGTTTTTGCCAATCGTCTCTTAACTGCATGATGTCTACTTCTTACCAGACCAACGCGAAACCCCGCGGGCGTAGGGGGAGCTATTCGGAATCCTCTGAGAAGCAATCTAACAGTAGAGCTTCCAGCTCTGCATCTGTGAGACTTTCCAAAACTCTTTCCAGACATCTAGATGAGGTGTCAGCTCCCAGAAATAGCCGGCCAAGTTCTCCTGCTGTACACAACCACAGTCACCGACACAGGAACCTGGATTTGAGGTCTTCCGACCCATGTGTCAATTCCAGAGGCCAAACTCCGGAGCGAAGGAGTCGAAGCAAGACCCAATCAGGACTATCCTACACTAGTGATAAAGATGCACACCCAAGCACAGCGACAGCCGCGTCCGTCGCATCACCCGAGCCACACAGATCAGCTTCCTTCAGCGTACTTGGTAACTCTAACGGACTCTCAGATCCCAAATCACGGAGCCCCGAGTCGATGAACGTCCCACAGGGACTGACTCGAAACACAAGATCTTTCAAATCATTGGCATCCATGCAACCAACTGTCACTGAGGAAGCTGAGGAGCACATTGGCCAGCGGAATTCAATGACACCCCAGCCATCCTTGCAATCCCCCACTATTGTTCCTTCGCCTGCGCCTCCTAAAGTGTCTGATATGCTGCCGCCGCGTGACATCCCAATGCCATTCTCGCCAGTGACGGCAAAATCGTCCCCACAAGTTCTTCCGGGCTTTGATCCCAGGACCTCGGACACTTCATTAGACGAGTTGCTTCTCGCTGCACCTGCTCCCAAAGCTCCGGTACCATTCATATCCCAACCTGTAATCAGTAGCGATGAAGAAGGAGCTCCAGTTACGATTGTCCCAAGCCTGGCAGGGGGGTGGGAACAGCCTCAAACGTACGAGCAAACGCCAATTCAGAGTTATACTCCTTTGGCATCTCCTCCACAGTCACCAATGCTTCATCAGTATATGGGAAGCCCGCCCCTCCAGGCCGTACCTTACATGCACCCATTCCCATATCCACCACCGCTAATGCCCAACCCAACCTATAGCCCTGGCTTCTATCCTACCCAATTTGCACCTCCTCCTCCTCCGATGCCAAACTTTCAAACTGACATGATTCCAAGGTCGGGATCTGCGGGAGCCGAGGATGAGCGGACAAGACTTCTTGAGAAGGTCTCCAACGTCCTTCCGGACATCAATCGCCTTCTTCATCACTACCAGGAGACGCAAGGTCTTCTGTCAGAGAAAGAAAATCTCGTCAGACAAGCTGAGACACATCATGTAGAAGAAGTGGCGAAACTCCAAGTCGAGCTGACAGTGACCAAGGAGGAGTTTGAAAAGCTCCTTGGGGAGCTGGCTACAGAGAATGTGAGGCTGAAGGGAGAACTCGCAGACCAAGCCGAAAAGCTCGCGCGAGTAGAAGAGAACTCTGTCAGATCAGCAAGGATCCGTGAGGAGTTGGAGGAGCATAAATTGAAGTACAAAGAAATCGAGGCAGAGTGTCAGCAAGGCAGATCTGTGGTGGAGAACTTGATGTTGGAGAAAGTAGCTTTGAGAGCGGAGGTCGAGGAATATAAAAAGCACCTGGAAGCCAATGAACTTCGGCATGAAGACCAGATGGAGGAATTGAGACAGAACCTTGAGGAACAGTTCCGAAAGAGGGATGAAGCGTACAACAAAACCGCCAGCGAACAGAAAACCGGCCTTTCGAAGATCCAGCTTGATCTAGCAGGAATGATCACCAAGCACAGCATCCAAAAGAAGGATCTAGACTCGGTCAGGTCATTGCTTAGCGAACAAGAGAAAGTTGCAGCCTCGAGAACGAAAGAGCTGGCAGAAACGAGACAGATGCACAAAGAAGAGTTGGAGGCCCGGGATCAGCAGGAGCAAGAACAGGATGCGAGGCACAAGCACGAAGTCGCATTATGGTCGAAGAAGATGGCTGAGGGGATCGTGAGACGTGAGGAGATGATACACGAGATCCGCACATCCATGGAAGCACAAATCGAGCAGGAGAAGAAGACTGCGGAATCTCGAATCGCCTCGCTCACGGAGAAATTCAGTGGTGAAGAAAATAGACTCAGCACTGCGCTTGATGCGAGCAAGGCATTGGTGGAACAGTTGAAGGAAGAAATGGGCAAAGAACGAGAGGCACATAACGCCCTGAAAAGTCTTCATCTCGAAGAAAAAGTTGCTCACAACGCTTTACAATTGCAATACAATGCCGCCAGTCAACACCACAGTCAACTTACAGATACGATGCTCGTATTGAAGAGCAAGCAGGCAGAGTGGCACCAGCAGAGTGAAAAGATGGACCGTATCTTGCAAAGCCTGGGACAGCTCGGCTCTGGCAAGAGTGGGGTTGGTGGTGATGAGTACTTGTGAGTATGATCCAAGTTTACTATTTTGAGGAAGGTAGGGGGATGCTGCAGGACCGACTACTCAACTTAGACCAACTCATAGGCCTTCTGAACTACACAGGGTTTTCGAATACATTTCCACCGGGAGTGATAATTCTTGAGATTGATTGATGGCTACACAGGGGCAGGGCAGACAGGTCCCCGCTAACATATTGACACAGTGTGAGCGCATTTGATCAGCTTGCATCATCCGTGGAAGCGATCTCCAAGCAGTTCTTGCATGATGACCTCGGTGGGAGAGCTTTCACTAGAAATGAATTTGAGACATCTGGCCTCCCAGACCTCATGGGTCAATCTGAGTGTGCACGAGGACTTCGCGGCCTTGTGATGCAGAGCCAGATCTTCAGAATCTTGCAGCAGCGAATATTCGAGCCTTTCCTGTTTGTAACAGCATACGATGGAGATGACAATTATGGCGTCGATCACTGCCTCGCCATGATAGCGCGTTTAATACGAGCGAAGAGCGTCAACAGAGAAAGGATCTGGAGATCGATGACTATGCGAGCAGTCTATGGAAGCCCCTATGGGCGCAAAGCGGCGGTCGCGGCTGCTGGGCGGATCAGTGAAGAGATCATGGAACGACTTCAGACCATGGCACATCCAACTAACTATGACATGCTACTCAGGGCAGTACGACTTGTGGTCAAAACGGCAATTCAGCTCTGGCGAAGGTCTCGGCTGGAGTGGGATTGGATCTCTTCAACGATGCCACCGGTCCCGGATCGGAAACGAGAAACGGACACAATGCTTTGGGTACGACCACATGTCGCTCGCGAACGGATCATGGGCAGCGTTGATGGTGAGGAGTCCAATCAGCACGGAGCATATGTCTATCTGCAAGGCACAGGAATACGTGAAGATTCCCCATTGGTCACTGCACGGCGTCAGGAGTTGTTGGCGGGAGTGGGAGGATGAATATTTTTTCCCCATTTGTACCAAAAAGGATTGATCTCAAAAAAGGAGCTCGGAGGAGGGAAACTGGTTTTTCAGCTCATACCCTGTATTATCGTCTGGTTCGATCTGAAATGGATATTCAATCATAGATTAAGAAATTTACGGCCATTTCACCTGGTTTTCGCAATTTTTGAATCGACTTATCTTTACAAAATTTTGCAAATTTGGCCGTTCGACCTAGGTATTTCGTGAATGGGCGGACGCCATTCACATCTGGCGTTATTCGTGCTTCGACCCTAAAACCCCCTGTCTCAACATCGAGGCCTGAACATCGACTGAAGGATAAGTGCATGTTCTAGTTCACTGCGCGCACAGAGGTGTCGAAAGTCGCCCGTGAGTCTGCCATCACCATGGTCAACCTATTGGAAGTAGCCCTTTGATCAGGGAGTCGTTGACCCACCTTGTTACAGCAGGCTAGCGGGCAGTGCTGGTTTTCCCCTTGTCAGTTTGCAGGATGCCATTGGTCGTTGAGGTGTAAGGCTGACTTGGGGCTGTGCTCCCTCCCCATTGCCCTCTCCAATGCCTGAGAGCCCCCTCGTTCCAGTTAAGTCGGTACCCCAGCAACCCCACCCGTAGGCTTCCCAGGCTCACTCGCAATGCCCAGTGCTCAAAGCTTTTTCCACGGCCCGCAGGTGTTCCAACTTTGATCATTCGATGCTGTTTAGATGCCGACATCCGTGATCTCCATTACCTCGTGGGAATTTCTCCATAGATGAGATCATGAAATGCTTCACCTGACCAGTTCAAGATCCACAGGACCACAGCAGAAGGTAAATATGTACTTTCGTGGGTTCGTTAGTGATATCATACAGATACGGATCCAATGTGGAAGCACCAGACCAGGCTGGCCATGCCATTTTCAGCCCACCGGTTAGAGGTCTGTGGCTAGTAAAGCAGAGCTCCCCTGCCGCCAAAGCAGCCATGAGGCACGCCTAACTGATCATGGCACCCCTGCAAGCCTTTGACAATTGCCCGTTGTTTACGGAGTAAAGGCCCCCTCCTCAGAGCGACAGCGGAAGTAGCCCAGAGCCCAAAGCCCAAGCCCAAACCCTCCGTAACCCTCCACCCTCCACCCTCACCCATCAACTTTACCGAGCTGCGGTGCGGCTGTGTCACCTTATTCAACTCCCCCTCCACTAAACGCCAGTCCTCCTGTTTCCACATCTACTGCACTGCCGGCTTTTGACTTTCAACACAGATTTCCCATCGACACTTTGGCAGTATCCGCACAGGGTGACTGCAACAGGAAAGATAAACATTAAACATTCACGGAAGCGTCATATGTTTTTACGCGCCCGTCGCAGGAAACTAGCACCGAATCTCCGACCGTGACCTGCTGTGGACTGAGGCTGCCCTGGTCGTGCCTCCCAGTTCGCCCTACGCTACGCTATCCATAGCTGCCCTCCCACTAAGAACATCACTACGACCTCCACCACCACCACCACCACCACCACCACCACGACGTCCTTCAACCACACTCAACATCTGTTCCGAGTCTTCATTCACCTTACACCTCGTACTTCTCACCCTTGGATATCAGAATCTGCCCCACGATCTGCCGCCAATCGCGCTAATTCCTTTAGGACCAATCCACCTGGACATTCCTCTGGTTCGCGATCATCCACCTCACTCAGGACCCTATCACCCGTGCGACTCGACCGGGCAGGCTATCATTCATTCGCTCGTACTACAGAAATTCCCTCTTTCTTCTCGATGACTGCCTCCTGGTTTCTAGCGTCATAGTCACACGGGAACGTCTATTCATATCCTCCAGACTCTCGAGGCATGTCTGCAGAAACCGCGAACTCACTATAGTTTCCACTAGGCGGACGTTGCTGCGGCTCATCACTTTCCTCTCTTGCATATCTCGCTCTCCGTCACAATCTCTGACGTCTGTTTCATCGCACAAGGGCATCCAACCTCGTCGCAAAAGCCCCTATCTCTTGCCTCTGCGCATGCTACCCTGATACACTTCACAGCCTCCCAACAGGCGCCACATCCCCGGCCATGCTATAGCGCCCTACTCGCTCCTCTCGTATACCCTCTATCCACATTCGGGAGACAAGCATAGGTGAAGCGCGGTCTTATCATTGCTGTCTCGCCTACATTCAGAGTTCGGACAAGATGTCGTCCTCTTTCTCAAACTCTCAGCCTGTCCAGTCTCTTGGACAGTCATCTCCTCCTTTGGCCTCACACAACCCTTTCCGAGTGCGACAGGGCCAGACCCAAGCGTTGAATAGCGGACAACAACCATATCAGAAGAAGCATACACAGAATGGAAGTATAACTTCCAATCCATCACAACCCGTCCAGTCCTCTCAGTATTTGGAGGGCGACAGCGGGTACTTTTTCACCGACCAACACTTTGACTTCTCCGTCACTGGAAGCCCCGGTACAATTGGCCAATCTACTAATCTCTATAACTTCGAGGAGGACAGTTCACACCACGAGTCATCTCTGGATGATTTCCTGACAACAGAGACTTCCTCGGAGAATCCCCTGAGTGAGCATACCACCCCTCAAGAACTCATATGGGAGCAGCAATTTGTTACTCAGGATACTTCTCAACCTTACATTGTGGATCCTTACGGTGTTCATCAGTATTCAGCCCAGCAAGGAATAGCTGGTGCCGATAACCAAGCCGTATTCAACACCGCTGGAGGAACGTTCTCCAAGTTTGGTCCCAACGAACATCTTCTTGAGCCAGATTTTATTGATCCTGCAGGAACACAGCAACTGGCAGACGCTCCCACCGAGCAGAGTTCGTCGATGGCATCTTCTCTAATATCGCCGCTCGCCCACAGGAAGGGAAGCTCGCAAACGCTGAAAGTCAACACCCAGGGCGATCCATTTCCGACATTCCCCCAAACGACTGGTTCTTGGCCACCACCAATTTCGAACAATCCAGTGCCGAGCCCCTCTGTTGTAGTATCTAGTTATGAGCGCGAGGCTCACTCGGGCATCCAACAAGCTCCAGGAAAACGTAGCCGTGCGAGCGATAGCTCGGAAGATGAAGACGACGAGGAGAACCTAGAAAACTCGGATTCTGGATCCGGGGTAGCTAACACTTATTCATCCCATCTGATGCCTCCAGACGCCAATGATGTTGGCACCATACGTTCTGCTCCATCTCCACGTGTTGGCCAAGAACCGTCTCGAAGAAATGAGGACACAGTTCCGTCGCTCAAAGATATCGAGCACAATCAAGACCGACATGAAAGAGATGCCAACGTTGAGACCTGGTTAGCAACGAGTGATGCTGGGAGTGAACCGGACGATCAAGCCTTGCCACGCCCGACTCGTCAGCGTTCTACATCAGCCCGGCGCCGTACCCAGACTGTTGGAGCACAGACAGATGTACTTGGCCGTGTCTACTCGGACAAAGGGATACCTGGTCCAGGAGCCCTTATCGATGTGGAGACGGACGACGAATATTTCGAAGATGTTGCGTCTGTTGCATCATCAATACGTCAAAACATCACCGAAGAAGCTGTCGTTGCTTATCATCGAATGTCGCCCAAGCTATCCCCACACACACTCGCTCCTGTTCAATCTCCAGAGCAAAGCTCTTTCCCTCCTCTTGATAGCGAAGTTCCTCTAGAATCAGAGGAGCCCCATCCCCGACAGTTTTTCAGGAGAGCTGCTCCCGGTTCTGGAACGAATGAGAGCAGAGAGCAGGCAGATTCGTCAAACGCGGCCGCATACAAGTACAATCAAGAAGCCGCAAAGTGGGAGACAGCGTCAAGAGCGGCGACTTGGGGTACACGCCGTCGACTTAGCGAAAGTGAAGTCAACTCCATTGTTGACGGCAGTCAGGTCCGGCATTTATCATTGTCCAAACGCGGTCGCGAGCGGGGTAGCAGTATACTGAATAAGGCTCGAGGACTCTTGCCTCGTCGAAGCAGCAGTAATATCAAAGTGGAGCAAATTGATATGGTCAAGGCCCCGGCCGAGCCTGGTCATGCCCACCGAAGCTCCGTGGGTACCCTGAAAACAAGTCAACGAAAATCAAGTTTTACGAAAGCTCGATCGCCACCGCTAGATACTGGCAGTGCTCTCATGGCGATGACTGGCCAGCTTACAGCGATTGGACGGAGTAGCACAAAACCGCAAGAGCCCGATCCGCCCAAGACCTCTCGCGGCTTAGGATCGTTGCGAAAGCAGAGAACCAAAAGTGATGTAACGAAAAAGTCTGCCAAACCAGGATTGGCGGAACTGATGACTAGGCACGGAGGTCCACCGATCCCTACCCTTGCCTCTCCGATGCATGAGCGAGAAACGATTTTGGCCGCTCAGGTCATCGACAACGAAGACGTTGTAGGTGATGATGACGAGGACGACGAAGTCGGAATACACATGGAGTTGGAAATTCGAGCCGATGAGATTACTCCCAACTTGGAGGGATTCAAAGATCATTCCCGCAAACTCAACCCTAGACTTGAACCATATCTGATTGAGCGGATTGGTCAGGAACAGGTGCGTAGGTACAAGAGATTGGTCGAGCAGAAAATCAAGCATATGCACTCTGTCCAGAAGGATCAAAAGTGTGGTTCTGGGACCTTTTGTTTCGATCTTGGAGGTGAGGCGAAGCTTTTGGCGCCCCGCGTAAGTTCTAGAGATCCTGAGGCGACCTTGACCCAGTTCCAAGTTACCAACACGGGCGAAAATGAAATCGACGAGTCTGGATTCACAGAGGGAGTTGTGACACCAGCGCTATTTCCGCCCGGGATCCCTTTACCACCTGCTAAGCGACTTCCTGCAGAGTTTGAATGCCAGCTGTGCTTCAAGGTGAAGAAGTTCTCCAAGCCCAGCGATTGGACAAAACACGTACACGAGGACATTCAACCATTTTCATGCACGTTCCCGAATTGCACCGAGTCCAAGTCTTTCAAGAGAAAAGCAGACTGGGTTCGACATGAGAATGAACGACATCGTCATCTTGAATGGTGGAAATGTAGCCATCAAGAATGCTCCCACATTTGCTATCGGAAAGACAACTTTGTTCAACATCTTGTTCGTGAGCACAAAATGACGGAGCCAAAGGTGAAAGGTCGAGGATCTGGCAGCAGCAAGAACAAGCCAATCAATGGTGCATCTTGGCCAGCTGGACAGGAAGATAGTGAACTCTGGCAAATGGTGGACGATTGTCATTTCGAGACGACCAACAAGGCTCGGGACGAACATTGTCGCTTCTGTGGAAACGTGTGCTCGAGTTACAAGAAGTTGTCGGTCCACATGGGCAAGCATATGGAACAGATCGCAATGCCCGTACTCGAGCTGGTGAGGATGCGCATAGTCGGTCCAGACACCATCATCAGTCCTATCGAGCAAGCTCAGCCAATTTCGTCGTTTGTTTCTATTCCTGGGAATATGAACGGAGTGGACTCGAACAATTTGTCGCCCTATCCGACAAGCGCTGTCTCGGCGTATCAAACGTCCTCTGCAGGACAGTCGCCAGCATCCATGCAAGGCCGAATTCAGCACGGGAATTTTACGTTTGACCAGGGATACTACAGCCCACATTCTATGGGCCCTGGCGTACAGGCGCAAATGGTCACAGATCCCTACAGTTCCAGTCCGTCATACCCTAATCACAATCGTATGTATATGGACGGATCTGAATTCCTACCCACTCAGAACACCGTGAGGAAATCGCACAGCCATTCTCCACAGAACCAACTTGTGACGCCTCGGTCCCAGCACATGGGACCCGGATTCACGAACACTTACTTTGATCCAACGGGAGCGGCGTACAGCCAAACTCCATTACAGCCGGTTTACACAGATTCGAGTTCTTCCGGAGGTTACATTTCCCAGTACGCCCCATCAGGTCTACCAAATCATCCCGTACATTCCCCACTGGGGATGAACGGGCACTCGGGACTCGGTTTGCAAACGATGAACCAACAGCAACAGCAGCAGTACATGTATGGGGGTCAAGGGAATGGCAATGGCCCGCCCATGCAGTATTCTTAAAGTTCCCGCCGAGGTCTTTGGCTTACCGAGAGGTTTCTAAGTGAGGCAAATGGGAGGGCGGGTCTCGCCGAGTGAAGGCGGGATGATGGGGGGGTGTGGGCCGGTGGACGTGATGAAGCGAAACTGAGGAATTATTTTGGGTATGGGTTACGAGTATGTCTTATGTCTTGCTATAGATACCCACGGAGACTTGTTTCGGATATTGATGACTTATGTTCATATGAAATATGCTATGAAATCTAGATTGGCATTTTGGGTCTATGTGAGACTCTCGAGAGATAAATCGACCTCGTTATCCATATAAACCTCGGAAGTAGAGACGATGAAGGTATGAGTTGGGTCAACTTGAAGGTACTAGTAGCGAATAAAGTACCCGGCATTAGGATGAAGCTTGTATGTCACAATAGGTTACCTCACTGAGAGGTATGCTTGTTGAAAGCCACCCCCTTGCAGATGACGAGAATTAACCAAGGAAGCCGGTGTGATCATGTGAGTCCAAGGAATACGAAAAACACACCGAAGATTGATGGTCGCTGAGTTCATCCGATGCCAGGAGAGTCCGGGAGGCACCTACCTCAGGTAGTGTACCTCACCTGTACGGTAATATTACGCAGGCAACTGTGCATACGGCCTAGGCTCAAAAGTGACAAGCGCAAGGCGAACCAGGTCCTCCAAACGCTTGGACTTGGCGCTCGACCTGCAGCCAGACTTACTTTTGCACCACGTTTTTTGGGCCTCAGACCATCGAGAATGACGAGCCTGAGCCCGCCAGGCAAACCTGCGTACCTAAAGTTACCAGAGGTGTAAAGTCCAATACCAGTCGGATGACGCCCAAAAGTGCCCTGTTTTCAAGGTTCTGCCGCCCAACTCAAGGTTGTTTCTCCCGCCTCAGGCTCAGGCTCATGCTGTTGTCTGCCTGCTCACCGGTTCCTCCTCCAGTCGACTACATCCATGCAACTTGGGCTCTTGTAGCAGTTGTGTCTTGGATGACTTCCATGGCTAGTGCTTCTCTCCGTTAATCCTCAACCGTACAAGTTCGAAGTCGGGCTAGTAGTAGGAAGAATTGCGGCTCTCCAGTTGACAATACACTGCTGTGAGTCGTGACTTCTTGCACCGCCCCGCCCATTCTGAATTCCACTTCCCTCGAGGTCCTCTCAACCTCAACCCACATAACAAGACCGCTTCAACTTCCTTTTCTCTTTCACCATTTTCTTCCATTCCCCAGCACCTCGCCTTGTCTGAGTCGCCTTGCTCTTTCGGCTTCGCCTCATTCTGACAAGTGGGCAACTCTAAGCAGAATCATCTTGGTCTACCAAGCGCGATTCGCCAGCCCTGTCAATCCATCCTTCGCAACATTCACCAAGGCATAACCCCGTCTGATAGACCAGAGGCTGTGTACACACCAAGAGACACAGCACGATCTCGCTACTACCGCCTTTCCGCTTGCTTACTCGGTGGCATCCTACCACCGCTCCATTACCGACTCTCCTCCTCGACCTCTCCCTGTGGGATCAACCTCTCCTATGATGTAAGATAGACCTTCCCAAATGTGTCACGCCTCACTTCCCACCTTCCTGAATTTCCATTCTCTGTTGCTGATCTTTTCATAGTCCTCATTGATAAAGCCCCCGTTGCTCCTCTTTGAGATGGAGCATAATTCAGCTCCAATGCGTCGACATGGCTCCGGCCAGAGGCAAGTCGTAAGGTCAAATGTAGTCTCGCACTGCCACCCGTTTGTATATACGGGCAAAGTATCTGACAAACTCCACTAGACCAACATCAGTGTGTCCCATGCCGGCGGCGCTGCTGCGGCATACCCAGCCTTCACTTCAGTACCAGACTTGAATGAGATCCAGTCTCCATTAGCCGGCATGAAACCTCTTCTGGACCAAACTTCTAATTCCCCATTTTCTACTTCTGGAACGGTCTTCTATGCCAACCCTCCTTCGTATGAGCCTACTATTGCTGGTGATCCATCCTACCAGGACCACCTGAGGGACTGCTTCCCGAGTCCTTCATCAAACACAAACTGCTATCTGGATAATTCACAACTCAATATCTTGGGTGACACCAGTCACCAGGATCTGCACATAGGCGTGAACACGGACCCTCCCACTGCTGATCCTTGGTCTCATCTGGTGGCGACACAGGGAGGAAATCCTCCATTTCCACAAAGTCTCTCGCCCACTGGGGTAGTGGTCCCACCCCAGCAAAGCATCCGGAAAAGGCCTCGGGACAGGTCGCCAGGTAGTGGAAGAGGTTCATTTAGAGATTCGGCATATTCTACCTTGCCGCAAGAAGCTCGACATGAGCAAGAGGCCATGCTAGGTCTGTCGTCAAATTTCAACAACATCAACATGGATCAGGACAATATGAGTCTCCAGAGTCTCCAACATGGCCAACACCCTTTACCTGAATTTCATCCACCAAGCCAACAAGGAGATTTTCCTACTTATCCGATGCAAATGAACCCGCAGCCATATATCGACCAGTCGTCTACAGTATCCCGCCAGACCAGTAAACCACAAAGACGTGGTCGGGGGACAAGTCCCACAACATCCTTGTTGTGCGAGGAGTGTAACTACACAGCCAAGAGCAGGTCTGACTTGAAGTAAGCCTTGTTCCTCTTTCTACGTGCTCTACGCTGATGAAAATAGCAAACACAACGCTCGGCACGACAAGAAGTACAAGTGCGAGACTGGCGACTGTGCGCGACAGGATAAAGCATTTCCTACTTTGAATGATTTGGATCGTCATCTAAAGTCCGTGCATGGCATAAACATTCGTCGTACCAAGGACTACAGGTGTTTTGCGAAAGATTGCACGAAGCCAGACAAGACATGGCCACGTCTCGACAATTTCAAGCAACACCTTAAAAGTATGCACAAAAGCGAGGACCTGGGCGAACTTTTGAAGAAGTAAGTTTCGGAGCCGGGATCTTTGAACGATGACTGATTTTGCCAGGTCCGAACAGTGGTATGATGAGTTGATAGCGACAACACAGTCGCAGTACAATGATGAGACGAGTTCCAATTATCAGCAAAGTCAAGTATCTGTCGGCGACATCAATGAAGTGGACAACAACAATCTCATGCACTTCCAACCAACGCTGTCGAATCAGTATCCGGAACAAGTCGATCCTAATATGCAGCAAATGATGAGCCCTCAGCTTGACATGATGGCACCTTCACCGATAGACCCAAGGCTGCAAACCCCGCATGCCAGACTACAGGACACTCATCACCTTAACCATAGATTCAACATTCCACAAAGTCGGTTTCAAGGAAGTCATAACCGACGAGCTTCCAGCCCAGAACCTTCATCCGTCAGAGTCCAGCAACGTCCTGTTCCTTTCCGAATCAATACAACAAACATGAACTCGCAAATCACGATGATGCAACGCACCGTATCCCAGACTAGTCATCCTCAGACTCAAAGCGCATTTCCCGCTGCTAGTGCCCAAAACCAATTTACTGACTTTCCACAACTGTCAGATTACCCCTGGGACGTCCGCATGGGCGTCTTACAGACGAGAGGGAATCAATACCTGGAGTTGCCGACGAGAGAACAAAAACGTCCCCACACGACACCTGATCCGATCCTTGAGCCAAATCGAATAGCGACTGATTTCTCATCCCCTCTTGAGATACAAAGTGCTCTTGATCAAGGGACCAACAACGACGAGTTATTAGGCAACATGGGTTGGAGTGCCGATGCTGGAGGATTACAAGCAACCCCTCAACACCCAGCTCTCGTTGTACACCCCCCTTCTGATGAGCCCAACTCACGAAGAAGCACACTTCACGTTGTGGTTGAGGAAGAAATTCACCACTTCCTCCAGCAGTATAAAGATCAGGAGAGCTCTCTTTTGCAAGAAGATATCAGGAAGCTCATCAGACTTTCGCTGCGAAATTCCTTCGACACCATCACCAATGCCGATAGCTCTGTACGGAGTATGATCGGTCTGGCTAACGATAATGAGCAACCTCCAACTCCAGAAGGAAAGAAGTCACCTGCTGACAAGGAAGAATCTTTTCCTTGCCCACACGCAGGTTGTTCAAGTGTTTCCAAAAGGGCAAGTGGACTGAAGAAGCATTTACAACGCCACAAAAAGCCATATGGTTGCACTTTTGATGGCTGCAACAAGGTCTTTGGAAGTAAGAACGACTGGAAAAGGCATGAACAAGGTCAACATGAACAAAAGGAATGTTGGCGTTGCCACAAGTGTGAGAAGGCCTTCTTTCACGGGCAAAACACCTTCATCGATCATTTAATGCAGGAACACGGAGTCAAACATACAGGCGAGGCGATGAAGCAAGCAAAACTCCGGAGTATTCCACGCAATAATCAACGTCAATTTTGGTGCGGATTCTGCAATCGGATCGTTTCTCATGATCTGACCGGCGTTGAGGCCTTCAACAGCAGGGCTGACCACATTGCCCTCCATTTCAAGGAAGGAAATTCCAGTGGTGATTGGATTGAACTTCGTGGATGTGGAAAGACGAAAGCTGCCATGAGAGACGAGTCTCGGGTACAAAGTCCTGCCAGCGCTGAGGATGAAGAAGAGGAAGACAACCCTGGGCGACAGAACGCGCAGATGATGCCGGAGAATCACTTGGTCAACTCTTTTGCACCAGGGAATTCCATGCCTAGCGGATCTCCTACTGGACACCAAAGCCTATCGCAGTACTCTTCTTCAACCACTGAAATGAATCTTGGTAACATCAATACCAATATGAGCCTCGGTCCATCTGGCATCAACACTCAATGGGTTCAGCAACTTGGCACCGGACATGAAACTATGTCGACTCAAATGCAGCCTAGCCGTCTTTCTGCCCCTGCCCAATACATCGTTTGCTGCCATTGCAACAACTCATACACCATTGCACTGAAACAAATATGTATTGATTGCAATCACCCTGCCAAAGGCTGCAGCCGTTGCAAACCAATGCTCTTCGATCCAAATTCTGACGACATGCCTATGATGATGATGTGATGAAGTTCAGTTTCGTGCTAGGGGAGTCCATCACATCATCCCTAGCACGAAACTGAACTTCATCACATCATCATCATAGGCATGTCGTTAGCATTTGGACCGAAGGTTGGGAACTTCTACTTTTCGTCTTATGAACGCTCTTATGCGAGTGCGATGTCGTTCTCTCGATGAAGCCTCGGTGAACACATTTTTGTTTTCTTTCTATCTCATTACAAGCAACAGAGATAGCCTATGGAAGTGTTGATCTTCCTGAAGTCTTTCCACTTTCCCCACTCAAATACGCCATCGCCATGCAGCAGACAACAGGATGGGTTGGCCGGCGGACCATGAGGATGGCCTAGTACTCTCCAGGCATGGACACCCTTCATATGGTGTTCATATTGATTCTCTTTTTTTCGGTTCTATGGTTTTTTGGAGTCGTCGCTTGGACCATGGGTTATGAATTTTATTTTATGTCATGTCATGTGGGATGGCCATTTGGTTTCTCAAGGGTCGGCAAGAGTTTGGGTAGGATCGCCAACTCATCATCGGCTAGGGATTGTTTTCCCCTTCTTGTTCTTCTTGTTTCGGTTTTTGGTTGTCCCAGCGATGTATGTTTACGAGTGTCTCACGACAGAAATTATCGATACCCCCTCTTCCTGTGTACTTTACGCTGCACACACATTATCAAGATTAGTTTAATTTTAGAAAATTTTCCCTCTTCATTTTAGAACCGATTGATTGATTCCCCACGATATCGAGAGGTGTTAAGTGACCTACGGTTTAAGACTTATGAAAGATGCAGGTTAGGTATTTCAAAATATCCGAGTCAGTTGGCATGGCATTCCAAGCTGGGAATCTCCCTGGTCCAGCAAGATAGTTAAAAGTCTCATGAGGTTTTTGCTACATTGGGAAGTGACCTCGTTTTGAAATGGCAATTCGCGACCCGGCAAAATTACGCTGGGTGTAAAAGTCTCACGAGATTTTTACCACTTTGGGAAAGTCAAACTGTCCTAATAAGGAGGTTAACCTCAATTTGCAGACCCAGCAAATGCTATCGATCGATCATGTCAGTTGGGCCTGGGCAATATCTATCTAAACACGATCTACTCGTGACGCTGCCAAAGTCGAGCCAGAGGGGGTTTGGGGTCTTTCTGGTCTTTCTGGTCTTTCTGGTTCAGAGATTCCAAACGATCCAGCATATCCGTGGTCATTTCGCTGATGGGATGTTTGGCTATCTAGGTATTTCGACGGCGTGATAGTCTCACGCTCCCCTGGAAAGTCTCTCGAATCCCACTTTTCGATCAAGTACTTTGTGACAGATGTGGCTGAGCCATCGAAACTCGAAGTTGGGAATTTTTTGGGGACAGGTTTATTCATTCATTGTTCATGCCCATAAGGGGAGTGCGGAAGAGCAAGTCAATTCTCTTTTCTCGTCACAACGACGCCAGAAAATGACATCACTTGAACACGACCCTGACGCCCTTGGAATCAGCATGACCATGCGGAATGAAGAAGTCGTGCGCAATCTCTGCATCTCTGGCCGTTGTCTCGAACAGCTCGAGGTCGAATCTTCGAAAAACCGTCGCCAATGTCAGGTAGATCTCTGCCGTGGCCAGGTTGATCCCCATGCATTGACGTGTGCCCCTGCTGAAGGGGACAAGGTATTTCTCGCTCTTCTCGGAACCGGAGACCAGCCAGCGGTCTGGGTTGAATTTCATGGGGTCGGGAAACTTGACGGGGTCGCGGTGCTGGATCAGAGAGGTCATGGACACGGGTGTTCCGGCGGGGATGACCCAGTTCTGGTAGGGGATGGGGTCGTTGGGCGAAATCCGTTCGAGACGCCCTACTACTCCGTGCGAGAAACGGTGGCCTTCCTGAACCACGGCGTGGAGGTACGGAAGTGCTTCCAGCTGTGCCAGGGGTGGAACGGAGTTGGGATTGGGGATGGCTTTCTTCAGCTCCGCCTTGAGAGTGGAATAGATCTCTGGATTCGCGATGATATGGTAGGTCGTGGTTTTGAGGAAGAACGATGATGTCTCTTGGCCTGCTGCGATCATGGTCTGACCCTCGTCGACAAGACGGGGAATGGATTTCTCTTTGGCAGGGAGATCTCCATTCAGGAGCTCGTGAAAGATCGTTCGATGTGAAGATTTCTCTTTCCCTTGATTTGCTGCTGCTTCGTTGTTGTTGTTCTTCAAGGCACTGATTTGTCGTGCCAAGTCCTGTCACATATGGGTCAGTATGGAAGGTTGGATCTTATCTCCATTCAGGAGAGGTGTACCGTGACGCACCTTCTGAAAATTGATGATCTTCATTACCGGTGGATTCACCTTTTCGACAATCCATACAGGGGTAGCTTGCATCGCAGGAAATAGCCATTTAAATTGTTTGTTCAAATGCACGCTGGCTGTACTTTCGACCATTGCTTGTGGCCATGTCCAGTTCCATTCAGGGTCTTCTAAACAGCCATAAGAAGTGTTGAAGGAATACATGGTAATTATATCCGTCGTCAATGCAGCAAAAGCATGGAGTGTATCAACAGGCTCCCCGGTTTCGCGGAATTTCTCAAATCGTGCGCAAAGTTTTTCGAGGAGGTCACGTATCAATGGCTCCATTCGAGTTATGGCTTGCTTGGAGAAGAAAGGGTTCAATGCCCCTCGTCGAAGCCGATGTTGGTCGTGAGAAATGGTTCCAAACATGGAAGAACTGTTCCCAAACATTTCTACCGCCCACCACCACTTGTCGCGTTTCTGTCCTGGACCACTGTAGAGTACATCGTAAAAGTCTGGGTCGCGGACATGAAGTTCATATGGATTGATCCTGATTATTGGCCCTGAGAATTTAGAGCCTATCGGCGGGTAGGCTCCAGGGGATTTCCCTTACCGTATTGATCGTGAAGTTCATTGATTTTGAAGCAATATTGACCGCCGCGTACCACATCGTGATAGAACTCGTACCATAAGGTGAGTGCGGCCAATCTAGGACCAGGAAACTTTGCGATCGGACTCAGGTACAAGCGGTATATAGCTAGTGCAACCCAATACAAGAGCAACGCACCTGCTCCGTAAGCAAGCAAATTCAGGGTTGACGGCGCCATGGTCTCTTGGGCCCCTTTGTTGCGTTGGGAAGAATTCAGAGAAGAGAGCAACTTGAGGATGAACCGCTATCTGCCAGCCGGTAGAAAAGTCAAAAGTCAACTGGGCAGATTGTCAAGCACAACGAACGATGCTAAGGATAATTGCATCCTGGCATTGACCTGCACAACACTGCAGGAGTGTGGTGGACACCTGTTAGTCGGTCGCACGGGCATTTTTCATGAACCATTCAGATACGCCCGGTTGTAAATAGAGGTGTTTTAGGATAGAGGATTCCACCTCAACTTGCAGTGATGGAGAAGAATCAAAGTTGCATGATGCAGGCCGTGGACAAATACGAATCAGGCGGCTCAGCGGGTCGAGGGCCGGGAAGCACCCACTGTTCCAGTTAAGTCTCCAACAGGAACAGCGCCTCAACCACTGAGGTGGATGCCCATTAAAGAGTGTAATCATGCCGACCATAGAGATGTCCTGTATCACAATGTAAGAGGTAACACCGGCCTAGATAGTACTCTAGGGATATACGGATCCGACTGGTTGGAGCTCAATAGGCGTTCGGATACATTCTTCATGGGCTCCAGCGATGGGTATTCTGCTAACTGTGGGACTCCCCCTTTCGTCCCAACGAGTATGTTTGCTCAATTGCAAGGGTCAATGAGATTGGACTAAGAGAAGAAGAACAAGACATGTTCTGGCCGTTGACTTAGATCTCGGCTTTTGATATCTAATTGAACCTACCAAGGTGTGCAGTCAACTGCAATGCTCAATATCCCACGCACAGTTATCTTCCTATTCTGTAAAGGCATCATCCTCCGAAATAAATCCAGGCCCTTGCTAGAATGCGTCAGTGAACTGAACTGACAGGTCGGCAATCTGCAACCAACACGAACTACCTAAATAGTCACCAATCAATGCCTGCGGGTCTCATCAGGCCGAATGGCCCTGCTCTGACCGCCACCGATCCAATTCAATGCACCGAAATGACTTAACCTCATCTCATCTAACTACTCCTGCTGTTACAGTGGTCAGAGAGAGCAAAGTAGTATGGTCAATTGGTGCTGAACTGCCAGACGAAGGCATTCATAGCGGCGAACCATGACAACCTTCCCCTTCAAGTCCAGGGCAGCGGTCAACAGCTCAATGTCAAAACTGTCGGTGCAAAACTGGTGCGTTGTTACTCGGAAACTTAAAACAGGGTGCTGCTGCGGATTAGAGCGGCCCTTATGATGACAGCTGATCCACGCGGAAACAGTTTCCTGCTTGCCGGCTTGGAACCTTGATGTTCAAATTTTAGCCGATGCCCTCGTGGTCATCTCAGATGTACCTTCCTAAGTACCTGGGGTTGCCACGTGTGCTTAGATGTGAAGAGGCGTACCGATTATCTTTTCCAGAAGTAGCAGCAAGTCTGGGGAGTTCCTATCCACACGCGAGGCAGGCGCATCGCTGTACCATTCATGGTTTGTGTCTGATCCTCTGCTTTGTTTCAGATCTTTCGACAAGCCAATATCGCCAAACAGGCTTGCGAACCCCGGGCAAGACAAGACATCTTCTGACTCGGTCCATCTCCACGATAGTATTGATGTGTTTGCTGTCTGGGCAGCACATACTGAATGGGTATCAAAGTCGGTTTCCTCCCGTATACCTCGAGACTGACATAGTCAGACATTGAAGTTGATTACGACAATGATGCAGATTCCACACTTGGAGATGATGACATGTAAGATGTTATGAACCACTTTCGGGCGTTGTTGAATGAAGCCACTGATCTTGTTCCCACCTTCAGCGCCGATGATACCGCGTCTTTGACAACAAGCATCTTCAATTACCGCTGGGAGAACGGCCGTCGTTACCATGCATTTCGTGATGGCGAGTACTGGTAAGCTCATTTCATCGACTTCATCGATATGGGCCATGAATAACGCTATATAGGTGCCCTAACGACGAAAGTGCAGCGGAACAACTCGACCTTGGCCACCACATCTATTTGATGCTGCTCGACAACAGACTATTCCTTGCTCCAATCACGACTGAACCGCAGAAGGTCTTGGATATTGGTACAGGCACAGGTATATGGGCAATTGATTTTGCCGATGCTTGCCCAAATGCTATCGTGATCGGCACCGACCTAAGTCCGACTCAGCCAACTTCTGTACCCCCAAACGTGCGGTTTGAAATCGACGATGCTGCCTCTGAGTGGACATTTCCCAAGGAATCTTTCGACTTCATCCATGTTCGAGGTCTCTTTGGGTGCCTCCGCAATTGGCCTGCTTTCTACCAACAAGTGCTTGCACACCTCAAACCAGGTGGTTACTACGAACAACTTGAATGCTCTGTGGAATGTCACGCCGATGATGATACAACCCCTCCTGGTTCTCCACTAAGGCGTTGGGGCGAGCTTTTCCATGAGGCTGGCCGCAGAATGGGCAAGCCCGTTGACGTGATTGATCGTCAATATCAGTGGCTGAAGGATGCCGGCTTTGAGGACGTACAAGAACATCGGTTTAAGATGCCGGACGGACCATGGCCAGCCGCCAAAACTGAGATTGGGAAAAAGCTGAAACAGATAGGCAAGTGGAGATTGTTGGAGGTGGAAGCGGGAATGGAAGGCTGGTCCATGGCGCTGTTCACCCGAGTACTTGGTATGTCATATGAGGAAGTGCAATTGTTCTTGGTGGAAATGAGAAACGCTTGGAGGGATAATCGCGTGCATGGTTACACTCGGGTCGGAGTTGTCTATGGCCGGAAACCGATGCGGTGAACAATTTTATGATATCGTTTGGTGCATAAAATTTAGTCGCTTTTGTATGTATATGATTGTCTGGAGGAGTGCCACACGGTGGAAAATGACAGCACTCTTTGTAGATTGCCTTATGGAACGAATAACGAAGCTTCGTCGAACATGAGGTGTGGCAGATGCCTGCGTGAACACTATTCCCCCAAGTACTATGACAAGATCAATAAACACGTCTTTACTGCTCCTAGTCATAGCATCAACCCAGGGGTGTCCGTGAACTGAACTCATCGTCTTGCGCGCAGCCTTCAAACACACATGTAGAGCACGATCACAGACCCATCCACGCAGTCTTGACCACGCACTCGACACCAGGCTTGCGCTTGCTCGAGCGCACGAGACCCAAGTGCCTGAGGTCAGCCAGAGCGCCATAGAAGAGCGCGAGAGCACGGCGATCCTCATTGATCTTGTCCTCGTCGTCGCCGTCGCCGTCGTCCGCCGCGTCCTCTACAACTCCCTCCGCAGCTCCAGAACCCGCGACGATCTCGCGGAATGCATCCCACAAGTCTCGCACATTGACGATATTGCCCGCCTCATTGAGCAGCGTCAGCAGCAGACTCGTCGCGGGCAGCGCGCTGCGGTCGGAGATCTCCCCATGCTTGTCCGCCGCGCAGCACTCGCAGCCTAGGTAGTCGGCCGGCCGGATCAGAGCGCGCTCCAGTGCGTACCGTGGTCGTGCGTGCAGCACCGCCGTCAGTGGGGAGCGTGTGTGTAGCACTGTGGCTTCGTGGAGGTAGCTCTGGAATGGACTGGTGGCGGGTGTGGCGTTTTGCGTGGTAGATGATCGCTCGTTATCTTTCTCGAGGTATTGCTGGAGTTTGACCTCGAGGTGTGTAGATAGGAGCTTCATGAATCGCTGCTGGGGAGAGTCTGTAGCAGATTGTGAAGTCTTGAGATTGCGGATCTCGCCCAGGAACTTCTCCAATTCCGTATTGTTATCGCTGGGAGATTCGCTTGGAAGGTTTGCGGTTGTCACTGATTCAGCGAGGGCTTCTGTGAAGTCATGGAATTGGTCAGGTCCTAGGTCGATCACGGCTGTTTCGATATCTAGATACACGTCTGACTCCAGCAATCTGGGCAATGAAGTAATTAACTGGACCTCCAGATCAAGCGGTGCCACCGGAGCGACTTCTAGTGTATAGTATATTGTGTGTAACATTTGGACAGCTGCGAGTGAATTTCTCAATCTTGTCCGGCTCGTTTGCAGTACTTCCAAAGCGTCTCTGAAGAGTGCTTCGTCAGATGACATGACTTCGTGGGCCCGTTGGCGGCTGGCTTTCTCGCCCTTGGCGAGTTGTTCGCAGCGTTCTTTGAATCCTGGGGTGCAACGAACAGCCTGACAGAGCTTCTTGTCGTTGGAAGGATCTGAGGTGGTTTTCGAGTCGAGCGTAGATAGCGGGTTCGCAAAGAAGTGGGTCATGAAGGCGTACTTTATTGCTCGCGTAAAGGTTGCGGTGGTTGTGCTTTGGTCCTCTGCGAGCTCCGCTAGAACTTTGAGTACTGTAGGCCCCAGGAAGATGTCGGTGTCGTTATTGTGCTGTACAGCACTATATATTTTGTAGAGGGGATCAGCTGTGTCATTCGCCGACTGGAAAACCTCTGCATCAAGCAATGAGGCGATAGACCTAGAGATCCGAGATTCGAAGAGCTCAACCGTAGTTGCTATATTGATAAGAAGTTGGAATGGAATTCTGCCGAGCCAGGAGCTGGTCATGGAGATGAACTCAGACAAGATCCCAGTGTCAAATGTTTCGACATCGGCTAATAAGAGGATAACTCTCGATATTTGATGTTGCTCGACATACCGCTGTAGTATCTCCAGGTCGAAATTCATTGGAATGAGTGCTTTGTGTTTGGCGAGAAAAGTGGTGTACTCCTGCGACCCTTTATGTTGTGAAATCGCCATCCGTATAAGAGTTTTGAGAGTAACTTGAAGATTTGGACACTGGCTTGGATGCAGCTCGACGAATATCTCCTGAACGTCTTCCAATGTTCTTGTCTGCCATCCCTGTAGTAGGTCCCGTTGTGTGTTCTTCGTTGGCCCAGATACAATCAACCCAGTTCTGAGCTTGGCCTGGGATTGTTTCCCGTCTGGCGACCGAACAAATTTCAGCACGCTGTTCACCAGGCTTTCGTCCACCTGATTGACGACATGTTCAATTTCATTCTGACGGAGTGCCCAAAATTCCTGGAATTTTTTCTGCCGATTTGCAATGGACTGTTGAGATTCTTTGCCTGCAAAGAGACTTGGCCATGTTATCCCACCCTCCTCAGAATGTTCCGATGCAGCTGCTTGACTAATCTTGCGCTTCTTTCGGGGCCGTTGCTCTTCATCTGTTTCGGTGACAGTCGCAGGTTTAAAAATGTAGCATCCCTAACAGTCGATTAGTACACAATTGTAACACAGGATACTTGTTTGAATTAATACAATGTGCGCATTATCCTCGACGCTGTCTTCTTCGTGCTCCATGTGGTCTCAAGCGCATATGAGTGTAAGTGGGTTGTACAGCCTTGCATTTGGTAGACTGCCGTAAGTTCTCCTACTGCACTCCATGGTTTTTTAACGCGTAAATTGTCAACCACTTAACGCGTCACCATCCATTCAAATACTGTACCGTAGAAATACCGCGGCAAGGCTGACGAGGCTGAAATATTTGTACCACCCGAACTTTTTTCTAGAGCGTGAAAGCCGTTTCACACCAAGCCATCATTCCCATCGCACCCTTTCCACTACCAACACAAGTCCGACTTCTTATCCTTTCAGGATCACCAAGATCCATGAGGGGTATATGTAATCTCTCTCGACGGTGGCACCAACAATTTTGTCTATCCTCCAACTTCGCTGCTCATCGGGGATGTCTCCAACACTTGCAGCCCGTTCGATCATATCGACAAGTTGCTCGTAGCAAAGTGCCTCGAAAGCCTACCCATCCCTCCCTTGGCAATGTCAAATTCCGCGAGTACGAACAATCTGGCGAAAATGAAGCCACCAGAGTACAAGTTCATGATGCGCTCGACTCCGAGGGTCAGCGAGTCCAGGCAGAACTGAAAGAACTGGAGGATGAATTGGCTATATTACGTGAGGGCCCTTTCGGTCCAAACAGCGAGTTCATGCAATCGTTTGACCCCAGGGAGCGAGAAGAAATATTGAAGGCCTTGGAAGAAGAGGGCGTTAATTTGGAGGCTGACGAAGAGTTGCTCACCCCTGAGGAATTGGATGACATCGCCAGGGCAGCGAGTAGCGACAAACTTGTTGAGGGAGCCAACGACAAATTGAAGGTCACATTAAGCATTCCTACCAAGGATAAAGTATACATCAAGAGGTTCAACCTGGCACTCGAAGAAGCCGAAGGAGTTGGCGCAAAAGATAGCGCTCGACCATACTTATCTCTTTGGAAATGGTATCTTCGGTGTCAACAGCAGGTCAACAACTTCTCTGTTATAATACCCGAGGAAGTGTGGCATTTCCTCTGGAAGACGCAAAGCAGCCAGCATAATTTTCGATACCAGCATTTGCAGATGCTTGCCAGAGATATGATGAAAGCGGATGTCTCGTTAACGAATGAGGAATGGATACAGCATATGCATGCGCTTCAAGCAGGTGGGAACATTGCTTCCGCAGCCGAGATATGGGAGTCTCAAAAAAGTCGAATGGGCATCAAAGGTAAAGGTGCATTGGAATTCTGGATGACTGGCATCAAGATCTACGTCGCATTAGGAAGGCCTCAAAAAGCACAAAAGCTGGCACTGGAATGCTACGGCCGAATAGATCCAGTGGACCCTGAGCCTCTTGTGACAGTCATAACTGCATGGGCTCAGAGCCGGAGTTCTAATGCTGATGAAAGAGTATGGGCATGCTACATGGAATTACGAAAACGCCTGGAAAGTCAAGAAGCCGAAGATGACACCTTGAGTACCCTTGGCCGCATCAGCAGTATACTCCTGGAAAACAACCGCCAGCACCTTGCTTTAGCTGTCTTCAAGGACATGTTCATGCTACGCGCCAGATCTCCCACGGACTCGTGGAAGCTTTTCAAGTCTATGGGAAAGAAATTAGACAACGCAGAATTAACCAGCGAGGACCAAGTCAGCAAGATTGGACTGGCTTCATTGGCTTTCCTTCCCAAAGCTTTCCACAACAAGTTTTTCTTTGCGTCTTGGATCAAATGGCTTTTAGGAGAAGGACAGGTCGACGAGGCGGCTCTGATCGTGGAGTTGATGTATGAACGAGGTATTCGGCCTGATGCGCGACATCTGAATGGGATTATTGCGGCTTGGCTTCGTGAAGGCTCGCCCGCTACTGCTGAGAAGGCCGAGGCTACCGCTTGGGCAATGATTCGCGCCCGCATTGAGATGGTCAAATCTCGCAACCATGAAGGCACTGATGCTACGAAGCCTCTACTCGTCGAGACGACAGGTGAGGTGCGCAAAGTGCCGCTGTTCCTCCACCGGGGTGCCCCTGCTGCAACCATCGAAACCATTTCGATTTTAATGGTGTATTACAATCGCCGGTCGAATGCCGTCAGCGCCGATCACCTATCCAGGACGATGATGGGCCCTGCTGAGATGAAACCCAACTCATTTATCCTCAACCATTGGATGTACGCTTCACTACGATCAGGAGACATACCCGAGATCTGGAAGACTTACACAGCCTTCAAGTCCACGATTCAACCGGACCTGGAGACCTTCGCAGTTCTATGGGACACGGCAAAAGTCCACTTCGGCTCACCAGCAGCACACCTGGACAACATCCCATCTCCCCGCCATATATTTAAAGAGATGAAGGAATGGCATGCAGGTCTAAGCCAACAAAAGCGAGACAATGCACGACAAGAGCTCTCCAACGAATTCTACGAACAGGTCGTCCGCTGCTTCTGCTTCACCGCAGATCTCGAGGGCACGCTGTGCGCACTACACGGTATGCGCGAGATATTCGACGTGCTACCACACGAAGACATCACGCGTCTGATCATCGTGCAAGTAGCGCGCTCGTTCCCATCAGTGCTCGGCCCCGCTGAGCGCGCTCGCCTGCGTCGCCGAGGTGGTCCGCTCCGGGTGCGCGGCTCGCACCTCAAAGTCGCCGTCAAGGCGGTGACAGAGATCGTCATGGCGATCATGGAGAAGAAGATCGACGAGCAAAACCTTGACCCAGACTTGCTCAGGGGAGGGGACGACGACGACGAGAAGGGCGAGGAACTGGATGAAGATCCCGTCGACTGGGATTCCTTCGAAACGCCTGTTGCGCAGACCCTGCGTCTCGACGTCCTGACGTCGTTCCTGTGCATGGTCTTGGAGCGGCGCAGTGTCTCGGCTGTGAGCAGCACGGTGCGCGAGATGCACGACACTGTCGAAGTGGCGGCAGCGAGTCCAGGTGCGCTGCTTGGTCAAGACGGCCGGTTGAGAGTACCTCGCTCGCCTGCTGAGACCGTCACCCTCGCTGGAGAGGAAATGAAGGTCGCCATTCCTGCCGATGCCCTGGCTCGGCGAGATTGGACGGACCTTCGTGTCTAAAGTGCCAGTTTGACGCTGAATGTTATTTTCTCCCGTGCCGGCGAGAGGGGGTATGCAAGAAGAAAGATGTATCAAAAACATGTACAACGATTGTGACAGTAGAATTTGTTGGGGGGTTTTCGCATGGGGACGACTGCCGGTATATATAAATACACACCTAGCTTCTATATATGTATCACGCGAAAGGCGACGGATGAAAGCATCTCAAATCCTGGACAATGACTTACAACAAGTAGTGGAGTCAGATCACCAATTCAATCATACCCACACTTATCTTGGGAATGAAGACAAAACTGGGAGAAACTCTCATAACGTGCTTAATTAAGCCAACCCCTTTTCCCAGTCGCTATGCCAGTTTCTGCGATGCTAGGAAATGGACTCATCGACACCCTGAGCTATATAGGTATTTACTTTGCATAACATCATTCATTGCGCTTTCCCTATACTTGCGCCGCAACGCCGTTGCAAGCACCTCACAGAGGTCGAGTAACATAAAGCAAAGCCCATGGTTCGCGCAGTTCTTTCCTTATTCATACAATGGGGATAGAATTTCGGTCAGAAAGAAGAAGGGACTAGAATTTCTACTTCTTACCCTTCTTCTTCTTATTCTTGCCGCCCCCTCCACCACCGCCACCGCCTCCACTGGTAGCGGCGCCTGTTGCATCTGAGGTGGGCGGGTCGACAATGACGCCGTCTTCATCGCTGCTCACAGTTGCCTTCGGCGCTTGGATGGGCGGTTGCTGGACCGGCGGAGTTGCTATTGAGACAGGAGGAGCAGCAACGGCGGCAGGGGCTGAAGGGGCGACATCTCCTTCGAGTTCCCGCCTTGACTGTTCGCGTTGTTGGGCCCATGCCTCCTGTTCGGAACCCAGCTTGGCCTTTACCTTGTCGATTTTCTCCCGCAGCATTTTGTTCTGCACCATCTCACTTGCACTCTGGAAAATAGTCTGTCCCCACCCAGTCGCCAAAGCGTTGGCCTCGGCTATGACGTCCTTTAGTTCAATTTGCATTTCCTGCTCGGCGCGGGTGAGACGTTGGAAGATCTCGTCGCCCACAACACCACGCTGCAGTAGAGTTGCGAGGGGCGGTTTCCGTGTGCGGATTTCCATCATGCGATTAACATCTTCCAGAGCACGGGCGAATAGAGCTGCGCGCAGAATCGTGTCGGGGACTTTGGTATCGGGGTTGTCTTGTTGGTGTAAGAGGGAAAGATAAATATTGCGCGAGGTGTGTGGACCAAAGTAGGGGGCCAGGCGTAGTTTCGAGTTGACTTGCCGCTGTCGATAGAGATGGGAAAATGTGGCCATGCTACCTATCAGGATGCCCAGGTAGGCTATGGGAAAGAGGATGGAGAGGGAGAAGTATGCCATTGTGGTGGTGTTTGTGGCTGCTGGAATTGGCGATCATGCAGAGGTGGTCTTGGGCAGGTAGAAATCGGATCTTACTGTCGAATTGGTCGCATGAAGGGAGGTTGCTGAGTCCTTGGGTTGGGAGTAGACCGGGCGCAATAGTGGTAATAGTGGTTGTTAAGGAGTGTGAGGAAGTGGGCAAGAAAAGGACACGAAGACGAATTACTAGTATTGAGAAATATGAAGAGAACAAGTTGCAAGTGCAAGTGCACTCACTCGTAACTGGATTGCGGGTGTCCGCCGCCCAGAGCTTATCGATTAGCAATTGTTCCGAAATCTTGGCGGCACAGTCACCATTTCATCTGATGTTAGTTCAGAGTACGAAACTCATGAATGTCAGAAGGCACGCAATTGCATCATTGAAGCTCCTGGATTTGACGATAACAACTCTCAAATCTCTCACACGCTATCATAAAAGTATCCTGATCTGACTTGTTCGCACACTGGCACAGTTCTCGCAGATGTTTAAACAACACGGTGCGCAGCTTCCCAAAATCTTGAAGCAAATCACCAGGTAGGATCAACATCTTATCCACAGCTCTAGCAGAGCGCTCCACATCGTTATATTTCTGAGCCATGCAGATGGGAGGCCTTCCGCTCGTGACTAGGTCGATGAGCGTGCCGAAGTCCGCATCAGCGACGCTGCCATTGTGGTCGAGCACGCTGAACGACGCGCAACGTAAGGTAGAAAACGGTGAGAGTGGACTGTCGATCTGTGGGTAGTCGCGGACTCGTGTTGCTAAAGCTGCTGTTGCGCGTCGAGTAGGATTTCGACGAGGTGGGATGACGGTGATGTGTTTATTATTGAGACTGTACGCGATGCGCTGAATGGCCTTTCGTAGCGAGTCGGGACTGCGAGTATCTAGAAGGCGGAATTGAAAGTGCGAGAATCTGTCCAAGAAGAGCGCCGAAACCTCACTCACGACCTCCTGGGCGCGATATTCGCAGATGGAGTGGTACTTTGTGAAATGTAAGGACGTAACCGACCCGTGGCTGTCGACTTCTATCTCGAATATGTTTTCATCGTGGAGGAAAGAACTGGCTTCGTCTCTTAGCTGCTTGCAGGTATATAGAATTCTGACATCGATTGTGAATGGAGCTTCCTCTTGATCTTGACGCAGCGCGATAGGGTAGGGTTGGGTCACGACATATCTGACAATTCGGTTACGCAGCTCCCCTGGCAGCTCCAGCAGTCGGCTCAGTGGTTGTGTTACTTCGTGCTGAGGCGATACGATAGTTGACATATCAATGCGATGTTGATGTATGAGGGCTGAGAGATTGGCAGAGAGACAAGTCGTTTGCCAGGCGGACGCTCATAC
The DNA here is from genome assembly GCF_035927105.1 of Exophiala bonariae. Classification (NCBI taxonomy): domain Eukaryota; kingdom Fungi; phylum Ascomycota; class Eurotiomycetes; order Chaetothyriales; family Herpotrichiellaceae; genus Exophiala; species Exophiala bonariae. Next base: position 67,053 of record NW_027042477.1, on the reverse strand, counting down.
TCCATACCAAAACACCGGCGCGATGCTTTAGCAACTGGAGCCTTTTGGAGTGCGGCAAGCTTTCTCGGTGGAAATGAGCGGAGCCAATTTCGGTAAACCCTACACAGCAAAAGTACGACTCAGTGCGAATGGGGGACTGATCTTCCGACGAAGGTTACCTAGTTAAGAGTAGAGGCTTTTAGCCATTCTCCATTGAGACAGCCATAGTATCATCCCTTTTCCCCTCTTCACTAGGTAGCGACTGCGCAGTCATCAGCCAGGAACACACCTTTGCCATTCACTGTACTTGAAAGAGACTGACTGAGATACCGCCTTCCTAAACATGTCTGCCCGCTCTAATCCAGTATGTGTAACCAAATCCCTACCTACATGAGTGATCGAAGGATGCATGTCAACACCAATGGTCTAGGTGCGCAAGAAGCGAAATGCGAAAAAGGCGATTCGGTTTTCAATGATGGTATGCGGCGCCAGCGGTACTGGTAGGATCACACCTGCACGGGAAGTGCTCATTGTCATTAAAACCCATCTAGGAAAAACAACTTTCGTGAACACGCTATATGGAAAGAGAGTGTTACTCCCCAAGGAGGATGACGGCAGTGCCATGGATGCGCATCTTGAGAGCGATGTGCGAATCAAGCCTGTGACTCTTGGTGACTCGCACTGGGTTCTCATTGTAGCGAGCAGCCCCTAACCTTCGACAGAAATGGACCTCGATAGTGACGGCACGCGAATGTTCTTGACGATTGTCGACACCCCGGGATTTGGAGATCAAATCGACAACGAATCTTCATTTAACGATATCGTAGGCTACCTCGAACGCCAGTATGACGATATGCTAGCTGAAGAATCGAGGATTAAACGCAATGCCAGATTTCAGGATAATGAGGTGCACGCCCTGCTTTATTTCATCACCCCGACAGGACATGGCCTTCGCGAGCTGGATATTGAGTTGATGAAGAGACTATCACCGCGCGTCAACGTGATCCCAGTTATTGGTAAAGCCGATACTCACACGCCAGAAGAACTTCAAGAATCAAAGAACTTAATTATGGCAGACATCGAGCACTACAAGATCCCTGTCTACCAGTTCCCAGATAATCTCGAAGAGGATGATGGCGACACCATCCAAGAGAACACTGAGCTACGGAGTCTCCTCCCTTTCGCGATTGTGGGTTCAGAAGACACGATTAATGTTACAGGGCGCCGAATACCTGCAAGAAAGTATCCATGGGGAGTTGTCGAAGTGGACAATCCACGCCACTCGGATTTCCTGGCCATCAAAACCGCTCTCCTACATACCCATATGACTACCCTAAAGGAGATCACGCATGATTACTTGTACGAGAACTATAGAACGGAGAAATTGAGCAATATCGTTGGTGGAGATGCTGGAAGGTATGTGTAACCCCCGAGATCTGTCGGACCTGGTACTAATCCCCTGGCCTGTAGCGCTCAGGATGGAACAATGAACCCCCATGATCTTGCCAACCAGTCTGTCATCATCAGAGAAGAGCAACTCAGGCGTGAGGAAGAGCAACTGCGCGAGATTGAGCTGAAGGTGCAGAAAGAAATCGACGAAAAGCGACAAGAGCTTTTGGTGCGGGAGAACCAGCTTCGCGAACTAGAAGCACGCATGCAGAGAGCTCAAGCTGGTGCTGCATGATTTCTATGTCGGTGTGGCATCCAGGCGATGCCAGGATTCGTGAATTACTAACCGTCTTATGGCCCTGTCGCCCGCCTTGCCCAACGACTACGCCAAAACCAGTGTGTCATATGACCATATATCTCAGAAAGCATTGCACAAACTTGATCTATTGAAACGTGTTATCGATGGTCTCTAGCTAAGAAAAGTACAAGGCTCCTCCACCAGAATAGCTGTGGTAGAGGTTAGAAGAGCCTTCATGGAAAGACTCAGTCAGGCGATCCACGAACTCTGACAGCCGTTGAGTGTGTGGTGATCGTCCTGTCCACATCAAAAGCTTTGTCTTTCAATGACTATTCCCAGCTCAGGACATGTCACCATCATCAGCGCGTTGGAGAGGAGCGAGCGCCGTGGCTGAAAAGTGACGTGAAGAGCCGTAGTGGGAGGATATATCGATCCTTGATGCTCTTCTACCACCTTAGATTGTAGGAGCATATATACATAAGGGACTCATAAGTGGAATCCTTCTTATCGTTTCAGAGTGTTCGCAATGATTCTTGCTAGCTGGTAGGGTCGTGGAGAACGCCTACCCCAGACTCCTTCCGAGGAAGTTCCTAATCGATAAGGAATTTTTCCGAAATCTTGGCATGCAGGTTGGTTGGGTGCGACCCGAACTTGAAGTGCAGGGAACTTTTTTCTTGGAGAGCCCGTTTCACGAGCAATGGACTTTCCTGGACCGGACCATTGACAGTGAAGTGTTCAGTATGGCGCCCTCACAACTAAAGCAGCTGAAACAATCCCTCCGAGATAATGGCGTCCTGGGTCCCCAAAAGTCCAAGAAACAGAGAAAATCGACCGCCAAAGACGCCCAGAAACGACTCCAACGCAATGCTGCCCTCGAGGGCATTAGGGATCGCTTTAATCCCTTCGAGGTCAAGGCTCCTGCTCGGAAAGAAAAATATCAAGTTGCAAGCAGTCGAGTTACCAAAACATCCATTGATCGGCCTGGTGTCACTCGAGGATTTGGTGAAGAAAGGCGGCGAGACACCCTCTTGAAAGAGATGCAGAGCCGGAACAAAGTCGGTGGAATGGTTGACCGTCGCTTTGGCGAAGATGATCCTAATATGACCCCTGAACAAAAAGCTGCTGAAAGATTTGCTCGCCAAAATGAGAGAAAAGCCAGGAAATCCTCGATGTTCAATCTCGAGGATGAAAGTGATGAAGAGATGGCCCTCACACACGGAGGCAGAACCCTTGACTTTGGCACTAGCACTCAGGACGATTTCGATGAGAAAGACGTTGGATCATCAGATGAAGATACAGACAGGCCCAGTAAAAGACAGCGTCTGGCTGCGGAGAACGCCAACGACGAGGAAGACGATGGACTGCTTCCACGGAGGAAAACCAAGAATGAAGTTATGAAGGAAGTCATCGCCAAGTCGAAGCTCTACAAGGCCGAAAGGCAGGCTGCAAAGGCAGACGACGATGACATCAGAGCAGAGTTGGACAAAGGCATGTCTGAATTTTACGAAGCCCTGAGGAGCCACAAACCTCCTGAGAAGAAGCCCTTACCTGAGAAGACTCCGGCCGATGACCCTCACATGGACCCATCTAGGGCCGCCATGCTCGCAGGTAAGAGCAGGAAAGAGGCTGAGAAAGAATACGAAGCCAACCTCCGACAATTGAAGTTGGACGCTCGTTCAAAACCGAGCGTTCGCACCAAGACCGACGAAGAGAAAGCCACTGAGGAAGCTGCCAGACTCGAAGACTTGGAGCGAAAGCGCATCCGAAGAATGAAAGGCGAACCTGATAGCTCTGAAGATGAACAGGATGAGGAATTAGGACCTGATGAGGACTTTGAGAGGGAAGAAGAGGATGCCGATGATGCTCAAGCTTTTGGTCTCTCAGCACGTCAGAATGCCCCTGTTCCGAGAAAAGAGCTTGATGTGGAGGACGAGGACGACTTTGTGCTTGATGATGACCTGATAGCTTCTGATTCGGATGCGGATATGGCTAGTGAACAAGACGAAGACGATTCTGGGGTCGAGAGTGATGAAGAGGACGACGGCGATGACGACTTTATAAACGGTCTGGTCCTTCCAAGAGATGGAAAATCATCCGTCAAACCGAACAAGACAGAAAAGAAGACAGGTGGCAGCAGTAACCTTGCATATACTTTTCCCTGTCCCCAGTCTCACGAAGAATTGTTGGAGATCACTAAGGACACCGATGTCAGAGATCTACCGACGGTTGTTCAGAGAATACGCGCTCTGTACCATAAAGGACTTGCCGAAGGCAACCAGGACAAGTTGGACATATTCGGTGGCGTTCTTACCCAACATGTGGCATATCTAGCGGATTATCACATCGATGTGCCATTCTCAGTCTTGGATCTTCTCATCCGACATCTTCATTCCATGGCCAAAGGCTCGCCTCAAGCAATCGGAGCCGCTTTCCGCGATCACCTTGAGATCGTCTCCGAGAATAGACCACTTCTGCTGTCTCCTGGAGACTTGATCATGCTGACAGGCATTTCAACCATTTTTCCTACTTCAGATCACTTCCATTCAGTGGTCACGCCAGCCATGCTCACCATCACTCGCTATCTTGGACAAAGCCCAATACAATCATTACAAGATCTTGGAAGGGGGGCATACTGTTGCTCGTTGGCTCTTCAATATCAAGCCTTCGCCAAAAGATACGTTCCAGAAGTGATAACATATCTGGTGAACGCGATTAGCATCCTAGCACCAGTCCCACTACCACCGAAGGACAAAACAGGAAACCAACTCCTCGTTCCTGTTCGTCTGCCTGGGGAGTCTCTGCGTATAAAGGCTGCAAAGCCCATGGATGATCTACCAAAATTACCGTTCAAAGACCTCGTGATGACTCGAGGTAACCCAATCACGAGCAGTCATGCCATTGCACTTCTCCATACTTTCATTCGCCTGTCTCTACAATCTGCCAATCTCTGGAATTCCAAGACCTCCTCACCAGAAATATTGTCTCCAATGATCCAAGTGATCTCTCACATCGCCTCAATCACAACTAAACTCCCTTCACAAACCATTACGCTGGCCAAATCCACCCTCAACACTCTGCAATCACAGAAAACTTCAAACATCGATTCTCGCCGCCCACTCCTTCTTCACAACCACCGCCCATTGGCCATCAAAACCTCCATCCCACAATTCATCGAGAACTACAATCCGGACAGACACTACGATCCCGACCGTGAGAGAGCAGATTTGGCGAAACTTAAGGCAGAGCATAAGAAGGAACGCAAGGGCGCGATGCGGGAGTTGCGTAAAGATGCCTCGTTCATGGCTCGTGAACAGTTGCGTGAGAAGAAGGAGAAGGATGCAGCGTACGAGAAGAAATATAAGAGGCTTGTTGCTGAGATCCAGGGTGAGGAGGGCCGTGAAGCGAAGGATTATGAGAGGGAGAAGGCGAAGAGGAAGGGCAGGTTCTAAGCCTTTGGTTTCGAAGAAGTGCTATGATGTATGTGTCGAACGCATGAGTAGGAGGACTGCACGCTGTTCACTTCAACTTGTCGAGAAGTAGTGTCTACCCAGGATATTGACATCCGGAAGACAGATCCAGTATAGCATCTACTTATAGGCAGGTGAGTAGGGGCCACGCGGTATAAGAGAGCCCTTGAGTATCCAACACATGTATACACTTGTCGAAATTTATATACCTCAGATTATTTACCATTATCCCTAATTGAGATACTAAGTAGTCAGCTTATTATTCATAGATCCAAGTGTACCCAAAGCGCAAAAAAACATCATTAGAATGCAATGCATCGAGTAAAAAAGGTGGCAAAACTTGCAAGGGCGTTGCCAGAGCAAATTTGCTCCTGGAGAGGATCGAACTCTCGACTTTCGCATCTCTTGAGAAAGATAACATCATACTGGATGCAAGCATACAATATAAGAACGACACGCTAACCGCTGCGTCACAGGAGCTTATGGGAACAACATGTTTGAGCAGTTGTCTGTGATGAAGTGTGGCCGATTTCGCGACTATTTCAAGACCATTTTTGGGTAGTATCAAACTATAATACGCCGTCACTCTCACGTGATACTTGGATTTTAGTGGCCACCTACAGGCGCGACTTATCCCTCACAGGCTGTGAGTGAATCTCGTCTGAAATATTTCAAACAGCACGACTCTGAAGCTGCCAGAGATATCTTCACTTTATGTTATCTGAAGGTATTCATGACCATGGGTCCACTTGGTAAGGACGGCCCTATGATTCATTCCCTTCCCTGTGGTCGAGTTAGAAAAGCCCTTTATCTTGATTCTCCCAAGAACTTCCTGACGCAGTTGGTAAATCTTTGATCTCGTTCAGCGCGTGATCCAGACACCGCCGACTTAGACAGCCCTCACCACCACCCCAACATGGCTCCAGCATCTACCGCTGATGACGAAGATGACTACATGAACATGACCTTCGAGGAAGCCGCTCCGAACAAAAAGGCGGAAACCCTCACACAGAAAAAGAAGCGACTCGCCCGTGAAGCCGAGCAAGCACAGCCAAAATCCAAGGCGCAACTGGCTGAAGAAGAGCGCAAAAAGAGAGAAGAGGCTTTGAATAAGACTGCTCTAGACACCAGTAGCAAGGGCTATAAGATGATGGCCGCCCTGGGCTACAAAGCTGGAAGTGCGCTGGGTGCATCACGGCCTACGGTAGACGGCGAGAAGGACTCTCGACTACTCGAACCGATTGGTCTCGAGATGAAAGACTCGCGGAGTGGGATTGGCGCAGACGCCGAGAAGAAGCGGAAGTTCAGAGAGGAGGTCGAGGCGCAGCAAGATGTGGACAAGAAGCGGAAGGTCGAGGCCGTGGACTTTCGAGAACGACAGCAGAAAGAGCGAGAGGATAAACGGAAAGAGGGCCAGATGTGGGGTGCGATGAAAGTATGTGAACGGCTGGAGGAAGAGGAAGAGGCAGATGTTGAGGCAGCAACAGACGCCGCTGATCGTACATTCAAGCACACAAAACCACTGCGAGGCGTGAACGTCCTCTGGCGCACACTCATTAAGCAGAGAGCAATCAACGAGCGGGATCGCAGGATGAGGTATGATCTCCATCAGTCGCTGTCGCGGCGGCCTGACTACAATGACCCCGAAGAAGATGGCGAAGAGCAGATCGCCTTTGCGAAGAAGCCTGCAACTACAGAGGAGGAAGATGTCTCCTTGGATGAGGAGGACGAGGAACTGGATGAATTCGAAGCCCTCGAGGTGTCGGATAAGTTGGACAAGCTGGTCGCTTACCTCCGTGAGCGCTGGAAATACTGCTTCTGGTGTAAATTCAGATATCCGGATGAGGCTATGGATGGGTGTCCGGGCATCACTGAAGAGGCTCACGATTGATGAAAGTATCATTTTGAAATGCCTAGTATGTATGGCATGCGTATGATGCCGGAGGCGACTCATCGGACTACCACATACGTTGAACTTATAGACTGCTAGAATCCATAATGGTTGAATTGCACGGAAACAACGTACCAATTGAATTCATTGTCAATATGACCCCGATCGTTTCCTCCCTGGGTGCTTCTCTAGGCACTGCACTAGCACGAGTGCTTTATTACGTAAGGTTGCTCAGCCTGATCACCCATCACTCGTTCCGCAATCCCTTTTGAATGTTTCAACCCCCTTCGAAGTTCATCATCAATCATGTCAGTTTTTGATTCGAATCGAATACTATGGGCAGCAGTGTTAATAAGTCTCGGTACAGCGTACTACACAGTTCCCTCGCTGTTACGCACAGTCAAAGACGCCGCACGGTCCCCTCAGCCAGACCCTGTCCCACCAGCACGACAACTCCAGAAAGAATCCGAAAACTCACTGAAAATCGAGACTCTCCGAGCGCTCGCAGACGGACATAGCTATGACCTGCGCTCTTCGGCGATCAAGATTGTGGCGTATCGCACCATTCGCACAAGTACCAAAGATCTACTTCTTCGAGATCTAGCAAGCAAGGACTACGTACGACGAGACAATGCCATCAATGCGCTTTGGATGCTTCTCTTCCACGCCAGACTCAACACGACATGTTTCGCTGACGCGTTCAGCCGGCGAAGAGGCATCGAAGCCGTGGTGGAGGCCTTGATTCAGGGACTCCCTGCGCACGACAAACTCAGCTCCACGAAGCGGCCGAGCACCAGCCCGGACGGCGAGGAGAAGGACGATATCCCACCATCTCCACTCAAACCGAACCATCGACCTGCTCATGAGGCCTCACTACTCATCATCCTCAATCATCTCCTCAATCAGACGAGCCGTTCTTCCCATTCGTGGAAAGCCGACGAGTTCCAGCCTATCGACCACGCCGTTCGTGCCGGTCTAGTGGATCGCTGGCTGGCCAAATACCCGTTTCCTTGCTCTCTGCCAGAGAATGAGAAGTTCGGCTTCGTCCGCTCGGACGTCGCAAGGCTTTGTGAACGCTCGAGCTGGGGCACCGACGATCCTCTCATGGCGGACATCGTCAAAGCCGTGGTGGCGACTACTGAGGGCCAACGGGCTCTGTGCAATGCCGGGCTAAGACGAGGCGGCAGTGTGCGCCACCTTCGCAGAAATGGTTTCGACCTTCAGTGGCAATTTGACCCACTCCGTGAAGCACACCGTACTGGTGGCGATCCGCATGGACCCAACGAGGACAATGTCGAGGAAGACCACGACGTGGCTATGACGGACGGTGAAGATACTGCCGGCGTTCCCCTCGACCGAGACAACCAGGCCGAGTGGCTACCTCTTTTGCCCCGCCCGCGCTCCGCTGAACGGAGCCAGGAGGAAGAACATCTGAGGCGCCGACATCGTGAGGCCGTCGTCGTGGCCGAGCGAGGAACACCACTACGACGAGAAAACATTTTGCAGCGGGAGAACAGTCAGTTTGGGTTTCAACCCATGGCTGGCGTCAGCGAGGTGGAGGGCGTCCTCAACAATCTCATCGACCTTTCTGACTCCGATGGCGCTGAACTTATCGTTCATGACCAAAGTATAGAGAGGGTAGAGGTGTTGAGTTCCCACGAAGACGGCCTTGATCCAATGGAGCAAGCGCTGGCTGTTCAGCATACGGTGGGAAATGAGTCAGAGGAGGCTTCTACGGATCATGACGAAAATGGAGGTGAGACAGAACAGGCTGCCCCAGTGGCATAGGGTTAGTAGTCCATGGAGGTGGAGAGCGAATTCCCTCTTTTTGGGTGCTCAGCGGATTGCAGATGTATCACTACTGGCAAAATGGTCTATTTGTTGCGTTTTCAGCAGGGCGTTCCGGTTATCATGGGGGAGCATATCCCGGTCTCGAATATGAAGGGCCGAAAGTACCAAGGGATGAGAACATCGAACAAGCGTATTGGCAGCAAATGTTGTATTTTTCATTGGCAGTCTTTCAACCACCGAGTCATTGATTGCTAGGCATGGAGATCCATTACTTTCATAGCAATAGAAGGAGAAAATCTTGTCAACTTTGTCGCCCACGGCGTTTCATAGTGACAATAACATCCCCATTTCACCCCACCCGCACCATCACATATGCAGAAAAAGAGGCCAGTGTCGAAACTCCCATCTACAACCACAACAACCATCATCACCACCATTCAAACACTCCACATATCCGTCCTACTTCAGGGGAATAAATCGCGAGGAGTGGGTGGCACCGATACCGGGACGACCGTGCTTGACGGGCTTGTATGAGATGGAGAACTCGCCGAGGTAGTGACCGACCATCTCAGGCTTGATTTCGACTTGGTTGAATTCCTTGCCGGAGTAGATACCGATGACGCTGCCGATCATCTCGGGCACGATGATCATGTCACGCAGGTGTGTCTTGACCAGGTCGGGCTTCTCGTTGGGTTTGGCGTTCTGCTTCGACTTTCGCAGCTTCTTGATCAATCCCATGGGGCGGCGCTTCAGGCCACGGTTGAACCGACGACGGGCGCGGGCGTGGAGGATGGTGAGGAGTTCATTTGAGGGGATGTCGAGGAGTCTGTTTTTTTTTAGGTTGCCCAATGGTCAATCTCTATTCATTTCATACGGGGGTCTTCAAGGGTTTCGGATTCGCAGATGTCGCGGTGTTCACACGCTGGCGTGAGGATGAGGTAGCACATACTGGTCGAGATCAATACCTCTGTAAGAAAACTTGCGGAAGGCTCTTCTCTTCTTGAGCTCGGCGGCTTCCTCAGCGTTCTAATTCCCAGGTCAGTTGAGATCCATTCATTTCGTGACGAGGTGTTCAAAACGTACGTATTCGGCGTCGGCCATGATTGCGGCGGGACTGCAAATACGCTTTTCGATATGACTGTCGAAAAGCGAGGATTGTTGCGATTGTGCAGATGTTGGCAGTTCGACGTTGAAGTCTGATATTGGAAAATGTGGCTGCACTGTGGGCAGCAGAAATCTTGGCATTCCAGTCCCATGCAGGCAAGTTTGCCGAAAATTTCTATGAAATCTGAGAATGACATGGGCGTTTTCTGAGCAATTTGGGATGTGTTCTTATGCAGGACTATAGTTTCAATGCGACGTACGACAGTGCTCAGATTATGATTGTCTGAGCCAGAAAATAAAGCACGGGGGAAAAGCGATGTGGTTCAAGTTTGCTCATTGATCCATGACTTGACTAGCCACTCATGCTGATGGCAGAATTGACTTCAAAGATTACAAGAAGTCGTCGTTTGATTGAACAGATTCATGATTTGTCTTTTGAATCGTATATCTTGTCCTGCCCTTGCATCACTGAGGTTTCCGATGACTTCTCAAAGACAGCGCTGGGATATGACTGTCTTCATCTTCGGCTCAGCAACAGTGAGCAATTTTGACCAGTATTGTAGCATTTCGTGAGGCATACAATTTGATAGCCGGCGAAAGAAGTCGCTTAGTCGAACAGGCCGAATCCCATGTCATCATCGGATTCTTCCTTCTCTTCCTCCTTCTCAGCAGGCTTCTCCTCCTCAGCGGCAGCAGCACCACCAGCGGCGGCACCACCAGCTGCTGGGGCAGCACCACCGCCACCACCGGATGGGACGGAGGCGAGCTTGGTTGAACCCTCAGAGATCAACTGTAGATTTGTTAGTCTAGATTTCCATGCATTTCCCATAGCGGGTCCGTACTTCGCTGATGTCCTTGCCCTTCAATTCCTTGAGGAGTGTGGAGAGGCGCTCATCGTCGGCGTCAATTCCAACAGATGAGAGAACTTCCTTGATATCGGACTCGGATGGGGAGGTGTTGCCAGCGAGGCCAAGGAGGAGATAAGCTGCGAGATGCTTCATTTTTGGTGTTGTCTGGAGATTGTTAGCGATCCGATAGAGATTCCTCTGATTGAGTGAGCATACAGATTTAGTTGCTGTTGCGAACAGGAGAGACAATCAATTTAACCGCGAATTGGGCGGAGACTGGCACTTCAAGTTCTAGGAGTTGATATAGAACGTGGTGTCGGGTTAAACTAGGCGCACAAAAGAAGTTCTGAATGTGCGTCAAAAAGTTCGCGGGGGGAGTCTGAGCCAAGCCCGATTAAAGCGGCAGCGCATCTTAGCGACAACGTTCTAGCTAGTGCTAGCGACCCTAGTGCCATTCGGCTAACTTGCCAGCCTTGCCCAACAAATCCGGCGGGTGAACTTCGACTTGCGGGGAGTCACTTTTCTTTGTCCTTCTTCTTCACTCTCGGCTGCCTATGCTGTTTGCTCACTTCACACTATCATCTGGATTGTCTTACACTCATCGTTTCGTCCGTGGCATCGATCCTGTCACTTACAACTCAAGAGGAAATCTTCAAAGTCATGGAGCAGACATGGTGATCATGTCTAAGAAGCCAAAATTGTACATCTGACCTTGCCACGCTGTTTCCTTTTGCTCCGGCAACAAATCTATCAATATGAGTTTCTTGGGCGAACTCGTCGACTCAATTGGCAGTGGGAAGGCTCCAACACCTCCCAAACCACTCGTTCGACCCATCAATGCTAATTCTCAACGTCTGACACAAAACGCCGGCAAGCCAGGTGCTCGCACGGGCTTTCAAGCTACGCCTTCACCACTGAACGGTACAAAACGAAAGGCGGATGAAGACTCTCTGAAAGTGGTGGAAAAGCACATCAAACCGAATCCGGCTCCTGGTTTATCAAGCACGGTCAACAGACGAGTGGCTGCACCACCGCTCAATGCCCCTAAGCCCTCGCTCGACAAGCTTGCCACGACCGCCCTCAAACCGAGACTTGATACTACCGCCAATACTTCTAAGTCTGGCTCAACCCCTCCTGTGACACCAACAACTTCCAGTACACCGACAACTTCCAGTGCGAAACCGCCAGCGAAGGGGTCATATGCAGACATTATGGCACGAGCTAAACAGGCACAGGAGGCCAAGTCTCAAATTCAAGTTGGAATGATAAAGCATCAATCTACAAATCGTGAAAAGATTTCAAAACTTGCTGAACGGAAGAAGCAAGAAGAAGAGAAAATTAAGGCAGCTAAGGAGAAACATAATGGTCGATTGGCGAAAACTGGCAAACTCGACAAAGCACGCAGTGTTAGCCCTGCCAAGAAATCAGACCTGCCACGGACTGCCAAAGTTGCTCGACCACCTCTTCATGCGCCAGCCACAGCATACCGAGGCACAATGGGCACTTCTGCGGCGAAACCTCGACTACCACCATCCCGTAAGAAAGGCAGATACGATGAGTATCTGGGCACTGATGAGGAGGAAGACTCAGAGGTCGATGACGAAGATGAGGGAGATTATGACTCTGACGCGTCCTCTAACATGGAAGCGGGGGCCTTCGACATTGATGAAGAGGAACGCAGAGCCACGAAAGCAGCGAGAGATGACGACGCCAGGGAGCTCGCTGAAGAGCAGAGACTTAAGCGCGAGAAGGAAGAACGACGCAAGCGTTTAGCCAATCTTGCAGGCAGACGCAAATAGGGTCCTTCGTGACTCTTTTATAACCTGTTTTTCGCCCATGAAATTTCCACGAGCAAGCCGGTGCGCTTGTCAATTCAGATCTTTAGCAATGGAGTTGGGGGGTCTCATGGATGCGACAAACAATCAATGCATGAATACAGCACGTGGTGGCGGGTCTCTGGTGGCGTATACGCCTGTATTGTTATTTTTAGACGGTGATAGTCATTCATTGGAGAGCAAGTCAATTGCTGAGCACTCGATTGACTTTTTGTGCAAATACACCGTAACTTAGTTCAAGTTTCTACACCCATTAATTGTGATGTATCGTTTGTGAGTATATATTTAATGTCTACCGCCTAATCCGACACGAAGCTCTCGACATCGACGCCCTCCACCCTGTAAAATCCAAGAGAAGTCAACATCGGTTTGTCATGGAACCGGTACAGATACACCGTCTCGTCGCCTTCGGCTGTGTGCTGATACTTATTCCACGCGGGGACGCAGAACGTGTCGCCTTGCTTCCACTGAATCCTTTGTCCATCTACCTCGCTGTAGCCTCTACCGGTAACGATGTGGTAGACAGATGAAGCCGTCTCGCGCACTGCGGGAGATTGTGTTCCCGCGTTCAGTCGTTCGGCTGAACCGCCGAGGATTTTGGATACTGGAGGACGTTAGTCTAGTGGTCTGCGGTACCAAGAATATTGAAACAATTTGGACTTACCTGGTCGTCCATCCTTCTTAAGGTAATCCTCAGACGTCCAGTTGCCTGACTTGTCATCGAGGCGCTTCTGCATGACGTTCCAGGGGAATACGATTGGCGAATCAGTCGAATCAACGTCCTGGGCTGGGTACCGGGGGTTCTGATAGTGTTCGACAAAGTGCACGGGGAAGTGCCTGAAGTTGGGAAGATCAAGGCCATCAAGCCAGATCATGGGTCCTGAGCCATCCTTCCCATGGTCGTGCCAGTTCCACGTAGGTGTAAGGATGACATCTCCTCTCTGCATGGTGATTCGTTTGCCGTGGACGGCGGTAAAGCCACCTTGCCCCTCGATGATAAAGCGCATTGCAAAGGCTGTATGTCGGTGGGCCTTTGCTGTCTCGTTTGGCATCACGAGCTGAAGGCCGGCGTACAGAGTATCAGTCGTATATGGAGCATCTGCTTCTTGTTAGTGGCGGCCTTCCGAATTGATGACGGATAGAGAAACACTCACCTCTAGCAGGATTGACCAGCATCAAGACTCGTCGTTCTGCCTGTGCTTCTGGAACGATTTCTCCTGCCCGAAGTAGGCTGGGCCGTACTTCATCGTATCTCCATATATATGGGATGGCTGTGGGATTGGGAGCGGGCGGGTTTAATTTTGCCATTTGTGTCCATAATGGCTTCGTATGCACTTTGAGAGCATTCTCTATCAGTTCCTCATTGGGATCCTGTGCCGATGTCCGTGCTGGAGCAGTGGTTTCTGAGATGGTGGTGGTTTGAGTGGCCATTTTGAATATCGGGTTTCTCCTTTCGAAGAGTTTGATTCTCAGAAGTGAATGGAGTTCCTTTGGTTGGCACTCTTAAAGTTTTCCAGCAAGCCTTGCCTCTAATAATATATGTGTCCGATGACAATGATGGAGGCAAGAAGAACCGTTCCGTTTGCTGATGTACGATTAGTTCACCAAAATAGACTCTCCGTGGTGGTCGATCTCCGATCCCGATGCTTCCCCGGCCGATCCTCCGAGATCATGTACCGGTCGAGACTGCCTTTGCATGATGGAGATAACTCCCTCGAGAGGTCAACGGGTCAATATCGGCTCTTAACACACGGAACACCTGACACTTGTTCCAGGCAAGTTCCAAGGGAAGATTTATACAAGGCCATCCAGGTATTGGCTATCAACTAGTCACCGAATTCTCCAGCCTGAGAAACTCAAATACCATTCCGAATATCTGGAATTCGGCGGAATCTCAAAAAGAAAAACTTCAAAGATGATTCAAGCAGACTCAGAAACCACAGCCAATGGCAATGGCAGCTCTCAAGTGAAGACCGAAGATACTGCACAATTCATCAAGTTACCAGATGTAAGTCTCCTGTCTCATGTCTGAGTTCCGAGCTATGCAGGCTCACCAATGACGATAGACTGCTTCTTACCCAACCGGAAGTTTGGACTTCTTGGTCAAGTTGAGGAAGGAACAAGCACAACAAGAGGCAATGGAGAAGCTATCCTTACATGACCGGAGAGACAAGCCATCACGACTAAGCCTCAAGATTGTCATTGTGGGCGCCGGTCTCGGTGGGCTGGCAGCAGCCATCGCCTTGGCTAGGAAAGGCCACAAAGTGACCGTGGTTGAGCAAGCCCCATTTTTAGCAGAGGTATGTCTTCTCAGCCCTTGGATCTTGCACAAAGACTATAAAGATATACTAAACACTTTGATCCCTTTTAGGTTGGTGCTGGTATTCAGATCCCGTCGAACTCGAGTCGACTCCTGATCAAATGGGGCTTGAAACCCTATCTTGCCGCCAAAGTCGTGACGCCTGAGAGCATAGCATTTAAACGCTGGCAAAATGGCGATGTCATTGCACTTACGAAACTCGTGCCAGAGTTCCAGGAGAACTTTGATGCTCCGTACTATGTCGTTCACCGAGCACATTTCCACGATGCTTTGTATCAACTGGCACTGGAGCTGGGTGTGGATGTCATTTTAAACTCCAAAGTGAACAACTACGACGAAAATGCGCCA
Source organism: Exophiala bonariae (assembly GCF_035927105.1). Lineage (NCBI taxonomy): Eukaryota > Fungi > Ascomycota > Eurotiomycetes > Chaetothyriales > Herpotrichiellaceae > Exophiala > Exophiala bonariae. The sequence goes on along the minus strand of NW_027042477.1, from coordinate 51,783 downwards.
TCAGTCACCGTCGAAGATGGCAAGACATATACCGGAGACCTGGTCATCTGTTCCGATGGCGTTAAGTCCATCGGAAGGAGTAAAGTCCTCGCTGGTGTCGATCAGGCTCCCTTGCGGACAGGCTTCGCCGCATACAGAGCCACTGTCGACGTCGAGAAGATGAAAGCCCATCCGGACACGGCCAAGCTGTTGTTGGTTCCCGGCCTCAACTTGTGGATTGGAGAAATGCGACACGTGATGACCTACACCATCTCCGGTGGCAAGGCGTTCAATATGGTCTTGTCACATCCCGACCGCTCGGACCCCGCAGGCTGGGTCAAACAAAGCCCAGAAAACATCCTCTCCCAGATGCGAGAACACTTCAACGGCTGGGACCCGACACTCACCAAGATCATCGACATGATCGACACAACCCTGAAGTGGCCTCTCCTGAGCGGTACACCACTGAAGAGCTGGGTGGCCTCCTCGAACAAACTCCTGATCATGGGCGATGCCGCTCACGCCATGGTGCCATACATGTCCCAAGGCGCAGCCATGGCCGTCGAAGATGCAGCAGCACTGGCCGAAGCGATCGACCTCGTCGACAATGCCGCCGATCTCCCCGAGGCTTTACACATCTGGGAGTCCGTGCGTATTTTGCGAACAAGCCAGATGCAAGAGGCGAGTTTGATCAACGGTAAGCTGTGGCATTTCCCGGATGGCCCGGAACAACGTGCACGAGATGCCGCAACCAGGGCTGAAGTTGAGGGCCGTCAGTTCACGACGAGTGCCAATCAGTGGAGTGATCCGACCACACAGCGATGGTGCTATGGCTATGATGCCGAGGCTGAAGTGAAGAAGGCTTGGGATGGTAGATTGCCCAGCAAAGGTATATCGAATGGTCATTGAACGGGGTTTGATTCTTTTGCATGGTGTTCAGGGGAGACTATTTATAGTATTATATAGCATACTTAGGGTATTCCAAAAGAGTTGTCCTGTTCATTCATCTTTGACGTATATCCATGACATGAAGAGTATCTAGGAGGGCTGATCTTTGGACCTGGAGCGGAGTAGCTGCCAAGAATGTCTACATAGCCTCAATAGCGAATAAAACAGAGCAAAACAGAATATGTAGTCCTGGCCTTCGTGTGTACCTCCCCGTTGGTAATTCGAACTCCGTCTGTCAGCATCCTTCAATTGAAAATTTAGTGACGGGCGATCGAAAATGCTTGACTTGAGGCTCAGCGAGCCTCTGTAGACCACAGGAGAACGGCAAGACCAATCACTGCGCCAATCAATAATGGAGCGACACGTTTGTGCATTTTTGCAGCAGCAATTTGGCGGAGCGCGCGCTTCTGCTGCGGTGAGGGAGTGCTTCCGGAAGCCTTTTTCCAAATCTTAACCATTCCTGAGACAGCATCCACAAATTGAGTTACCGTATCCGCATCAAGACTAACATCCGCAACCTCACTAGGGATGGGGATGGTTCCGTTTGCCCAGCCTTGCAGCTCTGCGATCGCCAATTCTGAAGGAAGAAATTCTTGCTCTGGGTCTACGACGCCCGATCCCGGAGATAGGACGACTGAGCGATCACAAAGCAAGAGTTGACAGATAACACTGTCAATAATGGGAATGATAGTGGTAGTAGTCGGAATACTGGCGCCGTCCAGCTCGGAACTGTCAATCTGCACAATTGAATAGATGTCGTCGAAAGCTGCATTGACGTTGGCGATGATGTCTGAGGAGTCACTGATCGATATAGCAATTTCTTGAGCACCAGAGATGACTTCGAGCACTTCATTTGATGAGGGCAAATCGTCAGACGTTGACAGAAGTGCTCGACGGCCAAGGGAGGCGATCGGATTTGCGCTGTATATCGTGGTTAACTGGACACTTTCATCCCATTTCAGTGCCAAACTCACATTGCACCTTGAAGGATCGCAAGTCCTGCACAGGCAAGAGCAAAAGTCTGCATGGTTTCGCGCGGGTACCTCTAAGGAAGGAAAACTTTCCAAATGATTGTCGAAGAACAACGAGGCAGATAGATGGTAATACTGATTCTAAGGATGGATTGCCTATGCGCAGTAAAAAAACTTATCTTCCGAAATCATGATTGTGACTCTGCTTAAATACCTCTTAATCAACCACCCTCAGATCTATGGCACTTGTGATTGTTGAAGTTATGATGCTGCGATATAATTTCAGGGGCGCCCGAAGCACATCGGGCGTGTCTCGATACCTCTCAGCTGGAGGGCTGAGAACAAAGCTACCGACAAATTTTGAGCTTGAAACAGATGGCGAAGGTGACCTGTAATCCAATGAGCATATAGAATGCCTTCACTGCGACGACGGTTTACTGGGTTTAGTGTTTCAGCCCAATCTGCAACATTATCAACAAGATACTATGTACTGGTTCTAGTGGGCACTCGATCTCGTCCCTCAGGAGAGAGCTGATGCACAATCAATGGGTCTGTAATGTCGGCGTTAATGCTTGTGAAGTCGGGCCACTCGCATTTGAGTATCCTAGCCCATGATAGACTCAGGGGTAGTCTCAATGCTGCGACTTACTCTGAGATCGGTGGGGACCGTTTAAGGCTAAGTCGGGGCCATTATGGCGACGATATTTGGTGCCATTGGAAGAGAAAATCTCCATTAGCTCTACTTGTGGCATATGGAGCAGCAATGGCCTCCAAGGAGATAGGCTCGGACAACGAAGGCGCTGAGATGGTTATGAAAATCAACGAAGATGATCAGACATTATATTTATTAGGATTTGCAACTCATCTCAAGGTCCGCAGCAGTGGCAACCCTACCTCACAAATTTCACCTTAAGAACCGAGAATACAATTCATCAGTCTCCATTATTCTTGAACAGCTGTCCCGGCTTTGATTTTGCATTGTGTACAATGAGAGCTCGACTAAGTTAGCTAGTCGTTCGAGAAAATTCGCCCGGGTTGGGCTGAGCTCCGCGATTCACAGTCCTTGGACTGACTAAAGTCAAATGCTCAGCTGGGGTTTCAAACAATGCTGGAGTTGACCATTGGCTGAACACTTACCTCAGCTCAGCCTTGGTAAACCTCCAGAGCCAGAAAAGGTAAAGCTGCTCGCCTCAATGGATTCTGAACCTCTCTGAGCTGTACAAAATGAAGATTTTATCGCAAAGACTTGGCCGACGTCGTATAGGCCATAAGTTTCACCTGGTTGGAAGATGACAAGCAAATTTTAATGATGGCATGGTGCTTGGTAGAGGCTGGCACACGAGTGCCCAGATCGGAGCCAAGCCAAGCTGAACTGGTTCCCCCGATCACATCCCAAGTGCTGGGCTGTGTACCAAATGGGGTAGGTCAGCCGAGCTCACGTGCTGCTGCCTCTAGACGCTGACACGGAGTGCGCGGGTATTTAACGGTTATTGGGGGGGGGGAAAGGGGGGGGTCGATTCTTCCTGACGTAGTCAGAAAAACAGTTATCACAAAGTTTCTGAAGGGTGGAAATCCCTCGACGAGGTCGCCCGGAGTGGCCAAATAGTGGTAAGAAGGAACTCTGAACATTCACTCCTGCAGCCTGCTAACCTAGCGGGCAGGTAAAGGACAGGACCGAGCCGCGCAATGAGAATAATGACATCCTCGCTGTGATCGACTTCGATGTGCCGTCCCCGCAACTGCTCTGCGTCGCAACTGTCGGGCATCTGAAATTCGACTTGATAGTCGCAAGCATGTTGACGACAGGGACTGTCCATACGCGTCGTGCTAGGGCAATGTCCCAGACATTGGTGTCGCACGGGATCGAAGAGCTGAGCAATAACAGCATCATTCTTCAGCAGCAAGTCAATGCCAAAGTCCGAGTAGTCGTCTGAGCAGAACACAGAAGGAAGCGACTGGAAATCGCGGATTCATGAATCGTCATCCGAGCAAGGAGCTCAAGGTGCGAGCTGTTCCCACCAAGTGCTCCTGGGCAAGGAGGGCAGGAAGAATTTAGCACCGAGCTTGAATGCTCCACGTTCCGGATCGGCACTAATTCCAAGTGGTATCTTGCGCTGCGCTATGCCTGTTCCGTGCCATGATGATATCGCCGTCTCTTGTGGATAAAGTCCGAACTTCCTCGTCATTGGATCTTTTCAAGCCTGCTTGGTATATGAGCTTCTCAAGCTTGAATAGAATGATATTTCTAGTATCTCCGGATACAAAATGAGCGTTTCTAGTTTCTCTCGTTGATTAGCGATGTCTCGACGTTGAAGAACTGGGGACTAGCTGAAGGCTGTCGAATAGGTTTCGGAGGTACTTGTAATCGGGCTGGCCTTGATCGCCCAATTCAGAAATGTAGCTCATATACCGTGGCTTTGAGTTGAAATCGTTCATGACTTTTGGTCTTTGAACCATTGGCATGTAAGTTGATGGATATTCCATCGAACAGATGAACAGTAGACTTCATTAGAGTATCTTGGTCATTGCTGCCGGAAGGCACTCGCTATACATACTTAAATCGGGTCTGGCTCTCACAACCTTTCTTCTGAGTACTGTGTTGCTAGGCGATGACAGGGTTAGGCACCCGCCTGGGAGTTCCTACCCAGCTGGTCGACCATCATTGCTAATACTCGTGACCCAATGTGTCATCATCAGCCACAAGGAAGAGAACGTGCTTCGCATCGCCCTGGGGCCGTTCGAAAATCTGCCGTTGAGGCACGGAGATGACGATCCAGATTCTGGGAGCGCTTACACCACTCAACAACTGCCAGTGGTGAATAATTGCCAAGGGAAAAAGGGGAGACTCTTGAAGCTAGAGACAACTTCAATACGACATCTGCACGGAGAAACAGGATCGGCACAGGTTTGATCTTGAGGAGCCATGCTTCGAAGTAGATATTTCGACCCGCTTTGTGCCGCGTATTTTAGGACGGGATCATATGTGATGGATGACTGTTAGAGGCGCATGATTCGTGTCGCCGCAACTTTGTCCTGAAGACGTCGCCTCACCATAGGTGTGGCTGGCAACGAGTCCCTTAGTTCATTCTTATGATAAACCAAATGCTGAAGCCGGCTGAATACTAAGTCCCCGGTCATTGTCACTTGCCCGTACATCCACTTCACAGCAGGCTTTTTGAGTGCCATAGTTGCGAGTGCGTAACAGAAAGGCATCCTTTTCAATGACGGAGGTCAAGCTGCTCGGAGAAATGTGGTGCCGATCCGGCCTCCATGGCCCTCACGGCCGTCACGTGGGAACAGATATCGAGCGTGCCCGCCAAAAGATTGACAGAGGAGAGTCACTTCGGGTAGCAGTTTCCTGCAACCTCAACTGTTGGTCGCTTCAGTCTCGCGTCACAGGACCTTCTGTGATATCGTTTTCATCTTCAGTCTCGAAGATACTCCTCCACAGCCATTTCACTATGTCTATTTCTTGACCAGCATCTCCTTAACTATCTCCCTATTGGCGACTTTGAACATCTGCAACACGATGCCTTCTTCATCCCCCTCCCCCATGAAGCGACCGTCGCTAACCGAGCGTGCCTCTTCCACTCACTCTTTATCCTCATCTGGGAAGCAGGTCACAACAACACACAAAGCTCATCGGCCTCATGTTGTGAGCCGTCATTCAAGAAACGTCTCCCACGGAAAAGGACTTAGTAAATTGGCCAAAGTCCATTCCACTGCGAACATTGCGTCCGATACTCAACAACATGGACACCAGAGAAAGAAATCCAGTAGCTCAACACCTCCTCAAAGCCCAGGTACCTCACTTGTGCGACGAAATACCTCGCAAGCTGCTCTGGCAAAGAATCTTTCCCACGGCAATCTGCGAAAGAATCATTCTGCACATGCTCTTGCACGAAACCTCTCCCATCCCGCACTGAAGAAGGTCGGGCTGGCCCCTGCTCCTAAGAGGAAGAACAAAGATAGAAGAGATAATGTTTTTCAAATCGGTGATCACTCATCGGAGGACGAAGAGGAAGGTGAATGGGAGGATTCGACGACACAATCACCAGAAGCTACTAGAAATAATTCAAAGACATCCACCCCTGCCAGGATAGGGACTCCAAATGGCGATTCAGTCCATCTTAAAGAAGCAGAGGCTACAGTGCACCGTCCTCATCGGACTTCTTCACCACCTCAGCCCTCTCTCAAGACCAATAATCGATCAGCGCCGAATCTCTGGAAGCAGTCTGATATCTCACCTTCACAAACACCACCAGAACCACACCTATTGCAACAAAAGGCACGTGGGTCTCGAGCGCCACCTGCCATGTCAACCGTGTCGGCACACGTTACACCCACTCCGATGACGCGAACCGAATCTACCAAATCCTTCTCTCAGATCACTCATGATGAAGCAGCATCCATGGAAACGACCCCAATAGCATCCAGAGTTGCACAATCATCTTCGATTGACGGTGGCGTGTCTCATTTCCTCGAGACTCCGGCTTCATCCCAACGCCTTGTTGATGAAGAGCTGGAGTCGGGCTCACCTTCAGCATTTCTTTCCAATTATAAGCCACAACCCTCGGAAAGTCCAGAGAAACCAAGGACGTTTCACAAACCACGAGGAAACCAAGCTCCTTCGCGGACACAACAGAAACTGGAATTACAGAGGAGAGAGATGATTCGTGCCAGTGCATCGACTCCGACCACACCACCGGCTTCGGGAATTGGAATGGATGTAGGGTCCTCCACATCTTTGCACAGTAGAACAGGGTCAAGAAGCCGAAATCGAAACCTGGCAGCTGGTGGTCGCACCCTCGCAGGGGAAATCAAAGCCGTTAAGCAAGACTATGAAGGTGCCGTCAAACAGCTGACAGTTGTGAGAAGATTTCGAAGTCCCGTTGTTGAAAGCATGACCAGGCTCAAAGAAAGCGGTGCCCTTCCTCAGGATATCGGTGTGTCATCCGCGAGTGGAATAGCATCTAAAAGTCGACCCCAGAGCAGGCGCGGTATCAGTTCGAACAATGTTAATGGACATGCAAAGGGTGGTGTAAGCCGCAGCATAGAGGATCGCAAGCTGTCATTGACGTCGCGATCCTCAAGCCGAGGAGGGGGAAGAGTCCACTTTCAAAGACAGACTAGCCATGATGATATTGAAGTGACTCCGTCGCAGGGCAGTCCAGACGGATTGCAGGATGACGAACATGACGGCTTGTCGCCCGAAGAGGCACTACTACGCCGAATCTGGGGAAGCCGAGAAGTGTACGATTCTGGAGAGCAAAGCGGACCACGGTGAAGGGACAGTCTCATGTTGCAGGGCTTGTTTCAGAGACCCGTGGCGTCTGGTTTTGTTGTTGGCTTCCTTCCTTTTTTTGCTGCGTTTAAGCGGGATGGGATATTGTTCGATTGTAATTACCTTGGTATCCAAGTTGCAATCAAACCTTACTGTGGGGGTTTTGGGAGTGATGAGCACTTGGGCATCTGGCCTCAAGAGGCAGTTTACCGGTCTAGGCGAGTCAAAGTGATGAAAATGGCACCGAATCAATAAGGTTGTACCCTTGACTCACTCAGATACTCTGCCATGTAGAGATGAATATAGAAGGCCTGACAGTCCAAGGTCCACTTTGGGAGTCCAAGGTACAGGTACAGTTACCCAGCTTCTCAAACTCGGAACGATGGTAGACCCCGGACACCGTAGTCGGTCTGTATCATTGTTAGGATACCATGTCTAGCTCAAGCGTCGGAACAGCCTCTCATGCAACGGCTTCAATACGTCTCAGTCAGTAATCGTCAAACGTTCAGTAGTATGCGAAGCAACCACATGATGTCGATCGCTTGAAATCGCCACAAAGGCGATAGTACCCGCATTATCGGCGCCGCCACGGGCCTGGGATTCCTCAGACTTTGTACTTTTGTTCGCATTGGCGTTGTTCAATTTATTCGATCCACACTGTTTCCAGCTTTGGCCCGTGGCCCTTTGCCAATCACGCTCTCTCACATCAGGTTTTGCCATCCTTCAACGGCAGGGTCATCAACGTTAGGGGCCCCGAATAATGGCTGTGCGTATTTCACAGTGGGTCTTGATAAACACTACCATGTTCTTCTGATTCCCGGATTGCTCTTTTTCTCCACTTCATTCCTCTTCCAGACCTATTGACGGGCTTCTGAACATGTGGTTTCAAGAATACAATTTCGTACTCAGCGTATTCCGTCCGCGGAGGCATTGATCGTCGGGTTTAAAAGAGTACCTCGAGTCGTTGCTATGGGATCGAGCGGACTTTATTCACTCCTTGTCGCTTGAGTTCCTATCATCTCAACTAAGGCCCTGTCACATTCTGCAACTCAGCATCGCGCACCCCGATATTTGGATACCTCGGTCTTGCACTCATTTCGCTCAGTCCACCTGTACCGGCCTCACATCGCCACTTCCACACAGTTCTCAAAATGAGTATAAATTTCTTCGAAACCCCCTCAGCCACCATTAGAATGAAAAACAAACCTACCAAAAAAGAATCCCCGCATCATCCACCAGCATTCGATACTAGCGATCAAGACTCACCATCCACAATGGCAACACCCACAAGCACATCAACATCGCCCACCTACAGCTCGCCACCCACCTTCTCCGCCATCATCGAACAAGACCACAACAACATCAACAAACTCGCGGGCCGACTAAGCAAAGCCCGCACAGCCGCCGAACGGGGCCGGCTCCTCCTAGACGTGACCTGGCGGCTAGTCCGACACGACGTGTCGGAAGACATCGTGATGCGGCCGGCGTTCATCCAACAGCTGGGCGACGAGGGCCGGGAGATGGCCGAGCACGACCGCACCGACCACGACCGGGCCAAGCAAGAGCTCCTGGCCATCTTCGAGCTGTCCCTCGACTCCGACGACTTCCCCAACGTCATCAACCGCCTCTTCGCAGAACTGCTCGAGCACATGAAGGTCGAAAGCGGCGAGCAGATTCCCCGACTCGAGGGCATGTTGGATCTCTTCGAGAGCCAGAGGCTCGGCCGCGAGTATATCCGCACCCAGATGCTCACGCCAGACTTGGAGTATCTGGATGCGAGTGGCATGAGGCGGAAGATGTGGAGGAATGTAGAGGAGTATGCTCGCACCGATCTCAGCAGGTTTAGGGAAATCTGGGAGGATTTTCTCGCCGGGCGGTTGAGGTTGATGGCTGAGACTGGTGGTGTTGCTATGCCTGTTGTCAAGGGCAAATTATGATCGAATCATGAACCGGAGGTATCATCAACATTATTGAAATTACTGTTACGGGGTTTGGGTACTTTTATCAAGACGCACAACTGTACATGCATCGTCCCAATTGATGATATAATTATTATGACGGGTTTTGATCCCAACGTAGCACAGAGGAGAGTGGTGCATTCTTGAGTAGACGCCAGAGGATCCGTTCCTTTCCATCCTGATGCAGTCAACCAATTCGAACTCCCCACCCACAACCACCTGAGCAATCATCTTCATCCACATTCTACTCCTTGGACCAACCAGGAATCAACTCATTACTCTCATATCGCTCCTCATCCACCACCTTCCTCGCCGCTTCCTTCCCACAGACAGGAAGCCTCTTGACCTCTTTCTCCCTGCCCTCCTCCGCCGTCTTGAACGTCTTAGGAACCAACTCGGGATCAAGCAGGCCAATCTGCACCAATACACTGGCCTGGTCCCAGTGAATATGTTCGTGCGCGAGCCTTCCAGCACGCATGGACACCACGCTCACCAACACGACCTCGACACGCTTCTCCGTGGGCGGCACGCCCGGCAGCATCCAGGGGATCTCGGTCGTGTGGGTGAACTTGACGAGCATTTCGTCGACGACGCGGTCGGCGCCCACCGTCCGCGACAGCAGGCGGATCTTCATCGACGGCGGGTTGTTCGGCATGAAGAACTCCGAGTAGAAGCGGTGCAGGTCGTCGCGGCCGATGCCGCCCGTCATCGTCGGCACGTGGTTCACGTACGGCTGCGACGACACCATCGTCCCCAGCGTCTTGGCCACATCCTTCTCCTCGAACTCCAGCCGCGTGTGATTCTCCCAGATCGCCTCCAAGTCGTACTCGGGCATGTCGAACGATCGGTGTAGAAGCGTGATGTCCCGTGACCACGCCAGTCGTGCTGCCACTTTGTCGTACTCTTCCAAATCGTGTTCCGCGAATCCTTCGTACGTGTGGTCGTACCGGTAGCTGGGATGTCGAGTGCCGAATTTCTGCGAGCTCGCGAGGTGGATTTGTACGTTGAGCGTCGGTGGGAAGCTGGTGGTGGTTCTTGGCATGTATGCTGTTCATTTGGATTAGGAGTGGTGGGTGGAATATAAATGTTTGGAGACAGAAATCTTCTTTCCACTTACGAGGGTAATAGGCAATGACACCGACCAATTTAGGCATCGGCTTCATACATGCTTCGAGCACCAATGCCGCAGCATCTCCGTAGGCTGAAAAGGTTTTTATTGCGTTAGACAATTTGTGCTTGTGTCGACTTTCAAACCTCCCTGGCGGCTGGGATAGTCGGCGATGTTCACAAACCACTTACCTACAATTGCGTACTTTTCACCGAGTTCCAATGGATCCTGCAAGTGCTGCAATCTAGCCACATAATCGGCATGATCGCCTGTATAGGCCAGATAGGCAAGTTGAAAGCCTTCTTCGTGGAAGTGCTGGATGATAGTCTCGTCGAACTCGTCGGTATCACTGGTCAGCACGAGCCGTGGAACGGTCGTGGTCCAACTCAGTTTGAAGCTGCTGCCTCCTTGACCTTTCAAGTTTCGACGGATCCTTTGCTTCAATCGTCCTGCACTGCCAGGCTCAGTGGGGATGCCACCGATATCGATGGCTGGGAAGCCGGACAGATCGATTTTGACCATGATTATATATTGTTCGTTCTGCTGATTTGTGATATTGATAGCTACTGCAAGATACCAGCATCTAGTGTTCGTGATTACTTCTTCGTCCAGAGATACTTTGTGGCAATCCTATTCGGCAGAGACTGGAGGTTATGAATGTGGTCTGAAGCAGAATCTCGTCAAGATTCCAGCATCCAAGTTTCGAGACGAAGAATGACGTCGGTTTGACGTTTGACGCGTTACCACGTGCCGTGCCCGGCGAACTTACCATATTGAGAAATCATCATCTCGAGAGGAGGGGGCAAAGGGTATATGATATTCCGAGTCCGAAGTCCAAGAGGCAATGTCGCAGGTCTGGAGCAAGCCTAGACCCGAGGTGCCCGAATCTGGAGATTTCCAGGTTGGAGATGGGGGACTGCATACTGGAGACGGGCGGGGAGTGCAACCTATCGTGGCATCCCCTGCTACCTAATTGGCATGTCTAACTCATTTTCGCATGGGGGGTTCCTCTCTCCGTGGCAAAGCTGACAACTCTGGCCACCAGTCTGGCTACTGTTCTTCCCATCAGGCTTTTGTGACACCAACCAGGTGCCAAAGATTCACACTTTCCTATTGCGCTCAGGAAGTTTTCATATTCCCTGGTCGTGACCCCTAAACAAAAGACAATTTGGAATAGTGCCAGTATTCGTACCAATCGTCTAAAAGAAACAATGTTGTGCCTCGCTAGGTCAAGAGAGGGAGATGCAGGGGACTAGGCGACATGGTTGGGCGATATTTACCAGTGGAAATAAGTATTGACCTCCCTAAGGCAGTTAAAAAGGGCGAGCTCGTAATGGTGAAAAGTTAGGCTAAAGAGCATCGCCTCCGGTGGATCAAATGGCCCGGTGTTTACCGTTCTGGGCAAGTCTGGGGCTTAACCATTTGAGATTTACTCAATCTTCATCGTCCCTCTTTATTGTTGTTAATATTATTAGCCCCTAGGGTTTGGGATTCAAATCCCTATGGCCCAGACCGTAAAGTTGTGGGCGCGCACATCAATATCGACTCATGAAGAATGATGGAAGGGCCAAACCCGTCACCACCTTTGACTTCCTCAGATTCTACAGGCAAGAAGAGGAAACGCTCCAATGACCAAATCTCACACACGAGAACGTTAGCCGCTTGCGAGCACTGCAGAATCAGCAAGACAAGATGCGACTCTGCTCGCCCCGTATGTTCCAAATGCGCTAAACGTGGTGTATCGTGTGTATACCCTGATAAAGACCCCTCCTCAATGTAAGCCATTTCGTATCCTTGAGTTGTCCTTCGTGCCTTGCCTGCTCCGCTTCCAATTCAACTACTACTGTGCTGATCTTTCTACCACCAGTTTCGAGGTTTGGGCCACCAAAATTTTGGCTGCCATTGACAATCAAGGGCGGGTTCTATCAGACCTCGCACAGAATAACAAAGATGGCCTTCGCCAACAGCCATCTCCTCACCCGTCGCAGTTCTCGGTCATTGAAGAAGATGACCTCGAGGCTATGTCACGGAAGGATATTCCATGGACTCCGATAACTGGCTCCGATATGATCTTAAGCTGGTCGGTCTTTCCCACCGAAAAACCTGTCGACACATTTCCAGCAGCAGCATATGTGGAAAAACCACATATTCTTGCCTTGGGTATGTGCGACTCTTTCTTATGAGCAACTTGGGCATGCTCGGCATGCCCGGAAAGTGACCTCTGCTGACAAAGATGTGTGCGCTATAAAGAGAATTCGAATCCGTCACCTTCACGTCTTTTTGAATTAAGAGATATTTACATGACCAAGATTCAACCTAAGAACCCTATCATAGATGCTGATCAGCTGGAGACCTATATTTCCGATGCTCTCGAAAATGGCTTTGACTGGTCGGCGTCCTCCTGCCTGGTGCTTCTAGTATTCGCGCTGGCAGCAATCTGGGGAAACTATCCGGATGATGAGCGTCGATTGATTGAACCTCATGAGCAGAGCGATCCATATTCTGATCGATATATCACTATGGCTGTGCCGGAGCATCGTCTGAGAGAATCACTCACATACTTTACAATGGCACAGAAACGAATGTCTGCAGCCCATCTAGACGCATCTTTGCTTGGAGTTGTATGTTTCTGCTTCTTTGGGTAGGTTCCACTGCAAAATCGTGACATTCAACATGCGTACTGATCTGTGGGTAGAATGTGGCATCAGTATAACATCGAGCCCATTCAAGGCTGGAAAATGTTCCGCACGGCGTCGATGCTGTGGGAATCATACAACCTAAAGCATGCTCATGGCAAGACACAAAGATCAAAACAGGAGGAGAGTATGTTCCTATTGCGCGGATGAACCCACTGTCAATGCTACGTACTAAGTGGGTACAGGTCTTGAACAACGACTATACTGGACATGTCTCAAATCCGAGTGGTAAGTTGTCTCATCTTGAGTTGATGTCAACAATGTTCTTATTCATTGCAATAGCGAAATCCGCCATGAACTCGTCGATCTTCCCTCCTGTACGCTCCAGGAATCATCATTCCCCTTTTCTCTCCCAACATTCCCCATGATCGACAGCTTCGACCAAGGCCGAGTCGAAATCATTTCTCAAGAGTCGCCCAGCTTTAAAGCAAGCGCCGAAGCATCCTACTACTTTTATCTGGCAGAAATCTCGCTAAGACGTCTACTCAACCGCACGCGGACTGTTGCAACACTACTCTCACCAAACATCACCGCACACACCGCCAGCCGATTAGCAGACACGCTCCAGAACCTCGAGGAACAACTCCAACAATGGCTGGAGTGCCTGCCGCCCGCCCTTCGCTTCAACCTCCCTCCCGACACATTCCCATCACCCGACGAGTCGGAACTCGTCAAGCTCGTGCGCGAAAGATACGTCGAAGTCCGCGAAATCCTGTGTCGCGCGTATCTCTACATGTGTCTGCACGGCGGCTCGCGGCTCACATCGTCACAAATCGAATCCTTCGGCGCCCGCGCATCCGCCGGCCTCCGTCTGAGCGTCTATCGCATCCAGACCGAGGTCCCGTTCTTCCGACACCCGGGCTCCTGGGGTGCATGTCGCGTTCGCTTCAACCACGCCCTGTGTTTGATCGCCGCGCAGCGCGGCACGGAGCGGAATCTGGAGTCGGCCGCTTGTGTTGTCGTGCCGGCCCTGTGGAGGGAGTGTGTCAGTATGGTGCAGGATCGTCTCCAGGCCTGGAGTCACGAGGGTGCAGGGATCTCGGAGATGTGTATTCTGCTAGATTGGTTGGTGAAAAGTATCCATTAAGGCCGGGGTAGACCAGGGGAGAAACTTCTTCATTGAAAAACGTCTGTTTTTGGCGTCGTGCTTTGGGTGAGCGAGCGTGTGCCTGCTTATCGATTGGTACTATGGTTTTGTCCTCCATTTGTTAAGTCGTGGTAGACTACATACAATAGAAATCTATTGAGTGTTCCCCTAAGATGTTTATGATTCAGCCTACTGTGTTCTATTCGGGAGGACAAATACTGGCAAAAATCGATCTCCTTGACAAAAAGCACGGAAGAATAAACCCATCAGAATACCAGATCAATTCGCCACCCAGATGCGCCCGAATGCAGCATTCGTAGACAAAGGCCGAGTGACCCAGTCATAAATTCTAGTAAGTCAGTTAGAAGCCTATCTAAAGACCGGCGAACCCTCCCTCCCTCTAAAGACCGAGCCAATACCTTGTCTCAGGAACAACCAACTTGCCAGTGCCCAGGATCTCCTGACTCGAAGTGCCGATCAAAACCTCGTATGTGCCAGCCTCGCTCTTCCACATGCTCTCGATCTCGTCCCAGAAGCTCGTGGCATATTTGTCCACGGGGATGCGGATTTCCTGCTCTTCTCCGGCCTGCAGCATTATCTTCTCGAAGCCGTGCAGTTCTTTGAGCGGGCGCGGCGTCGGTGATGTCGGCGCGCTGATGTAGAGTTGGAGGACTTGTTGGCCTGAGACGGCGCCGGTGTTCTTGACTTTCACGACCGCCACGCTGGGGTTTTCTGGCGTGAAGACTTCTGGGTCGAGGCGGACTTCGGTGGATGAGAGGGCGAAGGTTGTGTAGGAGAGGCCGTGGCTGTGAGGGTTTGAATGGTTAGCTCATATTCTTGAAGGTTTCTTTCAATCAGGGGTGAAAGGGAAGGGTGGAATGAGATGTGCTTACCCGAAGGGGAACAGGACTTCTCGGTCCGTCTTCTCGTAAAACTTGTAGCCAACGTAGACGTCCTCTCCGTACAGTACACGACCTCCAACACTGGCATAGTTGAGGTAGGCCGGGTTGTGCTTGACGCTGACGGGCCACGACAACGGCAACTTGCCACTGGGGTTCACGTCACCGAATAAGACATCGCTCATGCCGTGGCCGGCCTCGTTGCCTCCGTACCATGCTTGCACGATACATTTGGCTTGGTCAGCCCAGGGCATCGAGATCGGCGTTCCAGACTGGTTGACGATCACGGCATTCGGTGCCACCGCCAGGACCTGGCTGATCATCTCGTCGATTCCGGGAGGGAGGTCCATATGAGGACGGTCAAAGCCCTCGGACTCCCACTCGCCGCTGAGTCCCGTGCAGATGATGGTCTGTTCAGCCTCTTTGGCTGCATCCACTGCCCGCTGAACCATTTCCTCGCGGCCCATTCTCAAACAGGCTCCGAGGTGCGCTGCACCTCCTCCAAAGTTGACCATACCAATGGTCTCCATCGTTGTGGTGTTGGCAGAACCGAATTCTATGCGGATGTTGTAGGATTTGCCAGCTTCCATTTCTTTGGACCCGATCTTTTCGACTGTTCCCTTGCCGAAGAATGCTGTGCCTCGCGTCTGGTTGGTCGTGTTCTCGATGATGAGCTCGTCATTGAGGTAGAGATTGGCAGTACCAAAGACGGTGAGACCAAAATCGTATGTGCCAGTGGCTTCCGGGATGAACTCTCCAATGAGAGAACCCCAGAACATGCCTCTGTTCAGTGCTGGGATTTCGTTATAATCCATTAGCTGGAAAGTCGCGGACTTGACATGTTCAATACCAAGTAATTTCCGATCTGTAACTTTTGGGGGCTCGTTGTAAAACTGGATGATTGCATTGCGCAGCATGGAGTTGATTGCGGGCAGCATACTATGGGCATATGCACCGACTTCATGTGTAATGGTTGCACCTGGTACAGCTTCGGTGACGGCATCATGTAAAGAGACGGTATAGTAGGGGAGAAGGGTCGCACTGCCTCCACCAGAGATTTGTGGCGTCCGTACATGAGACCCGATAAGAGCAATTTTCTTGAGAGTCTTAGGTAGAGGGAGAATGCTGCTCTCATTTTTGAGGAGAACGATCGCATTGGACGAGACAAGACGATTTAGAGCACGATCTTCAGGATAATCGCGTCCTACCTCTTCTTCTGACACCTTGACCTGGCTAGCTCTGTGGACAAACTTCAGGACGCGACGAGCTCGGGCATCGATTGTTGACTGTTTGATCAGACGTGCTTGGACTGCAGATTCAATATATTTGCCCCGGTATCGTGAAACACCAGGCATTTCGAGATCGAGGCCTGCCACCATGGCATCGATAGTTGTATAAGTTCCATACCAATCACTGACAATCAGAGGGTCCCACTTCCATTCATCTCGAATGAGGTCTTGCAATAATTCTGGGTTGTCCACCACGTGTTTACCGTTGATCTTGTTGTAAGAAGTCATCAGTGCACCGGGATTTGCATCTCGTGCTACAATCTGAAATGGTCGAAGGTACACTTCTCGAAATGCTCTGGGAGCAATGAGACAGTCTACTGCCCGTCTTTCATGTTCCTGGTCGTTTCCAACAAAATGCTTGACCGTGGAAATGATACCAGTGCTTTCACAACCAATGATCATGGAGGCGGCAATCGTGCCCGCGAGATGCGGATCTTCCGAGAAGGATTCAAAACCACGGCCACCAAGGGGAGACCTCTGCATATTGACTGTCGGTCCCAGCCATCCATGAGCACCTTTGGCAATGCATTCGTCTCCAATCAACTTTCCTGCCTTTCTCAGCAACGCCTTGTCCCAGGTGGCACCAAGTGCTGTGCCGCAGGGTAAACATGCGGCTGGAACACCAGCAAAGAACTTGGTTCCTCGGATACCATTTGGCCCATCAGTGAACCGTACTGATGGTACATTGTGCGCTGGTATGGGATGAGTATGCCAGAAATCAATGCCTAGAGGTTTTTGATGTTAGAAAGGGACTCCGTGACAGCTACCCTGGGTGCATCAATCTCACCAGAGAGCAAGGCGATCTTGTCGGTCTGCTTCAACTGTGAGAAGACGGTATCGACATCAAAGGCCATTGCAGGCTCAGAGTCCGAGTCGGCCATGGAGCGAGTCGTCGGTGACAGCCGTACGATCGGTTCTGCTGAAGACCTGACCATTTGGTATGTTGTGAGATGTTTGAAGAAGAGAACGACGATGAGTCCATTGTGTCGAAGTACATTGTTCTTTGCTTCCTCGAAGGTCACGGGCCTGAGTGGATCAATGCACCCAAAGAGAACGATTTCTTCAGAGATGACCACGCCTTAGGCGCAGTTGTGTAGTATTTTCGGCGAGGATACCCCATTCATAGCGGAGGACGGTGTATCTTCGGCGGAGTCTCCCCGGTTACCCCAGGTGCTAACAGGCTGATTTTGTGGGATCATCCTCCAAGTTTATCAAGCATTCTCCGAATCATCCGGCCTTGGTGGGCCTAACGGTTGCCAATGTACTCCATGTACAAATAATGTCGACTTCCTCGAAAGGCCATGCTGAGATTTTCAGTTAAGCAAATGCCACCCACAGCTTCCGTCTTGTTGATGGCCATCCAGGCTGCTTTGGCACTCGGCTGTACGGCGGATGTTCCCCGGCATTCCCCGCAATTTCCATCCACTCAAGCCCACGCCAAGAAATGCTAGTGCGCTTACGTGCAGGTGCCTCAAGTTCTGCGAGATGTTGATACCGAGGTATCGAGTACTCTGTCCTCGTACTTGCCGTCGCAGGCTTCTGGAAGGTGCAACGTGGGATTCTTTCTTGGTTGCGCCTTCCCTCAAGGTCGGGCCGCTTGGATGAGGCTCCCTCTCAATGTTCCAGGCGCCCGACATGATAAGGCTCGCTGGAAAGCCTTGCGTCGGGGGAAGCCTTTGACACTACTACTCTTGTCTAGCATGCTAGCAAAATGGCTTCATGTTACACCACATCCATACCTAGTATTTACTCAAATACACTGGTCAGGTCCAAGTCATCAGCCCCTAGGGTGCAACGAGGTACGTTGAACAATAACTAATGAGGTCGGCGCGGGACCTTCTTGCCTTCAAGCAATAATACTGTCTTGTGCTGGGGTCGAGACCACCACATGGGCTCGGTACATACCCACGAGTACCTGTGTCCCTGGTGCCTTGATGATATCTTTCAATGGTACGACCGGCATGGTGCGCCCAGCAATGCCAAGGCTTTGCTGACTTCACCTCGCCAATGGAACGTGGCCTCGAGGCGAGTCCAACTGATTTCAACTTTCAACCAAGGTTCTCCCCACCTCAAGCCTTCATGATCATTGATCCAATCTCACATCTGGGCCTCGGATTTTGTGACCTCAGTTCTGCAGCCACTGATGCGGTTTTTCATCTCGAAATAGCTAAGCCTGCGTGCGTCAACCACCCCGGATATGGCCGGCGAATGATTTTGTTTCCGGCTATTTACCTCGTCGCCGCTTCTCCAGATCAACTTCTCCATGCCTTGAAAGTGTGCTGAATCTGCTGATCGATAGTTCTTCGGCATATCCGTTCACATTTTGAAGCAACCAGAACCCCAGCTTCCTTTCTGGCCCCGGCATCGCAGCACTCAGAGGATGCCGTCCGCTTGCTACGGTTCGTACCTCTTCATCCTTTAGACTTTCATTTTCTGTCCTTGGCGCTATCTTCGACAAGCAACGGGGCCTCTACACACCAGAAATTAGCCTATTGGTTACCACCTGTCCTGGCGTCCCCTCTGCAATGATTAAAGCCATCATTTGACACACCTCATACTACGACCGGCTGATATCGTGAGAGAATTAATACGTTCGGCTTTGAGCTTCCTTGGTAGGTTGGTTCAGCACTCTCTGATAACATGGATAATAAATAACCTGTGATTCCCTCCCTCATGCATCGATTCTTCGCTTAATTCACCATCTACTAAAAAGATCGTTTTTCGCTCGACATCAAGATGGGCCTCCTCAAACCCGCAACTGGTGCCACTGGGGCTTCTGACCCAATTCTTACCACCATCGTCCAAGAAGATAAAGTCCCATGGTATAGAAAGCGAAACTTGAGATATCTTTATTTTATGCTCTTCCCAACTTGTATGGGAATCGAATTGACTTCTGGCTTTGATTCTCAAATGATCAATGCGCTACAGATTGTACCATTTTGGATCAAATGTAACGCTCCTCTACGAACCTGACACCACTCAAATGCTAGATCACTGACAAGGATACAGACTTCAATAATCCTCAAGGTTCTCTCAAAGGCATTATCGCAGCTGCTTACTCGCTGGGAGCAATTCTTTCCTTGCCTTTTATTCCGATCGTCAATGACAAGTTTGGTCGACGATGGTCCATCTTTGGAGGATCTCTAATTATGTGCTTTGGCGCAATTCTCCAAGGTTTCGCACAGAATGGTAAGTTGTCATGTTTCTGATGTGAAAATGTATAGAACCCTGACGTCTTTCCAGTTGGCATGTACATTGTCGCAAGAGGTATTCTTGGTTTCGGCATACCAACTTGCATTGTATCTGGGTCATCACTTATTGGTGAATTGGGCTATCCCAAAGAGCGGCCGATTCTTACCTCCTTATTCAATGTTGCCTATTTCGTCGGCTCAATCACTGCAGCTGGAATCACCTTTGGCACCAATAATATTGCGAGCAACTGGGCATGGCGCATTCCATCTCTACTACAAATCGCACCTTCAATTCTACAAATCGTATTTGTCTTCTTCCTCCCTGAGAGTCCTCGATGGCTAGTCACCAAGGATCGAGCAGAAGAAGCCTACGAAATCCTAGTCACCTACCATGCTGAAGGAGATCATGAGTCCGAGTTCGTCCGCGCTGAGATGGCCCAAATTCGGACTACGATATCCCTTGAGCTTGAGTCATCAAAACAATCGTGGTTTTCGTTCCTTAAAAGTCAAGGAATGCGACGAAGGGCATTCATCTCCGCATTCTTGGGCTTGTTCACTCAGTGGTCTGGCAACACTTTAATCTCATACTATTTGGGTGATCTTTTGCAGATGATTGGACGCACAGAATCGATCTTCAAGCAAAAGCTAAATGTCGGATTGAGCTGTTGGGGTCTTGTCTGCGCATTCACGGCAGCCATGCTTGTCACCCGCTTCAAACGCCGAACCATGTACCTTGCGTGTACAATCAGTTTACTCGTGGTATATATCGCCTGGACGATATCGATGCAGCAGAGTATGGACGCCAAGGCTGCTGGTAGATCCAATGGATCGGCCGGCATAGCCACCATCTTCTTCATCTTTGCCTATTCACCATGCTACAACCTTGGTTATAACGCGCTCACTTATACATACCTTGTGGAGTTGTGGCCATATGCGGAAAGGTCCCGGGGTATCGCACTCTTCCAGCTCTTCGGTCGCATGGCTGCGTTCTTTACAACCTTCGTCAATCCGATTGGGTTGAAGAATATTCAGTGGAAGTGGTTGATCACCTACTGCTGTTGGCTAGCTTTTGAAGTATGCTTTGTTTGGTTCTTCTTCCCAGAGACGGCAAACAGGACCTTGGAAGAGTTGGCTTTCTGTAAGTTGACGCGTTCTGTTCTTTTCCCTCTACACCCACAAATTAAGATGATACTGACACGTCTTTCCAATAGTGTTCGAAGACAAGGCTTTGGCCGATCAGGCGGTCGTTGCAGTAGAGAAAGCTGTGCATCACGAAGATATGAATCCAGCCTCAGTTCCATCCAAGCGTACCGAAAACGTGGATATGGTGGAGACTGTTTCAAGAGATGGCAATCCTCCACCAAGCAAAGTCTAGACCGATGACTCAAATTTGAGGCGAGATGATCTTGGGTGCCACCTGCGTTACCGCGGTGCGTTGCCAGGAAGTCACCGTCTCCCGTCCATTACACTATTCATCGCCGCAGAAGGAAAGTTGGAAATTTTATTGTCTTCTTGAGAAAAAGCACCGTATCTGAGGAGGCATAATTTGCGTACAATTCCAAGTGCTAAGCTAATAACAGATAGTCCGTTTAGTCATAAGTTCCTGAAAGCAACTTTAAATCTCGTTTGGAAAAGCTCGTTCCATATCCTCTTTAATGCCATCGAAGTCAAAACATCTCATCTCAACGTTATTTACTGCTGGTCATAATGATAGACTTGCTGACTGTGACACGGCAATCATTCTTCTAGTCTCCTTCAATCATCCCATGCATGTCTCCTCATCTTCGACGGGTTCGGCTCATCCATCTGGGTCACGGTGGTGGTGACATTCTTCTGGATGGTGCCGAGTGGGATGGGCTTGTCCTCCAAAACCAAGCCACGCTGACTGCCGGAGCCGTCAAGGTCATGGAACTGATCGTGCGAGCTCAAACGTTCCTTGTCGCGGTTAGTGGTAAAGACTTTGTTGGAGAACGAACGCTGGTGGCTTCCAGCCGCCGGGTTGCTGGAATTTTTTGCATAGCCATATCTGTTGGTAATTCCCTTGAAGTAAACGCTGTCGAGCATGGACTTGAAGATAGGCTTGAGCGCAGGCATGCTTCCGGCGATGATGCCGGTGTTGAATTCCGCAACGAACCAGATCGATAGGCCTCGACTGTCCCACAGGAAATCTCCGGCTTTTCCATAGTTGACGATTGTTGGAACTCGTAGAATGCCTGCCAAGCAGACGAATATACCCAACGATAGCATGATCATGACGGCAGCCTTCGTTCTTCTGTTCATTTGGAGACCCCACAAGATCGGGATCGGGATGACAATAGCGAAGATGAAATCGGTCGCGATGTTGAGTGCCGCATGTGTGAAAGCCAGCGCCTGTAGGGTCTCGGGTGCCCAACAATCTCGTGGAATCGAAGGGTCCCATTGCATGGCAACTTGTTTACACTGAGTGAATAGTGTCTGTGGATGTTAATGAAGGCACAGTTATTTGATTCAGGTCCACCACTTACGGTCATCGAGCCGAGTGTGTAGAAACTCATGAAGACCATAATACCTATGATCGTCCATCTCATCGGCTTTTTCGTCGCAATTCTCAATAAAGCACAGCCAACGGAAAGCTTCACGATACAGACGCCCCATTGCAACATGGGCTGTGAAACAAAGTTCAGTTTCATCCCTCTCTTGAAGATGTGCTGCTCAACGTCACCAATGCTGTTGGATTTTGTAAGCTGATAGAGTTCTCTAGAGAGGCAAAAGCGTGGGGACACTCTTACTGCTGGCCTGCGCCATATTTCACAGAGGCTAGAATGACGCCCGTGGTGGATATAGACTGAGTTATCATCATCAGCAAGGTGGTATTCTTAACAATAGGTCTCAACATCACTTACAAGCGCCAAAGCAATGGCCATGAATAAGTCATCCCATCCCAACGCTTTCACCATAAAGGCTCGGACGTAGAACCTAGGCATTGCAACCACAAAAGCGAGGATGGTCGTCGACAATACGGCGCCGAAGATCTGGGGGCCAGCATTCTCATCCGGGTTCGAGGGTAGTGGTGGAGGGCCTGTCGGTGCTGACATTATCACTGTGATCCTTCTCACACGACAAGTGGATGTTTTCGCAACTGGCAAGAGCTGATGATCTGCAATAGGAAGAACCTTGGGGAAAAGATATCTCCTGATATGAAAGGAGATCTTTGAACTCTAAATAAGCCACTGTTTCGATGCGGAGAGGGGATCTTCAGCATGTCGAAAAAGGTTACATCGTTTACGAGATATGCACTGACTAAAGAGAGATTCGAGTCTCAGACAGGCCGGTACGCATTGGCTTGGAAGGGGATTGGGAGGGTGAGCCTTGTAAATCGCCGTCCTTTCGCAGAACGATTCCTCTATTACCGCAGAGGATTTAGTCCAAAGATGTTGCATAACCGATGACCAGCCATGCAGGAACTGAACTCTTATCCCGGTCATTCTCTCGTACCTGGGTCACGCAGCATGTATCCGTAGTCTGTAGATATGTCCCGTCCTGTCTGAGAAAACCGGGTCCTGTCCTCCAGTCTGATCTCGGTGGCTTCTTGCGATGTTCGGGGTGCTCACCCACTTGCTCTGTGACAGTAGCGAACCTTTAGTTCTCGGAATGGGTGTTTCTGGGTGCTGTATGATCAGTCCAATTGGCGGTTGAGTTCATTCCAGGTAACATCCGTTGTCCCGCATGGTAGCTTGAGGTATCTGGGTACCTGGGTAGCCAATAACACATTAAACAGTGACAAGGCTGGTCTGTCCTCCGACCTTGGCAGAGGCTGCTAGTTCGAGGCGACTCTAACTTGAAGTGCTTCGACTCCGCAGCTACTTATTGTTGGTAGCTCGTGCAAGACTGACTCTGCGTACCTGAGTATCTCATACGAAGTAGACTGTCGATGTCCTCAACAGGCATTCCATGGCCATTCGAGAATGCGTCATGCTTCACGACTGCGTCAAATGAAACAAGCATACCCCTACTGTGAGAACATATCGCAACTTCTCCATACTATGAAAGCCGGAGAGTCAGAATAGCAGACTCATGCTGAGGGATTATGTAAGTCTGGTCGATATCCTGGTTCCAAGGCCTTTCTGGTGGAGTAGCGCTCGGGTTGTTGATATTACGGATACACGGATAGTGCTGATCACTGACTGCTTCCTTGACATGGCAACTAGTTCCTTAGTACTACCCCTACCGTGTCCCTAATGTCTTGGAGAGGGATTGCCCCCAGTCACTATCTCAAAAGCGGACGTTGCAAGAATACGAATGATAATACTCCAAAAATCCCACTTTCTATAGCGAGGTGGGTTCTCTTTGTTCACGTGGGTTCGATTTCACTTTTGCAATTACACCAAGCAGTCCCCACTAAGCTGCCACCATTAACTGGCCCCCGAAATCTCTAACCTGAACCTGTTCCACCCAACTGGCACCATTTAACATCCCGCGCAAGTTGAAACGGCTGTAGAATATGGTGAAGATACTTTCTATGATGGTCCGACCCGATATGTCTTGATATATGCGAGGATAGTGGGAAATCCATATAGCTGAACTCCATCCGGCTATTATCATTTTCAGCTTCATCGTGGTCCGTACCTCCTTGTAACATCTTGTTCTAGAAGACAAGGGTTGCCATTGACTTGGTAAACCAGGTACCTCGTACAATGTGCAGGGACTGTCCAGAATCCTGGAATCCTGTCCCTTGCAGTAGCCACAGTGCAGATCCTCGCAACTTGGGCCAAGAAAAGCGCTAAGAGGCTCGGTTGTGTCAACCCTAGGGAAACCCACTGACTGTGGGTACGCAGAATAAGTGGCCCACTGACTGCAACCTGCCAAATTTCCGCTCAATTCGACTTGGGAGTATCTTGATACTCGTCCATGAGCCTAGATTGATCAAATAGTAAGTAGCTTTTCACAAGCGATATCACTCATTCAAAAAACCCTCGTCATGTCTGCTAATGCTTTCAGAACATCTAGTCATTTGCACAGCCTGAAGAAAGTCGGTGTCGAAGATCTACGCAGCTTCTTCCACGCTAGTTGTCATATTAGACTTTCTCGGTTGTCAAATCGGTATCGCCACGTCGTCGACTTCAGGCTATGTTCTCAATGCCGTAAGAATGGACACGATCTCTTCTCAACATTTCCATTCTTCGACTGGCTGGGCAATGGCAATGGCACCGGCAAAAGTGAGAAACAGTCCACATAACTCAGACGCAAAGATAAGGTCACGATACATCCTAATATCAAAATCTGGCTACTAGCATGAACAGCCCACTTCATACCTCCTACAAAGGGCGGCCTGAGGTTTGGCGAAATCCCTCTAAGCAGGGTTTGTAGATCTAATTATGCACTATACCTTAGCGGAGGCCCTATGTTAAGGGGTCCAGGGCCTAATGGGGCATTTTTCAGGAACTCTTTCCTACGGAACCAGACGAAAAGCCAGCTAGCGTGATCCGCAGCATCGGCATATCCATGAGCCAGACGCACGAGGTATCCATATGGTTTGTAGCGCAAATCTTTCCAATCATGTTCAGAGACAAGATCTGTCAACCGAGCTTGTCAATCTACCAGTTCCGACGCTCTTTGTCGGTAAATAGATTGCACCAATCTTTTCTCTCAAAGAGGGCAAATTCGGTCCACGTACCTCGTGGCATTTTAGTGACATTCTGGAAAGCTATATTGTCTCGATCATCACTGCAACTTAGGGTCTCTACTCCTGCATATCCATCAACTTACTCTTTCCTCTTAAGTACTACTGGTCTTTCAGCCAACCATGAAGATCACTTCCATTGCTCTTGGCGCCTTATTGGCAGTGCAAGCTTCATGCGCTGCTCTACCAAGAAACGACGACTATACCGAGCTCGAGAACCTCCTTCGGCAAGCCCAAGAGACTGCCGAGGCAGAGTTGGCAGCTTCTGCAAACACAACACAGAAGCGTACCGGTGCCCCTAAATGTACTTTGCAAAACCTGTCAATTAGAAGGGAATGGTATGTCAAGCGAGCTCGTGCTGTAAGGCGTGGATCACAGCTGACTATCCTCCAGGAGTACTCTATCAAAGGCAGACAGAAAAGCCTACACAGCTGCTTGCAATTGCTTGGCTTCTAAACCACCCAAGACTCCAGCATCATTTGCTACTGGCGCCAAGTCGCGATGGGATGTGAGTGTTGCTTCTCGCTCTGGACTCAATACATACCTATTGACGCATTCAGGACTACACTGCAACACATATTGCACAGACACCATTCATACACTTCACAGGCAACTTCTTGTCATGGCATCGCTGGTTCATATACAACATGGAACAGGACCTGCGCAATGTCTGTGGCTACGAAGGCCCAATGCCATACTGGGGTGAGCTCGCCTTATCATTTTTCTTCCAATCAACAGAACTAACGCTCCACAGACTGGGCACAAACCGCCATGACTGGACTTCAGAAGCACGCTCTGTTCGACGGTTCTGATACCTCAATGAGTGGCGATGGAGAACACGTCGAGCAGAGTGGTGATATCCTCCTGATTCAGCCAACACTTCCTGTCGTCACCCTTCCATTGGGCAATGGTGGTGGATGTATCAAGTCCGGACCATTCAAGAACTGGAAGGTCAACATGGGACCTCAACAACTGTCTATCCCTGGAGGTGCTGTCGTTGGAGCTCCTTCTGGCAATCCTCTCGACTACAACCCTCGCTGCCTCAAGCGTGACTTGACCGATGCCATCAACCGACGCTACGCCAATGCGACCTCGGTACTACAGACCATCTTCGAGAAGACCATTGTCAACTTCCAGGCCAGAATGCAAGGCAATCTTGACCTCGTCAACGGCGAGATTGGCATCCACGGTGGCCCTCATCTGACTTTGGGTGGTGACCCAGGGCGTGACGTTGGTGTTTCGCCCTCCGACCCCATGTTCTTTCTGCACCACGGCGGTATCGATCGCGCCTGGTGGATCTGGCAGATGATGGATACCAAGAACAGAGTCTACGGCAACAACGCTATTAACGGAACTGGTACATTCCTGAACCTGCCACCTAGTCCTCCTCAGACTCTCGACAGCACGATCGAGTTGGCACATGTGTCTGACAAGGTCGTCAAGATCAGAGATCTCATGTCTACCACAGCAGGACCCTTCTGCTATATCTACGTCTAAGCTGTCTCTGACGCTCGCAGCATTTTCTCCCCAGGCCAAGTTTTTCCTCTTATGGCCGTTTGTTTTGCATGCATAGCAGCCAGCATATATACAGACTTTTAGTCAGCGTTTGATACCACCTTTAATTGATGACCATTATTGAGAACTAATCATCGCTCCCATACGTCAACAACGTGTAGCTGGATCGTTTTCAAACTGAGCGAGCTCACAAGTACTGTAATTGGTCAGTACCATCCCGTGCGGCGAAGGTGGTGATCTTAAATATCTTCGAGGTCTCGTTGTACGCTTAAAACATCATCAATAGCTTTCGCAAGAATAGCCAGAGCACGGACACGGCCTATGAAGTGATTCAGAACGGTAGGAAGGATCGTGACTCGAAATTTCAGCGTTCTTGAAAAGGGGTTTGACCATTTGAAGGTCGCGAAATAGAGCACCTTTAGGCTATGTCTCGGATGA
This sequence comes from Exophiala bonariae, assembly GCF_035927105.1. Lineage (NCBI taxonomy): Eukaryota > Fungi > Ascomycota > Eurotiomycetes > Chaetothyriales > Herpotrichiellaceae > Exophiala > Exophiala bonariae. The sequence goes on along the minus strand of NW_027042477.1, from coordinate 24,761 downwards.
GACGGCTGTATCCCCAAGAATATTTCGAGATGCTACTTCATCGTGCTCCTGACCTCGTGGGGGAGCCCGCATCCCCCCACAAGGCAACAAGAGGTACTATTTTCCAACGCCACCAATCAATCGAAAGAATTGGGCTCAGCAGGGCGTGCATGGCATAACCCTCAGAAGGATAATCTCAACCCCTCATAATTCAAGAGTATTATAGGTTCCTCTTCAGCCTGTACAATTATTCCTGCGGCGGTGGCTCCCCGTGAAATAGCTCAAATCCCACTGATACGGTGTGAGACGTGAAATGTCAATTGTAGGTAAGCAGAGGGGTGAGTTTGACTCCCTATCTTATAACTACTTCTCCAGATTTACCGAATCTCGCTTCTGCTTTTGGACTGCAAGACTTCGCTCCGCACCTATTCTTTCAGCCTCCTGACCGAAAGAATTGTATTCACACCCATAGTTCCCAATTCGGAATCTTCGACGCAGCATCCGACAGAATAAGTCACGGCACTGTGTTTGGCCTGTTCCATCCAATATGGCCACTCCAACTATCGAAGAACTCCTGCAGCACCAGAACTTGAAAACTTTAAATGATGAGCAGGTGACATCGTTCATGAAAAATGGCTTCCTGCGTGTGCCAGGGGCCATCCCACTAGATAAGTGCGATTGGTGGACAAAGAATATATGGCATCGGCTGGGAATGGACCCCAATGACAAGTCGACATGGACAACTGAGCGATCCCATATGTCCAAGCACCACGTTGTTCCAGCCAAGGAAATTGCTCCACGGGCATGGGCGGCGATTTGTGAGTTACTTGGTGGCGAGGACCGGATAGCGAAAGGGGGAGAAATGTGGACAGATGGGTTCATAGTCAACCACGGGAGCCCAGAGACTGAAGGCACGAGGGTCCCGCCAAAGGAGTTGACTCAATGGCATGTTGATGGTGATTTCTTTGTGCATTTCCTTGATAGCCCGGAACAGGCGTTGCTCGTAATACCCTGCTGGAGTGATGTTGACGAAAACGCTGGAGCAACTTGGATCTGTGACGAAGGCCCAAGGCGGATTGGCCAGGTATTGGTGAGTCCATTTCTTTAATGCAAATACTTACTGCTTGAAATGATGGGAACTGAGATCGTGTCATACACGAGCCAGTATGATCATCCCGAAGGAGTGAACCCAATGATGAATAAACGTGGGGAAGAAGTCGTGCCGAATGATCAGCATTCCTTTTGCAACCAGACGATTAGGAAGGCATCAGACGAAAGCTTTCACGAGATGACCGGCAAGAAAGGCGATGTCATTCTGATGCATCCACTCATGTTGCACAGCGCCAGTAAAAATGGATTAAGATCAATTAGTGAGTGTTGCCCTCGATACATCCGAATGCTGCTGCACCCTCACAGGATTGCTGATAATCTGACCCCGCCGCAGGGATTATCACAAACCCACCAGTCTCGCTCTCAGCTCCCTTCGAATTCGATAGGGCAGACCCAAGAGAATATAGTCTGGTCGAGCTAAAGACGATGCAAGACCTCGGAGGACTCGAGAAGTTCAAAAATTGGAAAATCACAGCAGAGAGAGAAATGTTTCTCCCTAAAAGCTTCGCTTTGAAGGAGCAGAAGCGCCAGCTCGAGAACGACAGGCTTCGGAAGTTGGGGTTACCTTTGGCTGATGACACGATAAACCAAATGCCACACTTGATGGCGTCGAGGCAGCAAGCAGCTAGGGCAGGTGCTTGATCTTGGTGAAACATCAGGTGGACATGTTCTCATTCACAAGAACATCTGATCCGACCGCTTGTGAGACTGTCAGAGGACTGCGAATCTCATAAACCAATCTCAACTCAGTCAACACCCTCTCTTCAATGCGCAAACTTCTGTACGCCCAAAAACTATCGCTCTTACTGATAGTTTCGGCCGCTGTAAGAGAATCATAACTATCGTCAGCAAAGTGATATACGAGATAAAATGTGTAAGCAGCACCAAGGGACCTCAGAGGATAATTGGAGAGTTGTGTCAAATAATCAGTAAATAACGAAGTGATCTGGAGGTGCCCACACCTGGGCAGTGCTCCAGATCCGCTCGTGACCGGCTGCTTCTGGGGATCTAGGCTAGCTAAATGGAGCTTGGGAGTGCTTCCTGCCTGGGCTTTTCGCCTACTCGTAGCTGTCGACCAGCTTACCCGAATTTCCAAACCTGCTTTTTGCTCCAGGTGTCAACAGCGACGATCACGACGCTACTTCATTGTTATCATTGACGACATCCTAAATGAATGTACTTTGGATGGCACGGCTAAGGAGCTCGCACACATTTTCTACACATTTCTCGATTTCGTTCGCTGATCTGGCCCTTCCCCTGCTGTGGCTTTCCCCACGTATCTCAAGAACGAGCAATCATTCCCATTGTATTGCGTCACTGCCTGGTGATTTCTAACAATCCTTTCGAAACACGAGTCAGAGATCGCAATGATGTTCAATATAATATGGTTGACATACTGAAACACCCGAATGACAACTCTTCAAACGTCACTCACTACCTGTATTTTTCTATGCGGTGTTATCGAGGGCCTCCAATTTGTCAAGCGCGAGCAACAGGCTGCTAGCGAACTGATTTTCTTCCCAAGCATGTGCAAATGTTTCTCGATCGGTACCGTTGCCATCTGTGCCAAATTTCAACCCGAACCCGCTCACCCAATTGTCATATGTTGTTTCGGCTTTCTCATGGCATAACCAGCACATAATATCCTTGAAACCATCACGGTTGAAACCCGCGCGGGGGAAGAGCTTCATCACAGCATGGTACTCGTCCAAAAGAATCAGGTCAGACTCTCCTGTGGAAAGAGAGACGCTTGGACCGACAAAGTCTGCAATGACGCCCAGGTGGATAAGAGCCACTTCAGGGGCGCCAAACTTGGCAATGGAGGGCGTAGCATGCAGTGCAATACCATCCCACATACGCTGGATCTTGTCCTGCCCCCAAGTTTCACGCAGTGGCTGGCTATCGAGGAAGTCTCGCGCGATGTTCGCGCTGTCGACTTCGAAACGTTTGTCTTTTGACAAGAGCCCCGCGGTCCTTGCCCAGCCCATGTCATGTAAAATGCAGCCCACAACAACAATATCGAGATCTGGCGACGGAGCGATCGTTTTGGGCAGTCTCTGGGAGATGATCAACGCCCAATATGCGGCTCGGACAGCGTGATTGTACACTGGTTCAGAACAATGTTCTTTGCAGAAAGCTAAAGCTTTGGCGGCCAGTGGTATCTGAGGGATTTGGAGTCCGATCTCTGGGATGTCGACAAGAGACATGGCGAAGTTATAGGTGAGTTTCGCCCAGACCGATATGAGAATGATCAATGATTAGCAGGAGAGATTTCTGTTCCATGACCATCGTCCACCATGATATATGCCTTTTGATGGACTTGAGACTATGGTACTAGTGACATACTACTTCGTTTGATATACTCACCTCCACCGCGTGCTTACCCAGACTTCCATGATGCTTGGTAAGGTTTCTTGTCTAAGGTAATCTTCTAGTATTGACACTCACTCCCGTTCAGTGAAGTTTTGGCTTCCGTGTGGATTGGCAGATATTCGGGTCGGGATTCACGCTTTTCCCGAAATCGAAATTCCTGACATTTTTCCAATTCGAGACTAGCCACTGATCCCCGACAGATTGATTGTTAATGGCTAAGCACTGAGCGTACGGAGTTTTCACGGCCAATGACAAATGCGAGAAAGATGCCTTTGGGCCTTTTTCATCGTATGTCACCACCATCAGGTCTAATGAAGATGCACGTAAAAGTGTATCAGCTTGGGATGAGTTGGTAATTGAATACTAAGGGGCGTACCACAATTACGACCACAGGCGGGCAGGATTGCCGCCAACAGGACGCATCATGAGGAATTAGATCTCGTCCTAGGATCACTATAAATGATCTGCTAGGTCGTTGCTTCTCAAGCAAGCCTCAATTACCGTGGCTCCTTCACTTCTGAATCGCCCTTCTCTATTCGACACCCTCGAGACAAAGGCGTAATTACTCCAGATCAGCATTGACGGCCTAAAAACCCGACTTGGGAAACAATGGGTTACAAGGGACTCAACGACCTGGCTAAAAGCTTTGGTTACCTGCATAGACCAGGCGAGCCACTCATACTCGCAAATGTCTACGATTTGCTGTCTGCCAGAGCGGTCGCTCCCCTCCCATCATGCAATGCTATTGCTACAGCCTCATACTCGGTGGCGATGGCTGCTGGGACAGACGATGACCACTTGTCACTCCAACAAAACATCGCAGCAGCACGTCTGATAGGCAATGTGGCAGCGGAGTATAATAAGCCTTTCACAGTCGATCTGCAGGATGGTTACGGTACCAAACTCGAGGATGCAATACGCCAGGTCATCGAAGCGGGTGCTGTTGGCATCAATCTCGAAGATTGTGATAAAGAGTCCAAAACACTGTACGCGCCAGACGAGGCGGCAGCACGTGTTAGCAGAGCTTTGAGTGCTGCGAGCAAGGCCGGTGTACCTGATTTTGTGGTCAATGCAAGGTGTGATACCCTCGTCATGGGTGGAAAGTTGGAGGAGGCAATTGAACGTGGGAAAAAGTACCTCGAAGCTGGAGCGACTACCGTCTTTGTTTGGGGAGGAGGTAAGAGAGGCGTCAGTCGTGACGAAGTTGAAGAAATGGTGAAAGCATTCGATGGCCGTCTGAACGTGTCTTTGAAATGGGACAAGCAAGGCCTGTCGGTGCGTCAGCTGGCTGAGCTTGGTGTGGCAAGAATTAGTGTTGGACCAACGATCATGTTCTTCGCAACAGCTGAGTATCAGAAACGTGCAAGGGAACTGCTAGAACAACTGAAATAAATGGAAGGCTCAATCCCCTGACCTAGTCCCATCAAAAATTCTGTCTCATGCCAAAAAAGACATGTAACATGGAGGTATCTGCTATCCCTCAAAAGCCTGTCACACGCCGCAAGAGATAATCGTACTCACAAAGCAATTCTAATAATCTTCAACTTCTGAGCATCTAATGTAAAATATTCTATGAAACTACTGTGATCTCGTCTGTTCGCTCTCCAGGTACTCGGGACTAAATGGATAATCAATGTAGCCCTTCGGCTCCTTCAGAGAATAGAAGGAGCTCCGATCATACGGATTGAGTGCTAAGTCATGTTTGATCCTGAATACTAGGTCAGGGTTGGCGATGAAATGTCTTCCAAAAGCCACAGCAATATCACTCTCTGGAAAATCTTGGTCCACTAGTTTACGTGCAGAATCACCAGTATGCCCTCCAGCAACGATGAACGGGCCCCTGAATAAAGGGAATGCGAAATCAAGTTTGTCGTTGCTGACCACATCGTCCCCTCCTTTGACCCGGGACTCGACCAGGTGGATGTATCCGATCTGTAAATCATTCGCTGCTCGTAGGACCTGAGAGTACTGCTCGACAGGATCGTCCATCCCCATGTTGAGATATCGGCTCCATGGCGTGAGTCGAAGTCCCAGTCGCTCAGGTCCGATATTGGTGGCCATAATTTGCAATATTTCTTTGACCAGACGAGTCCTGTTTTCGATGCTGCCGCCGTACTCATCGTTTCGGGTGTTCGTAACAGGCTGGATGAACTGCTCAATGAGCATGCCATTGCCTCCAAGCACTTCCACGCCGTCGAAACCTGCTTCGATGGCATTCTTGGCAGCTTGTCCGAAGGCCTGAACCATCTGTCGAATAGACTCCACAGTCATGGGTTCAGGTACCACGGCCCCCTCTGTCCAGGGAATAGCACTGGCTCCGACTATGGTGAAGCCCTCTTTCTTCGCCTCAGCTGGATCAGCCATGCGGCCCATAGTCATCACTTGAAGGAACATGTAGCTCCCCTTCTTGTGGACCGCGTCGGTGATCTTCTTCCAAGCGCTTATCTGCTCTTGTGACCAGATTCCAGGGGCATTCGTGTAGCCGCGGTGCTCCGTTGCGATTAGGTTGGCCTCGGTAACTATGAGTGTTCCTGGGACAGCAGCTCGCTGAGTATAGTACTCCAGCATCATGTCCGTTGGTACATGGTCGTCGGTGGCTCTCATGCGGCTTACACCTGGCATTATGATGCGGTGATTGACTTCGATCTTGCCGATCTTCAGGGGTTCGAATAATCGTGAATTCATTGTTGCGTCTGTTAGATTGTTAGGGCCGCGACTTCAGTCATTATCTGGACCTGGGCACGACTAAATAGTGCGAATCCATTGCCATACCTCCCTCTCTCCCCTGAATAAGGCGAGTTCCGTCATAATGGCTGCGTTATTTTCCCGCCGACACACTGCTCTATCCTTCATCCACTCCAATGACTATCGCTTAGACCAGATTTGGAGCATTCAGTGAGTAGAACCAAGACCCCTTCGGACGTTTTACTCGCACATTCTATTCAAGCGACTCAGGTAAGCAGGCTTGGACGGAGCCAGAAGTATCCACAGTTCTAAAGCGATATTGTCGTCCACACTTGAGGTATGCTGACGTATCGGTATGAACGCGACGAGCATTTCTGGTTGATAGAACCACCAGCAAGGCTAAATGACGTAGTGCGGGTCTTTGAAAGCCTCTAACCTGTTTCAGTCTCACACTAGCCTATACTGGCAATGGAGCCGGCTGACAAAGTTTAGCAGAGAGTCAGTTTAGTGAACTTGGAACCACTTGCCCTGGAGAGGTTTTGCCGTTTAAGTACACCATCCTCTGTCTTGTCGTAGACATCTCGTAACCTTGGTACGCAGCCAGTGAGTGGCTTTTGGTACCATTTGAGATTTTGCCCTTTTAGGATATAAACCTCCATCCATTGCAGCAATGGCGCAACTGTCCCAAGCAGCAGAAGAATGCAGGGAAAGTAAGAGCAAGTCTCAAGAGAGCGACGGGACAAGTATGTTACTGCGGTGTCCCTGTGTCGCCCATTTACAAACTGACACTCAAGGTCCAGAGATACGATTCAAGTTCGCATCTATCCAAAACCCTCGTGATGCCAAGGATCGGGAATTTAGACGTCAAATTCGATCACATGCTGTAAAGCAGGGACTTCAAACCAAACGACAAAAGGCCAGTTCCAGGTCGCTTCAATTTCGTACAGTTTCTTTCGACCATGTAGACCATACTCAAGCTCCGCACGGCGAGAACGCCACGCAGACGGAGAAGCACATGCTTCAGCCGGTCTCCATCGCCCGGCCATTAAGGATTCTTCCACATCACAGTGCCGATTCATTGACACTAAGATGGCTGCTGGGATCTGGTAAGTGGGTTTGATCTCTAGAACTGGTATAGGGCAATATTATGGCACAGAACTTACCTAAATCATGTATCCAGCAAAGGCGAAGAAAGCCGTCGAGCCAGTATTCAGCATCGGAGACAATCTGTCGCTTCAAAGTTTCCGCTCCGTATTCCGTACAAGCCTACACGATCCAGCTCTATTATCGGCAGTGCTGCTAACTACTCACTTCGGAGTGAGTGGGGGTATCTTTGACGATGATTGTCTTCGGTACCAGTTGGAAACTATCAAGATTGTCCGTGAACGGATCACTTTACTCGATGCCACCACAGTAATCTCGACATTGGGAGCTATACTTCTACTTGCTGGCGTCGAGGTAGGGAAACGGAACAGATCCCTTCCTTCATTCTGTTACTGATCAATCACAGATACGCATGGGTGTTCGGCCTAGAGTGGAGATGCACATGAAAGCTGTCATGAACCTGCTACGGTCGTGCAGTGTATCCTTTATGATTTTGACTGATGGCATTAAACGCGCTATTTTCTGGTATGTGAAGTCCAAATTCTTCTCTGTAAAGACTTTTCCTCACGTAGTATAGGCAAGACTTGTACGGGCACGTTCTGACCGAATCAGACCGGACAGTGGACCACCGTACCTTTTCTGAGATGCATTGGCAGAGGGACGTATTTGCACCAGAGATATTCGTCTTACCGCCCGGTCTCCAGTCAAGATCATCAATATTCGACCAGGAGCTTATAGAAGTACTCAGAGACGTCAATGCCCTGTCAAAGATTCGTGATTCCCCAATCTACAGGTTCGAAGATACGGTATCGATGATGCATGTGGATAACCAGCAAGCCTCGATACAGTCCCGACTCAGCAATCTAGGACAGCTAGGGCAAATGTCTTTCCTACAGGAGTGCTGTCGGCTAGCAGCGTATCTATGTGCCAATATGATGTGCTGCAAGGTCTGGCGCATGTCCATCGTACCCGTAAGTTTTGCTGTTGCTACCCGCGGGAAAAAAGATCATCAAATCGTACTGACAGCATTTTCAGCCTCACATCTCAGCAGGTATCTTACAGCTACTCCAAAAAGAATACGACAGCTCTATCTGGGAGGGGCACGACGAGCTCCTGATGTGGCTGCTGTACGTTGGCGGCGCCTTCGCGCCAGAGGGGCCCACCCGCTTGAGTTACATTACGCTTGCACAACAAGATTACTACCCAAGATTGGCGTCACTAAACTACTCGTGGAGCACAACGATGGAGGTAATGAAGCAATTTATCTGGTCCGAAAAGGCGTTCGAGTCTCAGGTCAGGACTTTCTGGGAGGAGACGAGGAATCTATGATCATGAGTTCAAAAGCTCTTCGAGAATTATATTAATGAGCTATGAGGATGATATATGTACTTTTGTTCTAACGCTACTTAGGCTACCCAGGTAGCTCACGCCAAACAATGAATGTGTATCAATACGTGGCAATTAGAGGATGAAGAATGGTCACACCAATGTCTCGAGAAGCCAGGCGTGGGGGCTTTTAAGCAAGCTCTCTCATTCCGCAGTAAGAGGAATAACAGATGTGGATGGAAAGTTAACTAGCACTACGCTCAATTCCAATCTTCGAGGGCTTATGGATATCTAGATTGATAGTGATGGCTGTTCAGCATCAAGTTCATCTCTCAGCTAGCGTGTCAATCGTAAGTATTTTAACCCTTACTGAAGGCCTCCTGATCGGCTTTCATCTGCCTCATGATCCAGTCGGTATTTCTGTTCTGATAATCCTTCATAGCTGTCGCATCTTGGTTCTTGTCCTTGATCCTTAAAGGATAAGGCACATGGAAACCTCTACAGATCCCTGGCCTTTCGCTCATCATGACTTCCCACTTTTGCAAATGTGGAAATTTCGCCAGATCGACATCCACATAGGGACCGAAGATGACCCACGATAAGTTTGCAACGTCTGCAATGGAGATGTGATCCCCGACTAAGAATCCGGATGTAGATTTGGCCAGTTGTGTATCGAGGACTTTGTACAGCCGTTTTGTCTCTGTGGTATATCGATCAATGCCATATTGAATCTTGGTTGGTGCATAACGGGAGAAGTGGGCTGCTTGTCCTTGCATAGGCCCAATACCTAGATTGAGTAGATTATCGGTCAGTGCTGCAACACAGTATTCATGGAGTTTTCTACCAACCTCCATGCTGGAAGAACAGGAAATTATTGCACTCCCAATATTCTTTACTGGCCCGAGGGAAGGATAGCTTGTACTCGGGATCGTACCGCACGGTCAAGTATTGTAGAATGCTTCCACCCTCAAAAATCCTGATCTGCTCACCATCGTCAGATGTATCCACAATGGCTGGAATGCGGCCATTTGGGTTGATATCGAGGAACCATGGCTCTTTCTGGCGGTTGGTGCTGATATCGATGTGCTCAACTTCGTATGAGAGTCCGAGCTCCTCCAAGGCCATGCTAATCTTGATGCCATTGGGAGTTGAATCCGTATAGAGCTTCAACTTCGGAACAGTGGGCATGATTCCAGATGTTGAACACTAGAATGATCCTCTCCAAGATATACAAGTAGCTGAGGGCAACAGGCCGCACACAAGTATCCAGTCTAATAGGGTCGACAAACCTCAACGTCTGAGTATAGGAGCGGCGGAATCGTAGTTATCTGCAACGCAGTCCTGAGATATTTTCCCCCTTAAATGTTCCCTAAGAGACAATTTTGGAATAGAAAACTCCAAGCACTTACAGTACCAATACGTGAATGGTGCTGCTAATGTGCCGCTGCAGAATTGACTTAGTTCAGCGATTTATCATTGAAGTCTCCGACTGCATGAAGACTCTTTGCATGCCTGTCCATGAACATATAAGTATCATTTAGATCTCAGAATAACGACGGCCCAGAGTTTCCAAGGAAAGGAGGAAATGTCCCAATCAGGAAATAAAGAATATGCTCAAATAGGTATGAACTAGAGGCTGGTTGTGGTCGTCTCTGGACGGATATGAAGACCCATCTGGAGGACACTGACCGTAGGCTAGGGTCGCTCTTGCACATCGATTGGTAATCCGATCGTTCAGTTGTATTGCCTAGCATTCACATGATGAGTTGCTCTGTGAGTTAGGAAAGGAAACAAATATGTAATGGTGAAGACCATTGTGATGTTGATCACCCGAGCAATCAATTCGGCGATGCCTCGAGAAGCACAATACCACAGCACATCGGAAATCGGGTTCTCCTTCGTCATTTCAAACATCGAGCGACATAGTTACAGGCGTCGTCTAGAGACCTCAGAGAAACCGTTTCTTGCTTTGGACCACGGCACATATTACGCAGATATCCCGAAGGTGTAGCACTTGAATTGATACGAGACAGACAGGGTTTGGTGTTTTTCCAATGGAAGAGGTGTGACACCCAGTTGAGCGATTGAATCCTCAGACATGAAAAGGAGTGTTTATGCGAGAGTTAAGTTGTTGAAGTGCTGCTAGGAACATCAACGCGTCCCAACGAAGCTAACGCTATTTGGACAAGCCTCTAAATTTCTATAATTTCTTGGCGAGGATCTCAAACATCTACCTGATTCGACTTTTTTGACTTTCAAGATTCCTCACCCTCTCGTCCATCGCCATCAACCCCGTCCTGCTTTTGGAAGGTCACGTACTCTGATGCCGAGTATAGACGGCCAAGCAGATCGTCGGCTTGGTACTATGTTCAAAGTGAGCCTTGTTTTGCCTGGACTACCCAAACCGGTTTCGTCCTTCCACCATGAAGCTGTCTTCGCCTCGATTTATGCCTTTCATCACGCCAGTGCATGCATCACAATGTCCGTACGATACTAATGTTCTCGCCGACAAAGTGCAAGCCGAATGATCCTTCTTTTCTAACAGGTGAGTTCTTTCCCACATGGAGTCTTTCCCAAGCCCAACATAACCTCAACATCTACACTTCCAACCCCGAACAACAAGAGCACCAACAACAAACTATCAAAATACCAAACATGATGACTTCAAGAAACCTCACGGCATTAGGAAGAGCCGGAAAAGGATGCAGGCGAGAGTCCGGGTAATTTGGACCGAAAAAGCGACTCTTGTCCACCCCCATTTTGCCATTCTACCACTCACGCGGGAAAGCACTCCAAGGTGACGCGATTTTCCCTACCTTCAAGGCATCGTCAAATGCCTGTCAAGGAAGGGTTTTGACTGTTCTCTTGCTGTGTGGTCCGTGATTTGCGGTGTTATCGGCGGGGGAGGCGAGAGCGTGTTTCGAGTCTGGCCCGTTATGTGACTTTTGCTTGTTGTCGATGCTTAGAAAAAGGTTCTTCTGATAAAAAAAATATTTTGTTTCCCTGTCCCCTCATTGCGCTCGTTTTCTCGAGTGGCAAGATTCGCTCTGGAATCCTTCATACCGTCCTACCATAGATGTGTTGGCCTGGGATGAGAATATGCTGACTCTTACTTTCTGGTGTCGCCAAAAGGACTCTAGGTACCCGGCCGATTACCACGCCGTTGTTTTGAAGTGGAGTGCACGCAGTATCACGAACAGTCAAGCACCATGACTCGTGGAGAGCTTCGAAAGTTTCAACCAAAATCGGTTTGAGATCCGATGCTTTCCTTGTCAAGCCCGCTCTGGGAAATGTTGTTCAAATGCACGGGGACGACCAGAAGTACCCAAATGTTCTACCGTGTAGATTGTCACTTTGAATTTTTTGGAGTAATTGCGATCCACGACGCCCAGTGCTTGATGCAACAACATCTCCATAACACGTACATATTGGCACTTCCCTCTGGCCCTCTAAAGCCCAGGGAGTAGCAAGAGTCTAGATTTAGTAACCAGTGGTTCCACGCATCTCAAAGAAAAGCGAAGCAAGAGAATTTGTTTTGATCATTTCATTTCACGTCCCCATTTCAGTTCCAGGTAATCCTCTGTCTGATCCCTCCACTCTCCACATCCAACCCTTTATCAACCAGTATGGCTCTTCTTCAACCGCGTACTCCCCTCATAAAGGCCTCGATCAATCGCGGCCGCAACCGTCAACGTGCCCCCAATGACAGCACAAACCCCGGTCAAGAAATTGGCAAAAGTCTTTGGCCGAGCCTCGCGGTTCACGACCTTCATCGGACTGATATCATACGAGAAGAAGACGCCGGGGATACCGCCGTGGGCGTGCAGGCGCTCTTTATGGCCCTCGGAAGCATCGGTGCCGCCACTCAAGGACCGCTTGTGCGACGTGACCGAGTACTGGTGAGTTTCGATGGAGCCCTGGCTGCCGGCGCCTTTGCCCTGCATGCCGAGCGGGATCAGGTCCGCGAGGCTGGAGTGCTGCTTGAGCGAGCGGTCCTCGTCCCAGCCCAGGGGCAGATACGACGTCGAGACGACTTTGATGAAGTACATAAAGTTGAAGCCCGCTTCGTCGGTCTCCTGCTTGTTCCCGTCGAGCGGGTTCGAGTGGTGGTGGTCGCTCCATTTCTTGGTGGAGGAGGACGAGGACGAAGATCCGCCGTCATCGAGCTGTGGGCCAAAGCGCAGCGAGTGGATCTCGTGTGTGAAGGTGTGGCCGCCCTCGATCGGGCTGTCGAAGTAGTTGTTCAGGTCGTGCACGTGCATGTTGCCGTTGCTGAAGCTGCGGCCGGGCGCGATGTGGAAGTTGCCCACGACTTTGTTGACCCGGATGACCCCTTCGATCCGGCAACCCTCATGGCGTTGTGCGTCCAGCCGCTCTCCGTACCCCTCGCGCTCGCACTGCTCGACGCCATCGCCCCGGCCGAACGACCAGCTGTTCTGCGCGTAGGCCTCGCGCACCTCGTCGCAAGTGTTGCAGCAGCCTGGTTTCGCGGCGCCAGGCGGTGACGGGGCAGAGTAGCAGGAGCCACAGTATTCGGGGTCGAGGTGGGATGCCCCGTCTTGGGCGTGCAGTTGCAGTGCTTGCGTGTCGATCACCGTGGAGCCTTCGTTCGCGGGTGACAGCCGCACCTTGTTGACTCCGTGTACCACACCAGTCTGCTGCTCGCCGGAAACGTCCATGACATCGAGGGTGAGGAGTTCGCACGGTATTCGGGGGAAGGTTATGTTCAGATGTATTTCCATCTTCTCGCCTAGAGAGGAAAAGAGACACGAAGGCCATGGTCAGTCATGCTCCCAAAGCAACAAATATAGTTGGCCCCATTGTAGTATGTATAGACTCACCTCTTCCCTTGTCCACTATTAGCTCTGGCTGCACCAGTATTCGTCTGTAGTCCGACCATTCCCCCCAGACGAGATAGAAGATCAGTAGGATGGAAGTGATGGTCACGATGCCTCCGGAGGTGGTTCGTATGCGGGCATCTTCGACGGTCTTGGTGAATGCGTCAAGCCGCGTAAACCGTGACTTGACAGGCATGGTGGAGAGGTGTTCTGTGATATATCGTCAAACCGCGTTTGTAGAGAATGTTCAAGTTCGTCGTTAGCCGGAAAAGTCGCCTGGCGCAGGGAGGAATGCGCAGGATTCTCCGTTGACAGGCCACCACCCAAAACGCCACGGAGCATGCAACGGAGGCAGGGATGTTATAACAAGGGTAAAGTGATCATGGGCGTGGACAATAACATGTTCTGGTTCAGCCCCGAATCTTGGTCATTCTCATCTGGACAGAATGTTCCGTTCAGGCACTGCGGACAAAATGTCATTGCGGCTCGGGGTATTTACAGGGGTGAGGCTTGGCATTGGTGGTGGACGTTTGGAAGGCCGCATCTATGCCACCGCATCAAGGGATACAGATGATTGAGAGTCAAGAGCAAACAGACAATGACAAGACCGAGCTAGTTGTTCTGAATGAAGCATCACGTGGTATCAACTCCATTCTCGTGAAGAAACTAGAGTCGCTCTGATTTCACTACTTAGGTACCTATGCTGAGGCAAAATATTTCCTTATTCCACTTTTTGCCCTGAATTTCTGTCTTTCAAACCATTCACTCATTGCGGGGATATCGTTGATGAAAGGGAAGACACATTCGACACCAAACGCCAATGGAGATGACACAAGGACAAGCTAACCAGAGTGCTTGCCTATGAAACATCTACGGGGAAGAATCTAATCAACTTCCTCCATGGTGCTGGCACCCTCAGCCTCGGCGGCTGGGGCCTCATCAGCGTCCTTCTCTGACGAAGTCTCGACATCCTCATCAACATTCAGACCAAGAGACACCAACTTGTGGATACGCTCAGCAAAGCCAGCAGGTTCCTCAATAGTGAAACCAGAGACAAGGAGGGAGGTCTCGAAGAGAAGTTGAGTGATGGACTTGACAGTTCGGTCGTTCTCACCATCAGATTCAACCTTCTTCTTGAGTTCTCGGATGATGGGCGACTTGGGTGAGATTTCGAAGGTCTTCTTGGAGGACATGTACGAAGACATGGATGTGTCACGGAGAGCTTGTGCCTTCATGATACGTTCCATGTTGGCAGACCAACCAAATTGACCAGTTCGGATAGCACAAGGAGAGCCGGTGAGCTTGTGAGAAACAACAACCTTCTCAACCTTGTCACCGAGAACATTCTTGAGGCTCTTTGCGAGACCTTCATATTCCTTCTCCTCGGCTTCACGCTCCTTCTTCTCCTCATCGGTCTCCTCGAGCTCAAAGTCCTTGGTGATGTCGACAAGCTTCTTGCCTTCGAACTCCTTCAACTGAGTCATGGCGTACTCATCAATGGGGTCAACCAAGAACAAGACTTCAAAGTTCTTCTCCTTGAGGGAGTCGAGGAAGGGAGACTTCTGAACAGCCTTGAGAGACTCGCCGGTGATGTAGTAGAGCTGCTTCTGGTGTTCTGGCATGCGGGTGATGTAGTCGGTAAGAGAGGTGGTCTCTTCACCAGACTTGGTAGAGTTGAATCGAAGTAGCTTGGCAAGTGATTGACGGTTCTGAGAATCCTCGTGGATACCGAGCTTGATGTTCTTGCTGAAGGCAGTGTAGAACTTGTCGAATTGCTCACGATCCTCGGCAATCTCATTGAAGAGTTCGAGGGTCTTCTTGACAATGTTCTTCTTGATGACCTTCATGATCTTGTTCTGTTGCAAAGTCTCACGAGACAAGTTGAGGGGAAGATCTTCCGAGTCGACGACACCCTTGACGAAGCTGAGCCATTCCGGGATCAGATCGGTGGCATCATCAGTGATGAAGACACGACGGACATACAACTTGATGTTGTTCTTGGTCTTCTTGGTTTCGAACAGATCGAAGGGAGCACGCTTAGGGACGAACAGAATGGCGCGGAACTCAAGCTGACCCTCAACAGAGAAGTGCTTGACGGCCAAATGGTCTTCCCAATCGTTGGACAGAGACTTATAGAAAGAAGCATACTCCTCCTGGGTGATGTCTGAAGGGTTGCGAGTCCAGATGGGCTTAGTCTTGTTGAGTTCTTCTTCCTCAATCTTGGACTCCTTGACCTTCTTGGTCTTGGGCTTCTTCTCTTCCTCATCATCATCGACCTCTTCGATCTTAGGCTTCTTCTCATCATCTTCCTCGACTTCTTCGGCGTCCTCATCAGGAACCTCCTTCTCAGTCTCTTTCAGGACATGGAGGTAGATCGGGTATGAGATGAATTCGGAGTGCTTCTTGACAACCTCCTTGATCTTGGACTCATTCAGGTAGTCAGTCTGCTCATCCTTGAGGTGCAGGATGATCTTTGTTCCACGGCCGATATCTTCACCATCGGCATCTTGCACGATCTTGAAGGTACCACCTGCGCTGGATTCCCAGATGTATTGCTCATCATCATTGTTCTTTGAGATGACAGTCACCTTGTCAGCGACCAAGTAGGCAGAGTAGAAACCGACACCGAACTGGCCGATCATAGAAACATCAGCACCTGCGCTCAATGCCTCCATAAACTGCTTGGTGCCAGAGCGAGCAATGGTACCGAGATTGTTAACGAGATCCTAAAGCAAACAATTAGTTGAGTGGCTTCACAAAAAAAGAGTGTAGAAGGTACATACAGCTTTGGTCATGCCGATACCAGTATCGCGGATAGTCAAGGTCTTGTTCTCCTTGTCTGGAATGATGTCGATTCTGAGATCCTTGCCGGAATCCAGCTTGCTGGGATCCGAGAGAGCTTCATATCTGATCTTGTCAAGGGCGTCTGAAGCGTTGGAGATCAATTCTCGTAGGAAGAT
The DNA here is from genome assembly GCF_035927105.1 of Exophiala bonariae. Taxonomy (NCBI): domain Eukaryota; kingdom Fungi; phylum Ascomycota; class Eurotiomycetes; order Chaetothyriales; family Herpotrichiellaceae; genus Exophiala; species Exophiala bonariae. The sequence continues at coordinate 8,386 of NW_027042477.1, read as the reverse complement.
CTCTTTGTTGGAGTAGACGGTGTTGATGATGAGGGAGAGCAACTGAGAGATCTCAGCCTGAAACTCAAAGGTTTCTGAAGACATGATTGCGGTGGTGTGGAGAGGATTGTGTGTCTGGTGGCAAGGTGTAAGTGTTTGGCTCAAGTGAGGTTCAAGATGAATGAAGGTGAGAGAAGGTTGTGAGCAATCAGGTCGGCGTCGATGGTGAGCCAAATCAAAAGGAACAGTGAGGGCTGATCCAATATGAAGTTTGACGGTTTGGAGCAGAGAAGCAGAAGGTGTATGGGGAAGAGCTTACCTATTAGATATGGTTGATGAGTAGAGAGGACAACCAAGTGTCGTATGGTGGAATATGAAGCTTTTCAGGTGTGTAGAAGAGCAATCAGTGAGAGAGGCTGGAGGTGTTTATATTCTGCAGACACAAAATTTGGACCACAACTCCGTAGAAGTCGATGGAATCAATCGCTCTTTCCCAGGCTACCACCGCAGTTGGGGAAACCTGCCAAGACCAGCCTAGAGCGTTGGTCGGCCAATTGGTTCCAGTGGGCAGCCCCCACACGGTTCAACGCCAGACCCTGGCACGTGACTCGGGTCAGCCTCGCCTCGTCTGGTATCCCGTAGAAAATCCTAGAACTCACCGTTGACTTCAGAGAAAGAATGAAGCCGAGACTGTAAACATTCACATGTGGTATTTCTGATCTCTGCCATATAGGAAGCAGGTTTGATGATATCTGCTATTTATGCCACTTCCAAGGCTACCAACCATGGAAAAGCACAAAACAACAATCTCTATCTTGCTGCGCTTTCGAATATACTGATATCGCTTCGCGAATTGTGCTAATCCCATCCGGTTTTATTTCCAATGCACCAATCAAAATAGAGCAAGCCTCCCCCTCATTTCCATCTGGTATGTTCGCATTTCTGTCAATAGATCATCACACCTATTTCGCCATTAATCCATCACGTCTTGGGTGTAGGAATAGAGGTTGCCCAAAAGCCAAACCCCATAGATTATCATTCGATCATTCGGAAGCCTGACTTTCTGCACTGCTCGTCCCCTCGGCCAGCCGTTTTTCTGCTGCCTCTAATTTGTCTTTAGTCTCGGCCAATTCGCTCTGCAAATTCCTGATATAAATAATCGCCATTTCCACTGTACTTGCCTTGCTGGCTCCCTGAGCAGATGCCGACGCCGATGCCGACGCTTTGGCCTCCATTTCTTCGTTCTCATGCGAGCTCGCTCGATCCTTCTTGCCATTAAGACCTAATATTGATGCTGGTAAAAGCGCCTCGATCTCTTTGAGTGCGAGATTGATGCGATTGCGTCTGCCTTGCTCTGCGATCTTGTGAGAAGTTCGTTTTGATGTTAAGTTCTCGGCCAAGGTCTCCGGATACGACACTCCTGGGAGATGTGTGCCTTCCAAAATGTTTTGGTAGTTTGACTTGGACGCAAGATATAAAGCACTAGCGTCGGGCGAAATGTGTTGCATGCCAGGACCTGTCAAAAGTCAGTCAATCATTCACAGCCATGTCTAGTCACAGCCTTACCTGATGCGGGCACCAGAGGACTGATGCTTGGAGATATCTTCGGCCTCAATGCTGGCGAAATCGTAGCATTCGAAGTGCTTTGCCTCTTCTTACTTGCTCGTCCACCTCGACCCTCGACCTTTCCTGGTTTCGCAAATTTCTCCATCGACTCCGACCGAATCAACGCGCTTCGCGGTGTACTTAGGGCATTAAGTTTCGCAGACTTGGCGGACATGGTTGGTGTTGTCTCGCTGTCATCTCCAGCCTTACTGGTATCGATGGTTGCCAGCACTGGGGGCGCAACAGAGACTGCGGCAGGTAGCATCATATCATCCATGGGCTCCTCTGCTTCCTTGGGATCTTCTTGCTGCGCGAGTGCTTTTGAGCCTAGCGCTTGGTCGCTGGGCATCCTCATCAAAGTCGCCGGCGTAACCGCATTCCCGCCAGAACTTTTCTTGTTCAGTACTGGTGGGTGGGGTGATTTGGCAGGTTGAGGAACCGGTGGAGGCCGCATTACCGCTTCTGATAATGGTTCTGGTGATACCGAATCGTCACTTACAGCGAAAGTGGTGCTGCCGGGAGCCAACGGCAGTAGATTCGAGCCATAAGGTACTTGCCCAAGTGCGGGACCTAACCTGTCAATCGATATCGAACTCAACGATGGATTACGGCGTCTAAGCTGAGGTTTGGTAACTGGAGACGGTTTTACACTGCGTACAGGCGTACGGGCTATGTTGCTCGCTTTTCGACGAGGTCTTTTCTGGCCTGCAGATGCAGGCTGTGTATTAGCCGGGTCAAGATTGAGGTCTATGGGAGAAGCGGTGGCTCCGGTGTAGACTGTTTGCGCTTCTATGGCAGGCGATGTCAACGGACTGAAGAAATCATCTGCCAAGCCATAATCGGACATGACAAATGTACCATCCATGGGAGTCTGAGCGGGAGAAACTAATGGAGTAAAAGAAACCTAGACATATGAGCACGCAATGGAGCCCATCGCAATGAAAAATCGTACCTGTTGTTGATCAAAAAGGATTTGACCATTGCTCCCGACGTGCTGAACGTATTTTGCAGCCTGCATCTCGGCGCTCACAGGGGTAGGTGGAACATGATAATGAGGCTGCATTTGCATCTGTGGATATTGTTGAAATTGTGTATATGCCGGGCTTGGATGCATTGGATGCTGATAGCCGATATTGTCGTTGGTTTGAGGCATTGACATTTCCATCTGATCCTGGCCATTGAAATTCAGGTCCGCACCAGTGCCGAAAGCCAGGCGGCCCATCGGAGTGTCGAGGCCTGAAGAAGTCTGAACCATGTTGGAGAACGGGGAGAAATCGTTTCCATCGAGGTCGAGAAATTTGGTGAAGTCATCATCGCCGACCCCGGCGATCATATGGTCATCTTGCATGTCTTGAGGCCATCCTCCAGCCTGGCCACCGTCCTGAGTCATCATCTGAGGGTTCTGCGGAGAGATGGTGTATTGCGCCCGCATGTGGGCTGCGGGATGGGGATGGTAGAGACACGACGCTCAAGATAGGTCCATTTTGACGAAGTGGGAGGGTAGACACTCTTGGGAGATTATAAACTGGGGTAGCGGCGTCGATGCAATGAGTAGGGTCTACGACGCAAGTTCAATGAGTATGTAATGTCGTCGTATAGGCAGGTGGACAAAAGGTGAGGTCGACGAGCAGGTGGTGCAGTTGTGGTCGGGATGCAAATGATGCTGCAGGGCCGGGCGGGAGAAAAGTCAAGAGTCAAGTTGAGGGACCCCACAGGCAGCGGGGTCTTGGTTGATTGTAGACTGGCGTGGGCTGTTGCAGCTATCAGTTGATGGTTTCGGGCGCTGGACTCAACACAATTGGTAGCCCGAGCGTGGGTAAAAGACCAGGGGGGTGTTCGCTTCCTGGTAGGGTTTGGGCTTCTGCAGGCTGGGCCACTATTAATATGGCCTGCCATTACCGAACGCAGTGCGACTTTGGGGACACCTAGAGCCTACGAGTAGAGGCCCAGGGTAAACGCCTAGCCAAGTCACAGTCCTTTCTTGTGTATTCGGGTCTTCAAACGAGATCGCTGGATTATTATTTTTCGAGTATACCAGATTCAAGAACTAGAAGAGCATTCACTACTTGCTTCAGGCTGAGATAACCACCGGTGTATTCGACGTACACATCAACTAACCAGGTACAGGTACGTACTAGGTACCCGAGTTAGAGGCCTACGAGTAGGAAGGTAGGTAACTGTAACTGGCCCAAAGCCACCATGTGGGATGCGCGAATAGAGTAGCTAGGTACCTCGTACTTGGGCCATATCCGGCGGGATATTCGAGTCAAGATGTAGTCAAGAACCAAATCAATGTGCTGTGTGGCAGAAGAATCTCGTCACGGCGCCTGCCTATATCGATATATTACGTTCGTGGGCGTGTCTGATGCACAAATCAAGGTTGAGTAAATGGTGAGCCGCTGACATATAGGTAGATCGTCATCCCAATATCAAGGTCCGAGTCAAAATTGTTTGGGATACGAGACACACTCACACGACACCAAACTCTCCCTTCCTAACTTGCAACTGAATTCAAGGTCCGCGGAGTGGCAGATTCCAAGGTTGAAATGAATTCAGGCGGTTCGGTGGGGGTGAAAAACTCAACCACGGACTCGGAGAGGACGGGACGATGACTTTTGCCGAGATGAGTTTGATGCACCAACAGTGCCAGAGTCGCCTGGAGTTTTGACCACCACGGCTCAGGACCAAGTGTTGCTGATATTAACCATTCGTGGAATGGAGTACAGTGTCAGCGTGGAATTTTTCCATCCAATTTGAATCCACCAGAAGGGATCTCCCGGTGGTAGAGGATAGTTGCAGTCTTGCAGAGGGAGTGACCACTCCACTGCACTGGCATTTGAAGCACTCCAATTCTTTTCATGCTACCCAACTTTCTCCGTCCCACACTAACCTGATGCTGTGCAACATCTTACATACCTACTACTACTATTATTGATCCATCGACTGGCACCCTTCATGTGGCTGATACTCAAATCTTTGAATCTCCATGATTGAGTGACAAACCAAGAGACTGTCAGACTCAAGATCTTTGGGATTGCAGCGAAACAACACCCATGAACACTACTTCACTCAACTCCCAACTCCTTGCTAAAAGTGGCCCGCTGGCGAAGCCACCACGGGGTAGATAGTAGAGCCATTTCTTCTCGCTACCGCCACCACCGTCTTTCATGGTCGTCATGTCCGGCTCAAAACCTAAAGCATTGCTTAAGCATTCCAAAGGCAAAAAGAAATCGGAGCAGGTAAGATCGCCTTAACGGTTCATAGTGTTTGGAGACGTTGTGTTGAGATTTACTAGATCTTAAGCACCGCCGATGATTTTCAACAAGGTTAGTTTCATTGTTACTGAATCCGATGATCCGAGCCGGGTTTTGATCGTTTCTACAGCGGGAGTAGATTTCGAAGAGGCTGCAGGCAAATGGAGAGCTGGTGATGCCGCCAAGTCCATGCGCTTCTTTTCAAAGGCGCTCGAAACGTATGAGGAAGGGCTACGGAAGTTTCCTACTAGCCTCGACCTTGCATACAACAAGTTAGTCTCATCCGACATTGATATCGGTTTCTGAAAGAGGCTGACAACAGGGCTCTAGAGCGCGCGTTCTTTTAGAGGTTGCTACTCATCCAATCCTGGTCAATCAGCTACAAACACCGGTGCTGGAAGCCCTCCAGAGAGCTTTAGACGCCCATCAATATGCACTCAATCTGGACCAAGAAAATCCAGACACTATTTTCAACACAGCTCAGGTTTTGACCAGCATTGCGGAAATCTATGCTAGAGACGGCGCTGATCAACAAGCCCTCCAGACGCTCGAACAGGCACTCGAACTTCAAACTCGATGCCTTGCGCTCCAAGAGCTGAAACTGGAGGAAGCAACGCAACAACAAGCAGGTTTAGAGGCACAGAACGATGATGAGGACGACATTGGAGGTGTGAATCTTCCGACGCTGGAAGATACTACTGAACAAATCCCATCAACAACCGCGAACAACAACGAAGAACAGTGGTTTTCTATTGTAGAGCCTGTCACCAAGGATACTTTGATTGATACCATTCTAGCACAGCTGGGGACTTTGACCACTCTCTGCAGCATTGTTTCTTCGTTGGCAAACCCGGCATTGGCAAGCAGCCTTGCTTGGGTGGAAGAATTCTCTGCCAAGCTGGTCAAGACAAAACTACCAGTCCTCATCCGAGAGGCGACACCAGATCGAATGCAGGAGGTGGCTTTGACAAGTGCCATTTTCATGTCCAACTTACTCGAAGCCGGTTATCGCATGGGATCTATCGACGCAGAGACATACAAGAGAGAGCGTGATGACGCCTTTAAAACCCCTGAACTTGGCTTGAATGGATCATTTGCAGCTCTCTCGGCCAACGCCAGTAGCCTGATGTCATTTAGCGTATCGATCAAGGATCGTGAACAGCCATTGATGGCTTCTCATGCGTCGCAGAGCTGGAATGCCTTGTCTGCAGCCATAACAAATCTAGCCACCGCAGCGAATATCTCAGAGCCGATCCCAGATGAGATAGCCGAAACGCATTTACTTCGTGGAAACTGTTCTTTGCTGCAGTATCAACTTGGGCGGCCCCCAACGTCCTACCAACAAGCAGCAAAGAACGAGGGCCAGCTTTTGAAGAACGCTGACGTGTTTTACCGCAACGCTTGTAAACTCTACCAAGATGGTGAACAGAAGTCAGTGTCACAGTTTAGGGTGAGCGTTGTTCAAGCGCTACAACAGGGGAATGATATTACTGCCACTGCACGTACAGCTGGCCAGTCGAGGGGTCAAGAATGGATAGAAGCTCAATTGGATGACATGACTGAGGAAGGTCTTGTTAGCCTCGACGGCTAGAGTGACTGCTGAGAACAACTTGAAGTCAAAGTAACGAAGCAATGACCTAGAGAATGCTCCCCGGAGGCTGCATCTCATATCACAGATCATCTTGGCAGAGCAACGGGTGGCTATCACAAGATCATGTTATTATTCAGGCGGCCGCCCTTCACAAGCTTGTTGACATGATATTAAGTGAATTCGGGAGTATAGAGGTGACATTCTTCGCTCTCAGGCTGGAGAAACAATGCAACGATTGCAGCCTTTAATCTCACATGAATATCTGCCAGTGGATCGAACCATCAACTCTCACATCTTTCAACCACTGGCAGATTGTCAGCCATGGAGGCGCGTTGTACTCCAGCTCATGTTAGGCAAGTTCGAGGCTGTGGTGGTACTCTAGGAATCTACCGGAATGAATTTGTCAATGTCCAAAGTCTGTACCTGGCACGCAAGTACAAACAGTGTATCACTCTCTGTGAGGATCTCCAAGGACTGAAGGTAAGTCGATGCCCGTGATGGCGGTGGTTCTTCCGGCACCACAACGATGACATTGACATCTACATCTACTGACCAACACAGTTGCATCCGTTGCACGAAGGATTTCTCTGGTACTACCATGCCATTTGTAACGAGTGCATGGGTCTAGCTGCGCACAACTTTTCAAGAAACAAAGTCCACTTCCTCGAACTGGCAAGAGACAGCCTTGACACCGCCTTGAGGGTTCTTCCATTACCTTATGCGACCTCTACACTTCAAAATCAAAAGGAACACGAAGAGTCGCCTCTGGCTGCCAGATCACCTACGAAAGCTGTGCACTACCGTCTGAACATCCATTCGCCACCAACACCATGCGATAATACCTTGTCCCTTCCAGTCTCAAATTCCATTGACAGCATGTACTCCGTCCAGACCTGCCCTTCCAAACCTCAATATGATTCCAGTGGAGAAGAGACGGAGGAAGGAGAAGATGAGGGAGGAGTACCAGCAGAGATCCTTCCTCCACACCAGAGTCCTACCCCTACGACATCGACAGCTTCAGATCCAACCCACAAAGACCGTCTTCTCAAGAGTCTCAGTACAATGCACACACTAACCGAAGAGCTCGTGCCATCTCCACTATTCAGCCGATTGCGCAAGTCTGCCACCATCTCTCAAGAACCCGAGCCCAGTGACTCGGGGTGTCATGATACTCGTGGAAGCACCTCGAAACCCTTACCACCATTGCCTTTCAACCACAAAACAGACTTCCAAGTCCTCGGGACTCGAATCGTCCAGATTCCCAAATCTACCCCTGTACGCAAGACCGCTGTGCAAACACTCATCGCTCGCTATGATGGTCTCCTTCCATTTCCACCGTCTCCCGTTTCCACCGACCCTCTCTGGTCGCCTTTCCCGATCACCCCAAGATACGATAAGATCAAGGAGGCCTTCAGCCTTGATACGCACAATCACCATCTCGAAGCCTATCTCTACTGTGCCGACCTCACTCACTACAACGCCAGCCTGTCCGAATTCCGCCACCAGTTACGAAACCAGCTCACCTTCATCAACACGCAGCTAAACCAAGTCCATGCCGCGCAGGCAGAACATGCCCAATCGAAAGCCCTGACCCAGAACCGCCTAGCAAGCTTCTGGTCACTAGATCCCGCCTCCCACTCGGCCCGCGACATCTCTCGCTCGACAAGCGCGACGGGAGAGCGAGGACCACCGGATCCAAGAGCCACTGCCAGGCAAGCACGGATCGAGAAGCTGCGTCGCAATGGGTGGGCGGTGTCGAAAGAAAGCCACGGCTTCAAGGGTGAGCAATATTACGATGGACTGAGGAGGATAGCAGAGCGCGAACTCGAAGCCCTCGACAGACTGCATAAACGCCTGACCAGCGTGGAGCTGTGAGTGCCCGGGGCAGATCGATATCGGTGGTTGTTGTTGTTGTTCTTGATGTTGTTGGAGTTGTTGTTGGTGTTGTTGTTGTTCT